>NC_084466.1:69112500-70362500 GCF_027409185.1 Cynocephalus volans
GATGAGAAGAATGAATATTCTGAGGTTGTTGGGTGGAATGTTCTGTAGATATCTGCCAATTCCAATTGGTGTAGAGTCTTGTTTAGATCTTGTGTTTCTCTACTGATTCTTTGCCTAGATGATCTGTCTAATATTGACAGTGGAGTGTTCAGGTCCCCTGCTATTATGGTATTAGTGTCTATTTCCTTCTTTAGGTCTAATAGAGTTTGTTTTATAAATCTGGCTGCTCCAACATTGGGTGCGTACATATTTATGATTGTTATGTCTTCTTGATGGATCAGTCCTTTTATCATTAAGTAGTGTCCCTCATTGTCTCTTTTTATGGTTTTTAGTTTAAAGTCTATTTTGTCAGATATAAGAATAGCCACTCCAGCTCGTTTTTCTTTTCTGTTTGCATGGTAAATCTTTTTCCATCCTTTCACTCTTAGTCTGTGTGAATCTTTATGGGTGAGGTGGGTCTCTTGTAGGCAGCATATAGTTGGGTCCTGCTTTTTGATCCAGTCAGCCAGTCTGTGTCTTTTAATTGGGGAATTTAAGCCTTTAACATTAAGAGTTGTTATTGAAAGGTGTTGATTTATTCCTAGCATTTTATTGGTTGTTTGGTTGTCTTAGGTGTCTTTTGTTCCTTGCTTTCTGATTTACTGTTTGGTTTCTTTGTTTGTTGGTTCCTTAGGTTGTAGATAGTGTTTTTGTTAGCTTGATTTCTCTTCATGAATGCCATTTTTATTGCACTAGCGGGTTTAGATTTTTCTTAGGTTTTTATGGCAGTGGTAGTTATTTTTCAGGAACCAAACCCAGTACTCCCTTGAGGATTTCTTGTAAGGGTGGTCTTGTGGTAGTGAACTCCCGCAGTTTTTGTTTGTCTGAGAAATATACTATTTGCCCCTCATTTCGGAAGGATAGCCTTGCAGGGTAGAGTATTCTTGGCTGGCAATCTTTGTCTTTTAGTATTTTGAAAATATCATCCCATTCCTTTCTAGCTTTTAGGGTTTGTGATGAAAAGTCTGATGTTAACCTGATTGGGGCTCCCTTATAGGTGATTTGACACTTCTCTCTTGCAGCTTTTAAGATTCTCTCTTTGTCTCTGAGTTTTGCCAATTTGACTATGACATGTCTTGGAGAAGGCCTTTTTGGGTTGAATACGTTTGGAGATCGTTGAGCTTCCTGGATCTGAAGATCTGTGATTTTTCCTATACCTGGGAAGTTTTCTGCCACTATTTTGTTGAATATGTTTTCAATGGAATCTCCATTTTCCTCCCCTTCTGGAATACCCATGACTCGGATATTTGAGCGCTTGAGGTTGTCTGATATCTCTCTCAGATTTTCTTCCATGTCCTTGATTCTTTTTTGTTTCTTTTTGTCTGCTTGTGTTATTTCAAACAGCCCATCTTCAAGTTCAGAGGTTCTCTCTTCAACTTCGACAAGCCTGCTGGTTAAACTCTCCGTTGTGTTTTTTATTTCGCTGAATAACTTCTTCAGTTCAGCAAGTTCTGCTACATTTTTTTTCAGGACATTGATTTCCTTGTATATTTCCTCTTTCAGATCCTGTATACTTTTCCTCATTTCATCATGATGTCTAGCTGAGTTTTCTTGTATCTCATTCAGTTTCCTTAGAATTATCACTCGAAATTCCTTGTCAGTTATTTCAAGGGCTTCTTGTTCTATAGGATCTAGAGTATGAGATTTATTAACTTTTGGTGGTGTACTTTCTTGATTTTTTGTATTTCTGGTGTCTTTTTTTTGGTGTTTATTCATTGTGGCAGTGGGTTTCACAGTCCACCGGTTTGAGACTAATGACTAACTAGGATGTTGCTGTGGTTGCCAATGCACATTCTGTTTAACTGAATGGAATTTCTTACTGGAGGATTTGTAATATCTAAAAAGGGCTGTAGAAACTGATTGACCAGCATTTTAAAAATAGGATCATAACTTTAAGATTGAGCAGCAGGATAAATTCTTGCAGGGTTTAGATCTCTTCTGAAGACATCTTTGTGTCTTCCGGGGAACATTTCTTTCCGTTTCTGTGATCCATTTTGATGGTTTTAAACTGTACTTTGACAGTTTCCTTGTGTATGAAATGAGGAGTTTGAGTAGATTATCTCTCAGGTGCCCTTCAACTTTGGAATTGAAATTCTGAGACCCAAATTTTTAGTTTTGAGCTATGGAGAAGACAGTCTTGGAAGATGCTTTTGAAACTAGTAGACGAGTGATAATCTCCATGTGGAAAGTCTCTCAAGATGTTCTGTCTCTTAAAGTGGGGAAGGTTAACAGAAGGAAGTCACTGAAACACGCCAAATAGATAGTGTGGGTCTCACCTAGCCTGCTTTGGTCTCTAAACATTCATTGTCTACAGTAGACTTAGGAGCACAGATGGCTATTGGTATTAGTTAAATATCTAAGAGAATTTGAGCCCCTTGGAAACTGAAGCAGTATAACCATGGATTGGTTTTAATATTATCTTTATGAAGTGTAGTACATGAAAAGAGGGTGCTGTTTAGGTCAATTGTGTTTAAGTTTCCCAATTTAATGTGATTTTGGAAGAGGCTCTTCAATGACAAAATTTCAAAGTTCCTCACTGCAAAATGGTCTGTTTACCTATTTTTATTTTCCTTGTTTGTCCATAAGGGTTGTAGTCAATGATAAATAAAATAAAGGCATATGAAATGCCCTGTGAACTGTTCAGTACTATACAAGTGTTGTGTTCTACAGAGGGGATAATCATTAACAACTGTTGCTTTGTGTTGCTTCGCCCCCCCACGGATTTGTCACCCCCACTTCCCCTGGGTGACGGAGATGCAAAGGATTAGTCAAAGCCCATCTCTTCTGAGCAATGAGAGGCCCCGAAGTGGTTAATCTCCCTTTGGGATGTTCATGCGAGAGCCAACCCTTCCTCAGGAAATTAACACGGAATTGGGGTTCTCTTTTTGCATTTATTTTTCAGACCAGGAAGTTACAGGAAGAGAACAAAGGTGGGGTTATAGTTTAACAGTATAGGCTGGTAACTTTCAGTGAAACAAGCCAGATGACATTCCAGTAAGGCTGTTAAGTGGTCTTATCAACACAAACTTGATCTTAGCAAACATTCCTTCTTAATAGCAATTTCTCAGTATCTTTACGTAACAATCAGTAACTAGTCTGTCTTTTAGCCAGCAACCTGCTGTGCCACAATCCTTATCTTGCAACAGAGACTTATAGCCTGAAGGAAATTTCCAGTCCTCTGCAAGGTCAATATTTGAAACTGCAAGGCTTTGGAAAACCAGGCCCTGTGAAATACATATGCTTTATAGTATATTCCACAAACAACATCATGAGCTTCCTTTTTATACAAAATACTATGGGTGGGAGAATTAAAAAAACCTCACACACACAACAAATCAGCTTGAAAGAATTCTAACTGGAAAACAAGGAGAAAAAAAAGTACCTATGTCATTATGGCTGAGGGGTAATTGAGCCCTTTTTCTTCTATAACACTTCACTTTCAGTTCTTTGGTTGTACATGTATTACATTCCTCAAGAAAAATATGGAAAGCACAAAAAATGTATATGAGCCAGGAGGTAAGGTACCACTCATGATCCCACTGTCTTGGAGCAGCCACTATTAATGTGTTATAACTCTTTTTTTCCTTAATCTTAGTATAATTAAGATCATTTTATATATACAGTCTTATAAACCCTGTATTTGCTTAACATGATGTCCCTAGCACATTGATGTTGATAGTGTAGAAATATGGAACCTCAGCCATTAAAGACATTGGGTTACTGCATCAACCTGGAACTACCTATTTTCTATTCCTTTCATTTAAATCAGACCTTTTTTGTTTAAATCACTTTACTTGGGTATTGTTATTTGCAGCCCAAATCATCCTAAACAGAGAAAACTGTCTTGAATTTAGTGATTATTCACATGTACGAAGGTACCTCAAAAAGTTCATGGAAAAATAGCACTAAAAGAACAAATCTTTCCATTAGCTTTTTGAAGTATCCTCATATGATTTCTTTTACAGCATATGAATGTAGAATAAATTTCTACAAGTGGAATTTCTGGGTCAAAGGTTATATGCTTGCTTTTTTTGATCTCTGAGGGTTTCCTTTTTTTCTTGCCAGCTCATCATGAGACTTTAACAAATTTTTTATTTTTGTGAATTATTTTGGTGTTTTAAAGTGGTAGGGTTTCCCATCTTTGTTTCTTTAAAAGAGAAAAAAAGTTTGGTTCACCACAGTGTCTGCAATGTTATTTATTCCTATACACTTTCAAACAACTACTATAGGCACCTTTGCACACAGGGTCTCATTGAATAACCCAGAAAGATGAGTGGTCTTTTTATCTTTCACTCGGTTTGTGAAGGCTCCTCCTTTATAGGGGTATTTAACCAGTTAGTGTTTGCTGAATGTTTGGTTTTACTTACCCTTGGCATCTTGTGTTAAGTTTTCAAATTATTATGCTTTCTTATTGTTCACTTTTTTTGAGTTTTGTTTTGCTTTATTTATCAAGTTTTCCTTTTAAAGAAGGAAAACAATTCTCTTTATGACATGGAAGTTATAATGTCTAATTTTTGTTCTTTTCATGGGCACATTTAAAATTAGAACTTATTTCTTAATCATTGGAACAGTATCTGTGGAGTTCCCCTAAGCCATATGAGTGTATTAGCACCTCTTCTCATCCTTCCTTCCCCCCTAAATTTTGTTGAAATGATGAGAAATATTTTGAGAAATATTTGTTAATACTATATATTTTTTTTCCATTATGTTTTTTCAGGTGTCCTTTGTGAATATTTGCATTATGATTTCATCCTCATTGGCATGCATTATTTAGACCACACTAGTTGGGTTGCATTATTGCTCACTGCTTTTGCTTTTATACTTCTTATATGTCTCTACTTCTATATGTCTTCTACTTTCTGAGTTCTTTATTCTAATTTAATTTCTCAATTGATTATCTATCCTTCCTTCCTTAAGAATATTTTTCCAAACAGGACAAGTTGAAAGTATATGTTGAGTCCTTCTGTATCTATTAACATATTTCTTCTGCTTTTTAGGAATGATAATTACAGTATTGATAATTTAACTAAACTTATTCTTAGGTCTCACAGTCTTTTCCCTTCAGAGTTCTATAAATCTCCCTCCATTATCTTTTAATACTTAGTATGGTAGATAGAATCCTGATGTCCATCTCATTCATATTCCTTTTTATTTTTTTAAATCTTAGTGGAGGTCTAGATGTCTGTTGGACTTTTTTTCTCTTGATGTTCAGAAGTTCTCCTGGGATGCACTGGTCTTTTATGATTAATTCTGCCAAGCTCTGAATGGATAATTTTAGTCTGAAAAACTAATTTTTAAGTTTTTTTCCCCCCATAGTTTACTTATTTTCCTTTACTAAATTTTTATTTCTTCTGTTTTGTTTTCTCTTTCTGAAATTCTTGTTACACACTTATTTGATCTTCTGGAGCTGTCATTCAGGTGCTCTCATTTTCAGTGATAATTTCCCATTTTTTATGATGTTCCTGTGAGTTCTGGGAGATTTATTGAGTCAGTCTTTTCAGGTACCAGTTTGGTTCTCTGGGGTAACTAGTTTGCATTTCACTGCCTCTATTCTTAAGGCCCCCAGTTTTGCTTTTTACTTTCATATTCTATTTCCTCTTGCTCCTTTTTTATCTTTCATCTAGTAACTTTTGTATGAGTGATTCAGTGTCCTTTTGAATGTCACTGAGAATGTAAATTCCAAAATTTGCAAACTTGTCTTGGTTCTTGCAGTTACCCTAATTATTCAGATTTTTCCATTTCCAAAATACTGAGTCTTTTCTCCTGTTTAGTTTGCCAGATTCTCTGTTTGTTCATCTGCCAAGTGAGGTCTAGTGGGTTCAGTTTTGGTAACTGAAATATGCTTTGTCAGAGGTTGTGTAGGTCATTGTTTAGTTCTTTTCATTCCAGGCAAAACTAGGGAAGAAAGTTAGATTTATTGTAATCTTTCATTGGCACCTTAGAGTTCTGATAGTTTGTGTGGGGTAGAGATGAAGCCGTAGGCAGTGGGAGACAGCTGCGAGGCAGACTTTGCCTTTGTTCAGGAACAGTTTCCCTTTTGTGTCTGCCTTGGCAGCTTGAGGGCAACTGGGGTAGTTTCCCTTCCCCCTGAATAGCTGCCTGGCCTCAGCATCCAGGCAGAAGCCCCAGCACTGCTGGTTCTCCAGCACTCGTCTTGCCTCCTGCCTCTGTTCCATTCCAGGAGATGTCCATAGGCTCTGAAGAGGGGATCCTGGTGGACTTGGTCCCTCTATGCATAGTGGAGCAATTAAGAGTTTAAGCTTGAGTCTGATTGCCATTGTATTCCACCCACGGCTTTGCTACTTACTAGCTGTATAACATCGGTCATCTTGTTTAACCTCTGAGCACCAGTTTACTCATGTGTGTAATTGTACTGAAATTTGTTCACAGCTTAAGGCACTTAGTAGGGTGTCTGGCTCTCAATAATTGATGAATGGTAGCAGTTTTATTGTGGATGTTCCAGGAACTGTCTGCTGATTGGACTCTCCACTCACTATGCTCTTTGCTAAACCGTCCTCCACCAACTCTTCTCAGGGATTCAGGTTTGTGAATTCGCTGGGACATTTTAGAAAGAAATGGTGATGGGAGAGAGTCATGTGTATCATCTTGGTTCCAGACACATATAATTCTTTAAACCACCTGAAATTTATTGTAATAAATGGTGTGAGGTAAGGGTCCACTTTTTTGGAACCAAATAATTAAATAATTAGGGCAGTACTTTTTATTGTATAATTCATCTGTCCCCTGTGAAATTATTATATATACATGTTTTCATCCTTGGTTCCTGGCTCCCCAAGGTAGCGCTCTAATCTTCCTCTGCCTTTCTGTCTTGGAGTTGGCCATAAAGAAATTCAGAAGGAGTTCTTTCCCATACCTGAGAGGAGAGAATCCTGCACAGAGAGGACAAGAAGAATCTGAGCAAAGAGGCCTTGCTGGGTTTCCCTACTTAGTCTGTTAGTTTTAGATCATACCTTGTTTGTCTAATCACGTTTCTACATGCTTATCCATGCTTCAGTCATGCCTATCCAGTGAAGTCTCCATAAAAGGCCCAAGAGGATGGGGTATGGGGAGCTTCTGGACAGCTGAACTTGTCCATGTACTGGGAGGGTGTGCACCCCAACTCCGTGGGAAGGAAAGTACCTGAGCTCAGGACCTTTCCAGACCTCAACCTGTGTATCTCTTCATCTGGCTGTTTATTTGTATCCTTTAAAATATCCTTCATAATAGGACTGGCTGGTTAGCTCAGTTGGTTAGAGTGTGATGTTATAACACCCAGGTCAAGGGTTCAGATCCCTGTACCAGCCAGCTGCCAAAAAAAATAAAATAAATCCTTTGTGATAAACTGGTAAACATAAGTGTTTCCAACAAATTATCAAACCTAAAGTGGGGGGCCGAGGGAACCCCAACTTGAAGATGGCCAGTCAGAAGTTCCAGAGGTCTGGACTTTGTGACTGGTGCCTGAAGTAGGATCTGACACTCTCTCCAGGTAGATAGCATCTGAATTGAATTGGAGGACACCCAGCTGGTGGTCCCTGGAGAACTGATTGCTTGGTGGTGGGGAGAAGTCTCCACACATCTGGTGTCAGAAGCAGGCTGTGAGAGCATAGTGGGAGAAACTGAGTCTGTTTTTTTTTCCTCACCTCCCATTATTTGTAATAGCTTTTTAGTATACTAATTAGCAGATGAACTTTGGTCTGTTTCTGGGCTTTTAGTTCTGTTCCATTGATTATTCTGTTTAATTTGGTATACTGCCACCATATTTAAGTCTTTCTTCAGTGGCCTGAGAGAATAGTTGGTAAGAACATGGGGTTTGGAGATAGGCTACCTGAGTAAATTTACTTAACCTCTCTGTTCCTCAGTTCATGACCTCAAATGGGCCTGGTGATAGTGACAACTTACAGGACTATTGTAAAGATTAAATCAAATAATTCACATAAAGTCATTAAAACTGACTTTGTCTCAGTGCAAGGGCTCAATATATGTTAGGTGTTATTACATTTAAAAATTCTCTTGCTACATGCAGCACAGGCTTTATTCTTGAGTCCAGCTTCCAAGACTGGAGATCAAAAACCATAAAGATTCTTCTCCTTCATGATCTACATTATACCTTATTTCCAAGCTGAGACTGTTAAATGGCTTTAACATCACCAAGAACTAAAGTGTAGTCTTGCAAAGTCTTGGAGGTATGTTTTTGAGAAATAGTGGATGAAAATCTGACTCTGTAGGTTCTGTGATGGCCATGACCCTGTTTTTACCCTCTTTGTGTTTTTAGTAGTAGTCCTGGTTCATGATAAATACTGAATCTAAGCTTATCAAAATGAATGAAAGGTAAAACTGTAGGCTTTTAAAAAACAAAGATTTTAAAATATGAATCTAGGTAAGAGGCAGTTAAGCTTTTATAAATTTACAATACCTGTTAGCACTTTTAAGATTGGAAAAGGCTCATTTTTTTCTCATGTATTCAGTACCAAGAAATAACTTCAGTAGAGCAAGGAGGACTTTTTTGCTAAAACATTTATGTACTGATCAAAGCATTTGGGTATGTTATGGTTGAATTAATTAGATTTCATCCAAAGGTCCAAGTTGGAGGAGAGGGTAGGAAAGTAGACAGAGTCCCTCCACAAGGAAGCCCTAAGAGCTGTTAAATAGAATAAGAAGAGTTAATAGATAAATTATGAAGTGATTAACATTCTCCACGCCAGCCTGTAAAGAGCAGCAGCTTTGTGTAATTGAGAGTTTCACAGAGCAGCATGTTTTTTGTCTCCTATACCCTGAGGCATAAATTAGAAGGGATCAAATCCAGATCTAACTAACTTGCATCTGTGCAAGGTGCTCTACATGCCTGTAAGCCATTTCCCTTGGCTTCCTGCCTTCTGTTTTCTAAATAGGAAAACTTTTCTCCAAACTTCCTCCATTTCACATTCTGTCCTCCCGATCTGATTTATTCCTCTCTGAGCATTCAGAGAACTTTAGAAGTAGTCTCAAGGTAAGACTTAGGCTTCAGACTGCCTGGGAGTAACTTCTGGTTCTTCCTCTCCCTGGCTTGGGGACCACAGACTGGTTTGATGCAGTTCCTTACTTGGAAAAATGGAAGTGAGAACAGGATCTCCTTCCCTTCTAGAACTTTTGTGAGGATTAAATGATATAAAGCAAGTAAAGCACAAAGTGCCTTAAAGTAACAATGGCCAATATATTGTTATTCCTTCTACGACTATTATTTAACTTTCTCAGCTATAGCAGGAGAGGGGCCAGCTTTCCTCTAACCTAAACTATCACTCCCCATTTCTCTTCTGGCATCCTTGTATCTAGGCAGTGCCAAAGTGTAACTCCCTTCTCAGACTATGGAATTGCCTACATACACATTAATGTGGCTTGACTCTTATTGGAAGGGATGCCCACCAGAAGTTTCATCATCATTTTTTCAATATGCTGGATACCCAACTTTATATATATATCAGAATTATATTCCATATATATAAATAAAATCAGAAAGCCCAGCAATTGTCTGTTAGGCAGTTGATGATATTCCTTAAAAGATTTTGGCATTTGCTGGGTTTTGCTCATTATCAGGTTAATTGAGTCAGTTAGCTTCAGCTACCTTTGTAATCCACATTCGTACATGCACACTTGCAGTTCACACAGAGGCACACACACTGATTTATAAACATGCTTTAGACTAAAAAATTCCTCATTTTGCAATTATCTTAGTTTTCTTGGCCATGGTTAACTGGTTTTTATCAATACAAACCTGTAGGCCATGATCAGCATAACTAGGGAAGTGCCAGACCTAGCCAAGAGGGCAAAGAGGGAATTGACCTTGACCCATTTAGGTAGGATGGAAAACAGCCAGTCCTTTGGCCTTGTGGTAAGAAAGGTCTTTTTAATCATGGAAAGCAAAATCATTGCAGCAATTACCCAGGATCAGTTCATTGAAAGGACTCACAAGACTTGATTTAATAAAGACAAAGGGTACAGTGCAGCAGGGGAAAGAAAACACAGACAAACAACAGGGAGGTCTGGGATATTCCAGGTCTTCTCTCCTTTGCACGGAATGCTCTTCATCTTTGGATCATGAGCCATAAGCCACATGTATCTCTACACATGTGAGATAGCTTGGCCGAGACAAATAGGTCAGTGGAACAGAACAGAGTCCAGAAAGAGACTCACACATATATGGTCAATTGCTTTTTTGACCAAAGAGTAAAGGTAACTGAGTGGAGAAAGGATAGTCTTTTCAACAAATGGTGCTGGGACAACTGGATATCCACATGTGAAAAAATGAACTTCAATTTTTTGCATACCACATACAAAAATGAACACAAAGCAGATTATAGGCTTAAATGTAAAACCTAAAATCATAAAACATCTAGAAGAAACATAGAACAGAATATTTGTGACCAGAATCTGCATTTTAACAAGATCTCCAGGTTATTCTTACAGACATTAAAATTTGAAAAGGACTGCCCTTTAAGGTGAGTGTTGAAGGATGTACTAGTTATGCAGGTGGAAACTAGGGATAGGGAGGCACAGATGCTTCAGCAGAGGGCCAACATGTGCAGGGACATGAAGGTATGATGGTTTCATCAAACAAGTTCATGCAAAAGTTTTTACCAGTGTGCAGTGAAAATTTTTTTAAAAGGCAGTACAATGAGCTTTTTATTTCTAAAGTTTATTCGTTTTAAAATTGTAAGATCGTTTCCTTAACTTTTTGTAAAATGAATGTGCACAGAAATTGTAGATTTTGTTTTTATTAGAAATGTTTTTTTCTTGGCAAAAAAAAAGTTGGCAACTGTATGTTTAACTTACTATCCTTTTTGGTTGTTTTTGTTGTCACTGTTTTTCCTGACCTACTAAATTCAAAAGTTTGATGGCTGAATTGAAGTATGAGTAGTTTAGTAGCATATGGAGCCAGCATTGGGCAAATGGGGTGGGCAAGGCCAGAGAAGCAGGCAGAGGTCAGATCCTGGAGGGCCTGGTGAACCAAGGAAGTGGACTTGATCCCCAAACCTTTGAAGGGTGTGACATATTTAGATTTGTATTTTAGAAAGGTGACTTCAGTGGCTGGGTGAGAGGGGATCAGAAAAGGATGAAACAGGAGTCAGGAGGATATCAATGAGACTGTGAACTAAGGCAATGTAGATAGCAGCGAGAGGACAGATTTTAGTTACATTAAGGACATAGAATTGACAGGGCTCAGCAACTATTGGATGGAAGTGATAACTTTACATTATTTAAGTTATTCTCTGACTTTAAATTTTGATGAATTTAGTGTGCCCAAATAAGTGCAAGTCAGAGCATTTCTCAGAATTCTTAAATGGATTGATTTAAATGACTATAAAGTAGAATGGTTGAGCTTCTGTGCAGTGTAGTCCCTTAAAGACAAAGAGAAACTCATTAAAATGAGATCAGAGAGTTAATCCATTTTCACATATAAGTACCCATTCTTGAAAAGCTATGCTGTGTGAGTCAGAAAATGCTGATTTCATTCATTCTATTATATATAACTTCTTGGGAGAATGCTGGCTAGTAAAAGTATTAGGCACTGCTAAGCTTTCTGGACTTTTATTTTTGCAGGGCTTAACTTGATACTGATGCGTATTATGTAGAACAGTGATTTACATATCATGCTTCCATTACAGAATGGCTTTTGGTGGAGGGACTACGTGGGCTTGTCAGCCTAAGCTCAAGATTCTTTGGAATTTCAGAATTTTTTTGCAATTTAATGAATTTTTGGAGAGAATTTTAGAAGATAATTTAGTTGCAGTTATTTTACCCCACTCTCCTCATAAAAACATAAATAAGGACTGCCTAATAAACAGAAGGTTCTGTTTCTATAGCTTCTTTGTGCATTTAATGAGTTTACATGTAAACTTTTTTGTTGACATGGCTTAAAGTCAAGAGAGGTCAAGATACTTGTATAACTAGTTATCTCTGTTAATAGACTTTTCTCCGATCAGGAAGAAATTTTGTTAATGTAGATTCATCTCCACCTTTTTACACCATGTACTTTGATATCGAGGAATACACGATTCTATAGAAGCTTATGGGAAAGACTCAACGTGGAAGAAAAGTTAATGCGATTTTGATTTATGGGATTTATTAACATTCATGAGTATACATTATGTATCTCAAGAACCCACAGGAAGAAAGGTTGATTACAGAAGGAGGGGATATCTTTATGCTGTGGTTTTTCAAGATAACATGAGATTTTTTTTCAACCATTCACTCTAAATCATCACTTTATATCAAGCAAAATTGTAGAGGGCAGTAGCTACTGTCGTATGTTTATTTGACTTGGCAGAGTAAAGGCATAGTATCATTTTTGATTTTCCTGTTTTATATCTCCTTTGTATTTCTACAAAGCATGTCAGTTGCATTTAAAATTTGTGAGAAATGTAACCATTGAAAAAACTCTTAGCTACTTTTTAAAATAGTCTGGATGGTAAGGGTTTTTATGATTCCAACCAGAAACTCTGTACTTATCTCTTTGTCATAAAGGAGAGCAGATGGATGTTCGAAGTAATGTAGATTATTTAATATGGTATCTGAATTATTTTATGCCAGTTAGTGTTTTCCAGTAGTGAGGAGAATTTAATCTAATGAAATACACTTAAGCACTGCAGAAATAGACATTTTCATCTCCTCTAGTAATTCAAAGAAGCCCATATGCTATTGTCTTTGTTATTGACATATGCTACTGTAATATATATATTGAGAATATTTGACATGAGAGCTTTTAAAAAATTTCTAGCAGGATTATTCTGATACTATGAACCAGTTTCTTAATATTTGGGCATATATGCTAGATAATTAGCCTCAGTTGTTCAAACTTTTTAAAGCAAATCCTATTCAATATTGTTCATTCATTTTAGAGGCCCAGAATTTGTTATCTAGAAATAAAGGATGTTTCATCTGTGAACCAACAAAGGGTATTAAAGCAATTCTAATTGCTAAGTAGATGAAAAAAGTATACTGCTTGAATTATATCCACTCCTATTTCTGTATTCATAATCTGTGCTCCAAAGAGGCTGTGAATATAGTTAATTACAGTTGTTGATATGAGTCATGAACTCAAGATTTTAAAAAACAATTTATCACAGACAATTTCAAACATAATTTCAAAAATTTCAAAATTTTGAACACAAAAATGGAGATATACCCATCACCCAGCTTCAGTGATCAGCCTTTGCCAGTCCTGTTTCATATGTTTTTCTCCTCCATCCTTTGTTGGGTGAAAGTGCTGGGATTCACTTTTAATACTATATCATTTCACCTGTTAATACCACAGTGTATCTCTATAAAGGAAAACTTGTTCTGCATCCCACAATGCCATTATCACATAGAAAAAAATTAACAAAAATTTAATAATATTTAACATGTTCAAATTTTCCCTAATTTGAATATCTTTTTACAGTTGATTTATTCAAAGCAGTATCCAGTCAAGGTTCACATATTGTATTTAAGACAACAGGGTTTTGATGTGGCTTTCCCCACCATCTTCCTGTATAACTTTCATCAAATTGTTTAATTCCTTTAGAATCCTAGCACCTTCACACATCCACTGGGGATGATTACATCTTTGCTTTGCTCACCTTAGGGTGATTTGTAAAGGATAAAGAGAGAGAGAGGAGGGGCATGCAGAAAGGATGGACTTTCTGTTTTCTGCCCTGCTCTATTTAATTTCATTAGTGGAAGTTATTTTTCAAAACCATGTTCTGCCCAACTTGGGTCCATCTTATTCATGGAGAGTTTCTAGTCACCAATGAGATATAGGAGGTGGTATTGAAAAATGTGTTTGGCATGTTTCTTATGAGAACATAGCAAGGAAAAGTGGTTATGATCTAACAATGCACAATTGGGTTCCTCTTTTCTCTGAAGAAGTAAGCATGCATTCTTCAAATATTTTCATTGTCTAAAGTTCCAAGGTATCAGGAAAGTAGGAGTGTAGCTGAGTTTACAGTCACTATCCAAGTCTGACTAGTTCATCTGGAATAGGAAATGATAACTTTTGATCAGGGCTTATTTACTGTCATTTATTGTCTTCATTTTAGGATTGATGTCTTACAGAATTTCTGTGAGGGTCTGGGCCATTAACTCTTAGCTATTGACTTTTTCCCCATTCTTGTTATTATGCCTTCCAATTACATAAGTGTTAGACTTTCTCATTCTAATCTTTTCCACTCTATCCTTCATATTCAACCTTTCATATTTTTCATAACTTTGTCTCTGTGAGGACTGTATTCTAGATCATTTTTTGTTTATCTTCTAGTTTATAAATTCTCTCTTCAGTTGTATCTAATCTGCTCTATCCATTGAGATTTTTATTTTAATCATAATATTTTTTTATTTTCAGGAGTTCTATTTGGCTATTTTTCCAGTCTGCCTGTCCTCTGTTCATATTATTAAAACTTCTCTTTTATTGAAGCATATTAAACGTAGTTGTTTTATATCCTATTTCTGATGATCTTAATATCTAAAGTCTTTGTCAGTCTCTTTTGCTGTCTCTTATTTTTGCTGGTTCTTGCTCTGTGATATCTAGTTTCACTGTGGGTTTTGTCAATTTTTTTATTGACACTCATCTTCCTTAGAACTTCATCTGGGGAACTTCTTTAAGTTCTCCTAGACATTGAGTGAGTGTATCCATAAGAATGGGTTTGCTTTTGCTTCTACTGGTTACCTGAGGATATTATAAGTAAAGAACCAGTTAAAATTAAATTCTGCACTTGAGGCTCTTCAGATGACATAGTAGATTAAATTGTACTGAATCTTTCATGATGGTCAGCTTGATTTTTTCTTCTTTTACCTAGACAAGTTTCCTTGCTGCTTCCTTTCTTTGTGGAGGAACTCATTTCTTATTCACTCTTACACTATGGGTGGAGCCTTTGAGGTCCCAGCTTAAATAGGATTTCTTATTAGATTCCCCACTTTAGTCAGGATCTAGGCCTTTTTTCTATATTCCATGCCCAATATGGCTTAAAATGGAAACTCAGGATCTCCAGGGTTCACCAGAAACTCTCAGTGTTAAAAACTTGAGTTAAAAACTGTTAAAAACTCTCTTATTACCAGGGTTTTTCGGTATCTGCAGATTCCTCACTTTCAAGTAACTTGGCAAGGTTTTAAAATAACAAAAAAACCCAAATTCTACTTCATTTTACCTAACATTTTGATTCTTCCAATCCAGAACATCTTTCAGGGTGTCTTTTTTGTCACACTGCTGGAAATAATGAGATTTTCTAATATCTCTCTCATAAAAGTGATGTGACTTTGTGAGCACTTTTCTTGTTTCTAAAATATAGGCTGCCAGAGTCTGTTGGAGTGCACCTCCATCATCAGTATGGCTCTCCACACTAGAAAGGTGGTGGCCACCTTTGGCTTCCCTTGATTCCTTCTTAGAAATGTATCAGGGATTTGGTTCTTCCTGTTTCCTTGCCACTACTGCATTCTAACACCTTGTAGGCTATAGGAAGCTTTCAACTGGTCTTGTAGCCTTTAATTTTTCTCCTGTCTAATCCAACTTGTTCACTACTGTCAAAGTAATCTTTTGAAAACATCCCTTTTCATTATGTAACCTTACCCATGCACACATGGTTCAGAAAATCTGTGTTCCTTCTTTCACAGGATATCAAGTTAATTCCTCCAAACAAGTAGGATTTGAATGCTGTGATAGGTACCCACCCTGCTGCCTTACCTTGCTGGAGTGGGCAAGTGAGTTCCTTTTACATACTCTCAGCTAGGATGCCTTTTACGTACCTGCTCCAGGGCCAGTCTGACTGCAGCTATTTTCTGATTCCTGCTGCTTTGGCAACTCTATGAATACTACAGTTTTAGGGAGAGAGTCATTGTGGAGTATACTAACATTTATAAAGCAAATGTATTTCACAGGGCCCAGTTTCCAAAGTCCTGTAATTTCAGGTTTAACCTAACTTTTTAAAATTACACATAGAAATGTTAACCTTGCAAAAGACAGGAAACTTTCCCCAGGCTAAAGTCTCTGTTGTAGATATAGAATTGTAACACAGCAAAGTCCTTGAGAACAGGTTAACCTACTGATTGATATGTTAAGAAAGTTGCTTTATTGTTATGTAAAAATACTGAGCAAACTGCTGTAGGAAAAGACAGTATTTGTTAAGAACAAGCTTTTGTTGGTGGATCAACTTAACCTTTTGCAAATTGTATTATGGAATGTCACTTTATTTCACTGATGTTACCAGCTTCTATTCTTAAACTATATTTAACCATAACTCCACCTATGTTCTTTTTCTGTAACTTTCTGGCCTGGAGAATAAATACTGAGACAGAACCCCAGTTCAGTAGAACCCCAGTTCAGTGTTAATTTCCCAAGGAGGAATGCCTTTCTCTTGAGGGTTCCAGGAAATTAACCCATTCAGCGTATCTCACTGCTCAGAAGAGATGGGCTTTGAGTAATCCTTTTTGCATCTCCACCACCTCACATAAGGCAAAACAAAAAGTCATCCTGATGTGGTTTTGTTTTCTTATTTATTTATTTTCTGTGGTAAAATATATATGTAAAACACGAAATTTACCATCATAACTATTTTTAAGTGTACAATTCACTAGCATTAAGAACATATTGTTGTGCAAACATCACCACTATACATTTTCAGAACTTTTACATCATACTAAACTGAAAGAAACTCTGTACCCATTAAACACCCATTCCCCTCCCCAGCTCTGCTGTATTTTTAAGATGACTACCCTGGAAGAGAGCAGTTAATTCATCTGCAGATTCAGAACAGCCCGGGGTGTCCTGAATCACTGCTCCTTCAGTTTCCTATTTTATTAAGTCCCTACTGAGCATTTATCACACACGTACCACAGCAGCAGGCTGTAGGAATATAGTGGCAAGTAGGATGGCACAGACAATGCCCTCCCACTGTGTACAGAGCCAAGACCAATGGTTACATCTGTATGATTCCTCTAATGATATCCCGATTTCCTCCTACCAGGTGATATTGATGAACACTCTCATATTGTTGAACTGCTCAGGCTGATAGTTCAAGGCTTGGACTCACATTCTCTTGCCTGTGAGGGACTCTGGCTGGGGAGCAGATGGCACTGCCAATGCTGATATCCTCTGGGATCCTCTGTGCTTTGCTGGTCCTAATACTTCCTTACGGGGGGGGGCCTCCTCACTATTGTGCTGAGAATGTGTTCAGTTTTCTCTTCTTTTTTATTTCCCGTTCTTTTTTCTTTCTTTTTAAAATTATTTTTTTAATTGACACATTTTAATTATGCATATTTATGGTGTACAATTTGATGTTTCAATACAGATATATTGTATAATGATCCATAATGATCAAACCCAGGTATTTAGCGTTTTTACCACCTCATGCATCTGTCACTTCTTTATAGTGAGAATATTCAAAAGCCTCTTTTCTATCTATTTTGTAATATACAATATCTTACTATTAACCATCCTCACCCTACCGTGGAATAGCAGCAAAATTTGGTCCTCCTCCCCAATTGTAACTTTGTACCTATTGATCAACCAACTGCTCCCCAGCCTCCCATCTGCCCACCCTCTCCTGTCTCTGGTGACCACTGTTCTACTCTGCTTCTGTGAGATCTTTTATGTATTTATGTGACCTTTTAAAAGTACCTCCTCTATGCTAAGTGCAATGTGTGATCAAAAGTAAAAAGTATTGGAGGTATTTTTTTAAATCAAAGAAAAAATTATTCAAAAAAAATTTAAAAGTCCTCAAGGAATTCATTGCCTTATGGGAAGATGGACTTGCTAACTAATGTTGACGGCTAACATGACAGGTCCTAGCATAGGCCTATGCAAGGTGCAGCATGATTCCAGAACTTAGTTTTGCCTGAGGAGTCTGGAAGGCTTCAAAGGGAAGTTTTGCTTCTCAGGGAAAGCAGACATGCACATGCAAGAGGGAGGGAGTCAGGGTAGTGTAAAATCCACACTATGCAAGAAGGATTAGCCATGAAGAGTTAAAGTACCAAGGAAACAAAAGATACAAAAGCAAGTCTGCAATGCAAGGACACTATTTGCAGACACAGGATATTGCTTATTAGTCATAAAGCTACTCAGAATTACAGCTTTGTGGAGGCTTCTTTCTCTCAAGGCTCTTATTATTGACTGATAAAGACAGTAATTCCAGGTATTTTGTGTTTGTATCTTCTCACCTGTCATTTAACCTCATTTTAAGACTTTATTTTATAGATTTAAAAAACACTAAAAATATTGTCACTTGATTGTGAATTTTTAAATGCTAAATTGCAAAGGCTTTCTCACAGCCTGTGGATTAAGAGAAATGACCCAGCTGGTTAAAATGCCAAGGGGAGATGGCTGTACTAAGTACACCTTGCTGATGCACGTGACTGCAGGTGACCAGAATGTTTTTAAGCAGGAATGCCATTAAATGCCCAAAGTTTTGAAATATAAAACAACCACACCTCTTCTCCAGCCGCTAATTGCTAGGTTGCTACAGCTATGAGAAAAACGTCTAGGTATCTGATTCAGCACAGTTGTTTAGGTCTGTTGTGGCAGGGTTCTTCATGCGAGAAACTGAGCTGCTTGGCAGCAGGGACCAGGGG
This sequence comes from Cynocephalus volans, assembly GCF_027409185.1. Lineage (NCBI taxonomy): Eukaryota > Metazoa > Chordata > Mammalia > Dermoptera > Cynocephalidae > Cynocephalus > Cynocephalus volans. The sequence goes on from NC_084466.1 coordinate 69,131,110, forward strand.
CTGGACAGCACCCAGCTTGAGCCCCTGTAGTTTAAACCCCTGGCTACCTTAATTCACTCGCAGTTCCACACAGCAGCTTCTGTCTGTCCATGGAGAACCCTGGGTACAAACGATACACAGCGTATTGCAGAAGATTGGGTTTCCTGTGTTTACTATATGTGATCCCAGTACATTTACTGGGAACCTGACAGTTTGTTCTTCTTACAAATAATCACAAGAAATCTAATAATCGTAGAGAAACAAGCTTTAAAAAAATATGTTTCAGGTATGTTTTCTAAGAATTTCTGCAACATTCTCTACATAAAAAGCATTTTTCCCCTTTGAACAAATCACTGTAAAAACTACAAAAAAAAATTGACTGACATCCTATTGCTCAAAAGTTTTTCTATTAGTTTGCAGGTAGCTGGGGGCTGCCATCCTTCTGTTTGAATTGCTGTTGCAGTGTGTGATCTGTTAGAAAAGTATTCCATGGAAATTCAAGAATCTTCAAAACATAGTGGTATTCACTACCCCCCTCCTCAAGTTACTTTAGTGGTGGCAAAAATAACAATTGTCCCCTGGGAAATGAAGCTCATTGCTATGGCAACTAATGAAGGTTGCATCATTCTAGGGCACATTTTTAAAAGCCTGGATTTCAACATGGGTAGACGCCCCATCTTATTTTATTCAGTAACTTAGCAACCTGTGGTATACTGTTTGTCGCCACCCCCAACCTTCCCTTTTCTCTCAGAAAGGTGACCTATATAGATATTATTTTATGGTAGGCACGTTCTCCTGGTGAATTTGGTTCTGTTCTTAGGTATGTTTATGATGACCTCATTTTCTGGACCAAAAATCAGGATACATTCTGTGACTGAGAAGTGAAGAAGGATTTTCCTTCTACCTCTTTGGCGGCACCCTCTGAGGTCGTGGAAGATGCTTTCTTTCTACACCGTTAGCTGTTGGTGTGATTCAGGAGTTTGTCTTTGTCTGTGGCCCTCTTTTGTTCTTATTCACTGATAGCTACTAATGTGCTGGTGACTCCCAAGTCTTCATTCTCAGTTCATCTCTCACCCCTGAACTCCAGGTAGGGAGTTCACTCTGTGACAGCCCTAACTGGATTGTCCCTAAACTCAGCATGTTCAAGATGAGCTCAACATTGCCTTCCACAAAAACCACTTATTGGTGAATGTCACCACCATGCACATGGCAGCCCACATCTGGTCAGCCCCCCAGCGCAGACACTCTGAATGCTCGAAGATCTGTCTTCATCTCTCTTTTGGACCCTCATCCTTTTTTGCCTGAATTACTACCCATGTCCTCCAAATCGGTTACTTCAGGGTAACTAGATTTCTGCCAGTCTTCTCTTAAATGAGCAAAAAATATGATTTTGTGACTGGCTGCTCATCCTCAGTGGCTCCAGTGGTCCTCAAAGTGAAATCCAGTATCTTCCGCATGGCTTCCAAGGCATTCGGTGGCCTTTTGCCTACTTCTTTGTCCAGGCTTGTTTCTCACTCCTCCTGCTTGCTCTTGCCTCCTCAGGCTGCTGATGCTGCTCCCTGCCAGGAACAGGCTCCCACTCCCTTTTTCCCTTCTGTTGGCTAATGCTGTTCATCCTGCATTTCAGACACTGTCATCTCTGAGAAGCATTCTCTGACATTCCTTGAGCCCTGGCTCTGTAGTCAGAGTTCAGCGCCCCCACATGCTCCCGTAACAGCATGGGTGTCTCCCTACCTTAGCTGGCACCTTGCTGTGTTGTGATGTTCTGTAGCCTGATTCCCAGTGGACTGTGAGCTTCCTGAGAACAGAGGTGGCACTTGTTTGTCTTTGTGGTTCCAGTGGGTTTCATGTACCAGTACCTAGTAGGTGTTTAATAAGTGTTTGTTGAAGAATTAATGAATCAACAAGTCAATGAATGAATGTACATAATTTTACTCGTGGGGCAGAATTCCTGACTTCTAGATTTTGATAGTCTTAGAAAATCCAAGTTGTTGTAATCCCTGTTTTTCATTGTGTCCATCAGTATAAGCAGACTCTTAAAGATTGCTAGCAAATAGAGCAAAGGGTATATTTTTCCAGGATAGGATTGGTGTGGTGCTTGGCCATACATATGTCTATTTGTATATGCATATACACATACACACATGCAAGTCAGTTTAACAACTATGTCTGACAAAACTCTACTGCTGGCTTATGCATGTCAGCAAAGTTTAAAACAAAGTCAAACACGAACTAAAAAATGGGGACTCTCAGAATGGGAGCATCTCTCCCAAGCCGGGAGGTGGGGGGCCAGGGCCTTAGCCACACCCCCTGACATCCACATTTAGCCCAGCGATGACCAAGCCACTGCTAGAAGCTTCCTGGTCTCCCTTGCAGAAATGAGGGGGGTGCCATGGGCCTCAACCATGCCCCCCTTCCTCCTTCTCCCTCCCTGTTTCCTTCCCCCTTCTCCTCTCCCCTTCCCCCCGCAACGGCTCCACAACATCTTAGAATGTAATAAAATAATAATATAAATAAATAAATAAATTTAAAAATAAATAAATCATTGGCAATAATTTTATACATCATAGTATATTTGAGGCTACCCTTATCAATTGTCCCAGTCACAATCCCCTAAATCACAGCCCAGAACTTATAAATCAGAATCTGCAGGAGGTGGAACTTGGTCCTGGGCATTTTTAAAAAGTACCACAAGTAAAGCTGATCAAAAGGGAGCTTCTAACTCCCCTGCTTGGTTGAACGTTTGAGTCGAGACCCCTCTGTGTGATCCTGTGTGATCGTATTGGCTACTAGGGTGAGGACTGTCCCTGACGAGGTCACAGCTGTCCTGGTTAAGTTTGTAACTGAGGTAGGCACTGGATCCGGTCCTTTGGGGAGAGTTGCGGGGGATGGAGGCGAGGTGGGAATGCCTTGCCCTTTCTTATTTCTTTAGGGTGCTCTTAGAGGCTGGAGCTGTGCAATTAGCATTTATAGTTTCTTCTCACCATTTCACCAGCACTGTATATAGACTTCTCATATCTGCCCAGCTCCCTTGTTGCCTTTCTGCTAGATTATGCTATTTTCAAAATAGCCCAACTGCTGAACTTACTGAGGCCCGCCGTGGGATACATCATCTTGTTATTTTTGAGATGAGCATTGCCTCTATCCCAGCTCTCCCAGTGTCTGTTTATGCCTAATGCTGGGACCCTGGTGGAGAAGGAGAGGGAGAAGCAGAGGTAGGACCCGCAAGGTGGACAGTGCAGTGTATTTAGCCCTATCGGGTTCCTGAGAACTCAGGGCTTTGTGTATGTGGTGAATGGACACTTTCTCTGCAATTCAGCAGTTGTGCATTTTTCTTCCCCAATATACTGACCTCTACTGGCTTAAGTATGACTCTTAATCATGGTTGATATTTTCTGAGAAATTTTTTCAAGGAAAAAGGTTTTCACTTAGTGTTTAAAGCTCTTCATGTCGATTTTTAAATATCATTTTCAGAAAAGTTAAAACTTCTAGGTGTTGTATAGTGGAATTTACATTTATTAGGAAAATTCCTAGCCTTCCAAATCTTACTTTGGACCTCTAGGATGCAGTACCTTTTTTCTTTTGTAAACTGCTGTTGTACCTTAGGAGATAAGAGAACAGATATTTTTATATGATTTTATTTTTAGATCTAAAAATTTATCAGTTGCCTTTAATACTAGTTGGTATGAGGAAGGCAATTTATTTAGTGAAGAGAGCCCTACCTAATAGGGTATTGTAAGAATTAAATGTATAGTATATATAAAGTGTTTTGAGGACTGTAATTCCTTTAGAAATGTTTGCTGCTATTAGAAACACAGCTGGTTTTTGTTTGTTGATCTTGTACCTTGCAATTTTGCTTAATGTTTTTATTAGCTTTAGTAAGATGTTTTGTGGGTTCTTTAGGATTTTCTGTATGTATAATTATGTCATCTGCAAATAGAGATAGTTTTACTTCTCTCTCTCTCCAATTTGGAGCCTTTTATTTGCCTAATTGCTCTGGCTAGAACTTCCAATAATATTGATAGCAGTGGTAAAAGTGGGCATCCTTGTTCCTGATTTTAGGAGAAAAGCTTTCACTCTTTAACCATTTAGTATGATGTTAGCTGTGAATTTTTCGTGAATGGCCTTTATTAGATTGAGGAAGTTTCTTTCTATACCTAGTATGCCGAGTGTTTCTTTCATGAAAGGTTGTTGAATTTTGCCAAATGCATTTTTATATTTATTGAGGTAATTGTGTGTGAATGTGTGTATGTATGTGTATTTGTGTGTTTCTTCATTCTATTAATGTGCTATATTACATTTATTTTCTTATGTTGAACTTCCCTGTTCTTCCTAGTCATAATCCCACTTGGTCATGGTATGTAATCCTTTTAATGTGCTGTTGAAATTAGTTTGCTAGTATTTTGTTGAGGAGTTTTGCATCTCTGTTCATAACAGCTATGAGTCTGCAGTTTTCTTTTGGTATCTTTGTCTGGCTTTGGTATCAGATAACACTGGCCTCATACAATGTGTTATGAAGTATTCTGTCCTGTTCTATTTTTTGTTAAGTTTGAGTAAGATTGTTAATTCTCCTTGTTTGATTGATCTCACCAGTGAAGCCATCTGGTTCTGTACTTTTCTTTGTTGGGAGCTTTTTGATTACTAATCTAATCTCTTTACTTGTTAGAGGTCTGTTGAGATTATCTGTTCCTTCTTGAGTCAGTTTTGGTTAGATTGTATGATTTACAAATTTGTCCATTTAATCTAGATTATTTAATTTGCTGACATTTAAGTGTTCTCTTATAATCCTTTTAATTTTGTAAGGTAAGAAGTAATGTTTCCACTTTCATTTCTGATTCAAATTAATTGCATCTTCTCTGTTTATCTTAGTTTAGTTTAGTCTTAGTTTCTAGTCTTTATTATTTCCTTCCATATGCTGGATTTGGGTTAGTTTGGTCTTTTTCTAGTTTTCTAAGGTATAAAACTAGGTTGTAGGTTAGTGATTTTCTTTTTCAAAATAGGCATTTACAGCTATAAATTTCTCTCTGAGCACTGCTTTCACTGCTCATCAAAAGTTTTTGTACATTGTGTTTCCATTTTTATTTATCTAAAAGTATTTTCTAATTTTCCTAGTGATTTTCTTTTTTCACTCATTGTGGTTTAAGAGTATGTTGTAATACATATTTGTGATTTTTTCCCCAGTTGTCCTTCTGTTATTGATTTTAACTTTATTCCATTCTGGTTAGAGAAGATACTTTGTATGATTTTATTCTTTAAATTTTCTGGGAATCGTTTTATGCCTAACATCTGATCTATCCTGGAGAATCTTTCATGTGCACTTCAGAAGAATGTATGTTCTACCGTTGTTGGGTGGAGTGTTCTGCACATTTGTTAGATCTAGTTGGTATGTAGGGTTGTTCAATCAAGTCCCCTATTTCCTTAGTGATCTTTTGTCTAGGTGTTCTACCCGGTTCTACCCGTTATTGAAAGTGATGTATGAAGTCTCCAACTATTATTGTAGCACTATCTATTTCTTCTTTCATATCTGTCAGATTGTTTCATATATTTTTGGACTCTGTTTGGTGCATATGTATTTACAATTGTGATGTTTCCTTGATGAATTGACACTTTTGTCAATACATAATGTCCTTCTTTGTCTCTTGTACCAATTTTTGACTTAAAATTGTTTTTATCTGTTATTAGCCAAGCCTCCCAGCTCTCTTTTGGTTACTATTTGAATGGAATATCTTTCTCTACCCTTTCATTTTCAAACTATTTGTGTATTGCGGTCTAAAGTGAATCTCATTTAAGCAGCATAAAGTTGGACCATGCTTTTTTAAATTCATTCTGCCAATTTCTGTCTTTTAGTTTGTGAGTTTAATTCACTTACAGTTAAAGTGATTACTGATGAGCACTTGTTTCTGCCATTTTGCTATTTGTTTTTTATGTCTTAAATCTTTTTTTCCTCAGTTCCTCCACTATTACCTTCTTTTATGTTTGATTTATTTTTTTCCTCATGTACCATCGTGATTCCCTCATTTTTCTCTTCTGTGTTTTTAAACTTATACAATCTAGTTTGAAATGATACCAACTTAGTTTCAGTAGTGTACAATGACTCTGCTGCTTCTTAGCTCTGTCTGCCTCCTTTTGCTGTGGTCACAAATTACACCTTTATGCATATATATAAATTCTTATTTTATGCATATATCTTTTAATCCATGTAGGAAATAAAAAGACAAGTTATAAACAAAATATATAATAATAGTAGCTTTTATATTTACCTATGTAGTGACCTTTACCAGTGATCTTTATTTCTTGCATGTCTTCAAGTTACCATCTAGTATCATTTTGTTTTAGCCTGAACAACTCCTTTTAACATTTGTTGTAAGGAAGATCTGCTAGTGATGAATTTCATTCACTTTTATTTGTCTGGGAATGTCTTGATTTCACCTTCATTTTTGAAGGCTAGTTCAGCCAGGTATAGAATTCTCTCCTGGTTGACAGTACTTTTCTTTCAGCACTTTAAATATATCATCTCACTGATTTCTGGCCTTCATGGTTTCTGATGAGAAATTGGCCATAACTGTTCTTTAAGATCTTTTGTATATGATGAGTCGTTTCTTGCCACTTTCAACATTTTTTCTTTGGCTTTTGACAATTTGATAATAATTTGTCAAGGTGTGGATTTCTTTGAGTTTAAACTCCTTGGAGTTCATTGAGTTTCTTGGATAAGTTTATTTCATCAAGTTTGGGAAGTTTTTGGCCATTCTTCAAATATTTTTCTGCACCTTTCTCTCTCCCTTTCTATAGGACTTCCATATTTCACTTGTTGGTACACTTAATGATGTCCCATAGTTCCTTAAGTTCCATTCATTTTCCTTCATTCTTTTTTTTCTTCTCCTCCGACTGAGTAATTTCAATTGTTCTGTCTTCAGGTTTGTTAATTCTTTTCTCTGTGTGCTCGAACCTGCTGTCAAACCTCTTTAGTGAATTTTTTATTTCAACTGTTGTACTTTTCAACTCCAGAATTTCTATTTGATTCCATTTTGTAATGTCTATCTCTTTATTGATATTACCTGTTTGTTCACATATTTTTGTCCCGATTTCCTTTAGTTATGTATTTCTTTAAGTATTTATAGCTATAAATTTCTCTCTGAGCACTGCTTTTACTGCCTCTCGTAAGTTTTGGTATGTTGTGCTTTTATTTTCATTCACCTAAAAGTATTTTCTGTAGTGATTTTCCTAGTGACTTCTTTTTTGACTCATTGTGGTTTAAGGGTATGTTGTTTCATTCCTGATTTCCTTTAGTTCTTTCTTCAGCTCTTTGAGCATACTTAAGACAGTTAATTTAAAGTTTTTGTCTAGTAAGCCCAATGTTTGGGGTTCCTCATGGATGGTTTCTGTCAATTTCTCTCTTTATTTTTTTTTTATGAATGGGCCATACTTCCCTGTTTTTTGTTTTGTTTTGTTTTGTTTTGTTTTGGTATACTTTGCAATTTTCTGCTGAGCACCAGACATTTTGAATGCAGCGTAATGCATTGAATGTAGTAACTCTAGAAATCAGATGCTCCCCTTCTCCAGGGATTGCTCTTCTTACTTGTTGAATGCTGTAGTTGTCCATTTGTTTAGTGACTTTTCCAAACTATTTTTGCAAAGACTATGTTACTTGTGTGTGTACTTTGGTGACTACTGAAGTCTCAGTTCTTTTATTAAGAACAGCTAAGAATTTCCTTAAGTACTTGGATCCAATAAGGAAAAAAAAATTCTGTCTAATTTCTTTTGAGAGACACTACTTAGGAAGGCTGTTAGCCATAGGAGGTTGAAACAATGGCCTGCTCTGTTTGTCTCTCGGTGAACTGACAGGCACATCAAAACCACACTCTCAAATTTTGGAGGACAAAGTTCCTACCCTGGCACCAGCAGGCCACTCCATAACACAAGCCATTCTCTCCATGGCTACCTGGCCTGGGGCTGGGGCATGGGCAGTGGTAGCTATTAAGTGCCAAAATTCACTGAAATTTACCATTCTTTTTTTTTCTTCAAGCATTCCCCTGGACACTGTGAATGTCTAACTAGACTTCAGAAATCTGAAATAGATGATTTTGACAGTTCTTGCCAGCTCAATAGTTAGTTGATTTGTTAGAGGGTCTGATTCTTGGATTGCCCTATGCTGCCATCTTCTGTGATGTCACTCCTGTATTGGTTCTTACTGAGATAATATTATCTCAATATTGCAATATTGTACTAGTATATATTGTAAAAAGAATTTGTTTAGGAGAAGAGTGGACTGATATGTGTATGAGTAGTGTATGTATAGTTGCTTTTTACAAGTTATTTACCATTTTACCTGTCCACCTTACAAATTAGATAGTTGACCAAAAAGACTGAATTTTGCATGTGTATTGTTGCCACTGCATATCACTACATTGTAATTTGTGGCTCTGCAGAGAAAATGGCATTTCTTTATTATGTCTGTAGTTGGTCCAGTCTTTTCCTGTTACCCTTTATAGGAGATATACTGATTAGCTGGGAGGAAAATATACAGTACAATTTAAAACTTAGACCAGTGTTATAACTTAAATAGTCTCTTTAGGCAGTGTCCAGCTCTCTCTGAGATAAAAATCCTCAGTCTCTCAGTCTGCATTTTACTCTGGGATGGTTTAAGGGTTTGGGGTGTGGTGTGTGGCCTATGTGATCTCCTGGCAGTGGGAAACTGACCATTTCCCTTGGTTTGAGTCTGCTATTTCCTCTGATCTCTGGGGTAATATCCCTTAACCTCCTAGTTATGTTTGCCTTGCTGATATGTGCTGATGATGTACTGGCTGGTATAACTCATGGTTGGGCCTTTCTAGCTGATCAGAACCTAGTGGTGCTCCCCAGCTGGCTCAACCTCTCTTTGGTTCCTGCTCCCTGAGCTCTCCTGGGTGTCTGCCTTGTCTCTACCCAGCTTGCTGACCTGGAACTTCATCCACAGCCTTTGCTGCAGGATCATCATATTCTGTAGCCAGCCCCATGGCTAGCCCACTAGCTCAGAAAATCTGAGTCTCCAGTTTACCATTGCTTGACCATGCTTGGAAAAACTGTCTCTCGAGACAATGGCCAGTCTTGTAAGACTATGGACTTACTTTGTAATCTTTCTGTTCATGTCAGATTCTGCATGTTACTTCATTTGATCCCTTTGCACTTCTTTTACTAGTAAAACATAGTAGTTCCCCAGACGGACAGATGCTTCGAGAAGACTAGGGGAAAGGTCAAGCACTTGGAAAGAAGGGCTGACTGGTTAGCTCAGTTGGTTAGAACATGGTGCTGATAACACTAAAGTCCATGGTTTGATCTTTGCATCATCCAGCCATAAAAAAAGCAAACACACAAAATAACAAAAAAAAGCACCCAGGTTCCCAAGCCTCAGCCATGCCCACCCACGTCCACATCCAGCCCAGCAACAACTGAGCCACTACCGGAAACTCCCCAGACTCCTGAGCTGGAGTGGGAAGAGCCCCGCAGGCCTCAGCCATGCCCCTCCACTCTCCTCAACCAGATTAGCAAAGGAGCCAGCCATGAGCCAGCTCCGCCCCTCCACCCACACCTCCGTCCCTTTACCCCCACCCCCACTGCTCCACAACAACATCTTAGAATGTAAAATAATAATAGTTATAATAAATAAATGTTAAAAATAATAATAACAAAAAAACAGACAAAACAACGTTGAAAATAATTTGTAAACAGTGTCAGTTACACATGTGTGTATATATACATATATGAGGACGTTATTTAAACAATCAAATGTAATTTTAAACATACAGAAGCCTTAAATTTAAGGAATATGGGATCTTTAGAGACTTATATGTGGTGTGTATATATATTATATGTATGATTATATTATGTATTATATAATATAGTTAGGATACATATATATTTGATAGTAAGAGGTTTGGTTTCTGTGTATTAACATTTTCCTATGACTAACACTACTGTGATTTCATGCACACATTTTCTTCTGTTGTAGGACAGTTCGTGTTTGGTTAAAGAGAGACAGTGGACAGTATTGGCCAAGCATATACCATGTAATGCCTTGTAAGTATCTGGATCTCTGTCTTGAAAAATGAGACATGCACCCTAACTCCCCTTTCTTCCCAAATTACATTCTTTGTCTTCCCAAGTAAGGAAACTGAAGGTTGGAATTCTCATTATAATGGAAATTACCATGTTAAATCATTTAAAATTTTCTAAGGCTTTCACTATGTAAAGTAAGAAAATTGTTCTGAAATTGACTATATAGTTTCTGAATAAGATTAATGGAAGAAGGACTACAGCACATAGGCTCTCTGAATACAGCAGTCTGCCTCTGTTTTCCAACTTTTTGTTTGACTGTTTTGTAATGTATATCCTTGGACAATTTAAAATTTTTTCTAATGATTACATTTGTGAAGTAAATTTGTCCTTGCATTATTTTTTGTTATCATTTATTCAAATTCAAGACATTTAGCATTGACCATTCAGCTCTCAAAAAGATTTGGTTGGGATTGAAACATTCTAATTAGAAGTCAGTCTCATTTCCACAAGATCTTATCTGAGAAATATTTCCATGTACTGATAAATAATGAATCTTCTAAATATACTTTTTTAAAAAAAAGATATGAGTGCTACTTAGACTGGTCCACTGGCAGAAGTTCCCCTACAGGTGGAGAAGAGCTAGCTCCCCAAAATAGGAAATTTCTTTTTATTCTAGCGTTTTAGCTATAAAATTAAGTTTGGGCATCCTATTCTTTGTTTATGTTAGTGTAAAACAATTATTGAAATTTATTACCACTTGTATTAAACATTTTCCTTATTCCTCTCCCTTCAAATCTTAATTAAAATTGACCCCCTAGAAAAATCTCCCAGGTTTGTTGTTTGAGTTCATATACCCTCTAGCTTGCTGCAGTGTGCACTTCATCCCTTGATATAAGTACCCCAGTTTCAGAAGTATGTACACTATGTACAAACAAAATAAATTCATGCTAAATTGTAGATATGATTAAGTTTATGCCTCTGGCAAAAGAGTACCATAATAATTCAAGCAAGAATTTTGCCTCTTATGAACAAATGAATTACTAAGGATGTAATGGTTTTCAATGAGTTTCAAATTATCTTTGAGGTTTTGCATGTCTTGTACTAAGAAGTTGATAACCATGAAGCTGAACTAAGTTTTTAGCCTTTTTTCTGTGAAAAAGAAACTTCTTTTAATTCTGAATACTATATTCTCCCTTTACCTGTTGTGCTTCCAGAAGCACCATTGTACATTATAGGCCCAAGATGAACTTTTTTTTTTTGCCATAGCAGTAATGAGGGTTTAGGTAAATGGAAAAGGAAGCGAATTCTGTGATTTTTTTTCTTTTCTTTTCTCTTTTTTTCTAATTTTTAACTGATAACTAGTCTTTTCTCTGGTCTTGCTTCTTCATCAAACTTGGCACATTTCTAAATGGAAGAGATGGGGGAGGGCCTTTATCCACCGAGCTGAAGTTGGCCCCAGAGATCTCTGATTTCCACAACTGTGCAGACAGGAGAGGCAGACCTGGGTGAAATGACAGAGGTTTGGGGGTGGCAAGCAAGGGATCTTCTTGAGATGAGCATTAATAGGAACCTCGTTAAGGCACAGGATCCTAAGCAATTGCTTACCCACCCCCTTCCCCAGACACACATACAGGAACATTTTGGTGTCATTCTCTAATGCTCTCTTTATTTGGACATCACTAAGAATACAAGGAAGTCTCTAGTTACATTTTCATCTTTTATTAAGCTGTATGCAAGAGTAAAGGTTGCTGTAGCTCGTACACCTGGCAAGGGTGCTCAATAAATTCTTATTGAAGGATTGAGTCTGATAATAAAGATGAGTTTCCCTGAGAACATTGTCATCTATTTTCCTAAAGACTGAACATGAACTTCGAAAAAGAGGACCCTTAATTATTTGTACATTTTGCCTATGGTGTTCTACTAAAGGGACTAAAAAAGGGATTACTTTGCTATTCAAGTGTAGTCTGTGGACCAGCAGCATCAGCATCACCTGAGAACTTATTAGAAATGCACCACTGGGTTCCACCCCAGAGCTACTGAATCAAAATCTGCATTTTAGTAAAATCTCTAGGTGATTTCAGTGTACACATGCTAGTCAATCAAACATTTACTGCGTACCCATTGTATACAGGCCACCGATCCAGGTGCCAGGGATTTGCAGATGAATGAGGTACATGTGGTCAAGATGATTTCTTTAATTTTTCATTGTTGGATGGTTCTATTACTGTGTAGAAGTTAGTGGGAAAAAAAAGGCTATGTCCTTCACAGTTGGTCAGAAAGTGGCTTTTGTGTTTCTGGGAACCTTATGCATTCAGATGACATAGTAACTGACCTCTGAGTAAGAATTTAGTCTTTATTTAACTTGAGAGAGGCAGAATCATTTCCATCAGTTAGAGAACATGAAATAAACTTGAGTTTCCAAGGGATTGTTATTCAGTCCTTTCTATTGAAAGGTCTTTAGTTAAGAGGTTACTCAGTATTATCCTTAATTAGCAATTATGTGGTGTTAGTTACAAAATAAGTGAAAAGGTACAATCTATCCTGAGGCTAGAATATGGACACAACAAAGCAGATATGACTATATTGTGTGTTTATACCGGTAGATAATAAGTACTATTCCAAATACAGAACACAGCAATAAGGAAATGTTCTGCACATTTATCAGCACCACACTCTCCCGAGTAAGCCATGGGCCGGCCCATGTTCTGCACATTTAAAATAATGGCTTGTTTATTTTGTCCATTAAGATAACTCTTAGTGTAGTATTTGTCATGTTCTGGGCAGGAGGGTAAATGTCTTGTAGCTTTGAGAATATTTGAAGTTTAATGGAGGGAAGGGCGTGGAAGGCACTGGAAGAGGCAGAGTAGGGAGTGAAGGCCAAGTTTGATGACAGGGAGTCAGCCTGAAAGGCGGAGTATGACAAGCTGAGTGATCTCAGGGAAGTGGCAGACAAGAGAAAGATGAAGAGCCGACACATGATCAAAAACACAAGTGCTGCTGTGGAGGTGTCTTCATACTCTGTCTTTTTTGAAGCTCCTCCTCTCCCTGTAGGAGGCAGCCAGAGGAAACCAGATTCTCCTGGTTAAGGCTGCTTACCTCTGGGCCAGTCTGATTTCCCCAGGAATTTAGAATTTGCAGTAGGAAATGCTAATCTCATCCTAGGCCGACCTCTTGAACTGGGAACATATAAACCTAGGAGCTGTTGGGTGTTTGTGTGCGTAGAGAAACAGTGAAACCTGATCTACAGAAAAGGTAGGATGAACTAGGGGGAAAGGATCACCTGGCTCCCAAGGGAGAGAAAGCCCAAGCATCTGATGTTCATGGTTTTCCTCTTCATGCTCCTAGTCCTCTGAGAATCCTGGTTGTTCTGCATTTGAGTCCGACAGAGGTCCCCCTCTCTTTTGTGCTTAAGTTCACCTGAGTGTTTTCTGTTAGTTGTTACTGTATTTGACTGAGCCTAGCCTTGATTGTATACTTCCTAATTCCTGTCTCTTCAGTTCCTCCTGGATCTGAACAAAGACTGAGAAAGGATGAGCCAAGGTCCTGTTGGCACCACTGTGGTGTTGAGCTGAACATAGTCTGGGAAAGGTGAGAACATGTAAAGAAGGAAAGCAGAAAGTATATTTATTCTGTGTAATTTCTTTGGACAGTTTATTCAACTACTATTAGATGTTTTCTCCATACCCAGCACTGTGCAGTGTACTAAGGATATAGTGGTTAAATACAGCAGGCGGTCCCTGCCTCCATGAGGTTACAGCCTGGTGGGGAAGGCAGACATTGAGTACTAGCCATGACATGTGATGAGCATTGTGACACGGGATGTAGGCATAAGTAAAGGGGACATGGTTACAAAGTCTCCCTGAGGAAAGCCCATTTTAAACCCTGCTCTCTATAGAGAATTTGGGGTGACTGCTGACTTGTTTTGTGGTTTCCTGTAGGCTAGTTGATTTTTATGGATTAATGGGAAATCAGAGCATTTCCTTATCAAATATTCTCTCAAAAAAGAATTTCTTCTTAGTGTGTCTCACTGAGTAGCTGCTAATTGCCCGAGACAACCTCAACTTACAACCTACCCACCTGGGAGCCTGCCTGAGCTTGTAAACTGGAGAGGGGCCTTCCTGAGTTTGTAAACTGGAGAGGGGCCTTCCTCAGGGTACAGAGTTGAGGTTTCAATTGCAGCCATAATGTGACTACTTGTCTAGGCTTCTAATAGACATCATTTCAACTACCACATTTGCATCACCCCGCAGAGAAATAGCACGTGAAAAGCACAAGCATTCCTGTTTTCATGCTTTAGTTATTTTGGATTTACTTTACCAACTAGGTTTGCCATTCATAGGGTCAGACAAAGGAGAGGTGAGAGGAATCTCAACACCAGCTAGGGTGGCAGGTGTTGGAGATTTTTCTCACTTTATCAGAGGATTGGGTGTCATGGCTGTGCCTTTATTGCCAGCTTCTCCCCTGGGTATGGAGAATAGCTAAATCAACTTGGCTGCCAAAGATGTAGTGAATAGGAGGCTTGGGAGGGACTGAGTCTCAGGCCAGAGTGTGTTGGAGAACTGGAAAACCTCTGTGGATTCTGATGTTGCCAGGGCAGGCAGGTGGGATTTACTCTGACTCCTAAATGTTTATGAATTAGTCCCTAAAGCAAAAGAGAAGAAAATTTTTTTTTCAAATGTAGTTACAAATAAATAGGTACACCTCCCATAGCATTAAAATAACCTGCTTAGTCACCTTTCTAGCTCGCTGCCTGGTCTGAAGTTGTGGCTGGGCGCCTCTGTTTTCACAGAAGTATGGCCACCTTACTGTCTGATCAGTTAACTTTAAAAGTATAGGAACCCAAGTCCTCACTGAAACACATAATTCTGAACTGTCTGCCTCCCAGTTTTTGTCAAAAGCCCAGCTAAGAGAAAGACTGTGGTAGGCAGCATGAAGGATATTCAGTTTGACTGCCCATCTAAATCCTGGTTTTCCACTTTGTGTTAGCTCTCTGCAGAAACGTCTTTGCCCATCGTGCCCTCTGCTGATGCTGGTGTGCACATTACATGAACTGTTTTGTGGCTCTTTTTAAAATATATTTAATTGTAACATATTGATTGTACCTATTATGGGGTACAGAGTTATATTTCAATATATGTATACAAAAGAGTTATATTTCAATACATGTATACAATGTGTAGTGATCAAATCAGGGTAGTTAGCAGATTCATCACAAAAATTTATCTTTTCTTTGTGAAGAGAGTGCTTGCTCTTTTAGCCATTTGACAATATACAGTAAGTCATTTTTAATTATAGATGTCTAGCACCACTGTATACCAAAAGAACTTATTTTTTCTTTCTTTCTAGCTGTAATTTTTTGTTATGGCTCTTTTCAAAGTAATTGATGTAAAATGCAGCGCCCCTTTATGAGAAAGCACTAAGGGGAATGTTTTTCAGATATGGGGGAAAGGAACCCTTTGCTTTCTCTAAGGCAGAACTTCCCGCCCTGTGTGCCACAGCCGATTGGTGTCGTCCAGGTGGATTCCAGGTCCCCTGTGAACTGATTCCCTTGGCTGGGCAGCGGGGCAGTGCAGGGGAAGGGGTTAGTGTCTTCCATTTACTCCAGTGTCTGTACAGCTGCCAATTTCTGTGATTCATGAGGTGAAAAGGTTGGGGGCAACAGCTCTGAGTACCTGGTACTTGGTACACGGAACTTACAAAGTTTCCCAACACATCTTTATTTTAATTTTCCTTCTATTCTTCTATATATTTTCCTTAGTCATGACTGTTTGCTTATTTCTATTGTTTGATTTTATTGTATCTGCTTTTTAAGCCATTTCAAATGCTTTGGGAAATGAGGTGGGCATTGTATTAAATAAATTGTCTTAGTTAAGATGGAGAGAGAAGTGAAGTTTGAACATAGTCTATTGATTATATTAAATTAACTCCTCAAGATGCATTGTTTCAAATTTGAGTACTCAAAATAGTGTGTAGGTTAGAACCTGTGCCTGGGTGGGAAATTGGAATTTGATTTTCATTTTTGCTACCAATTTGCTAAGTCACTTTGGGCAAGTCCTTTACGTTTTCTCTGCTTTGAAGCATAAGAGAAGCATAACAGTCTGTTTTCTCTGTTCTCAAATTTTCAAATATATTTTAGTAATTAGATATATCAAATAACTGTAAAATACTTTCAGGTTCTTGGTATTTAAGAATATATACTATCATTGCTGATATTAACCCAGAGTTATTAGGAAAAATTGGCTAATATGTGATGTCGTGGCTGGTTTCTTTTTCCCATGTGTTGGAACTGTAATCCTAAGGCAACAGATTACTTGAAATTGGGGATTTAGAAGATTAAGTTGATTGATATATTCATATGTTTTATATGTGGAATGGAAATGAGCTATTTTGTATGTAAATTGCAGATGTTAATTTTCCCATTAGTGAGGAGGACTTTGAATAATTAAAGACTGTGGAGGTGGTTTGTGTGCTTGTCCCATTTCTTCTGCTGGGTTCATTGTAGTTCCCAGTAAAAAGTTCATGTGGATAGATTAGTGGTAGAAAGATATATAAAGTTATGAACTTGGCAGTTCTGTTTCTATAAGGTAGTGCTTGTTTGGGTGACTTTTAAATATCTATAACTCAATTGAGAGAATTTCTTGGCAGACTGGGAGAATATGTGTATAACTGGGAAATGTTCATCCTTTTGTCTTTTTTACCTTATTTTAAATAATTTATACCTTATTTTAAATAATGCCTTGGTTCCTCGTTGTGAAGTATATTGCTCCATTTGTTGGTTTCTTTTTGGTATAGACTGTATTATGGAGCCATGTGTAAAAAACAACTTACTGTTTTTACTACTTGTATCTTTAAAAATAGCAATGTAATATGATCTTTTAATTCTGTATTTACTAAGAAGAAAATGTACCCAAGGAACTTTTGATTTTTAGTGAAAATGAAGGAAAACGTAGATTATCCAAACTAAAGATATCAAATATTAATTAATCTGAGTGAGTACAGCATTTACTTAGCCTACTCTTGTTTGATTTCCATTTGACAGAGCATTTTAAAATTTACCATAGTTACATCACTTTACTTTAACTTAGAACTTGCCTAAGAGAAAAAGTGACCATTTCTAATTCACTGTAACTTTGCTAAAGTAAAAGAAAACAAAATGGCTAATTTCAGCAGAGTGCATAAAATGTTTGACTTAAATGAAAAATGCTTTTTAGTGCTAGGTAATCGAAATCCTAAATATAGATATGCTTAGTGAAATAAAGCATGGGTTGAGTACTGCAAATCTGATAAATATTATCCTATGACAAACAGGGCTGAATGAAATAGTGTTCATTAATTAAATCTTTGCTTTGTGGGAGGTACATTGCTCATTGGAGGCTCTACTGAAGGCCCTCTTATCTTGGGATCCTGACATTTAACTTCACCATGATTCCTTTAAACCTTAAGTTTTATTCACGAAAGTACCATTGTTTATTTAGTTTTCAAGTTCCAACCAGATCATCTCATGAGAAAGATTAGTGTCTCCTGCCAAATAATGCCTTTAGGATTGTAAAGCAGTCAGTGTGATTGAAATCCATGGCTTGACCTTCAATGAAACTTGTGTTTATTTGAGCAAAGTTCAACCGGTCAGCAAAGGACAGAAAATAAATTAGTCATAAAATGAGAGAATTATAGGTGTAAGTAATAGAAATTAGGAAACTTTCCCCCATAGAGAAATATTTTGAGAATGCTTCCTCTCAACTACATTTTTTTTTAAGCAAGGGCAATTTTTTTATACCAATTGTGGGATAAAAGTATTAGAAATACAAGTAGCCACTTTCTCTCTAATCCATTTAATTATAGACTGTTGAGGTTGATGTTGGTCTCTTGAGTTGCTTTTGTCTAGGGCTCATATCTCTTGAGCTTTTCCCCCTTCTAATTATGTGGTTGTTAATATAAACCCATACTGGAGCTTCTCTTTATTTTAGTTTTCTCTGAACTTTAAGCTGAATACTTGCCTTGAGTTACAAAAACTTCATTTTACCAAACACTCGTATTATGAAAGTGTTTACTTGTAAAGGTGATACTTTGACAGGCTGTCAAGATCTGAAGTTCTGATGCTAATATAAAAGAATAAAAGGTCCCATTACCTGTAGACCTGCACAAATTTCTTTTCTGTTTTATTTGTACCTTTCATTGCTTCCTAAAATTTTGCCACTACATTTCTGTTGACTACCATCAGTCTGAGACAGAAAAGGTGGATGGGAAATCTTACTCAGATAGCATGGAAAGTGAGTTCTGTACTATTTTATCGAGAAACTGTGTCATTCCCCACCCCCCCACATTTTAATGAAAACATTGGGGAAAATGTAGGAAGCTAGAACATAACATCAGCAAGACCAGTGACTTGCCTTGAATTTCCATTGTTGGGTTAGTGTAGGAGCAGTCTCAGGCCAATTACATGTAGCATGATGTATGTGAGAGGCGTTGGCATATGGGGGTCACCCTACAAAGCTTACTCTGTGTGGTTATCCTTTCTCATGGGGAAGCATTTAAAGGCAGGGGAATAAATGTATCTTCACATTTTGTATCATGCTGTATTGATTTCATGCAATTTGGATACAGGAAGTCAATAGAGGGTAGCTGTACTAAACTTTTATAGTTCTGATTAGCCACTTCACTCATGCTTTGAAGAAAGAAACTTCAAGTTGAGAGAATAGAACAGTCTTCCCAGCCAGTTCGTCTCTAACTTGCACGTTCATACATAAGAGAGACCAATTATTTCTTTATTGCCTTATGAGTTATTAGTTTTACAGCATTTAAAGCAGTTCTTATTTGTGAAGCATCATGTTTTTGCAAACTAGTTACAAATATTGTGCTTAAATCACATTTTGCTTGTCTCCCCCCTTATTCTTCCTGCTGAAGGATTCCCTTTACCATTTGGCCATAATAACCTTTACTTTACTGTGTCTCATTATTCCTTCCCCAGACAGTTTTGCCACTTTGATATTTCTCTTGCATGGCTAGGAGCCCATTTTGTATAGGCCATAGTGCTAGTCTTCCAGAGTTGCTTTTTTGTTAATTTCTCATGCATTGAGGTTAGAAGGCTCTCTTTGTCAATCTGTTTACTTCTCTGACCCCTAGAAGGAAAGATGTTTACTGTAACAACAAGTCTGGGCATCAGTATTCTTTTGAGTCCACTCCCTGCCTCCTCAGCCCTGCCAGGGACTATGGGTAACCAACCCAAGGCCTGTTCCTACGAGAGTGTCACAGTTGGGAGATGGTTTGAGGAGTATCCTAAGGCTCACTTATCAAAAGTCTTTCCCCGGACAGACATGCACACACATGCTCATGCACACACACACAGGTTTGCCTGGTGTTTTTCCATAATGCCTCTTTGAAGGGGTGGTTGTGCCTCTGGGGGAAGCTGGGAGCTAATGCTCTCTAGCTCTGGCACTTACCTGTCTAGAACATCTTGGGTTCAGGCATGTGGGTTCCAGAACAACAGGATTTCTAAGAAAATATCTTTTTTTGCTCTTTTATAGGAAAGGTCTTTTGCTTTTAAATTCTGGTGGTAGTTTCTTACTATACATAAAATGATTTGAACTGAGGAGGTGAGATTGATTCTTACAAGTTTCCATATACAGTTGGGATCACAAGCCATAAAATTCTTGATGGCAATAATACCTTTTATATCGTTGTATCACATGCATAGAAAGTAGTAAACATTCTAAATTTTTTGTTGAAAGAATAATGAGAAACATAACAAATGAGGGAAAAACAAGAAATAAATAGCAGTGTAATATGCAGTGTTGATGAAAGTCTTTTAAATCACATTCAGAGATCAGTGGGTTTTCGAACTATAGCATAACCAGATATGAACTTTGGAGAAAATCACATAGAAAA
Source organism: Cynocephalus volans (assembly GCF_027409185.1). NCBI lineage: Eukaryota > Metazoa > Chordata > Mammalia > Dermoptera > Cynocephalidae > Cynocephalus > Cynocephalus volans. Next base: position 69,151,003 of record NC_084466.1, read on the forward strand.
TACTTCTAGATCAGGCAGGCAGCTAAATGATAAATTTGTTGGCCAGTATGTAGCCCCTTGGGGCCACAATCAAGTTTCGCTTCATATGCTCATGCCTACATCTTAATAAATCATTAGACATTTAATATGAATTTTAACAGGAACAGCAAAATAATAAGATTAAAGACAGTGTTATAAAAATAATCTCATCACTTGAACACAAGAACTATGCTTAGTTTTTCCATGTATACTTTTATGTGTGTGTGTACTTTACACACACTTTTTTATGTGTATGTGTAGTTGTAATCAGAATTTTTTCCTTTTGATTTTTTTCAACTAACATGACAATTTTCCATGAAATCATTAGATTTTAATTCTGCACACATGTCATGGAATTAGGAGACTTGGCATCTTAGCATTTGTGTAGAAACTGTGCCAACATAATTTATAGGCCAAGGGGCAAGTAAAACTGATTTTCTTAGGGCATTGCATTAAGTGTCATTTGATTGCTTTTTTTCATCAGTGTATTTTTGGGAATCTAGTTTCATTTTGTGGCTAAATAGAAAGAAGATAGTCTGCTGTACTGGTGGAAGTTTGGGAGAAAATTCTTTTTTATGTTTCTGTTTTCTGAATATATCATGCTTTGAAAATTAGAAAAAAAGTAAATACTTTATGCAGTTTAGGTCTTTTTGTTTTGTTTTGTTCTGTTCTATTCAGGGTCCTTGTATATGAAAAAAATGTTATTAAGTGATGTGTTTATGAACTGGCTCTGTCAGTAGAACTTGAAGTTCTTTTATAGTTTAAAGATAATCTAAGTTGGGTGTTTGAAAATGAGACTGTGTGTTTGAATTATCTTTTTAAATCTTCTCCAGCTTTTTCCCCCCATGTGACCTTGGGTAAGACTTCTAATCATAACTGTGAAAAGTAGGGATAAAAATATTTGATGTTGATTACGATTATAATAATAAGTAGTTCATGATCTACAGGGCTACTCTGAAGGGAGACGTTTAAAAATTGTGATGGACTCTTTAGAGCAGCTATTTTATTACGGTGTAAACTGCCAGAAGGCTCCCATTCTTAGGAACAAGTGTAGATAGAGAAGAAGGCAGAGGCTTGGAAGCTGCTGTTTAGTAAGTGCTCATTAACCACACGTGGCTTCTGAGCATATTTAATTTACATAGGCTCAGGTGTACTCAGGCAGTCAGTCTTGTGGAACAGGGAGTCCCAGTCCAGGACTGGGTATGCTGACTCACCTGGTCTCTTTCCTACAGTGTTTAGCCCTATGTTCAGTTGGTTCTCTTTTAGATTGAAACACATCCTCATTTGTTTTCAATCAGCAGCTTCTCGTATACCCTCTGAATGCCAGGAGTAAAAGACTCCTGGTAGGTCACATGCCCCAAATCAATTCTGAATCAAAAAATAGATTTCTGTACTAGCGTGTGTATGTATGTGTATGTGTGTGGGTGAAGAGGGCGGGGAGATAATGAGATCTTTCTTTTGTTTCCCTAATTTAAAAAGGATAAGTTATTTCTATTCAAGATGGGGTCTGAGTGTAAGAGACAGAGTGGTGACAGAAAGATTACACAGCACAAAGTATTGTTCATCTAGTCAAGCAAACTTTAGACTCAATACTGACAGAACAAGCTGAGACAAAGCCCCTTGGATTTTGCCCAGTTTGAGAATATCTTGTTATATTCATTAAAAGGATAACTGAAAAACTAGGGGTTGGTTGTAAAATTACTGTTTTTCTTTTTTGGTGAGTGGGAGTTAAATGAACTATTTTGCAGGAAATAGTGGGGAAAAAATAGCGCTACACTTTTACCTAGTTAGGCAGTCCTGAATCGATGAGAGCCATCGTTTTGTTAATTTCATCAACATGTTCATTTTTTTCAGCTCCATGTTCATGCATGTCTTTTAATCCGGAAACAAGAAGACTGTCCATAGGTCTAGACAATGGTACAATCTCAGTAAGTACATTAAATAAGATTTCCAGTTGAAATACTTCCCTTCCTGTGGACTATGTATATATACTATGTATTGTGATGAGAACTTTTTATTAGGTTTTTTTTTTTTCTTTCCAAATTAACAGAATCATTTTCTTGCTAAGTAAAGTGGAAATTGCAGTGCAGCAAATTATGGTGAGGTGAGAGGTTCTGTGTAGGGAGAGCTGTCATCAGTCTCACTTAAATGCCAACCAGGTTCTATCTGACCTGCCACGTACACAGGGGCTAGGATAGGGGCATCCAAGACCAGCAGGTGAACTGCCGGGATCTGCAGTAGTGAGAGCAAGCTGTCATACTAGTGGCTTTGATCAGGTGGTTAATTATGCTGTCCTCAGCCTTGCCACACAAGTAGCAGAGCACGGGGAAGTGCTTTCTCTTACATCTGCATGTCTGATCTTGTCTTTGATATTCCGTGTTTTCTTCTTTCACCTCTTCTTTCTGCTGCTTGTTGTCATCTCAGCTCCCTCTAGCATGGGAATAGAATTCTGTAAATTTGTATGAATTTGTAAAAAAAGCACAGAATATAGATTTAGACTCTAGGGTAGATCCAGATAAATATTAGACTCTTTGATTCCAGATCTGCAGGGAACTGAAGTGATTAGAGATGAGAATTTCAGGTTTTATTTACCTACTTAATCTTTTTTCATATATGTACATTTAGTTTCAACTAGTTTATTAACTGATAATAAGACTGATCTGGTAAATTCTTCATCTGGTAAATTATCTAGTATTTCTTTTAGTCCTGGGCAAGAGAGGCCCTCCTTTGGGACCTGTGAATTAGAAGGCCCTCCTCTGGCCACAGTTTCCCACATAGTGAAATATCTAGATGTCAAGGGGCTGTGACCAGCCTCAACCTTCACTCCCTCCCTCCCACCCCTCCCCAAGCCTCACTCCCTTCCACTCTGTCTTCTGCATACTGAAACTCTAGAATTTCCTGCCCCCGAACAGCTCAGAGCCTGCCTCCAGGGTCAACATGGGCCTTTTCTCTGGGTCTGTCCTTAGGAGGATAAAACCAGTGAATATACCCTTAGACCTGAGGATGGCTAAGGGCTAGCAGTTCAGGTGGGTAAGATGTCCACACAGGACTGGGAAACAGGAGAAGAAGGGTGTGAGCTGGCCCTGCCATGTCACCACACTGTGGTATGGAACTTGGAGGAGTCTAAGAATTCTAAATTTGAACCTGTACCTCCACGTAGTTGAAGGTATATTTGTCAAGACTGAAAGATAAAGCCATGTTTTATTTATTTATTTATTTATTTATTTATTTTTTTATTTTTTTAAATTTTTAAATTTTTATTTTATTTAATTTTTTTTAAGTTTTATTTTGTCGATATACATTGTGGCTGATTATTGCTCCCCATCACCAAAACCTCCCTCCCTTCTCCCTCCCCCCCTTCCCCCCAACAATGTCCTTTCTGTTTGCTTGTCATATCAACTTCAAGTAGTTGTGGTTGTTATATCTTCTCCCCCCCCCCCCGGTTTGTGTGTGTGTGTGTGTGTGTGTGTGTGTGTGTGTGTGAGTGTGTGAATTTATATATTAATTTTTAGCTCCCACCAATAAGTGAGAACATGTGGTATTTCTCTTTCTGTGCCTGACTTGTTTTTCACTTAATATAATTCTCTCGAGGTCCATCCATGTTGTTGCAAATGGCAGTATTTCATTCGTTTTTATAGCTGAGTAGTATTCCATTGTGTAAATGTACCACATTTTCCGTATCCACTCATCTGATGATGGACATTTGGGCTGGTTCCAACTCTTGGCTATTGTAAAGAGTGCTGCGATGAACATTGGGGAACAGGTATACCTTCGACTTGATGATTTCCATTCCTCTGGGTATATTCCCAACAGTGGGATAGCTGGGTCGTATGGTAGATCTATCTGCAATTGTTTGAGGAACCTCCATACCATTTTCCATAGAGGCTGCACCATTTTGCAGTCCCACCAACAATGGATGAGAGTTCCTTTTTCTCTGCAACCTTGCCAGCATTTATCGTTCATAGTCTTTTTTTTTTTTTATCTTTTAATTTTATTTTTCCACAAACTTTTTTTTTTTTAATTTTATTTTGTCGATATACATTGTAGCCGATTATTGCTCCCCATCACCAAAACCTCCCTCCCTTCTCCCTCCCCCCCTCCCCCCCAACAATGTCCTTTCTGTTTGCTTGTCGTATCAACTTCAAATAATTGTGGTTGTTATATCTTCTTCCCCCCCCCCCCGGTTTGTGTGTGTGTGTGAATTTATATATTAATTTTTAGCTCCCTCCAAAAAGTGAGAACATGTGGTATTTCTCTTTCTGTGCCTGACTTGTTTCACTTAATATAATTCTCTCAAGGTCCATCCATGTTGTTGCAAATGGCAGTATTTCATTCGTTTTTATAGCTGAGTAGTATTCCATTGTGTAGAAGTACCACATTTTCCGTATCCACTCATCTGATGATGGGCATTTGGGCTGGTTCCAACTCTTGGCTATTGTAAAGAGTGCTGCGATGAACATTGGGGAACAGGTATACCTTCGACTTGATGATTTCCATTCCTCTGGGTATATTCCCAACAGTGGGATGGCTGGGTCGTATCGTAGATCTATTTGCAATTGTTTAAGGAACCTCCATACCATTTTCCATAGAGGCTGCACCATTTTGCAGTCCCACCAACAATGTATGAGAGTTCCTTTTTCTCCGCAGCCTCGCCAGCATTTATCGTTCATAGTCTTTTGGATTTTAGCCATCCTAACTAGGGTTAGATGGTATCTCAATGTGGTTTTGATTTGCATTTCCCGGATGCTGAGTGATGTTGAGCATTTTTTCATATGTCTGTTGGCCATTTGTATATCTTCCTTAGAGAAATGCCTACTTAGCTCTTTTGCCCATTTTTTAATTGGGTTGCTTGTTTTCTTCTTGTAAAGTTGTTTGAGTTCCTTATATATTCTTGATATTAATCCTTTGTCAGATGTATATTTTGCAAATATTTTCTCCCACTCTGTTGGTTGTCTTTTAACTCTGTTATTTGTTTCTTTTGCTGTGCAGAAGCTTTTTAGTTTGATATAATCCCATTTGTTTATTTTTCCTTTGGTTGCCCGTGCTTTTGGGGTCGTATTCATGAAGTCTGTGCCCAGTCCTATTTCCTGAAGTGTTTCTCCTATGTTTTCTTTAAGATAAAGCCATGTTTTATTTATGACTTTAACTTATTACTTTTAAAAATTAAGACATGGAATATAGGCCTCCATTTGTAGTCTTGCTACCGCCCCTACAATTGTTAGAGGTGGGCCAGAAATTTTCTATTTGATCTTTAACCAAAACATTTGTTCGGTGGCCTTTATGGAAATATTACCAATATTGTTAAATGTAAATCAGCCTATTGGCAAATACTTACAGAATTTCTGTAATAGCCAGTGCATTTGGTAGGAATGTAAATTCTGTTTCTTAGGAGAACAAAAGTTTATGATACCATTCTTTGTTAACTTTAAGGAGAGCCATTTTATTTTATTTTATTTTTACTGAAATGTAATTGATTATACATATTTGTGGGGTACAGAGTTTACTATTGATACTTGTGTACAATATGTGATGATCAAATCAGGATAATTAGTATATTCATTATGAAACATAATCATTCTTTGTGTCCATTAGCCAATTTCTTGCTAACCATCCCCCTTCTTTCCCACATCTAGTAACCACAGAAGGAGAGCCATTTTAGAAAGGAAGGGTACGTGTGGGATAAATTTATTTTTAAAAGATAAAGGGAGATAACTGGGTTGTTTAATGAGCTGAAGTGTTCATTACAAAGGAAATCCGAAAAGATGAACTGAGATCCATATATTGCCCAACAGTTCATAAAACAGTTTGCATAACACTCACTGTCCATGAAAACACTTGTGTTTATATATGGGTAATATATGTGTGGTTCTTTGCACTTTTCAAATCAGTGTGGGTGTTGGTAAATTTGGCTTTGATGGCAAGAAAGGTGAGCAAAGTACCTTATGGAGAGTTCCAGCTATTTGTCACAGGTAAGAGGAGAAACCACTGTCACCATTGTTCCTTTAGTAAATGAAACTGCCAGAGAACCAGAGCATCTATCAGGGGCCAGGAGCCCCCCCCCCATCGCTTCTCTAGTTATGTCAGTACAGTGGCAGGATATCAAACCTTATCTTATTCCGATCTTCTAAAAAAGATTGAGGACTTTGGCTTATACGAAATCATTTCCTTAATAGAACCCCTTTATGCCGTTGAAGAAAATAAATGGTGCACGCTTCCTATTCTCATCTGAAGAAGAGCTACTTAGGGAAAAGTATGTTGAGAGAACAGCATGTTTAAGGTTCAGGATTCTAATTGATCACTACAGTAACAGGTTCTTTACTGAAAATACGTGGCATCTCAGCTATTTAATAGTTTACTTTCTGGACCTGAGAAATCCTACTCAGAGACTATACATTCTCTGTTTCCTGAAATTAGCAAACCAATTTTAAGAAGAAATACTGGTTAACTTATTTTAAAACAAAGAAAGGATGAAATTAGAAATTAAATTCTTATTTCATTTTATTTTACTAAATAAAAAGAACACACTGTGAAAGATTTAAGAGACTTGTTAAACTTACGTTACTGAGCAGTGAATTAGATGAGGTAGAGATATCAGACACAGATCATTCTTTCAAAAATTTGGCCACAAAGGGAAGGAGAAATAGAGGGTGAGCACTGGAACAAGATCCGATAGGAGACAAGCAGCAAGAGGGTCCACAATAATTAGGAGAACTTAGCTGTGGGGAAGAATGAGGACGCTTTTGAGACAGAAGGGAAAGAGAGACAGGGATGTCATTACGTTTTGAGATGTAGGTGAGTTTTTCCCATGAAGTAGCAGGTGAGATCACTTACTGAGAGAAGCTAAAGATGGGGTGAGAGTGTAGTTTCATACCTATACCTTTTGCTCTTTCTGATCTTACAGCCCAGAATTCCCTTCTGACATTTTGGTCAGCAAAGTTTTAATTATCTTTCAAGGCCTCATTCAAACTTTCAAATGTTATTGTTCCTTTTTTTTTTTGGCAGATGGTTCCTGAGCCCTACCAACTGAGATTAATCACACAAAATACTCAATAGGTTAGCTATATTGTATTGCTTATTTAACTTTTGTTTTGTAAAATGTTAGATCGGTTTCTTCTATTAAAGTGTTGGGTGTTGAGGACTTGGCCAGTTTTTTACTCAGCTCTTTTCCCAGCAGATCTTCATGTGGTTCCTTGTACAAACTAGGAACTCAATGAATAACTTGTTAAATAAGCTTATTGACTAAAGCTTATTTAAACACTATTATTATTTAATAATAGCTGGTTTTAATAAACAGCTGCTTAAATTCTGAGATGTTTCATCTGTACAATTCTATTACTATATAAAGTGTTTTTTTCAAAATGGAATTACCTTTTATAGGGGAAAAAGTTATGCCAATAGTTTAATTTGTCTTGAGTTTTCAGAAATGTCTTCTGTTTTAACATTGAAAGAAATTGGTCAGATTGTGCTCACTGCTATTCATGCTGAAGTAAAACTTTAAAATTTTCAATTGTTATGTGTCATCTATTCTAGCCAAGCAACAAATATTTAAATATCAACTGTTTGCAAAAGATTATGCTCATTTCTAACACAGTATGTGGCTCCTGGTCTCAAATAGTTTATAATTCAGTTAGGGAGACCATGAAAAATGAAGTTATATAATAAGTAACACACAGTAAACAAATAACAGTGAAAGTAGCAGTACCCCAATGATGGTGATGGTGGCAAGACCGTGAGGTCAGGAGAGAGTGTGAGAGACTAGTCTGGGACAGTTCCATGGACACTGGAGGTGAGCTGGATTTAGAAGATGGGCTAGGATCTGATTAGCTTAAGATAGGAAGCTAAGGTATTTCAGGCAAAATTAATTGCACAGCGAAGAAATGGAAGAAACAAAGGGCAGGAGATGTTTGGAGAGAAACCAACCAAATTGGAGAGGATTAATTGAGGTACTGTGAAAGCCTTGACTCAAAATTAATAGTAAAGGAATTGGGTCCCTAACATGGAAGATTTCCCTATCCCTACCCCAGATTTTTTTTTAATTGAAAAGTATTTTTATTTTTACTTATTTATTTTATTGAAACATAGTTGACTATATATATCTGTGGGGTACAGCATTGAATTACCCCAGACTTTCTACTGTGCTAAAGAGGGATAATTGACTGGTGAGGAAATGTCAACACAGAAATAAAGAATTTCCATTAAACTAATTTTTACCAACCCTGCTGAATAATGGCTATAGGATAGTTATAGAGATGTATATATCTTTATAAATACATATTTTCTTCTTCACTAAAACTGTTAGGGAGCCAATTTTTTAATTAATATCTTACCAAGATAAATGCATAGTCACTGAAGATTTTTTTGAACAAGACTCCAAATGATACAATCTCTGTTCTCTGAAGATTAATCTCGTATATGTATTATGGGAAATTGGATTGAGATAACAGAAAGGATTGATCTATATAAGGATTAGCATTCAGAGTGGTGATTATTATATAAAAATAAATGATATTGACCATGTATGGATTTATTGTTGTTGCTTTGGTAGTTCTTGTGATTATTATACTCTTATAGTATATATTACTATTATTTCACATGGGTTACCCAAGGGAAAGAAAAAGCATTAGAACTAAACACTTATTGGACATCTACCAACACTCTGTGTTACATTCCAGCTTCACAGTAATCCTGTGATGTAGGAAGTATTACCCACATGTCTCAGATAAGGAAACTGAGACCTGGAGAGGGAGAGTTTTCTGTCTCCAGCTTACTTAGCAAGGAAGCAGCTCAGCTGGCATGGGACCTCTGTCTGTGTGCCTGAAGCCAAGGCAATCTCCACAGTTTATGGGTCTGTCCCCTTCCTAGACTGGGAACTACCTGAGGGCAGAGACCAGGTCTGCTTCAGTTTTGTGTCCTGACGGAGTACCTGGGCCACTGCAGATGCTTTGTGAAATGTCAGTGGAATGAAGAAAAGAAGGCATTTCAACTCATTTCATCAGGATGTGGAAAACAAAGTTGGGCACTAGGCTGGCAAAGTAAATATGCTCTCAACAGTTAAGCACAATATAAGCAGATCCTGTATTCAAATGACCAGTTTGGGCATACAGAAGAATTTGACATCTGTACCCTACTTCTTGAAATTTATACACAGAGGTACATTAAGCAAGTAAATAAGAAGCCTAAGTAGAAATATAATGTGTTCCTTACAATTTGTTGGACCCTAAAATATGCTACTAATAAGTCTTTCATTGCTTCTCTTTTACCTAGGACTGGAAATTTGATGAACTTTTGGGATCGCTGAAGGAATATGCCTTCTCACATCATTTATCATTATTTGCAGATTCATATTTTGCAAATTAAATTAACTTCTAAGGAGCATCATTCCATCTCTTCCAACAGGGGTATTCTTTAGAGGAAGTGTTCTGCAACTGTGTCACATGATGGAATTCACGATGGTATATGTCTTGGCAGAATTTCACAGATTGGGAATTTATCACAGATAATGGAAAGTACTCAGGCAGAGAGTTCTTGCTGTAACAGGGAAGCAAAAAGTGCCCCCTCTCCAGAAGCTTCAAGGGAGAGGAAAGTAATTTCTGTTAAGAGAGCATATAACTTTTTCAAATAAAAAGGAGACATTACCTCTTTGAGAACATAATATTTAGCATCCTCTCGTAGGAAATCTGAGCATCAGTGGAGCTGTTTTTATTATCTGAAACCGTGATCTTGAGTGCCAAGTGTTTTATTATATTTAGAAGATCCCAGATATTACAGTATTTGTAACAGTCTTTATATATTTCTATGAGAGCAAGATGAGTCATTACCAGTGCAGCATATCAATACCTGGTATATTAGTTTCCTAGGTCTGCTGTAACAAAGTGCCACAGACTGGGTGGCTTAAAACTACGGAATTTTCTCTCACCATTCTGGAGGCCAGAAGTCTGAAATCAAGTTGTCAGGAGTGCCATGCTCCTTCTGAAGGCTGTGGGGGAGGATCCTTCCTTGCTTTTCGCTACATTCTAGTAATTGCTGGCAATCCTTGGCATTCCTTGGCCCCTAGATGTGTCACTCCAATCCCTGCCTGCATCTTCCCATCTCCTTCCTTTCTGTGTCTCTACGTCTTCACGTGCCCTTCTTATAAGGACACCAGTCATTGGATTTAGGGCTCCTTCTAATCCATTATGACCTTGTCTTAACTAATTATGTCTTCAAAGATCCTACTTTTAAATAAGGTCACCGTCTGAGGTTTTAGGTGGACATGAATTTTCTGAGGACACTGTTCAACCAGTATTCCTGATAATATTGTATCTATAGTGTTTCTCTAACATTGTTCTAATATTTGGAAACAATTTTGTGAATGTAAGGTATGATGCCTTCAGGAAGAAGTATCCAAAGATATTGAAAGAGGGTGACTCAAAATCCTCTTGGGCGTGATCAGAATATATTAGACTTGAAAGGGAACTTGATTCTTCTGCCTCTGATGCCGCCCTTGTCTAGATGAAGTGCTATGTTGTGGGTAGGTTACATGTCAAGATACTGGTAGCAGAACTGGGACTTCCTTGACCCTTGGACATATTTTCTTAGTATTATACCAGGCTGATTTCTTCTTATAACTAGGACAACCCAACTGCAAGGAATTGCCCTAGGGTGTTCACTAATGAATTGGGAGCATATGGTGGGAGCTCATGTTATTCCGTGTATCTAGCCATTGTTAAAGGCTGGGGGGTGGGGGGATGATTTGAGCATTTAATCTAACAAGGTGTTTTTCTTGAGTTGTTTCTTACTGTGGGTTATAATGAGCCTATGGGGACTGAACCCAAATGGTGAGGTCACGTTCTACATTGATGACAAGTAGCTTATGAAAAAAGCATTTCAGCTATACTCAAGCAAGTTGAGTGTACAGTCAGTCCACTACTGCTGGAGAAGAAAGTCTTTTGAAAACCTTCACCTTCATCAGCTTAGAAATAGCAGTGCTACAGCAGACTCCCATACAATCAATCATCATTATGCATTCCAAGTTTTGTACTTAGAGAAGACTTGATGTTGGTTCTGGAATTTCCCTGCTTTCGAGGATTTTTAATGTGATACCATTTATGAATAATATCTCAATCATGAGAGCAACAGAGGGTAAACTTGAAGAAAGTTATAGGAAGTTCCATGTTCAGAGAAATGTGGGCCTGAAATCTATAGGACCTCCTTCTTTTAAACTGTTACATGACTCCACTATTATTTACACTAGCTTGTGATTATCTCATTATACCATGGTTTCTATCATGAAAGACAACCATTTCAGCATTCTGAGTCATTGGACTTTCTAATGTAAGGAGTTTATTTTATAGACTATTATGTAGACACTTTCTTCTGAGCTTGTGCTAATAAATTACAATAAACTTAGATATAGATATATAAATACTTCAGATGTTGGAGCTGTGCTTAGCAGAAAAATAGTCCTGGGGTGCTGCCATGCTAGTCTATTACTATTCATTCATACAGTGTAATTCACCAAAGTGGTTTTGTCAAAGAAAACACTTGCTGTTCTTGTGGGAGTTACTGTGCTTTCAGCATTTGTGTGGCTCACAAACCTTTTTGGAACATCTCAAGGACAAATCTGTGTCCCCCAATTATGTCATTACACATGTAGCTCTGTCATCTTTTGCTCAGTACTGGTGTCAATAAACGTAGTCAAGCAGTAATGAATGCAGATGCCAAGAGCATTCTTTGACCTGAGATAATTTTTTGGCACGTCCATTGCAATTGTGAATTTTTGAAAGCCTTCTTGAAGGCCTTCTTGATCCAACTTTTAGGCCAATTCTGTAGCATGAAAACCTGCAGGAGCACTCAGATTGCCCTTTATTTTAAGTTCGTGCTGATGAGATCTAGCAGAGTGAGTGGTGGATTGAAATCACTTTTATGCTACCTACTGGAGTTATTTTTCACATCCACGCAGCACATGTATGCTTTAGAGTGGCCATGGCTGGGAATTGGTGAGTGTATTATGTCCCAAGTTACCTTCTTAGGAGCCTTATACCTTAATAATCTCTCTTCCCTCAGGATCCTTCCCATTGGCTTTTTAACACACTCAAGTTTCTTTGTATTAAAAGCAAGAACAAAAACATCACAGTTTTCACTCTGGCCGTATCTTTGTCCAGCTGATGTTCTATCTTTCTACTCATAATCAAACTTCTCAAGAGTCCTCTGTAGTCACTTTCTACATTTCCGCACTCCCCGCTCTGCTCAAATCACTGCAGTCTGGCTTCTGGTCCCATCAGTCTACCACAGCAGCTCAGACAGTGGTCACAGAAGACCACAATGTGGATTTATCCAACCGACGTTTTAAAATCCTCATTATGTTTGGCCTCCCTGTGGCATTTAGCGCTATTTGCTGTTTCTTCCTGAAGTAGTATCTTTTTGTGCATCCATGACATAACACTCTCCTGGTTTTCTTCCTCTTCTCTGGCTGTTTCCGTCATAGGATGTCCTCTAGCCAGCTCTGGTTCAGTGTTGGAGTTTCCCAACATTTGCTCCTAGCCCCTTGCTTTTCTCTCTGAGCAGTCTCATCCATGCCATGGCTTCATGTGCTGCTCGTATAACAATGCCTCTGAACTTTCTGTCTCTATCCAGACCTTTTCTCTAAGGTTCCAGCTTCCTTCTTAATATTTCCTATTGAATGTCTCAAAGGAAACTCAAACCACGTTCAAAATCAGACTCATGTTCCTCCCTGTGTTCCTGGAATTTCTCAGTGTTCCCAATTTAGTGTCTGGAATCACTGTCTGTTCTGTTGCACGAGCCAAGAGTCTTTGGAGTCATCTTCACTCTTCCTCCCTCAACTATGTCCAATTCATCATTTATTGATTTTTGCCTCCTAAATACCTCTCAGTTTCCATCTACCCCTTCTTCGTATTCATCATCACCACCACCACCGCCGTTACCCTGCCCCATCATCTCTTCCTCGGACTCCTCAGTTACCCCCTTCGCTGGTCATCTCATATCCATTCTGCTGCTTCCAGTCTGTTTTCCATATTGGAATCAGAAGAATCTTTTCCAAATATAAACTTTATCATGTCATATCCCCTGGCAAAACCCATCCAGTGGCTTCCCCTTGCTCTTAGGACACAGACCAAAATTCATCACATGGCCTGTGTCACCTGCCAGGACTAGCTTTGCCCACCTCTGCAGCCCATTTTGTACAGTGCCTTTCCTCGGCGTTGCAGCCCCAGCAGCCCAGTCTCCATCCCTTGTGCTCACTGTGTTCCCCCTTTTCACAGGACTTCGGTGTTGCTATTCCCTCTGCATGGAAAGTGCTTCCTTCTGCTCTTTGCCTACTTAACTCTCATCTTTCAGATCTCAATTTATTTCTCATTTCCTTGGGGAAGCCGTCCCTGGTCTTCCAACAGTTCATGACCCTGGATTATAAGTGTTCCTAGTACTGAGTGCCCCTCCTATGTAGCAGTTGTCATAGTGCCATTTTAGTCATTGGTGTAATGATTAGATCAATGCATACATTCAGCATAAGCTCCACAGGCAGGGACTGTGTCTACTTGACTCTCTGTTATATCCATGGTACCCAGTACAATACCCATGAATTTCAAGTGTTCTGTTAATATTTATAGACTGAATTAATGAGTGAGTGGATGATTGGGTATACTTTTGGCCTTTTGTGGGTTCTCCATCTGTGAATTCAACTAATTGCAGATTGAAAATACTAAAAAAAAAAAAAAAAAAAAGGATTGTTATGTCTGTACTGCACATGTGTAGACTTTTTCTTCTTGTCATTATTCCCTGAACAATACAGTATAACAGCTGTTTACATAGCATGTACATTGTAATCGTATTAGGTATTATATGTAATCTAGAGATGATTTAAAGTACATAGGAGGATTATGTAGATTATGTGCAAATGCAGGGACTTGAGCATCCAAGGATTTTGGTATCTGGGGGAGGTTCTGGAACCAATCCCCCACAGATACTGAGGGACAACTATAGTCTGAAGAGTTGACAATATATAGGAGTTAAGTGTACAGGCTCTGGAATCAGACTGCCTGAGTCAAATCACAGCTCTACCCCCTCCAATTGTGTCACACTGGGCAAGTTGCTTTATTTTCTGTGTCTCAGTTTCCTTATCTGTAAAATAGGTATAATAATTGTATCCACTTCATAGGGTAGTTGTCAGGATTATCTCATGTAATACATGTAAAGCTCTTAGAACAGTGCCTGTACATATCATATGCTCCGTAAATCTTAGTTCCTGTCAACATCATTGTCAGCAGCAGCAGCAGCAGTAACCAGGAAACCTTGGTTAAAATCTATGTTATGTGGATTTAGTAGATGCATTTTTATACAAACTAGAGCTGGACCATGGTTCTCTTGTCACTGTCATTTACATTGCAAGATTCAGAGCCCAGATGGGCTGATTTGGCATTTCCATGCTAATCATTTGAAGACATTTCTCTCAAGAATACCTTGACAATAGCAGAGTCATGAATCATAGCCCCCAAAAAGCCATCTAACATTTATTCTTTTGCTATTAAACTTGAGAGCTCACAAGAGCCAAAATGTGAGAAGCAAGCAGTTATTCTTTGATAGTCCCTATGGTTGCTGAATTGCCATCACCTGGTGCTGATCCACCTACTCTCTGATCTGAGGCAATCTTGGTAAAAGGATGCCCCTTGCTGGTTAGAAGCTTATGTTAGCTGAGAGGGCAGTGATATTAGGTATGCCCTGGTTCCTGAAGTTCAGTGCTGGGCTTGTGAGCCTTTTGTTTGACTGCAATTGGATGTGATGGTGACCCAGGGCAGTGGTAACCAGAATAGTTTTTCTTTACAGGTGCATGCCCCTCCTGTTTATTTACTTCTCCTCCTGCACTGCACCGTGAATGTGGGCTCCACACCGCACTGATCTGCAGCTTCACCTTGTTGCAGATAGGGAAATAACTCTCCTCTCAGTTGCTGGTGAATGTTTTACATTTTTATAAACACATGCTCATTTAGTGTAGGAAGAAAATGATCAAAATTAGACCCTAAGTTCATTGGATCAAATTATACATTTGCACAAAGACTGCTAACGATATTGGCACAAAGAACACATAGCTTTTTCATCAGCAGCAATCAGGCAGGTTCAACTGGTTTTCTGGACTGGAGAAAAGTCAAAACATTAGGGCAGGTTCTTTAGCCCAGAGCTTTCCTGTCATGAATAGCAAGGAAAAGGAGCCAGAAGGGGTCTTCCACTGGATTGAGTGATGTCATGGTTGGGTATTTGGTGTGGTTTTTAAAATTTTGTAAACCCTGAGTTCTCTCCAGATTTTCCTACTGGCTCTTTCTTCTCTGGCAAAACCTTAGGTGTGATGCTCCCCAAGGTTCCACCCTCCTGCTGTGTACTCTTCCCTGGTGATCTGCCCCTGCGACTTAGTTATCTCACACCTACAGGTCCCAGGACAGTGGCCCATCCTGTTCTTCTGAGCCTCACACTGCAGCTGCTGACTTGGCATCCACACTTGAGAGTCTCCCAGACACCTCTGATTGAACATATCTTAAATAGAAATCTCTTTTCTCCAAAATAGGCTCTTTCTCCTCTGTTCCTTCAGTAACTGGCATCACTGAATAGCCACAACCAGAAATATGATACACGTTTTCCCTCAGACCTCACCGTAATCAGTGCGCAAGGCCTACTGCCTTATTTCAGAACTGTTTCCAGACTCTGTCCCTTTTTGTCCCTTCCCACTAGTACTTTTTAAATTTCTATTCCTTGCAGCTTTTGCTTGGACTGTTGCAGTAAGCCCCAGATTGGTCCTACTTTCTCAGGTTTCCTCCAGCTATTCTGCCATCACATAACCAGAATCCTAGCATAATTATGCCGCTCCACTGTGTATAGACTCCTAGCAATTCCAGAAGGGTAATGTTCAAAGCCCTTAATTCCTTCCCACTTTGTCAGCTTCATCTAAACTCTCCTACCAAATATCAAACTTACTGTTTGGTTCATCTATCTATGCCCATGTTTACGGAGTCCCCTTTACCAAAAATAGATATTATTCCTCAGTGACTTCCTGCTTTCCTCAGGACCTCTCAGGAACTCCTCTTCTACCTTTAAGGACTAGCGTAAACCCTCAAACCTGTCTTATCTTACTCCAGGGCAGGGTTAAAAGGCTCTTTCTTAAGTCTTCTCATAGCCTTAGTTCACATTTCTACTTCAGTTTTTATGTGATAATTATTAGTTTACATGTATATTTCATTTATATCATTGTATATTAAATAAGATAATACACATATGGTCTCTAAAAGTGTCTGGTAAATAGAAGGGATTTAGTATTAGTTTCCTTGTTTTCTTTACCTCGAGTGGCCTGAGCAGCTTGAAGGCAGGAAACTTATTATATGCATTGGCATTTCCAATACCCAGTAGAGAGCCTTGTACAAATTGATATAAACTTGGCTTCTAGAAAGGTCTGCATCTGCATTCCAGCTCCACCATCTTTTAGTTGGATAATCATGGACAAGTTGGTTAAGTTTGCATAAGCCTCAACTGTTGATTGGGGATAATAATATATGCCTAGTGGGATTGTTGTGTGGATTACATGAGGTGACCTATATAAAGGTCTTGACACTCAGTAAGTCCTTAGTAAACGGTAATTATCATTTTTATAGCAGAAATTCTATTCATTTCAGTAACAGATGAATTTTAATTTACTTTTTGATAAGGTTAATAATTTTATCTGAAATTAAATAGTACTGTTTTTTACACAATTATTTGCCTCCTCAAGATTGAAGACAATTTTTTAAAACTCATCATTTCTAAACTAGTTTCTCTTTAATGAGCACCATTTTTGGCTAATAAGACTGGGTTTTACATGTAATGTTGGCTTTCGGTTTTTGTTCATTAGTTGTTATGTGGATATTTGCTTGTTTGAATAATGTTCAAGACTGAAAATTTGTGGATTGAAATCCAGAAAAAAAGATAATTATAACACGTTAGCATGGAGACCATGGTTAGAAACAGCTTGGAAAAGCAACACGTGTTTTCTGTTGACCCAGGAAGTCAAACATTGGTTAGTCCTGAGATTTAAGTTAAAAGTATATATTGTTCTGTTTTCCCACGTTGATTAAGAAAAGTAATAGCTTAGCAGTTAGGCTCTCTTCCTTTTTTTGTTTATTATTTGAATGTTAGCTAATTGTACATATTTTCATTCAAATCTTCTGTGGTTAGCATTGAACACCCAAATGAGAAATCTAGGTCCTACTTCTAAGCCTACTATTAATGAGCAAATTGTTTAATCATTCCCTGATGGTTTGTCTAAATGAAAATACAAACTAATAAATGTCACACTTAATTACTGCAGCCATCACTGAAAAAATTTTTTATACTTCATGTTTGTATAATATATGTTACTATTTTCAGATATTTCAAAAGTATATTAATAGAGAACTACTATATGTAAATTAATATAGTACTTACAATAGCATTTTTATTCAATTCTTTTAATAAATATATATTGAGCAGCTGCTATGTGCCTGGCAGTGTTCTGGATGCTTGAGATACATCAATGAACAAAATATTACCCCCACCCCAATCTATGAAACATAATAATTTATGTTGTAAGGTCTAAAGGTGATAGGTTCTCTGTGGAAAAACAGAATAGAGTAAGGGGGATTGGGAATGTGAGGGTGGGGTAGAGGAATGGATTGCAGTTTTTAAAAGATGGACAGATTAGGCCTCATTGAGAAGGTATCATTTGAACAGAAGACTTGAAATTTGGGGGACTGAGTCATGCTGATATCTGAGGAAGAGGCACAGACAATGCAGAGGCCCTGAGGCAGGAGTATTTATAATAGTGGTACAATTAAAATCTTGACTTGATTGACAAAAAAAAAATCAAGGAATGATTATTCCTTTATTTATAAAGCTTTATTAATTAACTCTCATACATTATGCATTAGGAAAAATGCTGGACATATAGGAGACACATGCATTAGGAAAACGAAAACTTCATTCCTTTCAACTTAAAATTTACTACAAGGAAAGATAAAATAATCTGATCATAGATAGCTCTAGTTTAATGCAGATTGTGATCAATAGCAAAGAAGAGCTCCAGAGTCTCTTGAAATTCACAGAAGGAAATTGTATGTCTGGTGTGATTATATGAAAGTAGACCATTCAACCTTGCCTAGAAGGATAGGTTTGTTAAGTGATGGAGATTGGGGAAAGGGAGAGACTGCATACAGTAAAGGCTAGGGAGCAGGACCTGCAGGTCACTGGCAGGGATGAGCGTAGTATAGTTGGAAATGCATTGGAAGGGCATTGGTTCAAGAAGGAAGGAAGGATCTGATGACTAAATGTATAGGAGAAATTGAGTGGGGAGAAAGGGTAGTTAGCAAAGATAACTCCCAGACCGAGCTTGTGTTCAGCCAGTGCACATCAGTGGCTGTTGTCCACAGACAGCACCTGTTCCGATTGGTCCGTGTCCATGGCATACTAGTTGGTCCTGCTTCCAGGTGTCAGACTTGAGCAACAGGGATCATGATGGCAGCATTAGTGGTGCATGGTGCTTTGTGCTTATCTTTCTTTTGTGTTTGTTGTAATGTATTGTTATCCAGATTCTCCGAAGAATATAGTGACTTCAGAATTTGCATTGTAATTTTTTCCTTTGCTCATGGAAATTCAGTGAGACATTATCATGGATTTCCGTATTATTTTGAAGCGGCTTCTTGAGGTTTGTGTGAGTCAAAAGATCAGTGGATAAAAAACATCAAGAGACAGACCCAGGTTTTAAGTCTGGGCTGTGCAACCAACCAAGTAAGCCTGTGACCTTGGGATAAGTTCCTTAGTATCTCTGGACTTCGGTTTCTCTAAGGAATGAATGATTGTGCTAGGTAATCTCTAAGAACCCCTTACAAACTCAAAAATTCCAGGAAATTCAAAACTTAAAATGATCCAAACTTCTTTCACCAGCTGCTTTCATAAGTAGGAAAAGTAGCCTCCAGCCTTAACTGTTAGGCTTAATATTATGACATCAGCTATAAGCAATTTTCAATTTCAGCAGGCAGCTTTTTTTGTTCAGAATAATTTTCTTAAAAGTTTTGAGTTTTTTTTTCTGTTTAAAAAATAAGTTTCAGCAGCTAGATTTTATGTAAACTGATCTCTCATGTCATTTGCTGTTAAATTTTACAGCAGAATTTTTATTGTATATAAATGTTATTTAAAATATACTATCTCTTTCACTGTCTGTGAATGGTAATGGGTGTGCAGAATGTTGATCTGGCTTTCTTTGTGTAATACATCAATGTCCAGCCTTCAGATTTTGGCCTTGAGCATGATATTCCCCATTCATTGAACAGCTTCCAAGAGCATTTGTCCTTAAAATTCTGAAATTTGCCAGAGGCAGTCTTGGACGTGGTTGCATCCAAACTTGTATGTCTTTTCTCTTTTACCTTCTCCCCTCCATCCTCTTGGGAGATGTGTCATTGAAAAGCCACCTGCATCTGCTTACTTACAGTCAGTGTTGGGGGACTGAGGATAGAAAAGCACAAAAATGTGTTATCATTGATGAGAAAGGATGGTGACAGGTAAACTGTTAAATACCCAGGTAAAATAGAGGAGGAACACCCAGGCAATTAAGCAGTTTATGTTCAGAGAGACCTTGAAATTGCTGTTTTGTGTGTTTTGTGTGTAAACCTGAACTTGAACAAGAATTTATAGAAAGAATTTGTAAACCTGAATTTGTTTTCTTTGTAGGTGATATTTTAAATCTGGAGAGGCAAGCATCTGCTGTTGTTACACAAACCTGTTATCTTATTTCCCCTTGTTTCCAATGCTTCCGTGCATCATGGCATAATGTCAGTCTTCTTAGAAATGTAGGGGTTTCTTACAAAGCTTGGAACCGAGGCTGGGGGGTTGCAGCTAAAGCATTCCTTTCCCCCACTTCCTAAACTACATGTCATCAGAAAAGATTAAAGCCATTAGGCATTCTACAGGAGGGGGAAAAGGCACCTACCTTCTCAATTCCTGGGTGAGAGAATGTCCCATTGTTTGGTAACCTGCGAAGCCTCTTTTCATAGTTATAAACAAATGAGAATAATTCTTTGAAATCTGCAGGGAAACTGGCAGAATCTGAAAGGAAGATTAAGCAAAGCCCAGAGTCAGGTCAATCACTGAAACCAGTAGTTCGCAAACTGTGATCCGTGAGGAGAAAGCTATTTTTATAATAATTCTTAGATGTTTGCCTTTCTCACTCTCATTTTCTAACATATGTGCAGGTAGATTGCAAAAGCAGAATGAGGACCCAACTGTCTTTTATTAAGCTGGGCATTAATGATAAAATGAAGAAAAAGTGCCATTCTTTTCACTAAATTTTTTGTTTTGTAAAAAGTTTTTTTTCACAGATTATTATTTATGTCAACATGTAATAAATTTGCTATTGTTATTTTAATGAATTAATATTTTTAAATTTTCTGTTTTATTTTCTACTATGATAAATATTAATACAACCCAAAATTAAAAACATCTTCAGAGCTCTTAATTTTTAGGAGTAAAGGGAGTCTGATACCCAAAAGTTTGAGAACTGCTGATTTAAACAAAAAGACAGCTAAGAGGTACAGGTTCCAGGCCATTGGTTATTAAAGCGTAGAGACAACCATAAGCAAGAGGCATGAGAATCTTAGAGGGTCTTTCTTAGTGTCATTCTTATGGAATTTGAGGTTTGTTTGTGGTTTTTTAGAGCAGTTTTGGGTTCACAGCAAAATCGAGAAGGTACAGAGAGTTCTCAGATACCTCCTGCCCCACATATGCACTGCCCCTACCTCCCCGTCAGCATCCCCCTACAGAGTGGTACATTTGTTACAACTGATTACATTAGGGTTTACATTAGGGTTCTCTATTGGTGTTGCCATTCCGTGGGTTTGGACAAATGCGTAGTGACATGTATCCACCATTATAGTATCAAATAGAGTAGTCTTACTGCCCTAAAAATCCTCTGTGTTCCGTGATGTCCACTTGAAAGCTCCAGTTATGAGAGAACAGAAGCTGAGCTGTCAGTAGAGACCAGTTGATTGAGAAAGAATAATAGATTATTGCACCAACAGGAAAAAGCAGAGATACCACAAGAGAGGCCCTGAGCCTAAGAGAGAAAGAGAGGCTAATGCAGCTTCACTGGCCAGTGGCTTTCCTGTCATAGCCTCTTCCTCTCTGCAATAAATCCCCTCTTCTTTAGTGGCTTGAGATCCTTGTAACTAAAAAAGCCCAAGTAAAACCTATAATAACATAAGTATGCAGATTATAACTACCAGCACAGTTTGTATAATTAAGACTTAAATTTGATTCTGAACTTCCTGGTAGCCAAGGCAAAAAGGAGACTGCTAGTCTTGAAATAATTTAATAAAACAGAAGGCAGTTGTAATGGTAATGATACTTTTCTAATAGTGAATTTAAGTCAGTCACCCTCTTATATATGGAAGTTCCTCAAAAAATTAAAAATAGAATTACCACATGATCCAGTAATCCCACTTCTGAGTATATATCCAAAAGAATTGAAAGCAGGATTGAAGAGATATTTGCACACTCATGTTCATGGTGGCATTACGCACAATAACCAAGAGGTGGAAACAACCCAGGTGTCCCTCAACAGATGAATGGACAAGGAAAATGTGGTATTACATGCATACAATGGAATATTATGCAGCCTTTGAAAAGAAGGAAATCCTGTCACGTGCTATAACATGGATGAACATCAGTGACATTATACTAAGTGAAATAAGCCAGTCACAAAAGGACAAATACTGTCTGATGGCATTCATATAAAGTATGTAAAGTAGTCAAAATCATAGAAACAAAAAGAGCAGATGGGTGGTTGCCATGGACTGAGGGAGAGGGAAGGAGGAATTAATGTTTAATGAATATAAAGTTTATTTTGCAAACTGGAAGTTGAGATTGGTTGCACAATAATGTGAATATTTAACACTACTAAACTGTACTCTTAAAAATAGTTAAGATGGTAAATTAAATGCTATGTGTTTTTTATCACAGTAAAAAAAAATCCACCCACCCTCACTTCAATTAATAATTGGGACACCAGTATATTTGACAATATTCTGGATATTTCTACAACAGATGCAGAAATGAATTTTATATAAAAATGTAGAATGAGAAGTTTACTAATATCAGGCCTCCCAACTACACTTTGCCTTTAGACCAACTTCTCTTTTATGGAGGCAGATGTGGAAAGAGAACACATTTGTCCTCTGTACTTATGAAACTCTTTATGTGTATGTCTCCTCTCTTCAGTAATGGCTTTGCATAGGCACACATGTAAGATTACCTCAAAGTTCTGTGCTTTTATGTGACACTTTTGCTGCATAAAGATGACATCATTTCTTCCTTCATTCTTTGTCACATTTGGGCAGAGTTAAGAGTTTCTGTTTATTTTTTTGAATGACTTCGCTGGTTGGTTTGAGATGTATTTTTCTGGGAGGAGAGGAAAACCTGTATAGAGAATGTAACTATAACTCAGTTTTCTTTATAAAAGTTACTCATATCAAGCACTAAATCAGCTTATGTCTCTGATAGGCAGCAAATATGACCATGAATCAGTAGCTAATAGTCTAATTTTAGGTTATATTTCTATCCCTAAAGTAGTGCTATGTTTTAAGAACTAGACTTGGCAAACTTACAAATAAAGCAAAAAAACTAAAAATTGGATATTTTAAATCTGTAAGTTACCATGATTCTATTATTGGAATTCTTGAGGATCTCTTTCATTGAATCTTACTTAATATGTGAGCAGATGGGCAGTTCTTAGAAGAGAGTAGTGTTCCTCTATGGGTAAAGCCAGAGTGGAGACTCAGGGTGACCTTGGGAACAGCAAACGAACCAAGGTCATTGCTTTCTAATAAATTATTATTGATTGTTTAAAAGTTCTTATATTTTGCTATGATTGAACATTACTTTAAAAGACAGAAACAGAGAGAAACAAAGGGAGGGAGAGAAACTGACCAGTAAATGGACTTGGCCCAGAGTGAGGGCTGCTGCCTTGACATGAATATGAACTTGAGATATCATTATGGGGGTGCAGGTACTTTAATTTTGTCCTGCATGTCTTAGACTATTCCTGCTGCTGTAACAGAATACCACAGACTGGGTAATTTTATAAACAATGGAAATTTATTTCCCACAGTTCTGGAGGCTGGGAAGTCCAAGGTCAAGGTGCTGGCAGGTTCGGTGTCTGGTGAGGGCCCAGTCTCTGTTTCCAAGATGACACCTTGAAGGCTGCCTCCTTCAGAGAGGACGAACACTGTGTCCTCACACGGCAGAAGGGATGGAAGGAGCAAAGGGGCAGAGTCTTTTTCATACCTCTTTTATAAAGGCCCGAATCCCATCCATGAGGGCTTTGTCCTCATGACTTAATCATCTCCTAAAGGCTCCACCTCTTAAAACTATCACACAGGCAATTAAGTTTCAACACATGAATTTTGAGAGTGACACAGATATTTAAACCATAGCACTGTGCCTAGGCCTTACTGTGCCCCTGCCAGGCCCAGTTCCCTGGATGGAGCCAGAAGCCACAGCACAGCACTGTGGGACCTAGTCTTCTTTTCCATTACATCCTGCCTCTCACAGTAGGATCCAGGACATCGCTAAGAATTTGTGATGTGTAGGAGCCTAAGATAAGCAGAAAACAAAACTATACCTTTCATTTGAGTAAAAACACAAAGTACTGCCTGTTGACCTCTTACTTAGACTGACAAAAAGCTGAGCAACAACTTGACTCAGATAAGGTGACCTCTTTTACCAAACAAAAACATGGTATCTACTTGACAGGTGTATTTTTATAAACCAATAGAAAATAATAACTTTCTGAGAAACATGCCACAAGAGGGTTATGAATGGCATGTGTATACACAGGCATGGGTTTTGTTGTACATTCTTTAATGATAGGGGATGCTGACAGCTTTTTAAAAACTATGATGTTGCCCAGATAAAGTAATATTGCCACCTGGTTGATTCGTTATGCAAGGGTTGGTTTTCATAGGAATTCAAAGAGACGAAGGAGTAGAAAAGGTGTTGGCAAACGTACAAAGAAGCTTAACAGCTTTCTCCATTTTTATTCTTTCCTCTACCCCCAGCCTAAAGCATTGGCTGCTAATAACACTACAGCTTAAAAAGTCTTGCCATTTTTCTTTTTCTCTTTTCTTCTCTTTTCTTAAATTTGATTTGAAATATCAAAGAAACAGCCTTCTTCCCTTTCTTCTAGATCTTAGGAATAGAATGGTTCCTCACTCTGCCTGTGAAGTTAAAAGTGTGCCAAATGACCCATGTAGCTGAGTCCCTTATCCAAGGTTGATCACCTCACTCGGACTGCCATAAATCAAGATTTTAAGTAGGTTGGTAGTGAACCTCCTAGGAACTGAGATATTACTATTTTTC
The DNA here is from genome assembly GCF_027409185.1 of Cynocephalus volans. Lineage (NCBI taxonomy): Eukaryota > Metazoa > Chordata > Mammalia > Dermoptera > Cynocephalidae > Cynocephalus > Cynocephalus volans. Next base: position 69,175,417 of record NC_084466.1, read on the forward strand.
AGTTTTGGTAAAAGTAGCACTTGTAAATCTTTTTTTTAATTCAGATTTTACCAAATAATAGAAAAATGATCTCATTTGCGGAAGTTAACAACATAAACTGGAAATAATTTCAAAAAAGAAATATGTGAAACTTAGTTGAAGAAAATTATAAAAATTTACTAATATACATAAAAGAAGCCCTTTAAAGCCAATTCTTTCTAAATTTATAGATTTAATGCAATTCCAATAAAAATTCTTAGTGTGATTTTTCCTTTTTGTGATATAAAAAGATTATTATTATCATCTAGCTACATTTGATTAAAAAGAGAAATTAGGTTTGCTAATACAAATTTTATACCTTGTAGTAATTAAATCATTTTGGTTCTGGCACAGAAAGAGAGTAGCAGTCTATAAAGCAGAATTAGATAACCACAAAGCAGACACAATTATATGTAAGAATATAAAATGTGGTAAAGAAGACTTCACAAGTCAGTTGTGGATGGGAAAAGTTATTAAATAAATGGGCTGAGGCAGTTGTTTAGCTTGTAAGAAAAAGATCGATTTTTTTTTTTTTTTTGAGAGAAATTTATTTATTTATTGGCAGCTGGCCCATATGGGGATCTGAACCCTTAACCTTGGTGTTACCAGCACCACACTCTGCCAAGTAAGCTAACCAGCCAGTCCTAGAAAAAAGATCAATTTTAATCCTCACCTCATGTCAAAATAAATTCTAGGAGTTTTAAGCAGCTTTGAATGTACAAAGTAAAGCTTTAAAATAGAAAAACTAGAAGTAAGTAGAGTAGAATTTATAAACAATCTCTACAAAGAACAACACTGTAAGCTTAAAACAATGGAAATCACAAAGGAAAATGTCATTATATCTAACTACATAAAATTCAAAAACTTCTCAGCATTAAAAAGCTACTGAAATAGAATTAAAATAAAATAATAAATAGTTGCTTGAAATATGGCAGAGAAAGGATAAGATTTCTCAGTCTGTGACAAGCATATATATATAAGAAAAACACTAAAATCCTGTAGATGGTAGAAAAGTCACAGAGGAGGAAATACTAAGGGCTAGCAAATATTTTAAAGTGTTAAAATTTTTAAAACTTCTATCTTTTTATAAATAGAAGTAATTTTAGAATATACATGTTGGCTAGAATTGATTAAAATAGGCACTCTTGTACATGATGGAGGGGGCATAAATTGGCATAAAGTATTTAGAAAAATATTAGTAACATTTATCTAGAGCTTTAGAATTATTTGTACCTTTACATCAATAATTCCATTTCTAGAAAGCCATCCAATGAAAATAATGATAAAAACAGACAAAGATTATTTATAAGAGTATTCTTATTTTTGTAATAATAAAACGTTGGTGTCTGAGAAATGTAGCAGGGTCTAATGAGATAAAAATTTGTATAGCCTTCTAATGGTATATTGTGTAGCCATTAAAACTTAGGTTTTAAAAACTATTTATGACATTGAAAATGCTCATGTGATAGTGATAATTAAGTTAAAAAGGAAGTCTACAAAACAGCATAAATAGTACTACTGTTTCAATTGTACGTGTTATATGTATATGGGGGAAAAACTTGAAAAGCCAAATTCTAATTCTTCAATTAGAGTTGTTCAATATATTCCAGAAGACTTTTTAGAAAGGAAATTCCTCAATTCATTTTAGGAAAGGTAGCATTTATATATTTTACTTAACTCTCATAGAGTACATACCATGTGCCAAGCACTCCTTTAAATGGTTTCTTTACACGTATTAACTCAATTCTCATAACGGTCTTATGAGGCTGTACAGAGGAGGAAAGTGCAACACAGAGATCTTGAGGAACTCATCCAAGATGATTTAACTATCATTATATCTGGGATTTCAACCAGACATTTTGGCTCCAGTGCCTGAGCTCATAACCACTGTGCTTTACTATCTTTAAACCAAAACCCAATGAAAATAGCACCAAAATGGAAAACCATAGACCAATAGTACTTTAAAAAATATTTTCATATGTAAAAATTCTTATAAAATATTAGCATATCAAATTCAGTAAGGTGTTAAAGTAAGAATACACCATAACGTTAGATTTTTATAGGAATTCAAGAATGAGTCAATATTAGGAAATTTAAAATAATCAATTATTTTATAAATTGAAGGGTTTTTTTTTAAAGAGTTTATTTAAATATAACAAAAACATTTAGTTAAATTTAGCATCTACTCTTAATAAAAACTCTATATAAGACTAAAGTAGAGGTAATTACCTAAACTTGGTCAAGGTTGTTTGCCAAAACCAAGAACAAATACCATGTTAAATTCTGTGATAGCATACTAAAACTTAAATATATGTATATACCAAAACCGAAAGCTATTTTTAGTATGTATGAACAGTAACTCATTAGAAATTGAAATGGAAAAAAAATCCCATTCAAACTAATAAGGAAAGATTATATTTAAAGACCTGGTAGACTGGTACAAAGTTACAGTTAGATAGGAAGAATAAGTTTTGGTGCCATAGGGTAACAATAGCTAATAATATTGCATTTTATAATTCAAGATAGCCAGAAAAGAGGATCTTGAATGTTAAAACCACAGAGAAGTGATAAATGTTTAGGGGATAGATATGCTAACTATTCTGACTGGACCATTATACAATATGTGCGTGTATTGAAACAGCAAACTGTAACCTGTACTGCTGGAGATATATTAAGACACAATACATTTAATGTAATATTTTTAATAAGGAAAACTGGAAATAATATAAACATTTATAAATAAAAGGACATTACAGTACATTGTATGCAGTCATTAAAAGAAGTGATGAGTGAGATTGATGAGTATGTACTCATGGAATGATACGCATGATTTGCTAAAAGAAAAAAAGCATTTCCAAGTAGTTTTAACATTTTTTTATCATATATGTCATTACAATAACACTTTCTATAATGCTTATCTCTGAAAAATGTTATCACAAAGGACTTTTTAATGTTTATCCTTACATGTCTTAGAATAGCATATTGTTTCTATGATCAAAAAGGAAAAACTGAAAACTGACAATATCTCCTAAATTTTCTCTATGATTATGGGTTTCTTATAGGGGAAAAAAATGAACGAAAAATTAGGTTTACCAATGCGGTGAACTGGTAATTTTATTTTTTATGTATATATTAAATCCTAGAAGCAAACTTACATCAAATTGTTTTACTTTGTTCCAAAAGGAATTGATGTATCTTTTGACCAAACTAGAGAACCATTTCAGTATGTTCAGAGTAATATGAACCATGTGAACTCAGTAAACACTTGTCCAAATAACAGTTGTCTTTAATAAATTTATTTTTTGTATGTGTGTAAAGATATTTGGGGCCTTCTCAAATGTGTGGCTCAGGGTGGACCTTTAATCCCAGTCCTTTTTGCCTGCGATTAACGGTTGATAGTGAATTGCTGCTTAGGCATGTGGCAATTTTTCTTAACACTATAAGCTCCTTATGGGCAAGCTACTTTACTTCTTTAAAAATCAGTCTGGGGGCTTACTGGTTAGCTCAGTTGGTTAGAGCGTGGTTCTGTTAACAACCAAGGTCCAGGGTTCAATCCCTGTACCAGCCTGCCAACAAAAAAACAAACAAATAAAAATCAGTCTGCTTTGTTTAATTGTGAGTCTAACTCTTCAGAAATGAGAAATGAATATAATGCCACTCCTTGAAAGAATAATGAAATGAATTTAAAAAGTGACAAGTTGAATTAATGTTATTACTGAGAAAATCATAGTGAAAAATCCGTTTGTAGATAAGCTTCTTAAAGGGGGCTGGGATAGGAAAGTGAATAACCAAAGGGACTTTGTTGCCTTTTATATTCTCTCACATCACGTCCCACTTTACCGTTTCAGTAAAATGATTATTTTCTTCTAAAAAATTACACAAACTGTAAGACCTCAGTAAACACCCATATAGCAAGTAAGGAGTTTATGTGTCTGTTCTCCCACTCCCACTTTTTTAAATCATCAAAGAGAAATTCTGGATGCTTCCAAATGTTTTGAAAAGATTCATTGTTCTGTTTTTAAGCTCAGAGAAGGCATCAATTTATTATACTTTGCAGCTTTCCTTATGTTTGACAACTTACTTTGTAAGATTGTGTGGATATTTTGCATTTGAAAGAAGGTAAGGGACTTAAAACCTGGCTGGGGGACTCATAAACATTTGATTGGCTTCCACATATAGGTCACTGTGTACCTAGATGTTAGGTGAAATCACACATACCTTTTATGTGTCCGCACAAAGAGTATATACAATGTGCTATACAGAATCTGATTTTTTTCCAGTAAATTTGACATACAAATAAGCTCATCAGATTGGGAAGTGCCTTCCACATATCTGACCAATATTTATTGATTACCTATTGGGCCGAGGCACTGTGCCAAGTGCCCTAGGGATACAGAGAACAAGTAAGATGCAGCCTCGAGAAGCTTGTAATAAGTAAGGGGAAATAAATTGCTGATGTTAGAAACAGAATCTTTAAAATATCTGATTTATTTCTCTAGTAGAGAATTGCCATTTAATTGCTCACTGGCCAGAGCCTTGCAAATTTTCAGCTGTGACACCCTTGAGATTAAAGTATTTTGAATCTGCTTTATCAACACTCTGAACTTGATCTGGTTTTCTTCTTACACATACACAAAAAAAGTTAATTTAAGAGATATAAGGTAAGAATTATGGTAATCATGTTCGATCATAATTATGATTGTTCCTTTTAAAGAGGTACAGAAATGCTGAGTTGATCGGCAAAATACTAACATGAGATGTAATTGTGGTGATAATTTGCTTTATACAATCTGGTTTTACCAAAACATAGTTATTCACTTAAAGAATTTCCTTTTGCTTAAAATTTTTCTTTTCTTTTTCAGGAGTTTATTTTGTCAGAAGATTATAACAAGATGACTCCTGTGAAAAACTATCAAGGTAGGGAGTGAAAGGAGTGTTTTCATTACCCATTACCATTACCCATACAAAGACTTTTGATCACTGAAAACCAGTGATGGTTTTAACTATCACAAGAGAATATTTACAATAGTCAGGGGAACAAAACAGAGCCATCCTTTCAGGTGAATATTATACCAGTTTTTGAATTAAGGAGCTGAGGCCCAAAGAGTTTGGGTGACTTGCCTGTGATTCTCTGGCTGATCAAGTACAAAGCCATATCAGGTCAGTGTGACTCCCAGGCCCACAGCCTATGTCTTCCTATTATACCACACAGTGCAGCAGGCTTGGAAAGTGAAGCCAGTGTAAAAGTTTACATGGGACTCATTTTGTATTTGGTTAATTTTTTTAAAATGCTCAGAGTATTTGTATTGTCCACAGGCAAGAATTATGCTTTTATGTCTTTAACGTTGGCAGAATTTTATAGGCCATCTTCATAGTATAGATCAGAAGCAATTTTTGTAAGGGATTTCTTTTTCCAGACCAACAGTGTCATAGAATCAGAACATTGTAAGTGGAACTTTTAACACTTAGAGGTCATTTCATCCAGATCTCAGACCTCATTCATTCTGTGTGATCATCCCTCTTTTCCTTTAATACCTGCAGAGACAGAGCAATACATTCTGATTGGGGAAAATTCTAAGCAATAAGTTCTTCATTTTAACATTTGGAGCTAAGATTCATTTCCCTATAGTAGTATTCTTTAATTTTTTCACACATCACTCATCAAATATTCATTGAGTACCTACTATGTTCTAATAACTGAAGATTTTGATAGTGAATATAAGCAGTTTATAACCACATGGAGGATGAAGACAAATAAATAGACCATTAAAATACTGTTTGATATGTGCTAGAATGTTCCCCAATGGTCTTTGCTTAGCCTGCTAGAGCTACAAAAACTGAGCAGAATCTCTCTTACACATCACAGCGTTTTGATTATTTTAAAACAGCAATGAAATTTCTCAATGCTGTCCTTCCCTCTCTTCCTTCAGTCTTCATTTTTCACTTCTCTTTTCCAGCCTAAAGATTTTACATCTCCAACTGCTGCTTTACATAACCTGAGCATTTATTCTTTAAACAATTTTTAAAATTGTTTTGGCCACAGATTTTGGATATCATACTAGAACCTTTAGAACTGTTTAAAAGTATGACACATTGTGGTAGTTAGCTTCTAAGATTATTCCTAATGATCAGCACCTCCTGGTCTCCCCGCTCCTCTCCTAGAGTGGAAGTTAATTGTTCTTAGGCTGTATCTCCTCTATTTTTGAAGCTGTTTCTTGTTTTTATTTTTATTTTTGTTTTTAGTCTAAATACTGTACTTCACATTCAGTTTTTCATCATTTTATTTAATTTAGCCCATCACCTCAGCTTATTAAGAAAGCTGGAGTGGCTTTATTAATATCAAAATATATTTCAGAGCAAAGAATATTACCATGGATAAAGAAGATTGTTTCATGATGATAAAGGTCTAATCCATCAGAAGGCCGTAGCAATCCTAAATGTTTATGCACTTAATAACATAGTTTTGAAATATGTGAAGCAAAACCTTATGAAACTTTAGGAAGAAATAGACACATCTTTAATTATAGTTAGAAATTTTAATACTCAGTAATCGATTGAACATATCAATAATTTAAAAAACAAGTAAGCAGAAAATCAAAGTCTAAAAGACTTGAACAACACAGTTAATGAACTTGCTCTAATTGATATCTGTAGAACAGTCATCCAGCTAACACAGAATATACATTATTTTTAGATGCACACAGAATATTTACCAAGACAGATCATATTCTAGGCCATAAATCAAGTTTCAATAAATTTGGAGGGATTCAAGTCATGCAAGGTATATTTTCTGATCAAAATGGAATTAAAGTAGGAATCAATAACAGAAAGATCTCTGAAAAATCCCCAAATATTTTAAAGCTAAATAATGTACTTCTAAATAATCCAAGGGTCAAAGAAGAAATCAAAAGAGAAATCAGAAAGTATTTTGAACGGAATAAAAATGAAAACAATATATCAAGATTTATGGGATGCTGTTAAAGCAGTACGTAAGGGGAAGTTTAAAGCACTAATCACCTGTTTTAGAAAAGAGGAAATGTCTCAAATTGATGACCTTGGCTTCTACCTTAAAAGTCCAGAGAGAAAAGACCAAATATAACCTAAGCTAGGCAGAAGAAAGGAAAGATAATAGCAGGTGTTTATAAAAGAGAAAACAGAGAATAGAGAAAAATCAATGAAACCAAAAGCTGGGGATTTTTTAAATCAACAAAAGTGATAAACCTGTAACCAGATTTATCAGGGAAAAAAAATAGAGAAGGCACAAATGACCAATATCAGGAATAAGCAAAGTGACATCATTACAGAGTCTAGGTATATTTAAAGGATAATAAGGAATATTATGAACAACTTTATACTAATAAATTTGTTAAGTGAAATGAACAATTCTTTTTGAAAGACACAAACTGTGAAAGTCACTCAAGGAGAGTTAGGTAATCCTACTAGTTCTACATATATGAAAGAAATTGAATTTATTGTTACAACCTTTCCACAAAGAAAGCTCCAGGTCCGGATGTCTCACTGATGCATTTTATAAAACATTCAAGGAAGAGACAATACCAACTCTGCACAAGCCCTTACAGAAATTGAAGAAACGAAAAACTTTCCAACCCATTCTATGAAATCTGAATAACTTTATACTCTCATTGTCTCACACAAACACACATTCACACACTTTGGCATAAGGGATATTTCGTTCTCTTTTTTATGGCGCTTGGGAATAATTCTGTCCTTTCCAAGCATTTGGTTTCTGACAGATACCTGTTCAACTAGAACTTTAAGTTTATAACACTGACTCCATCAAAAGAACAGTGTGCTTTACTCTTTTGTAAATGCACATAAACTGACCACGGTGACTGTTTTATATGAATGTTGTTCTCAATGTGTTTTGTGGTGGCACTGGATCTGGTGTTCTCTAGTGTGGCAGCCCTAGCATATCTGAGGGATGTAGCCCAGGCCCTTTGCTAATGGGAGGCTCTGTGGAGGTAGTCCTAATGCTTGGTGTAAGTAGGGTCGGGGGGAGCACTGGGAAGAGATGGATAGTTTTTAAAAATCATATAAAAACTCAGACATGCTTTCCTACAGGGGCATATCCCTAGTTCTGATGAGAAACACTGTTATACCCTGTCTTTATTTTATTTATTTTTTTAAAGTAGTATTTTATTTACTTTTTTTTAAATTTTATTTTACTTCTCAGTACACATTATAGTTGATTTTCATGCCCCTTTACCTGTTCCTCTCTGCCCCCCTCTCCCTGCCACATCATATCTGTTCACTTGACTTAAAAAGTTCAAGGAATTTTTGCGATTGTTGTGTCTTCTTTCCCACCCCCTTGTTAGTGTGTTTATTTATTTATTTATTTATTTTTAGCTCCCACAAATAAGTGAGAACATGTGTATACCCTGTCTTTAAAATGGTTGTACTGTTCAGCTTATTCTGGGGTGGGGGATGAGAATGATACATCTCTGCGGACCATGCTTTTCCAGCCTCCTTAGGATGCTTTACAGGTGGTTTTCTTGTCTCTTGATTTTCAGCGCATCAGAGCAGAGTGACGATGATCCTCTTTGTCCTGGAGCTGGAGTGGGTGCTGAGCACGGGACAGGACAAGCAATTTTCTTGGCACTGCTCTGAGAGTGGGCAGCGTCTGGGAGGTTATCGCATCAGTGCTGTGGCCTCGGGCCTGCAGTATCCTTTGCTGGACAAAATCCCTTGATGGGAACTTAGCTGTTGACCTCTTTGATTCATGAAAATTTGGGGTATGTGCAATTTGAAATTTTTTGTTTTGTTGTTTGCTGCTGAGTTGCCCTGTGTCCCTGTGTGATTAAGATGCTCATAGACTTTCTTAAGGCACGAGTCATCAGGGGTCCCCATGTAAGTGTAGTTAAATGAGGTGGCTTCACTTACTGAGCAGGTTGTGGGTCTACTATGACACAAGTTCTGATTCTAAACTGGACCCAGTCCAGATTTTTGAGCCTCAGCCTTCAGAAAGAATTATGGTACATGAAATGAAACCATCACCAAAATACAATCTTTGGTTTTTGTACAGATGTAATTTGTACATAGATATTAAGGTTGTGAACACTCCCATTGGTGCCTAGGAAAAGAACCACAGAAATCCTTTTGATTTTAAAAATATTTACTGAGAGGCTCCCATACCAGGACCAGAGTAGGTTAGCTGGTTTCTACAAACTGTTCCAGACATGAGACTTGTCCAGGATATGTAGATGATATTCTTGTCTCCCAAGTTGACAGAGTCCATGTACTCAGGGTGAATCCCTGCCAGTGCTGGGTAATTGTCACATCTGGCTGACTGGGCTCCAGCAAGCACAGTGCTTACTAGTGTATAGATGCGTGGGTACCATTGAAGGAGTAAAGAGCCCTGGGATTTAGTTAAAAAGCATAGAATCTCTCCACTTTCTGACAAATGAGGAAGTAGGTGGAAACAGATCACTTGACAGCAAAACCAGGAGTAAGTCCTGCTTTCTAATTTCATCTCCATATTTATAAAATGCCTTTTCAGTGATTCTCAACCATATGACAAGTTATGTTGCTGTTTCTTTGCAGACATGTAGCAGTAGGTACATTTTTGTGTTTATATAGGCTAATGTCACTCTTATTTTTCTTGCTGGAAGGGCAAGATGAAGAAACTAAGAATGACCATTGTGGAAGGTTGTAAAATTGGCAAGTTACCAAGAAGACCAGAAGCAAGGATGATAAGGAATGGAAAGAATGGCTTACCTTTGGGAGGGTAGTACCACCTGTTAAAAAAAGAAACACCAAACTTTATTTTCTCAAAGCCAGTTCAGATGAGCATAATGCCTGAATTGAAATACATGAGCTGTCTTGCCAACAGATTGATGATTTTCTTATAGTGTTAGAGCTGGAAAGGCCCTCAGTTCAACCCCTCTGTCTTAGTCCATTTAGGCTGCTATAACAAATCACCATAAACTGGGTGGCTTATAAACAATAGAAATTAATTTCTCATGGTTGTAGAGGCTGAGAAGTCTAAGATCAAGGTGTCACCTTCTGTACCTTGTCTGGTGAGCGTCCGCTTCCTGGTTCATAGACGTCCGTCTTCTCAATGTGTCCTCACATGGTAGAAGGGGCAGGGGAGCTCTCTAAGGTCTCTTTTATTAGGGCATTAACCCCATTCCTCCCACAGGCTTCATCTCCAAATATCATCACATTGGGAATTAGATTTCAACATACAAATTGTGGGTGGACATAAACATTGTCTTCACACACACACAAATGGTAACGATGGGTGGTGATGGATGTGTTAATTAATTTGTGGTAATCATTGCACAGTGAATACATATATCAAATCCTTATGTTATACCCTTGAATATATATACGATTTTTATTTATCCATTAAATGTTATTTTAAAAGTTCAGTCTATAGCACTGTCATTTTACAAATGAGCCATCTGAAGCCCAGAAAGAATTTCATGCCTTATCCGAGGCACCCAGCTAGTGAGTAGGAAAATCACCACCAGAACCCAAGTATTCTGCCCTGGGGTCCTGTTTTTTTCCCTTTATACTGTATTGCCCCTTTGAGAACACAACTGATGGCATCAATATAATTTGTTCTTTGTTCTTTTGCTGGCTTCAGTATCACTGGCCAAGCCTAGTGATATATCTTCTGTGTCACTTAGCCAAGCCAAGGAATGTGGGAAAAAAAATTCAGATCTTGCCCTCAAGAAGTTAGCTTTTTAAATTATCTGAAAATGAAAAACAAAAAATACACAGATTAAACTTGCCCCAACTGTGGTAGTCTTTGGTGTAGGATTATAGCCATTAGTTCTTCTCTTTGGGCCTCTCCAAAAGTCATCCTCATTTTTTGACTTTCTTTTGGCCATACCATGTAGTTTACCAAGCAGTAAATCACGTGATTGGGTACAGAAGCCTCTGTATATGTAGTAGATGGGCTTCAGTTCCCAGTATAAGTGACGGTCAGCCTACCTTGCTGTTAAGGTGTAGGGAAGCTACAATATGACAGACAGTCAGGCCTTTCTGTAAAATTCCCTGACCTCCACCAGCTCTGCCTCATCAGCTCCAGTTTTGGAGCCACAGTACCAACACTTGCTCTGGAGTATCTTTCCAGTGCTAAACACTGATGGCATGAGAGCTCTGTGCTTTTGCCAGAGGGTCTCATCCAAGAACCATGTGACTTTTCCAAAGCTGGAGGTTTTTTCTGGGAGCTGGCAGGTGGACAGATTGTTAATAGATGAGCCATACAGTATTAGGGTACACATTTAAATCTGGCTTTTAAACACATTTGCTCATGGGACACCCCCTCCCCACACTTCCTTTCTTTCTGCTACACTCCACTTATAGGGTGTTTTAGTGATGAAGGAGGGAGGAGGATCTCATGAAATAACATAAAATGCTCAAAATAATATCATTACTTCTATTAATCCTCATAGCAGACATTAGAGATGTAGATAAGAGACCTCTATAGATGAACTAATTCTCTCATCTCCACCTCAGTCATTCATCCAAGTCAACAAGTGACAAAATAAATCAGATTGACTTCAGCTTTTTTTTCTTTTTTTTTTTTTTTTCAGGCCTCTTAGTGAAGAGGTAAAGTATGCAATGAAAATAACCAAAATCCAAGTAGAAAAGTAAAGGAAGGCAAAGAGATTGGCTGGTTCACAAATTAAATGATCATTTTTTGAATAACTTCCAATTCTTTTGTTGTTTTGACTAAGATCTGAAGCTTCAAATATTATGTGACCTGTAATAGTAATAGCAAGAGCCACAACAATAATAATAAGGAAGGAAAAAGAAGAAAATACTTTACATCTGCAATCTCTGAGAGGTTTCAAAGTACTTCTGTGTAAGTTACTGCATTCACTATCAAAGCAATAATGTGCAGTAAAACAAAATGCCTAATTCTCAGTTTTCATAGTGTAGCAATTAAGACTCACTGAGGCTCAGGGAGGGTCAGAAAGGTTAAGTGACCTACTCAAGGTCACAACTTTTACCTGGTAAAACTGAGATTAGAACTTGGCTATTGTAACTTTTCAGCTAGTCCTCTGTATGATGATACAGCAGAATGGAGATTTTTCTCAAAGGCCCCATGGCAGGCAGGTGGTAGGAAATAGAAATGTTTTCCTTCCCCACTTCACTTGCTAGTCTTTAACTCTGAATACTTTAGCCTCACCTGTCATCGTCTTATTTGACCATGTTTTGATCATATTTTTTATGTTTTCACAAAAATAATTTAAGTACTCTTTATTTTAGGATTTTATTCATGTTAGAGAGATTTCCAAAATGTCACACTGTATGGTGGAATGTCTTTCCACCAAATGTAATCTCTTAGGTTTATTCCTATGCAGGTAAAAAATCAGAAAAGCTATTAAGTTTATCTCAGTTTCTTCATATCATACTTAATGCCAATCACCCTGGTTTTGAGGTTGTAATGTAATTTTATTTCAATCCTCTTCTAAATCACTTTTGTTGAATTCATATTTTGTTAGGGAATACTATTATTTACTTTCAGTTAGAAAGACAGTTGCGTATCAGATTGAGTCTGCTTTTTTCATCTGTATTATAATTAATCAAGATAAATTTGAGGTGACTTTTTTACAAGTTTTAATATTCTTATCTATGTCTGATAATTTGTTAGAAGAGTGTAACTTGTTTTACGTTGTTCTCCTTCACTTTTTTGAATGTTTTGTTATGAAAAATTTCAAAACATGTACCAAATTGGAGCAAACAGCGTAATGGACACTCACATACCCATCACTCACATGCACTGTTAATTCTGTCCCTATTTGCTTTCTCTTTTTCTTTTTGCTAAGAGGATTTTAAAGCAAATTCCAAACCTTATGTCATTTCATCCCTACACACATCATTATGCACCTTTAAAATATATGGATCAAAGCCGCTACTGGTAGCCCCCTGGTCTCCCCTGTGGGAATAAGGGGGGCACCACAGGCCTCAATCCCACCCCTCCTCCTTCCTCCTTCCATCCTAATTCCTTCCCCTTTCCCGTCTCCCCCTCCCTCCCAACTGCTCCACAACAACATCATAGAATGTAAAAAAATAATATTAATTTTTTAAAAAATGAAATATATAGGTCATTTTTCAATAATCACAATGCTTTTATTACACCTCAGAATGAATAATCACTCCTTGATATTGTTGAATAATTAATCCATTTTCAAATTTCAGATTGTTTTGAAAATGGCTTTTTGCAGTGGGTTTGTCTGAAATTGGATCTAGACAAGGCCCACACGTTGCATGTGATCATTATATGTTCTTAATCTTCCTTCATCTAGAGCAGTCTCCCCCACCCTGTACTTTTCTTTTTTAATGTCATTGCCTTATTGAAGGTACTAAATCAGTTCTAGATGGTTTTGCATTCTAAATTGGTCTTTGTTTCTTCATAATGTCATCTGACTTGTTTCTCTACCTACCCCTCTCCCGTATTTTCTGTAAACTGAAAGTTGCTTCCAAAATCTTGATTTCATTCAGATTCAACTTTTTGGTAAGAACAGTTGGTGATTGTTCTGTGTGCTTCATGTCGCTCCCCATCAGGAGACACATGATGTCAGGTCGTCGCCCTTCCAGTTATGCTGAAGCTGATCAGTGGTTCAGGTGGTGACAGCCAGATCCCTGCAGTGCCATCCTCCCTACCAGCCTTCCTTTAATGGTTTCCTCTGTTGGTGAGCTTTGCCTCAATCAGTTCTTTCATTAGGGTTGCAAATTAGTGTTTAATCCTATCATAGCTTTCCACTTGTATTAGTTGAAATTCTTCTATAAGGTAGAACTTTCCCTCATTAACTAGGGCTATTTGAAATAGAGTTACTATGGGAAAAGCAGGATAAATTCTTCATTCTTTCTCTTTAATTGCCAATTTTCAAAGTAGAGATTTAGTGCCCTGGTTACCTCCAATAGGGATCGCTTCTTTTTCTTTTTGAGCACTGTTATGGACTCTTAGCTTTTTTGTTTGTTTATTTTAAAATAATATATTCAGTATATTTCAATAAATTGCCTTTTTTTTTTTTTTAATGCTCAAATCATCCCATCTTTGGCCAGTAAGAGCCCCATCATATTGGCCCCAATGTCTTTCTTTATTTTTATTTTTTTAGAGACTATTTTTTAGAATAGTTTTATATTCACAATCAAGTTAAGAGGAAGGTACAGAGATTTCTCATATACCCCCTTCCCCTCACACATACGCAGCCTCCCCCATTACCAACATCTCCTACTGGAGTGGTGCATTTGTTACAACTGATGACCTGCACTGACACATGGTTATCACCCAGAGTCCGTAGTATACATTAGAGTTCACTGTTGATATTGTACGTTCTGTGGGTTTGGACAGATGTGTAATGACATGTATCTACCATTACAATATAGAGATTGTTTTTCACTGCTGTAAAAAGCCTCTGTGCTCCACCTATTCATTCCCCATCCCCATCTTCCTTGTCTTTTTGATGTAAGCCCACAATCCTTTGGTAGCTTCTTTATTTTCTGGCACATTATCTTAAGCTTGTCTTGTACCTATCCTGTCCCAGGCCTGGAATCAGCCCTTCTTTTAGTGAGGAATAGTATTCAAAGATAACTAGGGAATATACATATATGTGTTTATATTTTTTAAAAGAAAATAAATCGTCAGTTTGTGCAATATTTCTAATTCAATTTTAACATTATAGGATTTTTACTTCTTCATTTTTCTACTTGATTCTTTTATCTTAGGCTGAAAATCTTGGTTCCCAAAACATCAACATAATTCCTTATTTATTTGCTTTATCCTATTGTATATTTAAATGACTTCAAAATAATAAGAGCAAATTATAATAACAATAAGCCTACCAAATGAGAATTTAGATTTCTTTGCAGCTCTCTATCCTTAGAATATATTCTGCCAAGGATGTACATTCAAAATGTTGTGTTTTAACATTAAGTTGAAATAATTCTTTTAACTATGTGGTTATATCACCTATTTGATAGTTAGGTTCATTCATTTTACTTTGTTTTCAATTTAGGGGATTTTTTTTCTTTTTATCTTACATATTTTTTAATTGTAAAATAGTTACAAGTTTCCAAAATGGAAACCATAAGAAGAGAGAAGAGAGAGAAGTCTCATGCTCATCATGGTCCCCTCACCTTTTTCCTCCTTCCTCCAGGGGCAGTCATTTCTGTTAGCTCTGTCCTTCCAGTGCTTTCTTTTCTAAATGTGAGCGCATATATGCACGCGCATACACACATATTTGTATTTCTCTCCCTTTCTTACATAAAGGTATTATAAACTTTCATATGCCTCAGCTTTCACTCCCCCACCCCCACTTAATAGTATGTCCTGGAAATTACTTCATGTCAGTGTATGGAGACCTTGTTCATTTTTTTTCAGCTGCATACTATTCTGTTATATGGATGTAGCATAGTTAATTCAGTAAGTCCCCTATAGATGGACTTTTGGGTTATTTTCAAACTTTAGTTATTAAAATAATACGGTGTGCATAGCCTTGAGCATGTGTCCTTTCATGTTTTTACCAGTGTATCTCTGGGACAGATCTCTAGAAATGGGATTACCAGGTGTTGTCAACCAGAGAAGCTCATTAGAGATTCTGTGCCTGGGGTTTTTACTGGGGGCTGGTCACGTAGGCAGCCTTTACTGGCACATACCAAAATTCCAGACTCCCAGAAGGAAACTAGGTATTCAGCATAAGCCATATTGTTTGTACAGTTAAGGCACAGTGCGCTGCTCTTATCAGTTAATGCAGGGAACCCTCCGAAAATCTAAGTTCCCAGACTCGGTGCCAGCTTTGTAAACAGCCTTTCAAAAGACAGCAGTCAGGCCTCCTGTGTTAACATTTTTTGCACAGCACCGTTTTCTTTTCTTCTTGATCTGTCCGTTCATAATTCCATTTAAATTTTGCCCATTTCTCTTCTAGGTTTGTGATCTTTTTCTTCTTGATTACACTTTTATTATTAGGGATTTGAACCCTTAGTAACATAAGTTGCAAATATTTTTTCCAATTCGTCTTTCAGATTTGCTTATTTGTTGTTTGTGTTTTTGAGTCGTAGCTTTTTCCAATCCAAGGTTACAAAGAAACTCTCCTATCTAGAACTTAAAAGTTTTCATTTTCTACATTTAGATCCCTAATTCATTTAGAATTGATCCTGGTATACAGTGTGAAATAAAGATACTACTTTTTTTTTCCAAACGGCTATCCAGTTTATGCCAACATTGTTGTTTTTTTTTTTAATCCATCTTTTCCTTATTCATTTGAAGAGGTACCTTTATCAGACATGTACTAAATTTCTATATGCTTTTGGATTTATTTCTAGACTTTCTATTCTGTTCCATTAGTCTATTTAGGTACCAATACCATACTTCTAATTAAAGATACTTTATAACATGCTTTAATATCTGGTAGAGCCAAACTCCGCCCATCATATGCCATATTATTATTTCTTCTTATTTATTTTCCCATATGGCCTTTAGAATAAAAATATCTAGCTCTAGAAAATAACACGTGTTGATATCTTTATTGGGTTCATATTATATTTATAAATTAATGTAGTGAGAAGTGATATCTTTATCATGCCGAGTCATACTGTTCAGTAAGACTGTATGTCCTTTATTTTGTTCAGTCCACTTTTGTGCCTTTCAGCACTGTCTTCAGGTTTTTCTCATGGGATTTGCACAATTCTTTTTGCATTTATACCTTTTTCTTTTCATTGTAAATTCCCCCATTTAATTTTGAGAAACAATCCTTAATGCTTACATGATAGATTTGATGTTGAAACCCGGCATGTGTTCATCGGTGACCAGTCAGGCCAAGTAACAATCCTCAAGCTGGAGCAAGAAAACTGTACCCTGGTCACAACATTCAGAGGACACACAGGTAAGATTAAAAGCAAAATCATCCCGTGCTGACATCACAATGATGTATCACCTGCTGCATTTTCTGATGTTCAGATGATGTGTTTTGAAAGCGGCAAAGTTACACATGATGTGCTTAATTGATTCTGAAGTGGTTCAGTCACATATAATGTCAAAAATGTTCCACATAATCCAAACAAAAGAGGAACCAGTCTATTTTGACAATGTCAGTGATTAGGTTCTTTGTTATTGCACTAAAGGAAGCCAGTGTTGGCACATGTTAGTAAGACATTGTTTGAAACCATGTGGCAACTGTTCAAACTGAAGGCCAAAAGGACAGCTGCTTCTGTCTGTCCTTGCCATTCTTGGAGTGAGAAGATGGTGCGCAAAAAAGATTCCCACTTCTAAGACAAATGAAAAGAAAAATTTACTCATCATGGGTAGCTAGGCTGTGTAAGAAGGGACGAGTTCTTCTTAAACGTTCCTTCCTTTTGGGTTCTTTTCAGTTTAAAACCTGAGGTGCCCTTTATGTTTCTGGTCTGTTCAGGGTCTTTTAAGCAAGTTAATATAAAATATTCACTCTTAGGCTTTGACAGACTTGAGTGGATGATCATGATGAATTTTTCACTAGTATTTTTTTTTTTGTCTTTTTCGTGACTGGCACTCAGCCAGTGAGCGCACCGGCCATTCCTATATAGGATCCGAACTCGCGGCGTGAGCGTCGCCGCGCTAGTGCCACACTCTCCCGAGTGCGCCACGGGGTCGGCCTTTTCACTAGTATTTTTAACATGCAGCCTTGACTCTAGAAAATGTTGACCCTGGAAAGTGAGTCACTGCCTGTTTTCATGGTTCATAATGGGCTTTTGTGTTTTCTGCAGACTGCCAATCCATGATTTAGTGCAGAACAGGGATAATGCTGAGTTTGAATGTCATGTAAGAACAAAAGTAGGGGAAAGAGGATTTAAAATTGGATAGTACCTAGACCATAGGGGATTTCCTGAAAGGAAAAAAATGGAATACTGGAATAAGAAACATACAGTAAAGAGAAAATTGAATCCAAGGAAGAATGTTCATGAAAGATCATCTTAATTATCTAGGCCTTTGGGAGGAAGAACACATAGAAACATCCCCTGTAGATAGGACCCCAGTCTTTTGCAGTCAGACTTCTCTTTTTAGCCTACAACACCCTAACCAAGCCTGTGTCTGGTAGAGACCCAGAACTGTCCCACCTCAGAAATCTTAAAGTTCTCTGTTTCACTCCTGACTTCAGTCTCCTCATCTTTCAGTCCCCTAAGCCCTCACTTCTCTTCACTTGCTCTTCCCCTGTTGAGGATTCTGGTCCTCTCTCCCTCCGTTTTCCTAGAGATCAGCCCCTGTGTTCTCTCCCTTCCCAGCGGTGCAGCACTGCAGCTGTATGCTTGCCAGCATTCTCAGTTCTGTGAGTGAGAATATCCTCCTTTCTTGGTAAGTCTGTCTGTGAGTCACACTAGCTGTCCACCTTTTCTCCTTGTGCACCAGCTGCTGGCTCTGCAGCAGGTCGAGCCACTGTGAGCCTTAGACCATCGTTACCACTGCAAGGTCGTGATTTCCTGTGCAGACCCACTGAGATGCCTCATAATCCCCCTACATGTCCTCAGTGCACTCCTCATGGTTCCCCAAACAGCTTTTGCAGACCTTCATCCACTCTCCCCAAGCCCCCTTCCTCAGCTCATCCCCAGCCTCCTCCTTCAAAAGCTATCAGATAGAAGGTTTTTAAAAATTTTATTTCTTGGTGCCGGCCCGTGGCTCACTTGGGAGAGTGTGATGCTGACAACACCAAGTCAAGGGTTAAGATCCCCTTACCAGTCATCTTTTAAAAAAACAGATAAATAAAAAATAAAAAATTTTATGTCTTGTCCATTCTATATCCCTCCCACCCCAACAAACAACCTTTTCCTCTCCTCCTCCTCATCTCAGTGCAAGATCCTGCCTTCCCTGGCCGCAGACTAATTCCAGGGCTCCAAGCCAAAACCGATTCCCTTTGTCTTCCTTTGACTAACTCTCTCTTCTCAATTTATTAACATGCTTAAGTTTCTTGCCTCTCGGTTGAAGAAACCCAAACCCTCTCAATCCCATGTCCTGTTCTAGTGATTTTCATCTTACTCTCTTAAGAGCAGTGCTTCCTTTTAAAAAAAAAATTGTGATAAAATATACATACCATAAAATTCACCATTTTAGCCATTTAAAAATGTGCTGTTTAGTTGCATCAAGTGCATTCACATTGTTGTCCAACCATCACCACCATCTAACACAGAACATTTTTTTTTTTTTTGGTGGTTGGTGCAGGGATGGAATCCTAGGCCTTGGTGCTGAGCTAACTGGCTGGCCCCGTCATGCAGCATTTTTCATCTTTCAGTGAAACTGAAGCTCTGCCTTCAGACACGAACTCCCCACTCCCTCCTCTTCCCAGTGCCTGGCAGTGATTGTTCTACTTTCTGTCTCTGTGAATTTGACTGCTCTGGGTAACTCATATGAGTGAAATGACGCAGTAGTCATCCTTTGGTGACTGACTGACGTCACTCAACATAATATCTCCAAGATTCATCCAGGTTGTAGCAAAAACAGCAGTGCTTCTTAGAAGAATATAATTTTCCCAGGAGCTTCAAATTCTTCACCTCTCATTTTCTTTCTGGCTCCCTGAAACCTAGTTTATCTCTATTACTCCACTTAAACTGCTCTCCCCGGGGTGACCAGTGGCCTGCATGGTTTAAACCTCATCGTTCTTAACGTTTCAGTGGCATTTTACACTGTGGCCATTCCTGCTTGCTACAGCTGCCTTCCGTTGGCTTCTGTGTCACTTTCTCTTGCAGTTTTCCTTCTGCATCTCTGCCGGCTCTTGCTTTGACTCCTTTGTGGTCTGTGGTATCCCAGGTTCTGCCCTGGATCCTCTTCTCTTTACACTCTCTGCTCTCCCTTGTTGATCTCAGCCACTACTCCCAACGACAGAAATAAAAGGCACAGTCGTCCTCCAATGACTGTCCACAAACCAGTGAAAGACAAAAGCTAAGCTGTGATTATAGTGCACGGTGGCAGAAGCGGGTGGGGAGCAAGCACCGAGTGCTTCCAGGAACACAGCATGGGTGCTAACTTGGGAGGAGGTGGGCAGTGGTCAGGGAAGGCATCCCCAGGGGAGATGTCTCTTGACTTGAGATCTTTGGGGGTAAGTAAGTGTTGAGTTCATGAAAACGAACTGCAATGTGTAATCCAGGCAGAGAAAACCATCATGATTCAAGGCATGGAGATTTGCAAGAGTATGGCTGTCCTGGGAACTGCTAGTCACTCTTTTTCAGCTGGAACAATGGGTATGAGGGAGGAGGAAGGAGGTGAGAGTGGAAGGGGCAGCCAGAAGGGAAGGAAAAGTCACTTCAGATCACTGAGGCTCATTTGAGCATTATCCTGACTTCAGTGAGAAGCCACTAAAGAGTTTGAAGCCAAGAAGCTAATCTGATCAGATTTTAACGATTGTTCTGGCAGTAGAGTAGAGATGCTGTTGGAAGGCTGGTAGGAAACTGTTCCTTGAATATGGGACAGTGGCAACAGGAAAGTGAGGAGTAGATGGACTCAAGGTGAAATTTAGGAGGTGAGCTCAGCTGGCCTGGTGATGGACCAGATGCTTCCCAGATTTGATTTAGTCAGAGGCAGCTTACAGCCTGACCTCTTAACTCCTTAGTCATCAGGCATTCCCCATATGGGGCTATAGGAGTCTTCTGAGTTCTGTATTTTTGCCTCTGACTGAAAAAGGATAAGTAGCTGATTCTAACCACTGTGTTGTCAGCCAGGTGTGGCTCAAGGATCTCTTCTTTTGTAGGTTTGTTCTAATAAAAGATGTTACCTTGGTATTGTATCTTATCTTTCTCAAGGAGTTTAAAGCAGTTTCATTTTTATCACAAAATATCTTTGAGGAAGTCAGGACATGGTCCAGGAAGGTCACTAACTAAGATGAAGGCAAATGTAGCAGGTCAGATATTTAACTTGTTACTGTTATTCCTAGAGAGCAGTGTCTGCCCATCACTAATCTGTTTACAGCACAACTCATTCATTCAAAGCTAGAGTGAGGACATCTGAGATTCCATGGTGATTCATACAGAGTGTTGAGTTCTTACTATGTGATAGGCCCATTCTGGGCTGTGGCAGGTCCCAAACTCAGCTGGTCACAATTCTGAGAAATGGGTTTTTATAAAGACCAAAGACTTTAAACCCAGATTTATTAAAGAGTGGTCTTCAGTCTCATCAGTTCACGTCCAAACTCAGAAGCAGCCAAGTCTTCAGTATGTATGTGGAATCATAGCCCTTCACCCCATAACTCTTTCTCACAGTACAAAAGGTCATATAAAAATGTGGGCTAAAAATGGAATCAGCCTAATAGTCATGCCCAGAGGCCAACACATAACATTTTCTATCCGTAGGGATTTAGGAAACTAGTTTTATGTTCTTATGCTCCCTCTGCTGGTTTTCTTTCTGGAGCTAAATATCAAGTATCATAGTGCTTTACTATTTCTGGATAAATTAGAATGTATTTCTT
Organism: Cynocephalus volans; assembly: GCF_027409185.1. Lineage (NCBI taxonomy): Eukaryota > Metazoa > Chordata > Mammalia > Dermoptera > Cynocephalidae > Cynocephalus > Cynocephalus volans. The sequence goes on from NC_084466.1 coordinate 69,196,836, forward strand.
CTAAAATGTCATAAACTGACTTGAACAAAGGGGAAAAAAGATCCTGTTTTGACCATTGGAAATTAATAATATCAATAAAATAAAATCTTTTTATTTCTAAGAATTTTTTTTACTAGCATGCACATATATGAAATGGAGGGGCTTAAATGTAAATCTGCCAAATCATACTAATGAAAATTTAATATAGACATGTTCATTAGCTAAGAATTATTAAAAAGGAACAATGTAACTATAATAAAAAAAACTAAACAAACCAAGAAAGGCACGGTTCAACATAAATATGCAAGTTCAGATAATTAAATTGAGAACTTTAATTTTTGTTTACATGGAGACTTTCACACAGATCCTATTTCTATAAAGTGCAAGTTAGTAGATGTGAATTGTCATCAAGAGTCAGTCAAGCCGTCAGCAGTTTCTCTCTATGATGGATGCTGGGATATGTAGGTAGATAAAACAAGCATAATCCTTACCCTTATTGAACTTCCAGTCCAGAATGGAATACAAGCATTAAGTCAGTCATTACAGGTAATTCATCAAAACACAATGAGCATAGCAAGTGCTGGCAGCCTTGGAAGCAGAGGACAAGAGGACCTCTCCTTGTGCAAAAAGCTAAGGGGGCTGCCCTAGGAAGTGGTGTTTAAATAGCACCTTAAGGGAAAGAGGATTGACCCAGGTGGTGGGTACATTCCAGGCCCCAGGGACAGCAGCTGTGAAGCCTGGAGGGGAGAACATGAACAACCGCAGGAAGCAAACAGCCCATGCGAGAGCAGGGTGGAGGAATGGGTTGACTTTAATAAAGCAGCATTAGGAAGTTCAGATGTTATTCTCAGGTGGTGGGAAATCAGTGATTAAGTTTAAACAGCACAATGACGTGATATGCATTGTAATAAGTCACTGTGGCAGCAGTGGGTGAGAGATTGAGTGGCAACAAAAATGGATGTGGAAGACCACTTAGAAGGCTACTGCTGGAGTCCCTAGAAAGGGTGATACTTGTTTGGATGAGGGGGACAGCGGTGTGTGTGGAGACGATAGGAGGGATTTGAGAGCTATTTGGAGATTAGCGGTCAGCCTCACTTGGTGATCAATTGGGGGAGGAATGACTCCTCAGGCTTCTTTCTGGAGCATTTGGGTGGATGGTGATGCCATTTCCTGAAGCCAGGACACTGGAGGTAGAGCAAGTTTGGGAGAGTGTCACAGCATTTGAGCTGAACACGTTCAGGATCCATCCTTGGAATGGTGGCAAGGAGACAGCTGGATGGACATTTATGGATCTCAGGAAGAAGGTATAGCCTAGAGATGGAGCACATTTAGCTTTACAAAGACCCACGTCACTTGAACCTAGAGCAAAATGCAGTAACCAAAAAGTCGACTATTTTATTCAAGAGGCTTCATGGTCTAAGGACCGAACTTAGGCCTCCTTCAGCCACATGCTGTCCTATACACCTTACCCTTGAGGGTATGATGTTAACACTCTTGGTGAGTTACCATATCCCACTCTGCTAGAGACAGACCCAGCAGTTTCCAACCCAGCAGTTTCCAACCCCAATTTTGCAACGCTCCACATAGTTTTTGCTTTTGCAAGGTATGTTGTAAAAGTCTCTTAAAAAAATTAGTTCACTAAGCATTTTGGTAACATGTACTAAATTTCTAAAAATGTTCGCACTCTTTGATCTAGTTCCATCTCTGGGATTCTCTTTTAACTAGGCAGAACTTTTGTGAACAAAGTAGTATATATAAAAATGCTCATCTTAGCAAAATTTATAATACTTAAAAGTTGAGAAAAACCTAACAATAGGTGAAATAAGATACATACATGCGATGGGATATTACCTGGCCATTAACAATTACATTTATGAGAGTATATACATTTATGAGTATATATTGCATAGATAAATTTTATAATGATAAAAATTTACCTTAAAAATATTTTACCAATTTTTTTATTCTGATAAAATATTCATAACATAAAATTTACCATTTCAACCATTTTTAAGTGTATAATTCAGTGACATTACGTACATTGACAATGCTGTGCGACCAATACCTCTATTTCCAGAACTTTTTAATCATTCCAAACAGAAGTTCTATACCCATTAAAGATTAACTAAAAGTCTTTATTTTTAAGAATTAAATCATTTTAACTTAAAGATGAGACATTGAAGGGGAGCAGAAAGATGTATTGATCTGAAAGGAAGTAAAGCAAAATGAGAGAAATGATTTTGTCATTCAGAATATCGTAAACACCAGAAAACTGCAGCCATTGTAGCCCCTGCCCTTGCTGTGGGTTGGGGCATGAGGTGCATGTGTCTTACTGGAATGTAGGCTTGCTGATGATGATTGATTTTCCCTGCTGCCATAAGTGTTGAGAAGAAAGGACGACTGTTCATCAGGAAGCCATGTCTATTTCCGTCAGTAGCTCTCCCTTCCGCTTCTGTGTGCTCCTCAGTGTCTCTTCCTGCACTGCCTTCCCGCTAGCCTCTGCCCAGAGGCTCTCCCAGAACCTCTTGTTTATTGTCCTCCTATTTCTCTCTGCCATCCAATTCAGCTGGCCAGTTGAGTAAGCATTTATCGAGCACATCCTGTGTGCCAGGCACTGTGCACTAGGCTCAGATACAAAGATACAAAACCCAGTGTCTACTGCAGGGACGGATTTGTAATCAGATGTATAGTGGGGACAGTGTAACAGTAGAGACATGCACAGAGGCTAGAACCTTACCTAGGTTGAAGGAGTTGGAGAATGCTTCCTGGAGGAGAAGGCACCTGAGCTGCACCTTGAAGAGGGAGAAAAAGTTACGTAGGTATTAAAGGGTAGAACAGGCACTGCAGATGGAGCCTAGAATCTGGTCCCAGAGCCTGTGCACTTACAATGCTGTATCTAAACATTCACTTCCTTCACCATAAACCATGCTCACACTGTAGTCAGCAGAGGGCCTGTTTCTCATGGTGCAGTGTTTGTGGATGTGAGTGTGTATTGGTGGGGGACCCTGAAGGTAACTATCACCTGGTACATCGTAAGCCCCATTTAAGTATTTCCACTTCCATTCTGATGGGGTGAAAAGCCCCTCCAGTAAGTCTTTAATTGAGTCAGTTAAGCCTTTCTAGCCATACTTTTTACTGGTGCCCACCATTATTTAAATCTGACATGATGCTTTAAAGAACCTGACCTACCATTTACATGGTGTATAGGGGAAATCATACATTTGTCACTTTTCTCTTATGTATCCCTCTAATCATATTTGCTTAACCAGTCAAGCAAAACCATCTCAGAGATTCTTCTTGAGGTGAGCATTCCCTGACCTAAAAGGTGTGCATAATAGAAGAGAGGAAGCACCACATCAACAGCACTGGTCAGCCAGGAAGGAGCTGTCATATGCTTGTTTCATCTGCTCAGAATAAGGCCAAGGGCATTCATTCATATTCTCACTCCTTCATTGGTCATGTGCTCAGTTGTCCATGCTTACCGAGTACTCACTGTAAGCCAGGCAGAAAGAATTCTAGGTACTGGGGATAGTGTGGTGAATAAGCCGCACCTCCGGACCTCCTCAAACATACATTCTGTTGGGGCAGTATACAGTCATTCAGTCTGTTAAAAAAACAGTAAGGAGGAGAGCCCTGAGAATGGTCAAAGACGGTGTCTCTAAGGAGGTGGCATTTAAGCTAGGACTTAAGTGGAGAAAAAAAAGATCTTCATATTTTCATTCATCTGCTCATTTGTTCATTCAACAGACACTACTAGAGCCTGTCTACAGTCGGCCTTGTGTGTGGCTGCTGTGAGAGTTGGATGATGGTGGTAGGGGGTGAGGGCTGGGAGCTGCAGTGGCTGGATAACTACATACGTATGCACTGGGGCGAGTGATATTCATTCTCACGTGGACAGGAGTATATACAAGCAGAGTGGTGTGCAGACAGAGGAAGAAGCTCGTAAGCACAATCCAGAATAGTGTTTTTTTTTTTCTCTTCTGAGCTTAAAAAAATCTTCTGAGACACTTATATGAGAGGAACTTCCCCAAAACCTTTTAAAAATATAGCACTTCATTAAAACAAATTGATAATCTAAATTAAAAAAATGTCAGATTCAAACAAATAAGCTATTTTATGTTCTTTTCAGAATGCAGTATATTTTAATAACGTAAAAAAGAATGAGTATTTCTGACATTCTTAAGTTTTTATAGGCTTTGTGCTCACCTTGTATGGAAAAAATTATTACTGTTCTCGGTACACAAGGAGTTTGATTTATAAGGGGACTACCATAGAGGAAAATCTGTCAAAAATATTTTATAGCTATACCACTAGAGTCGTCCTAATAACTAACATCCATACTGCACACTACAGTTTACAGAGTGATCCTGTGTAATTGATCTAATTCTCACCACAATCCTATAAAGTAGGTAACGGGTTAGACTGATATTATCATTAGTAGTAATAATTGTGGTATTACCATCATCCCCATTTTACAGTGGAGGAAACTGACACTTAAGGATAAAAGTGATTTGCCCGGAATATGTAAATTAAAATTCTCAAAAAGAAAAAAAAATTTTAATTTCGATACTATAGCTTAATTATATCTGTTTTTCAAGAATAAAAAATCTAACTGAGTATTTTTAAACCCATTTACTTCTCATCTGTTGTTGTCAGGGTGAGAGGTAGGAAGCAATTGAGAAAATATGGTTAATATTTCCAAACGGTGCGATATTTTCCATTCTTCTTAGAATTATGTCTGTTTTTTGATCATCAGTTTTTTGTTTTCATTTCCCTTTGATCTTTATAGTAATTGATTTTATGGTACATTAAATTTGGGGGAAAACTTAAAGGGTGGGATTTCTATTCTTGGAACCAATTTTTTTCTTTTTTGGGACTTACTCATTTGTTCTTTCAGCAAGAATTTATTGTATGCCAGGAACTGCGTTTGATCCTAACTCCTTCACATTTCTTTGGTGAGTAACATTGTTTCTTTGTAACTAATGCCTGGCTTTGTCCATCCTCTCAGGTGGGGTCACTGCTCTCTGCTGGGACCCAGTCCAGCGGGTGTTATTCTCTGGCAGTTCAGATCACTCTGTCATCATGTGGGACATTGGTGGGAGAAAAGGAACAGCCATCGAGCTCCAAGGACACAAGTAAGGCTGCTGGTGCTTTTGTAAAGAACTCTGAGAAAAGATTTCCAGCCGAAAGCTAGAACAAAGGACGCTGCCCTACAGCTTGTTAAGAAAGGAAAAGCCATAACATGTGGATGTCGTCTCTCAGTCCTAGAAAAGTACAGCCTAAACAAGTAGGTCTTCCAGTTTTTAAGAAGTACAGACTTGTCCTTTCAGGAACCAGAATGGGCCCTGCTTGGAGTCTGTGTGGATAGAATCATGCCTTAGAGCTTGCCTGGGGAGGCAGGCAGGCTGCTGAGCTTAGGAGCCACCAGGCAGAGGTGGCTTTAAACAGGAAGGATGGCAGAAAGCCTATGCCTGATGTTTTATCTAATTCAAGCTTAGTGACACATAAAGTGAGCTCTGTGAGGGGCTCCTTGTCACCAGGTCTTAGCCTGAGAGGGGTTGCCCTGGTGTCACAGAGCTGGAAGTTAATGTCCCCAGCATCAATCGATGTCAACTCTGTTAGAGTGGGTCTGAAAGCCGGGGCGGGGATAGAGAAGCCACTGGCGCTGCTGAATGGAATTCACAAAGAAGGCACAGAAAGAAGGGGCAGGGAGCACCAGGCAGGAAAGAGGAGGTCACAGGAGCATTCCCACAGCAGCTACTCCTTCACCCTGGAAGTCGGCCGCTGGGTTGGCGGTCAGTGATTCTTGTACGGTCAGTGATTCTTGTACTTGGATAGCGCCTAATGTTTTGTCAAAGAGCTTTCAAAACATACAGACTCAGTTTAATCTTTCAATAACCCTATAAAAGAGAGAGGTCAGATATCATTTTCTAGATGAGAATATCGAGGTACTATCCTCAAAGATCCCAGCTTGGAACTTAGGTCTCCTAAACCTCAGTTCAGTCCTGCAGGGAACTGCTCAGTACCCACTGCATATCCAGTGCTATGCAAGGGGCTGGGGACACAAAAATGAACACTGAAAAACATGTGGTGCCCTCCATGCTCTGTTTTTCTGCTTAGGGCCCAAGGCTGCCTCTTACTCTCCTACTATTCCTGGTTTCCCCTCTTTGCCCCAGTGTGACTAATGGTGGTCATAGTTCCAAATCAGGGACGTAGTTGGTAAGCTTAGGAACTGGGGAGAGCAGACTAGACTCTTCAGGGTGGAGAGACTGCCCTCCCTTGGCATGGAAATGTCCACCCATCCTGTGGAGGGACAGCTCCACATGTCTTCTGGGTTCTGCCATTTCTTACCCTCCTTTAGCAGCAGGAAATAGGACATTTTTGTAACTGATTTGATTTGGTATGTAAAAATCCCATCAAAGCAGAGAAAGCTTTAGCATTAAAGAAAGTGATTGATGATAATGAAAATGTTTCCAAGTCCAAGGGGAAAAAGCTAAGAAAGTACACTTTTACACAATATTATCTGCATTTGAAGCATTTTGCTTTTATCCCCTGTAGGAAGTGGAATGTGATTGTATGCTGGGCTAGCTCTGTGGGGGAAAAGCAAAGAAAAGGGTCCAGTTTCAGAGACTAGTTATGTCTTTCAGTTGTTACAGAAACGTAAACCTGGACATTTATTTTCCCATGCCCACCTTGTCATAGCTAATAATGGTGCTTGGCCTTTTTATTCTTACATAATGTCTATCATTTCATGACCAACTTTATGACCATAACTTTTCTTTCTAATAGTGTTTTCTTAGGCTTCTAAGACTTTTTGGCAATTGAATACAACTTGATTTAAAGCAACGCTAAAGATCTGTGCTGTCTCTTGTGTTGGGACCCTCTGCCAAGACAGGAATCAGCAGGTTGTATGAGGCTCAGTCCCAGCCATAACATTGGGCACTCATGGTCTGTGTTTTTCCTTCCTCTTTCCAAAATCCCAGTTCTTGATTTACCATGTATAAGACTTTTGTAAAGCAATGGGCTTTTTGTAAAAAATATACATTGGGAGAATTTGCTTTTCTACTTGAATCAAGTAAATTGCATTTAAAGTAATGAAAGAAGAATTCTTACATTCAGCTTGTAGATTTGGGGGAGGGAAAGCAAGGATCAATATGTATTATCCTTTCTCTCTTTGTAAATCTGTGAGACTTAGGAGCATTCCTCACTGTAGTGCTAGGGAACTATTAGGATAGAGGGCTAGAGATGTCTTTCTTATTTCTGACTATTTAACTAAACACATAATAGTATTAGAAGTTAGAGTTTTCAGAGAGGGTAGAATCTTGTCGAAGGAGAAGGGCTATAGAGTGTGGTCATTAGCATGCAGGCTTCTGAGTCAGCACCTGCTGTATCTGAGCCAGCCCTTCGCTCATGACCTTATAGCCTTAAGTAAGGCACTTCACCTCTCTGATTCTGTTTCCTCATCTCTAATATAAGGATAATATTCGAGAGAAAAACCCTCACATGATTGTCAAAAAATATAAATGATGTAGTGCATGTAAAATAATTAGCCCAGGAATAAAGTTCTCATAAATGGCAGTTGTTAAAATTTTTCTTATTAATAAAAATTATAAGTCAGAAATCATACTCTTGGATATGAGTACTGTTTCTCTGTTTGTTGCATTTCCTATGGAAATATTGCCACATGTGTCTAATCCCTCTATAATTTGTTCAACAAGTGTTTACTGAGCTCCAACACATACCAGACTGCATTAGACACTTAAGACAAAAAAGCAAGTAAGAAAACAGTCTCTGCCCTCATGGAGCTATGCTAGAAGTATGAAAATGGGTAAAGATGGGACAGTTCGCTAGTTTTACTGGAAGGTGGGAGGCCTCATTGGGAGGAGTCACTCTTGATTTGGATCTTAGGAGATGAAGAGATTCTCATAGTTCTCAGGATCAGGAGGTTACTCAAAACAGAGACCATCGTGAACTGAACACAGTGGGTGCAGGACAATGCAAGTGGACAGGGGGGCAGTGCCTAATCTGAATTTCCACCCTCGCCAGTGAACAGCAAAATAGAATACTGCTGATGTTCAAATTGATGCTCTCAGACAGGGGTCCCTGAGTTCAGGTTCAGACTGGCTATGTCCCAAGGATCCCTGAGGAGACATATCCCTTTTAGGATCCCTTTGCATGGGTTGGCCCTAGATGTCATTTTCTGGGAGACATCACTTGTGTGGCTTGCTTGTGAGCCTTTTCTGATCCTTGGAGGCTTGGAAGACTTGTGAATATAGGACAGTGAGATATCTGGTAGTAGATGCATAGCTAATTAGATTTTTACCAAATAACCTAGATTTTTCATCAAATAAATAAAGGATGCTATACATTTAAATCCCCCCTGATTTGGGATGGAAGAGGGCCTAAGTTGACATTTGGGCAAATGTTAGCCTGTGTCTGAGAAAGCTGTTTCTCTCCTTCTCCCTGAAGCATCAGACACAGGACCAGCTTTGTAGGTGTTGGACCTGTGCAGTTACACAAGGCCCCATTCTTTGAAGGGCCCTGCACTTGGTTTAATGCTCTGCCGCACCATCTTGTAATCCTTAATAAACTTTTAACAAGCAGCCTTTTATTTTCATTTTGCTCTGGACACCTCAAATTATATAGCTGGGCCTGATGAGACATATGTTGTCTCTAGGACTGGTGAGAAAGGAAATGAGGCCATCCCACTAAGTATAGTATTTATAGATGACAGATCCTGGTGGTTGTGAAAAGTGGGGCTTTTGTGCATTCCTAAGAGTGTGTGCAGTACAGTACATGGAGAACTCATCCATGAAATAATAACCAGTTTCAAAATGATTTCTAGTATAAATGCTACAGTGATGTCAGATGAACATGATGTAAGAAGCAGTTATCTTTTCCTTCTTTATAACCCTTAATATGTGAACCTGGGAATGTTCCCTCACTGAGTTTTTAATTGCAAGGTGGTTATATTTTTAATCCTTAGATCAAGAAGTCCCTGAGCAGCTTTATTATAAAGCTTAGAATCCGGCACGTATCACTGTGTTCTACTCTTCCATATTGGAATATTAACAGTACTAGGGTCCCGTAAATTACGGATTTGTTGCCGAATGTTGCTGCCAGCTGTGAGTGACAAAGCAGTTCCTTCTGTAGCTTTTTTGGTTTTACAAGATCTCTGGTGTGTATCAAGATGCCTTAACAAATGAAACGTAGCTCAAATCACAGAGTTGCGAGTCTTTTCAACTAGATAGGTTTTCCTTCATGCCTCTGAAAGTCAGAATGGTAGCACTCCATGCTTTAAAAAGTATGAAAAAACAACCAGGAGAGTGAGTGAGAAAACAATTGACTTTTTTTTTTTTAATGAGTACATGTCAAAGATTTTATAGTAGTCATTAATTAGTAAGGGAACCAGTAAGGTGTTACAAGCAGTCCAAAGGAAAATCCAAAGAGCAGACACATACATAGGCAACGGAGAATGCTAAGATGAATTCATAAGTTGATGCACAGTTGGCTTCTTCCATGGATGGGGTGGGTGTGTGGATCAATTGTGTCTTCACTGGACAAGATTTGTTTGCAATGATATCAGTTTTGTGTAACTTACAGAATTATAAAATAGCTCAGTTAAAGATACTAAAAGGTGCAGACCCTTGTAGAATCATATAACCCAGAAGAGAATGCTAGACAGACCTATTATTCCACTGAAAAGATACCCAGTCATCTCAGTTCAAGTCTTTCACAGTCTACCTGACAGTTCTTCCATGTCCTCCCCGTCATCATAATAATCTCAGAGATAATTCTTGCTCACAGGAAAAGGCTGGTCTCAACAGGTTTGGCCAAATTATTTACATTGGAGCACTGAGAGTGTTAATATTAGCCATATAGGCCTTCCTGGGTTTGCTTTGCCTATTTAAAGCCACACAGTATTCAACAACTGTTAAGCCCAAAAAACTAATTTCTGCCTGGGAGTTATTATAAGGAATCTTGGATTGAACTTTTGAAAGCCCCTATTTGCTATCCCAAGTCTAGGAAACCAAGCCCAAGAAACTGTCCATCATATTTTCACTGACAATACTTATAACCTTGGTTGAAATCCTCGAGGTTTCCAACAGTTACTAGGTTCTTAACCTGGTGCATTCCTCACCACCTGTAAGGTCAGGACCCTGCAAACCAGTTACCGGGCCAGGACCTGGGAGAGCTTTGTAGGCTTTGACTCCATGAGTGGCTAGTCATATCTGATTCCATGAGCATCATTCTCAACTGTGACACTCCAGGTAACGGTGTGGTTGTACAATTGATTTGCCCAGTTATATTTTGTGATAGATTCTCTTTGAACCTGTGCAAATAATTATTGCCATGAATATTAAGAGAACTCAGTAATAGTTTTTTAATTCTGGACAATCAGAGAAAATTGGATGTCATTTTTAAATGTTTTGATTTAGCTTATAAAAGCAGAGTTTACTAAATTGTAGGTTAGAGATAGCTTAAAAAGTAAGTGAAAAGGCATCCTCATATATCCAGAAAATAGAACATTAAACAACATCAACAGAATTCCTGACACATCACCACAATAAAATTTTCTTCTTCTGTTCAGTCAGTCCTATGAATAAAATGTAATTAATTCTTGTTCTGCTGGATGTTTAGCAGTCCACGTTCATGAAGCCATCTGCATCCAGAGTAAAGAGTCCAGACATCCAAAGAAATTCTGACTCAGTCCCCCAGTGCAGCTTAAGAATTGTCTCAGTGATGTCAGCTCAGCGGCCTGTGCCCAAGAGTCTATTCCTTGAAATATCAATATTTAAAAATACCTGTTATATACAGTTCTTTTCCATGAAACTCTGAGGCTGTCCTTTACTGAAGTCACAAACTCTGGCCTGTGCTCATAGCAGAGCCTTCAGGCAAGCACCAGAGTAATACAGAAGGTATCTGTAGACTATAGAGACTTAGTGACCTAATGATTAATTTGTTACTGTGACCAGTAATATCAGAATGGGGAGAGTAAAATTCTCTACTGGAATATCCTATATAGCTGTTATGTAAGGTTTGATCAGTATTTCCCCAGGGGGTAAAAACATGTTTTACACAGTGGGGGCATTGGCAAATCTCCAGAGTCTTTCCACAAAACATACACTCTCTGAAATATTTAAATTAATAGCATTTTACTTTTTTTGTTTGTTTTAGGTTATTTTTGTTTTTGTTTTGGTGGCTGGCTAGTACAGGGATCTGAACCCTTGACCTTGGTGTTACAAGGCTGCACTCTGACTGAGCTAACTGGCCAGCCCCCAGATTAATAACATTTTAATTAAACTGTCTTAACCTAGGGAAGGCTGAGCATCTCTTCTGATTTGACAGCTCTTCCCATGCTACTCTTAAAATAGTAACTCTTAAAACAAACACAATATTTATGGCATCTCTTTTTATAAGGTAAAAGAACAAATCTTTATGATTTTCCAGAACCTCTCTGGGAAATCTCAAAGGTGTAAAACCCCTTCTAAAAATTTTATTTTATTTTTTCAGAGGGTTCAATCTGGAAAGGCAAAACCAAAAGAGGAGTTTTAGGTACTTGGTTAAGATAGGAGCACGGGTGTTTAGGAAACAATACCTGCTTATCTATATAATCAAAGTAGCAATAAAATATTTAAAAATAAATATAGAGAGTAACACAATTATTAAAAATTTAGCTCTTTTTAAAAAAGTGAGCTGTGTCCTCCCTCCCCTCCACCCCCTTAACGATGAAGGACATTAATCAAGCCAACTTAAAGCACTGAAAATAATTCTGGTGAGACATAGAATCTGTGCTAGCGAGGCAGATTCTACAGAAGGTAGAGATATCCTTTTGTGTTGTAGTCACAGGTGTTAATCAGCAAACCAAGGAAGCAGCCATCAAAACTGAGGAAACTTTGCCAAGATTGCAATGCATCTTATAGCTTTTTTTTTTCAGACTCAAGTATTATAAACCAAAGCAAATACAATTCACTTTCTGTTTTTGTCCTTCATTTTTCTCTGTCATATTCTGGACACTTTAGAATTGCTTTTTTTCATTCTTATTCAGTGGAGTTTTCCAGAGGCTACCTGATGAGTGATATCACAATAAACACAGAAGGAGATGAGCATCTGGCTCTCTCCTATGAAGCCAGGCATTACAGAGACTTACAAAAATGTTAATGCCATTTTTCTTATCAAAATATTTTGTCTTGAAAAATATATTTTGCACAAATTATGTGATTTATGCTAAAATGGAATAGATTCGTCATTGCTATTTTCAAATGAATCAATGTTTTCTAAATTTCTCAGTTTTAATTTCAAATACAGTAAATATTGGTAGTTATCACTTATTTAAACCGATGATCTTTTGTAGCCTCAAATAAGTTTTAAGAGTGTAAAGGGATCCTGAGACCAAAAAGTTTGAGAACCACTGCTTTAAGATAAAACTACTCTCTTTTTCTTTAAAAACAAAAGCACCTACACAGTTGTATTTCTTTCTCATTATTGCACCTGGCATAGTCTCATCCACCCATTTTAATTATAATAATTAACCAAAGTAACTAACTTATATTTCACAGAGAAAATTGGGAGGAGGGAGGATATGGACAATTGAGAACTGTCTGTCACATGCAAGCACTTTAGCAGACTAGCAAAATTCATGAACACGCACGATCGGAATTTCCACCACAACATACATCACTTTTACATCTCCTTAAAGTAGCAAAAAACGAACTCACTCATTGACATGACTCAAAGGGGAATAGCCTCACTATAGCATATAAAAATAAGAAGCAAACATATATTACACTTTATAATCAAGGTTTCAGTATTCTAACTTAGAAATTATCTAAGTATGCAATGATTATTTATCAATTAACTCAAGTTAACATTAATCTGTTTTAAGTTACCTAAGGATCTTGGAAATTATCTTTAGGTTGATAAGCTACAAAACATTACTTACATAAAAAGTTTGTCAGAATAATTATTCAGTTTACTTGAACAGGGCTGGCCAATTAGCTCAGTTGGTTAGAGCATGGTGCTGCTAACACCAAGGTCACAGGCTCAGATCTCTGTACCAGCCAGATGACACTTAATTTTATGAACTTGGATTCTTAAAATGTTACTGAGTTGGTTAGCAGTTTCTGTAAAAAAGAAATTTTAAGTCTGGCACATTAAACGTATTAGACATTCATTTTCCTTATTATCTGTGAATTTTAGGAATATTCAATTTTATATAAGCACTTTATCTCTGTAAGTCAATCAGAACAAGTTCTTTTAATTTAAAAGGTGCTATAATCTAATTTATTGATACCCTCTGGGAAATAGGAAAGCATTCCATACACAACAAGAGGTAAAAGCCTTTCTGAATTGTAGATACGTAGACACACAGAGCTTAATAGCTTTAGTTGTATAACTTCAGCCACAGGTCAAGTAGTAAACACAGAAAAACAGCAAATCACCAGTCTGGATATCAAAGAATTGTTCTCCTACCCAGTAGGCACAGAACTTTTAATTGATTTGAAAATAGACGAACATACAAACAAAAACAACCAAGAAACAACATACCCTGTTCTCTCTCACCCAACAAGATACATCTCTATAATCCATTGTTAGCAATCACCAGATTGTCAGACCATAAAACTGAATTCTCCATCATTTTGCCACCAAGAGGGGAATAACTTATCAGCCATACACAAACTAGAAAGAAAAATAAAACACAAAATTAGGGGAAAGGAAATGAAAACTAGAGAAATTCAAGTCTTTTACTGCTTTGGACTCACTCTGGAAGCCAAGAAAAGCCATGCATGGGGTTAGGTCACCCATAAGGTACACACCTCAGGCAACACAGTTTACCTGGCTCTGTTGGGTAAATCCAGTCAGCATCTCAATGGATGGCCTGCAAAACTTTTAAAGGATAATTTTTTAAAAGGTAAAATTATGACTCTTGAACAAACAAAAAATGAACATGTGCCACAGATTTTAATTAATTAAGGAAGGAGGGAACCAGTAAGATTTACAACCAGTTTAACAATCAGCTTTTTTCCTTAAGTGCTGGTAACTGACAAAGACTTCCTCTTGCTGGGGCCTGAGCATGTTAAAGGAGCATTTAGACTTATTTTAAATCTGCCTTACTCTCTTGACCATCAGCATGTTGAAAACTCCATCAGATTTCTAAGATCTACACATGGGCTCAGGAGTGAGTGTGCAAATTGGCTGATTTTGCTGGGGCTTCTGCCCTGAGGCCTTTCATTGCTCTCCTGATCTGTTGCTAACCCTTGGTTTCTTTCACAGTGACAAAGTCCAGGCCCTGTCCTATGCACAGCACACGCGGCAGCTCATCTCATGTGGCGGTGACGGTGGGATCGTTGTCTGGAACATGGACGTGGAAAGGCAGGAGGTGGGTGTCAGAGCAGGCTGGGTTGGGCCCTGAAGTTCAGTCCAGCCACCTCTCTTGCTCATTTCTTATTTCTTTTATGATTAAACCATGAAATAAGACATGTTATGTCAGAGAATTCAAAATGGTAGTATAAAAAGAGTTTCTATATTTTTTACCCCTCACAAATTGGCATGTAACATTAATTTGATAGAGATTTCATAAGAATTTTGTCTGAAACTAAGCTATTTAGACTTTAAATCTGTTACACCAGTCACAGCAAAAGTACAGGTGAGAAAAAGGAACCACCTGTTTTCCAGTGATAAGCCCTTTGGTATAAGATGCCTTACAAAACAACTTACATGCTGTATGTTATTGAGGAAAATAGTGGCTAAGATGAAGTAAGAATCCTTAGTTTGGTATTAATAGAAATACTAGAAATAATTATTCTTTTGCTTCTTTATGTCTCATGTTCTAAACAGTTCCCCTAATATAAATATATACTTGTCTTTTTAAAGCACATATTAAAATTTTATTGTAACACTCTTTTTTAATGAGTTTTTAATATTTGAGCATCTTAACAACTAATATGTTAACTGAATATCCCCTTTGACAAGTACTTTGAAGTTAACCATTTTGCTATTACCCTAGAATTATTCTAGGTAGACTTTCCCTTTGACAGCGTACATTCTTCTTTTTTTTATTTCTTGCAGATTGTAAGAATTATATAGAAAAGCAACACTTTGAAAAGACAAAAGCAATTTCCCAACTTCTTTCCATGCCCTCACCCCAGTCTCATTTCAAGAGTGTAGTTGCTATTACCCACCATGTAATGCCTTTCAAATGCCAGTAATTAAATGCTTAAGAAGATTAAAGCTTTATTTGCTCAAACCATAAATCCCCAGGAGATCTATTAGTAACTAATTAAAATGATCATTACTGTTAGGAAGTGGGAAATTGTAGGATATTGCTTTTGAAAAGTACACTTGGCACCATATATATAAAGGCAGAGGATTGTCACAATGAGTGCTGGTCATGCTAATAGGCTCCCGCATGATTGTGTTGTAGGTTGGGTTCTGCAAAGTAGCCAGGTTTGAGTTAGGGACAGTCACACCTGCTCTGTCCTGGCTTCTTTCCAGGCCTAACTGACCAAACTAAGGGAGGGGAGAACAGCCAGGTTCTCTTCCCTCAGTGCAAGCAGCCTCCACCCTTTAGGACAGAGGCCAAAGAGGGACAACGATGTGGGTCCCAAAGACGAAGGCAGGTAGTTGATGGGCAGCGCTTCGAGCCTTCTTGTTTAAATTCTGCCTCTTGGTATGCAGGTCTGTGGGCACTCGGTACTTGGTGATTGTTTTAAAGTCTTCTTGAGTCAAAGCTCTAAATAAGCAGTAGAGATAATTCCATCCATTTTTGCAAGTATCATATTTTATAAACATAAATCTCCTGAGATGTTTTTTGTAATTCGGTATCTGTGGAGCTGCTTCCTGGTTTTGGCAAGTGCTATGTGGTACTCAGCTTGGGAGGTCTGAGACTATTATGAAGCAGTCCCTAACATGAAGTACAGACAGACTTTCTGGAAGAAAAGACCTAAAGCGTCAGAACACCATTAAATGGTATAAATGATGAAATTACAGTTGATGTAAAGTAGAACATCAGTGCTGAAAATTTTGGAAGGGGTGTTGTCATTGGCTAATACTCTCAGCAAAGGGTTTGTGGAAGGGCATGGTGCTGAAAGATCAATGGGTCCTGGACATGCCCTCACTAGGAGCATCATGGGCTTTGCAGGCCTAGAAAAACCAAGGGTATGACAAGGTGAAGGTGAGAGGTGGCATGTGCTGCTTTAGTGCTCATGAGTTTAGAAGTAGTCAGAGGTGAGAGAGAGACAGACAGATGATAGATGGGGCAGGTGATGAAAGACCCCAATGGGCTGGGTACAGATTGGGTTGACCTCCTGTAGGTAAGATGTGTTTATAAGTTAATGAAATCTATTTTTTCAAACTTTTATCATTTTTTAAAAAGTGTATATTATGCATAATATGTGTTCTTCATAGAAATGTTACAAAATGCTCATTAACAAATAGAAAACATGTCAATTACTCATCATACCACCACCCAGAACTATCACCCTCAATGTGTTGGCAAACATCCTTCCTTACATTTTTCTCTACACATGCACGTGTGTGAGATTTTTTAGCAAAAAATGGAATCATACTGCACATACTAATTTTTTCCCCCTTTCCTTGTCCATACTCCCTATTCCCTACTCATAGATCTTAGACACCAACCACGATGCATTTGATATGTGTCCTAAACACACATGCTTCCTTGTAAAAGATATACAGAGGTGGGGGATTGTTAAAGTTGGCATAAATAATGATGTGCTACGAGTCTGATTCTGTTTCCAACTTTTCCCATTGATTCCTTTTCAGCTCATCCTGCTTGTGTGTCTCTTGGGCTGCTTCTGCATAAGATCCCATAGTATGTAGCAATCACATGTCACTTCTGTTCCCCAAGCAAAGGGGATGTAGCTTGCCATCACATTCCCTGGTACCTCACCCAGCACCCAGATGACCTTCCCATATGTGTCACCTCATTGACCTGTATGAAACTCTGTTAGGGATATAAACCCAAGAGTGAGATTGACCAAAGGTGTGGTCTTGATTTTGCTAAATAAGAACTAAACAGCAGTACCCATTTATACTTCTCATGGAGAACAGGGAGTTTCCTGACACCTTACATCCTCACCAAGTTACTGTCACCTTTTCTGGTTTTGCCCTTTTGGAGACAGGTGTAAAATAGTATTTCATTTTTATTTACATTCTCTGTGTAACAGTAAATTTGAGCTTCTCTTCACATACTTCTGCCATGTAGTCTTCCCTGTCTATCAACTGCTTGTTCATATCTTTGTATCATCTCCCAATTTTTCATCTGTTTCTTGCCATTTTCTTATTGGTTTTCAGGGGTTCTTTGTATAGCACAGATATTGCAGGGGTTCTTTGTTGGTTATAGACTTTGTAAATATCTTCTCTAGTGTCTGTTAACTTTGTGCTGTACATACTGTTTAATAACCTGGGTTTTTCCAGTTTATTATATACTGAAAATGTCCCATGTCTTTAAATATTTATTTCTACTATATAATTTTAATGGTAATCAAAGCTGATATTTGAGAAATTGTTCCATAAACAAACATTAATACTGCCCCCTCCCTTCTCTAAGGAGGATATTGATATGTTTTTTATTACGTGCAGTGAGTTGCTAATTCAGTTTTTTCAAGCCACTGGAAGTTCCTGATTAACCCAATCTGATTACAGACTGTAAGCATCACTTGATTTATTTGTCTAACAAAAGAGTATTTATGTTTTTTTTATTTTGGGGCGTATGTCTTCCTGATTTTCCTGCATCATAAATGTTCTGAAAAAGTCACAGCATAGATAAGTCTTTTAGAGTTGAAACATTGTCTTTAGCTAAAAACTTTGTTATTTTATTCAGTCTGTCTTTAAGCTGAATAAGTAGGGCATAAAAATTACAAAGTAAATCAAGGTTTACTTCTTTTCTTTGGTTTTAATAAAATAAATTGACCAAGGATCGAGCTCTTAACGGATCGAGCTTTTTACTTTTCTTTTTTTTGAGAAAATGTGTAGTTTTAGGTGTATCTCTGCCTAAAGGTAAAAGAGGCTAAATCCCCAAATCTGTTTCATAACAGTTATTCCTCAGAAAAGGATTATGTCAACAGGAAAAGGACTTCCAGTGCCTTCCCTGTGCTGCCCACTGTGACTCTCGAGGGGCTGGGCCATTGTTACTGCATTTCTCAAACTCGTTTATCTCAGGCCTCTTTCCTAATAAGTGTCCTGTGAGTCAAATGTCCCTGGAATTCACTTTTTGGGAAACCCTGAGGTTGGATGTATTTTTCAAGGTCCCTTGGGTTCTGTGCCATATAGAAAGAGATGAATTCCTCTGCCAAATGATGAATTCTACAGAGTTGAGTGTGGAACTCTGGAAGCAAATGCAGCCACTATGTGCATAATCTATAAGGATTTGCTAAAGAATAGCTTTAAGCCAAACACACTTTTCAAATCTCTCTGACATCATTTAGAGGACTCGTGATGGGATTGGGAAGTAGTGAACAAAGCCAGAATATTATGAGACCCATGAGGTAAGAAACAGAGCCCCAGTCCCTGTGGGGCCGTGCCATGAGTGGCCAGTAGACAAGTAGCTTCCCTGAGTATCCGCCATGGTCAAGCCGTATCACTCCTACACCGGCGGCTGTGTGTGTGTGCAGCGTGCAGTTAGGTATAGTCATGCACTATCAGAGCAAATGTAACCAGACAGAGAATACGAGATGAAGTACTAAATCCTCAGCATGGCTGTCAGGACTCTACGCGAGCCATCCCCTCCAGCCATCCTGAGCGTCTCTCAGCCCCTTTTGCCTAGCCTCCTCCCATCCATGCTCAGGTCTCAGCTGTTGTGTCACTTGTCAGAGACCCCAACCAGGGTTGGAGCCTCCTGTTACACCTATGCCATAGCGCTTTGTGCTCCTCTTTCTCAGGCCTAACTATTGTACTTATTTAAATAATTATTAGTAATAATATTTCGTGTCTGGTCTTCCCTGATAAATTATAAGCTTCATGATGGAGATTCGTTTTATTCACCACTACATCTCATCCCCAGGGTCTGACATGTAATAGGCATTCAGTAAATATTTTTTGAACGGTTGACTGCAAAATCACACTTGTGTTTCTTATAAACACATCCTGATTCTGTAAGTTTCATCAGTATCAGTGGTTCCAGTTATCCTCACTGTTTCTGTGACCCCTTGTGTGCTTTTTTTTGACAAGACCCCTGAATGGTTGGACAGTGATTCCTGTCAAAAGTGTGATCAGCCTTTCTTCTGGAACTTCAAGCAAATGTGGGACAGTAAGAAAATCGGCCTAAGACAGGTAGGTGATATGGAGGCTTTGACAAAATGTAATTGTGTGGAAATAACTTAACTTTGTGATCTTAGAAGATAGAGCACTCCTGGTCAGGAGTTGTGGGGGCGTAGATTAGTATCCTGGAGTCACCTTGTGACTGAACGTTTCTGTAGTGATTTGTTCCCAGTAATAAAGGGATACTATTTTAGAATTCTAGTGGCATCTACACCTTAAAATTAGAGGCATCATTCTTAGCTCATATGGGTACCAAACCATGAAGTGGTATTTTTTTTTTACTTTCCCTCCCTTTGACCTTGTTATTTAGGCTTGCAATGCAGCATTTTCTATCTGATTCCATCGTTTGTTTTGGTCTTCCCCAAGGAAATGAAACGTTAGGTCACCTAAGCTTAGCATGGTCAAAGTACAATGGATTGAATCAGGTTTCATCCCCGTTCTCCTTCATCCAGCAGCATAATCTCTGGAGATGTCACTTCCTCAGTACACTCCTATTTAAGGTCACCTGACCACTAGGTGGTTCTCATGATGACAATTGGAAAGGGCTAAGAACGGGGAAAGCAGGAGAGTGGGGAGGTGGCACAATCAGCTCTGTTTCCCAGCAGTCCTCATTCTGAGTAAACAGAGCCCAGAAGGAGAACTCGCCTGGTGTGTTCTGTCCCTCCTCAGCACCATTGCCGCAAGTGCGGGAAGGCGGTCTGCGGCAAGTGCAGCTCCAAGCGCTCCTCCATACCTCTCATGGGCTTCGAGTTTGAAGTGAGAGTCTGTGACAGCTGCCACGACGCCATCACAGACGAAGAGTAAGTGCCAACAGTTTGCAGCACTCTCCAGGTTAAGGAGAGAAGCAAGCTAGAGAGCTGCCCTGAGCACTCTAGCCATGCCTCATATTGCTCTAGTTCCTGCTGCTTTAGAACGCAGACCGTGGCAAGTGGGGAAAAGCCCTCGGTTGCCATAAAGAGATTGTGTTGTCTTGTGAGATAGGAAAAGAGAGAATATGCTCAAAGAATTCGTCTCTGGGCTCTTCCTAATCCCAGGGATATGTGCATTTAAAATAGATGCTGTCTGCTCATTTACTTGAGAATTGCCCAGAAGCACAGGGGTCCTGGGTTTGCTTTCTAGCTCAAACTATCTTTACAGGAGCTGAATCAGCCCACAGGCTCCAGAAGGTTTCATTTTCCAGGAAGAGCTAAGCTGCTTTACCTGAGAAGCAAATATTCCCAGTTGTCCAGCTACCCAGCTGGCTGCTTGTCAGTCCTGCCCGGTAACCAAGGACCTTAGGTTACTGCACCTTGGTGTGCTTTGGAGAGTGGGACAAATCTCTGTTGTCTCTTTAATAATGGCCTATTGAAAACTGCCCCCAGAGGTACACAGAATGCTCTGCAACAGGCTTCCCTTTCAGAGAGTTAGAGGAGGGTCTCCCAGGTAATGTGTCCTCCCAGTCTTCCCAGCACCTTGTATTACAGTCAAATATTTAAGTATTCTTATTTATCCATATCAATTACCAATTAAGATGCCCTTGCATGAGTGTTTATGTTCATTGACTATTTCTACTCATTATACATGATGAAATTAATAAGAGAGTTCTTTTCATTGAATTAGAAATCTGCAAGAGACCTTAGAGATATTCTAGTTTAGTTCTTCATTTTATAGATAAAGACACAGACCCAGAGAGTCTAAGGAACTCGCAAATTAAGCCTACGTCTTTAGTTCTAAAAACTTAAAGCTTTTAGCATGCTGCAGACCTAGTCTACAGAGATATTTGGCTATAGGAAAAAGGGAGAAGCACACCATCTTCAGAGAGCCACTGCAGCAGCGTGGGATCCCTTGAAAATGACTGGAGAGTAGCTGTCTCCCTTGCTGTGCTCCTGTCCCCTCCAGCTCACTGTCACTCCTGCCTCTTGCATTGCCTCTAGACCAGCTAGGTAGTTGACAAACCTTTTTACTTAAAAATACACAAAATTAAAAAATACAAAACAAATGATGATGCTTATTTATTTTGTTTTGCTTGTTAAAGCTTTAGAATACTACAGAAAAAGTAACTCTGCAGTTATACCAGTTAAAAATGCAAAAGAGTGGATGGCCCTTCAATTATAATGAAAGTTAGTAGTAGTTTAGCAAGCATGACTTTTTTTTTTTTTTAATTAAATAGGCAAAGGTAGACAATTTCACTGGCAAGTCCTTCTGAGCTCAAACTTATCAAAAGCACCGTAGTTTAAAAAAGATTTCCCAAAAGCACAGGTAGATATTTTTACAGACTCCATCAGAGCAACACATTCTCCAAGAGACTTTTGGAGATTTTATCTCTTTCCCATTTTGAAGATTATAAGAATTCCTTCTTCTTCTTTTTTTTTTTTTTTTCTTTTTTAAATCATAACAGCTCGCCAGGGAATAAAGGTAATCTGAGGAGCATTTCTAACAGTGAAGCAGGTTTAGCCATTAGGCTAAAGTTAGAGCTTAATGTCATCCTACGTCTCCTTCATTCATATGTCACTGCCTTTTACTCTGGGAAATGTTCTTTGCCCCTTCTAGACGTGCGCCCACGGCTACCTTCCATGACACTAAACATAACATTGTGCATGTACATTTTGATGCAACCAGAGGATGGTTACTGACTTCGGGAACTGACAGGGTTATTAAGGTAAGACACCGTCTTGTTAAGAAGCTTTCCATCTTTGGCCTTATGTAAATATGCAAGGAACCAAGAACATGTTGAGGTACTGCTCAAAAGATTATCCTTGGCAGTGAATATTTCTGTTACATGCGAGGTCCCATGCCAGGCACTGGCTCTATACAAAAAATTAAGACATGGCTCCAGGCTGCAAAGGAATGGACAGTCTATTTGGAACACACTCTTGAAAAGATAAATAATAATAGGTCACGTGTGCAGCAGTCAGAAAAGTAATACAGATGAGAATTATCTTAGGAGTTCAGCGGAGGGAGACGGTGCTGCTGGAGAAGGCTGCGTGAAGTCTTCATGAGGTGGAATCAGACTGAGTACTGAATGAAAGGCAGGACTTGAATAAGCCAACAGGCAATAAACAAGATCTTTTCCCACTCAGGTCAATTAATCCAAAAACATTCATCCAGGACCTCTCTGAGGACTGTGGTAGACCACCTGGATTCAGTACCACTGCAGAGGCCCAGGACAGAAAGGGCCATCCTCACGTCATTCCCCGAGAAACACAGAGGCCCAGGCTCACCAGCACACTGAGCTTTCCCTCTGACCCATTCTGGTCCCACTCTTTGGAGGTGCAGCAGCATGAGGTGATTAAAATAACTCCCTGTGGAAGCTGCCAGACCTCTTTGCAAGTATTAAGTAAACTCTGGGAGCCTCAGTTCCTTCATTTTTGAAAACAAGACATCTTGTAGAATTGTAAGGAAGATTAAATGAGAAGATATGGAAAGGACACAGCACATGCTTGGTGTCCAATATATGTTAGTTTCCTTCCCCTTAAATGGATCTAATCTGCTTTTGTTCTCCATTAGCTGGATCAAAATTTCAGCCATTGTCATGTTTTTGAACTTTATGTTGAATATTTTAATGAAAAAATATTTTATAGATTTAGAAATCATGTTAGTATAGTACGTAGTTGCTTTTTAAATAAAATTCACTTGAATTCAACTCTAAGGGCTGTTTATCCTCAATACAATTTAATTTTAGTTCATCCTATATCTTCTTCTTCTTTTTTTTTTTTTTTTTACAGTTGTGGGATATGACCCCAGTAGTGTCTTGAGGACTCTCCCAGGAATCAGAAAGATAGTATTTCCTAAAGAAACTATTATTCTAATCCAAATCATTACTGGAGAGGGAGAACAGATATGTGAGAAGTGAGAGCAAAACTGAAGACCCTGGAGGGACTGCATATCACCTACAAGCACAGCAGTGACCTAGAGAATGGCCACATGCAAGGGGACTCTTCAACTTGTTCATACAATATAAAAGAAGATATTTTTTTAACAAGTGGTTTATACAGTCTGGCTGTGCTACATTGTTTTGAGTATACTGAAAACTCTGGGGTGTTTAATTTTTATATTTTGCAGCACTCCATTTTACTTGTTGCTTTGTGTGTGGGAGAAATGAGGGAAGCATCTGTTCAGGGTATTTGGGTCATTATAAAGTAGTTCCCGTGTTTCTGTACTTCGGCATGTATCATATGGCCAGCATCTCTTTCTTCCCTTCTCTCTGCATCTACCAGCACCTTCTCTGCTTTTCACCAGAGTATATAAGGGTACTTCAGAAAGTTTGTGGAAAAATGGAATTAAAAGATAATACAAATATTTCCATGAACTTTTTGAAAACCCCTCATATGTATTTTCACTGTTTATTCCCAGTGTTTCTGCTTTCATGTCCTCTTCCAGTAGAGAGATTTGGAAAACCATTTGTGTGGATTCAGCTACTGACTTCTTGAATCCCCTGAACAGTGATCTGTTGTAATGTCTGACTTCTTCCTGGTCTTATTGACTAGCAGTGACCTGTGTTTCTGCCTCAGTTTTCTCTGTATTTCCATATTCAAAAATGTTCCCAATCATCATCATCACAGTAGATTATTATAACTCAGAGCTTCAACTCTCAGTGCCTGGATCATTTGGAATTCAGTTGGAGCCTTCTGAGCCTTTTATGTTTTAGTTTTTTTGACACAGCTCTTCCTTACTCATAACATTAAAAACAAACAAAACAAAAAAACCCTACATGCTTCAAAAATAAGTGTCTTTAAGATGTGTCTTTCTGTGTGACATCATCTCTGAACTTGAACATGTTCTTTACTGCAAGATCATAATACTGCTCTATTCCTCACCATCTGTATTTTCTTCCCCTTTAAAAACTAGATATTTAGACATTTTTTCCTAGTGTATTTCATCAGAACTCTTTGCACACTTTCATACTAAAACTAAATGTGATCTGATACTCAGAGGTACTGAATCCTACGGTTCATGCTGTCTTCCTACTGGAAATGTAAAAGAAGACTTAAGAAAATGAACCAGAAGAATTCTTATTTCTAAGAGAATCCAGTCAAGCTTGATAAAATGAAATATTCTTGTGTTCAGTGACTCAACTTGGGATATTGTAGTCTTTTTTTAAAAGCCTTATTTTCACTTGCAAAAATAGAATTGAAATTAACAGCAAGCATGTGCAAGCAAACCTGCCCCATTCTGAGCACTTTACATATACGACCTCATTCGGTCCTCACCTGTCGGGAGCATCGGGGACCACCAAGTCTCTTGAGGATAACCAGGTCGATGAAGCCTTCCAAATGAACAGGCCAGTTCCTTGCCCTTCCCTGTCCAAGCCCTACCTCCACAATACCTTGTTCTCTTCTGATTTGACAGTTTTGGGGTAGTAGGATTTGAGTGAAGTTAGAATCCTCCCTATTATTTTTCCTCTTCTGGAAAGCATTTTTTCCCTCATGATCATTTGTTTCTTTTCTAACTGGGGGAAGTACGATAGCCATACTTGCCTACCACCCATAGACCAAGTGCAAGGAGATGGGGCTTCCTGGAGGTGATCCTGCTGCCCCAGCATTGAGAAGCAGAGCCAGTGTGTATGTCTTGTGAAGCCACAGTACGGGACAACTGTCACCTGGGACTTAGAGCAGCCCATGTGACCAGAACTCGGAGGACACACACGCACACACACACAGAAGCCATTACCACTCGTCACTTCTCTGCCTCCTTCCACACTGCCCTTGCTTGCACAAGTCACAGCTGTTATAACTCCTTTGAGTCTTTTCTGCATGATTGCTCTGTGAGGGAGCTTTAAAAAGGGAATTAAATTTGAAATATTCAAATACCTGTTTTATAATTTATTGCTGGAAACTGCAGCCACTTACTAAGTTGTACATAATAGGGAACTGTGTGTTGGAAATGAGTAGCAGAAATGAAGCCCTCTCTTTTCCCATCCTGAACATGGAAGCTTGGCCTGTAGGTAGGGAGGGAAACATGGTGTTAAGAGGCGGAGGCTCAGGCGCCCATCAAGCCCTACATGGATTCTGAGTTAGGTCTAAGCAAGTTCAGACGTCATTCGGGGAGCTGAGGTCCTGTCACGTGACATGTACAGTGTGGTCGCTGTGGTCTGTGAGTCTGCACTTCACTCTGGCCATCTCCCTCCCAGCCCTGCGGTGGCCAAGCCCTCAAGAGGCCACTCAGAGGTCGAAACCACTTGATATCTTGCTGGTGAGACTCACAGTCCAAAACCACAGGTACAGCAAGGTGTCTACTGCTCTGCCCTTGGCTTTCCCCTCCTCTGTGTGGGTGCTGGAATTTGGAGAAAAGAGTTTAGCAAACCAGTTGTGTGTGTTTTTAATACTGTGAATGCTTGAGTTTTGCATTAAGTGGCTCCACCATTTTGCAACTTGTAGAGAACTATGTGCTGATGTTGGGATTCTGCCAAGCATTTTATGTAAGTGGAGGCTTCTTTCCTTAGTAAAGTGAGTGAAAGCTGGCACAGCACTTGGCTTTTCTCCTGTCCAGGTAAACTGTCATAGTTCTTGTTTTACCCTATAGGATTTGCACTTGACATATATTTTTGCTCTATTATTTAAACATACAGCAGCTCAGACAAATAATGCCAAACATGGCTGTGTTGGAAGAGTGGCAACACTGCATATATCATACACAAACCTGTTCTCTATTTGATAGGATAAAACCAATCATATGCTCTTGGTTCCTGCAAAGGAATCACATTACTGGAGCTTTCACCTTCCTGGATGATGTTTCTACAGTAGCAAAAATGGTTTTAGATGAAGTACTTGGAACCTTGTGTCATTTGATACGAGGTCAATCAACGATAATGTATTTCTCATTTGACTGAATTGTTGAAAGAATCATACAATCACAAAACTGGAAGGGATCTTCAGACATCTAGAATGTTCCATGCAGAAAACAATTTGGTCATACATGGCAGTCAGCAATAGCTGAGGTGTAAACAAGAGAATCTAAAAGAATGTTCGTGGAACAATTGTGTTTGAACTTAACCTCCTCATGGCATGAGTGGGAGGTTCAACCTCGGTGCCTTGAGACAGGAGCTCTCTGGAACCAGGTTTACTCCTCTTATCATAAGCATATTTGACACTTCACTTGGCCCCAGCCCTGTGGTTATGAGCAGGTGGGTACTACACGAGGAGGCAAGTACTGCAGTTCTTCAGCCTTTAAACTCCTTCCTCCACTTTTCCCCACAGACTACCCGAGTGGCAACATTTAAGTGAAAAATCCAGTGGCACTGAAAACGCACCTTGCCCTGTCTGTCTGAAGGCTAGTGGGCCTACAGCATTTCTTCTCTTATGGAACACTGTCTTTTCATCTTCTGAGATTCAATTTTTAAGAGGATAATTTATTTTTGCTTAACAATCAATTATTAAGGCTCAAATTTTGGCTTTTAAGCAAAAAAAGATAGCTCTAAACTATGTGTCACAGTTATTGAACATAAATATTCATTAAATGAGATTCCTTTGGTTTTGCTTTTTCATGGTTTAATTGTATGGAAATTATCTCTTTCACTAAGATTTGTATTTTAAAGTGAAAGAGCATTTTGTTAAAACATTCTTTTTTCCTCCTCTCCTTTAAAATAATGTTAAGTTAAATTTTTCCTGTTGTGAAAATGGATATTTAGCTACTTGATTGGAAAACACAGAAATCAAATCCATTTTGAACACTGAGTTATCCAGATGATCCTTGAGATTCTAGTCTAGGTCAACCAACTAATTTGTTGAATGCCCACCATACACAAGGCTTTGAACTAGGCCCAGGGGTTACAAGGTCTCTAGGTCTACTCCCAGCTAGACAGAGGCCACACAATGAATACATGGGATTGTTTCAATAGGATGTGATTAATATAACGACAGTGGTGTGCTTGGGGTCCCACCCCAGGAGCTGCCCAGAGTGACCCTAACCCAGCAGGTGGGGCAGAAAGGGCTTCACAAAGGAGACGACTTCTAAGCTGAGAGTTAAGAGATGAGAAGGAGTTGAGTAAGGGGGGGGAAGGAAATGAGTTTACAAGCTGCAGAAACAGTATAAACAAAGCCCAAGATCTGGAATCAGCCTGGTGTGCCCAAGGACCACAAGTGGGTTGGAGCTAGCAGAGCATATCAGGTGACTCAGCTGCGGTCCTGGAGCCCGGGCTCTTGTCGTTAGACAAGACACTGATGCTCCATGGCCTCAGAACAAGAGGCACACACAGTTCACCATGAAAGGTTTACTTAGGCTCATCCTGCAGTCAGTGCTAGTATCAGTTTCTCTTTTGGAAATCTCTAGAATGGTTATCTGAAAATGACCCATGGTAACTAATTTTTGACCTTTCTGGGTACACAGCCTTTCACTGGAGGCTTTGAGGTGGAGCTGGAGACCATCGCATGGCCCTTGGCCTGGAAGAACTTACAGACTAAGGCTCAGCCACTCCGCTTTGAAAATCAAGACCTTGCACTGAGCAGGAGTATGCATTGCATGAGTGCACTCCTCTTGATCTGAGGAGTGTGCACTGGACTGTGTGCAGGCCAAGTGTTTGGGTGGAGAAGCAGGCAGCTGCTGTCTTCTGTTCCCTTCTCGGCTTTAGACTGCTTTCACAGTAACATCATTTTAGTACAATGTGTAAATGTGGCAAATCCTTACCACAGGGCACTTGCCAAGTAGAAGGGAAAGATTTTTCTCAATTCAGGAATAGTAAAAAGGGCTCAGGCAGCCACCGCCCGCCAAGGCAGGCACACAGCACACCAGGGCTGGGCTTGGCAGCGCCTGTTTCTTGCTATTACATCTTTTGCCTTTTTCTTTCAGGACCCAAGTACTGTATGTCCATAACTGAATTCAGCAACATCTGTGTTCATGTTTAAACTTCAGCTCACCTTCACAGCCAAGAACCACATACCACCCCTCAGGGGTTTAGTTTGTATTTTTGCCTTTAAACATTACCCTTTCCACCAAGAGGCTTATTTAGGTCTAACAATGTCTAAAAATTCAATCTGTCCTATGTTGGAATGGGATCCCTCCCTTGTATTTCCCATGCCTGGGAATTTCTTAATAGACAGTAGGTAGCCCCTTCTCAGAAACATTAAAAAGGAAATTAAAACAAGTGAGGAATGAATTTGTAGTCATTTTCAAGTTCCCTTCCAGTGCTGTGATTCTGTGATTCCATGAATCTTGTTTATTATTGGACTGGTCCACGGACTTCACTGAGACAAACGAGAGCACATTGCCATGACTTTGTCTTCTGTCATATCAAGTGAATTACTTTCTGGGTTTTGTTATGTAGAGCCTCGTAGGTTTGGTTTTAGAAAAAGATGGTGAAGATGGAAATTAATCATGGTACCATCTCATTAAAAATAGATACCTCAAAATGTTCACCTTTATGAGCCAAGAGTATCTGACTTTCTTGGGAGAGGAAGTGTTGGGGTTAGTTCAGAGGTTAGATTTAGAATCTGACCTTGATATTTATGATTCTTTTTTTCTTTCTTAGTTCTCTGGGATGCATGAGAGGGTGAGCTATAACTCACAAAAAGGGAAAATGGTTTGAAAAAATTATCTCACTTATATACATTTTTAAGAAATCATTTACATGGATGGCAGCCTGTGTCAGCATACATATGAAGTGGACCAAAACACTTGTGTCACTGTTAACCATTGCACTCATATATGTATCTTGTACCATTTGCCATGGTTTTTAAATGACTGTTTTTTCAAGGTACTGTTGTTTTGCAAAAGAAAATCTTTATGTGAAAAGTGCAAAAACAGTTATAACTGGACAACAGGGAAGGTGCTACCCCACGAGTGCCTGCCTACCCCTTCATTCATAACCAGGGACATGGACTCTTGCATTCTGCACAGCCAGCAGGCTGCAGCCCTCATCTGGACCTGGCTGCAGTGGTGTGTTACTTCCTGGATATCTTTTTCTTTTTTTGCAATGAGGATGTTCTCCAAGGGCTCAGGCTGAGAATGTAGTAAGCCTGAAACTGGGCCAGATTTCTCCGGTGTGTCTCTAGCTCTCTGCCATGAGAATCCACTAAGCAGACCAACCAGTCGAGTGTGATTAGGTGGTAATGAACAAGAAGTTCCTGTGATGTTGACATGTCTGCATCCAGGCCTGCGTTCAAATGCTGCTGAATGTTTCCACTCAGCTCACTTTCCCACTGTGCTTCCCTCTAACTGAAGTTACGTGTAGCCATTACCAAGTAAGACTCTGAATGCAGAGTTGCCTCCAGGACTTAAAATAAATCTCTGTGAAAGCCATCCTGCAGTTGTGGTCCCATCATTACCGTTCCATGTGACCAGACCATGTACACCCTGATAACTCTGTTGTTACCCTGTGAGTTCTGTCCAGTTGGGGCGGGGGGGGCGGGGGAAGTTTCCAGACCCCTCCTGCACCTGGCTGTCTAGACCTCAAGGACAAGGCTGAGCTGCCATTCACCACAAACTAAGCATGGCACATGGGCTGGGGCCATGTAGTCCTTTTTACTTTGTTTTTACCAAACGAGAAAGAGGAGTTCAGGGCAAATGCAACCAGGGAGAGCCTCTTTCAAAATCCATGAGATCCATTTTATGGAGAAGGAAAATGGATGCAAAGAAATCAAGTGACCTGCACGATGTGGAATAGCTGTGAGTAGGGTGGCTGGGTGCCAGGCTCGCCAAGGCTGCCGTCCCAGTGCTGCCCGCACAGCCTTGCCCATGCCCAGCCCTGCAGAGGCCCATCTTCCTCCTGCAGAAAAGGAGCAGAGCAGTCAGATGCAGCCCGTGCTTGCTGAATAGCGCCTCCTTTTGTCAGGCAGACACTGACCTTACAGGCAGGCACACCCTGAAAAGTCCCTTCCTTGGGGTCCATGGCTGGCTCAAGCACCACCATGGAGCTGCACCTATCAGGGTTTTCATCTGCTGTGGTGGGCGAATTATGTCTATTTTGCCTTGAACACCAAGAATGATGTAAATGTATTCTAAAATCTGTTTATTGGTTTTATCACAACTATTCTTGGAATCACTAAGAGGTAAAATAAATGTAATTTAGAGGTTTTATCAAAGTGTAGCACCAGAATGCCAGGTGAATTATGAAAGGCACTCCCAATCTTAAGCAAATGTAAACTAGGCCTCATTTAAATCGTCTATGTGAATATGCACTGTCTGTGCTTTGCTGTTCTGTGCTCCTGGGGCAGAGGCAGTGTACAGCCCTCTCCGGGGCACAGGCACAGCGGTCAGCCTCAGACACTGAGGAGCCAAGAAAGGCGCGGAGAAGGGAGAGCCCACATTTGCTCTTCCTCCCACCCTGTCTCCCCTCAGACCGACAGTGTTGGCTAATCTTAGAGTTTTTAGAAAAAAACAATCTCAGATAAATGAGAGTTAAACAAGAAAAGAAGCTGCTGCAGAAGATCAAGTTAGCCTGTTCACAAGGCCCAAAATTATTTATTTTAAAATAAAAGTTTCCATTCCTCATAGATGTGTCGTTGCTACAGCAGCATCTCCAGGGAGAAGTTGGGGAGTCTGTTCACTGGCCCCCAGTTCACACCTTCTCACGTTTTCTAAGGCTAAGGTGAGTCTGGCCCCGGGTTGGGTCTGGCCTGGCCTATTTAAATCTCTGAGCCAGCTGCTCCAGGATTTCAATGAGCTTTTCCTCTTCCGCCGGTGAGGAGGATGTTCTGGCAAGAGGCAAGTGCCTAGAAACTGGTTTCCGATCTAGAAGCGAGAGGCAACCACAAAGACGTGTGAGCTGCTGCAGCATGGACTGGCCTCGGGCCCTTTTGCTGCTCAGGTCCCCGTCAGTCACTTAACTGACACCTGCTGGGGAGGTGGCAGAGGGGCCCATGTGGGAGTTGGACATGGTCCCTGCCCTCAGAGGTCCCAGGGGCCTCTGATAGGCACCTGGGGCCAGTCCTGTGACGCTGCAGAAGGCAGTCATAACGCACAAGAGAGAAGATAGAGCCGAGTTCTGATGGATTCAGACGTCCTTCAGGCAAGGGTCAGGACTGGGTGGGAGTTTGGGAAACGGCAGGTGGCAGCCAGGGCTGGGTGGGGACACGTGTGGGCAGTGAGTGGGAGCAGGCACCACCACTCTCCTGGCCACCCCAGGGATCACCAGCACTTCACAGCAGCTCAGGCAAGGGTGGTTGGCATCAAGGGTGAGTAGAGAGCAGCAGGGAGAAGAGCCCAGCTTCCCCTGAGGCCAAGGGTCCCTTCTGATGACATCTACTCTCACGCCTGCCTCCTCCCTCGAGCTTGCACCATTAGAAGTCTACTGAGCTAGGAACACACCCGGAGGGACGATTGCTCCCAGAGACAGAGAAGCAGAGTCACAGGTCCTCCTTCACACTGCTGTCCTGGGGCGCCCCCACACCCCGGGACTCATAAGCTTCTGAGACAGCCTTTCATCCCAAGATGAGAGTCACCCCGACCCTGTCCCCACAGGCCCTTACTGACAGGGTTATCACCAGACCCACCAAGTTCATAAAGATAAAGGGAAAAGGGGTGGGGGGCAGAGTCAGGGGTGAAGCTCTTCCCAGAACTAACCCCGACAGGCAAAGGAGTCATCTCCTCAACCAAGCCCTGGCATGATCACAGGGAGAGGGGACAATCCCATCCCCGGGTTTCACGGAGGGGAGGGTGCACCACGAAGGCCGAGCTGCTGCCCCAGCCCTGTGGCACAGCCAGGGAGGACGTCACCTTGAAAGAAGAGGCCGCTGGGGTGCGCGGCCGCCGCAGGGGAGACGGCGAGCCACAGCACGGTGTCCGCACCCTGGGCCGCAGAGCGCAGTCTGTCCCCGAGCCTGGCGTGGAACCCCGGCATGGACAGCCTCACAGCTGGGAGAAAAGGGCAGGGTGATTAGGACAGCATTCTCGAGTGAAGGGACTTCGTGTGCTTGGCTTCTTAATACCAACAATGTAACAGAAAATAAAATGGGATCAGAAACTGCTCTCTTTCTACTTGAAAATAACATTTATCCAAGCTGTTCTGAACCGATTCCAAAGAACCTTGTTATAAAGCCCTGGGGTATCGGCTGGTGGAAAGTGCTGTCCACCAGGGCCTGGGAGCGTGTCGGGTCCCCGTGTCCTGGGCTCCGGGGGTCAGCACCCCTCACGGCCCATCCCTGAGAGCAGAATGGGTCGCAGAGCCCTTCTAAGGAGCACGCCCTCGCCTCCGCCACCTGCTGAGCTCTCAAGAGGCCCCACCCTCTCTGCGGACCCTGGCTGTTGGCTTCTTGGACTGCTTGAGTATTTTCATCTTTTTTAGGGAGAAGTTTAGGAAGGGAAAGAATTCTTTCAGTTCCCCTGCCAAGTTCCTTGGCCTCTTCCGCCCTCGGCGCCCCTGCGCCCCAGGGCCACGTAGTGGCGCTTCTCCCCCGGCCCCGACCACAGGTGGCGCCTGCTGGGCCGCGGCTCCCCAGCCGGTGGACGCGGCCCTGCTCTGCCTGCAGGCTACACCCCATGGCCGCAGGCTTCGGGGAACACAGCGTCTCTAAAGTGAACACGCTGGGCAACAAAACAGTTCTCACCAAGCCAAGGAAAGAAAACAACCTTTAAGCGCCTTATTGAGATCACAGAATTTTAGAGATAGAAAGGATCATCTCATCTAAGGCCCTCATTTCTTTTAATTAAAAAGTAAACTTTTTCTTTTTACAGAAGCAATACTTGTTTGTTAAAGTATTAATTAGGAAAAATTAATTCCTTATTAAAGGAAAAATTAGGATATACCAATTAGCAAAAAGAAGGAACTTGACACCTTCTGCCATACCACTCGGAGAAGAAACTGTCCACGTGCTCAGGCCCCATCCTGGGCCTCTGTGGCCACAGATGGGTCTCTGCACCTGAGGCCTGGCCATTACTCTGTAACCTGTGGACAGCAGATGGTGAACTGCACCTTAGCCCAGATGTTAAATCCAGGTACTGGACAGATTTTGTAAACACACGAGTTGGTGTTGGAGTTGTCAGGAGGGTGTTAATGGACGTAGAAGAGGCTGGGGGCTCTCCACTGCCTGCCACAGCACCCTGCACAAGCAGGGCCGAGCACGTCTCCCATGAGGAAGTGAGAAGAATCAAGAAGCCACTCTCTCCAAACACCCAGCCCGAGTCTCCCCTGGTGCACTTTGCTGAGCACATCCTTTTGCATTCACAACAGGACACTGCAGAGACCTGCCCAGCACAGGGCTGATTTCTGCCACGTCTCCAACCCCACTCCCCACGGGACACTACACAGTACCAACGTGCACCTCTCTCTGTAGGGGTGCGGCTGTAACAAAAACGAGATCCTAAGGCATGTACTATTTTGGAATCTGGTATCTTTTATTTACTGATATAGTGCAGACGGCTTTCTATTTCCATAGACATTTATCGACAGAGTTTTTAGGACTGAACAGGTTACTTTTGGACAGGTGTTCAATAATTTATTAACTTCATCTCCTATCACCAGTGCTGTGATAAGCAACCTGGTTTCCCATATCTTTGATGATTTCTTAGGATGGATTTCAAGGATGTATACACAAATGTTAAGGCTTCTAATAAATAATGGTTTTCAGAAAGGTCGTGCCAGCATTGTATGAGAACCCGCTTCCCAAAAGGCTGTGGCAGCACCTGCTAGAAGGTCTTAACCTCTCTGTGCCTCAGTTTGACAGTAAATAGCAGTGCCCACCTCACAGGGGCTGTGAGGACACATGAGTTAACATACAGACAGCACGGAGACCTGCACTTGACACCTCAGGTGCACCATGGGATGTTTGCTGTGGCTGCTGCTGGGTTTAGTTTCCTTGTTTGAGGAGGAGGAAAGAGCTGCAGGGAGTCCAGGTGAGCTGCCTGAGGTCAGTTGATGGGCAGATCCGGAATAGGGCTCTGCTCTCCTTCACTGCTGCTCAAAGAGGCTTCCAGATAATTCCAGCTGCCTCCTTAGTGATTATCACTTACCTTCGTGCACTCATAATTTCCAGAAGCCTGGGAGTGATGAGGTGGCTTGGGCCAGTCCCCAGGCCCCGAATCCTCTCCCGTTGACTTCCCTCAGCCCCTGTTCATTCCTCTCTAGCACGGGGATGACATGGTCACCAGCTCCATCTCTCACCAGGACACTGCTGTAATTAGGCGGGCACCCCACCCCCACCCCGGCACCATTCCTTCCCCTGGCTTTGCACCAGGCAAGCTGGAAACAAAAGCTCTGCCTCTGAGGATGAGGCTTCTCCCTCTCTAGTCCTGACATGCCCTCACTGAAATGGAAATGAAGTGACTCCTTAGTCCTCATTACACTGGTTTTAGGTCATTCCTGGGGAGACTCAGTCCTGCGGCTGCTCAGATATTTTTAGATGAAACATAAGCTACCCGGCAATTAAAGGCGATGACTTACCTGGAGTGTCGACCCAGCCAGGATGCACTGAAGAGAAGTGGATGGCCGGGTGCATCTGAGCCCACCGCTCTGTCAGAACCACCTGCTGCCTCTGCACAGGAGTTGGGGGACAGGGAGAGGGAGGGCACCTTAGGGGCACACGGGTCATGCCCCTTCCCAGCCTGTCCTGGGCCCTGTGATGCATGTGGCCCCCTGATTTCACCTTCCTCTGCAGAGGGTCTTTACCCACAGGTGTGATAAGGACTGGCACCAGGTCCTGTCCCCTCCGTAGAGATGAGAACGAGCAGGGAACAGCGGGCCCCATGCCCCCCATGAAGTGAACTCCCCTCCGCACACAGGTCTCCCTCCTTCACGGTCACTGTGTAGCTCTGTTCCCTGCTGCTCAGTGAGGGCAGGGCAGTGTCTGCCCCATGCATTGCTGTACCTCTGGTCCCTGGCATAGGCCAGCATGGACAGGGTGTTCAGTGAGGACAGGAATTAACTCCCGCCTTAGACAGAACATAGCAAACATACCAGAAATGCTTAGAGAACACGTCAGTTCTAGACGATGAAAATCACTCAGTACTCCCCACCCCCTGAAATCAAACCTCACTGCGTTCAGGCTACTGCCCAGTCCCGGGGCAGTTTGATCATGCTTTGCAAAGAATTCCATCTCTGGGCCTCATTTGTGACAAGGGACTGGTTGATTCCCCTGTCCTCTGGAAAAACTGTAAAGCAGTATGGCTCTTTCAAATCCTCCATCAAGATTTGGAGTCATGAGAAGTAATCACCAGGGTGTGGTCTGGGGGCCATGAGCAAAAGTGGGTCACGTGGGGCAGAGGTGGGGGTGGGAGGGCACCAGGCAGGCTCCCTTCAGAAGGCACACACAGCACCAGCAGGGAAAGCCGACAGTGCTGGCAGCTTCATGAACGCCACGGGTGCTGCACCAGGTGAATTTAAGGGCAAGAACCACAAACGTTGAAGTTACCTATACCAGGCTTTTAAACATAGCTGTAATCTGCTGAGCTGTGGCAGCACGACTCTACCTTCTGTTAAGAACAGGCATGGCGTCTGGACTCTTGCCCTTTCAGTTCTCTATAATCGAACGTGCACGCCCTTCAAAGTGAGCCCCGGGAAGCCAGAGTCGTTCTCGTGGCGTCTGTCTAGCCTGAGTGCTGGGCTGCCCAGAGGAGGGAGCTGTGCAGGGCACTGGGCAGGAGTGTGCGGGCTCCTGTTCCAGTGGCCACCAGCCTTCACCATTTTCTATGTGGATCTAAGAAACACCAAGAGGAGTGGCAGCCTTTGTGGCTTCTCCCAGGCCCCTGCTCAAGGCCCACCCCTAATCTGAGCAGAGCTACGCATGGTTCCTGATGGAGAAGAGGGTTTCCTCTTGGCCAGGGAACATTTTCAGATCCTGCTGGGAACTGCTACTATCAATGTTCATCCCAGAGTAAGACTTCCTTGGAAAAGAGCCCATGTGTCACATTAATAAGATGCAGTCTTGGGAAAACCACTTCACTTACCTTGTTTTGTGCATAGACCATAGTTCCATTAAATGCTGCCCTTTCTGACTGCAGATCACTGGTGTTCAATTTCTGAACCAACATTCCTCCTGAAGAGACTGTTATCTGCAATAATGTCATAGAGATTTACAGATTTACAAACAAAAGTTTGTACCACCCTACCATTCTTCCCTACCCGTGGAGCAGTGTATCAGTTTTCTTGTTGCTGTTGTGACAAGTGATCACAAACTTAGTGGCTTCAAACAACACCAATATATCCTCTTATAGTAGTGGAAGTCAGAAGTCTGACATGGGGCTTCTGGGGCTAAAATCCAGGTGTCGGCAGAGCTGTGTTCTCTGCAGATTCTGGAGGAGGATCCATTCCTTGCCTTCTCCAGTTTCCAGAGGCCACGGCACTCCTTGGCTCCTGGCCACATCACTCTGACCTCTGCCTCCATTGTCCCATCTCCTTCTCTGACCCTGGCCCTCCTTCCTGCCTCTTATTAGGCCCCTTGTGATTACATTGGGTCCACAGGGATATTCCAGGACGTTCTCCCCATCTCAAGACCCTTAGACATACAGGTCCCCGGGATTAGGGCATGGACATCTTCGGGGGAGGAGTGTCATTAAACGGTTCCCTCCAGCAGAGAGTAGGCAGCTGTAGTGGACTGAATTAAGTCCCCCAAAACTCACTGAAAAGTGAATTGTATTCCAAGTTTTATATATGAGGAACTCAGCCCCCACTGTGACTGTTAAGAGGGTGGGAAATCCTATTATGGTCATTGAAAGGTGGAGCCTTGAAGAGGTGGTTGGATTGCAGGACCCTGCAGTAGTGAATGGATTAAAAATGGTGGTCAGGGGCACGGTTCTGAGGGCTTTAAAAGAAGAGAGTCTGCCCTTCTCTGCTGCTGTCTCTGCTTCCACCATCTTGCAATGTGACACCCCTGGGTCACTGTCGCTACCACCATATGGACTTTGGACTTCCCCGCCTCAGAAACTGTAAGCAAATAAATGTCATTTTTTTTATAAATCATCCAGTTTCAGGTATTTTGTTATAGCAGCACAAAAAAGGACTAATACAGCAGCCTACATAAGCTGCCTTCCTCCTGATTTCTCTGATGTCCGTCATTTAAACCCACTGGGAGACAGCAGGCTCCCTCAGGCTGTCCCTTCCCATATGAGCAGGAGGGTCTCCAGGAAGGGTACCTACCACCCACCCTGAGGGCTCACACCACTGCCCTCCCCAGAGCTTTGCCAGTGCTCACGTGACAGCTGGGGAGAAGCCTTCAGAGAGGGCTGGGTCTTTAACACAGCTCTGGGCACAGTTCCACCTCCCTTTTGGCCCCCTGGCCAGAATCGGGTTTTCCCTGTGGATGTCTAGCTTGCTGAGGACAATTGGGCAGCAAACCCAGGCCCACCAACTTCCCATCAGGAACCAAGTCAGTCACCCTCAAAACATCTCAGAAGGTCAACTCACCACTCTGGGGTCATGTTCTTTCTCCAGCACAGGGATCAGGGCAGTCGTGAGAATATACACACCTGAGGAGACACAAAGCTTCCCGTGAGGGTGTGGTCCCGCAGCCCACTCCGGGAGCCCCGAGGGGGACCCTCCCACCTGAGGTGCAGCCTCCCTCCCTCGCTCGGGATTCCCAAAGCCAGAGGTGGGGCCTGGCTACGTGGCGCTGGGGCTTGCTGGGCTGTTTCTTCTTGAGTCTCGTGTTTTCCTCTCCCCGGGATTGGAAGAAAGCGGCCTCAAAGCCTCTCGTATGGAGAGGAAGAGATGCCCACACTACGGAACACAAGAAGGGAAAAAACAACCTGCTGAACAGTGCATAAGCCCACTTTGTGGAAGGAAAAAATATAGGTACGTATGTTTAGTCTGTGCACAGAAACAGATGAATGTGCAATTTAGCAATACCGCTTCTGTCTCAAGGGTGGGATTAAGTAAAATCTTTACTCCCTTTGCTGTGCATTTCCATCCTATTGGATTTGAATATTTTTATGATGAGCATATAATTTTATGATTATGATTATTTCTGCAATCAAGAAATATTTTTAATAGAATGAGAAAAATGTTGAAGTGTATTTGACATGAAAAGACATTCATAAAATATGTGGAATGAGAAGTTAAAGAACAGCAGGAACCACACAATCTATTTTTGGGAGGAAGGGTGTGTCAAAACGGAGAGAATGTCTGCAGGGATATTTTGGGGCACGACGATATTAAAAATGCTTATCTCTGAATGGTGTAATTATCACTTCAATGTTCTTCTTATATGTGTTTTTAAAAATGATGAACATATATTACCTTGTGTTTAAAAAAAGAGGAGGAGGGATTTAAAGTCCTTTACCTCAAAGTGAGGTATGGATTAAGTAAGGGGTTTAAAGTGACAGGCTCTGGGCTCTTTTCTGGCCTACAACTTGGAGTTTGCTGTGGTTTGAATGTGTCCCCCAAAGTTCATGTGTTGGAAACTTAATCCCCAAAGCAAGGGTGTTGGGAGGTAGAGGCCTAATAAGAGATAATCAATAATAATAATCACCAAATAATGACAGCTCTGTCCTTGTGAATGGATTAGTGTCTTTAGCTCAGAAGTGGGTTTGTTATCTCGAGAGTGGGTTTGTTACAAAAGTGAGTTCAGCCCTTTCTTGCCCTCTCATGGTGGGATGATGCAGTGAGAAGGCCCTCGTCAGTTGCAGGCCCCTCACCCTTGGACTTCTCAGTCTCCAGAACTGTAAGAAACAAATCTCTATTCTTTATAAATGACCCAGTCTTAGGTGTTCTGTTATAGCAACACAAGTGGACGAGACAGCATCACCACATGACCACCTCTCACCACGGCTTCCTGTACTCAGCCTGCAGGACCAGCCTGGAATTGTGAAACTGGCACCTCCACTGGAGGTGGAGCTGAGGCCTGCATTAGAGCCCTGGCACCTACCAGCCAGTGGGCAAGGGTTGGAGCATTTTTGACTTTGGTTTCTTTACCTGTGGAAGGGCAATCATAGCTGGCCAGCCCACCTCACAAGATCAGAGCTTTGTGATGAAATAAAAGTGTATGTATGTACTGTGAGGACTGGAAAGTTCTCTGGGCAGGTCAGTTTTGTCATTTTATAGCTGTATTATCATTTGTAATTCTGAGTTGTGACTTTCATCTCAAATAGCATTCTTAGTTATCTACAGCCCAATTTATTTTTGAAGGGGCTGCCTCGTTCGTATTTGTGGATTTTAAAAGTGTCCTGAACCCTGGGTCTTGAACAGCTGTTAACCTCCATCCAGTGGCCTTGGACATTTCCTTTGTATTCGGGGCTGGTGACTTTCTCTGTGATTTAATTTGCGAGAAATAGAAAGGACTTCTGGCAAAAGTGATCTGCCCTGTCAGTCTGCCCTGGTGGATTGTCATAAATGACTCTGAGGAAGGGAAATAAAAGCTGACAGGAGGGGCTTGCTCCCCTGCCTGCCCAGGGCACCTCCTCTCTCCTCTCCAGGATGGCAAGGGCGAGGGTGAACCCATCTGCACTCCTATTCCCGACCTGAGAGGTGCTCACACATTTTGTTTTCTGCGTCAGAAACCGTGAGAATGCACCTGTTTCAATTTAGATGTTAACAGAGTCACCTGCAGGAAGATTCGCAGGACCGTTCATCCCTGCCAACTTCTCTCTCCTCTAGGGCATGGCCAGGCGGTAGATGACTTTTAAAAACCCCTAGAGAAACAGCACAGTTTCTAACAGTAGGCTTTCCAGATCTTTTCAAAATCTCCCTTTTCCGAAACCCACAAAACAGGCCCTTCCTCATTCTCCTCCCCAGGCCCACCCACCTCGCAAAGGGAGCAGACTGGGACAGGTATGCTTCTGTCGGCTTCTTGCCACCCAGGTCACCAGGACATGCATGACTCTCCATACCAGAAGGCACTGCTCCTCCCTGAGAAGGAGGCGAAGTAGCTCTTTCTAGCTACGAGCAGTTTACAATCCTCCAAGCTCCCAGCTGGCCTTCAGTGTCTTGCTCAGACCAGGGAAGGGAAACACAATAATAATCTGCTATGATAATAACATAGAAATATATAAGATATGTGTGTGTGTGTGTATATGTGCATATATATATATATATATATATAAATCTGTTTTTAAAAGAACGGAAATTAGAGAATTCCAGAGAGGTTTAGTGACTTCTCCAGTGTCCCAGCAAGTCCATATAAAGTGGAAAACAGATGGCAAATCTCCCTCTTCTTGAATCATTAAACCATGCTGAGTCCCGACTAATGCCAAGGGAGTAGAAATGTATCCCACTGTTTGCAAGTCATTGTTCCCTCGGTGAACATAATGCCAGTTGCTCCTTGCCCAGTTCATACAGACCCAATCACAAGCCTGTCATTAACACGTGAGTCAATGTCACGCTCCTGCCCATGAAGTCCTTTAGCACTCTGGGTTCCCCACCAAATTAAGCAAAAAGCCCTCCTCAGCCTGGTGCAGTAGACTTCTTTTGGAGACACACCCATTCCCTCCCCTTAGGGGTCGGCCCTGCACGCATCCTTTTTATAACGACAACGAACACATAACTGAGTCTTTACCCTGGGCCGGGCACTGTGTTTGTCCCATGTGGCCTAGACCCCAAAGGCAGAGTGGACTGAGCTGGGGTGACACCTGATCCAAGCCGTGCCAGCTGAACTGTCCCCCCACCTTCCCCCTGTTCTCAGGGTAGGATGCGTCACAGCACACCTGAGCCATATGCACAGAAAAGCAGAGGGGCTGCCTCCAGAGGGGAGAGGACAGGGTGGTTATGAAGACAGTCTGTGGACAACAGTCCCAGAGAACAAAGTGCAGCCTGGTTGCTGATGGCTCTCCTGTCCTCACCCAAAGCCACTGTGCCTCTGCCATTGAGTCCTGTGAGGGCTACCCTTGCAGCCCATTGATAAATGATTTTTGTTTCGTCTGCTTGAGTGGGTTCCTGTTACTTGTAACAAAACAATCCCTAAGACACTTGGCTTGTCCTAGCTAGAAAGTCCACCAGTTCTCCTGGGATAATCAGCTACCTTTTAAAATGAGAATGTCTCTGGAAAGATACAAAACAGGCATCGCTGAAAATGGCTAATGTGTGCTTTCAGTCATTCATATCTTAGTGTGAACCAATTCAGTAACTTTCTTTTCTTCTAAGACTTCCCGGCTATTATCAGGGACATTTAAGGGATTCAGGATTTTGATGAGAGAAGAGAGAGATTTTAGAGTATGGGCTCCCAGAGGAGGGCAGGCCTAGGTGTAGGGAAGGCACCTTCAGCTACTGGAAAATTTGC
Organism: Cynocephalus volans; assembly: GCF_027409185.1. Classification (NCBI taxonomy): domain Eukaryota; kingdom Metazoa; phylum Chordata; class Mammalia; order Dermoptera; family Cynocephalidae; genus Cynocephalus; species Cynocephalus volans. Next base: position 69,238,148 of record NC_084466.1, read on the forward strand.
CCAAGGTTAGTCCTGTTCCCAGTAATAAGGAAAATAATTCATTATCATTATGACTCATTAGTATTTTTAATTTACACAATGCCTTCCTTCCAAGGAACTCATTATGTCGATGGAGGTTCATTATGAGAAAGAGATTTGGGAGTGGAATTTATGTTGGACACAGTCTTCTAAATATGGCAACAAGGACGTTTATTACATGAGTACATGACTTGAAGCAAATCTCTCTCTATAAACTAATTAAGAAGGGATGTAAAACTGTGTCAAGCCTGGGTAATACTGAAGGAGAGATGCTGAGTGTTCTTAAAGCTTTGCTAAAACCACATTTCCATCCTCCAAATATGAAATTCATCATGCTCCTGAAATTATACAATATCTTGGTTATGATAGATTTTAATAGCATTAAAGGTAATTATTTTTTGATGAGAAAAATATATTGCAATTTGAAAATTTAGCATAGGAAAACTGGTTGGAGTTTCTATTAAGAAACCGTCTAAGCCACTTTGAATTAAAGCCACTTTGGTTAGTAGCCAGTGGGTTATGTACTTCCCAACTGTGCTATCTGCCAGAGAAAATCATTGTCCTTCTATCCCAGGGAAGCTCCTGGTGCAGATCTTAAAGCAGCAGACAGTTGCACTGGTGAATACCATTTGGTACTTCTTTAGAACAGTAATAAAAACCTCCCATAGTGAGCCCGGGGTACTCACACCTGACTTTACAAATTATATGAAGATGATTTCAAAGATCGTAGTACCTGAGGAAGCCAGCAGGACAGAGCCCAGAGAAAGCAAGCCATTAGAAGGCATCAGAGGCATTGGCTCTCAAGGGGTATTCTTAGTTTGGGGTCAGAAAGTGGTGGCGGGGAGTCAGGTCTTCCCCCCTGCCTCCAACCTCAGCTCATCCCCTCTTGTCCCATTCCATTTACTCAACAGGTATTGATCAAGGGCCTGCTAAATGCCAGACCCGGTGCCAAGTGCAAGGCCCCAGAGTGAAGGCTCCCTGCCCACACAGTGCTCACCAGGCGTCACCAGGCACTGCCATGTCATTATGTGGCTATGTACCTGCACCCTCTACCAACAGAAGCAAAGACTGCTATGAGTGAGGGGCAGAGCAGGAGGTCTGGTGGTGTCAGGGCCCGAATTAAAAATGAAGAGACATTTCAGCTAAGATTTAGAGGCAGGAATAAGTGGGCAGATGGGTGGAGAGGGTTGGGGAGGACACCACGTGTTGCTGGCCTGGAGCACTGGCTATGCAGAGACCCGAGGCTGGGGCTCAGCCAGGCTGTGCCACAGAAGTAGGGTGTGGGGAGGCTGGGGCCTCAAGTGACAACGCCAAAGACACTCGATGTGCATGAAACCCAGGGATGAATTTAAGCAAGATGAAACAGATCTGTCCATATATGGATCACGCTGTTGCTTTATGGAGGCAGCTTCTGGCAGGGAGGCAGGCATGAGGGGGCACAGCGAGCCCTCGTGTTATGACACTCTGTCATGGTGACCGAGGAGGCTTGGGCAGAGTGGTAGCGGTGGAGTTGAAGAGAAGGGACAGATTGGAGACATGTCGTGGGAGTGACCCAAAGGCATGATAATTGACTGGATATGGGGTGGGGGGAAGTGTCCAGGAGGAACAAGCGGTGGACGTGAGGCCAGCTGCCATGTGGGATGACTAAAGGAGGCGAAGATCGTGAGGGAAGTCAAGGCCTCAGTTTTGTGCGTTCTGAGTTAGAGGTGTTTGAGATCTGGACTAGGAGCTCAGAAGAGCGATCTGGGCTGGAGACCCCGAGGAGCCAGGGCACACGAGGCATCTGGGGCCATGGGCAGGGGTGACAACCTGGCAGAGAGTGCGTGGAAAGCGAGGAGAGGAGGGCCCAGGAGGAGGCTAGGAGGAGCGCCAACGTGCCAGCCACGTGGAGAAGTTGCAGCCAGCTCGGAGGCTGAGGAGGAAGGAGCCAGCGAGGACAGCCACACCTCAGAGGGCGGAGGTGCAGAGCGCAATGGGGAGTGCGCCGGGGAGCGGAGGATGGGAACGGAGGCGTGCTCTCCGCATTAGGCGCTGTCATGTCATAACCAGTGACCTCAGCAAGTCAGTCGCCAGTGGTTGGGGAGAACACCAGACTGCAGTGGGTGGTAGAAGGCACAGGAAGTGGGCAGCTGGCTGTGGAGGCACCATGGAGGCCATGCCGCAGGCTGGTGCAGCGAACTGTGTTTCTGACATAAGGGACTGGGCAGCCCCTGTTGTTGCACCAGTGATGGGCTCCTGAGACAGATGAAAGAAGCTGCTTTTCAGCAGGGAGAACCCAAGTGGGCACTTGAGCCTCAGCTCATTAAAAGGACAAAGGTGCTTAGCTGGGATTTTGTTTTTAAAACTCCCCACATGAGTGCACTCCTTATAAAACACTCACCAAATCCCAGCCAGATAATCAGTTCAGGTCCTGGGTCCACAGGACAACTTCGGATGTGGCCAGGAGACACAGAAGAGCAGTCACCACAAAGCCCAGAGAGGGCTCAGACCTGTCTGGGAAAAGGAGCGGTGGGCAGGGGGTGGGGACCACAAAACGTGGCCCAGAAAACTCCACGAGACTTTGTGTTTCATTAAAGGCAGCCTCAATAGCTGGCAGAAACCAAAAGCTGATAGGCAAATGATCTCCAACTTCTGAATAATTCTCTCTCCTGAGTTCCCCAGTGCAGTTTGAGACCAAGAGTCTCTCCAGGGCTTAAAGGTCCTTCTAGGGGTCAAGGAGGCTCCCACTTGTGGTTTGTGGAGCTCCAGACCCCAGTTGCCTCCCCTGTGATCTCAAATCTGTCCCCTGCCAAGCTTTAGGGAACACAGTCCTCCTTTGGGAAGGTACCCAAAAAGAATCATCATAAACAATCTGCTTCTCTCTAAGACATGGACTCACTACATGCCAGGCTTGTGCTGAAAGTTACAATGCTTTCCCTTCTTTTTTTCTGTCTCATATATATATGAAAAAATATATATTTTACATATAGTAAAATTCTTTATGCATGTGTACACAATTCTATGAGTTTTGACAAATGCATTATATTTGACCCTATGCATTAGGCTATGGTGTGATTCAGAACAGTTCCATCACCCCAAACACCCCTCATAGTCACTCACATTCCCGCTGTAATAACACCCTCCTCCCACCCCAAACCCCCACAGCCACTCATCTCTTCTCAGTCCCCATAGGTTTGCCTTTTCCAGAATGTCCTATAAATGGAATCATATAGGCATACCCTTTTGAGTCTAGCTTGACTTTCACCAATGCATTTAAGATCCATCCACATTGTTACTTAGGTCAGTATTTTGTTCCTTTTTTATTACGGAATAGCATTCCATTGTATGGAAGTGCCATAGTTTATCTATGTATCAGCTGAAGGATATCAGGGCTGTTCCCAGTCTGGGGTGACTATGAATAAAGCAGCCACAAATATTTGTGTGAACACAAGTTATTTCTGTTGGGTAAATAACTTAAAACTCTTTCTTTAATCTTCGCCTCTGACCTATAAAAGTATCATTATTCCCATTTTGTAGAATGGAAAAGTAAAGCTTGGGGAGGTTTACACAATTTGCACGTAGTCACATAACTGGGGGAACTGGACTACAGACCCAGTCACTCATCAGCTCAGTTCAGCCAATGGGGATGGAGCCCCTCCCAAGAGCCAGGCAGAGTCTGCCCTCGAGGATCCATGCTCTGTGCAAGAGACCAGCCTGTCAGCAGATGGTGTGTACTGTTCTACGACAGGCACACAGAAGGGGCTACGGGAGCCCAGGGGAGGAGCACCGACCGACCAGGCTCTGGGAGGGGGAGGGTGCCAGGTGTGTCACAGAGGAGTGGTGAAAGTTACAGGTGGGACGTTTCAGATAGAAGAGAAACAGGAACAAAAGCATAGAGGTAGGGCTGCTGGTGTCAGGTTCCAAAAATGAGAGCTGACTGCTAGAGGATCCTTGTAGGAAAATAATGGGAAACACGTTTGGACAGGTAGGTGGGGTCGTCTAACAAAGAACTTCAATTCCAGTTAGGGAATTTGGATGTTAAAACAATATTAGCTGACATTTCTGCAGTACTTAGTATTTCCTAGGTACTGCGCCTCTCTGGGAATCTTGAAGGTTGTGAGCTGGAAGGAGGTCTGAGAAGTACATGGGTGGAGCTCAGGGTAAAGGCCACTGACAAGAATGGTTGGCAGCAAACACATCCGTGTCTGACGAGCTATTCTACTCTGGGGTTCTTTCCTCTGCTCTCCTCTGTGCTCCATACGCTCGCTCCCTTCGTGGATGGAAAGAGAACTTAGCTTATGGTTGCTGGAATGGTTATGTGTCTAATTCCCTCACTAGTCCCCTCAGGAGTCCCTTTAATTTCTGAATCCTCATCACGGGCCACAGTGTCTGACATATAGGAGGACCTTCATAAATGTTTATGGAACAAATAAGACGCTTTTGTTCATTAAATATTTTGGTTAATAGTTACCAAATCAAACTCAGGTAACCCATTTCCAGAGAATCAGAACATAAAAAAATAAACCTTTGTGGTAGCTTAGTGTTCGACAATAATCCCTGCTAACCACCTCCACGGGAGTACACTTCCCTGACGCTTGATTTTGGGCTCTGTGCAATGACTTGCTTGGGTCAGTTGGATGCCAGTGGCAGTGAAGCAGGCAGGGGTTTGGAATTGCTTGTACACCTGGGCTTCTGCCACTGTCATGAGAACATACCCTGGCTGTCCTAATGGTCCAAGGAGGATGACAGACATTTAGAACATACTCCAGACCCAACCTGCTGCTTAGAGACATCTAGCTGAGCCCAGCTGAGATTAGCCCACCCCATGGACCTGCAGAAGAGTCAGCAAAAAATATATGCTTATTACATATGTCCCTGGAGTTGTTCGTTATATAGCAATGGCCAATGGATACAACCCTATACCAAAAATGCCCCAACTACAATTTTGCTGTCCTTTGTTTAGAAAGGTGAGTCACAGACTCTGGTTTCAGACTACCTCTACCCCTCAGTCTCCTCATCTGTAAAATCTGTAAAACTGTTACGAGGATTCAATGAGGGAATCCGAGAAAGCATATGGTGTGGCCCCTGGCACATAGGAATTGCTCAGTGTGCTATTATTATGAAGCGTCCCTGTGTTGAACAGCACTGATCACTGGTGGGGGGATACACCAGTAGCAGAGAGTGCCACACAGCAGAATGTCAAGCGACATTTACTGTACACTGATGTATGTCCTTTCAAAATGACCTAGAGTGAATTTCCCCACCTTCTGCCAAAGAGTTAAGGCACCACTGCCTGTTTATTACAGTCAATTAATCGGTGACGCAACTGTCCTGGTGGAGGTAGAATCAGTGTCCTCGTCTGTGTCCTGAGGTGTGAGAGAGGCTAAGATGCGGGTGAGAGTTTTAATCTGCTAACGCTGAACTGTGGCAGGCTGCCAGCAGGACACTCAGCTCAGCATTGCCTCCCTCTCATCTGTCTTCACTCCCCACAGACTCTTACTGCCACTGAATACTGACGGGCAAAACCTCTGCAACTGGAGAAGACCCAAAACCCAGGGCGAGAACAGTGACCACCAGAATCTGCCTCATGCAATCTCTTCACCTCCACATTCATCTCCCCTCCAGCCTACCCAGAGCAGCTCAGTTGTCCCACAGGATAAATCATGAAAATTTCTCTGTGCCACAAAAGGTAAAGGGGAGTTATTCCAAACTTCATCCAATTCATATACTATGATGTCTCAACCAAGAGCCATGCTCAGGCGTAGTCTCTGAAGGTATCTCACATTTAACTAATGCGCCAGCTTCCAAACCCTTAGGATCTGGTGATAAATTGTGTGAATACGGGTGTTTGCACTATCCTCAGAGTATCAGGAAACTACTGATGTTTGTCTGGGGATTGCAAATGTTTCTGGAGGCCTGAGTGAATCTCAGAAAATAGAAAACAACTTATCCCACATTACATAATCAGGCCGGGAAAACATGTTTCATATTAAAAAAGCAGCCAGCAATTTCCCCGCCTCAGACAGAGGTCTGGGTTTTTCATTTGGCCCTGGACCTGCTTAAGAATGACAATATTTTAACCTCTCTGTATCTCCTCATCTCTCAAGCAAAGACACAGGAAGCTGCCCCCCGTGGCTGGCATGGCTCTTTGTATACTGTACTGTGTCTTTCACTTGAGGGAGGATAAATAAATATCAAAGCGCAAGAATTATTATGCTTCTCAGAGAGGTTGGAAAGATCAATAAAATGTTTCTAGCACAAATAGGAAAGGAAAAGAAATACCAAGATCCTTAGAAGCAGGCTGGATCCATACAAAGGTATAATATAACCAGCTGTATAATCAAAAAGGCAGTCTCTTTAGAGTCTATCATGCCTGTCCATACGCTCAAGTAATGCAAAGGTCCTTCTAATCTTTACCACAAACCTTTGGGCTCCTCTAAGAAGTGCTCCCAGCCCCAGCTTGACCTCCCCTGGCATGTCTGGTCACCCCCCTCCCAGTACTCCTGAGCAATAACACAGTGACTAGGTTGAAGGAGGAGATGCTGGGGTTGTTGGAAGTGTGGGCTGTTTATGAACGTGGCTGCGGAGCCAGTCAGACTTAGGTTCAAATTCTGGCTCTTCCACTTGACCTTGAGCAAGTTATATAACTTCTCTCAGTCTCAGTTTCCCCATCTGTAACATATGCCTCCATCACACGGTGGTCATGAGAGTTAAATGACAGATATACATATATATATATATATATATATCTGTACATGTACATGTGTGCCCAGCACGCAGTAAACACTCAGCAGAATTTTGTCAGATGGTAGGTGGGTGGGTGGGCAGCAGAACTGGCTTGATCGTCTGCAGTCACACAAAGCCCTGCACTTGGAAGGGCCCTGCATGTGGTTTAATGCACTGTGGCTGCTGTATTGAAATCCTTACTTTTGGAACACGAAGCCCTGCACTTTCATTTGGTGCTGGGCTCCTGCTGAGTAGTCCCTGGGGGACCGGCTGTGGCACACTAGGAGTCTTTGCTGTCCTACAGAGACACAAGCCAAAACCCAGCAGGACCCCACATTTTGGTACTTTTCGTAATTTCGGCAATGATAACACATTTGGAACAAAGTCAACAATGGAAATATTTTGTACTAAACCTGTGCCATTTCATAGCAAGCTTCCAGGTATTTGTTTTTAGAAATGCAACCTCACTACTGGGGAGAAAGCTTCCTCCCCACTCCTGAGGTTTCTTCTTCCTGTAGAGAGTATAATTAGGGTGATTCTGTCCTCGCTCAGCCCTTCCTCCCTCCATCCAGGGAGGAGAAACACTTTTCAATAGTAAATTTCATAAATTTGGGGACAATGAACTGGACGTGCTCAGCTCCGCTCCCCCTTTCTCCTCTTCCTGTGGTGGGAGAGGAGGAGAGTCCTAGGTGATGAAGTAGGTGAGTCTTTCTAATTCTGGGGTTCAATATTAGGAAACCCATTTGGATCTCGCACTGAGCTGTGCCCTTCAACCAGCCTTATCAGTAACAACGGTGATATTCTGGCTGTCATTCGTTATTCCATAGTCTTACTCCTCAACTTGTTCAGTTCTTGGGTGGGAAGAAGGTTGCTATTTAATGGACATCATCAATGACCCCAACAACCATGAACCCCTGCCATCCACCTTGTGCCTTAGGACAATGCTTAATTAGAACCCCTCACTAAAAGCTTAATTTACTACATGGAAGGGGTATAGGTACTGGAGAGAGTCTTAGATTCATTGCATCTCCGAGCTGAAAGGCATCGAGATAACCTACCCCAAACCTGGTGGTTCAAGAAAAAGAAAATCCAAAGAGGTTCCTGGTACATTGCTTCTCAAACTCCAGTGTGCATCAGAATCATCTGGAAGGCTTGCTAAAAGAGATTAACTCTCAGCCTCATCCCAGAGTTTCAGATTCAGTAGGTCTGGGGGTGGGGACTGAGAATATGCACATCTACCACGTTCCCAGGTGCTGTTGCTGCTCTGGGAACCCCAGTTTGAGAACCAGTGGCCCAACATAAACGATTTCAGCCTGTTATTACAGAGCAGGAACCAGAGCCCAGCTACCCTGTGCTCTAGCCAAACACCTTTCTCGGTCCATCTTCTTGTCTAATGGTTGCGCCTTCCTCAGCCCTGGCTGGGATTCTCTTGGCTGCAGTTTTATATCTGCTCTCTCCACTTGAGCAGAACTTGCTCTCTTCTCCAAAATAATGTCTACAGTGAGGCTTGAGCCTAGAAAAAAAGGCTTTAACAATACTAAGTATTTCTGGCACTGGTATATGTTATAAGAAACATAAAAAGAGAGTGTGGTAGTTTTTTTTGTTTTGGGGGGGCTGTTTTTGGTGGCAGGCCAGTACAAGGATCAAACCCTGAACCTTGGCGCTACCAGGGCCACTCTCTAACCAAGGGAGCCTACTGGCCAGCCCCCAGAGTGTGTTTTACAAAGAAAAATTACTACAAGTGCGGATAAATTTAAAGAAAATATAATCATGCCAAAAAACCATTGATCAATTGGGTTTTTTTTGTTCCTTCTGTGATCCATCTATGTCAATGTTTATTTTGCTAAAAAACAAACAAGAAAACTTCTTGTACTTACCCAGAGTATTGGTAGCAAAGTTTTTTTCAAGTCCATCTTCTGTGAGTTCTCTTTCATTGACCATGCAACCTGCATTATTGATCTAGAAATTATAGTTCCCGTTTCAAAATAAAGAAAAATAGGGCCAAAGGACCTTTTTCCAAACTCCACACCTCCACGCCACTGCCAACCCTGAGCTCTTTCCCAATATTTAAGTGACAGTGACAATTCTCTTCAACTGTTCCTTCACTTTAAACCCCTTCCAGGAAAATGCCAAACATGGAAATGTGCAAAGATCTCCAATTCAGAGGGCTCGACTAAGCAACCTAATTCACAAGAAAGTGCTCTGAGAATTTGTTCAGACCAGCACTGTCCACTATAAATATCTAATTTAAGTTTTCTAATAGCCACATTAAAAAGGTAAAAAGAAACAGGTAAAATTAATTTTAGTAATATATTTGATTTAGTCAACCATATCCAAAATAGTATCATTTTAACATGCAATCAATGTAGAAAGTATTAATGAGATAGCATTTTTTTTTTCACACTAAGTCTCCGAAATCTGCTGATTTTTACTCTTACACCACATCTCAATTTGGACTAGCTACATTTCAAATGCTCCATAGCCATAACGGACAGTGCAAGTCCAGACCTTGGCCCATGCGACACTGTGGAGCACATTGGAAACTATTTGTGTAGAAAAGCAGCTTAGCTCAAAGTGGAATATCTGGGAAGAGTAGAGTGGGCACCTTTCCACCTGAGTCCTCCCAGGGTCTCCTTGGAGTTTCACACTGATGAGGTTACTAAAAGATTTTGCTTGTCTGCAGCAGGTATTCTTTTGGACTAAGCTTTTTATTTTTCCCTGAGCTTCTAATTTCAATATACCAATCCCCAAATCTGTAGGACTCAGGAATATAGATACACATGAAAAATGGAACATACTCCTCCTCCCTCAATACTTACCCAGTGGACGGCCCCTCCCTTTCCCCACAAACCTAACTAACATGCTGGGTCTCCTCTTGAATCCGATGAGTGAACTTGATTACACTTGATTAAACAGGCCCAACCATAAAGATTCTTACTAAGATTTTCACATGAAGACACACACATACACATCCATCCACACCCATACAGACGAAAAATGCTCAAATATGAGATTTGTATTATATTTATGTTTACAAAGCTTACCAGAACGTGGAGTTTATGTTCCTGCTTGAAATTTTCAACAAATTTCCAGATTTTCTTGGGCTCAGATAAGTCCACAATGTGTAGAAAGATGTTCTAAATCAGAAAGCAAAAGATGTTGTAAATCGTTTTTTAAAAAAGATTAGCATTTTTTTTTAATATTAAAAGAATACAGGTACGTGGTTTTAAAAAATCAAATACTTTGGAATGATATAAAATGGAAAATAACAGCCCCACTCTTCAGAAGGAAACCATTGTTCACAGTTTCTTATGAATCATCTGGAAATATTTTAAGCATATACTATATATACACACACAATATATGTTTTTAAGCTATATATATATACACACACACATATTTACATATATTTTTATTTATATATATCCTTTTCCCACACAAATAGGATCAGCTATACATTGTTCTACATCCTTCTTTTTCACTTAACAATGTCTTTTATTTTATTGTAGTAACAACACTTTTAAAAAAACTTTATGTTATTGTGATAAGAACGCTTAACATGAGTTCTACCCTTTTAACAAAATTTTAAGGATACAGTACATTATGTTACTATAGGTACAATGTATGCAGCTGTCTTAGAGATTATACATCTTCCTAAATGAAGCTTTATGCCCATTGATTAGTAAGTCCCCACTTTCCTCTTCCCCCAGTTCCTGGCAACCACCATTCCACTCTTTGATCCTATGAATTTGACTGTTTTAGATACTTCATACTCGTGTAAGAAAGATCATAGTCATTTGTCTTTCTGTGACTGGCTTATTTCACTTAGCATAATGTCCTTAAGGTTCATCCATATCGTTGCATTTTGCAGAATTTCCTTCTTTTTTAAGGGTGAACAATATTTTATTGTATGTCTATACCACAGTCTCTTTATTTGTCTGCTGATGGGCATTTAGGTTGTTTCTACATCTTGGCTATTGTGAACAGTGCTTCAGTGAACTCGGGAGTGCTAATAGCTCTTCAGGATCCTGATTTCAATTCTTCTGGATAAATACCCAGAAGTGTGACTGCTGGAGCATATGGTAGTTCTATTTTTACTTTTTTAAAGAACCTCCATACTGTTTTCCATCGGGGCTGCACCATTTTGAATTCCCACAGTGTCCAAGGGTTCCAATTTCTCCACAGCCTCACCAACACTTGTTTTTTGGTTTTGGGGATTTTTTTTTTTTTTTTTTATTATAGCCATCCTGAAAAGTCTGAGGTGATATCTCATGGTGGTTTTGATTTGCATTTCCCTGATGACTAGTGATGTTGAGCATTTTTTCATATGTGTGTTGGCTATTCATATGTCTTCTTTGGAGAGATGTCTATTCAAGTTCCTAGCCCATTTTTCAATTGGGTTATTAGCTTTTTTTCCTATTGAGTTGTAGGATTAATAATATGTCTTGGAGATGTTTTCCTTATGCATAAACCTACCCTATTTCTTTTAATGGCTATATAACATACCCTCATGTGTATATGTCATAGTTTCCTGCTGCCAGTAATTTAGGGTTTTTCGTGAATATCTTGCTCTTAAGACAATATCTTAGGTACATCATAAATGTAAGATGACAGCATCCTCTGTGACCCTCAATCCTTGCTTATGAAGCTTGTCAATCTCTGCCCTGCACTACGGTTATCACTGAACACAGCTACCTCTCCCAAGAGACTTAGACTGCTCGATGTCTAAAGCCTCTCTTTCCCTTACGGTAAAACACACGGTCATACACATGGTGGATGATTAATGTACACTGGTTGTTTATACCTTTTCCTCTGTACCCAGCGCATGAATCCAAACTCACATTTTAGTGAACGTGAGGATGTTCTCTCTGAGCTTCCGTGGCTGGGTGCGACTTATCACCAACCCAAGGCAGACATTCCTGAGCACTGAACCTACAGCTGAGGATCTGAACCCCAGCCACAGTTCCCTTGATAAAGCAGAGAAGTTCAATGCCCTGCCTCAGTTTCACTATCGACTGAGCCATAGTTGTGGTCAGAATTTCTTTTTACTGATCTTGAGACATCTTGTTTTCTCACCCTGAGACAAAGGCTCAGAGAATGAGAGAAGAGAAGCAACCCCGCACTTCCATGACTCAGAAAGTCTGCAGCCAGCTTGAATACCAACCTTCAGCTTACGTCTGGCACAGCTGAATATTCCTCTACCTTCAAAGGACAGGAAAAGTATTGTCTGTACAAGATTAGGCTCTGTAAAAATGTCTGTGAAAGCCCTCACCCAGCCAGGGCAGACACAAGGCTGCTGATTCATACCTGGTCATTCGGGAGCCTGCACCAGCCACTGCAAACTGAGTGTAGACACCAATCCTTGCCCTCAGACACCAATCCACAGCCACCCTACGCTCCCCCTCCCACCCAACAGTGCCAGGTAGCGCCCATATAAAATCCAGGTTAAAAACAACAACAACAAAATTCAAGTGAACTGAAACCAGTTCTGCTTTGAACATTCCACAAGCCCCTTGAGCACCCAAGGTGTCTCAGAATGAAAAGGAGGTGGCAGCAGGGAAGAGAGAATCGCTGTTCTAGATAAATGAACCATGGAGCCTGGTGACATGAAGCATCATAAAAAAAATGAAGGAAATCATTTGTCTCCCTCTGGGACAAAACAGGAAGCCAGGAAGCACCCAGAAGAAGCTGGCAGTCTGCTGTGGCCAGGAGAAAGAACTGGGAGCTGGTGCACATGTGTAAAAATCGCAATCTGCAGATCCACACAATGAAAAGGCTTGCCCTAGGAGCCCTGTAGATCTACCTATGTAGATCGTGCACATGCTCTCTGAAGTAGAAATCACTATGTAGGGACAAGGTGGTATTTAATATTAACGCTGAGTACACTGGAAGCCAAACCAATCATTTTGAGAAGGTGAAAATCCATGTTGGCCTGGGAGCTGGAGAGTAGAAAACCTTGTCTTTCATCTTGGTGTCTGATGTTGATGGGATCGATCCCCGACAAGACACAAGGCACTTTTTCAGCACCCTGCAGCCACATCAGGGGGATGGCAGGAGTTCAAATGTGGCCCAGGCACCTGTGCCTGTGGGATCTTTCCCTCTAATACCCATAATTCCAGTTTAATCATGAGAAAGACATCAGAAAAATCTTAATTGAGGGACATTCTACTAAATTCCTGACCAGCACGCCTCAAAACTGTCAAGTCATCAAAAACTAGGAAGTCTGAAAAACTGTCACAGCCAAGAGGAGCCAAGGAGACATGATGACTAAAAATGTAATGTGGAATCCAAGGTGGGATCTGGGAACAGAAACAAGACATTAGGGAAAAGCTGAGGAAATCTGAATAAAGCATGAAGTGGAAGTTTAGCTGATAATACTGTATCAATATTGGTTCATTAGTTGTAAAAAATGAACCATGCTAATATAAGATGTTAACGAAGGGAAAACTGGTGATGGGGTAGAAAGGAACTCTCTATACTATTTTCACAACTTTTCTGTGCATCTAAAACTATTCTAAAATAAAGTTTTTTTTTTAAATGTTGGCCAGGGAGGTAACTGCCAGACAAAAGTTCGGTGCCCTTCTATCCAGGCTCAAGGCAGCGATGAACTGCAGTCACAAGCTCGAGGAAGCAGGTGCACCCTGGTTTTCTCCCCAGGCCCTTTGAGAGCATCGTGCCAAGTGGACAGGTGAGCAGGGAGTTTGCTCTATAACAAGCATGGCTTTCCCCAAGCTTGGGTCACACATGGCCTCTCCAGAAAGATCACTTGGCACGATATTAACCTGTCCATGCATCCACACACCTGATCTTACCAAGCCAGTGTGTACAAGAAGCTCAGATTCCCACGTGACCTTAAGTCCCACCTGGTGCCCAGCTTGCCCGTGCCCACCTGACTCAGCCGGCCGACTGCATACCTCACCCAGAACCTCCTTCCTGTCCAAGAACTTCTGCTCCTCAACGTCCACCCAATCACACAACCAGCGCCAGCCCCTCCACTGTCCTCACTGCTCTACCTCACGCCACTTCTGCTTCTAGGAGCTGGCAGCCTTCCGACTCCCGCTGAGCAGGGCCTGCACACTCATTAAATAGAACTGGGGAACCTGAAGTAGAGAATGCAAGGTTGGGAGCTGTAATAATATTAGGATAAACAATAAAGATAATACCAATAATAATAATAATAATAGCTCCTCCTATTGATTAGGAACTATGCATTCTTAGGGTACCCTGAACATCCACATTGTTGCCTTTCTCGTGTTATTTCAGCCAGGGTCTAACAGTAACCTCTTTCAACAGAGGGAACTGGATGTAGGGACTGGTTTCCCAGGTGATGAAGGAAGGTGATAGCTCAAGGAGATTGGTGAAGTAACACAGAGATAGTAACAACAGGAAGCTACTACCAGCCCTAGGCTCAAGGAACAAAGGGAGAACACAGTGGGACCTGAGTTCAGGAACCAGAGGAAGAACCAGAGAGGAGATTCAGTCATCACCAGGGAAGCCAATATCCTGGTTTCCTCCTTCCTCCCACCTACCAATCTTCCTCCCATACTTGCCATTGGCCAAACCCAGCTGGTGTAGCTGGATGGTGCAAGAGCCGGAGAAACACATACCCGGGGGGCCCCAACACAACCCCACTGGGATGCAGAGCAGGCAGGCCCAGGGCAGGAATATATGCACCAGAGGAATTGCTTGTTAATCTCCTACATCCCACACAAGACCATAAGGGGCTGTGACTGTCTTGATCACCTGTGTGGCTCCAGCTCCTAGTACACTGCCCTACATAGGGTTCACACTCAAATCTGTGTTAGAAAGTGAATAAAGTAATGTTGCCCCTATTTTCTGATGAGGAAACTAAGGTGTGGGGAAGCCCAAGTTGACATGGCTCGACAGCACAGAAGCAGGATTCAGATCCGAGCCTGGCCCCTTCCTATACCACGCTGTGTGTGTGGGGGGGCTCCTGTGAATGGCAGACCAGATGAAGCTGTGCAGGGGGCCTCTTTGCCAAAAGGGAGGAGACACTGAGTCAGGGAAACCACACACACAGGTGTAAGCAGATGGGCACCGTCAGCCCTGCACCCTCTGGGCTCTGAGTGCCAGAAGCCACCGATAAACACAAAGGAGGAGTGGCTTTCCTGTGTGTGTTCAGATCCCATTGTGTGTGTGTGTGTGTGTGTGTGTGAGAGAGAGAGAGAGAGAGAGAGTGAAGGCCGTAGGCAAGGGGCTACCTCTCTCCCCACCCCAGGAACATGCTCGCTGCCCTCTCAGCTCTGTATCCCTCCCCACGATGGCAGAATTAGATATAAGAATGGTCCCATATTATACACAAGATCATACTGTTATCTTTTTCCATATAAATCCACTTTTTAAAAAATGTGGCCCAAACCGCAGCAGGCTGGAATCCAGGCAAACCTCTTCCTGCCCGAGGCCTGAGATTAGTATTCTTGTTGCATCCTGTAGCAGCACAACTGGAAGTTATCAGCAGGCAGACAGCCAGCTTAAAGTCTCAAGAACTGCAGCCCGTGGATCGCAGCGGCACTTGCAGACATTAGAGTTAGATTTAGAGACCCTCACACTCGTCGCCAGCACTAAGCCTCTCTAAGGCATCTGATGGGGTGAGACTGGTGATGTCTGAGAGCAAGGGAAAGGAACAGCAACTTGCATTGGAAATGCTATTTCAAAGCTGATGCAAAATATTCCATCCTAGATTGGGGCATTTTTTTCTTTGGCCATGGTTCAAAGTGGCAGTTGCGGGGCAGGGATGCTGCCTGTCCCTTCCCAACCCCCTCCCACGGGCTTCCCAGTTGTAGGGTCTGCTGGAGAAGAAGGCTTAACAGGAGAGAGGTGGGAACGGAATGAAGATGTTCCTTAGTGACAGTGAGTGGCCTTGGTGACTGAGGGTCATCGGCAGTGGGGGTCAGGGCTCTCCATCCACCAGCCTCACGGGTGACCGGCCTGTGCAGTTGCAGAGGCGATGCATTCAGAAGTGCCCCAACCTTGCTTCAAAGTTCTGCCTTCACCGTCTTGGAATTCTTAATAACTTTTACACCAGGGTCCCACATTTTCAGTTGCACTGAGGCCCAAAAATTATGTAGCCAGACCTGGTTTTGACTCTCTCAGAATTGGAAGACCACAAGAGGTGAGCTGGTCTGAAAGCTCGTTAGAAAGTGGCTCTCATCAAGACCAAAATGCTGGGGGTTGTTCCTCTTTACTGGAAGGTCACTGGGTCAATGTATAGCTTGGTGGCAACTAAGTCACCCTTGATGTGTCTGACGTGGGCTCCCGGTGGGATAGAAAACCTGGCAGTGCCACTGCCCAGTGTACTCCCCACAGCAAGGATTGGCTCCTGTCTTCTGGCTTCACAGCATCCCAGGGCCATGGGGCCAAACCTCAGTGCCCCACTTACCCTGGGTCAAACCCAGCACTCAAAAGCAGGTCTCCAGCTCTCTTGGCTGAGGCTGCTTCCAAAGCAGAAGCACAAACACAGGCCATTGCCAGCCCAGAGGACACGGGCAGGAGTCCAGCCCAGCCTTGCAGTTGACCGCAGAAGCCCCAGCAGGAGGGAGGACGAAGAGCAGCTCACCTGGTTACCGCTCTCCCTGATGATCTCCCCTTTGGCACCTGCAGCTCGTTCTGGATCTCGACAAGCCAGGTGAACTGTGCCACCTGGTGGAATTCAACGAAACCATCTGTGAGTTACAGCCAAAGTTATGGAAACCAGCTTTTCCAAATGAAAAGTTAAGGCATGTGGGCTCACAAAAAGAATACCTGAAACAGACTATTCTCTTAAATCTAGGTGGATGATCCCCACAATTAGAGTGGCGAGGGTAACAGTGAGAGTGATACTGGAACTTTCTCCCTTGCCCATCTGGGATGACTGACTGTACATCTGGAATGATGTCCTATTTTTTTTAAGGGTCTGAACACATCAAGGATAAGAAATGTGGGTCTTGGCCACACCTGCATCCCTAGTATTTAGCACAGCACCTGACACCAGTCTCAGCCCCAGCTGCACTGTACTCACCTGGGGAGTTTAAAGATCCAGATGATGGGCCCAGGCCTGGGTGTTTTAAAAGCTCCCCAGGTGATCTAATGTTCAAAGTTGAGAACCACTGACCTGACAGGTACTAGGGACTCACTAAGTATTGAATGTTGAATCCACAAATGGCCCTCACAGTATTCCAGCAAATGCCATGCCACAATTAATCAAGGTTCATTTAAAGGGGATGCCCTGGCCACAGCAGTTAAAAGCAATCATTATGGAGTCTGCCTTCTTCACTAAAAATAGCCCACTTTATTAAAAGGAGTCTGCTTCAAGGGAGGCTACAGACTAACCACGAAACCAGCCCCTCTCCTTCTCCTCTGCACAACACAACAGAGGGATTTCAGTCGCTAAGATGCAGTTTATCCTCTCCCTGACTCGGCAGATAATTAAATAAAGCTCCAAATGACATAATATTCCCCTCGAAAATGCTTAACTTTGTTTTAGGGGGGGAAAGAAAGGAAACATCTTCAGTATCTTGAAAAGTGATGAATTCCCAAGCTATTCCCCAGACTTCCGGAACATCAATTTTTCCTGGACAAGAGATCTGGAGACAGGCGGCAAACTTTCCCAGTCACCACAGTCCATTTGGTGACCCGGGACAGTTGAGTTTATGCAGGAAATTCTGGCTTTTGCCCTGCAGAAAACTTCTCCTGACTGAATGTTTATGGGGCACCTGGAGAGCCTCCTTATGGCTGAGTTTAGGGAAGGGAAGAAGTAACCTTGGAGGCCGGACACCAGCAAGGAGGAAGTTCAATGCAGTCCCCTCTCCAGTTATTTTGGGGGCACTGGCTCTTAACTGGGGCCCACAACCAAATTGTGGTGGACTCAACCCAACTCCCCAAGAGACTCATGGAAAGACATGAGGTAGAGATGAGGTCTCCATGGTTTGGTTTGGTTTTTTAAGTTCCACCAGTGACGACCAGGGTTGGCTTGAGTCCTGAACTGCTCTTAATCAGAAAACACTGTGACATGTGGGCAGGATCCAGACTCTCCTGGAAAGGACCCCAGTCACTTCTCTATCCACCTCCAGCTTGAAGCTCAACACAGCTCAGAAAGCTGCAGCTGTGCCCATCACCATGGGGTCACTGTCTGGGACTTCCTGACCTGCTTGTGACGCAGGGCACTCTCCCCAGGGTTGACCAGCTGCGGGCTGGCCACAGGGCTCAGCGGACATGTGGGTTAGCAGGCTGCTCACCTCGCTTGGCTATTTCAATGGCAGTTGCTTTTCCAATGCCACTGTTCCCTCCAGTGACCAAGAAGGCTCTTCCAGGAACTTGGACTTCCAAGTCATCAGGGACAAAGTCCTTAGATGCAGATTCATAGCCACTCCTGGAAACAGCAGACCCACGGAAAGAATGGCTGTAAGGAGCTGGGAACACAAACCCCTGCAAGGAGAAATCCTGATTCTAGGTGGGCATTGCTGCTCACTCTGCCTCTTCCGACACATCCCACAACTCCAGCCTCCCTCAGCCCCTGCTTCCCTCCATGGTTTCACAAACACCAACTTCTAAGGAGCAATATTTCCTGGACCATTATTTTCTTGAACTTTTGAAAATGTGTAGATGCCAACAGTCTGGATCCAAACTATCTTTTTCTGACTGCCTCTAATGCTGGGAAGTGGCCAAAAAAAACCCCAAACCTTTGATAGACAGATTGCTTTTTTCCCATTTTGGGAGGGAAAGCTTAGGAGACCATTAGCATCATGCTTATGGCATCTCAGGACAAGGATCCCTACCTAACTGGAGAAGGGGGGAAGATTTGCAAGTAAGGAATAGAGGAGGAGGAAGGTGGAGGTATTTGAGCTCTGCACCCACGCAGGAAGCCAAGGCTCCTTCAGGGCCACATGGTGTGTGCTGCACCCCTCTAGGGGTACCATCAGATCACAGTGATGAGAAACTTGTATCTGCATTATGACAATTTTCTGGCAGATGACCTCAAAGCCTATTGAGGAGGAGGTGCTTTTTCTAATTTGCACAAAGGCATCATATCGAATGGAGGCAACCCTGAGTTCCCTCATTGTTTCTCCCCTTCCTTTTGAGAGACCTCTCCTACCTTTAGTTTCCTGGTATTTCCTGGTTATGAAATTGGCTGAGGGCAGTGGAGGCAGAATGGGGGGATGGCACGAGGCAGCCCTGAGGGCAGACTCCCTACACGCAGGCAGGCTGGGGTCTCAGAGCTTGCATCCCTCACCCACAGAGCCGAGTGACTTCTCCCCTGCTATACAGAACTGGACTCTAACCTGACGCTTCCACCAGAGGCCCACAACCCTCCCACATGCTGTGTTTATGCACAGACTTCCAACAGCTGGTCTCCTGCCCTACGCCCTGGATACTGGGGAAGAAGCCAAAGGATGTTTATGAGCTTGGATTTGGTTTAGAAGTCATTGCCACAGGGCAGGCATCACTTCTTGTCTCAGACAAGCCAGATTTAAGAGAACAAGAAGAATGTTCCTGTACCCACCATCTGTAGCATCCAGGGAGAATGTCAGAGAATGCCCTACCCTCTGCTTCTGCTATGAGTGGCCCAGTTAGGGGGCAAGCAAGACTTCTTGTTTCAAAGCCTTCCTGAAAGGTCGACTTGAAACTAAAAATAATATCAATAACAAGGGCTTGGATTGAACTACCTGGGTTTAAATCACAGCTCTGCCTCTTAATAGCTGTGTGACTTTGTGGGTTGACATAACCTTCCTGAACTCCTGTCTCCTCATCTGCAGAAAGAGGATAAGAGCCTCCTCTTGGGCACCTAAATGAGATCATGTGTGTTAGGCATTTATCACAGCACTTGGAACACAGTAAGAGCTCAATAAATAGCAGTTGCTGTTATTATGACAATACCTTCTATGTTCAAACTTGAACTCATTTGCCACCTCCCCCTGTCCCTTCAAATCAGTAGGGACCTTGAGAGAATTTTGAACAGTAAACACAGATAAAGCTGTGAGTTTTTCCTCCTACAAGTGGAGGTGTGTCCTGGGATCACTGTGAAAGGATTTTCTGGCAGAGGCCAGGGGTTCCTCAGAAAGAGCAAAGGACCCTGAATCAGTGAACAGGGGCCTAGCTAGGAAAAGGCACTGTGGGGGGTGGGTGAGAACTTCCCGAGCCACAGCAGAGGCAGAAAAAGAGCAGGCCACAGGACCACGCGGGATACTGGCCCAGAAGATCCCCTTCCTCCAGGGGCAGGAAGCTGAGAAGCTTTTCTATGGGACACGTACTAGAGGAGACATTAGCCTCAGGGCTACCACGTTTATCCTTTATCCGTATTAGAGACTACTGTTTGCTGAGGGCGGCCTGTGGATTAAACCTCTTCTTCAAATTCTGGGTCACAGCGTTGCCGAGTGGTGGTGCCAGGCTAGCCGGCAGGACATGTCCTACCCTCCCCTTGTCCTCTGCTACACTTGAATTCCATCCTGGTCCAATCCGTTGTCAATAATAAGACTTGGTTCTTATGTATCCTCCTGTCCCTTTTAGGGAGGCATTTTATCTTCACAAACTCTTGACAGCAGTCTCTTTCAAATGGAGAGACATTAGTGGCCTGTTTAAAGTCACAAGATGGTAGGTGACAAACCCAAAGGATGTGTTCCATTCAACACCCCTCATAGGTATTCAAATGGTTATCCCCAGACAAGCAGCATCAGCATCACCTGGAAACCTGTTAGAAACGCCTTTTCTGCCTACTGAGTCAGACACTTCCGGTGGGACCTGAATCTGTGGTCTCACATGCCCTCCAGGTGATTTTGATTCAAGCCCACGGAACAGTTGTATTTAGTATTTCCTGAACCCCAGATGACAGGAATTGCCAGGGGGCAAGCTCACAGGCATCCCCCACCCCCACCTACCTAATATGGTACTTACTTAGGTCCCACTGGCACCTTCCAGGGGATTAGCAATCTTTTTATTATTTTTTTTATTTTTTTTTTTAAAGATGACTGGTAAGGGGATCTTAACCCTTGACTTGGTGTTGTCAGCACCACACTCTCCCAAGTGAGCCAACCGGCCATCCCTCTATAGGGATCCAAACCCACGGCCTTGGTGTTATCAGCACCACACTCTCCCAAGTGAGCCACGGGCCGGCCCAGGAATCTTTTCAAAACAGAAAATTATTAGGTCCAGGCAAGTTTAGCAAACAAGGACTAGATCCTGCTGCCTAGGGGCCCAAAATAGGGAGGCTTTATAAAAATCCTGGTGTGCCAAGAAAAACACTGTAAACTACATACTGGCTCTCACGCCGAAATCAAAATAAGGTTGTTGTCTTTCCCTCCTATTCACTAAATGCAACAGCAGGGACACAGCCTAAGTTTGTCACTCCCCACACACAATTTGCCAAAGCCTGGGCCCCTTGGCTTGACTTCTACCTTCCCTTAAGGTGGGGAAATGAGGGTGTAAGAGTCCAGGAGAGATTTTTACAAGCCTGGCCGGGCCCGCCCCGGGGTTGGAAGCTGACTCAAGCATTCATGCTACATTCTGTTTAACATGGAAAAATCCAGTAAATAGTGGCCACTGCCAGAGCACACACCCTTTTGAAAGAAAGAGGCCGCCACTGTATTCGCCTAAATTCAGTGGGACAGGGCTGAGAAACCACCGGGAAGCGGGCTCAGCCACACCTCCCGACATTCCCTGAAGCAGGTCCCGGAGGAGGGTCTGAACTTCTTCCATGAGGATGTGGGGTGAAGAGAAGGGAGCAGTCTCTCCCAGTTCTGCCTGTGTCCTGGTATGACGGAAATCTGCCCAGGCTGCCTTAGGAACTGAGCAAGGAGAGGCAGGCTCTCAGGAGAGAGAATCCTCTGCGGGATTTTAATAACATGCCGGTCTAGGCCCCACTGAATCAGAATCTCTAGCGCTGGGGACTGGAAACTGGTATTTTTAATCCTCCCCCGGTGATTCTGATGTGCAGACAGGGTTGAGAACCACTGGTTCTACTAATTAATTCTCACATAAAAACCTCCTTCTCTTCTCCGCCGGAATCTGTCACCCTTAAAATCACAATGAGGTGGAGGGTCGACCAGGGCACAGGAGCGTGATCGCAAGGCGGGAGAAACCATCACGCACCATTCATCAAGCGCACACTGTGAGCACAGCCGACCCCGGCCCGGGAACCCTGCTCACTAAGTTCCAGCTGGAGCGAGAGGTCCACGTGCCGCATCTTCATCGTGGGAAAAAACACACTCAGGAAAGTGCTAAGACGGAGTCGAGGCGAGCTATTTAGGACTAGCCCTGACTGACGCCGCAAGCAGCCCCGCGAAGACACTTCCCGCAGCGTGCCTCGTAGGGCTCGGAGGTAACGTCCTGGGGGCTCGGAGGCGCCAGAGCTGCCGGGCGCGACAAGCCTCGCCCCCAGGGGCCAGCCCCGCCTCCTCGGGCGCCAGTCCCGCCCCTCGGATGCCAGCCAGCTCCGCCCCTCGGACACCACCCCCGCGCAGGAGCTCCAAAGGGCTGGGCCTCAGCGACTGCCCCCACGGCCGCCTGCGGGCTGCTAGACTGCGGGCGCCGCTGTCATTCAAGACTTGGTTTGTCCGTCCACGGAGCTGGCGAAGGAGCCGCGGGCGCGCCCCCGCCGGCCCTGCCCGCCCGCGCCGAGGCGGGCCCAGTGACAGCCCAGCCGGCAGCGCCCCCGCCCGCGGCCCCCGGCGGCGCGCCTCGGCCTCCCCGGCCCCCTTACTTGGTGTATTCGCGCAACCCCTTGGCGAACCAGGCGGCGTTGCGGTAGAGGAACATGGTGGGGCGCGCGCCGCACGCGAGTCCCGCGCCGCGCTCCCGGTGTCCCCTCCCCCGGGAGCGGCCCGCGGTTACGCCATCCGGGTTATGTAAGAGGCGCGGCCTCCGGGTGTTTCTCTCCGGGGAAGGCCCGTCTGCTCCGCCCCAGCCGCAGAGGGCGTGTGCGGGAGGACGGGCCCTGCTGCGGGCGGTGCTCGGGTCCGCAGTCACCTCGGGGTTAAAAGCGCGCGTCGGTACGCGTTTGGGGAATACCTGCATGCTGGGTCGTGCTGGGTCATGCTGGGTATGGCCGGGATGCAAACATGGCCCCCCAGTGCACCTCCGAGAATCTGGTTATGTAGAAAAGCATGTGGAATAAACAGATGAGGCTATGCTGTGAAAAAGATTTCTCCATCTAATGGGTTTTATCATAAGGGTTATTGTAATAACTAGCATTTTCTAAATACCTACATGTGTTAGTTCACGCAGTGCCCCAGTAGATCAAAGTCAGTCTCCAGTGTCCAGATTTATGCCGCTAGTTCTGCAACTTCATGCAGTGCCAGGGAGGTCCCCTTGATCTCCCCCCAAATTTTCGTCAACCTCCCCCGGCCAAGCCCAAATAAACATAGAGTATAAGTAAAAGGTTATGGAGTGCAAGTAGTGAGAGTATGCAGTGTAAGCAGAAGAGTATCCAGCCCCACTCAGAGCCCTGTTAATGTAGGACTCATACACCCCTGATCACGTCTGATTTCCACCCCTAATGCCACGTTAGAGATGGGTCTTCCTGCTGCCCTCACTTGCAGTCACTTGGCTAATTCTGTACTGGTTTACCCAACTCGCCCAGAGACTGACCCACTCTTAAGATGTGTGGAGGTCAGCTGCTTTAATGGCCTCATTACCCAGGACATAGGATCACTGCCCACCCTTACCCCCCAGTGGGCGTGTTTTTACTTCAGAATAAGTTTTGAAATAAATTTCCCCAGAACAGCTTGCTCCTCTAAACAGGAGTCTGAGGTTCCACTGTGTTGCTCTTATTCCTGACAGAGTGATGAAAGGAAGTTTAAACAAGTGGCATTTTGCAAAAGCACCCAGCCTGGTGGTTGCCTTGCAATGCCTGTCCGTTTTGGCTGGGAGAATGTTTTAGATCCCCAAAGTTACACACTGTGCTTTGTACACTCCACTTTGTGTCGGCGGTGGAAAAGGTGTCAGTCTTCTCTACATCTATCTCACCACCTCAGGAAATATGCTTTTGGCTCACAGAGAGGGGGTGAAAAATTGTTCTGAACTACAAAGTCTATTGACGGTGTCAGTGTCCCCTTGAAGTAAAAGGGTGGATGGAAACCCAGCTCTCCAATTAGCCATGTGAACCTGGGCGTGCTGCATAAACACCAGTCTTAGTTTTTTTATTTGTAAAATGGGAATGAATACACTCACCTCATGGGGTTGTTGTGATGTTTCATATGAAGTGATCAGAAATGAGCATTTCTCTTCTTAAATTTTCTTCTCATTCCTTTATCATTCCCCCTACGCTTACAGCCATGCAGGGTACATTTAATAAATATGCATGGGTGCATGGAGTGTCTAAGGTTTAGCCTCAAATTAGCAAGTATCCACCAAATGTTTAGTGTATGTATTATACACACTTCCATAGGAAGTTTTAAGAAAAGCCAACCTCTGTCTCAAAATGAGCTGCCACTCTCCCTTGGATGACAAGTAACACATATACAAACAAAAAGAAACAAAGGGCAGCCTAGGGTTCGTGGGGAAAAGCTCCAGTTTAAATAGGAGTCAGCTAAACTGATTCTAGTCCAATTTCTGCCACTGATTCCCTGTGTGACCTGGCGTAATAGTGATAAAATTTATTTGGGGCTTAATTTGTGCCAAGCATTGTGGATGTTCTCACTTTATCTTCACAATGAACCATAAAGTTGCTCTTACTATTATCCCCATATTACAGATGAGAAAACTGATACTTAGAGTGGTTAAGCAACTTGGCTGATGTCACAGGAAATACATGGTAGAGCCAGGATTTGTAGCCAGGTGGTATGATTCCAGATCCCACACCTTCCCTCCTGTATCATACCTTATGGAGGGCAAGTCAGTTAGCCTCTTTGGGTCTCAGTTTTCCCACATGAACAAAAAGAGGGTCCGATTACATGACGTCCTGGTCCACTTCGAGCTCCAACTTTCTATAAGTCCAGTAAGAGAATTACATAAAGATGTTAAATAAGTTGGGCCCAAAGTGCTTTTAAGAGCAGCATCCAAGTGGGTGTGCTTGCTTCATTTCCCATGGGTAGAAAGCCTCTAGACTGTTTCCTATGTGTCCCTGGTTCCAATTTGCCACTCAAAAAGCCAAACAAAGAAATCATCCTTCAAAGCTTCCTTCCAATTGATTTAGATCCCTGAGGCTAATTTTAACCAAATTAGAAGGAGAAGCAGAAGGTGTGGACTAAGAAATCCACATCTTCCTGCACAAAAAATACACATGATGGGAAGTCTGCATTCTGTTACGCGCCCGCGCACGCGCGCGCGCACACACACGCCAGTGTCATTATCCTCTTCCACTGAAGCTTATACCAGTTTCGCTACCAAGTTGTCATGGCAACACCAGCTGCCAATGAGATCATGGAAGACAAGGTCATAATGGCAATGGTGCCTTAATATTTTACCTGGCAAAGCCACTTAGTTAATAAGATGAACAGCTATAAATCATAAATACATAGGAAGCCAGGCACTATTCACTGTACATGTTTAGTGTGCCATTGGGGCTGGGGGATAGAAATGAAAAAGAAGGGTAAGGAACAAAAAAGAAGAGAGGATGAGGCAGGGGTGGGGGAGGAGATCTCTGATGCTCATCCTTGTAATTCTCAGTGTAGACCATGCATAGGTCCCAGCCCTGCCTGTGCACAGATTAAGGAACTGGGCTCTTCCTAATGACAAGAAGAGGGGCGGGGGGGCCAGGGGTAATCACTGGCTCCTAGCTTCAATCACAAAAGGCTGATAAGAAACCCGAGGCGACTGCTTTCTGGTGTTCACCCTAGCAGAGGAGAGAAGCAGCCCAGGGAAGATGTACCCATCTTCCTCCTCCCGTTCAGTGGCCAGCACAGTCACAATCTAGAAATGCCTTTCTGATTGCCTCCCATGTCCCTTGATGCCACCAGCTCCTACAGACTGGCTTGCCCCAGGGCTGTCTGCTGCCCATCTAAACTGACTTCCTAAAGAACAAATCCACTTAATTTAAGGGTTTCCTTCCTTTTATAAGAAGTTAATCACAGTGTGGGCCTCTGGCAAGAACTTTGGCTGTGGAGAGATGAGGTGACAGACTCAGTTTAGAACAAATACCCTTTCATACCATTGAGTTTTGTACCATGTGTGTGCAGTATACTGACACTTATAAAGCAAATGTATTTCACAGGGCCTAGTTTCCAAAGCCCTGTACTTTCAGGTTTAACCTTTTTAAAATTACACATAAAAACGTTAACTTTGCAAAAGACAGGAAACTTTCCCAGGCTAAAGTCTGTTGTAGATATAGAATTGCAACACAGCAAAGTTGCTGACTCTTAAGGACAGACGTCCTTGAGAGCAGGTTAACCTACTGATTGATATGTTTTTAAAAAGTTTCTTTATTGTTATGTAAAAATACTGAGCAAACTGTTGTAGGAAAAGACAGTATTTGCTAAGAACAAGCTTTTGTTGGTGGATCGACAACCTTTTGCAAATTGCATTATGGAATGTCACTTTGTTATTTCACTGATGTTACCAGCTTCTGTTGTTAAACTATACTTAACCATAACTCCACCTATGTTCTTTTTCTGTAACTTTCTGGCCTGGAAAATAAATACTGAGACAGAACCCTAGCTCAGTGTTAATTTCCCAAGGAGGAATGACTCTCTCTTGAGGGTTCCAGGAAGTTAACCCCTTCGGGGTGTCTCACTGCTCAGAAGAAATGGGCTTTGAGTAATCCTTTTTGCATCTCCGTCACCTCATGTAAGGCAAAGCAACACGTGCACAAATAACTTATTCAAAGAAAAAACAATGCAAAGATCCCCCTTCTTTCCCTAACCCTGTCCACCCTCCAAGCGCTGGACCTATTGGAAGTGAGATGGGCCCACAGTGAGGCAGTGGTGAAGCCTGGGTAGGAGAGTCTGCACATAACCAAATTGATGAAGAAAATGACTTTCCACAAATGGGGCTTGTGTTGGCCTTAAACTCTCAGGCAGTCTGTTTCTAGGGCTCTCTTTTTATAGCAAGCACGTTCTGTTCTGAGGGCAAAAGCAGCCAGTTTTTTCTGGTGGGGCTCAGGGGCAGGAGTAACATGAGAGTGGGGGGTTGCTCTGTGAGGTCACCTCAGCAATGCTCCCTGCACCACCCGCTGCCCACCGCCACCAACGCAGGCAGGGAGGCGGATGCAGACAGAGTGGCACAGTGGGAAGAACTGGGATTGAGAGAAGACCCGAGCTCAGCTATGACACCTAGAGGAGTCGTTCCATCTGTCTGAGCCTCAGTTTCCCCTCTACATGGAAGAATAACTATACTGTCCTCACAGCATAGCAGAGAGGGTGAAATAAAGGAATTTTTCTCTTATTTAACAAATACTTATACTCCATGTACTATGTGCCAAGCACTGTTCTAAGCTCCTTACAAATGAGGAAAACAAGGCACAGAGAATTTAAGTGGCACGTCCAAGTTCAAGTGCATCAAGAGAGGAGCACAGCCAGGATTCAACCTGACGGTCTGGGTCCAGATGCCACATGTTCGGCCCTTTTCTGCAAGGATTGGGGGCATGTCCCATGGTGGATCTCCTCCTCAGTTTCTTCTCTTAGTAACTTCTGTGAGGCTGGAAACTTCCACTACCATCCCCTCCCTTTTTTGGTTGGCTGATTTGTTCCCGTGTAGGACTGAGTGCCTTATAATTCCCACACTTCCCTCTACTCAGCATTCCTCCCACAGCCACCCCTAAGACAGAGGCACTCACAGACTGAAGGTGGACACAAGAACTTGCAGACAACTAAGGCTGAGATTGCGTTTTGAGCCTGTGAGCACGCGTGTCCTTTCCTATGCATGGTACAAACACATGACCCTGCACTTGCTGGCTATGTAGTACTGGGCAATTTGGTCAGTCTGCAGAGGCTTGGGAGGAATGAGGAATGTATTTTTTTGTTTTTAAATTTTAATAGTGGGAAAATACACATAACATAAAATTGACTATTTTTAAGTGTACAGTTCAGTGACATTGTGCACCTTCCCACTGCTGGGCAACAATCTACACCATCCACCTCCGGGACTTTTTCATCTTCCAAACTGCAACTCTGTACCCATTAAACAATAATTCCCATTCCTCTCTCCCGCCGTCCCTAGCAATCACCATTCTACTTTCTGTCTCTGTGAATTTGCTCGAGGTATCTTATATAAGTGGAATCACACAGTATTGTCTTTTTGTGACTGGCTTATTTCGCTTGGCATAATGTCCTTAAGTTTCATCCATGTTGTAGAATGGGTCAAAATTTCCTTCCTTTATTAAGGCTAAATAATATTCTGTTGTATGTATACACCTCATTTTGTCTACCAATGGACACGTGGGTTGCTTTCACCTCTTGGGTGTTGTATATAATGCTACTATGAACATGGCTGTACAAATCTCTCTTTGAGACCCTGTTTTTAACATACCCAGAAATGGAATTACTGGATCGTATGGCAATTCTATTTTTTTTTTCAAGATCCTCCTTACTGTTTTCCATAGTGGCTGTACCATTTTATATTCCCACCAACAGTGCACAAGCATTGCAATTTCTCTATATCCTTGTCAATACTAGTTATTTTCTGGAATTTTTTGGTGGTTTGTTTTTTTTGTTGTTGTTGTTGTTGTTGTTGTTGTTGTTGTTGTTTTTGTTTTTCTTGGCTGCTGGTCAGTATGGGCATTCTAAACCTTGACCTTGGTGTTATAAGCCCTCATTCTTACCAACCAGCTAACTGGCCAGCCCTCCCCTCCACCCTTTAATAGTAGCCATCCTGATGGGTGTGAGATTCTGTCTCATTGTGGTACATTATTATTTTGTGTTATGTATCTTAAAATACAAGGGTACTTCAAAAAGTTTGTGGAAAAATGGAATTAAAAGATAGTAAGAATCTTTTCATGAACTTTATGAAGAACCCTCATACATTTTATAATTTCTGTGATATTCAGGTGCTGTCTCCATCTTGTATTTGTTGCCTAATATACCTTAGTTATAGGTACAAACTCACGTGATATTGAAAGGATAGTTTGATTCTTCAGTTGATGGTTGTATTAGTCCACTTCTGTTGCTTATAATTAAATACCTGGAACTGGATAATTTGTAAGAAAACAAAATTTATTGCTTACAGATTCTGAGGCCAAAAACCCAAAGTCCAGGGAACACATCTGGTGTGCGTCTTCTTTGGTGGTGACGCAAGATATCATATTGCGAGATGGTAGAAGCAGAGAGAGAGAGAGACTCTCATGTGCTCTCTTTTTAAATCCCCCAGAACCATGCCCATGACCACCATTATTAATCCATTCACTATGGCATGGTCCTCACAATCCAATTTCCTCTTCAAGGCCCCACCTTTCAATTACCATAATAGGATTTTCCACCCTTTTAACAGTTACAGTGGGAATTAAGCTTCCAATATAGAGACTTTGGGGGACACAGTTCAATTAATCCACAGCAGTGGTTTTGTGGATTTTATTTTTATTTTTATTTTTTGATGGTTTTGTTGATGTGACTTTTTTGTTGATGTGATTTTTTTGTTGATGCTTACCTTCCTGGGGATTATAAAGAATAACATAACCTAATCAATTTCTCTTAGGAGCTTTAATCCATTGCTGGGGACAGGTGGGTCTACCTCAGGTGAGTCACAAGCCTTAATCCAAAAAGCTCTGTGACTAGCTTCATCTGGAGTTCTGGTTTAGTCAGAGGCTTGCTTCATTAGGCGCTTGACAGGAGAAATGACAATTTTCTCAAACTGAGCTCTCAAGTTATGGCAAAATAAAAATTAACATTATTGCTTTTCTCAGTTTGATTCCCAGAAATGACAGCCATGCTAGTTACAGAGAATGTGCCTCTTTAAAGGAGTCTTACAAATATCAGTCATTGTTGGAAGGAGAGCTCTTTGCACCAATAATGGAAAAAAGTCCATGATCCAGAAAGTAGAAAAAAGCAGGTTGCAGAATAACATGAATTGTTTGACATAATTTATGTAAAAAGTGCCTATATTTATGTTTAAATATACATAGGCATGTTCTGGAAGGATACTAAAAAATTAACACTGGATACCTTTCTGGGGACTGGGAGTTGGGGTGGGGCTTGAAATCTTTTATGTTTTACTTCCTACCCTTTGTTGCTATTTGAATTTCAAGCCATACCATGTATCACTTTTACAATAAAAATAAGTTTTGTAAATAGTCATTTTAGGAAGACAAAAAGGGTTGTAAAAGGGAATAATATGCTAGTCATTTATCTCAAGTCTCCAGTTGTGGAGAAATGATCCTGCCTTAGGCCAGGTCCCCTGGAAGCAGCGTCTGAGATGGGGCTTCCTGTAGGGTGATGTATCTAGGGCATCATCTCAGGAGAAACCAGAATGAGGGTATGGGAAGGACAGGAAGATCCAAGAAGGGATGTGCCTTCTGATGAAGTCTAGCTTCCACCTGCTCCTGTGGGGAGCTCTGGGACGTAAGTAACCCCACAAGTTTGACCCTCCCTGAAACAAGGGAGTTGGGCTTTTTCCTCCCTTTTCCCCCACTCAGTCCTTAGCTTTGGGTATCTGTGGGGTGTGGGCAGGGAGGAGAGTGGTGACTGTCATGCAGCTCTGGCCAGCTGGCTCCAGTCAACCAAGACCAGGCCCCGGGAAAGTGGCATTAGCGGCAACACCTGCTGCAGGGTGGGGGCACTGGGCTGACAAAAGGATCCATGGGAATCTGGCCTACAGCCTCTTTCCCCAATGACTTGGGAATTGAACCAAAGCTGCTTTCCTTATAAACAAATTTATTAACTGTGAATTGACTTATGAAATGCTTTCTTTTTTATCTTCTGGCCACAGAAAAGTACAGGCTGCAGGACATTCTAGAAGCTGAAATACTGAAATGAAGAAATAAAGAATAAAGAAATCAGTTTGGAAGAATCCAATCAAACTGCAAGAGTTTTGCAATTGTGTGGAAGCCTCTAGATGGCTGGAAAAGAGAATGTGCCGTGGCTCATTTTTCTAGAATCTCTACTATAGACTCTAGAATTCATTTTCTAGAATCTCTACTATAGACTCATCTATACACCTGGGGATTCTGAGTTTTATGAAGCAAACTCTGCCTAGAACAGCCCCTGATGGCTGTCAGCTTCTGTGTCCATAGTCTGTACCCTCAGGAATCCCACTGGAAGAAAGAACAAACAAAGCATCCCAAGGACTGGAGGATTCTTCCCCCGTGTTATTCCAGGAAGGCACTGGAAACAAATTGTACAAAGTTTATTTCATCAACAATGAAAAATGCCCACAAAGAAATGAAGCACAGGATTCAGTCATACAAAAATCAAAGCTATTTACCACTTTTCTTCTTCTCATACTAAATCAGATGGAAATAATATGAAGTACTGGAAATAACATCACGTTGCCCTCATTGTCACAACCAACATGGGCCATGCCTCATGTGTGGCCTGGGTGCACATGTGCTTCTCTGGCCTCTGAATCAGAATCAAGGGGGATCATGACTCAGAATCTCTGGGGGCTGTGATTCTGCATTTGAAACAAACCCTTGGGTAGTTCTGACTCCAGAGCTGTTATGGCTGACTCCAGTGAAGTGGTCGCATTTTTACTGCTTTCAACAGTCATTTCTATAGATTCAGGCAAAGAATGGTTTTTAGAATGATGTCCGAAGTAGCAAATAAAATTAAATGACTTCAGTGCACAGTTTATCTTGCTGCAGTCTCTTCTCAGATGGGAACACTGATTATCCCTCCCAGCCATAAGGATTTATTCCCTTGAGTTTTCATAGCATCTGGAAAATTCAGGTGTTCCCATATCTATTTCCCTCGAAGTGCCAGCACCTTCACGTTCCCACCAAGGCGGGATGTCTTTCTCTTTGGGTCAGTCTTGGGTAGTCACTTTCATGCTGCAGGAATATGCAGCCCACTTCACATCAGTGTAGACGGCCAGGCCATGCTAACCATGAGCTTCCTATGCTCATCTCTCAGAATTGTCCTCCAGGGGAGGAAAATGATTCTAACAGGGGATCACTGAAAGGGCACACAGCCCATCACTTCCTAGACAGTCTGGATGTCGTCTCTGGATTAAGCCAGACCTTCAGAGACCCACAGCTGTAGGCCATTTGCCGTAGCCCTGGAACTTCTTGAAATGTGCTCATCACAACCATCTCACATGCACTGAGCGAGGCATTAATACGTTATCATTCAAAGCCTGCCAGTGAGTTTGTACAGCATGCTGTAGATGGCACCGCTGAGTCACTTGCTGTCCCCTCTATAAACTGATGCACACGAACACTTTCCTTCAGACTTAACCCTGTGTTTCTCCAGAGGGGGAGTATATTTTAGTCCAGGGAAAAAGTGCAGCTTATAGCTCATCATCATATTTTCCTTCCTGCTTTGGTGGCAAGGAAACTCAAAGCTAAAAATTTAGTCCAGGTTTTACCAATTACTTAGGACCTTCGTCCCACATTCTCCATTGCGATGGGAGCGGGGGGCGTACGTAGGAGAATGAGCCAACTTCTTCCACCCCTCCCTCTGGTAAAGATAAAGATTTCCTCAACACTCCAGGGACATCCATGCCTATCTGCAACTGGGAATCTCCAGTCTTTGAGACCGAGCTACAGATGGACCCAAAGCACTAACTAATGTCTGCTGTCTGTCAACAGGCATTTTTATACTCATGGCTTTTTCACAGGCTCTTTCCACCCTTGCCAAGGCCCCAGCAACAGAAGCCTCAGAAGCATTCACAAGGGTGTAGCACAGAGTCCCTGGGCTCAGGCCCTCCATGTCACAGATCAAGAAGAGTGAGTGGCAGGCTGTCCTCAAGGGAGAGGAGTCAGGTGTGCAGTCTCCACTTCTCACAGCCTCTCTCTGGCCGCACTCTTCCATGTGAGTCATCACAAGGCCACCAGCAAAGTGTCTTAGCTTCACTGTGGGGTGAGGATAGCGCTGGGATGGAAGTGACAGAACCCCTATTTGCTGGATCCCCAGAATGCCACAGTCACCCCCCACAGGACTGTATGGGCACAGTTGTCAATCGCCCTCTCCCCCTCCCCATCATGCCCCAGGCAGGCCTGGTCTTCCATTGTAGAGGATTCTTAAAGCAAATGTACTTCACAGGGCCTGGTTTTCCAAAGCCTTGCAGTTTCGAATATTGACCTTGTGGAGGACTGGAAATTTCCCTCAGGCTATAAAGTCTCTGGTGTAAGATAAAGATTTGTGGCACAGCAAGGTTGCTGGCTCAAAGACAGACTAGTTACTGATTAATGTGTAAAGATACTGGAAAATTGCTGGAGGGAGAAGGAATGTTAGCTAAGATCAAGCTTTTGTTGGTGGATCACTTAGCTGTCTAATGGAATGTCATTTGACCTGTTTTACCGAAAGTTACCAGCCTGTATTGTTAAATTATAACCCCACCTATGTCTCTTCCTGTAACTTCCTGGTCTGGAAAATAAATGCAGGAAGAGAACCCCAATTCGGGGTTAATTTCCCAAGGAAGGGATGCCTCTCGCTTGAGGGTTCTGGGGGGAGATTAACCAGTTTGGGGTCTCTCACTGCTCAGAAGAGATGGGCTTTGAGTAATCCTTTGCGGCTCTGTCACCCAGGGGAAGTGGGGTGACAAATCCGTGGGGGCAAAGCAACATTCCATCTCAGTGCTTACTGGCAGAGTTTGGATGCAGCCTCAGAGTCATGCCCAACACAATGTATAAGGGTGACTGGAGTGAGCAGGAGAGAACAAAGCTGTTTGCCATCCTAGGCTAGAGTGCATGGCGGGGGGGAGCCTGCCTCAGCAAGCGGGTGCCAGGCCATCCCCCTCCATGAGTACAGAGTCTGGCTTTTTCCTAACCATCTATATGGGCTTGGCTTACTTTTTTAGGCTGGAGCCTGAACATCCTTTTCAAGTTCCCTGCTCAGGAGTTATTAGCATCGGGGACATTAAGGGAAGCACTGATTGATGTGTATACCAAACTGGGCTCAGAAAAGGGTTCTGTTGGGTCTCAGCTTTGTTTGTTTGTGTCCAAACATTGGCTAAGTGACTGGGAGTGCCTGACATCATCACCTGGGGAAAGGAAGGTGGAGGGGAACCCATGAAACCTGCCTGCCCCTGTGTCTGGGCCCACAAACTCTCCCCGACCCCCAGTTGAGAGGGCAATGTGGGGCACAGTGAGGATGGAATCGGGCATCACAGATAAGGCAGGACCCACCAGCTGCACACCTGCTGGGTCTTCTTCCATGGCTCAAGTGAAAACAAAAACAGGAACTGCCCAGAGGGACAGGGGCAGAATAAGTGCTGTTCCCCTTTTTCCCAATAGGGGGTGCCACAAGCACCTTCTCGCTTGGGAGGAAAACAGGATCAAATGTGATCAAACGTGCCTCCAGGTGCCAGATGCCTGGGGAGTGTTTGCAAACTCAAATGCAAGCCTACACAGATGCAGGGTCCTTTCTCTTAAGGCCATGGAGAGGAGTGAGCCTCTCTGTTTGAGCTGACTTTTCTGATAAAGAGAGGTGCCTCACACTGATGGCCATTCGGGGGTTGGTTTGATTACCCGCCCCCAAAAAAAGAAAAGCAGCTCAGTATGGTATAAATGTACAGAGAGGCTGTGCATGCAGCTGAAACAGAAGCACAATCACACAGGTGCCATGTTGCCCCTGGGTACTGAACCTGGAAACACTCACGACACCTAAACACTTACGGCTCCCCAACAAGTGCTGACACACTGACCCGGTACCACAGCTGCCAGGAACTTTATCTCTCAACAACAGCAGCAAGAGAGAATGTTAGAGGTCATTGTTTGGTGTCATCCAAGACTTCCAGATATCTTGATGGACAAAAGACTTCCAAAGCCTAATCTGTCATTCAGCAGAGGAGCTATTGTATGATATGTAAGCTCAGAAACCAAAAAACACCTACACTGATGGCACCTCAATTCATGCACCCTGGCCAGAAACACACAAAACTGGTTTATCCCACACAGGCATCCACAAATTACAGAGATATACGCAGATAAACCAGGGAAAGAAAAAGACTGGAGGCCAAGCAAAGAATTTGCAGTAGCAGTATATGGAGCATGCTATGAAAGGAACACTGCTCTCTGCAGTGCCAGGCTGGCAGTCCAGCCCAGAGCTCCTGATGGAATCTACTTCCCACCTCAGCTGATTTTACAGCTGTCCTTGGGATGTCCCCACCCATCAGATCAAACCCATCTGCTTTGGGGTTGGGAGAGACTGCTCCTTAACTTTCCCAAAAGGCAACTGGAGGTATTAGAGTCACGTCTTTCTCCTGTAAATAACAAAAGCCATCATAGGAAGTAAAGTCAAGATATGCCTTGTCTGAAAGTCTGTGCTCTTCCTAGAACATTTTGGTGCCCGTGGCTGGATACAGCAGCAGCAGCAACAAACCTTGCTCTTGTAACACTCATTGGCGTTTCACGTGATTTGAAAGACTCTCCCATTCTTTGCCTCCCTCACCTCATCTCCCCCACCCCCAAATCCCTTGGAAAACTCCTATGAATACAATATTCCCACTCTGAAAAGAGCAAGAGTGCAAGCAGGCAAGAGCTTCTTTAGTGTGGACTACTCAGTGCGTTTTGGTGGTTTCTTAAACGCCTGCAGGAAAGGTTTTATTACCTTTACAGCGTGCCCTTCTCCTAAAAGTGTGTGTGCATGTGCATGCGTGTGTGTGTGTGTGTGCACACGTGCATGCGTGTGCTTGAAGGGCTGGTTCTCAGTCTTCATCAGCAGCAAATTTCCACTGGGAACACATGTAGACACAAATGCTGCACAGGACGAGTAAGACCAGCACAATGTGACTAAGCACCAGAACCCCGACTGCAAAGAGGTACAGGGTTTTGTCACAGTAATCCTGAGGCTGCAGGAAAGGGGGAATAAAATCAGGCAGGTACACAGAAAAGACCCAGTAATTGCCCAGAATGAACCAGAGGAAGAGGAAGAGGCTGAGGACGAGGTGGATGTAGTATTTGTGCGCATTCTGCCTCCAGGGGTATTCGTCATCATCATCATCGTCATCAATCACCACGGCCTTGGACAGAAGCCGCCTCATCCTGGTGGAGTCATACAGCAGGAGGGACACCTGGTTGTGGCAGGGAGGGAGGGTCGCAGGTCAGAGCGACAGGGAAGGGGGAGGAGAGGACACAGAATGCAGGGAGAGAGAGAGAGAGAGAGTTAGGAAAAGTGTACACACTGGAGTTAGAAATGTTGCCAAGGAGCAAAACTTAATTTTGAATAATTAGCCCTATTGTGAAGGATGAAGGCATAAATCCATACTCAGTGTCCTCAGTGGCACTTTCCTTTTGGATGTGCGAGCTGGTTTGGACAAGGGGTTAGCTGATGTAAATTCACCTCTGCAGCAGGCTTGGGGCGACACATCTAGGACCCACACATAACATTATAAAAACGATCCCTGCTCCAGATGCTAGAGAGCCTCTCAGTCGGCCCCTCTGTCTTGCGAGGAACCCCCAGCACACTCTTCCCTGCTACTTCCAGGCCACTTCACAGGCTTGGCCAACTCCAGCTACCACCAGTCCCCCCACCCCACCCCCACCCCCTCCTCCACCCAGCCTGCTTTTCTCTTCTCTCGGACATTTTCACCACTCCCCATCTCCAGGGATCTGGAATTCCCAAGTGGGGCTGTAGGGTGACAGTGTTGTCCCTCCGGTCCTCATATGTCTTTCGAGTCAAGAGCACAGACCCTTGTCTTTTGAGTGATACCCTTGCTAATTACCCCTGGGGGACAAAGACCATCTTGGCTCTTGATGGATGGTCCCTGACTCCATCCTGACACCCCTTTGAAATTCTGCTCCTGTTTGATTACACAAGGACCACCACTCCCACCCAACTTTGACTGACAAGCCTTGATCCTCTGTGTCTGTTCCCTCTGTAAACACAACCATGGAAGAACACACGTTATCTTTGTTAAGGAAGCTCTCAGCAGTGCCCTGTCTTCCCTTGGTCCAGCAACTTGCTCTGTGGTTTCTTCTGAAAGCCTCACCTGTTTATCTGTTCTCCTCCAGCTCCCCAGGCTCCCCACCTCTCCTAAAGCCAACCTCAGGGCACCCCTAACCCATGGAGAGCAGGGCTTTAGAGAGAATCCTTTCATGACCAAGAGCGTAGCAGGCTGGCGAGGGGAGAGATTTTGAGCTGGAATGAAATAAAAGAGAAGGCGCCAGCTAAGAGAAGTGGCAAACTGGGCTCCAAACTGGACCAGTGACGTGGATGGTAATATCCACATTGATGGAAGCAGAGGAGCCCAAGTCACACCTTCAGGATGGATGGTGACCTCAGGTTTGGGCTTGTTCCAGTTAAAATTCCGGCTGCAAATACAGGTGATGGTGGGCAGCAGGGTGGAGTCAGAGCCGGGAGGTGAACAGAGAGGGGGAGGGCTCCTGATGCAGATGTGGGAGTTACATATGAACAGGGACAGTGACACTGGGAATGGATGCCATACAAAAGGAGACCCTCGTGCTGGGAGAAGTGCTGAATAGGTGTCATCTCCATTAATCCTCCAGCAGCCTGAGGTGAGGGGTACTAAATAAATCTGTGCAGAGGAGGACAAAAACTGGAGCCATCGGGCTAAAATGTCAACAGCGACTTTCTCTGGGTGGTAGAATTTACAGGTGATTTTGATTTCCTTCTCTGTGCTTATCCTGTTCTCTTATTTTCTACCATGAGAGTTAATACTTATGAAAAGATAATAAAACCTAAGTACAGTGGTTAGTCCAGTGCCTGGCATGTATGATCTCACCCAATGCTCATTCCAACCTGTGAGCTGTATACTATTATTCCAGTTTCCCAGATGAGAAAACTAAGGTTCCGAGAAGTTAAGTCACTTCACCTAGGTCCACAGTGAGTAAGAGACTGAGATGTGTATCGGTCCACACCTTTCTGGCCACTGTCTACTCTGCACTACGTGATGATTCAATTGGAGGACATTTAATTGGCAGGTTCTCACCTATGCCAGGAGAGCTCTCCCATTTGGTCTAACTGCCCAGCTTTTCCAGGAGCCTGCAGCCTGCCTGGGAGGCAGAACATTTCCATAAGAAAAGGAAAGTGAGTTCAGAGAGCCACCCTCTAGAGCTGATTCAGCCACCGAGGG
This sequence comes from Cynocephalus volans, assembly GCF_027409185.1. Lineage (NCBI taxonomy): Eukaryota > Metazoa > Chordata > Mammalia > Dermoptera > Cynocephalidae > Cynocephalus > Cynocephalus volans. The sequence goes on from NC_084466.1 coordinate 69,275,921, forward strand.
CTTCCTGGAAGAGAAGGTATACTCGGGGCCCCTGAGAGCAGAGAGAGGTGGATGGGACCTCCTCCGAGGGAGAGTGGCGTGGCAAAGGCAAAGGGTGGTGGGTTTGGGGAAGAGGAGAGAACCAGTTCATCTGTAAGCTGGAACTGAAAGCTCAGCTCAGATTTCTGTCTCTCAGAATCCACTTCCCTTCCTTGCAGGGCCCCATTCCTCGGGGGAATTCCCCCACCCATCACGTGTTTGGGGGTGGGGGTAAATTGTGCTCCTCCTGGAGGCTCCTTTGCTTGCTGTGGCAGCAGCAGAACACCCAGGGTTCACGGATCTGGCTAAACCACCCCCCCGCACTCCCCACCCCAGGACTGGTTCTTGGGCACAGTGATGCCCGAAGAGAGGAACTAGCTCTCTAGGTTTGTTGATTTCACCACCAACCCAGGAGAGCCACAGTGAGTGGTCCCACTGCCCAGCCTCTCTGGTGCCACCTGGTTCCTTTCTCTTCCACCAACTTCTGAAGTTGTGAGCTCTTCCAACAAAGTACCTCTTAAGTTAGCCAGAGTTGACTTTTTGTTCTTTGTATTCAAAGAATCCTTCCTTATGTAAGTGCCTGCCTCTAAGGGGCACTGTGAGGACTAAATGAGTTCCAGATGGTGACAAAGCCCTTTGCACAGCACCTATGAAAAGCAAGCACTCACCAGTGGTAGCAATGGTCACTAAGATGGAGTGTGGGGTAGTTATGGTCACTAAATCTGTTTTTGAAACTTTTAACACGGTCCTTTGGAAGAAATATATTTTACATCACAACCCAGTAGGGAGCACATGTCCTCGTGGGCTCAGAGAAGTCCTGGTTTATGCTGTTGTCCTGGCATGCTGAGTGTTACAGCCCCCTTGTGCTCTCAAAATGTCCCAGTCTGGATGATAAATGATACGGTCAACTTACCCAAACACACACGTGTACACACATAAGTATCCCGCAATACTTAACTCACCAGGCACTCTAATATTTTCTATTTTATTGTTATTTTTTAAAGCAGGTCACAACCTACTAAATTCATTTCATGATCTTCTAATAGATTATGACCCTCAGTTCTTTTTGGTAACTCTGGGGAATGTCAACTTGCTTCTCTTCAGGTTTCTCTTCAATAAAATGCCATCTTGTGATGCTATTTGATGCATTTCACAAAGGATGCTGGGACTCGACCTGCACTGTTCAGAGGGGTTAAATACAAAGCCTTGTCATCATGAGTAAACTTCTGCCTCTGGGGACCCTATAATCCTGTTTGTCGTGGCTCTGATGGTTATGGACTCACTGTGTATTTCCTCCCCACAATGAGCACAAAAATTCAATTTGGCTTCAAACGATTTTAAATTGCCAGGAAAAAAAAAATCAATGCTGTTTATTAGGGTCCCAGTTTGTTCATTAAAATACATTACCTTTGGGTTCTGGGCTAGCTTTCATAAAGGAAAAGTTTGCCATCATGAAGAGGAACAGACCCCGTGGACAGTAAACTTTTCAAAGGAAAGTTCCACTTAGCCTGATGATGATGCATTCGGGTGAGAGCGGGTGGGGCAGAGGGAATTACGCTGAAAGCCTGCCCTTGTTTTGAGGATTTCTATGGTATTCAAACCACCAGAGGCTTCTCCTGGCTCTGTGGGGCCATGCGGGTATGGGTTTCCTTGGAGCTAAACAGAGTCCCAGGCAGATCCCACAGGGACGTTGTTATAGGGATGATCATGTATATTTGTACATTCCAGAACACTGCCCACCAGATTGCTCTCAGGAGATGAGGGCATTTAAGTAGTGAGGTGACCTCAGATACAAAAGGCTCCAAAAGTTTTCCCCAAATCAGACATTTGCCAAGACAGAATTGAGCTTGTGGATACCAACTACATATAATGGCAATTTTTAAGACATTCCTTTGATGTCTTAGATCAATCAACAGCATGACCAACATCACTGGCCAGTGTCTTTTGAAGGACGCCAGCACCAAAAGGAAACTGGCAAAGAAACCAGACAGTGGGTCCAAATGAAATTTTATATATGGCACTCTTGATTCTGTTTTCTCGTGTTATTGCTTTGCATCATGAAACCATTTTAGAAAAGTGGATCCTTGTGTTTTCTAGCTTTGATATGGAAGTTGTGATGTGGGCTTGGATGGTTGGGGAGAGTCATCGATAAATTGGAGGCTGACCAGAGCTACTTCTGGCAGGTGTAACATTTCTTGCTAGGCCAGGGATTGCGGAAACTTAACAGCCCGCTATGCATAACCCTGATATTTCTTCTTCAGTTGTTTTTCCTGTTTAAACTGAAGTCAGTACAACCATGAGCAAGTCAGCTCCCTGTACTGACACAAGCTTGAGAGTCATGGAGAAGCACCCCTCCCCCGAAATGTAAGAGTTTGACGGTTGATTGATGACAGCTGTCAATTAATTCTATGTTGGTCAATTGAGAACTAGGAAGTACAGTTAAAAACAGAAATACAAACCACTAAATCAACATATTTTAACCAAATGCAAACTCTCCTGCCCTAAAGAGGAAACTTTTTTTTTAAAGAAGCACAGAGAAAAGCCACAATTCTTTGGCTGAATCCAATGGTATAACTGGCAGTCAGTGACTCCTCTGCATCAACTCTTGCTAGATCAAAGCCACACCTTGGCACATGGAACTCGACAGTAGGAAGAAAGCTACTGCAGAGATGCACAGCCCTGGGTGAATGCCCCTCATCTGGAAAAATCTGCATCTCTGATGCCAGCCCTGTCAGTTCAATGACCACAATTAGGAGGAAGTTGTTCTGGCACCCCTGTGAGTAGCAAACGATTAGGGGATTCATTGCACTGTGCCTGGAAGTTCAATTTCTACAACAACTACAAGGAACAGATAAACATACTTACCTTTAAAGTACCAACGATCCCACCCACTAGCAAATATAAAGGAATGAGAGGCTGTATGGGGCAGTCCTCCAAAAACTTCATTCCTACATGGGGCAAACAGAAGCAGATTGAGAGCAATGCACTGAAAGCCCAGTTACGAGAATGAGTGAAACACCTACAACAGCCAAAACGTTAATCACACAAACCATATGCTTGTGGAATCTGCCTAGCCTCACCAGCCACCTGATCCTCGGGATCCTCAGAGGACTGACATGGCAGAAGCCACTCTCACGGCAGGATAGAGGTAAATATGCCATCAGCAAGAGCAGGGACCAGATGTCGCTGCACCTTTTGTCTGGGTATTAACTGGCTGTGGGTTGTACTCTGCTTTTATGAAAAGCCAACACATGACAGTTCATGTTTTCAAGGATTCATTTTACAAAAGGATTCAAAAAATCCCTTCAAAAATCCTGTTTCCTTGATATGCTTAAAATCAGATGCAATTTATGGGTCACATTCCCAAAATGCATGTGCTGTATAAGATGGGGCTCCCAGGGGCCAGGTGGCAGGCAGAAGCCGCAGAGAACTCCTCCTTATGCAGTGAGCCCCCTGCTAAGGTTAGTCACAGGCACCATATTATCACCTTGACCACTTCACTAGCCAGACCCCCCCCAAGCTGGGAAACTTGCTCACTGACACAACCTTAGCAACTAGACATGGAACACTACTAAACCAACAGGCCCAGACCCCCACCCTTCTTAATGGTAATTTTTCTCCCCAAAGCAATGAGATTTCTCTGCTTTTCTCAGGTCTTTGTTTTCTGGGTCTATTGTTAACCAATAATATGAAATGTTTATTTCCCTTAGTGACCAATCTGACTCAAACGACCAGGCTCCAGATGGGTTTTTAACATGTATCTTTGCTGTGCAGAGACATTCACTGCTCAGCACATGCCCCCACATTGCCCAGCGCCCAGTGGGTACACAGGACTGTGCCACTAGTTCTGACCAATGGGCTGTGGGACACTTTGGGGGCAAAGTATTTAAAAATGAATACCTACTCCTTCTTTTCTTCCCCCTTCTCTAATCACCTGGAAACCAGGGGTTGAGATGGTTAGTTCTCAAGATTGTGGCAGCTTGGAGTATTATCATCACATTGTTGGGGAGTTGGAGGTAAAGTCCCCTGGAGAGGCCCCTGATTCATGCTGGAATTTGCATGAGCAAAAAATAAACCTTTATAGTATTAAGCCATTGAGATTCCAGGGTTAATTTGTTACTGCAGCATAGGTAAGTTACCCTAATTAATACATTTGTCAATAGAATCCAAGAAAGGGAATTCTCACTGTAGAACCAAAGTCTCCTGTTTAAATGATATTCAAAATTTTAGCTTTGATTTTGACATTTTACTTCCTATGAATGCCTTGGCACTTACACAGAAGTAGTAAGCCATTTTAATGAATTAACAAAAATGTCTTGGTGTACAGAGAGAAGTAAATTCAGAGCCCAAAACAGAGTAAAGTCAAATATACACATTGATATAATCATCAACCTATGGAAGATTGCCTTTCTAGCTATCTCTTATATTTAGCTGAATCCATTATTAGACAGAAATACTTTCCAAGTCTCAGCACAACCTTTTCACACAAAGACCTACAAGCACTTGATGCCAAATTTGTTGGGTATGAACTGCCTTTCGATTCAAAACCCAGCTGTGAAATGAACATTGAGTAATGACTTATCTGTCTGCTCATTCCTAATGAATGAAAACAGCTGCTGCTCACAGGAGAGTCAATCAGTGCACAGATGGCTTAAAACGATCCTAATAAATTTAATAAGAGCCGTCTTTCCCCCTGTGTTCTTCACGTAAGCTCAGGACCGACCTTAACTCAAGATTTTCTTTCTGTCTGAGCTGCAGTATCACAATTATCCCTTTTGGCTTTAACTCTCCCCAGTGCAGTTGATAACTACCAGATGTTGTGATTTTTTTTTTTTTTTTTTTTTTTTTGGCCCACATTATGGGTTTGTCATTTTTACAGTTTTTGTAATATCTAAAAAAAAATTTGCCATTTTAACCATTTTAAGCATACATTTCAGTGGCATTAATTATTCTCACCATCTTGTGCAACCATCAAAACTATTCTCCAAACTTTTTCATTACCCCAAACAGAAACTCTGTAACAAATAAGCAATAACTCCCCAATAAATGTTAATTTTTAGATGCACTGTAATAGTGACAGCTTCAGGACCTGTTGAAATGGTTGAATTTTTGCTCTCACACTAAATGGCCCCACACTACTTGGCTGTTTTAGTTCTGTGCAAGCTTTAAAATTATTTCGTACGAGTGTTTTGTTCTTTTATTTCCTGTCATGTTGTCAGCTTTCACATCTTTCAGATCTAAAGGCACTGTTTTTGTTTTAATTTGAGTCTTTAGTATTGTTGTGGTTTTTGGAGGGGCAGGGTGAAATTCACTTAACATAAAATCAACCATTTTAAAGTGGGCAATTCAGTGGCATTTAGTGTAACCACTGTCTCTATCTGGTTCCAAAACATTTTCATCACCGAGAAGGAAACCAGTACCCATTAAGTAATTAGGGCGCCAGGGTTGTTTCTTGTGATTGTTGCTGTTTACAACTCCTATGCTCTTTTAATTTCTGCCCTGTTTGCTGTGAAGCTTGGAACTCAGAACACTGAGCCTGTTAGGCCTCCGGGTACATAAGGGTAGCTAGGTTTTGCACACAGAGCTCAAGGGCTCTCATTAGCAATGATCAGGAGAATGAGATTAATTTCACTGACATGTGACAATGACTTTTGACTACTCAAGGAGCTCCCCCGCCCCTCTCTCCACTTCCCCTACACTTTATACTTCTGGATTATGAGGTTGTTTAACATATGTGATTTATGGAAGTTTTTATTCATTCATTCAGCAAAAAAATGTATAGCACACCCATATATTACCCTAGCACAAGATGCATTTTTCATATTGCTCATGACAGACTTCCACATGGGAACATAGAACCTCGGAAGAGGACTTAGGAAACTTCTAGCCCAGTGGCTCCCACACCTAGGCTACACGGATCAGAATCCTCTGGGGACAGATTTTTTAAAGCAGATGTATGTCCTCACCTCAGACATACTGCATCAATTATCTCCCAGGGCAGAGCTCAGGAATTTGTATTTTTAAAATGTTCGCTGAGTCCTTCTGTGACAGCTAATAGGTGTTCAGGAATCATCAGACTTGCCAGTTCCTGAGCATGCATTTTATGTCCCACGCCCTGACCTGGCTGATCTGTGGCATCCAGCAGCTCAGCTCCAGCTCACCTGTGAAGGTCATGGAAAGCGGCAGCACCAGGAAGGCGAAGAGCCCACAAACGAAGCAGGCTGCAAGGAGAAGGAGCGGGGCTTAATTAGGAACAGACCCTCCCATTCCCCCTTCATTTCAGGTTGCTCATGAGCTCCCTGAAACCTGACCTCCTCTCCCAACACTAGTCAGCAGATGGGAGGAGACACGTTGCCCGGGTGGTGGGTGCAGGGCAAGACTTGCGCTTCTGAGAGCACCCAACGTCTCTTTTGATTACACTGCCAATTCTGAGGCCCAGGTTTCCTGCACGACCTCTCCAAGTCTGACAGCTTATAGAAAAGGAGTCTATAAACCACTGCTCTGCCCACGCCAGGATGCCAGAAGCCACCGGCATATGCAAGCCAGGCAGGATCAACCCTGTGCTTCCTAGAGCCTATATCCAGAGCGGATGGTTCTTCTATTTCCTGGATAAAATTCACTGACATCTCACTTTATCACTTAAAGAATTTGCTTCATGAAATCTTTTTCCTTTTCCATTTATTTGGTTATATATTCCACAGCATAAGATACTAGGTGGTCTCCTAAAACCTCTTACTGATGCACAGTGGAATAGTGTAATAAGCATTGAGATGGCTTGGGGCTTTTCATCCTGTTCGTGCCACCAAGTCGCCTATTAGTTATTTGGAAAGAACAGAGGTGTGGGGGCCAGATAGCCCTGGTCCAAATCCTGGCCCTGTCACTCATTAGCTATGTGGCTTTGGGCAAATTCGTTGGCCTCCTAAAGATTTGTTTTCCTCTTCTGTAAAATGTATGAGCAGATGTACACGTGAGGAGCTCAGCATATGGCAACTGTCACGATTAGACAGTTACTTCCCCTCTCTGGTTCTTGGTTTCTTCATCTGTTAAATGGTCTGCAAATACAGGTTTTGCTTGGCTGGAATTTTTTAAAATTATAAATGTCAATGTCCTTTGGGCAGGCCTGCCCTCCCCCCCTCCCCCGGTTCTGCTTTCAAAGTCTGGACAGCATCATGCATTTACGTTTTCTGTTGGGTCCCATTGCCAGCCCTGAGAGCACAGATAGGGTCTCTGAGGTGGACATCTTGGCAGCCCCCTCAGTGTCTACTTATTCCTCTCCAGATCATCACCCCAAGTTTTGTTCTGGCATCCCCACCTCCCACCTCCCCGTTCTACCACACTGTTTATGTGCTCTGGTAAAAGTTGACTCCACCCTGGGCTTGGAGAAGGGTATGAGGGCTAACCCTAAATTAATCACCAGAGTTCCATTCACTGGGTATGTTATCAGTTGGTCGATGGGCTCATGACTCATTCTGGGAGATTTCCCGAAAGTAAGGAAAAAGCTTTCTCACTCCTCTGAAAGAACTTCCAGACAAAACGTTGCTCCCAACCTGGACCCTGGTGAAGAGGCGAGTCAGTCCGAGGGGTGTTGGCAGCCACCTTGCCACCATGAGGGGACCAGCCTCAGAGGAGGCCAACCCCACCGAAGGCAGGAGGAGCGGCCAACAGAAACTGGGTCCTCAGCAACATTCATCACCCACGAACCTAGAAGCTAAACTACGTCTGGTCTTTCCATTTATATGAACCAATAAATCTCCTTAATTACTTAAGCCGTTTGAGTTGGGTTTTCTATACTTACACTAAAACCTCTGTAATTGATTTAAATCTGCAAGGTCCCTTCCAGTTTTGAACTGTCAAAGATCTCAGATTTATTTCTGACTCTCAGTTGGGTCTAGAGGAGAAAAGATCCGAAGCTGCGAGTGCCTGCAGCTGGTGCCTCACACACCCGCCCACGTGAGCTCTGACACAGTGAGTGAATGAATGACTCACTCATTCACGAAGAGCCGGACGTGCAGGGCAGGGGCTCTGCACACTCTGCAGGAGGCCTCCTTCAGTTGCCCTCCATGCCGATCTTGACCCTCACCTCCAGGAAATGTCAAGGAGGGTAGAGTGATCGGGTCACATTTCCACGCCTCCCCTCAAGCCACCCTTCTCTGAACTAGCTCCAACGCTGGCCTTCGGAGCTGACCTCACAGGCCTGCAGCCTTGGCTGTCACACCAGGCGCAGCATTTGGGTTAATGCTCTTCTGTTGCCATCTTGAATTCTAAATGGTTGTTATCTCTGAACTTGTGTTTTGTAAGTGAAGTCCAATGGGACGGTGAAGCACGTGTGAGCAGAGGGGCACGTGCGGTATCCGTGTCTGCCCCAAGTGGCGCTGGCCAATTCTGGTGGGTCCATGACATGCAGGAGTTAAGCAAGACTCAAAACGAATACGAGGTAGGTGTGTTGAGTCCGCAGGGCGCTGATGGCCTCGAGAGACCACTCTTCCATTTGAACCAGAACTTGCTTTCAATGCAGGCAGAAGGCAACGGCGTTCTAACAACGGCGTTCTAAGAGACATGAATGACCAAGGAATCCTGTCATCTTTCTGACTATGCAACTTCCCTGCATGAGCCAACCTCTGACCCTGCAAATGATGTCATAAAGGAAAAGGGAAGACACAGCAGCCCACAGCTCCTCTTCCCTTCAGACCTTCCTTTCCCATCAGTGAGCAGAAGGCAGAGGGTGGGTAGAAGCACCCATATCAGGTGGGGAATGAAAACAGTGAAGCTGGTTTTGTGCAGTGTTTCCCACTGTTCTGATAAAAACAAAATACAAATGAGCATAACAGTTAAGAAACACACATTGCGTCCCTTCGATGACTCGACATGGGAGTTAAATGGTCTTATAGTTGCATTTAAAACTGGCATTATACAATATTATGATGAATGGTAAAATTATACTAATAATTAAAAATTTTAATTTTCCTCTACTTAAAATGACATTAAATAGCAAATAAAAAATACCATGACAGGTTGAGAGACTGCAGAAGAAAGGAAAAAGCTTTGTATTTTAGCACTTTGAACAGTGCTTTTTTTCCTGCTTTTTGAACAAGGTGCTCAGCATTTTCATTTTGCACGGGGTCCTGCAAATCATGGAGCGGCCCTGTAGACACAGCACTGCTGGCAGGTGCGACTGAGTGAAGACAGAATCTCACTCAACATAGCCACATCTGTCTTAATTTAGAGAGGGGTCAAGGAAGAAAGTTCTTGCAGGTAAAGGATCGAAAATCAAGGGGCTGATGAATCCCATTCACTACTTCTGATCTTAGAGCTTGTTACCAGGATGATAAATTGATCAGCATCCTGGAAAATCCTTCACCGTGCTGCAAGCTTGGGGCAGATGGTGCCACCTGGCCACATGTGTAATCCAGGTGTTCTGTACACCGAGACACAGAGCAGCTCCCAGAGAGGAACCTGCCACCCAAGCTTCCTACTCAAGGGTGGCAGAATATGCCAGCCCAAACTGTGGCACAAGGATTATTTTGAGCTACAGGCACTTGCAAAATATCAGGTGCACAAAGAGTGCTCTGGCCCTCCCCTTTTTCTTCCTGAAAGTAGAAGATAAAACCCCTATATGGAAGAAGTCCTCCCTACACCAGAAGGAAAGCAATGTTTTTATCATCAAGGACGGTAAATTGAGACCAAGAGAACTCTGTGCAAACAGATCGTGTCAAAATCACTCTTATCTTCCTTTGGCCTCCCCAAATAGTTTCGTTACTTTTCCACAATTGCCTCTCTGTTGAGCCTAGTACAAAAGCACTTAGGTTTTGCCACTTCTTTGGGTCTTCATTCTTTATGAAGGCTCCCATGTCACATAAACTTTCATTAAATAAATTTGTATGCTTTTCTCCTGTTAATCTGTCATGTCAGTTTAATTCTCAGGCCTAGCCGAAAAACCCTATGAGGGTGGAGGTAAAATTCTCCCTCCCCTAGACCACCTCTGAGCAGGGCTGAGAGCAGGCTTGGGCCAGAATACGCCTAATGACCACCCAGAGGAGGACACAAAGACGCACCCCCTGGGTCCACACCCCACTCCACTCCTTACTTATCTGCAGCGTTGACTGCAGGACTCTTATCCCCTGAGGTTTCAATGTCCTCATTTCAAACACGAGCATAATTAAAAGACATTCCTAACAGACTTGTCAGAATGATCAGATGTCATAATCCACATAAGGCACTAAACACAGGGTCTGCCATATAATAAATACTCCATAAAGCTAGCCGTTATCATTATTATTTTTATCATCCTCCCTTCATGATGGAAGGTGACTGTGGCTTACCCTTTATTTCTGCCCCCACCTAGGGATTGAATGGAGAGCTGTGAAAACAACAGCTGAGGGACACACTGTGGTTCCCACGGACTTTGCATGAGCTGAGATCGGGTCATTCTAAACCTAACTCCCTGTGTGGACCCGACCTCGTTCCCTGGCCCTGTCCTCTGCCAAGCCCCAGCGTCAGGTGAGTCGGGACCATCATTGTCAAGGTGTAATACGGCTCACTCTAGCTCTCTAAACCTCAGAGCCATGAGTCTCAGATTCCCAGCGGCCACTCCTGACCTAACAAGTCAGGATAGCTACAAACAGGGCCTGGGAACCTGCATTTTAAAGCAACTCCCAGGCGATTGTGAAGTAGCCACCTTTCTGTAAGCCAGGCAGGAGAATTTTCAGTCTTCCTAGAACCTGCTTGCTCAGGGCAGTGACACGAGCTGGGCAGGGCTGTAGGAGCTCACTGCGATGGAAGTCATTAGCAGTTAACAGCACAGGGGCTTCCTTACCACTTGGTCCTGATAAGGACACCCAAGCCACCGTCAGGGATCAGGAACCCCCCACCCTTCTCCTGATTCCCTTGCCTCCTGGGGGTCTGGTTATCCAGTCCTCGGTCATTAGAGCTCTCTGAAACAGAGAATGAGTTTCCTGGTGATGTCGCATTTGACAGCAGTGACCACCACTATTAAATACTGCTCTGCCTTCAAGTATATTAAGCACCAATTCCACTGTGGCTCTGAGAGCCACAATTCTGGTTTCTGATAAAATGAGGGCTTCTAGCTATAAAGTCAGTTTTAAAGAGCTGAGTGAAAGAGCCAAATCAACTGAAAGGCCCAAAAGGGAAAATAATCAGAATTAGAGCAATAATGGAAGGATACTAAAATAAAAACGTTGGAGCCAAATCCTTCTTTATGCCAAGAACACAGATAAACTGATTCCTGACTTCTTGAAGATTGCAGAGAAAGAACACTGGAAGGGCGCCCTCATCAGGATGGCTTCTGAGTGACAGCTCAGGATCCTTGATTGAACTGTGAACCTCTGTCACCATTGCTGGTTGCTGGTGTGCGTGACTGAAGGAGGCATGTCCAGGCATGTTAGTAGGTGCTAAAGATACATTAGCACCCAGCTACCCGTCAAAATAGGTAACCAGAAGTATTAAAAACATTTTTAAATGGGTGATCTTGGTAGGAAAAGTGGGTAGCTTTCAGGTTAGTCTCATCTCATTCTCAAGGATCTCCAAGATCTGTTTCCTATGAATAGCAACTGTATCCACTGCTCTCTTGCTTAAATAGTTTAGTGGAGAAACTGAGGCCAGGACCTGGTAGTTATGCTCTGCAACACCATCCTTTGGGGGTCCACTGAGCTACCAAATACCCGGGAGGAAACTGGCAGAGAGTGCAGGAGGATAAACTCAGACTAAACTCCTCTTTCCAAATTGCCCTATTTCCCTGTATCTGTAATGGCACCAAAACCTCAGTCACTCAGGCCACTTCTGCCCTCTCCTGGAGCATTTGGTGATTCCATCTCTGCCTCGTCTTCGCATCCATCCCTCCTCTCTATCCCTGTACCCAGCACCCTGCCTCACCCTGTTCCACAGCCACCCACTAATCCTCAGAAGTCTTGGTCAATCACAATTTGTGTGAGGAAGTATTTTTTTTAGCACCAACTCCACTTCGAACAGGGATGAACTTCTTTATAGATATTCATTCGTTCATTCTTGCATTCAGCAAAGGTTTGGGGACATGCAAAATGGGCATGAAGAGCCTCACCAACACAGACATCAGGAGATCATAAGGGAGACAAGACAGGTGCCCACGGGGCAGCAGAAATCAGTGTGTGGAAGGGACCGGCAGAGGTGCTCAAAGCAGTAAAGAAGCTGGGAAGCAGGAAAAAGTCCTGAGGAAATCAAGGAAGGCCTCGCGGAGAAGGTGATGTGGGCACGGGGTACTGATGGATGGGTAGGACATGGGCAGTGGGAAGATGGCTTTTCAGTCAAAGAGGGAAAAAACAAGAGAAAATAAAAGAGTTGAGGAAGAGACACTCGGAGTGGTTTGGGGGAGAGGCGAGTCATCAAACCGAGCTGAGCGTAGGTCATCCCCGAGAGAAAAGACTGGAACTAGACCATGAGAATAGACGGTGCTTCTGCTCTGCCTCAGGCCATTTGGATTTTATTAGGAAGCTAAAGGGAAGTCTAGGATTTGAAATTGGGAAGTGACAAAACCAAAGTTTAACGTCTAGCAAAGGGGTGGGGTGAGAGGGGTGGCCCTGGGGTGAGGAGCCCGGTGAGGAGGCTGACCCGTCACGCAGCCTGGGGAGCCATCGGGAGGCGCGGCCAGGCCAGGGCCTTGAGCACCATCAGATGCGGGAACGCAGGAAAGGAAGGAGTGAAAATGACTCAAAGGCTGTGCTCGGGTGACAAGAATGGTGGAGACACTGACAGAAATGTGAGGGACAGAAAGTGGGGGAACATTGGGGGAAAGGAATTTGGTTGCAAATTCAGTGCATTTAATGTGCCCGGTGAATCCCAGCTCAGGGATTCCAGAGCCCCACGATTTTTCAAAACCACCTCCACGGCCCAGGTTCCTGACTTACTGAAGGGTTAAGATTTTCATTTGTTCATGTAACAGGACAAGTTGGTGAGAAATATTGGGCTGACTGGTGTTGCCATTTCTTTCCCTGATCCCCGAAAAGAGATGACAACCTTGTGCTTCTTGGAGCCCAGGGAGAGCAATTCCATGGGATCGTCCCAAGGGAAAGGGATGAGGGAGTTCTCTGAAGGGGAGGGGCAGTAGCGGGGGAGCTGACGAGGAACCGAGTTCTTCGAAGGGACCTGGGGTTGCTGGCGCCCTTTCTTGCAGCCTCCAAAGGGAAATGCTACAGGGAGCACCTAGGGAGGAGACATGGACTCCCAGGCTCCTAAAGACCCCGACATCCAAGCTTGGCATCGGTGCTGGCCAAGGATAGAGTGTGCTGCTGCGCAGTTTTGCAAGAAAGAGGGGGCCCGGGTGAGTCTCAGGGGATGAGTGAAGGTGGAAATCCCTCTTTCCTGGAAGAAGGATGCCCTTCTCTTCCCGCAAAAGCACCGTTGCTCCTAAGCTGTGTGTCCTTGAGGCTATAGCTGCCAGGAGGGCATCTTTTCAAAAGATGCACAAAGGGTCTGTAGAGGCTCATAATGGCCTTGCCCAGAGAGCAGGAGCATTCTCTACTCCAGATCTGCAAAAGAAGTAAACATGACCCCGCAACTCCCACCCCTGAATCCTGGGTGACACACAATGCCCAAGATTGATTTTCTTGCTACTCTGGTAAGTGGGATCTTGCAGTCAGATTAGTTTTATTTAGAGGAAGAGAAGTTTTTAAGTTTCAAAAGTACATTAAAAATAAAATTAAATAATCTGCTATTTCTCATAGCCAGAACTGTGGAATAAAACCTGCCCCGCTCTATTCATGCACTGAGTTGCATGAGCCCCTCTCATCACTGGGGGGCTGCAAACACCACCTGGGGTCACAGTTCCCTCATCCAGTATCAGGTAGACACTCCTCTCCCAGTGTCCCTCCTGAGCCTGGGCTTTCCTGGGCCCTTCTCAGCTGCTGTCTACACAGGGAGTTAAAGAGGATTTCCCGGGATCCCCTGACGGGGGCAATCACACAGGCTCACTGCACTCATCTCATTTAATTGAGTTATTCTGGGAGGGCTGGAGGCCACCGCACACACGGCATAAGCGTATTCATCAAACTCTCATTGCTTCCAGTCATGAAGTGATCCTCCAGGCCAGCCCAGTGCAGGAAGCAAACACTCCGCAGCAGAGGGAGCCTGACAGATGGGGAAGCTGAGGGCCAGGCTGTGCGTGGCCCAGGGGAGCTCCAGAAAGCTGCTCTGGGGGGCTCGCTGGAGTCTGAGCGCACCACAGAGACTTCCTTCCTCCCTCTACTGAAGGACAGTGGATGGACCAGTCCTCTGAGGCCTCTAGCCGCCCCCACCACTACTTAGCTAATGTCACATGTGGATAGGGACAGCCAGAAATCAACCAGATAATGGGATATCCGAAGGTTGTTCTTAAACCATAACATTTTTCCCCAATCACATAAGCATGTGGTACTTTACAGGAAGTGTGGAAAATGTAGAAAAACATACAGAAGAAAACTTAAAAATCACTCAAAAGGAAAACACTATGGTGTATATACAGTCATGTGTCATTTAGCGACAGGGATATGTTGTGAGAAATGTGTCGGTAGGCGAGTTCACCGTTGTGTGAACATCACAGAGGGTACTTACACAAACCTACACGGCACAGACCACTGCTTCTAGGCTACAGACCTTAGTGCAGCGTGTTACTATACTAAGCACTACAGGCAACTGTAACACAATGGTAAGGATTTGTGCATCTAAACATGTCTAAACAAGAAAAGATACAGTGAAGATGTAGCATAAAAGATAAAAAATGGTGCACCTATACAGGGCACTTACCATGAGCGGAGCTTGCAGGACTGGATGTCGCTCGAGGTGAGTCAGTGAGTGGGTGGTGGGTGCGTGTGAAGGCCTGGGACATCACTGCACACTGCTGTAGACTTTATACACACTGTGCACTTAGGTTATGCTAAATCGATTTAAAAAGATTGAGTAATTGTACTGTGTTACAATGACTACAACAGCACCAGGCGATATGAATCTTTCTGCTTCATTATAATCGTATGAAACCATCATGGTATATGCAGTTCATCCTTGACCAAGACATCACTAGGTGGCACATGACTGTACATACGTCTAGTGTACTCTTTTATCAAATTTGTGATCAGGCTGAAGAGGCCAATTGTCCCCAGTCTAAATTCTAAAAAGAATGATAACTGAAAATTCTTAAACATTCAGGAAAGTGTAGAGAGTAATACTGCCAACACTCAGACACCTGTCACTCGGTTTTTTGTCTGTATGCTTTTTGTTATAAGTTTTTAAGCTTTTTGGTTGGAATTAATCCCAGTTAATCTACTGTCCATATTCTGGTGTTGATGACCTAACAGAAGCCTTGGATCTAATCTCGGCCCAGGTGTTGCATTCTCTTGTCATATCTCCTTTGCCCCTGAATCTAGAACATTTCCACAGCCTTTCTTTGTTTTCTGTGATGGTGACATGAAGAATACAGTCTTCTCTGCTCTTTTTTAATGGAACATTCTTTGGCTTTGCTTGTCAGATGTCTCCTTGTGTTTAGATTACGGTTATGCATTCTTGGCTGGATTGCTGTGTAGGTGATGCCATCTGTCCCTCACTGACGATGTTAATTTTGAACCCCAGTCAAAGTCTGTCCCAATTTTTCCACTATGTATAATTACTACATTTTTTCTCCCTTGCAACCAATAAGGAGTTTGTGGTTAAGCATGAAGACAATGCAAATATCCTGCTTGCCGTCAAAATTTCCTCTTGGGTTTTACATCCATTGATGATTCTTGCCTGATCCAATCTTCATCTGAGGTGAGAGGTGGAAGGAAGAAGTCTGGGCAAAGAAACACATTTTGGAAGGAAGGTCCAGGGGACAAATGGAACCCGGTGTTTTTAGGGAAGCCAAAATGTTCTCATCTGGCTGGATTCTCCAGGGTGAGAAGGGAAAGAAGTGATATGAGAGGTAAACAGGCCAGATCATGAAGGGTCTCTCAAGAGATCTGACGCTTGCATTCTATTCTTCAGGAATGGGAGGGTCACTGAGCTGCAATGGACCTCCCTGGAGGACCGGCTGAGGGGAAGGGGAGTGAGAGCAGTTCAGAGGCCTCGCCACTATCCAGGCTGAAGACAGAGATGATCACAAAAAAAGGGAGAAATCTCAGGGATCAAGGAGACCACAGACAGGGCAGGGCCGACCAGGAATTATTATGTCCTCTTCAAGGGCATGTGTGTCATTAAGGACCCAGCAGGAGACTTACAGTGCAGCCAGGACTCATCCCTTTTTCTGGGACACCCTGAGAAAAATATGTCCTCTCTTGCCAACCTGGTGACGCCATCAGGGCTCTTGTTGCGTGAACAGGTAGGATGTGAATGTGTGCGGGAGCAGAGGAAGTTAGTTTCAGGAGGGTCTAGAGTAACAACACAGCCAATGGTGTCTGTGTTCCCTGTGGGCAGGGACTGGCCTGTGTGTTTTCATCCTGCCAGAGCATCTGAGCCTCCAGGAAGAAGCTCCAGTGCCACCGCCCCACTCTGGCCCCTACAGCAGTAGCAGTGCCCCAAGGGGGACAGGGGTGGGGACCCCCAAAGGAGTCCCTGGGAATAAAATGTCAGGCTGTGCCTTAGGAGAATGAGATGGGCACAGGGCACATCAGCTCAGGGCGAAGGTTGGGCGTATATGGGAGCTGGCAGCTTCATTCATCCGCTCACTTAGTCATCCAGTGCATGTTCAGTGACCGCCTTCTATGTGCCAGGCACTCCTGGAGGTGCTGGGGGTGCAGCAGTGAAAGAGACATCTGGGATGGGAGCTGGAGGCGGGGAGGTGGTGATAGCACATGGTATCAACAGGTAAGGACAAGGTACCCAGGACCCATCCCTCAGACCTTGGTCTCCTGACCCCCCCATCTTAGTCCATTTCTACCCACTGACTGCTGTGCCTTGATATTCATGGCTCTGAGATCAGTTGCTTAAGGCTTCTCACAATGTTCACTTTATTTACATTTCATCTGTGTAAAAGTTAGATCACACTTCCCACCATGAGATAAATGCTTTCATCAGGGGCCCCGGGGCTTGGAATCTGCTTTTAGAATATTCCAGATGTCATGGTAGACTGGAACTCCTGTAATGTAGTCCAGCACTTCTGGACACAAAGAACCCCAGCAGGTGATGGTGGGGGAAAGTCCAATTTGACAAGAAGATAGGGTGGGGTGGGAGTGAGGGAAAGCCACCCATATCCAAACCCACCCTTATCTCCCCGCCACGTTGCCCAGCTCTGCTGCCATTATATGTTGGTTGTATCAATAATTCCACTCACTCAAACACCTTTCAACATATTATGTTGAAAACACACACTATGTCCTATGGAAAGCTAAAGATCAGTAAGTAACCAGTAGAAGTAGACA
The DNA here is from genome assembly GCF_027409185.1 of Cynocephalus volans. Classification (NCBI taxonomy): domain Eukaryota; kingdom Metazoa; phylum Chordata; class Mammalia; order Dermoptera; family Cynocephalidae; genus Cynocephalus; species Cynocephalus volans. Next base: position 69,293,290 of record NC_084466.1, read on the forward strand.
GCAGCTCTACCCTGGGCCTCCCTGAGTCAAGCACAGACTATACACATGATTCACTCTGGGCTTTAGCTCATCATGTGATCCTGGACCCCCAAACCCTTCAAAACTAGGGCACTTCTCAGATATGTGACTCACCATTGCTGGCGATCTTAGAAATGCACTGATGACATGCCTTCTCCAGACCGCCTGGCATTGTTCTTGCTTGCTGACAAAGTTCTGCGGATCAAAAATAATTCATTAGAAAGGTTGGTGGAAGGATTTACTCAGCACCACAAACTACCTGTGTGCACGTCAGCTGTGGCCTGCAGGGTCACCTCAGCAGCTGGGGAGTCTGGGTGCCCGTGGCAACACTGGTCTGCCTGTGGTGTGGTCTTGCTAGTGGTTATTGGGACTGAGAGAAACACTCCTTACTTCACAGATGAGGGAACCAAACTCAGAGAGGTAAAGAGGCCTGCCCAGGGATACCCAGCCAGGAAGACATGGGGCCTGGAGGTGGAGGTAGTAATAGCTATCAATTACTGAGCAATTGCCACATGCAGGGTATTGTGTTAGCTCTTTATACGCATCATCTCATATTCAATCCCATAACAATCCTGTCTGGGAAGTATTAACTCTGTTTACAGGTGGAGCTTGGAAACTCAGAGAAGTTAAGGTTCACCCTACAGCCAGAGCTAGCAACTAGCAGAGCCCCAATATGATCTAGGTATATGCACAGAGCTGGCACCCTTCTCCCTTCCTGGCACATGTCTCCCTGCTCCACTCTCCAAGGTCCCGAGGAGGAAGGGACCCAGGGACTTGACCACAGCAGCCTGACCATCACCATCCCGGCTTCACTGTGGACTTGCTGCGGTCTGAGCAAGTTGGTTGAGAAAGAGCTCCCCTTCCTTGGAAGACATACCCATAAATTTTACATCTACAACAAAAATCCAACCAATCAAGACAGCAAATTTTCCTGCCCAATGAAATGAGGTGTCCCTGTAAAGACAGTAGAAGGGGAGGAGGGTCCCTCTGTCCCTTTGTCCCTGATGCCTGGGTATGGGGCAGTTCTACCATTTTCTAACATCTTGTTGCTTGGGAGTGAGGCCTCTGTGGGGCTGGCTGATCCAGACAGGATCTGGGGCAAACGGCCTTACCTCATACACAAAGTCTCTCCAGGAACGTGTCCCAAATATGCACAGCTCCAACTGAAGGCATGCTTTAAAGAGTCATCGTTACTAGTACCGCAGAGGTTTGCAAACCAGGGGACTGCGGCATCTTAGCAACGCTGCCTGCAGGTGCTCCTGGGTGAACTAGGCCTTAATGCAGCAGGGACAGGTGGTGGGAGGAGAATTGTGCTGCAGGGACAGAGGTGGAAATGATGACAGAAGGAGAGCTACACCGGGGCTGTGGTTCACTGCGATGCACTCCACTACTAGCCCTGGGCATGGGTCTGCTGGCAGAGCCCCCGGCAGGCAGCTCCTCCCCAGGTGGTGTCTCTCTCCAGCTGATCCTCCGCTAACTCACAGGCAGGGTGATTTAGCCAGAGCTTTTGGCTCCCGGGATTAGAATGAGGTATGGGATTGTCATCCCCATCGCTGTGCTTCTAGGGTATGTCATACTCAGAACCTGGATTTGGTATCTGCAGGCTCTTCTTGACCGCAGGAGGAGGCTGTGTGAGGGGAAATGGGTCAGCCCCAAACTAGAGGTGGATCACCAGTGCTAGGGCCTTCCACATGTCACCTCGTCTAACCCCCCAGCTCCCCGGGATGCAGGCATGCCCCCATTTTACAGAGAAAACTGAGATTCAGATCTATTCATTTGCTCAGTTACCTCCTTAGTGAGTGGTAGAACTGGGATTTGAAAGGAGGCTCTGTGACTCTATTTGAAACCTGCTCTCTATGACTTCAAAACCCACAATCTCTCCACCTCTCCCCAGAGCAATAATAAAGGGACAGAAGCCAGCAAGAAAAGGCTTCCCAAGGCAAGTCAGGGACTATGCAAGGAGATCACTGCACCTTCTTGATCAGTCCTGTGGATGCCTGATCTCATTTAACCTAAGGATTATCCCCATTTTACAGGTGAGAAAACTGAGGGTCAGAAGAGTTAAGAACTTGCCCAAGATCACACAGCCAGATAGAACGCAAGCGTCTTAAGATCTGCCAAACTTGAGGTGCTGCTCTCTCTCCACCAGAACTGACTTTGACAGTTACAATGCAGTGAGATAACAGGACACAAAGCAATGGAGCTGAGCACCACAGGTTTCACAGCCCCTTTATCCCCCACGACATGCCATGCCAGGCGATTCCCAGTCACGCCTCTGCTCTTCCTGCCTCCTGATGCCGCCTGTCCTACCCACTCTGCTCCCGGAAGCAACTGTGGATGCGTGTGTGCATCCTTGTCTCCCTGGTACATGGTAGGTCTTCAATATGTTTAATGAATGATTCCACAACCTCGATTCAAATGTCCCCTCACAAGGCTCCATTTTTTTCTGTAATGTCGTTGTAAAAATTGTTGCTGTGGTGTCTTTACACACAGGACATCAGGAAAACTGCAGTCCTGAGTAAACAGCAGCTCCTTCCTCTACTCAGCTCTGCACCGATCAAGGTGAAATTAGATCAGTGCTCTGGGCTGATGGGGCTTGCCAGGTGCATGCCCTTCTGTCCAACAGAGAGTAGGCCCTGAGTCACAGACAACTGGTCACTGTGTGGGTTACAGATCAATTACTGTGTCCACACTTCATGAGGCTGATTACCACAGGAGTGCCCCATAAGCTAAGCCACTTAAACCCCCACCTGGAAAAACAATCCTCCCGTACTCAAGGACAAGCCCAGTTATCTAGAGCAGTGGGAGGGTTGCACCCATAGGGGCTGCTGACCCGGACGGTGGGTCCCTTTCCTCTCACTGGGCTTGCTCCTATCCACCTGAGGGAGGCCCCTCCGCTCTGTGGCTGCTGCGCTGTCTGAGGGTTTTGGGAGAGAAGTCAGACTCATGCTGTCCCTGGCCACATCACAGAAAAAGCCCCAGCCCCATACGCCCCTCTTCCTATGTCTCAGCCCCAGATGTGCTGCACCCTGCTCTCTGACAGTCTCATGGGGTTTTAGAACTTGTGAACTGCAACACGCAGGCCCTCTGCACACCACAGCTTGTAAATACCATGTAGGAGCTAGTGGAATTTACGTCTCAGGGTCAGAGTGGACTTTGCGTCTTCTAGCCACGGGCCACAACATTTTCCTCCTACATCACAGAAGGGAAATAACAAAGGGAGGAGAAGAGCAAGGGTTTACACTTGTGCAGTGGAGTTGCCACCGATTTATAAATTCCTCTGGAAATGTTGAACTGTTTCTATCATACCTGCAAGCCAAGAGTCCAGCCTCTAAATCCACAGCAGCTTTGTTTGTGTCACATTATAACAACACAAACATTTGTGCCTTGGGCCACTAATGGGTTAAGAGGCACGATCTTTAGTCTCCCGTGACTCTTATAGAACCATGTCCCACTACAAAAAATAATGTAGGGCTGCACATAGATTTTTTAAAATTCAAATATCTCAAATTGACTGATCTCTTTTGCCACTAGCTGCAAATAATGGTAGAAACTCAATTTTAAAATAATGATATCTTTATTGGTGATAATATCAGATCTGATGAGGCAGCAGCCAACAGACCAGACCAACACAAGGCACAGATATTAGATTCATTTTATAAATGAGGCAATTCTTATGCCCTCAAGTCCTTTATTTTCGTAAACTGACAAGATGGATGAGAACTAAAAAGAGAATGACGTGCTGCTAATTCTGTCACGCCTTAAAGAATGTTCCCTGAGAGACAGGTAGCTGTCACAGTAGAACTGAGCTTTGGCACCCAGCCGGAAAGAGAAGACGATTCCCATGCAGAGTCCCAAATACTTGCCAGAAAACCTTTCACACGGTATTCAACGTCACTTATAAGTCCACCTATCTGGTTGGCAAAGATTAAACAGTTTAGGATTTGAGTGAGGAAGGAGGGAAACAGGGCTAAGGATACACTGCCAGTGAGCACATAAATGCCTTCTTTGGAGGGCAGTTCGGCACAACCTATGACAGTTAGCGTAGGCAGGTGACCCATATATAACATGATTTCATTCATGTAATAATGTCTACATATACCGTATATGTAAATGCACAGGGAAAGATCAGAAGCACACACACCAACCATTGTTAATAATCATTCCCTATGGAGAGAAACACAGGGAAAGGCCCCAGGCATGGGGTATGGAGGAACGTGCTGGAGGTGAGCGTGCCAAGTTATGTTCATTTCCGCTTCCTACCCTAATAATGTTTTTTTACTTTTCCCCCATGAGCAGGTTTTACCTTTATCATTTAAAACTTCTTGATCAAACCTCTTAAAATTATTATTTAAAAAGAGAAGTGGTTTAAGTATTTTCCTAAAGTCCAGAGATAAAAAAGTAGCATATGGGGCGTAGACAAGCAGGAAGGAGTAAGTCTATCTGGGAGCAGCAATGAATAGGAAAGACATGATGTGACGGCGGTGGGGAGTCTTTTTCTCGTCTGGAATATTTTCTTTAAAATTGTGAAAGCAAATTAGAAAAATTAGATCATAGAGAAAAGGAAACCATTTGTCATTACAAACAACTGCAGAACTCCGAGCCCAACAACTGTGAGTATTTTGGAGCTTTTCTTTCAAATATATGCATGCGTGTACGAACATATGGACAGGTGCATGCACACGTTTTAAATGGTTTCAATCGTCAGGTGCATTTAATGAACACTTCACATTTGATGTAAAAATTCTTTCTGTTACTGTGTGGTCTTCACAGCTATCATTTTAACAGCTGTATCATTGCACAGAGTAGGCTATATCAAACTATACTTAACCATATCTTGTTGTTGGATATTTACCTTCCACTTCTCACTATTATGACTAACCCTAACAGATATATCTTTCCATGAAAATTGCTTTTTTTCATGCATTAGATCACTCCCTTAGAATAAATAATGATTTAATTAAAAAGCATGAGCAATTTTTTGGCTTTTGAGGTAATATCAACTCTCAAAAAAGCTGTATCCATTTCCAGTGCCATCAGCAATATGAGAGTGCCTGTTTCACCACACACTAGCTAGCACTGGGCGTTAGAAAGAATAAAGCATTTCTTATTACTTATATAGGCAAAAATGAAATTATTTTAATTTGCATTTTTGATTACCATAGTGCACTTTCTTTCTATGCTTCTTTCTCAGTTATATGTTCCTCTTGTCACTTAGTTTTTATGACCTATGATACGGATTTACTTCAAAGCAAGCTCACCAAAAATGCTACAATTTGAGAAAATAGCAGTGAATTTGCTTTTTTATTCACAGAACTCACCGTGTAAATTTACAGATTCAAACATGCTACGAAAGACCTATTCACTATTATGGTAGGAACTTGAAAAACTCACAAAACTCATCCACACACTCTCCTTCATCCTTTCAAAGGGCAGCTCTTTTTTGTTTGTTTGGTGGCTGGCTGACACAGGGATCAAACCCTGGACCTTGGTGTTACCAGCACCATGCTCTAATCAGCTGAGCTAACCAGCCAGCCTCAAATGGTAGCTCTTCTAAGAGAGTGAGGGTCCCTCAAATGCGGGTGATGCTCACTGGAGTGGATCCAAGGTAATGATGAGGTAATGACAGATTCTAGTCAATTTCTAAACTTTCTAAGTACTAAGAAAATGCACAATTTTCTTATTTGGTAGAAAGTTTTCTTATTTGATAGAAATCTGAAGTGGAAAGAGTACCTTCTTTCCACTGTGAACAACCAGTGACTTACACGTCCATCTGATAAGGACTGAATTGTGTCCCCAAGTTTTATGTAATAAAAGCTTGATCCCCACTTTAACTGTTGTGAGGGTGGTAAATCCTATAATGGTAATTGAAAGGTGGGGCCTTGAAGAGGTGATTGGATTATGAGGACTATGCCTAGTGAATGAATTGATCCTAATGAATTGTGGTCATGTCTGATGGCTTTAAAAGGAACCAGCTGAGGAGGTTAGTTCTCTCTCTGCTCCACCATACATGCCACGTGATACCCTGAGTTGCTGTAGTCACCACCAAGACAAGACCCTCACCAGATCCATTCCCTGGACTTTGGCCTTCCCAGCCTCCATAACTGTAAGCAATACATTTTGTTTTCTTACAAATCACCCAGTTCCAAGTATTTTGTTAGAAGCAACAGAAACGGACTAATGCACCATCCCTGTGTGTGACTGTGATAGGATTGTGTCACACATGCTTCTGCACTAATAAGGGGAGTGATAACAGCACCTGCTGCCTCCTCCCACAGGAGGCGAGTGATAATAAAAAGCACAAAGAGAATTAATCAATAATAACTCCCAAATGACATTCTCAACACATTTTTCATTTTCAGTCCAATTGGTATATCTCAGTGGTTCTCAGCGAGGGGCAATTTGCTCTCCATGGGACATCTGGCAATGTCTGGAGACATTTTTAATAGTCCTGACTGGGGTGAAGCTGGAGATAAATAGTAGAGGTGCTGCTAAGCATCCTACAGACAGTGCAGGTCCCCGCAACAAAGAATGGTCTGGTCCAGAAACCAATAGTACTAAGGCTGAGAAACCCTTTTATATCTAACATTTACAGTTTTAGTGTTCACGCTTATAAAATACTACTTTATTTTAAACCTCTGATTTGTGTCCTATAGCAACAGTAAGCCTATATATACAGGTGTCTAAGTTTTTAACATTTAGCGCTGGGTCAGTATTTAGCATTACTTATTTTTACCCCAAATTTCCAACCTGAAGCAGCAACACATCTTTGGCTTGGTGATTGTGTTTTTAGTGGTTGGCTTGGTAAATTAAACTATTTATTCTTAAATTAGACGGGAGGGGGACCCCAACTCATTGCTTGGTTTTGAATAACATTGAATGTTAAACATCAACCATCTCCATACCTGTTCCTTCAGAGGCAGATGTTAAGCTGTACTGTTGACTGTTTCCAGCAAACATTTTGGGTCTTCAGGACACAGAATCCTTTCTTATCTGAAGCTCTCTCTGTCTCCTGTGCTGTTTTCTCTCCTAACTACGCCCTCACAGGTGAATTCAGTAGAGGTTACTGCATACCTACTGTGTCCCAGAGTGCTTCCACCACCTGCCTAGGATTCTTCACTGTTTGTCTCCTGTGAAATGAAAAATGTACTTCCTTTGAGCTCTAGCACACTTTTAAAATGACCGTGTCAAATCCACCTGCTCAGAGACCCAATAGGTAAAACACAGAGATAATTTCTGCCATCCCCACTCGCTGCCCACGGTTGAGCAAGTTGTCTCTAACAGTCCAGCATAACTTGCTTTCGCCCTGTAGTTTATTGCTCCTTCAGGATTACTCTGTTTACCAGAAAAACCATTTTCCTTCGACTCAGTGAAGATTGTTTTCTTTTCCCCTACACAATTAAGAAAAAGTACTTCCACAATGCATTCATTTTCTTTCCAGGAAGCAGAAATCGACACACTGTCATCTTCCTATAAATGATTCCGAGAAACCCTCTGCTAGAGGTGTCTCTCCAACTTTAAAGGCTGCACGAGGCTGACCTGACTCACCTTTGGAGCTGACGACGAAGCCAGGCCCAGACCGGGCAGCACCCCTCCACTCTGCGCTACCCCTGTCTCTTCACTTCGGCTCCCCTCCTCGTTGCACGCTCTCTTCCTCTCTTTCTCGCTTCGGATTTCTCTCCTGCAGCATGACAGCAGCTCGTGGTTGTTCCTCCGAGGGGCGGATTGTCTGCATTTCCCACTCCCGCGTGTGGGGGAGGCAGCCCCACCACCCGCTTTCACTCCCCTGGAGAACCTCCCAGGGCCGCCAGGGGGCAGCAGCGCAACCCCGCGAGGCTGTGGGACGCCGGCCGGCCTCTGGAGCCAGGATTTCCTGCTGGGAACGTTTCATGTCAGTGCCTTATGTTTGGTCGGTGGTGTGAGCCTCTTCCCATTTCTTGCTCTCCCTATGTGCTGGTGGCACAGAAGGAAGAGTGGACCGAGCAGGGACTGCTTGGTAAAGAGGGTGAAGGTATTCTAAGTGGGGCTCAGGACATAAGAGGTGACAAGTACTTCGGGATTGCTGTGTAGAAAAGGGATTAAACTGATTCGTGTCATTCTAGAGTCCAGACCTGAGACAAAGAGTGAAGTTACAGGGAGGCAGAATTGTGCCCCGTAGAACAAACTTTCTAAGAGTTGCCAGCCTAGACCTGCAACAGGCCGCTCTGCGAGGCTGTGTTGCCTGTTGTAAGCATCAAGTGGCCAAGGTTCTCAACTGCTCATTTATAAATGCCCGGGACACTTTATTAAAATGCAGATTCCTGCCCCACCTCTCAAAGATCTGAACCTGTGGGTCTGGGCTGGGGCCCAAGAATCTGCATTTTAGACTCTGATACATACCCGGTGGGTGCTCCATGGACCACACTTGGACAAACAGTGGAGTCATCTGTCATTAAAGACATCTTCCAACCCTGACATTCTACTTTTTTTGTTGTTTTAGTGGAAAAGGTTGGTCTGCAGGGGCAGGACAAGGCTGAGGCAAGAGAGGTGCCTATTAAGCAAACTGTAAGGAGCTGCTCCTTCTTATGGCCACCCGTGACTCGTGGGGCCCTGAGAGTGGCCCCTCCTTTAATCTTCTGTGCTAGGCCCCTCTCTTGCCTCACTCTAGTTCTGGCCCTGCCACCCTCCCAGCCCTGAATCCAAGCCGCCCACCTCACACTGGGGGTGGGGGACAAAGGGGGAAGGGGACCTGTTGGAGGAAAGGACATATAGAAGGTGCTTGAATCTTCTTTCCAAAGTTTGGCCACACCTCACAGTGAGCAAGTCAGAGTGAAGTAACTGTGAGCAGCGAGGGCAGAGCCTTGAGGATCCCTTGCTCCAATGGTGGGGTCTGGGAGTACACAGTGACCAAGAGCCCGGCCTGAGGTGTCAAAAAAACCAAGCTCTTTTTGAGCATGTTTCAGTTCAGGGGTCAAAAAAAGACAAAATTGCAGGTGATAGGGCAGTCGCCCCGGGAGTTCAGCAAGGAGGGAACACAGGCTGGTCACTCAGTAGCTTTTCCAGATGCTCCTGCAGACACAGCGAAACATGAAGAATGTTTTTCTCCCAAACCGAATAACTGTATAGGTAAGGACAGAAATAGGGGCTTTTGTGGGGAAAAAGCAGGAGTCAATGGAAAGTGATTATGAGACTCCAAAGCTAAAAAACAGTAGTAATAGCAGTGATAGCTGTATCACTTAAGAAGTCAGGGAATTCGATATGGGGAATTAGTTACAAAAGCCCTGGCAGAGCTGAAATTCAAACAAGACATGGTGTTGCAGTGGTGGGGTAACTCAGAGACTAGCAACAGGCAATGGCAGCCCAAAGGATGATGCGGAAAACTGCTATTGGAAATGCCGCCCAAAGCGAGCCAGGTGCTACCGATATCCCCATTTCACAGATGAGTAGGGTGAGGTATGGAGATGAAGTAGCTACCCAAGGTCACATAGCTGCTAAGTGTGTAATGAATTTTAACTCAGGCGATGCAATCTAGATTCCATGCTCGGGACCACTACATTTATTACCATATGAATGAAGGGCACGTGGGAGGAGATGATAGTAAAATTGAGTGCAAGTTGAATTCAGAGCATAAATTTTATTATGCATGTTGTTAGTTGAGGTGGCCCTGATGGTGAAAGCGAGTTCATTCATTTATTGAACAAAGGCAGCTTACTCCCGGCCAGACCCTGTGGGTAAAAGGATTATTTGAAAAAATCCACCGTATCTCATAAGGAATTTTAATTCAAAAGACTAATAATAAGTTAATGAGTGTATACCCGAGTGTAATTACACAGGAGTCTGAGTTAAGAACGGTATGCCTGACTTCTTGACAGAAGCCATGGAAATGGAGGTAGCTACTAACATTGGCCAAAGACCAAGTCATGCACCTGATAAGGAGCCATGGGAGCCCCCTGACTCATAAGTGCTTTTTCCTGCTCTCTCCCCGAAGGTTGTGCAAAATATTGTTTTTGCTTTTGTCTTATGTGTTATTTTCAAATAAATTAGCTCTGTGTAACCATCTTCATTTTATTCATGCTTTCCATGAGGAGATTTTTATTCTGATGTCACTCTTCTATTTGAATAACTTTTTCTGTATTTACCATCTACTAATCCTGACAGCTTCCTAATTTGGGAGAAAACCTTCAGGGTCTCTCACTTCAACTTCGACCTGAATCGAAAAGCATTTTTAATAGAAGCTTTCATTTTCTTTTTGACTTTTCTCATCATTATAATTTTCCTGAAGATGTTTTAAGAAAAAGAGAAACAGGATGTTGGAGTCCTGGACTAGTTCATAGTCCAGAAGAAGAACAGTTCAACAACAATCAAACCCTGAGCCGTGCTACAACCTGGACGGTGTCTAAGTGAAATCGGCCAGTCATGCAAGGGCTGATACTGTTATGATTCTCTCGTGTGAGGTGCCACAGAGTAGTTTACTTTCATAGACACAGAAAGCAGAGCGGTGGCTGCCAGGAGCTCGGGGTAGGAGAAGTGGGGAGTTATTATTTTATGGGTATAGGATTTCAGTTTTGCAAAATGAAAAAAAGATTAATTGTACAACAGGGTGTCTGTATTTAACACTACTGTACTGTACATTTTTAAATGGTTAAGATGGTAAGTTTTACGTTACATGTATTTCATTGCAATTTTACAAACAAACTCCTGGGTCTAGGGGGGAAAAAGTCAACCCCTGACATTCAAAGGGCCCCGTGGAACTGGGCAGTTGTCCAAGGTGTTCCGGGAAAATCTCGTGGTCTCCTTCAGCCCCAGTTTCAGCAGTGCCAGAGGCCCCGCAGCAGGACGCGAGGGCACCCCCTGCGGACTGGCTCCTGGCCCACTGGAAGGTTTCCAGCCTCAACGCTTTTATTCAGGTCTAAGGTGGAATCTTAGAGTGGGCTTGAGGGAAAAATATGCACGTCTTCCTGTCCCTAACCTGGGCTGCTGAGTCCAAGAGGGTCTCAAAGTCCCCAGGGGCGTGTGTCAGGAATGGGGACATGCACAGCGCCACTTGCTGGGGGTTCTTTGCCCTCCCTCCCCACCTCCCCCTGTGTCTGGTGCCCTTTCTAGTGGCTGGGCTGTCACGTTAAGGAACAGCTGCCTTTCCGCAGGGCTCTGCTCCAGCCCTGCGAACTGGCTCTGTCCTCGCCTGATTTCCTAAGACAAAGACACTGTGTCAGGCTCTTCCTAATCTTTCTCACATATTTACTTTTTGCAGATTAGTTTTTCTTTAAAGGTGATTTAGTCACATTTCCCCAGAAGGAAAAACCCTTCTAGTAATTTTGTTTGAGACTGCATAAAATTTACAGATAAATTTCAGGAGAATTGGCATTCTACTCTTGTTCTTTTGTGATTGTTATCAATTTTGAAATTTTAAGTTGATTCTCTCTTTTTTTAAAGTAGGAAATCAAATCATCTGTAAGTAATGCTGATTTCTTTCTAATATTTATACCTACTGTCTTAGTTCCTTATGTAATGATCGGCTCTCATTTATGAGTTGGTGAATGCTACCCACTTTGTCTTGTTCTTGATTTTAATAATGTTTTGAGGGATGAATTTTTTAAATATTTAAAAACTGGACGAGGGCTCTGACTGATCAGAATGGAGGCACCAATCAGAACAGATGCCATGTAGACAACTGGTGCAGCTTAATCAAGTGCAATGATAGGGAAATAGTAAGCTCCAGGTGTTTTATTACCAAGCATGATGTTGTTTGTTAATTTGTAATAAATTTAAAATAATATTTTAATTCTTATTTTACCAAGAATTTTTTCTGAGTATAGAGTAAAAGGTCTTCATGACTTGGTTTCAACCTTTCTTTCCAGCCTGATATTTCTCAATGTGGCTCAACGTGCACCTGCTCACTCATAAAGCCCTCAGGGACTATCTAGTATAAAGGGATTCAGTCCAGCCGTGCGAAACAAAGAGTTCAGGATCAGATCCCTGGAGTTCCCATTCCCTTCTCATGGACTGCTCTCGGTCTGGGAAACCCTTCCCGCTAACAAGCTGCAAAAGCACCCAGCTTTCAGAACTTGGCCCAGACGTCCCATCTGAAGTCTTCCTCGACTATCTCCGGCTTTCTGTGTACCTCCAACTGAGAAAGAGTTGGCCCCTTCCTCCTTTGTGCACCCCAGGGTATCCAGGACACTCCTCTAGCAGGGTGCCTGTCACACTTTCCTTGTATTTGGTTCTTTCCATTTGTGAACTGTGAGCTCCCCTGTCCTTAACAACAAGCACAAGGTCTGATGCCTAATTAGCATGCGATTAACATTTGTTGTCTAAATGAATAAAAGAGTGGTGAATCACACTCTCAGCATGAAGATTTATCCTGTACAACCGATACATTTTTAGAAACATTAAATGGGTATATTTTCATCCTCTTAAATTATGATGTCATGGTAAAGAAAAAAAGCAAGTATCATTGTTCTGATTACCTATTGTTGTGTAATTATTCTAAGTGAAGTGGTATAAATGACAATGATCATTTATTAGCATTATCTCTCTCAGTTCTGGAGGTTGGCAGGGCTCAGCTGGAAGGTTCTCACTTGGGTTTCTCATATGGATGCAGACAGACGGTGGCTGGGACGCAGTCATCTGAAGGTGTCCCCACACACATAGCGGTGGCTGACAATACACTCTGTTAGTAATAGTCCCCGTTATGCGTGGATTTTTGCCCATCTCATAAATGAGATTGCAATGTTTATTTTCAGTTGCATTTCTCTAATTATAAGTGTGCTTGGAAGTATTTTTCATATGTGTAAGAGCCATTTGCATTTGTCTACACTCAATTTATTCAAATCTTTTGGTAATTTATCTGTTGGGCTGTTGGTCTTTTTCTATTTGATTTCAGAAGCTCTTTATAAAATGGGCACTGTGGATGTGGCAGTGAACAAAACAAAGTCTCTGCTTTCATGGGGCCTTCTTCTAGCGGCTAATCCCTTTCTACGGCTTGTGCTGCTGGAATTATCTTCTTTCAATACAGAGACCGAGGCCACAGGCAGTGATGATTGATTATGCTGCCACCGTCTTCATCTGTGAGCAGGTTTCAGTCTCCCCTACCCTTCCAGGAAAATAACATATCCCTAGTGGAATAAATCAATTCCTCAAAATAAGGGAATGTGTGTTCTTGAGGTTATTAAAATCCATGTTCTCAAAAATATTTTTTTTTAATGGGGAAATGTTAATGATGTATTATTATGCAAAAAAGCAAACCATAAAACAGCATACACAGCATAAAACCAATTGTATAGTATATATCTAGGCATACATAGAAAAAATATTGAAAGAATATGCCCCAAAATGTTTATAGGAGTTACCCGTGAGTACTGGAATTATGATTTTAATTTTCTCCTTCATCTTTGCTCTACTTTCTAATATTTTTTTACAGTGAACATGTACTGCTTTGAAAATTGGCAAGAATGATAATACCATTTCAAAAAATAATAGTATTAAACAATTTAATCTAAACTTTCTGGAGTAGACAGAAAAATTTGATTTGGTGTGGAGTGTGAGGGGGTGGGGAGAAGTGTATTCTTCTCAATTCTGTGAGCTTATTGATATTGAGAATTAATTTACTTTCTGTACTCCATTTACGTTCAGCAATAATAACCTTATTTGCTATTTCTGCCAGAGGCTGTAAGGTTTACCTAGAATAGCAAACATTATATGAATCACCGAAGCTCCCAAGGTTTCATGTAAAAATACTTCACCAACCCATGCAAACCAACTCCATCTCAACTTTGAACCTCTGTTAGTGCATGATCACCTTCCAGGTATGGAGGCCAGGCACCTGAGAACTGTCCTTGACTTCTTCCATTTTCATGCCATGCAACCATTTGATCACCAGTTGAGTCTTTCTTCAAAGTATTTCTTACAGCTGTCTATTCTTCTCTGACTCTCCAGCTGTAATACTAGTTGTGACTCAGACTGTCTGCTGCCAACACTAGTACAGCAACCCATCACTTCACAGAGTATGGCCTCTGAGTGGTGCTGCCGGGGTTTGAATCTGGGCTCTCCTTCTGTGTAGCCTTAGGCAAGTTTCTGAATTTCTCTATGCGTTTCCTTCCTCACCTGTAATACAGAAAAAAGCAGTAATATTTAATTTATTAATTTGTTGTCAAGATTAAATTAGTTAATATAAGTAAAAGGACTTAGGACAGTGACTAGGTGCATAGGAAATGATCAATAAATGCTAGCTATTTTCATTATTATAATTGATTTGTTATCCTTTACTTTGGGCCTTCTGGTCAGGTCAGCATTATTAAGTTCTGTCATGCCACTCCTTTTGTTATAAACCTCCATATGAATTTTCCACTAGCCAATGGCTGACTAGGTTTTTTGAACAACATACCCTGCTTGGAACAATTTGAAGAGCTGAAAATCTCAGAGATACCTCGGCAGGGAGAATTTTTGCGACCAAGATCTGAACAAAGAACAAAGTCAGGAGAGGTGAGTTGGCACTTGAAGATTCTTTCCCCTCAAGTCATTTGTTGATTCCAAAAGAGAAAGCAGTGAATGAAAGGCTGAGAAGCTTGAACAGACATTTCAGCAACGTAAAGGGGTCTAGGGAATAAAGTTGTTGCTAAGGGCCTATCATGGAGGAGAGATTCTAGAAAACATCACAAGCCTTTGTTTGGAGTAAGGGTCAAGTGAAAAAGCATTTCTCACAGAGAGTAAAGCCGAGCTTAGAATCATCTCAATTCCTGATTGGATTAAAGCAATAGGCTTCTAACCTCTCTACCTGACAGAAGCAAAAGTAAATACCTTTGGAAGAAGATAATGTCATGCAGAGCTTCAGAATACTGACACTCAATCAAAATAACAAGACACATAAGAAAACAAGTTTTGTAAGGAAAACCGAGGGAAAACATATCCACAAAACGTATCCACAAAAGATCCAGACCTTGAATAATAAGACATAGGCTTCAAAATAATTACAATTAATATGTTCATGAAATTAAAAATCAAGATAAATAAATGTGGTACAAAAAAACTGAGAACTATATAAAATGACAAAATAAATATCCTAGACCTGAATAAAATTCAATAAACACACTTAAGGACTGAATGGATAAGTTAGGCAGTAGACTAAGCATTGCTGAAGAAAGAATAAAGCACTGGAATGTGGGAGAGTAGAAGATACACAAACTAAAGCACAGAGACCAAAGAATGGAGAATATAGAAAAGAACATAGGAAATATTAAAAAACCTAGTGGGAAAGCTTAACATGCATGTTATTGGAATTCTGTCAGTGAAAGAGAGAAGAAATTGAGAAGAAATATTGGAAGAAATATGGCCAAGGATGTCCTAAAATTGATGACAAGAAGTGCTTCAAGTCCCAAGCATAAAAGATACAAAGTAAGGCACATCCAGTCACATCAAAATAAAACTGCTAAAGACCAAAGGCAAAGTCATAGCAACCTGAATAAAAAAGCATACGACCTTCAAAAAGCAACAGTTAGGTTGATAGTGAATTCTCTACAGAAACAATGCAAGACAGAAGAACTAAAAGAAAATAACAACTAACCTAGAATTCTCTAATCTGTAGAAATATGCTTTAATAATAAAGGCAAATGGGATAATAAACGATAGTATTTCTGAATAAAAAAACAAAGGCACTTCTGTTTGAATTTCAGTGTTACCCTAAATGATGTTTTCTTCCTTTCTATTAAAAACTTAGAGTTGATACTATCATAATTCAAATTCATCAGAGACAAATGCTAATTTTATCATCATTTATTTGCAGAGATTAAAATTCATTTCTTATCCATGTTTTGAAATCCTATTACCATGAAATTCTCAATACTTGAAACAATGAAATAAAAGGAAAGAGGCATTTGTTTGCACAGCAGTGGAAATATGCTAAGCAAGTCATTGTACCAGAAAAATCTGTTGCATGGTGTAGTGGATTGAATTATGTTCCCCCATAACTCCTTGAATTGTGATGCTTGAAATGTGTCCCCCAAGTTTTATGTATTAGAAACTTGGCCCCCACTGTGACTGTTAAGAGGGTGGGAAATCCTATTATGGCAGTTGAAAGGTGGAGGCTTGAAGAGGTAGTTGGTTTGTAGGACCGTGCAGTAGTGAATGGATTAAAAACAGTGGTCAGGGGCATGATTCTGAGGGCTTTAAAAGAAGAGGAGCGTCTGTCTTTCTCTCTCTCTCTGCTCTCTCTGCTTCCACCATCTTGCAATGTGAGACCCCTGGGTCACTGTCACCACCATCAGATGGACTTTGGACTTCCCAGACTCAGAAACTGTAAGCAATAAATTTTGTTTTCTTTATAAATCACTCAGTTACAGGTATTTTGTTATAAAAAACAAGAATGGACTAATACATGTGGTAAAGAAAAAATGCAAAATTAAAACATTTTCAACAAATAAACACGGAGAGAATTCTTTACAAGACCCATACTAAAGGAAACTTAAAGAGTATGATTTTGGGGGTTGAAGAAAAATAATCCCAAACAGAAACATAGAGATGCAGGAAAAAATAAAGAGCACCAAAAAGGGTAAAAGTATGGGTGATTATACATGAATATTGACTGTACAAAAAAGTAATAGCAAAGCCTTTTGGAGTATATGTAGGATTGACATTCATGACAACAAAGTGAAAAAGGTGGGAGGAGTGTAAATGGAGTTAAAATCTAAGTTTCTAGCGTTACAGGGATGCGGTAAGAATAATAAATATATATCAGGCTTTAATAACTCAAGCATACCTATTGTTATCTCCAGGATAATTACTAAAAGAATATATAACTAATAAAATAATAAAGCTAAAATAAAATAATAAAATTATTTCATTATACTGAAAGAAAAAAGAAAAGTAACTTTCAATAGGTTAAGACTAGAGAAATGGTAGGATAATAGATTTAAATCTAATATAAATTAGTAATTATAGTATGTATAAAAATATTTTTAAAATATTAAAAAAATATAAAGCAAATATTAAAAAAAATACTCCAATTAAATGACAAATCATGTCAGAATGGGAAAAAAACAAAACTCAACTATATGAGGGGTCTTCAAAGAATTCAGGGATGAATTAACATTATCTTTTTTTATTTTTATTTATTTATTTTTTTACAGTACAGCAGACTTGGTCTTTTATTTTATATTTTTTACACCCATTGTGCCATGAATTCATAGGGAATAGGTTCCAACAGCCCAGGCTCCTTGCCATTGGTTCTCACAAAGTGTGCTTTTCTGGGTGGAGCAGGCTGGTGGGTCAGTTGAACCCAAGTTCCTTTCTCTTTTGCTCTCTTCTTTTTCTTATCATTTTCCTTCAGGCATTTCAGGAACCTGTCTTGGCTCTTAGAGTGCTTAATATGTTCAATGCACACATTAATTCTAGTGACAAGAATCTTGCCCTTAACTTGTTTGTTTACAACAGTGCCAGCAGCATGCTGGGTAACATTGTAGACTCTTCCAGTTTTACCATGGTAACATTTGTGGGGCATTCCTTTTTGAACAGTACCCATACCGCTGATGTCTACAATGTCACCTTTCTTGTAGATTCACATGTATGTAGCCAAAGGAACAACTCCATGCTTTCTAAAAGGCTTAGAGATCACATATTGGGTACCTCTCCTCTTTCTCTTTGTGTTAGTCATTTTGACTAATTACTGGAAGATGATGTTTCCTGCTGAAAACCACATTATCTTTTAATTCTATTTTTCCATGAACTTTTTGAAGTATACTTGTATGCTACTCACAAGAAAAACACTTTAAACATAAGGACACAGAAAGGTTGAAATAAAAGGATGAAAAAGATACACCATTAAAACACTAAAGAAACATGTTGTGCCTGTACTAATATCAAAGTAGAACTGAAGGAAAGAAGGAAAGAAGTATTACTAAAAATAAAAAGTGGGGCTTTGTATAAAGATAAAAGTGTCAATATGCCAAGAAAAGATACCAATTGTAAATGTGTATGCACCTAATAACATAGCCTCAAAATGTATAAAGTAAAAACGGACTGAACCAGAAGGAGAAATAGACAGATCTGCAAGTACATTTCTCTCAGTAACTGATAGACAAGCAGCCAGGAAGTTCTATAAGTATATAAAAGATTTGAGCAAAATAGTTAAAAACTTAATCTTATCCATATATGAGGTACTTCAAAAAATTCATGGAAAAATAGAATTAAAAGTTAATACAAATCTTTCCATGAACTTTTTGAAGTACTCTCATATATAGACCACTGCATCAAACAACTGAAAAAATATGAAGTATTTTCAACTGGACATGAAGCATTTATTGAAATTGAATATATGTAGAGCCATAAAGCAAATCTTAACAAATTGAAATGATTGAAATCAGAGTATACAAACCACATACTTTGTGTAGAAACACAAACCATAGTGGTATTCAGTTAGAAATCAGTAACAAAAAGGTAATTGGAACATTTTCACATATTTAGAAATTAAGCAATATACTTGTAAATAGCCAATCAAAGAAGAAATTCTAATGAATATCAGGAAAATTTTTAATTGAATGGTAATCGTGACATAACAAAACATGTGAGATGCAGGTAAGTGTACATAGAGGGAAATTGATAGTCTTAAGCATATATATTAGGAAAAAATAATGGCTGAAATCAATGATTGGGACTTCCAGAATGGCTAAGTAAAGGGCAGGATGGGTTTGGAGTTCCCAAAATCCCCGTCCCCAAAGAATTATTACTATTTGAACTGTGTGGCAGTTCACTGAACAGCTACTTTCACAGGACTTGTCTTTATTTGACCTGACTCAAGGTTTTAAGTCAGCTATTATAAATTTGGTCAAAGAATTAAAAGAAGCCATGTGTAAAGAATTAAAGGAAAACATGAGAATTATGCCTCCCCAAATAGACACTATTAATAAAGAGATGAAAATGATATTTTAAAAAAGAACTAAATAGAAATTCTGGAGACACAATGGAAATTTCTAAAGAAATTCTGGATGGACCACGGGTCTGTTGATGGATGACTGAATAAAGAAATCGTAGTATGTATACACACACATGCACACAGTGGGATATTATTCAGCCTTAAGAAGGAGATCCTGCCATTTGCCACAACATGGATGAAATGGAGGGCATTATGCTAAGTGAAATAAGCCAGACATAGAAAAACACTGCACGATCTCACATGTGGACTCTAAAAAAACAAAAACAAAAAAACCATAAAAAACAGAACAGAATAAAACAGTGGTTACCAGGGGCAGGGAGGAAATGGGAAGAGGTAGGTCAAAGTTGCAGATATGTAGGATGAATAATTCTAGAGATCTAAATTACAACGTGAGGACTATAGTTAGTAATATATTGTATTCAGGATTTTTGCTGACAGTAGATTTTGGGTGCTTATGCCACACATGTAAAAAAAAAAGTAACAGTGAGATAATGGGTATATTAATTCACTTGACTACAGTAAAAATTCACTATGTAAAAAACAGTTCTGAGGTTGAAAATCAAAAAATTAAATAGAGGGGCTTAACAGCAGACTTGAACTGGCAGAAGAAAGAATCTATGAACTTGAAAACAGGTCAATTGAAATTATCCAGTCTAAGCATCAGAAAATAAAAAGAATGAAAAAAGAAACAAAAACAAAAAACGAACAGAGCCTCAGAGACCTGTGGGACACCATCAAGCTAACATACACATACTATCAGTTCTAAAAGGAGACGAGAGAAAGAGGAAGAAATAGTTGAAAATATAATGGCAAAAAAACTTCTCAAATCTGATGAAAAACTGCACCAAATTTGCACATCCAAGAAACTCAACAAACTCCAAGTAGGATAAACTCAAAGAGATCTACACCAAGACACAAGATAGTCAAACTGTCAAAAGGCAAAAACAAAGAGTCTTGAGAGCAGCAAGAGATATAATTCATCACATACAAATCTCCCGCCAACATGTGATTTCCCAGAAGCCCACGCCTGGAAACCACCCAGACAGAATCTGAGGTAACAATCATTTGTGAGTCATCAACAGCGCCCCCTATTGATGAAGTCAAAGATGGAAGACAGCAAAGTCTTTCAGGCCTTTCAGGGGCTCTCTCTTTAAAGTCTCTTATTTGGGGCCCCATCCTGGCCCTCTGCATTCTGTGAGTCAGGACTGAGAGGGCTCAGAGGGGCCATAGTAATAGTGCTGGCATGAGCCCACAAGCACGCATCACCAGGGTGTGAGATGACAATGACCACCTGTCTGCTGAAGGCCACAGGACTTGCCCAGTTGGGAAGCAGCTAAGCAGTAAGTAACTGTTGGCTTCAGATATTATAGTATTTGTTCTGAGCGTAAGGTTATATATAACATTTCCCTTAGATATAAGTTCCTAGTAATGAAGTATAGTTATGAAGACTAGGCATGTTTCTTTACTTCATGTATTTATATCTACATGGATATACATCTACAGTTTTATGTTGTACTTTATCTAAATACACGTCTACATATTTGATATGGTACTTATTTTATCTCTTCCTCAAAGATAGTTTAGTGGTAATTTGAGAAAAACTTGGATATCATTTTTTTCCAACATGCCAACCCAGGAGCCTGCTGTTGATTCAGCCAGCATTTCCCAAACTTCTATCATGTGGCAGACATTGTGCTAGATGCTGGACAAAGAGATGGGAGATGAGGTGCTCGTGGTGGGGCAGGAAGGGCACACACTCAGTCTGAGCTTGGCGAGAGGCACTGGAGAGGCTGCCGGAGGAGGTGACTCCTCCTCTGAGTCTTGAAGGATTAGCTAGGTGAGGTGAGGTGAGGGTAAGCAAGGCTTTCCAGGGAGAGAGACCAGAGTGTCTTGGAAGAGAGGAAGGAAGTATTTGGCACATTTGAGGGATTCCAGACAAAGAACCATGATATGACAAAGAAAATCAAAGTTCCAAAATTCAATTGAATTCAGCTCAATTCAATCAATATGTTTATCATTCCCTCCTCTGTGCACAGCTTCATGATAGATGCTGAGTTACAGCACTGCAGAAAGACACATTCACATGATTGCAATCAAGCATGGCAAGTAGCAATAGCAGAACGTAGAGACAGGTAGCATCAGGGAGATAGGGGGGAACTTTGTCTGGAGGGTCTGAGTACTTTCAAAGGGAAGGGATGAACAGGAATTCAAGCCCACAACAGGAGGAAAAGGACATCTCGGTAGAGGACACAGCATGGGCTTCGGCCTAGAGGCAGGAAGCTGCGCTGTGTCGAGAGCTGAAGGTAGCTGGTAAGACTGAAACCTGGAATGGGAGTTGAGAGGACACTGGGTAAGAAAGTAAAGGAGAGATGAGCAGGAGCTGGCTTGCAGGAGGCCTTACTGAGGCATTTGGTTTGATCTTTGGGCTATGGGGTCTTCAGAGGTTTGTGAGGTGTGACATGATGAGACAGTGTTTTAGAAATACCCCTGGGGCTGCAGTGTAGGAGACAAGTGGGAGGGTCCCATCGATACAGGCAAACTGGCCTGAACAGTCCGTGGTCAACGAGATGAAGCAGAGGTGTAGTTTCAAGGAATATTAAGGACATTACCTGGTAGGGCTTGATGGTTTACAAAAAGTCTGGTGAGGGAGAGGAAGAGCTCGAGGATGAGCCCGTTTCTGGTTTGTGTGACTGGGTAGATGAGGTGCCACCAGCTGTCCACAGAATAGCCACCATTCTCTACACACACACACACACACACACACACACACACACACACACACACACACACACACACACACACACACACACACACACAGTGTCTTCCCTTTACCCCTGCTCTTTGCTCCCAAGCCAGAAATGCAAAAACCTGGGGGAAAACGGAAAGCCTCCCTGAAAGGTCTCATATTGCTCCACAGTGTGGTGCTTGGTGACGTTCCCCTAGTGAGGCCAGACCCTGGCAGCTTCTTCCAGAAAGCACAGAATGGAAACCAGGGCCCTTACCATGTGCCCGCACCCTTGTCTGGACACACGGAGGGCTTCCCTGCTCCTACCACTTCGCCATGCCCAGCCCTTTTTCTCATCGCTTGACCGCCTCTGTGGCCACTGGAATTTCTGTGGACAGTTCTGATATCTGATACCTCAGATGTCCGGCAATGTTTGGAGAGATTTCCCCCTCTCTCCTCCCCCTCTCTTCTTCCTTCCTTCTCTTTTTCTTTCTCCCTAGCTTTTATTTTACTGTGAAATACACTGCATTTACTAAGGTACATAAAGTTCACTCATAAAACTTAATGCATTTTTATAATTACACACGTGCAACCACCACCCAAGCAAAGACATAGAACACTGCTAGCCCCGCAGAAGCCCCTCTCAAGCACTCACCTAATCACAACCCTTAGTTCCCCCACCCCCCCAACCCCACAAGTAACTACTATCCTGTGGGATTCACTTCCTTGCTTTTCTTTTTTGTGTTATCACCTAAGTGTGTGCCCCTAAACAATAGGGTTTAGTTTTGCTTGCTTTGGAACTTTATTCTTAGAAATTCCTTGATCCTGCTTCCTTCTTTCAACACTATGTAAGATCCATCAGTGTTGCTGTATGCAGCTCTGCCATCCATCACATGGGTGTACCACCATTTTTTATTCCACTCTATTGCAACGATCATTGGATGGTTTGCAGTGTTGAGGTCTTATGAACAAAGCTCCTTGACCATGCTTGTATACGTGTCCTGGTCACAATTCACAGGTTTCCTCAGAGTTCATACCTGGGAGTGCAGCTGCTGGGTCATAAGGGGTCTTCACTATTGCATGATGTTACTTGCTATGTGTGAGGTTTCCTCTTGTCACAACCTCACCAACATCTGCCATTGTCTCTGCCTTTTTGTGTTAAACTTGTTCCCCAAATAGACTCTTCTACTAAAATAGTCTGGGTCAGTGGGTCAGTGGTCAGTGGGTCTTACCTTCTGTTTCCCAGATGGCTTGTCATAGAGGACATCTGCAAGTGAGGCACCCTGCTGTGAGCATTCCCTAGGGAGGTATGCACGATTACCAAATGAGAATGCCAAAGCCTTGAATGAATTCAGAGTGGTTTTCAGAAGCAGATCCTTTGGGGGCTGTGCTTCTTTATTACTTAAAAGCAAAACAAAACCATTTGTGACACACCTCTTAAGTCATGTCACACTTGTGTGCTCCGATATCCTAGTTTAGAACCGCTGTTCCAGTTGGCTGAGATTCTGTTTTCAGCATCCTTGAGCTTGAAGGTACTGACTGCCTATTCAGCCCAAAGCCATGACCACCCAGCATGTTTCTCTACCAAAGATTGTCCCTCACAAACACCAGCAAGGGAACGATGAGAGCAATGATTACATTTTCCCAGATCAAGTAGTACAGACCCAAGGGCTGACCCCTGGCATGTGATACTCATAGGCATGTTCTCTCTGCTGCCCCACAGGGTTGGACCAGCTGACCTGGACTTGGCCAACACCCTGTCCTCCCTCACAGCCGTCCCCTCATCCTGGCTGACTAGGAAGATGTTTCCCTTCAAGGTGAGCAAATGGAGGGGGCTGGCTTGCTTCCGGTCACTGGTGGTCTCCTCCTCCAATATGCGCCAGAAGAAACTAGTCCACAAGTTACAGGAGGAAAAGGCTTTTCGGGGAGAGATGAAAATTTTCCATGAGAAAATAGAAGACTTCAGGGAAGAGATGTGGAATTTCCGAGGCAAGATCCATGCTTTACGGGGCCAGATCTTGGGTTTTGGGGAAGAGAAGAGACCTTTCTGGGAAGAAGAGAAAACTTTCTGGAAAGAGGAAAAAAACTTTTGGGAAATTGAAAAAATTTTCCGGGAAGAAGAGAAAACCTTTTGGAAAAAATACCGTACCTTCTGGAAGGAAGATAAGGCCTTCTGGAAAGAGGACAATGCCTTGTGGGAAAGAGACCGGAACCTTCTTCAGGAGGACAGGGCCCTGTGGGAGGAAGAAAAGGCCCTGTGGGTAGACGAAAGAGCCCTCCTTGAGGAGGAGAAGTCCCTGTGGGAGGATAAAAAGTCCCTCTGGGAGGAAGAGAACGCACTCTGGAAGGAACAGAGAGCGTTCTGGATAGACGGTGGCCACCATATTGCTCGGCAGCAGATGCCTGAAGCTGTGCCCTACGACGTCAATGGAGGGCAGCAATCACCAGCCTCCTTCCGAGGCAGGGCGTAGTGAGCACGGGACATGCAGGGCTGTGGGGTCCAGACTGGGCTGGACTGGGAGTCAAGTCCAGGGTGATCCCCTGTGCTGTAGAAAACATGCACTTCTTTGTTTCCTTGCAAGATCTAATAAAGTCCTGAGGAGAGGTTTGGGCAACCAAATCTTCAAGAAAGGCCAGCTGCACTTTCTCCAGGTGTTGTGATTTTTTCCAAGGTCATATTCCCATCTTCCCCAGGCTGCTCTGTCACCATAGAGGCTGGTCCCAGGCAGTTCACAGTGATTCTGGCGAGAAAGAGTCGGGGAGGAGAGGCTCAGACGACGCCAGGCAGAGCCAGGCAGGGACAGAGGGGCTGAGGCACTTCACCTCTGTTACGCTTTGGGGACAACCACTTCTTCACTCTGGCAGTCTTGGAGTGGGCTGGCGGCTTTGCAGAAAAGGCTACAGTGCTGTTAACAATTCATCTGTGCCTCTTCCTCACCTGACAGGCCATTTTGGACACACAGGCAGAATCCCTTAATGATCCACTCACTGGTAGGTCCAAGTTCTCACCAAAGTTCCCAACTGCCCATTCTCTGTCAGCACAAGAAAGGGGCCATGGCATTGGGCTGAGTCCCACAAAAGCACGGACTGTCCTGATGATGGAGTCAAAGTGGACCCCTGGGATCATCTGGGATGTTCCTCCCTGCCCCTGCCCCATAGATTCCCACTCACTCAGCTCTCACTGTCCCTGCATTTGCATTTCTTCATTATAAATTCCTTCCTTTGGGCTTTCTGCCTTCATTCATTCTAAGATGAAAATACCCCAGGGGGGTAAAGCATTAAACGAATGCACACTAATGTGGTCAAACAACTTACATGCTCAACTTTTCTTGTGGGCCTGGGGAGATTAGGTGGTCCTGCATGGAAAAGACTGGAAGTGGGAGAGAAAGAAGCACCAAGGCAGGCACGACGTCGTGCTTCCCTTTTCTTTGCCCTGGCCTTCATTGTTATTAACTCACCTCCTCTACTACTCAACAAGCACTTGCATATTTTCCAACTCATGTGGCCTTCACTACAACTCTGTGGGCTGACCAGGAAGGTACGTAAACATATTGTACAGAGGAGGAAACAGAGACCTACAGAAGCAAAATGGCTGCATGTGGCCAGGCAAGTGGCAGATGGAAGGGCCAGAGCTAGAATCTACGTCGCCTGCCTCTTGGTCCCTCTCCTTTTCTAGTACTTCCCTGGTTCACGGTACATGACAGTAGGGTAGGACCGCCGACAGTGGTGTCCATACTGGGTGAACTTCAAAGTGCTTTGGGATTTCACTGTGGCTTGGGGTGGCAGTGGAGACATGAGGAGAGGAGAGGACAAGGGACTTTACAAATTCCCTGGATAGGCCGAACATTCTCAGTACCAGGAGAGTGGGCCAACTCCCAGGAGCAGCCAGGCCTCTGTGACTCTAGATCTCACTGGGAAAGTCTGGGTTCCCTGCAAGGCCTCTGATTCTCAGAAGAATTAGGGCTAGGACATGGGAGCAGCTTTCTCTTCAGTCTCACACCTGTCCTCAGCTCCCCATGGGTCCCTGGGCAAAGACTTGAGCAAGCCATGGGGAAAGCAAGATGCTAGGGGTGAATCAGATATCAGGAGAGACTGCTGGGGCCCACACTCAAGATCTACTCAGCAGCATGGCAGGAACCACAGTGCAGCGAAGAGCTGCAGATTCAGCAGTCCCTAGGGATTCTGCCAAAGACAAAATTAGACAGTTGTTCATCTTGAGATGAAAAAAAAAAATGTGAACCAGGTGCAGGAAGGAACTGGGAATGTGCAGTGAATAGAAATGACCCCCTTAACAGCGTCCCATGGAAACCATGAGAGAGACACTGTCATTTGACAGAGGACTGGAGGAGCTGCCCAGAGAGGATAGGTGGGTCCCTCTGTGAGTCTATCCTTCACCAGCAAATAGCTCTGAGCTTTCACTGTCCCAGGCTCTGTCCTTTTAGGTCCAGGTAGGGAGATGGGCAGGTAAATGGGCCAGTGCCTGGCAAGGCAGTGAGGGCTGAAAGACAGAACCATGGGGGGCTCCTTTGTTGCCTTTTAACCTCCTCTGGGAGTGGGGTCTGAGTGGATGGGGTCTGGGAAGGGTTCCTAGAGGAGGTGATGGTTGAGTGAAGCCTCACAGTCAAGTGGGAATGAGCTAAAGGACAGGGCGAGAGGTAGGAGGGCATTCCAGGGAGAGGGAACAGCGCAGGCGTGTGAGAGCGCGCAGCGATTAGAGGACCCGCAAGCGCTTCAGAGACCGTGGGGAATGCAGCACAATGAGCTGGAAGAGAACTGCTGACATAAGGCCTTGTGGGCCACAGGGAGCCACTGAAGAGTGTCAGGGGGGATGACATACTCAGATTTAAATTTTAGAAATGACATTTGGCTACTTAAAATGTGGTCTGTGGACCAGCAGCATCGGCCTCACCTGGGAGCTTGTTGGAAATGCAGGATCTCAGACCCTGCTCTGACCTATTGAGTCAAGCTTTGCATTTTTTAACAGGGTCCCTTTAAAGTTGGAGGCACATTTCTGAGGAGTGTGTGAGTGAAGGAGGCTGGAGGGGAGAGCTGGTGAGGTCGTCCAGCAGGTTGTGGAGGAATCCGGGTAGGAGGTGCTGGTGCCCTGCCCTGGGCAGCTGCAGGGTGAATGGCTACAAGGCAGGTCCGAGTCCACCGGCCAGGGATGGATCAGATTTGAGCAGTATGGGAGAGGCAGGCATCAAGGGCGATGTGTAGCTCCTGACTGGGACAATGAGGGTATGGTTATGCTGAGAGGAGGCAGAAGAAGAGGAGGAGTGGGGCTTCCCAGGGTGGGAGGAATGAAGAGTGTAGTCTGGGACATGCAAGATCACACGTTCCCCTTATCCACTATGGAGGGGAAGTTCTCCAAGCTGGGTCAGTGCTTGGGTGAACTCAACTTTCTCCTTGTTCACTGCCATCCTGCAAGAAGCTGTGCAGCCAGCATCCCTGTGTCACATAAACCCTTCCTCAGTTAATTCACCCTTTACATACTCAGCCACCACTGTGCCTTGCCGGCGCTGTGCTATGTCTGGGAATGAGTTGATGCCTGCCTACATGAGGCTTATCTAGTGGCGGACACAGACAGTTACCTAATCACAATGTAACTATTTGTAAAATGTGACAAGTGCTGGGAAGGAGGAGGTGCATGGGGCTGCCTCTTTGAGAGAGCGTTACAACAGTGCACCCCACTCAAGTGCGTCTGAAACAAGAGCAAGATGCGTAGAGATAGATAAAACCAAGTTTTAGGCAAAAGAAAATTAACCTGCAGAAGCTGTGTATAACTAATAACCAGGAATCACTTGACCCTCAGCATAGGCTCAGATGAAGGGGAGGAGGCTGAAAATGTTCATGAAAGCATCTCGTAACCCACTACCGTTGGCACACACAGAGATAGCTTTCTTTACAACCTCAGCGGGGCCAAAGCTGGCTTCCCCCTTTAAAACAGCACCCGTGACAGCTTCACTGAACTCCTGAGATTCCTTGGGCGTTTCAGAAGAAAAGGCACAGGCAGATGTCTAAGGGCAGCTCGGCCTTTCTGCTTTGATCTCCTGGCAGAGAGCAGTGTCCTTTATGCTGTTCTAGAGTCCTACTCATTTGGCTGAGTTCCAGATTCATAATGAATCATCTTTTATTCCAGAATCATAACGCAGACATTGGCAAGGGTGCCAGGGACAGCATCTATTGCCTTAAGTGCTACCTCACCATTAAAGTTACCCTGAGGAATTGTCATCTTCCCCTCAAAGCCTGAGCCCCACCACCTACCCCCAAGCACTTACCTGAACCTGCCAGAGGAAAAGAATAACATTTTTGAAATGCAGTGGGTTCTCCAGCTGTCATAGTCACTCGGGCTGTTATAACAGAATACCACAGACTGAGTGGCTTATAAACAAAGGAAATATATATCTCAGGTCTGGACGCTGGAAAATCCAAGACCAAGGCACTGGCAGATTGGGTGTCTGGTAAGGAACTGCTTCCTGGTTCATAGATGGCGCCTTCTCTCTGTGTCCTCACATGGTGGAAGTGGCAAGGGGCTCTCTGGGGTTCCCTTATTAAGAATTCTAATCCCGTTCATGAGGGCTCCACTCCTGTGACCTAATCACCCCCAAAAGCCCCACCTCCAAATACCATCACCTTAGGGTTAGGATTTCAGCATATGGATTTTCAGGGGTGACACAAACATTGAGACCATAACACCAGAGAAATATGTTCTGCTCATGAGAGCTGCCATGGGTATATTTAGGCTGCGGACCACAAGCATTGGACTCACCTGTGGTTCTTGTCAAAATACAGATTCCTGGGCTCCACCACAGACTTAATGAACATGAGTCTCTGGGTGCCAGGCCCCCAAAATGTTTTTAACATTTCCCAGATGATTCTCAAGCAAATTAAATTCTAGGAAACACTGGTGTCTAGTACAAAGTCCCTGGAACAGAAATCAAAGGCCTCAATTCTATTTCTAGTTATGCCACTCATGGCTAAGAGCTTGAGGGCACAGGTTGAGCCTGTTTCTTCATCTATAGAAGTAGTGGACTTTCTAACTGAAGCAATTCCTGATAGGTGAGTGTTAGAAACTTGGTCTCAAGCCTGGGGCTCCTCCTGAGAACTTAGCTTGGGGCAGAGCAGCTCAGAGATCCTGCACCCTCCTTCAGCAGCCCAGGCACAGATTACCTGCATGAGATCAATGTGATCCAGAACACAAGTTTGCAGATTGAAAGGCTCATCAGTGCCCAGAACAGTGAATGAAAATAGATCCAACCAGGACACATCACTATGGAGTTTTAGAACACGGGGGGCAAAGAGAAGATCCTAAAATCTCCCAGAGAAAGAAAAAAAAGAGAGAGCAAGAGAAAGTTTTAAATAAAAAAATTTAAATAAAGTTACATTAAAAAAATCAGAAATTAGAATTGCTTCAGATTTCTTCACACGATGGGAGGATGTTGGAACAATGGAGGACAAAGGACCTATGATGTCAACATTCTGAGAGAAATTGTTTCCAACTATGAATTCCATATTCAGCCAAACTATTGATCATAAGCGAGGGTAGGATAAAGGCACTGCAGGCACTCAAGATGTCAATTAACCTCCAATACATCCTTTCTGGGAAGCCCCAGCAAAATGAGGGAGTTAAGCAAGACAGAGGCAGATGTGACCTTCAGGAAATAGGAGGTCAGACACAGAAGGCAGGAGGAGCAGACACCCCAGGTGATAGCTGTGGCCCAGGCCCAGACTGCAACAGATCTGCAGGCACTAAAGAAGACATCTTCAAGAGATGAAATTGATGGAATACCTAAAGTAACTGAATGCATTGAGAGAGGATTAACACTGCAGGGGGAGAGTCTGAGGGTGGATAAGACTAAGTATGGAGAAAACTCAGCAAGTGGGGGAAAAACAGTTAAATATTAATGTAAAGCAAACACTTGTACAGGACGGGAATAGCTACTATGTACTACATAAGCAGCTGTGAAGAGCATGTACGTAATTATATGAGTATAAACGCTAAATAGTGATCTCACCCAAATTACAACGCACAGGATTGGAATGAGATGGGGGATGGCAAGTCCGCTCATTTTTCATTGTGGGAAGGCAGTAGATAATGCCTAACACTGACAATTCAAAAAGCAGGATTACAAGCATATTATTTCGAGCAACATCCTTTGAACTTCAGCGAGGATCGCGGTCATCCAGAGGGCTCGTTAGATCACCTGCTGCTCTGCGCTGCCCTGCCCGCTCTGCTCCAGCCACACAGAACGTCTCTCCCTTCTCTGAACTTGTTGCGCTCCCTTGTGACACGGGACTTTTACACGTGTCCCCACTATTATCAGGGGTGTTCTCCTTCCCTCAGCCTTCATCATGATGAGCCCACACTCACCCTTCAAGTATCAGCCTTGATATCATTGACCATGGGGAGCCTTCTCTGGTCGTCGTGGGGGGCGGGGGGCGAGGTCCTTCTCAGGTTCCTCTCACACCTGTACTTCCCCTGACCCAGCATTGGTCCCCCTGGGCCGTCCTCTCTAATTCATTTGCCTGAATCCTGTAGCAGACTGTAAAGGCTGAGAGCAGAGATAATGCAGGGATATTGGAAAGGCTTTGTGGCTGCCCAGCACCTTTGCAATACCCTTCTTATGTCTGGGGAAGTTCCCATCCCATAAGTGAAGATCAGAAATTTATTTCCTTGCAGCCAGGGCTCAGCCAGGCTCCACCAATCACGTGCATCCGTGCCAGGACACAGTGAGGAAGACATGCCATGGGGAAGTCATGGTGTGAGGCAGGAAATCAGGCTTTTAAAGAGAGCAGAAACAAAGACCCTGCAGAGGGGTCCCTGCCTGGGACAGGGTGTGAGCTGCAAAGCCCCTGCAGGAGCAGTAGGGCCTCTTTCGGAGCAATCTAGAACTGAATCCTGCACTATATTCCTGGCTCTGTAGCCACCTACCCTAACTATCTGCCTGCTGGGGAAATTCCCAAGCTACTTAATATCCTTCAACAAATACCTTATCTAATAAGTTAGCTAGAGTGAGTTCCCTTTTTTTTTTTTTTTTTTTTCCAACTAAGAACCAAGACTAGATAGAGATTAACTGTCTTGCTTTGGGTTTCATCCTCAGTGCCAAGCAAATCCTGTTATGTCATAGATACTCAGTGCATGTTCAATGATACAGACAAATGAACAGATAAATGTTTGTGGAAAGAACAGTTCCCCTGAAGTCTGTGACTGTGACCCCTGACCTCCCTGAGGGAAGGAGTCATGAGACCACTGCAGGCACTTCCTGTAGACCTGCCCCTTCCCAACTTAGAACCACATATCCAGGTTTACACCCAGGCCATGCAACCCCAGACCCAACACAGGTGAAGGAGAGATGTCCTCTTGATCCTTGGAAGACACCACTCTAAAGACGATAACATCATCACTAGTTTTCTTATTTTTTCGCCCATTGTGAGCTCCTCCAGCCAGCAAGGCTGGTTTGTGCTTCATGACTGTGCTGTCTGTGCATGCCTCCCTCCTCCACAATTTGAAATAAGCTTTTAAGTAATATAAAACAATGCTTAGTGACAGCCTGACTGGGGATCTATTGCTAGGGGCGGTCTCTATACACCAAGCTGCATATTTGCAGAACTCAAAGCTGGTTGCTTAGCAACAAAATGAGATGCTGGTTTAACTAGTTCTAGATCCACATTTTCCTAACCAATGCATTGTTAACCCTTTGGTGCAGAGCAAAGATCCCAGTCAAGAGAAAAGAGAACAATTGCTAATGTCTGTGGAGATCTTACTCTGCTTTAAGCACAGTCCTAAGTGCTGTACACCATGTTATGTCTCAATTAATCCCCACAACAACCCAGTGAAGTGGCACCAGTTACAAATGAGAAAACTGAGGCACAGGGAGCTCTAGGTCACACCACCAGTAAGAGGTGGAATGGGGATTTAGACCCAGGCAGTCTGGCCTTCAGAACCAAGTTTTTTCCAACTAAGTTAAAATGCCCCATGCAACAGCCACTCTCAAATGCCTTTCCCGCTAAGGCAGAAAGCTCATCCAATGGACAGACGTGCATTCTTTAGCTACATGAAAAGTTGAGCGAGGCTTAACATGCTTCTTACGTCTCAAGTCCTCTCACCGATGAATGACCTGGTTTTGAAGCCAAGGTCCTTACCACAACATGACACACTGCCAAGAAGGTATTCTGATGACAATTCCCTCTACCCAGCCACCCCTCTCCAAAATCAGTAGAGTGTCAACCAAATTCTTACTTGGCCTAGGGGTCATTTCTTGGCCCCATCGTCCCTGTGGGCTAGACCCGGCTCAGGGAGATGGGAGGTTGTGGCCGGGCGAGGGGTCTGGCTAGAGCCTGAGAACTAGGAGGGAAAAAACCTTCCAAGAGGGGCTGCTGAGCCAGCATGACCACACCCCTCCCCAGTGCCCACGAGCAATCTCCTGCTCAGACTCGGCTCGTGCCTGCCTGTAAAAACCACTCGGGACATCCCTTACTGAAGGCATCTCGATATGAGACCTGTGGTAGACAGCTGTCTCTTCTTCCTCAGCCATGAAGATCTGTTTAGACCCCGACTCCAAAACCAGAGCTCTTCACCTTCCTCCGTGTCGGGTCTTCAGCCCAAGGCAGCTCCATTCCAGCTACTTCTCGCTGTCTGCCTGTGGCCAGCTGGGCTGCTGTCTCTCAGAGCAAACCTCCTTTTCTAAGCTGAGGCTTCACTGACTACCCTTGTTGATCCTCAGCCCTGCACCTTCCCTCCAGTTTGTTCTTTGCTGCTCTCCTGGGGGTGCTCCGGGAAAGAAGGGAGCCTGCGGGTAACCAGGAACCGTCTGTCAAAGCATTAGTCTTTTGGCTTCTAGAACATCTATATTCTCCCAGGACTCTACCACGATCTCTTCCCAAATTATGCTTTATTTTAATAGTCCCTGTTGGGTTTCCCTTTGCAGAGTGGTCAGCAGACCCCTGAGTGGCCACTGATGGTCAGTCTATAAAGAGGTCCTCAGGCAGGGGGTTCAGGACATCAAAAAATCATTTTATTCAGTATATTGACAAAATAAAATAAAATTTGGAAGAAAAAAAAAAGAAAGAAAGAAAAATTCACTTGGGCATGTATACTAGCCAAAGCCTCAGAGCAATTAAAAATTAATTACAAAAAAAAAAAATCATTTTATTCACACACATCCCACCAGTTTGAAACTGAGCTTGATTGTGAGTACCAGACATCCTGTTAGGTTCTTAATAATCATTCCATGTGCACAAACTCATGCATGCTACAAAGATGATTCTGTTGGTATCTTGGTTAATACGCAACTTCTTCTCACATCATGTGCATTGATGTTTGTATTTACTTTTGTTAAATTTGCATGCCCTGGTTTTATTATTGTGTTGTCTTATATCCTCATTTCTAAAATGGAATTGTGAGCTCCAAAGTGGCTTAGTAAATGGAATGTAATGGAATGGAGATGATGTTCTGGGGAGCAATGGGAGGTGGGAAAGCAGGTAATGGGAGGTCTGGAAAATCCATTTTTGGTGTGTAAATATATTATTAGGTATTGTGGAACCATTAAAGGTTTTTCTTTGTTTGCTTGCTGGTTTTTGTGTGTGAAAATTTCTTCTGTTATTTATACTCCTAGTTTACTTATAGGGAGATGAGATTCTGTTACATGGAGGGTCCTTTGTGCACGGAATACTCTGGTGAGTTTGAGATGCAAGCTGGAGAGCAGGAGCAGGGGAGAGAAGAATTTCTCTGGATGCTAATGGAGAAATCTGTGGAAGTCCTAGCCAGTGGTGACTCCAGAATTTCTACACTGCAGGAGATAGAAGATTTGGTTGGAAGTGGGGCCTGAAACTGAAGCACCTTCTTCCACCTAAAACTTGACACTTGCCATTGTCCCCAGCAGTGAAGTTAGAAGCAGGGAGTGAGGACCAGAGAAAGGAAAGAGAAAGGAACCTGGACAATGCAGACAGTTCTGTGTGAGTTGCACATTGTGACCCCTCTCTGTCGGCCTCTTCCCACCCCGATTTATCACTTCAGCACTGTGTGGCTCAGCACCTCAGAGGATTAAATGCAATGATGTACGCAAAATGCCAAGCACAAGTAGTCCCTCAATAAACATCTACTCCCTGCCTTTTCTTCCCTGCTCCCATGTGGAATATGCATAAAGCAAATGTACCTCACAGGACCTGGTTTTCCAAAGCCTTGCCGATTCAAATATTGACCTTGCAAAGGACAGGAAATTTTCTCCAGGCTATAATCTCTGTTGTAAGATAAAGAATTGTAACACAGCAAGGTTGTTGGCTCAAAGACAGACAGGTTACTGATTGATATGTAAAGATACTGGGAAATTGCTGTAAGAAAAGAATGTTTGCCAAAATCAAGCTTTTGTTAGTGGATCAACTTAATTGCATTATAGAATGTCACCTTGCTTGGCTTACTAAATTTTACCAGCTTCTATTGTTAACCTTGTTAAACCATACTTAGCAAAAACCCCATCTATGTTCACATCCTGTGACTTCCTGGTCTGGAGAATAAATGTGGGAAGAGAACCCCAATTTGGGGTTAATTTCCCAAATGGAAGGAATGCCTCTCTCTTGAGGGTTCCAGGAGATTAACCCCTATTGAGGGGCTTCTCACTGCTCAGAAGAGATGGGCTTTGAGTAATCTTTGGTGGCTACATCACCCAGGGGAAAAGTGGTGACAAATCCATAGGAGGCAAAGCAACACTCCCCCCCCCCATATAATCTGCCCCATTACACTGTGAGCAGAGCACAGATTGTACCTCGTTCATCTTTGTATCTTCAGCACCCTGCACAGAGCCTGGGTCATAGTAAGTGCTTGTCTTAGTCCATTTGGGCTGCTATAGCAAAATATCTTAGAGTGGGTAGCTTACACACAACAGAAATTTATTTCTCACAGTTCTGGAGGCTGGGAAATCCAAGTTCAAGGCACCAGCAAATTTGGTGTCTGGGGAGGGCCCATTTCCTGGTTCGTAGATGGCACCTTCTAGCAGTGCCCTCACATGGTAGAAGGAAGGGGCCAACGAGCTCTGCTAGGTTTCTTTTATAAGTGCACTAATCTTGTTCATGAGGGCTCTGGCCTCATGACTTAATCCCCTGCCAAAAGCCCCACCTCCTAATTCCATCACATTGGGGATTAGGATTTCAACATATAAATTTGGGGGGACACAAACATTCGGACCATAACAGTGCTCAACAAATTTTTGTGTGCTTGAGGGAATGGGCCAGAATGTACTAAGCCATTCTGCTAGTATTGAACATTATGTTTGCTTGAAAATTTTCTTCATTATAAATATCACTACATTTTATTTTATCATCACTATCATTTTATTTCTATTTATTTATTCGTATTTCTATTTTTGGATTATTTCCTTAGTTTAGACTAAGGAAGCAGAAATAGTGAGTCAGGGAGTAAATTTCCCCAAATTATTTTCTGGTGTGTCTGTATTAATTGGCCATTCTACCAGCCCTGTATAAATGGCATTGGTTTTACTACCCTTTCATTAACTATAGGTATTGCCATTTTTTAAAAAAAGGTACAAATATGTGAAAATGGGGCCTTATTTTAGATTTTAAATTTGCAGTAATTTTACTCGTGAAACGTAACAGCAGGACCCCCATGTTTGATCATATTTGATCCTTTTCCACTAGGATTGGAGCAGGCCTCAGTGGGAAGTTTGCAAGGCAAATTTGATGGCTAAATCCTCAGAAATAGGAATACACTTGTCTAGCAGAATATAAGATAAACACAAAGGCTACCTTAGCATGCATTTTTCTGAGTTCCCTCTTTTCCCACAGTTATTTGATATTTTGAATGTTGGTTAAGGGACAGGATGACATTATTTACATAAGCGTAGAGCTGTTTTCCAGACCCTAAGAACGAAAGAAGACATCAATAAAGCTCCGCTAATTCCACCCTAAAGCAAATCAAAACCCTGCAGGACCCTAAGATAACATCAAGGACAGGAACAGAAACCAGACAGAGCCTTGGTGAGATTTTGCACTGGGTTCCTTACACAGAACCGCACAGCTCACATCCCCCTCCTTCCTGCTTTTCACTTCCCACTTCTTACCCCATAAAAAACCCTCAGTAAATCTGAGCCTTTGAGATGGTTTAGGCTGCCTTCTCCTCAGGCTTGAATAA
Source organism: Cynocephalus volans (assembly GCF_027409185.1). NCBI lineage: Eukaryota > Metazoa > Chordata > Mammalia > Dermoptera > Cynocephalidae > Cynocephalus > Cynocephalus volans. Next base: position 69,329,077 of record NC_084466.1, read on the forward strand.
AGCTGCTTTCCCTTTTCGCCAACGTTTGATTTTTGAGTTGTTTGTTTCTGTTTGGTGGTGGGTAGCCAGACTTGGGTTTGGTAGAAAGACTACACATTTTCTAATAACTATTTACTAGTTTTGCTTCTTCTTTTGTGTATACTGTCAGTTTACATCCTTTGTTTATTAAACTACAGAGTATTTATCATTTTTCTTACCAATTTGTAGTATTTAGGTACTAAAGATATTAACTCCTGTCTTACCTGTTGCAAATTCTTTTCCCTCTCTGCTGTCTGCTGTGTTATTTAAATTCTGGCATATGATTCTATTTCAGTTATACTTTGTTCACTTTTAACCTTTAAGAAACCTGCAGTTGCAATTTTTTTTTTCTGGAAAATTCATATTTAGAAAGCTCACCTCTATACACAGGTTTGTTAAACATTTACTTCTTTATTTCTTCTGCTTATTTTCCCCTCCCTTCAAATAGTTTATTTTTAAGAATATAACTATTGAATGTAGGTGGAATTAAATTAATATTTGGTCTATGGAGAGAGGTAAGGGTCAGAGATATTTATTTGAATTGCTAATTAGAAATTCCCTCACAGTGTATTAAATAACCCTGTCCCTATGTAACTCCTCCTTTGTTACGTATTAAATTTATATGTAATATGATATTTTTATCTCATTTTTATTTAATGTTTTATTGCATTAGTCAGAATTTCCAAAAGGACGTTATATGAAAACAGTAATATTGGGCTTCCTGGTTTTGTTATTGGTTCTAATGATAGGTTAATTTGTATTTACTCAGAGATTCTAGGGATTTAGAATCTGGGCAAGAAGGGCCCTAGCCCTGGGCCCTACAGATCACAAATACCAACAGACAAAGGTATTTGAATTTTGTAACCACTTCAGTAGATGGGAATTATGGGGGAGGGACCTGTGAGCACCCCAGCCTCAGTTTGATGGCTTTCTTGAAAAGAGACTGTAAAGTCAGGAGTTCTTGGCAATGGGCATTTCCCATTTACATGGCCTGAGAAACCCAGAAAACCAGTCTGTGGCAAGAAAAAAAAAAAAAAAAGAACAAAACACACTTGCAGAGTGACAGCCAGGGACAAGGGACTTTCTGTGCTCCTTAGCATGGTGGCTTCTCATCCCTGATCTTCCCAGAGCCAGGCTGCTCTATGAGATACTGCAGTGTCCTTTTAAGGATTTTCCCTTTTTACTTACGTTAGCTCATGCCGGTTCTATTTCTTGAAAGTGAAAATGTCCTAAGTAACAAGAACCACCAGGGGTTGGGTGAGCTGCCTACTGCCACCACTCACCACCGCTGCCGACTGCTCACAGAGGTAACCCATCAGCCACAGGATTGAGAATAATGTTGGTAACTTTAAAGTGTCCCCTGTGTCACCCAAATCCTCCTACAGAGAATGTAGCAACTAAAAGAGTCTACAGCTCAGAGGACCATGTGGAAAACAGGTTGAAGTTAAGGCGAGTGGCGGCAGTGTAAAGGCACATGAAGTGTGTCCTTCTGCTTCTCACGCCTCCCTCCCCCTCCATGACCCTCTCTTTCCACCAGGAATTCCAGATCACCTGTGTCGTGCCGGGCACTAAGCATACAATGGTGACTTATATATGGTCATGGTCCTTAAAGACGCTAACATATAATGGGAGAGAGAGACTTAATTTCGACAGAATGTGGGAGGTGCTGAGAGGGAGGTTTGCAGAGGGTGCTTTGGAGTAAGAAGGCTCATTTAGCCCAATAAGGGGGTTCAGGAAGGGCTTTCTAGAGACTGAAAGGAAGGAAGGGGTGAAAAGTCAAGTCATTGTGGAGGCCTCAAGCTGTCACCCTTGTTGATAGGAAAAAGAGTCACAAGGTCCACATATCCTCCAGTAACAACCAGCATTCACTGCCCCTCCCCTTATCAAGCCATGGTGTGGGGGGGCTGAAGGAGGAGTAGGACTGTGGGGAGTGGGGTGGTGGGGGGAGGAGGAGAGGGCAAAAGAGCTGCAGAGTTGCTGTTTTCAAACTGAAATTTGATTGGAGAACATTGGTAATAGAAGAAGCAGAGATAATAAATAATAGAGACTGTAGTTTCGACGGGTGCTTATTTTTGGAAGGTAGTAGGTGGCTGTAATAATTTTGAAGCTCCTAGACTGTTGACTTTTAAATTCAATTCCTTCTACCCGAAAGAAGTAAGAGTTCTAAGCTAAGCTATGAACAACAACAACAACAAAAGACTGAAAATCAATTGAAATCTTTTAAGAGAATCTTTGCATTTATGAATCTTCTCCCTGGAGGTTATTACCCCTGAGGCATGGGCCTGTAGCGTTAAAGTATTTGAAAATAAGAAATCAGTTGTTTTTGAAAACTGATTGGAATGCTCAAGAGATTAAGTAAGGATGATACACACTGGGGAATTAAAAAAAAAAAAAAAAGTCATGCGTTCTGGTGTACAAAGTTAAACAAAGAAAGATTAATAGAAAGAAAAAGGTGAGTCAGTCTCCACACTCCCCCCCACAGCCCATAACAATCCCACTTTAGTGAAAGAAAAAAAATAGGCAAAATCAACAAATACTAATGACTAAAAGGAAAAATCTAAAAATGGAAATGCTTCAAGACTATTTTTTTCCATTGGGATCACATTTTTAAACCTAGGCAACAGGCTCCACAGTCCCTTGGGTACCATAAGAAAGCTATAGGTCTTTTTGATTAACGAGATCTAATTTCTAGCCAAGGTCCAAGAAAAATTGGGAAGAGATGACTGTTTTAGCTTGCTTTGTGTTGCTATAACAGAATACTTGAGACTGGGTAATTTATAAAGAACAGAGATTTAGTTCTTATAATTCTGGAGGCTTGGAAGTCCATCACTGAGGTGCCTGCATTTAGCAAAGGCCTTCCTGCTGCGTCATCCCATGGCAAAAGGTGTAAGGACAAGAAAGCACACGTGTAAGAGACGGAAAGGGGGCCCAACTCACTCATTTATCAGGAGCCCACTCCTGGAAAGGATGCAAACTCCCTTCTATGTGGCTTTAGGAACAGGGTAGATGGTCATGCACCAGGGATGGTTCTAATATGAACAGACTGAAAGGGTATAGAGAACATGACGCTCTTCGATGGTTTATTACTGTTTTTCTCAACTTTTTTTTTTAAATCAGAGAATGGGAAATGAAGGAAGGACTAGAAAGGTAGGAGGAAGAATGAAAGAATTTGAAATCAATCTATCTAATAAAAAGGAGACAGAAAAGAGAGAAAGAGGGAGGAGAGGGAGCAAAAGTTTCAAGGGCTGGATAGAGTGGACAGGGGCGCTGGTGAGTGTAAAGCCCCAAAGAGGAGGCGCCATGGTCTGAATGTCCGTGACCTTCCAAAACTCATATGTTAAAACCTAATCTCCAGCATGATGGTATCAGGAGGTAACACCACTGGGAGGTGAAAATGTCATGGGAGTGGATTAGAGCCCTTTAAAAAGACGGCCCAGAGAGCTGTCTTTCTCCTTCCACCACATGAGGACCCAGCAAGAAGGCAGTCACCATCTGTGAACCAGGAACCGAATCTGCTAGCACCTTGATTTTGGACTTCCCAGCTTCTAGAACTGTGAGAAATTTCTGTTTGTAAGTCACCCACTATGTAGTATTTGTCATGGCAGCCCAAATGTACTAAGACAATAGGATTGCAAGAGGGAAAGGAGAAAAGGAAAAGAGGACATGAGGTGTTGTCAGGGGTTGCATGGTGTAAAAGCCGATTATCATTAAATCTGTTTTCCATAGTGAGGAACTAAAGAATGTAAAGAAAACAATAAAGAAAAACTTATTTTAAATTATTTGACACCATGGAACTGTATTTCTTTGAATGTGGCATTGTTTTAAGATTGAACCACATGAGTCTATGATCTCATTAGATTCATGTAAGTAGCCACTCAGTTACTCATCAAAGCATCATTTCGTATCAAATATGTGCTTAACCCTGTGCCTAAGATTCTGTGACTATGTAATTTAGTTACCCTGGGTGTGTTCAATAATTAATACACACACTGCCAGGTGTATGCTTAGTGACATTTTGGAATCAGACTGTTGAGCATTTATATTGCTGGGACCTCCTACTTTCTGTTGAAAGAAAAGCTGGATAACAACATGGAACATTATCCCCAAGTGTAAGCTCAGTCTACTGTCTGGATCATAAATCGAAGCATTAGCATCCCAAATGATTTTCCTTAACTTGCCTTTAACTATGGTTTTGTAAGTTGCTAGAGCAAAAATTAACTTCCTAAGGATTAAAAGTCAAACAGGTAGAAATAACAAAGTATGGTCAGAGTATATCATGATGTAGTCCTGGGGACATGGAGGTGACATGAGGAGAGGGGACGATAGCCATCAGAACCATGAAAAACTGCCTAATGATGTCAAAGTCTGTTTTATCATTTTAGGTTAGTAGTGTGGGGGAATCATTGCCAAGAATGTATGAAAGTGGCTTTCAGAAACGGTAAACCTAAGTGACAGTTCTACTTATTCTGTAAAAGTATAAATATTACAAACTTTTCATCAAGAAAGAAAAGAAAAACTATGAGCAGTTTGTAACACAACTGACACTGACACTTGAATCATGTCTTCACCTGGCTGGTGTTTGCCACGTGAACTCGTGAGTTCCCTCCACCCAAGTAAAGCTCTGCTTTCTTGGTGCATCCATTCGTGTGTCATTTAGTATTCTAGCTCTTGCCCATTCTGCTCTTTTTCTGTGTAACTGAGATTATCTGAAAGTGATGTCAAAGTCTGTGTTATCACTTTAGGTTATAAGTGTGGGGGAAACACTGGCAACATGGAACGACCAGATTTTTAATTGCTATCAATTAATGATAGCAAGTACTTAATCACTATTAGTTATTGACCACTGTTCATGTAGCATCAAGAAACATGTAGAGAATGATGCAGTCTCATGCCAGAATTCTGCCATGGTTAAGGTTTGCTTGTGGAAAAACCTACCCTCCCACACCCCTAAAAATGCCCATAACCTTTACTTGATGATATGCAAGATTAAGGATTGATCTTACATTTTCCCCACATGGGGATTCTGGAAGGGGAAATTGGTTGTGGTAATGAGAGTTTGGGGTCACATGACCTGGGTTTGAAATTATTTCTGTCACTTGTTACCTTATTTAGATGGTCTCAGGCTTCACTCTCTCTTTTGCATACAATATTGTACTTCACGGGGCTAATTAATTGATAATTAAGTGAACTAATATGTGAAATGTATATTTGATAACACTAAAGCAGTGTACTACTGTATGGTGTGAAGGACACAATAGCTTTACAATTAAGGTTTTGGACACAGGAGGCAGGCCAAATTGGGTTTTGAATCCTGACTTCTCACCTGCCAGCTGTGCAACCCTGGTAGTGTATGTGACCTCAGTAGTATATGTGACTCGGCAGTGTATGGTGAAGGGCACTGTCACTGGAGCCAGGCTTCCCAGGTTTGAACCTTGACTCTGCCCCTTGTTAACTATGGGAGGTTGAAAAATTTCTGTGCATTCTTTCCCTCAGCTTCTTCATCACAAGGGACTAACAACAGAACCTACCTCAAAAGGTTATGGTGAAGATTTGCTGAGCTGATACAGGTAAAGCACTTAGGACATCACCTGGAACACACTAAATGCTTGATGATGATGATGATTAAACTCTTGAAACTTCTGTCTCCTTGTTTATAAAATGGGGAGAATAATACCTAGTTTATAAGACCATTATGGGATTAAATGAAATTAAGTTTCTGTACCTACCCCGATTGCCTGGGGCATAGTGGATGCTTGTAAGTTCCACTGTGATTGATGCCATGGTTCTTATTCTACCCCAGCCAAAGTCAATTATGGTAATTCCACCCCCTTGTCACTGATAAGTTTACGAATGAGCACCTGATCCATTTCTGTCCAACAAGACTTGAAATTCAGTCTGTGAGGCACTTCCATGAAAACTTTTGTCTTTCCTGAGAGAGAGCCACAGGAAGAAACTGTCTCTGATTTGTGTCTGGATGTGACAATTCTCATCCCTTTTTACTCAGTTCTCATATATAACAACTAATGAATGGTGCTACAGTTTGAATAATTAATTAGTTATCACAGGAATTCAGCCCCCTTTCTCTCTCTCTGTGTCTCACAGGTGCACTTCCTCACATGTGACGCCCTCCACAATATTATGATGCAGCAAGAAGACCCTCACCAGATGCAGCCCCTCGATCTTAGACTTCCCAGCCTCCAGAACTGTGAGCCAAATTAATCTCTTTTCTTTATAAATTACCCAATCTGTGGTATTCTGTTTCAGCAGCAGAAAATGGACTAAGACAAATTGGCATGTACAAAATTGGTGGTTGTTGATAAATTACATTAGTATTAAATTTCTGTAGACCAAAAAGAATTGTAAAGAAGCAGGGTACTGGGCTAGCTTTAGTCTTCTCATAAAAGCAAGTTCCCCCTGAGGGACATTTCTCTTTGGATATTGACAGTCAGATGTTGGTCTCGTGGAACTATATGTCTTAGAAACACGACCTTATTATACAAACCACAAGATCGCATCTTTGAGTCTCTGTCCCACTTGAAATCGAGCAAAACAAGTAAATGTTCAATGAGAACGATGAGTTTCTATAAATATGGCAAGGGGCATATATGAAGCTTGCTTACTCCAAAGAAGAACTTGGGGATCATGAGGTTGCTTAGGTCACTCAAAACTCCACACAAGAAGAACCTTTTAATCTTCAGAAGGTTTTTCCTTCATGTTCAGCTTCTTCACCAGTGCCTGGACCTTTGATGATGCCCATCATTCTCCTTTATTTGCTGTAACCCTTTTATTCTCAAGATATTAGTTTGGGAAAGTGACATAGATGATCTAGAGAAAGAAGAGACTAATATAGATGCAGGTGACAAGTATCCAAATGACTACAGACTCTGGACAAAAGGGAAAGGTACTGATGGAGAAATTGGGATTAAAGAGCCAGCAGGTGGAGGACTTTGAATTTTAGGGGCTTTTGTTGTTGTCGGTTTTGGTTCTTTTAATTCTTAATCAAATGTTTAATAAACTGTTTATTTGTAAACCAATAAATAATACATGTATATTAAGCCTAAAAATTTTGACAATCAAGAAAGACTACATTAGTAATCCATAGGATATACAATGAGACTCCATTTGCACAGATATGAATGTTGTGTGAATGACGTACTTGTTGCATACATATACTCTGAATGTACACCACTTATAATCTCATTTATGCTACCAACTCTCCTTAGAAAGATGGATTCTACTTAGTTCTAGTTAAAGTGTTATAAATTCCAAATTCATAAAACTTTACTGTATTTGAGGACTACCAAAACTAAAGTACTGATCCCTTTAGTCATTTGGTTCCTACTTAGATGTGTATACAAGGGTAAGTTGTGGGGGAGGGTAAGTCATGAGCGTGTTTTGCTTTTGAAGTTTACACCAACAATGTATGGTCAGTAACTGGCACACAAAGATGCTGTGCAAAATTATTCCTCAGTTCCATTCTAAATTTATAGTTTAGTTGATTTTACTGTCCTCGCTGGAGTATGTACAACTGTCACACATGAGAGAGAGGAAAATCACTGGCTCTTTAAATTAAGGGGGTTATTTTCACTATTTTGCTGAAGATTCATATTTAAATATATCAAGAAGTTAATATACAGAGTTCAAGAGATGTTCTGACCCTATCATTCTTGAAGAAAAGTGATGCATAATTTCTGGATAATTTAGAGAGAAGTTACAACCTTTTCAGCTAGTTTTTAAATGAATAGCTCTGCATATAAAATTTCTAACTTAATCTTTCTGAATTTGCTGGTTTCTAAAACCAGCCTTAAGCAAAGGTCTGAAACCTAGGCAATTACCAGGAACCACATAATCCAATCCAAGAAGGTACTTCATAGTGTCTTAGAACTGTTTTTCAACTTAGGGGAAACAATAGATTCCATTAAATCCTAAAACTAGTGTGGAAAAGGGCCTGGTAGACCAGATTAGACTCCCAGGACAATTCCAAATTTTACTTGGGAGCCTTAAAAAGTTGTGTCTTATAGGTAAATGATGGCTATTCTCAAATGACAACATCATGAGCAGTACCTATCCCTTACTATACCACAGAGGCTAGGGGGGGAAAGTACATTTTTACATACGTAGCACCAAATATGAGGGTACTTCAAAAAGTTTGTGGAAAAATAGAATTAAAAGATACTATGAATCTTTCCATGAACTTTCTGTAGTACACTCAAATAACTACCAACTTCTATTTTTATCAGGAAAGAGTATTTTCAAGAGGCTCTGAAAGAGTAAAGAAAATAAGGCTCAAAAGGTTTAAGAGTATAAGAAATTTACATATTAAATCTTTCACACATTTTCTCCTTGCACAAAAAATAGATGCTTCTCATTTAAGTGGAAATTATTTAAAATATAAGGGGTAGGAATAAAGGATGAGCTATATATCCAATTCAAATTACATTAAAATCCAAATAGAAAATATAAACAGAAGTGAACTTTTTCTAAAAGGACGTAAATATTCATTATGCCCCCTCCCAAAGTAGATAAATTACACTAAAGAAATCTACATGGACTGAGACACTTTCTCGCTCTGATACATGTAAATAAAAATAAATTTCATGTTGTCTAAATGTTTAGGGTTAGAGGCCCGGGGCTGGGACAGAGCGGGGGCTGAGACACAGTGGGGGCTGGGACACAGCGGGGGGCTGGGACACAGCAGGGACTGGGACACAGCGGGGGCTAGCAGGTAGCGCAGGGCGGCGAGGGAGGCCCGGAGATGCCAAGCAAGAAGTATAACACGCAAGTGCCCACCGGCGTGGGTCAAGAAGACCATGCAGACAAACGAAGAGATTGGGAAGGTGGCAGCGGCTCTACCTGTCATCATCTCATGGGCACTGGAGCTTTTCCTGGAGTCGCTGTGGAAGAAGGCCTTCCAGGTGACCCAGCCCCGAAACGCCAAGACCAGGACCACATCCCACCTGAAGCAGTGCATTAAGCAGGAGCAGCAGGTCGACTTCTCCAAAGACCTGGTGGCATCCGTGCCTGACATGCAGCAGAGTGGGGAAGACAACCACGTGGATGGGGACAAGGGTGCCCGCAGGGGTTTGAAGCCAGGCAGCAGCCACTGGAAGAACGGTGGAGGTGGGAAGCAAAGGCAAGGACAAGAAGCTGTCGGGGACAGACTTGGAGCAGGAGAATGAGACACAGTTACTGAGGGGGAAGAGGAGACATCCCAGTCCCCACCCCAGACCAGCCACCCCCTGCCCACGTCCAGAGGCCCCAACAACTTTCATGCCCTTTTCCTCTACTCTGCCTTAGCCCCCTGCACCCCGGACCCTCAGCACCTGATGCAGAGGATGGAGAGGATTAGGACTCCTAGCACCGTCCACCGTCCAGGCCATCCCCCTTTTAGTTGATTTTAGTTGCTCTGGGGGTAGGAGAGAAGATAGATAAAATAAAAAAATAATAATAAAAGGGAATGTCGGTGTGTCCCAGCCTCTGTTCAGGGCTTTGTGGCCGCTTTCCCACCCACCTGCGCACCTTCCCCACACTGAGTGGAGGCCAGGACGGTGGCAGGCCAGGCAGTGGCTGAGTGGAGGGAGAGGTCGGCTGGGGAGGCTGGAGGCCAACTTTGCAGCACAGCACCAGGGGTGCTGATGGGAGGAAGGCGGGAGAGCGGTCCAGGGTGTAGGCCAGCAGGTGCTGGATGTGCTGAGGGACAGCTCGTGTCACTGTGCTGTGTGACCCTGGGCAGGTTCCCGCCCCTCTCTGCATGGCCTCCCTTCATCTCAAATGGAGACTGCATTAGTTCATTTCTGTTGCTTATGACAAAATACCTGAAACTGGGTAATTTGTAAAGAAATAAAATGTATTTGTTTCAGAAAAAAATAAAATAAAGTAAGATAAATTTTCAGGGTTATATAGTTAGAAATATATAATTCTTCTTTCACGGACAGGTCAACTAGGGGAAATAAGTTAGTGCCATCACTTGCATTGGTTGTCCACGTGTGGGGCAGGACTTACTCCTTTTCATTAGCCTCTTAGCACATGTCAAGCGTGCCACAAGATGTCCTGTTCCTCCATGGACAATGCAACCGTTTTTGGGTCGACCTTGGCAAATCACACAAGGTTCAATGGCATGACTAGATGCAATGGGGAAACTAGATTCCACCCTTTCTTCTTTGTCTTGTGTTTCTTCCCTCTCAAACTCTTTGACATCTTCTTGGCTGCTATAAATAATGCTGGTAGAAGTTGGTGGCTGAGAATAGTCCCCACTTCCTTGCGAATGAATGGAGAACTGTGTGATTTTATCATCATTTTCCTCAACACGTGACTCTCTGGAGTCATTCACCGTAGTTTTTTCACGATCAGGAACGTCTTCTGCTTGTGCTGAGCGAGTCTTCTAGCCTGGTTTTCTCAGAGACTTCCCCGTTAGCTTTCCCTTCATCTTCAGGAGGCCAATGCTCACCACGGGCCCAGCGTCTGTTGCAATGCAGTGGACGTGGAGGATTCATTTCATCGCATGAAGTACACTTCCAATAGTCAGCTAAGGACATCTCAGGCTCTTCTTCAAATGAGTGTGTGTCACTCTCCGCTGCCTGATACAGTTACTGGATATACCTTATCATCTTCATCTGAGAGATCTCGTCCTTCACTGAGGCTGTAATCTTCTGAATCAAGAGGTTCAACTTCAACTTCTGCATTTAATTGATCTGCAGCTGAATCCTGGTTCAACCAATCACCTGAATGTTCACTTGCACAGCATGAGATCCACTGACTGCTGCTGCGTCTGTCACGACACGTCTCCCTTACTGCACTCGGAGCCCGGCTTCCATCAGAGCAGAGGGACATGCTGTTAGACCTGTGTGCTCTCTGCTGTTCACGGACAGCTCACCTGAACTCACTAATGGTCTCACTAATTGCTCTCCTTCTAGATGAGGTGGATTTGGTCTAGAAACCTAATCTGAAGATGAAGGTCTCTCTTCCTGCAGCTCTGGCACGGGGTGCTTTCGATCACTCTCCACCTTCAAGGTGACACCTGTTCTCGCCCACAGATGTGCCCGGATCTGATGATTCCCGTTGACTGACACCAAGTTTCTACAGATCATTGCATGTATTTTCCTGCGCTCTTTCAGAGAAGCTTGGCACTCCATACACACCTCCTAGAAGATCATCTGAACAATATCCAGTACGTTGCTGCTTTTCACCATATAATCGTGTTGTCATAATACACTGGCCAAGATAAAGCACAGCCTCCCTGTCGTGTGTCTTTCTGTGCAGCGCCGGATCTAACGCCTGCAAAGGCGCCGGCTCTGGCCTAACCGGCCGCGCTGCCGAGGCGGCCCGCCCCGACGGCACACGCAGCACGCCGGGCGGCACCGGGGCCCGCTCCTCACCGGGCTCTTCGCTCGATTCGCGCCGTTCAGGCCACTGCGGCGCTCGGACGCCCTAGTCCGCGAGGGGAGGAGGCTTTGGCTGCCGGGACCCTGGCCGGAGGAGTCAGGGCCGCCCCTCGGGCCGCTTCGCTCCACGTCCCTTCCCGCCATGCGCGCCCCCTGCCGGCCGCCGGAGGCCGCTTGCGTTTAGTGTTAAATAACTCAACTGTCCAGTTATTAAGAATAATAGTTACGTTTGTTAAACAGTTGGTGTGTGCTGGGCGATCTCCTAAGTGTCGTACATATATTAACTCAATTCTCAAAATACCCCATGAGAAGGGATTGATATTAGTCCCATTTTAAAGAAGAAAATAAGACACAGAGCTGTCAAGTGACTTACTCAAAGTCACACAGCTAGCAAATGGCAGAACTAGGATTTAAAACCAGGACCAATGCTCTTAGCCTTCCCACCATCGGCACCTTAAATAAATAAAGATTTTTTTCTATTAGATACAAAGTTTTCTAAGTCCCCTACATCATTCTTATTTCAAGTCATAGTTATCACCACATGATGCATTACAAGAAAAGATTTGGGGAAATATCTTGGAGTTTACTGTCAAGAGATTCCATCTGCAGTAAGTTCCCAGTTACTGGAAATTTCAGGCTGGCAAATAATTAAGTGATGAGAGCTAAAAACAAACATACTTTCCTGTCCTTTGTTAAATAATGCTGAAACCAAGCAAAAAGAACTCAACTACTTGCTCCAGGAAGTACTTGTTTCTGGAAGATAAGACTGCAAGCCAACTAAAATAGTTAATTTATCAAGACTATTAACTAATGCCTCAAAACTAATTTCAAGATCCTTATCCTTACTGTGCTCACCAATCCAAAGATGTTAAGTCAAAAATTCTGCCCAATCCCAACCAGTTCTCCACTTGCAAGACCCACCTTAAAATCACCCAGACTGACACCTAAAACTATATAAAGATCTTCCCATACTTTTCCCCTTCTGAGATGCTACTAAGACCCTGCCAAGTGGTGTGCTCTCTATTGCAATCAGTCTAATAAACTTGGCTTTGCTTGATAGATAGGTTTGCCTAGTGGTCTTCCGGAGGAGCTGACAGTTGTCGATGGGAATGCTTTCTTCAGCTGTTAGCTGGCTGCCCATACTCCCTTGAGTCACTCCATAAACACCATTAACTGACCAACCTGGGCAACTATTTGGCACTTACCTGAGCACTGCTTCCGTTCTTGGATGTGTTTTGGCTGTAGAACTCTGAAGAATGGGGCCCTAAGACTGGCAAAGGAGAATCAAGGGAAACAGTGACCCAAGCCTTTATTTTATTTCTGTTAGGATGTTTCCTTTTTTTTTTTTTTTTTGAATAAAAAGAGATGATATTAACAAAATCTTTTAATCTTTCAAAAATTAAGTTTACCATTCTGTTAACCTGCTTTTCTAGCTGAGAGCCTGACCAGGACAGACAAGACATTCCAGACAATGAATGTTTCTGCTGTGAAAGACCTTGGCTTTGAGCCTCTTCGTTCGCACTAATCCAGTAATGCATATCCTTATGTGGTTTATTTTCTGGCCTACTTAAAGGGCATTAGAAGTATTTGTTTCCATGATCAGATCACAGCATGAGGAAAAATGTGAGTCTTCTGGAACAGTAAACTGTTGAAGACTCTGTCAACTATTCTCCTGTGCTTGCTTCTCCTCCCATTCTGGAAGCTTTCAGGCCCACTGGGGAACAACGGACTGCGGAGTGAAAGGTGAGTTGAGCCTTTCCTAGTTCATACGATTCCTCCCCTGCCTAGTGTCTCTTAACTCTGCAAAGCCCAAGCACCTCTAATTAGCTGAGTCAGATCTAAGTTTACCTCTTTGCATTTTACTTTAAGAATATCTCTAAAGATATGCACTCCTATAAAACTTTACATAAATGATAAAATATGATCATATTATATATATTGTATTTTTACTTGATGCAAACTTTTAAAAATTTATTTTCTCTTTTACCACTCCCATCTCTGCAACCTCCCTGTCTCTATCTGTCATATCAGTCCCCTTCCCCATCACCTCCCAGGCAATCCTGTTAACAACCTTTATAATCATAGACCAACATAGATACGTGTAAGATTCGTTTTATCACTGTTTATGATCATCTTCTGCACACTTTTCTGTGTCTTGTTTTTCTCACACAATAGCATTTTATAGAAATCCCTTCAAGCAAATTGATACAGTTCTAATTAATTTTTTTAATGGCTTCATACTCTCTGGTGATGTGTATTTCACCGTGATTTCTTTTTTTTAACCCATTCTCCCACTGATGGGCATTTACATTGTTTCCAGGTGTGGCTGCCACTATGACTGTTCTGTGGTAAACATCCTTGGACACATGTCCATGCTTACGGGTGCTTTTCTAGCTATGGGATAATTTCTTAGGAATAAATTGCTGGGTAGAAGATTATTTATTTTTATTTTAATGTACTTAGTAGATATTGCCAAATTACTTTCCTAAATGGCTGTAGTAGTCACTCTTCCTCATATCCCTTCTATTATGGACTGAATTGTGTCCCCCGCCATCCCCCCCACTCCAAATTCCTATGTTGAAGCTCTAATCCCCAATCGGACTATATTTGGAAATAGGGCCTTTAAAGAGGCAATTAAGGATAAGTGAGTTCATAAGGGTGGGGTCCTAATCCAATAAGACCGTTGTTCTTAAAAAAGAGAGACACCAGGGTTGTGTGCCAAGAGAAAAGGCCATGTGATGACACAGTAAGAAGGTGACCTTTTGCAAGCCAAGGACTCAGTAGAAACCAAACCTGCCAGCACCTCAATCTTGGAATTCCAGCTTCCAGAACTGTGAGAAAATGAATTTCTGATATTTTTGCCTCCCAGTCTGCAGTATTTTGTTATGGCAGACAGGGAGAAGTTAGTAAAAATGAACAAGGGCTGCAGATGGAGGGGCCTCCCAAAGCCCTTGGAGAGGTACAGGCCAGAGGCCGGGGAGTGCTGAGCCATTGTGGCCGTGGCATGAGGACGCAGCTCAGGACTAGCTAGGAATACATGATGGGCAAGACAGAGTCCTCACCTTCAAGGACTCTACAGGCTAGTAGGAGCCAGGGTGCCCAAATGGAAGCAAGTTCTACCCATCCCTCCAAGTCAAATGCACACAGACTTCTGTTAATTGAAATTCATGGGACTTCATTGTTTTGGACTATGATCCTGCATTAGGCCCAAAAGACCAGACCAAACCAGAACAGAGTCACTCATGCTAGGTGCCACATAATCAAAATGAACTTTAAAATGGACCAGTTTTCCAAATAAACAGGAGATTCACAGCAACGAATCAGAAGGGGCCCTATACCTGAGCCAGCATGATAGGAAGTGCCCTCTGCTTTAACCCCATAAGGAAAGTAACTATGAAATGGCCAATCTGCTTATTTTTCCCTGCTTCTGTTTCTTTAGTCCTTTTCTGCCCATAAGTTCCACTTCCTGTGCTCAGCTTGTCAGAGTATCTTTTCTAAATCTTTAAATGGGATTCTGCCCAATTCATGAATGTCTAATAAAAGTCAATTAGATCTTTAAACTCAATGTTTTGACATTTTTTTTTTCAAGGTTTCCTTCTGTGAATGTTGTGCACAAGTCTCTTAGGGTGGTTGTGAGGGCCCCAGGAGAGTGTTTCTGTGGCCACATCTATTTCTGGAGGGCTGTTTCTGGAAGTGGCCAGGTCATGGACCAGACATGAACATAGTAATGGGTTTACGTTTTGTACCTGCAAGGAAGGCACTGGCAGCTATGACCCAGCTGGAATCAAAGGCCCTCATTCTGAGGTTCTTTCATTCCCTTTCTCTTCAACCTTTTCGGAAACTTCTGTCAAGGAAGGAAAATTGCCAGAGAAAAAACCTTGATATTTGTTTGGAGCTTACAGTTTACAAACCACCTTCAAATTGATTATTTCATGTGATTCCTTCCTACAAAGCCTTATCCCACGCATAAGGATTATTTGCCTCAACTGCCAGACTCCTATTTGCCAGAGGGCACACAGATAGTAAAATATAGCTGTTTTTATGACAAGCCTAACTTATGTTCTATCTCTCAACAGCTTTGCCAAGGAGTTTATGTTCTTTTACTGGATTGCCCTGGAGCAGGAGTTTACAAATTCTGCTTTGAAAAGACGCAGGGATTCGAAGAATGTGCCTCAAGGCCCCCACGTTAAGAGGGGTAAGGAGGTGATTGAAGAGTAGAGGACTGAGATTCCTGTGCCCAATTCAAGCACAGCAACTTCACTTTCCCCGCTTTGTGTATTATTTTCCTCAGTGAGATGACATCTGCAGAAAGGATGCTGTAGGGGTGGTTTGGGGAGGAGGGACAACTGCAATTTTAGGGAAATAGAAGGAAAAAGAAGTAGGACTGTGTCTTATTCATTTTTTAATCCCCAGCTTATGGCCCCGCACAGGTGCTCAATTAATGTCTTTGGAAAGAATATTTGGAGGGGGAAAGAAGAACTCAATTAGGGTTGTTTAGGGGTGGAGCAGAGACAGTCAATGGAATGGAACTGAAAAGTCAACTAAAAGTTTTGTAAGGTCAATATTTTTATAAAAACTTGGATTTTTGAAAAGCAATGATATTTGTAAACTTGGGTTAGCCAAAACTCTGACGATGAAGTGGATTAGTACTGTAATGCAAAGTCATTTTTAGGGATTTTGCTTTCTCCCAGTGCAATACAATCTTATTTCTATGCCCAGAGGTGGAAGAGGTGGAGAAATATGGGTCAAGGAAGCTGAAAAACCCTTCTTTCCCTGTCTTATCTGAGTGTCCTGCAGAAGCTGCCGCTCGTGGGATAACTAAGAAAGAGCAGGATTAGTCCCTGGCCATCAGTGACGAGGGGTTTGAGACTTGGGAGATTCAGAATTTTTTCCCATCAACAATCCACAGATGTATTGTCTATTCACAGATATTTATGTCTATTCAAGCCTGGGTAGGGGTGAAAGGAACTTTCCTTCTACCCTTTGAAGGTTCAATAATTTGAGTCTCTGGAATAAACTGACAGTAGAAAGAGTAACAGGAGAAAAAGCACACAAATTTATATGTGCAAACACACAGATCATCACAAAATAAAAGACTCAAAGAAGTGCTGAATGGTTAAAATTTAAATAGCATTTTGAGCTACAGAAAAAAATAGGGCTTGGAGGCTCCTGGAGGGTGGTGGTGACAAGCCATGGGAGGTGAGGGAAGAGCTGTCCTACAAGCAAAGGCTCTCTTATTATACAGATAAAATCTCTCAGGTGACAGCCCTCAGACAGGTGAGAAGTCTGTCTAGGCATGGCATCCTGGGGGTGGAGACCTTTATTATCCTCTCCTGTGATACGAGTTCATCTTATCTGGTTAATATAGATTCCAGGGAGGGTGTTCATAACAATCACATTCTTTTTGGAGGAACTTCCCTTAGTCCAATAAAGGAAACTTTAGAGAAAATCCCTCCCTTAACTTCAAATGGTAAGATATAGGGGCCAGGAGTGGGGCAGGAGGAGGTTGGAGAGATCTTGAGTCTTCCTTAGTTCAAAGCACTCAGCATGCCAAAGTGCCATTCTTTGGGGCATCGTTTTCTGAGCCCCAACACCTGGATGCAGGAACATCCATTCCCCAGTATGCTGCATTTTTCACCACCACTGTCATCTCTTCATCTCAGCCAGGGACATCTGCTGTGCTCCCAAAGTGCCCAGACTCATGTAGTAGGGAAATAGCTGGCACAAGGTGGGAAGGTTATCTGTCTGTTTGCTGTTGGACCCACTCCCCACCTTCCCCTGCTATGGTCTGTACTGCTGGGGCTGGCCTCTACCAACTACACTTCCCAGGCTCCCCTGCCCACTTGCTTCTAGTTAGTTTGAAACAGCAAGAGGCATGGATGGAAGAAAAGGAAAACTTAGCAATACACCAGCACACACCTCACCTCCTCCCCACCTTCCCAACCCCCAACAATGCTGCCTTTCCAGCCTTTTCTTGGTCAGTGGCTACACAGAGATATAGGTGACCACATTTCCTTTTTGGACCCAGGTCTGCCATGCAGCTCCTGCTCTGCTTCTAGCTTCACACTCCCCCACCATGGCCTTTTGCCTGTGGGTGCAACCATGGGACCCCTCAGGTGGCCCCATACACGGCCCCTCCTCCAGAGTTCCAGCTCACAGTTCCTGGGTCTGGTGACTCAGTCTCCATCCTTTGTTCCTCCAGCCCTAGGAGTGGTAGTGGCTTCCTGCTGTTGTTAATCTCTGGGTTGCCTCATCCTCCCCTGGTTTCAGTTCTTATAACACCCTCTAACTAGCCTGCTGTATTAAATTCTTTCTATGAAACTCCCTGCCCTGGGTTCTGCTTTCTTGACTGCATGCACCCTAAAACACAGGAGTTAATTAACCCAGTAAGAGTTCTCTGCTAACTTGTTCGTGTCTCTTTCCATTCTCTGACAAACACTGTAAATCCATCCTTTCTGTTCCTTGAATTATGGGCACACACTCCTTAAACACCCACCTGTCTTTTGCAGTACTGATTGAGCTCCCTGGCAGCGGCTTAGTACCAGAATTCCTCTCTCCAAGGGTCCGTAGGAACAGAAGGCAACTGAGGAAGACCATCTCAAGTAGAGATTAGCTTAATTTGCTTTCTTTGCATTTCTCAAATATTTGCTTAAGGGATCAGGAGAGAGTTTAAACTGTATCTATTACTTTAGCCATTTAACAATTACTTGACAGTATTAAATGCATCAAAAGCTCTGTCTCCCTTAGTAAGGAAGTAGAAGTAAAAAGCATCCCAAATCAGGAAGTTTTGGCCTTGTTTCTGTGCTGTAGACCCTTCCCCCCTCCCCAATCTCAGATTTCTCCTTCTTTCTTCCAGCTGAACAAGCAATTCTGCTGTTCAGAATTCCCTTGGTCATGCAATAGTCAGAAAAACAACAGCAACAACACGGAATATGTGCTTTCTTGGGACTCTCTGAATATGACTTTTTTCTTAGAGAAGTTGTGCAAGAATCTCTTCTTCTGGCTCTCCATATGTGCCTGTGCGTGGCCTCTCCACCCTGAGAATATGAACCTTCAGACAATCACCACCAGCCAAGAGCTGGAGCACCAGCGGGTGTGGTAGTGCTCAGAGGAGGCCACGCAGTTGGTTTTGTGTTTGGAGAAAATGTTTCTTATTTAATTAATATTGGATACATGCCCAGAATTAAGGCCAATTTTGAAAAAGATGTTTTTTTAAATGTAAAAATCATCCATAGAGTTTGCTATCTTGTTGAGAAGAAAACAAATACATAAAATCATCAATGCAGAACTTTATATGACTTAATAATAATAGCAAAAACAATAATAATAAATAGCAAAGACAGCAGTGCTGTAAGCAGAGTGAAGGGTTGATCTCACAGGACAGAGACTGGGGGACCTGAGGAAAGACCAGCAACATTTGCTTATTTTCAAATAGGGATAAAATGGATAGAAACACACCAACACCTGCGTTGGGGAACTGCATGGAGAACGAGTTTGTATTCATCACAACTTCAGAGATTAAAAGTGTCAGAAACAATTCAAACCATCAAGCTGAGTGGAAGGTATGGGTTCAGATAACCTTGAGAGAGCTAGGGCAGAAGTGGCCTCAGGCACACCTGGGTTCAGGAACTAGAGCAAAAGCATTTGTGTTCTGCAACTCTCTGCTCGTTCTGTTCCCATGTTGGTCTTGCTCTCTCTCCCTACAGCTTTCTTTGGGTGTCAGGGCACAGGAGCATCAGCACCAGTGACACTAGCTTCACGCCATCCCAGTTCTGGAGGACCCAAGATGGAAGAGAGGACCTACAGCTGGAAATTTAGTAGAAGGACTTGATTGGCTGGGTTTGGGTGATGTATTTATCCACTAAGCCAATCACAGTGGCTGGGGTGAGGCAATTGTGATTGGCCAGGACTGAGTCCCGTGTCCATGCGTTGGGTCAGGGAGCTGAGTTCTGCAATTCATACACCTGTCCCAATTCCACTTAGCTGAAGAGTGGGAACCAGATGCCTGGCAGATGTCCACTGGAAAGACAGGGAAGGACTGAGACACTGGTGACAGGGCAAGCCCAAGTGTGTGGATAGAACCTGCAGTCACTTTAAGGAAAAGGAACCAGGATTGGCCTGAGATGCTTGTGGTATTGGGGATAGTTTGTGAGGATGAGCAGAGTACCTATAACCAGCGTGTGCTCTGATAGCATTGTCCCTTTCAGCTGGGGTTTGGGGCGGGAAACTGCATCTAGAGGTGGTTTTCTTAATCCTTCTCCCAGTGGGAGTGGTCGCCCTGCATATGGGGAATCACACCCCATGGTAACAGCAGGGAAATCGGGCACAAGACAGTAGACTCAAGGCAGATTGTTTATGAGGAAATGGATTCTGGTTGCTCCTTGGATAACCCTGAGACGAATTCTGGCGGGAGGGCGTGGAGTGGTGTGTTTGCCATGGGCTCCACCTGGAGACATTGACATTACACCTGTGGGACAGGACTAAAGCTAGGTGTGCCGAGAACTAGCAGACCCAGCATTTCCTCATCTCCAACCTCCTCTCCCCTAACCCCTCCCAGCTAGACCCTGACTCCACTGCCCACCCCACCCCCACCCCCAATCTCCAGCAGGCGGCTAATAATAGTATTTATGACTACCTGTATGCAGTATTTCCTACGTGCTAAATTCTTAACGTACAGTATCTGACAGTATCTCTGTGATGGTAAATGTTCTCTCCACTTATCAGATGAGAGTACAGGATCCCTCAGCCTCAGGATGGCCTTGCCACAGGTCTCTCCTAATGGTTTTCTGATCTTTCTCCTTTTAGCCCAACATCCCATCTCTTTTCTGTGGACAGGGCCTGCTTTAAAACAGCTCTTTTCTTCAGGAAGAACAAGGGTATACTAAAGTTCTATTAGCATTCAGCAAACACTGGGGCCCACCCCCAACGCTGGCATAGAAAGTCCAACATTCTAAATCCCCATCTCCAGAGGAGCCAGCCTGTGGGAAAGCTAACTTTCAGCATACAAGAAAGTTTCGGACAGACATTTCTCTTCTCCAGCTCATTCTGGTAGTGTCATCAGGGACAGCTTGGTGAATATAAAAGGTTTTCAAAGCCTATAACAAGCCATACGGCCCTGGAGAGAGAGAGAGAGAGAGTGTGTGTGTGTGTGTGTGTGTCCATGCACACACATACATGCTAGAGAGAAAAAGAGAGACAGACAGATACATATGAGTATGACGCAGATTTTTCTTATAATTATTGAAATGTTTTCATCATTTCAGAGACTGCGTTAAATTTAAGAGGAATAGGGCCGAGCCCGTGGCGCCCTAGGGAGAGTGCGGCGCTGGGAGCGCGGCGACGCTCCCGCCGTGGGTTCGGATCCTATATAGGAATGGCCGGTGCTGGCTGAGTGACGGTCACGAAAAAGACAAAAAAAAAAAAAAAATTTAAGAGGAATATGTTCAGTAGCAGCATTTCCAGGAGAGGGTGATGCTCAGGTAAAGTCCAGGATCTGCAGAGTCACAGCCCTCTTGGGAAGGTTGCTCTCTGAAAAGTTGTGGGTGCACATGCCCTACTGCCACATGCAACCAGATGCCCTGAGAGGGGGATGCCGTGGTTATCAAGCAGAGCCTGGTGAGACCACCAGAGAAGCTCATCTCTTCCCATGGGACACCAATGCACCACCTTCTTACTGTGAAGTGTCTTCAGATCACTGCTGGTACTTCCAACTGTAAATTGATCCCTGTCTGAAGCTTGGCCAGTCTCTTAGGTCTGCCTAGGGTATTGATCACACCACGAGAACAGTGGTCGCAACTGGTAGTGTGTATCAGAACCATATAGAGAACTTATACAAACACAGCTGCCTGGGCCCTACTCCAGACATTGAATCTGAATTGCTGGGGTGGGGCTCAGGCAAATATTTATTTTGAAACCCCAGAGGTGATATTGTTGTAGTTTTGTTTTATCACTATACAATGTAAACATTTTTTGTGGCCCTTTACCAATTTCTCCCTAACCATCCCCCTTCCCACCTCTAGTGCCCTCAGTTCTGTTCTCTCCTTTTGAAAGTTCAAGGAATTATTGTGATTGTTGTATCTTTCTTTCTCCAGAGGTGATTTTGTTGAACACCTTGACAAGAATTAGTCTGCCATGAGTTAGTCTGCCACCATTCTACGGATGCTGGCAGAAGACATGAGACTCTGGGGTCAGAAACAAAGGACTTCATTACTTATAGCACAGAAAGTAGCATAAGCTTCATGCTCAGGTTGGTTCTCCTTGTCCCTCAAGTACTACAGGGTCATGCAGTGGCACAAGTAGATAGTGAGCATAGTGCTTTCCACTGTACAGGTCGGGAAAGCCACCAAATGAGGGCAAACCACCCCCTAACCCACCCCAGCATATCCTTTACCCAAACCCTGGGTGTAGAGGCAAGGGACCCTGGGCATCCAACTGAGTCAGGTGCTAAGTTAAAACACCCAAGGGTCCCAACTTCGGGGGGGGGGGCAGGGGAAAGGGCAGAGTGCAACTGCCAGGCTCCAGCAGTAATGGAAAAATGAAAAAGATGTGAGGGCTGGGGGAAAGGATGCCCCAGAATGCCCAAACTTCAACAGACCCATGGTAGCCGGTAGCCATAATGAGGCAGTGGTGGGAACAGAGAAGAGGAACTTGTTTCTCTTTTGCTTTTGCTCTGGTGGAATCATACGCAGTTGCAGCAAACACTCTTCCACCCACCTGCCTGTTCTGGCATGTATATTTAGTGACACACTTGCGTTTCTCCAACAGTCTTCCGTGTGTGTATTTAAACACCAGAGGTTCAGATGCCCATAACTCCTAACAGAAATGTGTTTACACCAGACAGAGTGAACACTTGAGCCCAGGACAGAGCATCCGTGGCCCTGGGCTGCTGGAAGTCGGGCGGTGCTCTGCAGCGGGGTCCCCCATTCACCAGCATTGTGGACTTAAAGATTGCTGTGGGCTGCTTGCAATGACGATGACCATGACGACGATCATGATCATGAGCCCATGGACCAGTTTCACTGCTGCCTACTTTAAAGTTAAGAAATACATGATGGTGGTTTGTTCCTTGTACTAGCCAACTGCAAAACAAACAAACAAACAAAGAAACAAAACCCATGATGGAACTAAATTTAGTAGCACTGAGCTACAGGAAACTGGCTGCTGACTGCTCGTTGGCCAGCTTACATGCAATTCTTACGACAACTCTGAGATTTTTGTGTTGTTGAAGGAGGAAGAGAAGGAGAAGGAGGAAGTAAACCCAGGAAAACATTGCTTGGCCTCCAGTAGCTAGTGGATGGTGGTAATGGATGATTTTCTCCGGACACGAATAGGAATCCCTGGTATGGGCATGGAGAAGAAGGCTCTAGCACAAAAGAGGTAAGACAAGCATGACCCATTTTCAAGGAATTGTGAAAAGTACTGATACAGGGCTTGAGAATCTTGGACTTTATTTGCTAGGTAATCAGCAGGATTTCTTACCCTCATCACTGTTGACATTTAAGACCAGATAATTCTTTGCTGTGGGGTGCTGTCCCGTGGGGAGCTGCACTGTGGGATGCTTGGCAGCATTCTTGGTCTCTATGCCCTTGATGCCAGTAGCACACCCTCTAGTAGTTACCATTGAAAATATCTTCAGACGTTACCAAAGGCCCCCCTGGGAGAATCAAAACCCTGGTAGTGATGCACTGAGCTAAGCAGGGGGAAAGGCAGACACCACAGAGCAGTAGGCAGAGAAGATCCCTAAACAAGAGAAGAAAAGTCAGGCTAAAGGCAACTCACGCAGGGAGAGGTTGTTCTCCTCCAGAGAAAAGGGCTGGACTTGGGGAGCAACAACCACAGAGGTTCCTGATTTCAGGCAGTCTCAGTGCCTGTCATTGCCATATCAGGACGCGGCAGGGCCACTCACCTGTTGGCTGGACCTGCACCTGAGTCTCCCCCAAAGTCAGGGAGATGCCAGTGCCCTCTGGGGCCCTTTTATCTGGAGAGCACTTTCTTCAAGGCATCCCAAGGGAAATTGGAATTCCTCTTTAGCAGATCTCTGAAATTTTTTTATTCCTGTCGTGCTAGTTACTTCTGTTCACAAGGAACACATCTGGAGAGCAGAGAGGTAAGGGGCGAGCCCCTAGTAGCAGACTATCAACCTCTCACTGGAATCCTGAGGTGTAGCTACATCTGAACCCTCTCCCTGGGTCTCTGTAGAGATTTTAGAAACCTCTGAGTTCTAGGAAATGGAGAATGTGATGATGGACCATGCAGCATTTAGAAACTGTTTCCAAAGAAACAGGATGTTGTCATGAGAGACTCTGTCCTCATTAGCTCTTGTTAATGTCAATGTTTGTCTGAGGAACGCACCCGTGGAACTATGTTGAAGACTGATTCAAGCAATGATTCAGTCTTCTTTTCCCTAACTTTACTTGTTGGAAGTAGACAGGTAGGTGTCTAGCTCAGACTCTCAAACATGGAACAAATGAGTCACCAGGATGAATCCCCATCATAGCACAGTGGAGGATATGCACCACACCATGGAGGTGACTTGGGGCTCAGGCTGTGTGTTCTGGAGGGACTAAATCCTACCCTCATTACCCACAGATGACCATGAGAACAAATAAAAGAATATATGAGAAAGTGCTTCATGGGCCCTAAATTGTGAAGTGAATATTGATTATTATGGGCCCACTTCCACATGCTTTACAAATGGCCCTTTTATGATAATAAAACATCTGTGTTTCTATGGGAGAAGTTATAGGGTTACTTTAACTGCTGATAAGAAAATAACATGCCTACAAGAGAGCCTGACCTTAAGGGATTCAAACAGTTTGCAAACAGGCCTGGGCTCCCTGCCAGAGCAGGCAGGCACTTTCCCGGTATGCCAAGCTTTGCGGCAGTTCAAGGGACAGCAATTCAAAGCCATGCCAACTCTCTTCTAAAAATACAAAAAGTCCCTGGGGGCTCCTGGGCAAACACCCAGCTGACCTTTGATGCTGGGGACCAACTGTGGGAGGGAGTTTATACCCTGTTCACACACTAGCAGAGACAAATGAGCTGGAACTCAACTTCTTTCTGCCCTTCCTGTTGGATCTGATCAAGTTAGAAAGGCCTTGGCAACATTCTGAAACCACGTCTTCTGTGGTAGATTGCTTGCAAAGATGGCTACAACAACCCTCTCATCTCGCACGGCTAAGTGTTCCTGTCCTCTCCTCAAGAGCAGGAATCTGTGGTGGCTGCTACTTGGTTTGACCAGTGGAATGCAGCGGAAGTGATGTTGCATAATGTCTAAGCTTAGACATTGTGGCTGCTGTTCGTGCTCTTTGAATCGCCCTTGACATCATTTAATGAAGCTCACTCTAGAGCCCTTAATAAAACACCACGTGGAGAGAGAGGTCCTGATACCTGTATTAATCATGTCTGTTATTTTTTGTATTCTGATGCTTTGAAATCTGGGACCTGGCTGACCCTGGAGGTCCTACTCCTTCCTGGGGTTAGCCAGTTCCTAGAGAGAGTAAACAACCTGCCCATGGGCGTGCCTTCATAAGCAAACCAACAAACTCAGAGGACCCCCCCCCACCCCTGCTCACCACCTCCTCTACAGCTTTCCGAAGGGCTCTCACACTCCATAGGGCCACTAACCATCTGCCCTAGCCACCCCAGGGCCAGATACCAGACAACTAGAGACTGCTGAAATTACTCAAACTAGCCAATCCTAAACCTGCTCACCTTGCCTGGCCCATTTCTTCCCACAGAAACCACAATAAAGTCTCCTGCCCAGGTTTTCCCTCAGTCCCTCTGCCTCCTGACTGACCCCAGTGCTTCCCATGTGGCCGTGCATGACATGGCATGCTCTCTTCTCTTGGGATCTGAGAATACAACGAACTGTCTTTTCAATGGCAGTCATCTCCCAATCTGTTGGCTTCACCGCACCTGAATAGTAATAAAACCTAGACTTTAAAACACTACCACATGGAGAGAAGGGCCCAGGTGTCACTGCCTCCCAGCCATGCCCATCCACACACTGGCCCCAGCTGAATACAGCCACATGAGAGAGCCTAGATTAGATCAGCAGATGAAACTCATGGTTGTTGGAATCATGAGGACAAGTCATTGTTTTAAGTCACTAAGTTTAGGGGTCATTTGTTATGCAGCAGTAGTTAACTGAAATACCCTTCACCTTATCACTTTGGTGTTTCAGTGTTTGTGGTCTAAAATCATTGGTGTAGGTGCTTAACTAAGATTTCTCCATGGCAAATCCAGATGGGCCATTTTATAGGTAAATGCAAATTTTCTTATTGATCTTTGCTTTATGAAGAGATATTTACTTAGCTCCTCCCATAAGCGACAGATTATGCTTTCCAGGTAAAGCCCTCCAGGCAAGGGCCGAGTGGCTCACCTCTGCCTAACATGATCCTTAGCTTTCCCATGTATGAGGGGTCTTCAAAAAGCTCATGGAAAGATTTGCACTCTCTTTCAATTCCATTTTTTCCATGAACCTTCTGAAGTGTCACACAGGGCATCAGCCACCCACAGCATTTACCCGCAGCAGCCACAGGGGGGCACCCACACCATGGTCAGCTCATCCAGTGTGTGTCCCTGACAGAGCTCCCGACCCACAGAGCATTCACGGGAAACGAGTCTCTTAAGTGATGTCTATGGGGAGACTGGAAAGAAGGTTTTACACACACCATTTGGCCACACTTTTCAAAATTTCCCTTTAAACATCTTTTTATTTTTCCAAAGTCCTTTCCCAGCACCCCTACTTATTACTCCAGGATCCTCCCAGGAAGCCTCTCTGTTCCCCAGACCCAGTAGGTGCCGCCTCAGGTGCCCCAACTCTGGGCCTTCCCCAAGAGCAGCACTGACTGCACTGCCCACCCCCACAGCCACTGGCTTTTAAGCAGCGCCATGACAGGGACAGTGTTCTCAGTGTCCAGCGCAGTCCGGGGGTACAGTTCACATTTAATGAACGCCCGTCGAATGGATGAATGAGCACATGAATGAACGAAGCAGAAGAAACACGTTGGGATCTGTGAAGTTAGACTTATGGGAATGACTATTAGAAGGAATTTGAGTTACAGAATTCACCCTCATGAGCCCAGGGATCTGTATGACATTCAGTACTACCAGGTGTCCGTTAAACAAAGCT
Organism: Cynocephalus volans; assembly: GCF_027409185.1. Lineage (NCBI taxonomy): Eukaryota > Metazoa > Chordata > Mammalia > Dermoptera > Cynocephalidae > Cynocephalus > Cynocephalus volans. Next base: position 69,355,612 of record NC_084466.1, read on the forward strand.
CTCCAAGGAGGAGAATTTCACAGCCTCCCTTCTTCCCCTTTCCAGCCAAAGCCTGTTGATTCAGACACCGAATTAGAAAATAAATGAGTGGGCAAATTCTGTCCCCAGAGCTCGGGCTGTGCTCTTACCGTGCCAAAGCTAATGCTTCGCATGGAATACAGTCAAGGTCACCAGGTTTAACGTGAAAGCTCCTCCCTCTAGTCTTGGGCTCCCCCCTTCCCCAATGTCAGGGGCTTCAAACCATTGCAATAAATAGTTCTAATGAGATACATTAAATACTAACAAACAACCAAGGAGCTAAGGGGAGGCAGTTTGCTTTTACCTGTAAGATTCTGAAATGTACCTGTAGATTTTTTTAAAAATTGTATTGGCATTGAAGAAATGGGAGGGGTTCTTCCAAAAGGGGAAATTCATCAGAATGATCTCTTGGAATGACTGTAATTATATTGTCTCTCTGTTCCTTAAACCAGCGACAGCATGTGCTTCGTGAGCTGCTCCCTGATGAGCAGGTTCCGCATTTCTTTTTTTCTACATTTGTGGCTGCATTGCAGGCACAGCTTAAAATAACCCACCCGAGGCCAAGCTGCAATTGGGATGTCAGATCCTGTGGGCTACAGAGCCTGGGGCAGGACCGCCAAGTCTCCAGCCATTATGGTACCTGTCCTACTGAGGGATACTAATAACCAGGAAGCCTCCAGAGGATGGGGCAGCTAGAAACAGAGCCTGCCCCAACCCATAGCATTTTTTCCTAGAAATGTGTCTGCAGGACAAACATCTGAAGCCTCTTAGAAAAAATACTGCTACATGCTCTCTAAAGACAACAAATAAAATCGATGCAGTATGTTGTTGTCAGGTGAGCCTGTGGTGACTAAGCAGCACGGCGGGAATTTGGGCACACTTGGGAGGACCGAGGTAGGAAGAGGATACCAGAGGCTGTCAGTCTGCTGCACAGCTGCAAATACACTGAGAGAGACAGACAGGCCAAGCTGGCATCTGTCAGGGAACAATTAGCTGCCATCACTTCCTCAGCCTCTGCTCAGCCCTCTGCAGGGTTTGAGAGGTTTCCAGATGTCCTTCTGTTCCAAAGCAGTCTCTTCCTCACACACGCTGAGGACAGGGAAGCTGGAAGCACACGCTATAAGAAGCATTCACTTAATTCTCAAGGTGAGCTTAGCCCCTGAACAGCAATGACTGCTTCCATGGGTGCTAGGGGCCAGCAAATGCAGGGTGCTGGAGGCATACTTGTCATGTAATGCCTCATTTAATCCAAACTCTACAAGGTGAGTCATATTAAGCCCATTTAATGAACCAGGAAACTGATGCTCAGAGAGGCTATCCCCAAGTGGAGAAAGCCAGACAAGTAGAGGTCAGCAAGGCACGTCTGTCACATTGGAAACGCCAGTGCTCTCCCGCCTCTTGCAGGTCTACAGGCTGCCTGTAGCATCTCAGGCCTGTCCTAGGGCAGAGAAGTGTGGGCAGTTCCCATTCCAGGCATAGGGGGCTGGAAGGGACGTTCTTCTTAGGGACCCAAGGCTGACTACAAGGATTCCTCACTTAGCCCACCTGACACCAGATGAAGTGGGACAGGGTTGTGAGTTCAGCCACTGACCCTGCCACCCTGGGCAAGTTGCATGACTTCCCTGAATGGCAGTGTCCTTGTCCGCAAGATGGGAACACTCCACCTGCAGTGGGGTAGTTGGGAGCTTAGTGATGGTTCATGGAAACTACTCAGCTGTGGAGGAGCCCACAAGGTGTGGAGGAGCCCACAAGGTGTCAGAGGGAAGTTGGGTAGTGAAAAAGGTGTTCAAAAGACTTCTCTATGCTATACATGCCCCCAGTGTTGGAGTGAGGGGAATGGGGGTTGTCAGTGAGATAGACCCCGGTCATAAGGAAGAAATCAAAATGGAAGAGTCTCAGGTGCCCTGTGGGGCTAGAACCTGGATTCTGGCCTCAAATCCTGGCTCGGCCACTTAGTGGCTGTGATTTCAGCTTGTTACTTAACTACTCTGTCAGGAATAAATCCAGGTGCTGTGGGGCCCACAGCTTATACAATCTGGAGTATTTCATTTAAGAAAAAAAAGAATATAAAATCACAGCTACAAAATTAGGTATGAAAGTGATGGTTTACAATGTAAAAGACCACAACAAGTTACGAGTATTGAGGAGCTGACGAATATTACAAACACCAACAATCCAGAAAAAATAACAGCATTTTTATTAACACTAAAGCACTTCTGTAATACTTTTATTCTATATTTTGGGACTGTGATTGCCTCTTCACATGAGAACAATTTTATAAAAGAAAATTCAGTCTTTCCTCTAGCACGGTGGATGAAAATGTTTTCATTATTGATAGATGGACACATAGATCATGAAATTTCATGCACAGACATACTATATATAGTACTACCATTGATGTGTGCCCTAAAGATACAACCACAATGAATTATATTTCTTGCAATCGCCATCAAAAAAGACAACAATGCATGATGTGCTTATAATTATACAGGCTACATTATTATGTTCCTGACAGGAGAGACCTTCTGTCGATGAGAATCAACTCTGCAAACAATTTTACACATCTGATCACTGGGAGAACACTCCAGAGTAGCTTCAAGCTCCACCTGCTGTAGACCCTCCACTATCTACATACTTCCATATACATGCAGAGACACTGAGCGAGTCAGAGAGCAGCAGTAGTCCTGGAAGTCGTTCCCACAGGGAGCTAACTTGAACCACACACAGAAGTGACTGCAAATCACACAAACATATCTTACTCCATCCAAACTAAACGTATCCCCAACTCAATGTCCCCTTATCCCAAAACATCACTGTGGTCCTCTGATGTCACTTGACACAAAGGAACTTGTATGCGCCAGAGGGGACATCAGAGTGGAAAGAGAGACCAATCCTAACCAATTGCAAGTATAAGAATTAACTTTGCAACACTTACAAAACACATGACCACGAGAGCTCATGGCTGAGCGCCTTGCAGGGCCTGGCAGGGGTCTGTGCCCTAGAGCTAAGCTTCATCAGCTTCCCAGTGAACCGCCTCTGTACTCTCCTCTCAGTACCTCCTCTGTGAAACAGCGGGAACAATAGTATTTTACCTCAGGGCTGTGGGGGGATTAAGGAGAATTGGCATGTGAAAGCTTTGTAGATATACATGTCATGGTGCCTGACATTAAACATAAGGTTCAATTAGTGGCAGCTATTAGCAACGAGTTCTTCCCTGATTGAACACATTTTATTTTAGTCTGTATTTCAGTTTAGAGAAAGAAGTCAGGTGGAGCCAGGCCCTGACTTTGGTCTGGCACTTCCGGTCTTGTGAGCAGGAAATGAGCCAGACTTCTTTCCTGGTGTGCCTCCCAGGCCCGGCCTGGCTCCCTGGGGTACAATTGCCCCAGAGTCTTTCAGGGTCACCTCAGATCAATTAACCAAGGAATCTTTAAGTTTGATCTTTTAAGTTGTCTGCCTAAAGTTTCTTTTACCTTGGTGATTTTCTTCTGAGGATCATATCAAATACAGTCTTTCCTAATCCCATTGGATTTGGCAAGGCTTGATTGACATTGCTGCCATTGCACCCTCATCCCCTACCCCACCCCTAAGCTGCCATATGCACTGTCCTCATACCCTCTACTTCCGGAAAGCTGAGCAACCCTCCCAAGGTGATCCAAACTCGGGTCTGTCTCACTCCAAACCCAGTGCAGCGTCCATTCCAAACCCAGTGCAGTGTCCACTCCACGATGCTGAGGACAAGCAAGGCCCCGAGCGCTTGCCTGCAGGTTCAGCCCTGCTGCCCACCTACTGGCCAGCACCAACGTGACCCTGCCCACCCGCCTCCCCGTCCCACATCACACCCGCTTGTTTTATGACATATACCTGCAAGGGGCAAACGCCACCATGCAGCTCAGCAGGGCAATCATTCCTTCCTCTTCTCAAAGGCTTTCTAGTGCTTTCAGATCAGCAACATCTGCAGGCCTCTCTTTCTAAACAATGATGGCAAGTTAGTGGGGATGTGACGCTGCCGGGAGAAGGGCAGGGTTTACTAATCCCAGGTAAGGAGCTGGGGTCAGCTGGGCACAAGGAAGAATTTGCCCCAGAAAGAGTGTTCAGAGAAGGAAGGAGAAGGAGAGAGTGGAAGCAGGATCAGGACCTCCAGAGACAATACTGACTCAAGAACAAAGATGGAAGGGCACCCCTACATTCCTGAATCCCCCAAGCTTCTGCCACCTGCCCTGCCCAGGTATCCAGGTACCTCACACCCCTGAGCCAATCCAGCCATTTTCGGGGAGATGCTAGAGAAAGAGAAACCCACACGCTCCTGAAGACAGGTAGCCCAGTGAGTCCTGCAATTTAGACAGCGGTCGTCAGGGCTGTGCAGAAGGGCCCTGCGGGAAGAACAACTCTGCTATTCACTAAGCGCAAGTTGGTCAGATCACCTAACACCTGAGTCCACGTTTCTGAGCTGTAAAGTGTGTGATGAGGCTTAAATGAGGTCATGGAAGTGCCTGACTCACAGCAGGCACTCGAAAAGTCCCAATATCATCACAATCCTGGGTTGACCCTTGGGCTCTGTGCACACAGGGAGTTCCAAATTCTCACGTCCCGAACGGCAAAGTTGATGCTCTCCAAGGATGTCAGCCTCCTTTCCTCTCATCCCTAGATGCTGGAGTAACTCCCTTCCCATTTATTGAAGAATTAGCCCCCGTGTTCTTTTTCTCTCATTTATTTGCTTCTGCTCCTCCGGCGATTTGCTCCATCAAGTTTACTTCTTTTTTCATCCCTGGCATCTAAGACTCCAAATATTGATTTCTCTCCATCCTGAAAACATTTCCCGCACCCCTGCCACACTCCACTGCCATCCTTCTTTCCTCCTTCTTGCCCTCACACTTCTCACACAATGAGCTGCCCCTCTGGAACTGGTGCTCTCCAAGGAGACTCCAGCAGTGGCCCTGGGCCCCGTCCTCCTGCCTCCCTGCCCCTCAGATGCGCTCTGTCCCTCAGGCCTCATCTCTCTCAAGTATCTGCAACATCAGATGCTACTGGCATTTCCTTCTTTAAAGGTCTCTCTAGGAGTCTGGATATTTTAGAAACGCACACTGCAATATGCAGGGGTGGAAAGACCTAATGTAAGGATTTACTTTAAATTACTTCAGCAAATAAAAAGGGGGAAAAAAAGAAAGAAAAGGGGAGATAGAAGAAACAAAAATGACACAGCAAAATCTTCACAATTATTTAATTCAAGGAGAGGGTCAGGGTGTGTATATGGGGGTTCACTGTGTTAGTCTCTGTATTTCTATGTATGGCACAGTCGACATTTTTCATGATAATTTTTTAAAAAATGTTTTTTCTTCCCTGGGCCTCCTCAACACACCTCCCTCCCAGCTGTCTTCTCTCTCCGAGTTGTGAGGAAAGTGGAGTCAGTATAGTCGGGTCCCCTCGCCTCATACCTGGCTGGGCGGGATGCAGCACATGCATTGTAAACGAGTGACGTGAGAGTAGCGCTAGTGCGCATGCGCCCGAGTACCCCTGGCTTGCCGTTTGGGGGCACTTCACTCCCCTTTGGAAGGCAGCGGCTCTGAACTGCTGGCCAGTGGGGCTCGCGTCTAAAAATGAAGCCTGTCCACTTTGCCAGCAGCTGCTCAGTCTTTCTTTTGATTGCCTGGCTCAGGACCTGCCCCGGACGGGGTAGAAGGGTCTGTGACTCCGGCCCAACACAGTCCTCCTCCTACTCCCATTTTTGTCTTCTCTTCCTCCACTTCCTCCCTAAAAACACTGATTCCCCGGGCTTTTGCTCACGTCTGGGTCAGATCAGTGCCAAGAGCCTGGGCCAGCCCATCGAGTCGCGGCTTTCCCTGAGCTTTTGTCCTGGCCTCTCTCCAAACTCCAGACCCACAAGTTTTGTGGGGTTTTTTGGTTTGTTTTTGTTTTTTTCTTTTTTAAATTTCATACATACTTTAAATATAAATAAAAATACATAGAATAATAAAAACAAAACCCATGGATCCACCACCCAGGTTTAACCAGTGCTGACATTTTGGCATATTTGTCTCATATTTATAGAAATAACATGTGACGAATATAGTTGAAGACCCTGACACACCTCTCCCAGAACGCACTCTCTTCTCTTTCTCCCCAGAAGAAACCACCATTCTGAATTCATCGTGTATCTCCAGACTATGTTTATACTTTAAAGACTGTATTAGTCCGTTTCTGTTGCTTATAACAGAAATGCCTGAAATTGGGTAATTGTAAGGAAGCAATATTTATTGCTTACAGTTTCAAAAGCTGGGAAGTCCAAGTCCAGGGAATAAATCTGGTGAGGGCTTGTTGGAGGGTGGTGACTCTTCACAGCAATGCAGGGTGTCACGTGGCGGATGGCGTGAGTGAGAGAGAGCTAACCTACTCACTCGCTGTCCTTATAAAGCCATTAGAAACATGCCTACTACTCCATGAGTGGATCGATCCCTTCACCAGGGCAGTCCTCACAATCTAATCACTTCCCAAAGGCTCTACCTTTCAAATGCTATGATAGGATTTCCCACCCACTTAACACTGTCACAGTGGGCATTAAGTTTCTATGAGTATGGAGGGCCAGTCAATCAACAGCAAAGACAGAAACCTATGTCTACAACAATATATAGAACTATCTTTTTTAAAATTTCCGTGACTCTGTGGATCTGCAACTTTTCCCCCCAACATTGTGCTTTACCCATATTGATACATGTAGATCTAATCCATCCATTCCTAATGCTGCAGAGCATTTTGCCAGATGACACTTACCACAAGCTGCCTACCTATTTCCCTAATAATGAACATTGTTGTGTCTGTTTCCTGTATAAACGGGTGCTGCAATAACTTCCTTCACAGGTCTCCTTGCATACTCCTGTGTGAGCATGTCACTTTCCTCTATAGTATACAACATCCACCAGTGCCCCTCAACACCTCCGGTGCTTGTTTGCTTTTCTAATTCCCCAACTCTACCCCAAGCAGAGAGTGCATTCATTTCATCTCCGTGCTATTCGTGCATCATGCCTGGTTCATATGGATTGATATGGAGGGAGGAAGGGAGGAGAGAAGGAAGAAAGGAAGGAAAACATCTGATAAAAGCTAGTTATAGACTATTTAGTACAGTTTTTTAGATGAAGGGAAACTACATTGTCTCAAGCCAGCTAAGACTGGACAGATAACAGACCAGACTCTGATGGTACTTCAGCCAACAGGTATGTAGGTAACTTTCACTCTGTGTGAGGCAGCCCTGTGGGCTCTGAGGAGGGGGTGGCAAAGGCGTGGCCTCTTCCCTCCCCTAGGGTCCATGCACCACACGGCAGCTGGTGGGATCTAAAGCCCACCACTGTCTCCGTCGGCCTCAGAACGCAGGGTCAGCTTCTCACTCTGGCTGCATGCCCCTTTGAGATCTGGCCTTGACCTCCCTGCCTCCCTCGGTCCTGTCATGTTTCACCCACACTGGCCACTTGCCTTCCTGGGACCCTCCCTTCAGGGCTTTCACACCCACAGGGCTACATTTTTCTACCTGCAATTTTCAGGAACACCTTTCCTGGCTGCCTAGCAGAAATCCTCCCGCCTCACTTCTCATCGCTGCCATCTTTATGCCACTGTCCTGCAAGTGTATTCACAGCACTTTCCACTAGCAGAAATTACATGATTTGTCTATTGCTGTCTCTTTGTTCCACCAGAATTTAAACTGCTGAATGGCAGGAACCTTGTCTGTTTCACCCTGGCTGCAGCCCCAGCACCTACAACTGTGGTAGGTGCCCACGGAATATCTGTTGTGGGAAGGAGCGAGTGGGCTCCTGGTGGCCTTCGGATTCCCAGACCCATCCTCCTCGAGGCCCAACTGGGTTTCTGCTATTCTCCTCCATCCCAATTACATATTCCCCTTTGGCTTGATTTTGTTTGATGTATTCAGCTTTGTTAGATTTGGCTTCTAATTCTTGGCAATTCACAGTTCCACCAAGCCTTGCAGGGAGAGGAGCTGGGCAGAGAGCACTCGGGGGTGGGGAGGGAGCCATTAGCAGCGTTGGTCTGGTTCAACTCAGACATCTGAGAAGTGGCTCCTGACCTCTCAGGCTGTCAAGTATCTGCAGTGACCCACTATGAAACAGAGTAAGTCTAGGCCTGTGAACCAATTTGACTCCATTTTCTCTGCAGAGGACACTTTGTTACTTTTCTACTCCTCAGTCATGAGACCCCTCAGGGCAAATGATTACCCCATCGGCTGCCCTGATAAAATAGACTGAGATAAGAAAGGAAACAGATATTTTTACTGAGTTGCAAAACCCCTCCCCAAGGCTTGTTTACTGTAAATGTAAAAGTTACAGACTAACCTTTAGATACCTTTAGGAATTCCCACCTGCCCACAAGCATCAAGGTGACTATTACAGTGACCCTCCTGGGGTGACAGTGGTGAACACCACTGCCATCTTGGACCTACTGAGCATTCACCCATGACGCAACCAGGAAGAACAGAATGGTCCACCTCCAGTGACGCTGGTCTGTACCCCTTAACTCCTTTCCCTATAAAAGACCCTGAACAGCTCCCCTCGGGGGGCTAGCTTTACTGTTGCTATCCCCCTTATGCATAAGTCTGTCTCCTCTTTTAATAAAACATAGCTTACTTTACTGCTGGGTACATTGTTCATTTCTATGACTTTGGAATCCAAGAGCTTAATTTAGTCACTGGTGACAATTGGAAAGCTTTAGGCACCAGAGAAGGCTCCAGCTACAAAAGGCAAGTGGCCACTGGGACTATTTTGCTCCCATGTCTCTGCTGCTGTAAGTCTCTCCTGGAGTCCCCAGCCTAAATTCTGACAAGGCAATGCTTTATTCTCTTTTACTCCCCTTTCTTCCCCTTTTCTTCCTTTTTAAAGTGACTACAGGACAACTACAGCTTAAATTCCTCTCATCCTGTGAGAAGCTGCTCCCTCTGGCCAGCAGTGGCTTGCCCTGACAGGTGACTAGCAAAAGTGCAAAGGCCAGTCCTGCACCATGAAGATCTTGCTTGAGCAGGTTCCCCCTGACGGGGGATTCATGAGAGTGGTGGGATTCAGTCCCATGCCGCACAATGACTGAAGTCTGGAAAGCCGCTAAAATTCTCTTTACTTTTCTCTGATTTTCTGAACCCTCTCCTGCTATTTGGTTGGATTGTATCTGCTACTGTGTAGGTCCACCCTGGAGGGCTCCTGGCTGTGCTTTGTTTCTCTGATTTAAACCTATTCAATACTTTTCTTTGTGCAGACAACAGTGGGGAGAACTGCTTTTATCAATTACTGTGTCACTGGAATAGGTTGGCCCCACTGATTGGGACTAGGACAAACTGGACCCCCCTGCTTCTCTTTTCTCTTTGTTTCCTTGGTTAGACATTCAGTTGAGTACCGGTTATCTGAATAAACCTTCCAATCCTTGTGCCAAATTTTGGACTTCCAGGTCATTTGTTTAATGTGAGAGGGCAGGCCAAGCCTGGTCTGTCGGTAACAACTGTGAGCAATAAAGTGTATGTCAGGAGGTGTGGGCAAGCCTGGGTTTCTCCCTCATTACCTGGAATATCTAGAAGGTTTGCCTGATAATCTACAAATGTGAGTCTCCAGTTAATTGCTTTTCCAACCCCTAATTCCACTGGACTGGAAATTACGTGTTGGTCATTACTGGACTCCGGGTGGCTCCCAAGGCCTCCCACGAATCCAAGAGCCCTAAATGATCCAAGAGCATGAGAGAGGACTTCTCATCCCCAGCCTAGCAGGTGTGCTCCTCAGTTTTTAGTGTCTAAGCTCAAAGAGGTTCTTGGGAGTCTACTTCCTGGCAAGGGAATCTGCCAAGGCTGGGCACCCTGGACCCTGGGGCTGTGCCTCTCTAAGGCACACCACATGGCCTCCTCATTGGAGGTCTTGCTACCACAAGCCTACCTCAACAGATATGCAAGCAGTTCCTGTCCTCAGCTCACCCAGCCACACAGGAAGCTCTGGGCAGCTCGTTATCGCAGGCAGAAAGGCAGCCTGGAGGAAAATAGTCTGATTTGCTTTCAAGCCACCATACTTTAAGAGGTTCAAGCATTTTTCTCCTCTTCCCACTGCAGGGAGGAATCCAAAGCATTTTTGCAGGAACACCACCTAATGCAAGCTTTCTCGTTCACTCTTCCTCACCAGCGTCCCTCCCCTGCGTGTGCATGCATGAGTGTGTGTGTTGGGGCAGGGCCATCGGTCAGCATGTGTTCATTCTGATCATGCATTCTCTCCACTCTTTCAATATTATATCTAGTACATGCCTTTCTGAAACATAAAGTCCAAGACTTATGTCTTTGTTCTCTGGTTCTGCCCCCACACCTCTCTTCAGGCAGCACTGGCCCCGAATAGGGCAGGGGCACAGGGTGGAGTTAAATAGCCCAGGGATAGGGGGACAGCATATCAGTGAATCCTGCACAGACCATCCAGCCACAGAGTTACTGCTGGAAAAAGGATTTCACAGAGTGTCGGGAAATCCTGGGCACATGCCTTAAAGACTCATGAGGCAGAGGATAAACACATTAAAGGTTCTGAGAGGTCATCTCCAGGAAAGAACACTGTTTATAAACTAGGGATTCCTGAACTCAACAAACTTCATAGCTTAAAACAACACAAATTTATTATTTTACAGTCCTGGAGGTCAGAAGTCCGAAATATGTATTATGGGTTAAAATCAAGATGTCAGCAGGGGTAGGTCCTTCTGGAGGCTGTAGGGGAGGGGGTCCATCCCGCTCTGACCGCTCCTCTTTCCTCCCTCTTATGAGGACCCTGAGGTTACGCTGGGCCCACCTGGACAATCCAGGATACTCTCACTCTCTCAAGATCCTTGGCTCAACTGCATCTGCAGAGTTCTTTTGCTATTCACATGCTCCAAGGATAGAATGAGGACATCTTAGGGGGCCACTGTTCTGTCTTCTGTCTGTTGCAGTGTGTGGTGCTGCAGGGATGGAGTGGGCTGTTTGTTGAATCCTTGATCACACTCAGGTAATGGTAATGTTACCAAACGTGGAACTGGCTGGGTGGTTTTCTTGAACAAGCCTCTCTGTCAGCAGATCCAGATGAGCTGCTGGGAATTCTCTATTGCAGTGTCCAATGCCAGCGGGGTGGGAGGACTGCTCTTTTGACAAACCAAGCCCAGGTTAGATACTGCAACCTGGGCTGTGCCCCGGCCTCCCGGCCCTTGTAGACACCTTGCATCCAAACCATTTGATGGAGCCTCTCAGAAAACGAACCGGCTTTGTGACCTGACACAGCCTTACTGTCACCAATAGCAAAACCTGGGGAAGCAATGGAAGGGGTGGCTTGTGGAGGTCAGGGAAAAAGACACTGTCTCAGCTGCGCCAAGTCCACACCGAGGTGTGGAGAGGCATCAGCCAGCTCCAGAGCATTCACTCTCAGGAGTTAAGCACAAAGCCCCTTGCACCACCACCCGGATGCTCTCATGTGATCAGTGACTGGGGCCGAGGACCTGGGACTTGAGACTCCTGTGAAACAAGCAGCCCCAAACTGGCCTGTTAGAAGAAGAAAAAAGAAAAAAGGGAGGGAGTAACAAGAGAGGAAGAATAGAAGGAAGATGGAAGAAGGGTAAGAGAAGGTAAGAGAGAGAAAGGGAAAGAAGGGGGAGGAGAGGACAAAACCCAAAACCCCTTAGCCCCTCAGCCACTCCCCTTTAGAGACTGTGGGGGAGGGGGGCCTCCTCCAAACCCAGGGAACTCTTGGGTTTTCTTTGCAGGTGAATTTCCTTTCAGACGAAGAATCTAACCTCGCAGCTTTCTGGGTCCTTTTGGGTCCTATCTTCCCCTGCGGGCATCTGCCTCCGGGCATGCCTCAGGAAGAAGCTTCCTTTGGGGCTCTGTCAATGATCTGAGTTAATGAATAAATATCAGGCACCCTGAGGGCTTGGGGTTGGGTGGGGGAAGAGCTTCCTATCCTTGTTCATTTTAGAAGTCACCCCTTCCTTGGCCTTGTGGTCCCAGAGGGACAGCCCTGGTTTGCCGCTGTCCTGCCCAGTGCCCCTGCCCTTTAGTCACCCTTGCCTGGAACTGGCCACATGGTGGCCTTCTAGAGATTGGAGCCTCACTCAGATGTCCTTTACAATCTCCTCCACTTTTTTTTTTTCCCTAAACACTTCTCTTCCTCTTCCCCTCAGTCCCAGGGGAGTTGAGGGTCTTCACAATCCTGCGAGTGGGGCTGAGACCAGGATGGGGGCCAGGCAGGCACCCATTATTCTTCCTAGGACCTCCACCTCTGCACTCTTGGGGCCACTGTTCAGAGAGGGGGGTAGGGAGGGGACAGCAGAGTCCCTGAGTTGGGGAAATGGAAGAAGAGAACCACTTCCCAGCTGTCCCTGTTTCCTTCTATCTGGCCAAACTATGCCTGTCTGCAAACACTGTGGCCCCACCCAACCTATCCAACCCCTGTCCTGCTCCTCCCCAGCGATCAGGCTGCTCTCCCCACCCAAACCAAATGCCCTCTCCTCTCCTCTCCTCCTGAGCAAATCTGCTTGACCTTCAGTTCTCACCCTCGCTGAGAAGCGCTCCTGAAGATCCCTCTGTACCTGATGATAATCGTATTGTGGAAGGAGAGATTCTGTTGTCCCTCCAATATGTGATGGAAACATGGTTTCTATCCTGCAGGACTTCTCAGAACCTTTGATATGACAAGACCTGCTGGGAGGGGGCGAGCCAGCACATTTCTAGACTTCAGCACCTTCAACACCTCTTCCTCTGGGAAGCCTTCCTGGCATGACTAGAGATCACGCATTTCTAAACTTCTCTTGTGCTTAGAAGGAGTGCATCACTCTTAAGCTCTTATTTATTCTCTAATTTATTTTCTCAAAACTCCACCGCATTTATCTAGACCACCTAGCAAAGCAGCTGGAGGACAGGGTTCCTGTTTTATACCCAAGCTGTCGCAGAACACCTAGCAGGCACATCACACTTCATTGACTGACTCTCTAAACACAACTGATATTTTGTCAGCTTAACTGCCCTCCTATACCATCAACAATAGTTTGCCTATGAGCATTTCCATAGAATTCAAACAAACAAACAAAAAAACCAAGAAAGTAATTATAACAACTGATATTAACAAAGGTAGAATTAGCTTTTTTTTCCTTTTACTAAGATAGATGGTTTAACAATGGCAAAACACACATACAGACAGATTAAGGTGTTTCAAAAAGTTTATGGAAGAACAGAATACAAAGATAATACGAATCCTTGCATGAACTTTTTGAAGCCCCCTCATATGTTATATATACCTACATATAATAAATTCACACTGACAGATACTAGATACAGATATCCCAAATGTCCACTCAGTTCAGTTAGTTATAGAGAGATACAGAGATGTGTACCAGAACCTTCTTTCTAACTCATACCCCTTCCACACTTTCTCCATATATCTTGCTGCCTGTTCTGCCCCTCAGAGGTCAGTGCATTTCCTTGAATTCCAGTCGACAGGTGTTTCCAGGCCTCTGAGGACTGCCTTCAACACAGCCCAAGCTGCACTGTCTCCCAGCACAGCCCAGACCAATCAGGCTGGGCCTACCCCTAAATGTCCCTCTGCCCCCTCCAGGACTGTCCATCTCTTCATACTTTTCCATGAAATCAACCTTCCATGCCCAGCCCAAACCCTTCCTCCCCAACACTGAGAACAGACACGAATTTTCTCTCCTCCCCAAATCCCTCTCCTAAGACAGACAAAGGATCTCATTCTGCCTATTAGTTGTGTGAGTCGTGTGTGTGTGTGTGTAAAGTGTGTGGTGTATGTGTGCGTGTAGTGTATATATGTGTGTGTGGAAGGTGGTGTGGTGTAGAGTGCATATGTGTGGTATGGTGTGTGTGATGTGATGTGGTGTATGTGTGTATATGTGTGTGTGTGGTGTGTGTGGGATGTGTACATACAAATGCTTCTCAACTTAATGATGGGATTATATCCCCATAAATGTAAGTTGGGGACTATCTGTATATGTGAGTGTGGTGTGTGATGTGCAGTGTGTGTGTGGTGTGCAATGTGTGTGCATGTGTGTGGTGTATGTCTATATGCATATGTGTGTGGCACAGGGTCTGTGCCTTACTTGTCCTGAGTGCCCCCAGGGCTCAGCACAGGCTCGGGCTGCACCAAAGTACCTACTTAATGGAGTCTCTCCCACTGTGGTGTCCTTGCTGTGGTCTTGCTCCTCCTCTCTGGCCGTTATACAACAGCTGGTGCCCACGCTCAGCGCGGGGTAAAAAGCCACAGTCCCTGCTCTGGTAACTTCCCAGTCACCAGGGGAGGCCAAGGTCACTTTGATCCACTTGGTAGGGCAATGGACACAATTCACTGGTCCTTCCACACTAGAGAACAGTCAATTTAACAGGCAAAAGCCCTGGAAGATGAGCAGTCACCTGTGTGTGTAGACTCAGGAGTAAGGAAGAGCAGTGAGAGGCCAGGCGGGACAAGGTCCCCGAGCTGGGATAACTGGCAGTGCCAGCGCAGGAAACAGTGAAACATTCATTACCTGGAGAGGGGGGTGCTGAAGCGGAGAACAAAGCCCCAGCCTGACATGTCTGCATATCTCATACTTTACAGGAAGCCCGACTAGACCCCAAATAAGTGTATCCAAAGTCACAGACTGGCAGTATCAGCTTTTTTTAGATTCCCAGAAGCAAAAAATGTCAACACTTGGCTGGATTCTAAGCTCATATGGATTTTAGCCTTAATTCTGAGCATTAAACAGGAAGGAGAAAAGAGAAGTTTATAGAACACTTACATTGCTCTCACTGGCTGCCCCCCAGTACACTATTAAAGGCAGGTTATTCTGACCAAATTCACATGATGTCACGGCCCACTCGCTTCTGTGATAGAAATACCAAACCACTGTGCTGGGATTTATATTTAGCCCCCAAAGCTAGGTCATCAGAAATAGCAGAGCAAGATTGTTCTATTTTAATAAAAAGATAGTACATTTTTCAGGAAACCATATCTAAAGGTGATGTAATTCTATCCTAGAGAAAAGGGAAAGACATCAAAAAAGATGGGGAAAATGAACAAATTCCTGAATATAACGCATGTAGTTTGAATGAGATAATATCCCACCTTCTAAACCCAGACTAAAAGGGCACATTAAAAAGAAATCTTTCCTTTTTTGTAGCTCTTGCTTACTAGCACCCTTTACACCCACTTTCTCCATTCCCACCGTGCACCAGCATCATTCAAATAGTCAGTAAATATTTTCTGAGAGCCTGTACCCCATTCCAGGACCATCCCAGACCCTCCCCAGGAGTCTTCACCCCGCAGACCTCCTCAGGTACCAGCCACGTGCTGGGCATTTTACCTACATAGTGCCATTTACCTTTCCTGGGCTGATGAAGTAGGAGTTAATTAATTTCATACTGATGTGGAAGCTCAGACAGGTGGGGTATACCTTCCTCAAGGGGCAGAGACAGATTTTGAACTGAGCTCTGCCCTACTCCAAGGCCAGTGCCTCCTGTTGGAATGTCCTTCCTCACACACAGGGCACGCCATGGTGGAGGTCACCTGCTAGGACCACCACCACCAGGAAACAAGAAAGGTGGGGGTCCTGCCTGGCATACAGGAACTGGACAAAGGTGGCTCCTTTTTAAAGCAAATTTCCATTAACTGTTCACTAGGTCTTAGAAGCAGATCCACAAATAGGCACTTCCTCCTGCCCAGCCATGGAACATACAAAGACGGCTTTGACCTGCTCAGGGTAGAAAGGCTGGGAGTTGGATTTTTTTCCTGCTAGGATACAGACAGCATCACTCGTGACAACAGCAGCTAACATTTAATTAGCACGCAGGAGGTGCCAGGCACTATCCTAACTGCTTTACCCAGATGATATCATACCTCACAGAAACCCAGTGAGATAGGAACTATGATTGTCCCCATTTGTATAGACAAGAAAGCTGGGCTGACCCCGTGGCGCACTCGGGAGTGCGGCGCTGGGAGCGCAGCAGCGCTCCCGCCGCAGGTTCGGATCCTATATAGGGATGGCCGGTGCGCTCACTGGCTGAGCGTGGTGCAGCCGGTCACAAAAAAGACGGAAAAAAAAAAAAAAAGAAGAAAGCTGATGCCCAGAACATACTCTATTATTATTTTTTCAATTGCAATCTGAAAGAGACTTCACAATACATTCATGGCCTGTTGATATTACCTGGGACCACTGGCCACTTTGCACCTGCATGGGGGTTTCCTATGGACTTGCATGTCTCAGAACAGTAAAGAGGGCAGTTCTCATCCAGCAGATAAGAAAATAGAGGTAAGGAGCAGGTAAACTGCTCAGGGCCAGGCAATCCACTGGGGCCTTGGTGAGGACCTATCTTCTAGGCCACCAGGCTATTAGCTATGGAATAAACACTGCTCAGGACAGACTTCTGCCCAGAGGGTTGGGGTGGAATTCTACAGACCCAAAGCCAACACAGGAGTCTTAGAACTAAGAGTTTGGAGCTAATAAAAATGCTGTGAGCCCTTTAAAAACCTTTTTGCTCAAGCCTAAAAGAAAAAAAAAATAGATTCAGAGATAACCAGGTAGCTCATTTGGTTAAAGTACAGCCTTATAACACCAAGGTCATGGGTTCAGAACCCTATCCCAGCCAGCCATCAAAAAAAAGAAAAAAATCCAAACTTGCAAGAATATACAATATGAAGCACAGACACACATGATGATAAAAAGACATTCGGTGATTGTCAAGTCATCTCAACATGTAGTCTGCACAGGCAAATTTGAGGAGGCTCTGAAACTCTCGGCTACAAGTAAAGGTGTTAAATGCATTGTAGCTTAGAGGCACCCAAGTGCCAGGGCTAAACTCCAGCCTAGCAATCATTTCCTTCTCCTGTGTTTTCATTATAATGATGTTTATTTGAATTTCCAGATGCACAAAAAACGATAAAGAGAATTTGGGCTCTAGCTTCAGACTGGGAAGTTGGTTTTGGTCAGAGAGACACCTGGTGGCTGTTGAGATAAATCACACTGTTCTGCAAAAGGACACCTCCCTCGCCCCCCCTAAGGAGACCAAGGGGTGCCGAGGAAGCCCAGCTTCTCCTGCTAAGCAGGGCACCACATTCACCTGAGGGAGGAGGAGGCAGCTTTCCAGAGGGAACACAACGAGTTACAGTTTTCGGGGCCAGAGCCAAGTGGGCTCGAATGCCCTAGCTGTCTCCTAGACAACAGCACCGCTAGCTTGGAGGTTTCCAAAGTCCATTGGACTTACCAGAATCTGGGTGCCGTTCATTCTCAGCAGGTTCAGCCCAGGCCCCCTACAACACCTCTGAGCTCAGATGGCTGCAACTTGGTCAGGGAGTTTGCCACCAAGGGGCAGGACAGGATGGCTGTGTTCCCGCAGTGTCCCGATGTGGTCCACCCACAAAGGACACCCCTACATGAAATCATGTTCATCAGGTTTCCTTTTGGGGCCAAGGTGGGGGTATTATGATAGCCTTTCCCCCCCACTTTCAATATTTCTGAATGCTTAAATTTTGCCGTAAACAGTTAATTATGTTTATATTATAAAGATATAATAGCCATTTCCATTTCAGAGGGAAAAAAATGTTAATTTCCATCCACTCGTTTTCATTTTAGCCCTTGGATGATTTTACATTTCTGTCTATTCATCTTTTTGAATTGAATAGAATAAAGATGACTCTGGGATTTCACAGCATTACTTACCATTCTCATGTTCTGTCCTGTAATTTCAACCGCTGTCATTGTCTTCACACAAAGGAAACAGCAGTCAAGTAGACATCTCCCTCTGGAATGAGCCCAGGCAGTGGTGTTTATATCCCTGCCCGAGTTTGAAAATGAAGAAAGTAGAGTGGTTTCATTCCTGCCAGTTCCACAATACTTTCCAGCACCAAATCAGCTTTCCCACACGCCAAGGTAATCTGAAAAGGGAAACTAAACTGAGTCAGCTTGAATGGCTGCTTAAAGCATTTCTTTGTATATGCGTTCCTTGCTTTTTTAAAAAAACAAAAGATGCAAATAAGTTGTATGTGAATGAAACTCTTCTAACTCAAGAATTTCACACACATTAGAGAAACACTGACAGATTTTTTTTTAAAAAAACCTGTATTTCAAATCTTTTTCTAATTAAACTATTTGATTGATTTTTGTCTATGCTGGATTTTCTTAAAATAAAGGTCACCTCTAGTAAACCAGCAGAATAATTTGGGTATCTATTTTTTGACATGTCAATTTCCAGATGCCATTGGGGGAAGAAAAAAAAAAGCTAGAATGATCACATTCATTTGTTTAAAAGGTAATCCCACCACGATTCTTCCCAAGTTCTTAAAGACTGAAAATTTATCAGGAATGCTGTCACTTATCTGGGGCCTGAGAAGGCATCTATGTTCTAAAGAAATGGAATCCCATCCTAAGATGCTATCAACCCTCCCTCTCCACAATGGGACAACATGAAATTTCTAAAACTGCACATCCAGAAAAACACATATGGCATGAAGTCCTCCAGGTGTGCTGGAGGACACTGTAGGGCACAGCACATGGTACAACAGGGGTTGGCCATCTGGCATATGGTCATACTGAGCCACAACATGGTCACCTCAGTGATTCAACACAGAAGAGTTGGTATCAGGATGTGGATACAGGGGAGAAAAACCTCTAACTGTGATAAAGGATTATGTCACAGGTGTGTCTCTGGAACCTACAATTGGGCAAAGTACTAAAGTAAAGTTTGTGTCAATGATGACTTTACAATGTCCATTTCCCTTTCAAGAAAGGTGACCAAATGTCCCAGCTGGCCTGTATGGTCCGGGCTGAAAGAAAGTGAGCCAAAACGCCAGAGGTACCGATCAAGCTTTATTAAAGGAAAAGAATCTGCCCAGCTGTGCTCAAAATGGAGAGCAGCCCCAGGCATCAGGGTGGAAGAGCTTATATACGTTGTAGGACATCAAGGGCTAGCTGATACAATCAAGGAGGGGCATTATGCTAATGCAGAAGCTCCACCTGGCTGATACAACCTGGGTGGAAAATTACACCAATGCGGAAGCAAAAGGGTTTCTATTTCGCAGAAGTCACGAGGCTTCTCCTAAAGGGAAGGTGGGGTGGTGGCAGCCATTTTGTGCTTGGCTTTTCCTAAAATGGCGCTGGTTATGTTCAGAACCTATCACTGGCTTAGGCCAGTTGTCCTAGCATAATTATTAACAATGCCTCCACCCACTCTTAAAAATGTCCTTGTTTGGATGACAAATTACACTGTTGCCTCCCTTCATATGCAGCTCACCTAGGGCGTGCGCGTGTGTGTATGCGAATGGCCTTTTATGGACACTCACCCTAAAGCAGAGCAGTGTGTATGACAGGGTAAATTAAGCCTGTGTCAGTCCCAGCGGCGCAGGGACTTTGAGGGTTCTCCCACACACCAGAGGCAGGCCGGCATTCGGCACTCAGGAGTGGGCTTACACCCTCATGTCCCCTGCTGTTAAAATCCCACCCTCTCTGCCCCCTAAAAAGGCATTGAGCAGAGTTAGTCTCTTGCAGTTCTCACTGAAGACAGTGCTGCGCTGGCCTCTGACCGTCGTCCTTCTCTTTCACAGACGGAGCCATCCAAAGGCAGATTTTTAGATGAATAAAAACAAACTTTATTCTGATATTGCATGAAAAGTTTTTGAAGTAGGAATTGTTATCTGACAAATAATATTCCTTACACTTTGAACACCTAAAAGTTTATTTTCTGCACAATTATATAAATATTTTCATGTCCACAAATGAACATGATATTTATGGTCCTAAAAGTTTAAAATAATCAATATAATTACATCCTTTAGATAATGATTAGCCTAGTTAGAAAACAAGAAATATTCCCCAAGCAAGAATAAAGAGAGGACACAATTGGGGGCAGATAGTGGAAAGGGGTTGGGCGTAAGGGTGGGGAGGAAGACCAAAACCGGAAAAACACAGTAATACCCTGTACTTGGATTTCAGAAGATAAAACCCAGCAAAAACTACATAATATGGAAAAATTGAAAAACCATCCAAGGTGAAGGTGAGATGACCTTGTGATCAACTGAATTCAAAGCAGATATAACTAACACATCACCCGGCAGATTTGTTCTTCCAGGAGCAAGGATCTTTTTCTAGTTCATTCTTATCAAGCAAACTGATAATCAAGGCAGGAGCAGAATTAGAGAAAAGACTTCAGAACCAATAAACATAGCATGTATATTGACTACATGATCTTGGGCAAGATACTTAGCCTCTCTGAGCCCGTTCCCTTACCTGTAAAATGTGGACAATAACAGCTATCTTGCTGGTTTGTTTGGAGGAATAAAGATAACCTATAAAAAGTGCTAACAATGCCCCTGGCAAGTAACTGACACTCAATAAATAACTAAAATTATTTTGTGTGTGAGACAAGGGCTTCACCTTAGAATTCAATGTGATTCTACTAGTCTGCACCTGTGTGGTTCTGCCAATCACCACGGACTTCACAGTCTAACACTGGACCCACTGCCCCTCTGGTGTCACACAATCAAAGACAGGTAAAAACAGACCCTCCCCTTGGGGAGGTGTGGTGGCCCCCTTCCTAAGGCGCCCACTCCGCTTGCAGACAGCAGGCTCACAGAGGAGAACTGTGCTGTCCTCTGATTCAGGCGGCACCGCTTCCTTCCAGTTGCACAACGCCAGGGACGCTAGAGCCCTGAATTCTCTATTGGACCCCATGAGGTGACAGTCACATAGAAGACCCTGTAAACTTAGCTCCTAGGGCCACGAGGGAGGTTTCTGCATGTGGGGCATCTGTTTCCAGCACCACAGCTGAGGCAGGGACACACAAGGGTGCCCCAGGTCATGAGCACCTGGACCCCACAGGAAGCCGGATTTGGACTCGCAGGTCAGGCTCTGGGACCCTCACTCCAGCTAGTCAACAACAGCACTCTATTCTGTGGGAAGAGGAGCCACGACTCCAGGGGGAGTGGCTCTTAGCGAGAAAGAACTCTCCACAACTCGAAGAGGGCCACAGCAAGCTCTGGCCAGGGTGTGAGCACAGAGCAGGCGGAGGCTGGAAGTGCACAGGCGAGAGCAGCTCGAGGATGAGGCAAGAGGGCACAGCCCCAGTGTCAAGGACGTCAAGCACACAGAAGGGGAGAAAAGGGAGAGATTGGGCCAGCAGAAAACAGAAGGTGCACTTGAGGTAAACTGTGGTCTCAGACACATGATGCAGGCAGCATCGTCAAAGAGCCCAACAGCAAGTTTTGTGAGGGTTCTCTAGAAAGGCCCAGCTAGGCTTTTGGTCCTGAGGAGGTTGTTCCTTACTTCACAAGTAGTCACCCCCAAATACTACAAGCAGAGGTCTGCAGAGAGGGCTGACTTTCCTCTGTCTTCTAGAGTCCAAGCAAGGTTTCCAACAAAGCCCACACCAACAGCATGCTGGGGCCAGGGTGCTCTGCTGGGCACAGGAGGATCCAGGCAGAGCAGTCACGTCCAGGCTGCTGGGAAAATGGAATAGTTTGGTCAGGGCCCTCGCCTCAGGTCCAGTTGGGTGTGGTTTTAGCACATCCTTTGTAAACAAATTGTGTGTGTGTGTGTGTGTAGTTACTGTGCACGTGCGCCACTGTATCTTTTTAGTTTTGTTGCTATTGTGTTCTTGAGAGAGACAGAGAGAGACAGAGAGAAAGAGAGGAGTTTTAGTGAAGCAGGTGGGTGGGCATCTGCCTCAGGCATCCACCTGGTGCAGCCATGCTTTCCAACCTATGGGTCCAAGGACCTTTTGACCAGTTACCTAGCTCATAGACCTGCATGAAGGGGTCTGGTGACCCAGCCTGGCGTGTGTGGGGTCTGGTGGCCCAGCCCGGCATATGAAGGGTTTATGACCCAGTCTGTGAGCCCCAGACCCAGCCCTAGCTTGGCAAATGGCCTAGTCAGTACAGGATTATCGGCAGGTAAAAGAGCTGGACAACTAGCGTGGTCACCTAGCTTTATAACTGGCGTCACAAACAGGATTAAGAGTGCTGCAACTGGCGATGTTGACAGGACTAACAGTAGCCACACACAAGCCAATGCCAGCCACAGCTGGATGGGCCAGGTGCGGCAGGGAGGGATGACTGGAAAAGTCCAGGGAGTGGAAGTCCCCAAGGCTAGAGGCAAGCGTGACTCCCCTGCTGGTGGTGCAGACAGCAAACAGATGCCGCTTTGCCAGAGGGAGCTGGGCCCCTGCCCTGTCCTTGATCTGGCCCCACCTGGAGCTCTCAGATGTACTGCTCCTCGTCCCTGTCATTCAGGAGCAGAGACCACTTGTCCCCACCATCGTCCATCATGGCACTGTGCCGAGACAGCCTGTCGGACGTCAGGGAGGACAGAGACACCTGGCTGACGTAGCTGACCTGGTCCCACGCCGGGGCCCTGGGGGAGTCCCGCCACCGGTCATTCATGCCGATGTGCACGCTGACCTGGGACGGGCTCAGGGGCTTCATGCGGCCATGGGCCTGCATTTCGTACTTCTCCAGGTCGGGCTTCTTGTAGCTGCAAAGCAAGAACCCAAGAGCATCTGAGCCATTCTGGACACAGGCTTTTTTTTTTTTTTGAAGTTTTTCAATAATATGCAGTATTAAAACCTCATGGATTTTAAAGGAAAAGAACATTAAACTCCTACAGTTCAAGTAAAAGTTCACTTGATTTAGAAACTTCCTATGCAAATGCCCTGCACATAGTAGACTACCATTAACTTTTGTTAAATGAATGCATGAATAAATAAGTGAACATCTTTTTTTAAAAAAGGAGAAGTGGCAATACACAGAGACCTGGCATCTCTATGACAGTCACATAAACAGCCCCTGAGCGGAAGAGCGAGAATAGTCCAGCACATGGTGACTGTTCAGCAGTAGGGTATTTGCTCATGGTGCTGACAAATCACTACACAACACGCACTGGGCTCCACTCGGGCTGCTACTTTGGTGTTCGCCTCAGCTGAGTGAATGGGGAACAGCGTGGCCCCAATCTGCATACGCTCAGAGGGAAAGGGCCTCCTGGAAACTGGCACAAACATTCTTGCCCATGGGACTCACCACTTGAGCTGCAGGGAGGAGAGCACCACAGACACAGAGGAGGCTGCCATGGCTGCTGAGCCCATCCACGGCTGCAACACGATGCCAATGGGCATGAAGACACCTGCCAAAGGAGGACACACTTGCACCAACAGCAGCCTGGAGGCAGGAGCACTCAAAGGGCCTCCCCCTCAGCTGCCCCTGCTGCCGGCAGGGCACACAGTCCTCTGAGGTGAGGCTGTGGCAGAAAGCTGGGCAGTGGGGTGCTGGTGAATGGATCCTAGCCGCTTCCACCTGCCATGCCCTGCCTCGAGCCATGCACAGGCTAACATGGGGGCTGTGGGGGGGGAGAGGGAGAAGGAGGAGGTGGGCAGCCAGCAGTCCTGCAGTCACAGCCCCACAGGGCACAAAACCCTGCTGATGGCACAGTCTTTGTCTACACAGACTATCGGCCTCCAGGGCCTCATAACACCATTTAAAAGAGAAATAAGAGCCAGGTCCCAGCACAGAGGCAGGAGACTCAGCCAGCTACGGCCAAGTGTCTGTGGCAGAGGCGCAACCACTGGAAGGAATTACTTGAGCCCCTGAGCTGGCCTGACTGCCTGGTCTCCAGAGGCCAAGGTGGACACACTGATCCCTGTTATGGGAGTTACCACTAACCATTTGGACACAACAGGAGGTCCTAAAGTAGGAAAGTTGTGATTGAAAATTTCAGGTCCCTTCAGCCCGTGGAGGAGTGCTGCCTTGCAGAAGGATCTGGAACTTGTCCCTGCCTGGTTCCACAGGATTCAAGGGGGCAGGTGAGAGGGGAGTTACAAAGCAGAAACAATCCATTTCTTTCCATCATCATTAGTGTGAGTCAGAGAGAAACCTGGGCAGGATTAAATTTTCAGGTAAGGTTCTGCCACACCAATCATTGTGCCTAGTGTGCTGTTCGTGCCCATAACTCTTAATAATGACTATCTGTCAGACTAATGTCTTAATAAATTGCTCAGAAAATAGAGCCACAGTAAATAAATGGCAAAGCATCTTGACCAACTCTTTAGAAAGGACCAGAGTGAATGAAGGTTTACGGTCCTCTAAGCACCTTCTCATTTACCTTTAGAGATGTACAAAGCAGGGAACATAACAAAACCAGCCTTTCTAAAACGCTTCCAGAAGGCCAGCCAGTGGGGTGAGCTTCTCACTAAGGTCAGCAGGAACCCAGCAGACAGAAGCTTCTCTAGCCCAGCTGGGGTCAAAAGTAAGAAGGCAGGTGAGAGCCAGCCCTACCTGCTGCAATGGGTATCCCAATCAGGTTATAAATCAGCGCCAGGACCAGATTGACTCGTATTCTACGGACAGTCCTCTTGGACAGGTGAATGCTGGCCACCACGTCGAGTAAATCATTCTGCAGGAGAGGAACACGCAGTGAGTAAGGGGTCTGTTCCACGGCCCTCATTGCTCCCATGACATCGACACAGCCAAGCTCACTCTGATGAGGACGACGTCAGCTGCCTCGATGGCAACATCCGTCCCGGTTCCAATGGCGATGCCCACATCAGCCTGGGCCAGGGCCGGAGAGTCGTTAACTCCATCTCCTACCATGGCGACTTTCTTCCCTTTGTTCTGAAGCTCCTGGACCTTGGCCACCTTATGAGAAGGGAGAACCTCTGCAAAGACTTTGTTGATGCCAACCTAAAAGGGAAGGAAAACAACACCCAGTGTTTGTCCAAAGATATTAAATGGCAGCAGAAATCTGAGAGTCATCCTTGTCCCCAACGCCCCCCTCCCCCACCCCAGGTCTAATAAGTTATTGTCAACCAGGTCCTGCAGATTTGAGATCACAGGGCGAATTCTTCCGCTGCTCCCACACCAACATCCTGCACAGTTCAGGCCCCAACCTTTCGTGGATTAGCAAACAGTCCCCTTGTCCATATCTAAGCCTCTCAACTCTCTTCTCCCTATGCTGTCCCAGTGGTCTTTCCAAAACAACAATCCTGGAGCTCTCCTGCTTCAAGTTCTCCACTGGCTCCCGCCTGCCCCCCCAACCCCGGGACAATGTCTAAACTCTCAGTGGTCTGGCTTCTGCCTCATGGCCCACAGCTGGCGCCACCCTAGACTGCACCATTTGGCTCCCTGGGGCATCTCAAAATCACCGTGTAACTTTGTACCATCAGGTAATGCTCACACTGCCTGCTCTGTCTTGGGAAGGTTTACTTGTCCTTTCCCTATTCCTCTCCCCCTTCTCCATCTGACTGACTCCTGACTCAAGCATCCAAACCCCACTCCCCCCCCCCCCAGCAAGCCATCCCCAGACCCTGCCAGGCTAGAGGGTAAGTTACTCCTTGGTGGCTCCCACAGTGTCCCATGCACCTTGCAGATCCATGTTTGATCACTGGTCCACCCTCCCTGCAGGACTGTGAGCCCTTTGAGGGCAGAGCCCCTCTTCACTCCTCTCTGTAGCCCCAGTGCCTGGCACTGTGCCTGTCTGTCACATTTGTGGTGATTAATAAGTGCTTACTGAATGGATGAACAAGTTTTAACAAGGAAAAGGTGGGCAGATACTCAACAAATCCATCACTAGGAAGGAAGGCGATGTAAAACAGAGGTACTGCTGCGTCCCGCATAAGCCAATTAATTTTCAAAAGCATACAGCTTTCCACCACTTGGGGGGGGGGGTTTTACAATTTTCAGAAATTCACGTTGGAGCCAGTACAGTGTGTGGAGCCAGGAAGCCATCCAATGGTGCTGTCCCACAGCCCAAACTCAGAACAAGGGTCCCTGGACAACTGCCAACATTGAGTAATTTATCTGGACACACGAATGAGAACAGCTGAGTTGGCAAAACATTCCCTTAACATAAAGGTTAAAAAATATAATTTTAAGCCTAAAGCTGTGAACTTTTTTTCCCCCATCATGAAGAGTGGGAACCAGTTAGAGAATACTGGAATTCCTTTTTCCAGGGACGCATGTGAGGCATGCATCAACTACATGTCACCAGGCCCTGGGGACTCTGAGGCAGCACTGGCACAGTGTGCTCGCCCAGGATGCTGCACAACTCGGAGCAGAATACTGCACCTGCAGAGGAAAGCACCTGGTGAGGGGGAGAGTAGAGGCAAAGCTGAGTGCTGGAGGCACTGGTGCTTATTTTTTTGTCTGTTTCTATGTGCTTAACATAGCCTGTAATTTTAAAAAAGGAAGACCGCCCCAGCCCCAGGCCTTACCTGGGTGGCAATGGCCCTTGCTGTCTTCCGGTTGTCCCCCGTGATCAGAGCCACATCCACACCCATGCTTTTCAGCGTGTGCACGGCCAGGGCAGCCTCCTGCTTGACAGCATCTGCGATGGCAATCATCCCGCAGAGCACACCTGGAGCAAACCACCCACACGTCAGCAATGCGGTCTAGGGGTCGTGACTTGGAACGGTTTTCATCATATGGTATACGCGATAAATAAAGCACCAAATTACATAACATAATATAGTTTTGACTTTGCTTTTTTTTTTTTTTTTTTAAAAGATGACCGGTAAGGGGATCCTAACCCTTGTCTTGGTGTTGTCAGCACCGCGCTCAGCCAGTGAGCGAACCGGCCATCCCTATATGGGATCCGAACCCGCGGCCTCGGTGCTACCAGCACCGCACTCTCCCGAGTGAGACATGGGCCGGCCCCTGACTTTGCTTTTTAAAAATTACACACATATATAGATATGCACAAAAGTCCGGAAGAAATACCAAAATGTTCACAGTGGCTCCCTAGGGGCAGGATTAGGAGTAATTATGAGGATTATGAGTGATTTCATTTTTTCCTTTAGACTTCTCTGAATTTTCCGGATTTTCTGGAAGGAGCATGTATTACTTTGCCACATGCGTAGCTCATAATAAGAACTCAATACATGTTAGCTATTAAAATACGAAAAATGTAACATATTAACAAATATCTCTTAAAGTGATGAACATTCAAATGAGAAAAATCAATCCTTCCTTTTTGTCTTTTCCTACTTTCTGTACAACTACAACTGTGTAGAATATTTCCTAAGTGAATCTCAGAGGGTAGGAAGGGTGTGAACAGGAACACAGTAGGAGATGCATGAGAGGGCCTGACCCTTTAATCTGAAGAGCTGAGGGGACTGCAGGTTTACAAGGACTTACTTAACAAAAGGGAAAAAAGAGAGAGAATGAAAGAAGAGGACATATTTGGCTGGAGCATTCAAAATACAGTGTCATAAATTACTTCCTATGTGCATATAATTTTACTAACATTAACAAAATAAGAAGACTGAAGCCAGAGCACAGCTGGCTCTAGAGTCAAGATGGAGATGGTGAGAAAGAGAGAGCCTTGGAACTGGGAATGCAGGGAAAAGATGGCAAGACATCTTCTGGAAACAGACCCTAAAGTAATGGAGAGAAAGATTTATTTTAAAAAAAGGACCCTTTTTGCCTGACATCCCTGGGAAATTGCATTTTTGAGAGAGCATAAGGAAGGAACGAGCAAGGAGATACCGTCAATGGCCACCAGGATGGCTGTCTGTCCTTTCATCTCGTGATCAGTCATAGCGTCACTGACATCACTGGAGATGGTTAAGCCGTTGCGCTTCATCCATTCGCGGTTTCCAATCAGCACAGAGAAGGTCTGGGGGGCTGTATCTACTCAAAAGAGATTGCGATTATTCCTAAACAGACCAATTTCACTATGAACTAAAAATCACAGAATCCTTAACAGCAAAGTAGCCATTTAATCTTTTTGAAAAGCTATAACTTAGTAAGCATCTCTTATAACATCATCCTTAAAGGACTGGAAAGAAAGTACAATTAATGTACAGAACATGTGGGTATGAATTAAAATGGGGCATTAATAGTACAGTTGTCCCCTCTTATCTGCAGGGGACATGTTCCAAGACTGTGCCTGAAACAAATAGTACCAAACCCTATATATATGATGTTTTTCTTGATCTGATAATCGAGCCACTACTAACTAACTGTTATAAACATTAAACATCACATCATATTCTTATTTGCCATTAGAGATATTTGCTGATTCTGTTTCTATAGGGAATAGAAGCAGTTAGTTATTTGCTCAGCACCCAAAGCAAGTGACTAGATTCACTTCTGCTCGCTACAGATGACCTGAGATATAAGTCAACAAATAATCAGGTAAGTCTATTCTACACGTTTGAAAACCATACCTCCTGAAAGGCCAGGTGAGCCTTCCACCTGTCACCTGTGTGCACCAACTGAGGCATTGCTGCACAGATCACTCCCTAGAAGCTCTAACGGAAAGGTCATTCTGAGGTTTTAAATCGCTAGAAAGTGGTAGATGCCTCCTAACAACAAAATCCAAATCAAGATTTAACTACCAACATGCTTAAGGAAAAACACTATACTGGGTGTTGAGTGTTTTCCACCCTCTTACACTGATGGTTGGCAAGCAATCCTCAGAAGGAGAAAGGCCATTGTTAAAAAGCACCTGCCACTCACTCCCAGTGGCACCTTCCTGAGGGTGCAGACCATTTCCACTGCCTTCCCTGACTTTTTCTGCCAGCTCTATAAATACTACACGTCCCATCAGAGTTCTACCACATGTGAGGGAAACAAGAAGAACAAAAGTAGAGTTCCCATCTGTCTACTTTGTAGTTTTTAGGAAGCAAGATCAATCTGAGATAAGAAACGGAAGAATCAAAATTATGGATCAGCTAAGCAATGCTCTATGAATTTAAATCACATGCTACTTTTGCCTGCCATAAGCATCAACATTTAGATGCATCAAAGAACACAAGAGAGAAGCCGCAGGCCTTCCTGGTGGGAGCAGGTGTAGGGCGGCCCAGCCACGGGCTGCCTTTCTCCCAACAGGCAGGCATGGCATGGTGCTCTCTGTGGTTTGGCACGCCTCCACTTTTCACCCAGTGGGGCCCAGCCATCAACAGATCCAGCAGCAGAGACAAAGGCCAGGGATACCTTTTTCTGCAGGAAGGCTGCCAACCCCATTCACATGAGTGGCCCATTCACCCAGTCGGTGCTCACTGTGGGCCAAGAGGCCGTCCACGCTGCTGACTTTGCACCCGATTCCACAGCCTGGCACCGCCTGGAAGTCTGTGCAGTACCCCAAGGTCTCTGTTCCAAGTTCCTGTGAAAGTAGGGATGGGAGCGAAGTAGGACAGGGACTCAGGGTGAAGATGGTAAGAGCAGCACGAAGTATAGGAGTTGAGAGAGAAAGGAGGCAGGGGAATTGAAGGGAACAGTGAGGAGATCGCCTATTAATGCAGCAATTATTCTTCTCCCATCCGATACAGATATTACAGTTATTAAATTGAACAAGATGAAATAGTCTAAACTCTCCCACGAGGTGGATGCCCCATGATAGTGGACAGGCTGCAGACTCGAAAGGAAAAGGCAACTCACATTAAACTCCTCAAATTAAAAAGGGGTGCAGGTGCCAATGAGAGGAAGATATTTCTATGTTGCAAATGATTCCATAAAAACAACGGAAGAAGTGAGTGGTGACCAAGCTGTTTCGAGGCTACCAAGAGATAACAACCCATGTCCCAGGCCTGGAGGAGGAGGGTGCAAGGCAGGGAAAGCAGCGCGTGGAGCAGCCAGGAGGATGGCTGAGCGCCAGCATGGCTCCTCCCGAAAGGTCACGGGTGAGACAGGGAAGAGCTGTCTGTCTGACCCTGCATGAGGGACCAAACACCAAATGAGGTTTCTGGAATATTCCCTGTCCAGAAAGAGTTGTCAACAGTTTTCCAAGGTATCCATATCATCTTTCTACGTTCATGGGTTTTGCTCAGGCCATTTAAAAATTGTCAGGGCAATATTCTGGCACGTTCTACTGCCTCTCCATTCAGACTGAAAACAAAAAACGAAATAGGACCTTTCCTGTGGAGAGAAGGAAGGAGTGCCACGTTTCTCCATCAGCCTGCTGAGAACCACCTGGATACTCTGGTCCCCTCTGCTGGTTCCCCTCCACTCCAGATGCTCCCAGTGGAGGGATTTCTCCCTCCCTCACCCCAGAACCCCCACTACATGTTTGTGTCCCCTTGTACTAAGCTCTTCAACGGACTGAGCTTCTAGACCGCCTGTCCTCCCCCAGAGTACAAGCTCCCGGAGGAGAGAGTTCACATCTCACTCATTTCGTTGTCTTGAGCCCAGGGCCAGACAGACGCTTGGCAAAGGACTGTGACACTGAACTGCTTTTGTGATAACCTGGAACTGTGACAAGGGCCTACTGTGAGCCCCACCTCCACCTGCTCCAGAGGGGCCTGCTAAGTGCTTTTCCAGACCCCACCCAGGAAGGCCTCCATGAGGGCAGCTAGGACAGAGGTTTGGGGGGCGGGGGAGAGTTACGCCAAGGTTGACGTACCTCTTTACAGTACTTGGTGACCGCTACACCCAAGGGGTGCTCGCTGCTGGCTTCTGCAGTTCCCACCACAGCCAGAACCTTCCTGAGGGGCAGTGCAGCCACGTCTACAAGCAGGAGGAACCGCATGACCCTGGGGACGCCGTGGGTAATGGTGCCAGTTTTGTCAAACATCACAGTCTTTATCTGCCAAAAACAACCACATCTCAGCGACCACAACACAGATGGAAGGGGCTTCCCTAGTCCACATAATCTTGAGGCAGAACTTCACCCAACCTACCTCGGGCAGGTAACAGCACTCCTTTACAACTTCTTAACATAATCCTCTGTAGTCAATCCTGGGGCTCAACAGCTTCTACCACAATGAAATTGTTTCCCTATCTGCCAAGTCAAAAACGTCCACACTGTGGCTTAACCTCACCCAGCTAGAGCCAGAAACTCTCCCTTGGCTATCCATGTGATGGTGTGGCACCATCTCCAGGACAGTGACACCTCACATAGGTTCAGGAGTCAGGACCCTGGGAGTCCTCCCATCTGCCTGTCCACTGTTGTCCACTGAGTCCAACCACTGTTTTCTCTTGCCTGCCTCAGTGCAAGAGCCTGCTGACAATGAAGTCCTCACACTCCAAGTTCAAGAAAGGAAGGGACTGTTCTGTGGCCGTAAGAACAAGTAACCACCAGAGCCAGTTTTAACCCATCCCACTTAGTCAACAGAAGCTCAGACAACCAGCAGCAGCCACACTCCTGTACCTGCACTTCCATGGCCAGAGGCCAGCTGAGTACTGAGCCCTGCTTCTGAAAGCCCACCAACCCCTGACCTGCACATATCCCCAAACCCTACTTGTCAGCAGGTTACCCACAAGCACGTTTTCCCCCTTATTAGCAAACAACAGGTTCAGCCTTTTGTTTCTGATGCTAAGTTGTCACCTCTGCCTTCAACACTATTAACTTATCTTCCTCCATTGATTCTTGCCTCGTTCAGTCCATCCTTCTCTCAGCAGTCAGAATAATCTTCCCAACATGTAGTCTAGTCACATCACATAGGTTGCTATGGTTTCAGTGTGTCCCCCTGCTATGGACTGAATTGTGTCCCCCAAAGTTCCATGTAGTTAGAAACTTAATCCCCATTGTGACCATGTTAAGAGGATGGGAAATTCTATTATGGCAAATGAAAGGTAGGGCCTTGAAGAGGTGATTAGATTGCGAGGACCATACCCCAGTGATTGGATTGATCCATTCATGGAGTAATAAGTTGAAGGTTTTACAGGCATGGTTCTGATGGCTTTATAAGGAGATCTAGGAACAAGTTAGCTCTCTCTGCTCTTACCATTCTCACCATGTTATACCTTGTGTCACTGTAGAACTCACACAAGGAGACAGCCCTCACCAGATGTATCCCCTTGACTATGGACTTCCCAGCCTCCAAAATTATAAGAAATAAATACTGTTTCTTTACAAATTACCCAGTTTCAGGTATTTTGTTATAAGGAACAGAAATGGACTAATACACCCCCAAAAGTTCATGTGTTGGAACTTTAATTCCTCAATGCAGCAGTGCTGGAAAGTGGGGCCTAATGGGATGTGTTTGGGTCACCAGGGCTCTGCCCTCATCATGGGATTAATGCAGTTCTCATTGGACTGGGTTAGCTCTTGTGAGAGCGTACACAAAGGGGTTGACCAGCTGTCTCCCCTCTTTCCCCATGCCTCGCCTGTCTTTCCACCATGCCATGAAGGAGCACAAGGCCCTCTGGCCCCTCCCTCAACAGCCTCATCTACAGTCTCTTTCTCTCAAAGACTTTCTTCCAGTTCCTCATTTATTTATTTAGCAAATAACTTTTGAGTGCTTTCAATGTGCCAGGTACAAGGCTGGTTGCTGGGGATACAATGGTGAGGATAAAGTTCGTCCCTGATCTTTGGAACCGGTGCTAGGGCCACGTAGACTGCCCAGGCCCTTCCCTCCTGCTGCTCCCACCGCAGGAACATTCTTCCTATCCTCCCTTGTCTTTCTAACTCTCGCTCAACTGTTAGATCTCAAATTAACCTTTGTAATCCTTTCTCCAACCACCTGCATCACCCCCCACTCCGAGTCCAGGTCAGACCATGGTTAAAGTGCTCTCGGGGCATCTCAAACTCTCTCCTAACACTCAGCATTTGTTGTTTACTTATACAACACATGTCTTTCCTGCTACATTATGAGCTCCTTGGTAGTTGGGAACCTTAACCATCGCCAGAGCCTGGCACAGAGCTCACACACAGTAGGTTCTTGACAAATACTGAATAAATAAATAGAAGCATGGAAGATCAGGGGTCGGTATGTTGGGCACAAAGAAGATTGTTCATAAAAACCATTGCTCCTATTCCACTCCCCAAGGTCACAGAGATCCCACCACTAATTTCACAGCCATGGAGTTGGGACTGTCCTCCTGCAGACTCACTGCCTGGGTGTGAATCCTGGCTCTGCCACTTACTAGCTGCAGGCCTTTGGGAAAGTTACCTAATCTCCTTCTGCTGCAGTTTCCTCATCTGTAAAATGGAAACGATAAGCACCTACTGCAAAAAGTTGTTAATGAGATTAACTCAATACTTATAAAGCACTGAATTATATGACTACTACTGCTCTTGCTGCTATTCTCAGTTAGTCCTGGTTTTCTATTTCATTCAAATAACATTGCTGCCCTCAGGTCGCTCTCAGGTTTCTCTCAATACGAAGTAGTAAACAGGTAACAATTTTCATCGTCAAGACTCTCTTAACAAGGAGGGTCGGGGAGCTTGGTGCAGGACCGACCTTGTGCGCCATCTCCAGGGGCTTGCCCCCCTTGATGAGGATGCCATTCTGGGCGGCCACCCCAGTGCCCACCATGACCGCAGTGGGTGTGGCCAGCCCCAGAGAGCAGGGGCAGGCGATGCACAGCACCGTGATGGATGTCTGGAATGCAAACCGGAGGACCACTTCTGTCTGGGAGATGTGCTTGTTGGGGTTCTGAAAAGAGGAGAGAGACAGAGGCAGGCTGAGAGGTCAGTGAGGGGTCTCACAGGATTCTCATCCCTAAGCACATTTCTGTGGGCAGTGAGGCCTCAGCCAGCATGATAAGCTGGGTTTAGGAACACAATTGTGTTCTGCACTGCCATGGCATCAGAGTTCACTTTACTGCTCCACATCCCAGCTTTCCAGCTAGATCCTACAGGCTTCCCCCAAAAGAAGCATTACAGGAGCAGAGAGTCATTTAAGAACGTTTTACAGGGGAGAGAGTGCAGACAGTGGAGTCAGACCACGCAGATCCATAACCTGGCTCTGATGCTAACTTCACCTCTCTGCCTCAGCTTCCTCATATACAAAATGGAGATAACACCCAGCTCGCAGGTTGTCGTAGGGATTAAATGAGGCAATACACATATAAACATATAAATATACATAGTATAACACCTGGTATAGGAGAAACATCTAAGAAATTGTAATTAGTACATTATCATTATTTTTACCATCACTATGAAAGCTTCAAAAATAATGGGTCTCCAAGGAGTATCCTAGGGTGATAATCATACAAGGGGGAAAAGACAGTAGGATATTTATCAGTGTTTTGTTTTGTTTTTGTAATGGCAAAAATCTAGACACAATAGGGTGATTGGTTAATTAAACTGTGGGTATGGTGTATATAATGGAATATTATGCCATTGTTGGAATGATGATATATATCGACATTTATTGATATAGAAAGATACCAGTAACACTGCAGAATTAAAACAACAAATACAAAAAGACATTTGCTGTGATTTTATTAGTGCAAAATTCTCTGCCTATATCCATATATAGCCTTTCAACAATACAGGAAAGAAGTCCACCAAAGAGCAAAAAAGTTACTTTTAGAGATGATGTGGAGCCATCTTTACTTTCTTCTCTATATTTTTCACTATTACTTTCTTTGTAAACCTAAAACAAACAAAATATGGGTCCGACTTTCCAGATACCTGGTAGCACATACTGACATTAATTATTTGCATTCTGAGATACTGAATTTTCTTGGTTTATTTTTCAAAATGGCTGGTGGCTATAGAGTATAATAAAGAGTAGCTATATTTACTTAATTACAGCAAAAAGCACATTTCCTAAATCAAGGAAACAGACCACAATCTCTAGCTTCCATTTATACTTTATTCTTTGATTTTGAAAGGTGGATTCTAAAATTATTAAAGGGTCATTTAATTTACATAGAAACAGTTGCATTTAGGTAGAGGGATGTAAGGTTTAAGATATAATGTCATTTTTAGAGATAAATATGATGTGATTTTTTTTTTTTTTTTTTTAAAAGATGACCGGTAAGGGGATCTTAATCCTTGACTTGGTGTTGTCAGCACCACGCTCAGCCAGTGAGCAACCAGCCATCCCTATATGGGATCCGAACCCATGGCCTTGGTGTTATCAGCACCACACTCTCCCGAGTGAGCCACGGGCCGGCCCAATGTGATTTTTTTTTAAACCTAATAATTCTTGTCAAAATAACACCTGACATTCTGAAGGGTTGGGTAGACTTCTAGAAGTTAACATGAACACTTCCCTACAGATGATCTTTGTACAGCACAGATGATAGTACCTTAAAGGAACATGCAGTACCTCATTTGCCAGCATCCTCCCTGATATTGCAGATAAAAACAAAAGAAGCCAAAGTAAGATGGAAAGGCATGGAACAGCAGAAAGCCACATATTCCAACTTGTTGAGGACTGAGTCTTCCCATAGCCACATGCCAGTGCCCTGCTCTCCCAGAAAAGCAGAAATTTTAGGCAGTCATGTGCCATGAATAGCCACTGGCAAATTCTAGGAATACATTCATAAGTTACTATTAAAAGCACTGAAGTCTACTTAGATGTCAGAAAGTACTTAATTTTGGACATTTTTCAATTTAAGATAGAAAATTTGAGAGAGAAAATGACATCTTAGTAAATGACATGCATCCTGAGAATATCAGAAACTTTTTTAAGAGGAAAAAAATATATCCACTCCATATTTGTCATTCTTATTCTATGGTGCTTAAGTAAAATAATCAACAGGCTGGGCCAGGTACAAGGTGAAGTAAAACACTGCTCCACTCACTGGGCAGTTACCCAATACTGCTCTAAGTGGGTCATCAGCTTTTTACATACATCGGGGTTTCTCAGCCTGGGCATTATTGATATTTGGGGCCAGATAATTCTCTGCTGTGGGGGCCTATTCTGTGCCTTGTGGGATGTTTAGCAGCATTCTGGCCTCTACGCACTAGATGCAAGTAGTATCTCCCCAAGTTATGAAAACCAAAAATGTCTTCAGACATTGCCAAATGTCCCTGGAGGGGGGACATCTCCCAATTGAGAATCACTGATGCATACAAAGGTTGAGTATCCCTTATACTTGCATTATACTTACCAGTTTGGCATTCCTACTCTAAAAATCCAAAGTCCAATATGCTCCAATGAGCATTTCCTTTGAGCATCACGTTGATACTCAAAAAGGTTCAAATTTTGGAGTATTTCAGATTTCAGATTTTTGGATAATAGGGATACTCAACCTATGGTTCTTATTTCTCAAGCAGATAAGTTTTGTGAGGGATGGACTGCATTTTCCACTTTTTCTTTAAGTTTGATAAAACCATATTTCCTAGTATAGTGTTCTTCATCCACTTTTAACTCAGAAACATAAATTTCACTGCCTCACTTAAAATGTTTAATAAATTGTTTGGGAAGCTGGGAGGCTAAAGGTATTTGTAGATACAGACAGCAAAAAACACATTTTTCTTAAAATCTGTTAATATTATCATGCCATCAAAATTCTGAAGTGACCTTTTCTATAATGTATGTGCCTCATAACCTCAAAACTAACCAGGATGGCTTACTGTAAATGCTGTAGAAAATGCTGTAAGCATTACAACTGAAAGCTAAGTCGTGTCTGAAAATCATCTAAGTAGAAAGCAAAGGCCATGTTTAATAAAAACCTGCAGAAGTAGAGTGACCAACTGTCCTACCCTGGCTTAGATTTTGCTGCCAATAAGGGAAGCAAGCAAATAAAATGTAATGGATAATTAAAGCCCAGTGAATCTAAGACATGAAAGAACAGGAGTAATGACAGTAGATTATTTAAAACACAACAACCATACTGCCCAAGGCATTCAACTTACAGGAAAGTGTTTCTGAACAACACCAAAATCGATAAAACCGATTACAATCCATACCACCAACGTCAAAGTTGAAATGATGATGATAAATGGGACAAAATATCCACTGAACCGGTCAGCCAGTTGCTGAATGGGTGCCTGTGAAGATAAAACATGAAAACCATGGGAAATTACCACTTATGAAGAAATAGGAAACCGACAAGCATGGATAAGGAGTAGGATTCTTATCTCCCTCATTCTCTATGTTTACTAATCAGTCTCTCAATAAAATTGTTTCTATGGGACTCTTGAAATAATTTCTAAAATGAGGAACCAAAGTTACAATGTTTTATTTCTTCACTACCTTTGACATCTGAGCCTCTTCCACCAATTTCACAATCTGAGCCAAAGTGGTGTCGCTGCCCACATGGGTGGCACTAATGAGCACAGAGCCATGTGCATTTATAGAGCCAGCAATCACGATGCTTCCGGGTTTCTTTGTGACTGGCATGGCTTCTCCTAGAGGTGGAGAAGAGAGACAACAGTCACCTGCTCAGCCCCATCCAGCATTCACGTGACCTGGCAACTGCAGTGATACCCACAGAAGGGAACATGAAAGAAGTCACCTAACCTGTGATGAGGGACTCGTCAGCCATAGTGTTGCCTTCTAGGACTTTCCCATCCACTGGGAACTTTCCCCCGGGGACAACCTTGATGATATCACCCCGCTGCACCAGCTCCACAGGTACTTGCTCCTCTCTGCAACAAATGCCAATCAAGTCACTCACACAGCAACTCACAGCATGCTACCCTCTTGGTCTGACACCCAGCTCAGGTTCTAGACCAACTGTTGGACTAGTTACACTACACCTGCTTTACACCGAGCAACAGTATTCAATTTATCCATTAATTTATAAATTGAGTCAATATTTATTGCACAGGTACTAAGTGCCAAGCACTGTTCTAGGCACTGGGGATACAGCTGTGAACGGGATAGAAATGTTCCTATCCTCTTGAAGACCAATTCTGTCAAGCAAGATAGTATCAGGTATTAAATAAATGCTATGATGAAAATAAACCAGGATGTGACTGGAGGGCTTCTCTAGGTGAACGGGGGTGGGGGAGACATGGGAAGGCCTCTCTTGGAAGATGATATTCAAGCTGAGACCTGGATAACAAGAAGGTCCAACACGTGGGGAAAGAAAGTTCAAGAGAGAGAAAACAGCTAATGTAAAGGCCCTAAAGTAGGAAGGAAGGATGCATTTGAGAAACAGGAAGCAAGCAAGCATGGCTGGCAGGGTGTAAGTGAAGGGTAAGTTAAGCTCAGAGAAGCAGGCTGAGTCCAGATCATGTGGGGTCTCCTAGAGCAGAGTATGGGCTTTAAATGTAAAATTTTTAGCAGGAAAGTGACATAATCTGATTCAAATTTCCAAGTTCTCTCTCTGGCTGCAGCATGAGAATGGGTTACTGGGGCAATCACGGACCTAGGAGAACAGTTAGGCTGCTGCAGCAGCCCAGCAAAAGACGGCAGTGACGTGAACCACAGACAGAGAGAAAAATACCCTAGACAGTCTTAAGGTATGCATCAACAAGATGTATATAAATGTGGGGGTAAAGAAAATAATCAGATATGAGCTCCAAATTTTCATTCTGAGCAACCAGATGGATAGAGACATCATTTAATGAGATGGAGACAACTATGGAGAAGCAGCCGAGGGAGGGTGAGGGGAGAGACGGGGAAGGGTGTAATGAAGAGCTTTATTCGAACATGTGGGGTTTGAGATGCCTATTTGACTTCCACATAGAAATGTCAACTGCCAATATGAATCTGGAGTTGAGAAGTAAGAGCTAGAGGCACAAATCTGGGAGTTCTCAACACACAGATGGTACTTAAAGCCATGGAATGGTCTGGGCTTCCCAAGGAGTGAAAATGAAAAAGAGAAGGGGTCTGAGAACTAAGCCCTAGGACACTCCTATATTGGAAGGCTGAGCAGAAGCCAAAGGGCCAGCAAAGGAGCAGCCAGTGACATAGGAGGAAACGAGGGAGGGAGGAGGGGGTGGCGCACATCCCTCAGTTCTATCAGATGCTGCATGAGGAGTTCCACAAGGGCAAACAGATGCAAAAATTCATCACACTACACTTGGGATGAGTGGGAGGTACACATTACTAAAAGAAGAAGAAAACTGTAAAGGAACAGAAAAGAGGGAAAATGCTGATGAGACGCTGAAATGAGGATGTTTAAAAAAAAGCAATGGTTGGATTTGGGTGCATGGAAATTATTTGATGGCTTTGGCCACAGCAACTTCAGAAATCGGTGAAGGCAGATGCCCAACTGGAAGAGGCAGAGAGAACCTGAGGTAAGGAGACAAAGACAGCAGTTAAAGTCAGCTTTAAAAGAAGGTTCACTGTAAAAGGGAACAGAAAAACAGAGCAGGAGGCAGAGTGGATTAAAACTGGAAATTGTGAACTGTATGCTGGTGGGGAGAGTCCTGCAGAGAGAGGGAGAGATGGTGTGGGAGAAGGAGGAGGGGACGGCAGAATAGAGTGACAAGCAAGAGGGAGGGCATCCAGGAGACCAGAGGTTGGCTCGGACAGCACCTCTCTAGAAGCTTCATATGAGCCAAACATAATTAAGTGTATATGTAACACTGGCTCAGGAACAAATGGTGAGACGGTCAGAAAAGCAGGCACGTACAGCAAGCAGGGCTTGGCAGTTATTTTATATCCCCCTTTCATCCTACAAAGACTACGTTTAACCTCTCACAATAAGGAATGGACAAAAAAACCACCTTATTTATTTGAGAAGGAAAAATAGACATTTACTGCATGCCACTGTCTATACCAGATACCGGAAACACAGATGAGCAAATCAGACATGGCTCTGACGTCCTGGAGCCCAGAGTACTCATTAAAGGTACTGGCAAGTCACAGGGCCCCAGTGTGGTCTGGTCCAGAGCAGGAACTTCAGAGTTACACAGCCCGGTTCAAATCCAGTTTCCTTCTTTCTACAATGGTGATTTTGTTCCCAGGATTACATGAGATACATGTAAAGTGCTTAGCACAGTGCCCGATGTACAGTAAGTGCCCAACAAATGCTAGCGATTTTTATCATCACCTACCTGGTGTTTCCACTACTGACAGGCCTCTGTGCACCAGGCACTATGCTAGGCTGGGGTTACAACTTGGACAGAGGGGAGCCTTCCTCTAAGGAGGTTTAAAGCTTCATTTCTAAAAGCAGACACGTAGATGGATAGTTAAGACAGTAAGTTTCAATGATGGCAATAATAAAATGAATGGAGTACTGAAAAGGAGACTTTTAAAGACTGCAGTCTTCAGTGCTGGGAACAGATCTGTGTAAATCTGTTTGATGGCTGGGGTGGGCAGTAAGTGAGAAGGGAATGATCTCTACAACCAAGAATATTCTCTGCATATTTTTATTCTTCCAGTGATGAAGTCCAGGCTCCCACACTGCCCTTCTGAGGCCTCATCTGCACAACTTGGAGGATTATCACCCCAGAGGTCTCCACATGGCAAGGGAAGCCTGTGTGGGGAGCAGGAGTAAGGCCACTCTAGAAACTTTAGAAACAAAAGACTCTGAGGACTTAAAAGCAGACCCTTTTGAAACAAGACTCTATGACTTAAAAGTAGGCCCTTCTCCTCCAGCATAGCCTAATTACTAAGTTTTTAAATGTTCACTTATACAGGGGTACTTAAGGAAAACTGGTATAAATGTCCAACTGAGTGCCTTCCTAAGAAATCTTCAGTAATATTAATCTCTGCTTAATCTACCTTTGCATTTCTCCTTTGATCCGAATTAACCACATCTAACTCTGAACAGCTTAATTTAAGGTGATCAGTCCTTTCTGGGAGTTAATATGGCTCCTTCTGGTGAATTTCCACTAGCATTTCTTCTTCAGAAGCTTATGTTCCCCCAAAATGCTGTGTGGTGAGAATACTCTTTTAAGCGAAAGACAAGGGGGCTTTTTCTTAGTATTTCTTCAGCTTTCAGAGTTTCTGCCAGCAGTCTGTTTTTCTCACCTGCTTCCTCTCCACTCTCCTTCCTCATCAAACACAAGGAAGAAACATAAAATGGCTACTGGTCTAGCTAAAATTTGTAATTTTGTCCCCCTCCCTCTGAATTACAAGAAACAGAAAACTTAACAGGAAACTGGGGACCAGAATGTGCAAGCCTTTTAATATCAAGCACATACACGAGTAGTATGTTTCCTTAGCATTTGACAGTAGTCTTGTTCATTCAACTAGTGAGCCTCTGCCATGTGTGTGTCCCAGGGTAACCTGAGGCATGGGGTGCTCTGAGAGCACCAGGGCACCCAGCATGCCTGTGACAGAACGCTCAAGCTCCTCAGAAGGGGCCTGGACTGCTACAGTCCAGGCGGCAGAGGTAATGGCTTTGGCCCTGGGAGAGCAGGTATGACCATAGCCTGGAGCATCCTGTTGGGAGAATGAATAGGAATGACCACCTCGGACTGTGCAACAGAAGCGCTGATGGGTGCACTCTGACCACACCACCCATGTGAGGCAAAGTCAGAATGAACTCTGGTCTTCTGGCCCCTCACTTAAAAACAATGCGATGGTAAGTAACCAGGCCCACAGTGTGTCCACAGCCAAAAAATGAATCACCGTCTCTGGAGAAGAGCTGAGTTATGACAGGTAGAACCCACATCACTTGGACATTTCAGCTGGTTTGTGGCTCCAGCAAAGATACCCGTGTCCTTGTGTTCAGAACCGGGAGCAGTTCTAAGCAACTGTAGTAGGTGCCATCAGAAGGTCCTCAAACTGCAAAGCAGAGTCCAGCAGGGCAAGTCAGAGAAAGGCGGAGTTACTACACACGCAACTGCTGGCGGCTTGGTGCCCAGTGGAATGATTTTGCTTCTCAGAAACCTTCATGTCATTAGTTTATGAGAGAAAAAAAAAAAGACACCAAAGTGGGTAGCTACTGTGGAGCCACTGAAGAAGGCAAGTGCACGTGGGAGCCCAGGAGTGCCAACTGCTCTGTCCTCCTGTCTGGGAGACAGTGCACATGGTAGCTGAGAGGGTGGCCCTGTGCCTACGGCGGTCCCATCCCAGCTCAGCCTGCCATGCACTTCAGGCAAGTTACTTCACCTCACAGAACTTTAGATTCTTTCTAATGAAAATGGGGAGAATAACAGTACCTACGTCCCAGGATGGCCATCGGTATTAATTAGAGAATTTGTGTGAAGTGCTGAGTAGTGTACCTGGCACACAACAAGGACTTAACCCTCAGCTATTAGTATAATTATGATTATTACGTAAAAACCAGCATCTAGGAAAAATCCAGTGCTGCTGATGGACAGTCAGCCTGTGCTTCATTAACTTCTCCTCCACCGTGTTTCACTCACCAGAGACTTGCCCAGGGCCTGCTCTGTGCCAGCCCTGGAGACCCCATGGGGAAGCAAGGGACCAGTCCTCGGAGGACACAGTGCACGAACTGGTGCTGGCAGCAGCGTGACAAGCGGGCAAACACATGGTGGGAGAAGGTGGCAGAGGCTTGTTTGCTTCAACGGGAGAGTTTGGAGACTATGTCATACTGGATGGTAAGAACCAGCAAGGATGGCGACATCGAAGACCACCGAGAAAATTGACAGAGGGAGGCTCCTGAGCAGAGGCTAGGAGGAGACGCAGTGGGAGAAGGCTGTCGGGGGACGGTGAGTTACAGGAAACTGACGGATTTCCCATCCGAAGACTTCTATTTTCAGGAGTCAGAAGTGAGATCACAGGGGAAAAGGGAAAGGGTGAGGCCAGAGAGATTTCAGGAACGCAAAGAAGGCCTGAAATAATCATTAGCCAGAATATAAAAAAGAGGCTAACCAAGGAAATGCAAAAGCCTTAATTTGTAAAAACTTCCGCATTATTAAATATGCTTTAAGAACCAGTGTGTGTAAGGGTTAAGAACGTGGACTCAGCAACCAAAGCCTGGGCTATATCCCAATTCCACTACTTAATACCTGTGTGACCTTGGGCAGCTGCTCAGCCTCTCTGAACCTCTGTTTCCTCAACTGTAAAGTTAAGGTAATAACAGTCCCTTCCTCATAAAGTGTTCTTTTTTTCTGGTCATATTAAATACAAAGAGGTTAGAATAAGTGTCTGACCAACATTAAATGCTACACAAGTTTCCAGCAATAATGATAATAATTATTTTTAGTATCAGTCAACTTTAAAAGGAAGATAAATACTACTCCCATTTTTATTCTTTGGTAAACTGAAGCTCTTATCTCTCCGCCTACCTGAGTCCTCCAAATCTTGCAAGGAAAGCCCAGTTCATATTCCATGTTCTCTGTGAAGTTTTCCTTGACCACTGTTGGCCTTCCTCTTTTAAATTCTGGAATGCTAATAGTCATATCTCTCATTTACATTTAGCATACATACACTCCATCCAATTCTTGCTTGTTTTTAAATATTTAACGCCTTGTCTGCTTAAGAGATCAAGATGTAGGGTGTTACCCTGTCTCTGCCTGCCCTCACTGGTCTAGTGCAATGTCCCTAATACAATGGGTCTTTAACGTGTATCACACAGGTTGCTATAAATCTGATGAACTTTTGATGAACACAACCCACCTGATAATTAAGTTGTCCTCCCCAAGGGTCACAATGGTGGCTTCTGTGGCTTGGAGAGACATGAGTTTGGCAAGGGCTTCTGAGGTTTTGCTCTAGGAAATAACCAGAATGTAAAGTGAGAGCTATTGTAAGCTGAACTGCCAAAACCGAGACGGTGGCAAACCTGGCAGAGGCGACTGGTGTGAGAGAAAGCCCTTCAGGAAACACTGCTCCCTAACAAAGCCACAATGCATGGCAGGAGATGCTGCGGGGATGGTGTGTCATCACCACACTGAATGGATGATGCCTGTAATGCCGAGTTCTAGGAATTACATTTCAGATTGAAAAAAAGACCAGGATGCCCACTATCTGTTTTCTTTTAGGTTCAATCTAATCTCTTTAGGGCCTGAGTCCCACTTTTTTGTAGGATACGTTACAATGCTGGGTTCAATGCAGGGTGTTAAAAATGGCGTGACCCTGAGGTGGAAGTGTGGATTTCTAGATCACTAAACTATATCCTCAGTTATGCACTAAGAGACGATGTGGGCTCTGACCTAGGTCCAGAGTTCTTTCCATTACACAATACACCTGAACAAAGATTTCAAAATTAACCAGATTAGCTAGGATTTCAGAAGTAGCGACTAATTTGGAGATTAGTGACCGAGTACCTAATTATACGGAGGTTTCATATTTCCTTAAGTCTGTCTCTATATCGTGTATAGTTAGTAATTCTAAACAGTGTTCAGAGGAACTGAAATTGGTAGTACTGAATCTCAACCTGAAGCTATCTTCTTAACCTGAAGCTATAGTTACCTTTGCCACGTGCTCCAGCCACCGCCCCAGGGCAATGAACACGAAGAGCATGGGGGGCGTGTCAAAGAACGTCACAGGGCTCCTCTCGGCCTTCTCAGCCATAGCAACTGCCAGGATGACAAGCGAGTACACGTAGGCAATGCTTGTGGCCAGGACAATGAGTACATCCATGTTGGCTGACCTGTGTCTCAGAGATTTGTAGGCCTGAACGTAGAAGTACCACCCTCCGAGGAACTGTAAGACAAGGAGAGCGGAGGCTGCTAACACGCAGGGCGGAGAATTCAACAAGCAAGCGTGTGGGGAGACTCGAGGCTGACGTGCAATGATCACATTATTTCCCCCCCTGTGGATTGATGTTCATGAAATGTCCTTTCTGATTCAGAGGACTACTGGCGGCAGGAATGGGTGCCCAAGGGCATGTGAGACCTTAAAACCCAGATCACAGCACATAAATGTCCATCAACAGAATGGTGGAAATGGTGAAAAAAATCATGGCTCGTTTATACCGTGGACAGTACTATGCAGTCCTAAAGAGAATGTGCTATGTCTATAAACCGCTGGCATAAAAGATGTGCATAATACTTGGTTAAGTGAAAAGGCCAGTTGCACAGCAGTATATCTCTTATAATTCCATTTCATTTAAAAAACAGCCTGTGTCTGTGTTATGTGAACATGTACATACACACACAAGTTCATATTCACGCAAGTGTGTATTTTCTCTATATAGATGAAGATCTGGAAAGATACGTGCCCAACTATTAACAATGCTGTAACACTGGGGAGTGGGACTGGGCTGGAGGCAGGGTGAAATTAGTGAAAGAATATTTTCCCTTTTTCTTTTTATACTTCAGTATGGCTTGAATTGTTTACAATAAGTGTGCAGTACTTTTGTAGTTAAAAAGAAAATATAGAAAAAAACAAATTCAGCTTATAAATGCTTGCCCCTGAATAGTCTACTACTAATTCAGGAGTTTAGTCTTATATTACAAAATATATGCATAGGGAGCACATTTCACACGAAAAATACAGCTAGTCCCTTAATATGACCACCAGAGTAAAGAGGTTCAATGACACCAGTCT
The DNA here is from genome assembly GCF_027409185.1 of Cynocephalus volans. Lineage (NCBI taxonomy): Eukaryota > Metazoa > Chordata > Mammalia > Dermoptera > Cynocephalidae > Cynocephalus > Cynocephalus volans. Next base: position 69,400,553 of record NC_084466.1, read on the forward strand.
CTTTTAAATTATAATTTCCTCAAAGATAAGGACTATATCTCTGCTTTTCAAGATAAAACATTCAAGAGAAATGGGAGCTCCAGGTGATCCAGCTGCTGCTTCTAACAACAGAGATAAACTAAGCTAAACAAAAAGCAAACTGGAGACACACAGGTTCACCAATCCTTGCAGCAAGAAGGTTGGTATTCCAGTGAGAGTTCTGATCACCTGAGTCAACTGTGAAACGGACAGTGAAACCAGGCTTTTCTTAGTCCTCCGCATTGGAGGGTATATCTCTTCCACCTCCTTCCCACTGTTCACAAGACAGAAAAGCAGCAGCAACTGTCTGGGGGTGGGCAGCAGGAAAGCCACAACAAAGTGTCATTTAAACCAAGCTGAAGACCTTTGTTTGGCCTTAAAAGGCAGAGTATCTGCTGGCCACACACAGGCACAGTGGGCAGAGGTTTGCTCATCTTTCTAATACGCACCTGGACAAAGGTACACAAGATAAAGAAGATGAGATTTAGAATGGACAGTCCTGGAATGATGTTGTGGTCCAGGACCATAGACTCATGGGGTTCGTTTCTGGGTATTAACATATAGATCATCAAACCCATAACAGGGATGCCAAACACCAGGCTGCACAAGAAAGACTTCTTCCACCTGCAAAGCAAACGCAGCAACATACATATATTAGACACCACTTATCACTTGAGCTATGGGCTGGCTGAGGACTCGGTTCAAGACCTGCCTTTGTCACATATCTGGGACAGACCACCAAGGGCTAAAACAAAAGTAAGGGCCTCTCCCAGATAGCAGGCATCAGAGGGAATGTCTAAAGATCTAAACACAGCTGTAAGACGTTCTGGAGATGCTCAGGCCCAGACCCTGCCTTCACATAGTTGACATGTAACCTCCAACTTATAGATGAGGCAACTGAGGCCCAGAGCCAAGAATCTAGCCCCAAAGAAGTTTAACATCCTCAGTCTATGGTTGCCTACAGCTCTTTTTTCAAAATGCTATCTTATACAAACGCCCAAAGAAAAAATAGATAAAAGTAGTATTTTATTAGGATAAATGTACTTATATATTCAATTTTTGAACAATTAGTTAAAATAGAATCGCTGAGAACAGTGAAGCTGTCTTGATTAACACCAAAGCTTGAAATCGGGGTTCATGGGTGACAGCTGTGGTCCCACATTAGCTGCAGCATCCATGAAATTCCAAATGCACCTTAAACACGGCCTGAAAACGACTGGCTTGTGAGTCTGAAGTTCTCCACTCTCAGGCTGCTGCCCAAGGCCTCGAGAATCAGCCTCCAACTGGCTTTCCAGATGACTCTCCTGCCGGTCCCTCCTGTGCCCCAGGCATGCCAGTTGGACCACACCACAGGAGTTCCTGAAGGCTACTAGAAGACACCTACTCCCTGACTGTCCCTCTTCCCCCACCAACTCCTTCAGCCTAGCAGACTTGAGCCCATTCTTGAGGCTCAGATCTTGTGTCCCCTGCTTGGAGGTTTCCAAGACCTTCCGAAATCCCCCTGAACCACTGCTGTCATTACTCACCCACTCTTTCCCAGCCAGACTATGGGCCCCTCTAAGGGACCAATGACATTCTATTCACCCCTAGCACTTGGCACAGTGCCCTGTACCCAACAGCAGCCTTAAAATGTGTTGGATGAATAAGTGACCATCTGAAACAATGAATAAACCCAGGTCTCCTTCTTCCCAGGACATTTTCTTTCTACTCAGCCATGATGCCTGTCCTCAGATCCCATGCAAATAAAGTCTGAAAATACTGTCGAAGAAAAAATATACACTTCCTCCTTCCCTCCCAATTTAAGCACTGTCCAATCTGTCAGCCAGCAGCCGCAGGTGGTCATTTAAATTAAAATTAAGTAAAATTAAGTAAAAATTAAAAGTTCACTTCCATAGTCACATTAGCTCCACTGTAAGTGCTCACTAGCCACACATGACTAGTGGCGACCATACCGCACAGTGCAGATGCAAAACTTTGCCATCATCACAGAAACCTCTACTGAACAGCATTGTTTTAGAGCGTTGCTTAGCACTGTCAACATTACAAGGGTAAAGGCGCAGTGCGAAGCCAGGGGCAGCAGGGACACCGATAAGCAGGAGGCATTTGCACAACATGAATGAGCCGCAGAGGTGGGTCCAAGGAGGGGACGACACTTAGACAAGGGCTACAGTTCATCTTTTGTGTTCTACCTACTGCTTTATTTCCATCCTGTGGTCCAAGTGATGAGCGTTGGGATTTCTCTGGGCCAGGGAAGCATGAAAGCCAATTTCCTTGTTATTAAAAAGAGAGGGGTGGGGGAAAAGGAGAAAGGTACTTGATTAAAAACATGCATTAGTAGAAAGCACTTAACAGCTTTGGAAATCAGCAAGTAAATCTAAACGTGCCTCCGAAGACTAGTGGGTTTTCCTCTCATGTCTTCTTCACTCAAATGGCCTACAGACTCTGTTCAGAGGTTCAGCACCCTTCCATGCTCACAGACCACTCCATCCCCAAGGAGACAGTATCAGATGGCAATTCCTGTTCCTTCTGTTGGCAAAGGCTGTGGGTTTTAGGAAGATAACTTCACCAGGCCCCAAAGCCAATCAGTGTTGACTTATAAACTCAGAATTTTTGAATTAAGGAGTCTCAGACACCTAATGGTCAGGTACTTCCATCCTATGCATGAGGAAACTGAAGGTCAGAGAGGTTAAATACCTTGCCCAAAGCCACAGCATTATCAGAAGAGCTGGACCCAGAACCAGGTCTCCAGCTTCCAGCCCAGGCTTCTTCACACTAGTGCTGAACATGGCTCCTTCAGTGTCTGGAAGAGAAGCTTCCACTGTGGCCCAACAGAGACTGCACCTCAATCTCAATAGAGAGGGGACCCAAGAACTCTGTTGCTGGGACTTCTACACAAAAATTAAAAGTCATGGTGGGAGAAAGAGCATCTAAGACTGTCTAAAGACAAATCCTTTTACAACTAATACCAGCCTAATTATATTAGGAAAAGATGCCCCAGAGATGCAAGAACAGAGCCAGATGTAGACAATACTTCTCAACTAAGGACAGAGAGGATGCTGCACCAAACTCAAGGGGCAGTGGGGAGGCAAGCGAGGACATTAGAACTCCGGAAGGGTAGCAGAGACATGTCCGAAGGACTGCCTGGGATTCTCCAGACTGTTTTCTGCATCAGACTCATCAATGCCACATCAATACTGTTCTTTAGGATTGTGGTGTAGCAGAAATGGAAGGGCTGCTGAGCTCAAAACTGTGAGACCTGGGATTGACGACCAGTTCTGCCACCCAAGAGCTGGTACCAGTGAGCAAAGTCCCTTAACCTCTGAGGACTTCTCCTCATTTGATAAAGCATCTGTGTTGTCTGCCTCCAGGAAGAGGCACTGCATCAACACATCATCATTTCCATTCAAAAAGCTCTGCTGGGCCACAGGACAGATAACATTCCTCTTTAACACACACACACATACAATGAAAAGAAAAGGACAACACTGCATTAAGCCTGCTGCTACAAGGTGCTTCATTTCATAAGCAGTTTCTGAAGTAGTAGTTCCTGCTAAAATTAATTTATCCTTACCACTAGCTGTTAGAAGTTAATCTTGTTCAGTTTTGACTGTCTTAATCCATTCAGATCACCTGTTCATGCTCACTCTCTGCAGGAAAGGGTATGTTTCAGTATGTTTTGTAGACAAACTGAGGGAGGAGGTAGGAGATAGGACCTGCATGAAAATTCTTACTGATTTTCCAAAGCAGGAATGACCAAATACTCCCACAACAAGACATGCCTAGCACAGGGGCAAAATGCAGTGTAATTCCTTCCAATGTCACCATTCTTTTGGTCTATAGTTACTTGGTATGGACAAAAATAATACTTCAAAATTATAATTGGGAAATTTAACCCTATGTATCAAGTATCTTGGCAATATTGATGTTCCTCAATAATATTTCCCCCATCTTTTTCTTAACCATTCACTGACATTCTCCCTCAGGTCATTCAATATTTACTTACTTTCACAGTGTATCTTAAAATGATTAACCTTATTTCCATGAGAAAGGTTGAAGGATTTAGGTAATTTTTCTTTTTGCTTAGCTACATTTTCACATTTTTCTCCAATTATTATAAATTACTATTTTTAAAAAGGTAGGCATAAGTTTTTAATGAATGACTTACCTCAATAATTTTGACAATATCCCGTGGACCGATAATTTCTGGATCAAACTTAATGTGAGCTTTGCTGGTGGCGAGGGCCACAGAGGCATAGGTGATGCCATTTGTCCTTGTGAGCCTGGACTCTATGTTGTGAACACAGGAAGCACAGGTCATCCCCGTGATCTGCAGCACAAGATGACAAAAGTCCCATGGACCCTGGATCGAGAGGAGCCTAGCAAAGGCACTTCAGGGAGAGGGGGTCACGGGCAGCCACGAGCATTTCCCTTTCCACAGCACCCTGAGAAGACTCTGGATTCTCACCTCCATATCCCATGTGCAAGACTCTTGCCCCTAACACTCCCCCAGCAGCTTCAGGGATATAAACAGCGGTTCTTCCCCAACTCAGGTATGGGAGACAGCCACTCACTAAGCAGATGGCAATAGACCAAGGTTTGACTCCGGCTCCGATAATAAACGGGTTTTTGTAAGCTGCCCTACACTTTGTCTCAAGGTTCTCCCAGCAATACCAGGATAACAAGTGCCTCCAGAGGTTAAGGATGTGCACCTCTGCAAAACGCTGTGAACTCCTAAAACACTCTGTAATCCTGAGTCGCTGTTACCCTGCCTACTCCAGTGCTCTCTGCTAGCTCCAAGGGTGACAATGTCGATGCCTCATTATCTGTGGGAGGAAAAATCAGGAAGTGACCAGTGGAGGAAATGGAATCTGAGGGTTTCAAAGTATGGACAGTGTGTTGCCAGGTAAAGGTAAGGGTAACAACAGACGGAGAAGCTTGGAAAAGACAAAAGGTGGGATAGCTTGAGGTGTTCTGGCAGCCACCCACAGCTAGGCATGGCTGGGCACAGGCTGCTCGAGGAAGAGGAGGGAAGCCTGCATTGTAGCTGGGTCCACGTTGTGAGGGCTCTGCAAAGAACGTCACTTATCAGGAGCTGCTCCACACTTTTTGCTTTTTCTTCAAACATTTACTTACCACTAATGGCAGTGACTAAACACATTATGGAGGTAAAGACCCTTTACCTCTGTAAAACAGCATTATTCAATCCTTTGTGGGTTGCTTCTAAGTTTCCCCTTGTTTGTACAAAGAGAGCTTTGTACAAAAGTGTGTTGAAACACAGCATATCCTAAACAACAAACACACCAGTGGTTTTCAATGATTTGTTGACACATGCAGCTGGGAACAGTGGACAAAGGGAAAACAACTCCTCCCCACCAAAAACACACTGGGAACACCACCACCTTAGGCTCTGGGATACTCTGGTCACTACTCACATTCCTGTGTTTGACTGGCACTCCCTACCACCTGACTCACCTCTTCTGCCTTGAGATGGCTGCAGGCATTCTAGATTCTCTTAAGCCTTGAAGCACTGTGTTCATATTCAACTTATGGCAAGCCACCAAAGTCAGGACTGCCAATCTTTTTAAATACTCCTGAACTCACCACTTCCTCCTCTTCCTCATGCCCTGAATGCACTCAGCTGGTTCCCCTCCTGTGACTTTTGGACCTAACTGACCTTTCTTCACAAAATGAACAGGTCATTGATGTTGGCTTCAAAGGACAAACAAACAACGCAACAACAACAAATGGATATATCCAAGGTTGGGGAAATTTACTGATCACAAAGATGGCTGCAGTTAAAAACTCATCTGCCAACTGTCAAGAGCCTGCAACCCTCTGACGTTGCCACTATACTTACAATCAGCTCCACGTCGCCGTCAGAGCCCACATAGTCTTCCATGACTGCTGCCTCAAAGCCCAGGTTCTGGATGAGCTGAGCTATCTCCAGTGGCTGGATGACCTCTGGGTTGTACTTGACCTCTGCCTTTCCTGCCATCAAGGCAACCAGCACAGAGAGAATACCTGGAACCATCAGGTGACAGTTGTGACACTCTGAGCAAGGCCTCTGGGGTGACATGGTCAACATAATCTAACAAAAAAAACAATTCCCCAGAGGCCTCTAGAACAATGGTTAGCAAACTTGGCTACACATTAGGATCACTTGGGGAGCTTTCAATAATCACGATGTCTGGCCCTTAATACAGACCCATCAAATCAGAATATCAGGGTGGGTGCCAGGCATCATTTCTTTTAAAAGCTCCCCAGGTAATTCTAACGTACAGCCAAGTTTGGGAATCACTGTTCTAGAACAATGCCTCTCAAACATTAATGGACATATAAATCAACAGAGGACCTTATTAAACAAGAGATTCTGACTCAATTGGTCTGGAAAGAGGTCTGAGATTCTGCATGGCTATCCAGCTCCCAGGTGATGTCCATGCTGCTGGCCCGTAGACCACATTCGGAGTCAGACTTTAGAAGACACTGATGAATACACATCAAAGCAAGGAATGTAGTCTGCCGTTATCAACTACTGTGTCAGAAAGGATATACTTTTTTCTCCAGATACTCTCATACAAGGAAAAAGTAAAGAGTGTTCAAAAGTGGTTTTCCTTAAGTTTCTAATAACTTTCAGGAGAAAAGGAGGGAAAAAGAAATCCCACAGACTATCTTGCTAACACTACTGTGTTTAGTTTAAGGGAGAAAAAAAGCTTCTTTTGGATAAATGGAAGGAACGCTGTGCTTTAATGCCATAAGGGATAAAAATAAAGGATTCAAGTCAGGAACAGAAACACAGGCAGTATAAAATTATAGGTTAATTTTACTTATAGCAGCCAGCTTATGGATGACAAAGGAGCTCCTGTAACACCTCGACTGAGAACGGTCATTCTAGAGCTCCAGGAAACTACAAAGCACAATGAATAAGAGGCTGGAAAAAGGTGTTGTCCTCATTTAGGATTGACTCTAAGGGCCCCAGAGTCCAAGCAGAGAGACACATGAAGCCACTAGGGTGAGGGAACAGAGAAACTGACTGGTGGCAAGGTGGAGTCATGGTTAAGATATTTTCCAAACAAACAAAATGGGAGAGGATGCTGTCGAACTTTCAGATTTAAGAGACAATCCTGGAAATGTAGTGTGGAGGACAAAACTGTGGCATTTCCACAACATTCTATGATTTACAGGGACAATAGGACTGAAAATTTGAAATTAGAACTCACAAAATGCAGGCTATTTATTCATTTTATGGTAAGGAGTTGATGGGATGGGAGGGGGAAAATAGAGACTACTACTATGACAAGCTAACTGAGAAGTCTATCCGTCAGATGTACAATGACATTTAAACTGGATTTTCCATGGCTAACTTACTCAGAGATTTATTTTATCTCAGACTAAATACTTCTTAAAGAACAGAATGCCAGTTTTATAAGAACATTATACAAAGATCTATACTGTCATATGATGAGCTTACTACCAGATTATCAGGGCTGCTGATAAACACAGTCAAAGGAGATTCTAAAGGAGAAACACACAGTCTAGAAGCAGCATTCCCAAACTCAACATGGGTGTCGATCTCTTACCAGCTTCCTTCTGCAGATTTCTTTCTATGTTAGACACACAGGATGCACAGGTCATGCCACTGATCTTTAAAAAACACTTCTGCAGTGCCACTGTTCTGGTGGGTGGGGATTTTGACAAGCGACCAGGGTCGTGGTTTTCAGGGATCCCCCCGGCATGGAGAGCCACTTCCTGCACAGATGCAGGTATGCCACCTGTAGTTTGCATCATGAAATTTCCAGCATTGTGGTTTCCAACTTGGTTGCTAGAATAGTTTTCTAGGATAAAATGTCAGAAATAATTCATATTAGAAGGACAAATCTTTTTTTTTTTTTTTTTCCACAACAGGAGGCTCAAACCTGACAATATTCAGATTAAAGCTCTTGGAGAGGCTACATGGGGGTTAGTGTTTCCATCTCTGTTTCTCCTTCTCCACGACAAAACACAATTACAAATACATGAAAAATGGTACTAATGCAAGAATGATTGTTCACATTAGGTGTATGCTTAGATGGTAATGATAATAATAACTAACTGAGCACTCCGCCAAACACTTTATACATACGGCCTCCTTTAAGTCTTAAAATAGCCCTGTGTGGTAAATACGTAAGGTTATTTACCCCCATTTATAGATGAAGAAATGAGATACAAGAAATTAATTTTCCTCTAATCCCTCAGAGGTAGTAAAAATCATAAAACTAGCTTCTAAACCAGTTCTGTTTAACTCCAGTGTCTGTCTCTTTAACCACTATCTCATTCACAAGAGGTCTGCATCCCTCCCCATGAGAATCAAGCCTTTAATGAACTGTTTGCCTTTTCATATATTCTAAATAGGAATGCTTTCTCAGCCGTTTGCATTGCAAACCTCTCCTCCCAGTGAGCTTGTGTTTTCACTCTTCTAATGGTGTCTTTGATAAAAGAAGTCCTTCCTTAATGCTAATCAGGCCCAATTTATCAATCTTTTTTTAATAGTTAGTACTTTTTGTGCTCTATCAATAGATGTGCCTACCTCTACAACATGAAAATATTCATGACATTTTCTTCTACATGCTCTATTGTTTTAATAAACTTCTAAATTTAAGTCTAAGATACACTTCAATTATTTTGTGTGTAGAGTATGAGGTCACAGTCAAGGTTAATTTATTTCCATTTGGATATCCAATTGATCCAGCTCCACAGACTGAAAAGACCACCCTTTCTCCACTGAGTTCCAGCGGCAGCTCTGCCATAATTAGAAGGCCACACATTTATGCACTTGTTTCTGGGCTCTCCATTATATCCACTGATCTTTTTCGTCTATCCTTGTGCCAATACCACACTGTCTTTTTTAAAGGTATAATTTACTTAGCATAAGATGCACGAATCTTAACAATATCAATCTATGGATCTTTATATATGTTGTACTAGTTTGTTATTGCTAATATAACAAATTACTACAAACTTAGTAGCTCAAAGACCACAAAGGACTGTACTAACTTACAGTCCTGTAGGTCAGAAGCGTGACATGAGTTTTCCCAGGCTAAAATCAAGGTGTCGGCAGGGCTGTGTTCCTTTCTGGAGGCTTTAGGGAAGAATCTGTTTCCTCACCTTTTCCAACATCTAAAGACCACCTGCATTCCTAGGTTCATGGCCCTATTCCCCGACCTTCAAAGTTAGCAATGCTTTAGCAAAACCCATAGAACTGCACAATACAAAGAGGGAACCCTAATGTAAAATTAATAATAAATCAATATTGGTTCATAATTGTAACAAACGTACCACACGAATGTAATATGTCAGTAATAGGAGAAACTGTGTGTGTGGGTGGGGAGAGGGTATGGGACATATCTGCACTTTCTGCTCAATTTCTCTGTAAAACTAAAACTGCTATAAAAATTTTTTAAAAGTTAGCAATGCTGAATCTCTCTTCAGTTGTCACATCTCTCTAACTCCCTAGAGAAGGTCCTCTGCTTTTAATAAGGCAGGGGCCCACTGGGCCCACTCGATGATCCTGTATCTCCCCATCTCAAGGTCCATTATTTTCGTCACATCTATAAAGTCACTTTTGTCATGTAAAGTAACATATTCACAGGTTCCGGGGATTATGCCAAGGACATCTTTGAGGGCCATTATTCTGCCTACAACATATGTCTAAGAGTGTATTTCAAAAAGTTTGTGGAAGGGCTGACCCCGTGGCGCACTCAGGAGAGTGCGGCGCTGGGAGCGCAGCAGTGCTCCCGCCGTGGGTTCGGATCCTATATAAGGATGGCCGGTGCGCTCACTGGCTGAGCGGGGTGCAGCCGGTCACAAAAAAGACCCCAAAAAAAAAAAGGTGGTGGAAAAATAAAATGAAAAATAATAATAAACTTTCCCTGACCTTTTTTTTTTTTTTTTCCTTTTTTTGGCAGCTGGGCCTGTATGGGACCTGAACCCCTGACGTTGCTGTTGTAACACAGTGCTCTATTCAGATGAGCTACCTATCCAGCCCTCCATGAACTTTTTGACATACCCTCGTACCCTATGTAACTAACATCCAGATCAATACATAGAATGTTTTCATCACTCCAGAAAGTCACACTATTCTGATGACAAGAAATGCATTTAGAAATGCCTAAAATTTAACAAAGGACTCTCATTATTCTGAAATCCACAGCTGCAGAAGATAGAAGACTAGCATTAACCTGTATTGACAACAGCCCACGACATCAAAGTTTCTCTTCTAAATAAACACCACATATTGGAGGGCTTTGCTCATTTTTTGAAAAGTGCTAAAACTATTTACAGTCATTCTAAGAGTCCAGTTGACTGACACTTTCAGCACCTTCAGTGAAAACCTCTCCAGTACTCTGGCCTTACAGACCTCCACTCTCTTGATGCAGAGACATCTCCTTACCCCCGGCACAGGTTTTCTCATTGTTCCAAGTGACACCGTCCACCCTTTGGATCTCAAACTCACAGAATAGTCTGTGGCCATGACCTTTTATCAGCTGTGGCCATGACCTCTTAACATTCACCTCCCCTACCCATCAACCCTTCTGCACCTGTCAGACCCCTCCCTATTTTCCCAGTCCTTCACTATTTTCTGAATTCACCTGCCTTTCAATCCAAAAATCATAGTCAGCAATACCAATAATATTCATTCTACTACAGAGTATTCCATACCGCCTTACTGACCTACAATTTATACATTGCTATTCTTCAACACTGAGGTATAACCCAACTAAATTCTGGGCTTCTGAAGATTGCTAAATAAAGTAAAAACAAATCAGCAAAAACCCAAACAAACCAACAGTACTGAGTCATTTACCAATCTATGCTAATACTGAAAGCGAACATGTAAATTGACTCAGCTTTCTGGGAGTCTATTTGATAATATTATCAAAATCAGTACCCCGAACTGCTTGGCACTTTGTAAAAGCTCAACAAATATTTGCTGATGGAATGAAATAAAAAGTTTATACCCTGTGACCCAGCAATTATGCTTTTAGATATTTATCTTAGGGAAATAGTTATGTGCACAAAGATTTAGCCTCAAAGATGTCCATCAATGTCATTTACAATCACACCCACACAAACTAGATGGGAACTGTCCAACAGGAAACTGATTGAGTAAGTTATGGTACATCTACACAATAGAATGCTATGCAGCCACTGAAAAAAAAGAGATTACAAAACTATGTACAAAACAAACCTATGACTTTCAAAATATAACGTCTATGTTGTGGAAAAGACCAGAAGACCATACATGAAAATCAGAAGCAGACCACATGGATTTGGGGGCAAGAACATTCCAGACAACAGGGACATTGAGTACAAGATCCTGAAATGACAGCAAGCCTGAGCTGAAGACTGCAAGGGGTCAGGAAGGTAACAGGTGAAGGAGGGGCTTCTAGACAACCATAAGGACTTTCAACACACAATGAGAGGGTGTTGGAGCAGAGTGACAGGAGTACTCTGAACACTGGGTAGGGAACAGACGGAGATGAAAGGCAGAGAGCGTGGAGACCAGTTTGGCGCTCTTCCAGGATCAGAAGAGAGATGAGTGGCTTGGACCAGGGTGCTGGGAGCCCAACCTAACCTTCCATTACGCATTCCCTAAACTCCATCCAAGCCAGATTGCTCCCAAAGCATGGCAGTGGCCTCCCGCCTCAGGCCTTTGCTCGTCTCCTCTGTCTGGTGTGCAGTCCTGCCCACTTCTGCTAGCTGAGATCATATCCATTCTGAAATCCTATCCAAGCCCAGCTCCAACGCCCTCTCTCCATCAAGTCTCTGGGGAGCCCCACCACCAGATGATGGATTTTCTCCTTAAATTCTGAATCCCAAGCACGCTTCATCTACACCTTCCTTGTCACATTTATTCTAATCTGCCTTGAATGATGGCTCCCTGTGACCTGCTTCCCTATGAGTGTGAACCACATATGGGCAGGTGCTAAACTGCCTCAGAGCACTTCAGGTCACCCAGACCAGTGCCTGGAAGCCAGCAGGCCCTCAGCACGTGCTGGGATGAAAGAACAGTGCCCCTGAAGTGACATTACCCATTCACAAGGGTGGGAGGAACACGTTGTACATGACGGGTGACTTTTCCTCACACTACATCATACTTGTATATCCATTCATCCGTTCATTCAAAAAGAAAACCTACTGCGCAAAACAGCGAACAAACGCAGAGTTGCTCTCCAGATAAATACCAGGTCTAAATGTATTTTAGCTGTCAAATAAGCTGAGTGAAAACCAACACCTGTCACTTGCCTATCTGCTCTCAGAACATTCCCCCTGCTCCACTATGACAGGGGCTGACCCTGCAAACCACTCTTCCCAGGCTTCCTTGCCAACGAGTCTCTGACTAAATTGGCCCATGAGGTAACAAATGGAAACTAAGACAGAAAGGGGGAAATCCAAGGTGTTTCCCCATCTATCTACTGGGATCCCAGCTCCTGCCCATGGCCTCTCCCTTCGTGGTTCCAGTGGTCCCAGTTCCCACCAAGTGACCTCAGTCCCTGGGCCATAGCAACTGCCCTTGACCCTCAGACCCTCCAGCCCTGGAGGAGGTGGCTTTCTGCTGGTGTTTAATCCCTGGGGTTTCCCCCATTGCCTGTTTGGTTTTTCAATTCACACCGCTGTAATCAGTTCCCTGTATTAAAGCCCTCCACTGAGCTACCTGTGACTCTGCTTGTCACAGCCCATTACTTTCTCTCTCACTTTCCTCACAAATACCTACTATGTGCTGGCTGCTAGTAAGGTCAAGGAGAAACAAATCACACTGATTTGAAGACTGTCTACAAGGAGCTCCTAATCAATCAAGAAAGACCAGTCAAATACAAATAATATCTTTTTAGCACTTAAGTAGTTATAAAAAATAGTCACCAGCACCTAATTGTTTATATTAAAGTTGCCAGGTAGAATATAGGATGTCCAGTTAAATTTGAATTTCAGATAAACAACAAATAAACTTTTATTAGAAGTATGTCCCAAATATTGCATGGGATATACTTGTACTTAAAAAAAAAATTCATTGTTTACTTGAAATTCAAATTTAACTGGGTGTCCTATATTTTTATCTGCTAAATCTGATACTCTAAGTACCTCTCAGGCTAAATATAATTCTTATAATCCTCCCCAATAAAAATCATTTCTTTTCTTTCTAGGTTTACGCAGTCAAATTCAATTACTATATAATATGTAGTTCAATGCTAACTTCTTTTTACTGCCAATAATCTGTACTGTTGAAAGACTTTAAACCTCACATAAATACAGCAGATGGTAACCTTATACTATATTTTTTACCTTTTGAGTACAGGATTTACTGTTCTGTGTTTTCCTTATTGATTTTGTTTTGGAAAAACCCCTTCCTGATACTTGGTACAAAAGACAAAGTACAGAATGTGGTCCAGCCACTCTACATGACTTACCCACTCCCTTCAATGGTGTGGGCGCTGTGTGTACAGAGGGGAGGCTGGAAAGTATCACAATAGAGTGAACTTTTCAACGACACAAACTTTATCTCGGTGGCCACAGGAAACGGGATGTGGGGAACCAAAGGCCAGCCAGCCCAGTGTGCTGCCAGCGGGTCTCTGCTAAGGCCTCCAGCTACAGCCAAAAGGCTGAAGAAGCACAGCCACGCCCCAGTCTAGTCTACAGACTTGCATGCGCCTACAGGGCCTGCATCTGGCATCTAAACACTTAAGAGATTACCACCCACCACCCCCTACCTATCTTATCGCCCTCTTCATCCCTCTCCAGCCTGAGCTGCTGGTGGTCTCCATCCCCTCAGCATGGTGCAGACTGGGCTCCACCCACCTTCCCAGGGGCTCAAAATAGCTGCTGAGGCCTCCAATGGCCTCCGTGTGGCTAGCCCTGATAGACACTGTTCTGACTGCTGCCTCTGTGGCCCTTGCATTATTTCCAGGACACCACCCTCTTCTTGCTTCACCTGTCTGGGACATTGTCCTTCCCTGTGCTCCCCTTCGCCCCTGTTTCTTTCCCATCTCACACTCACTCTCCCTGGGTTTCTGTCATCTCCCAAGGCTCCCCAGACTCTCCTTGAAGTTCAAGACCCATCTATCCCGCAACACCATGGCTAGGGGCTCATCCTGGGCTCTGCCTTTCCTCCCCATCACACACGCTACCTTAATCTGACCCCAGGCTTGGTGCAGCTGGCCTCCTGAATGTGGTTCAAATCCACATCATTTCTAACCAGCCTCTTTCGTGGTCTTGCTGCCTCCATCTGCACCATACCCTGGCACCAGACCGGCCTTCTGTAACAGAATCGGATCTTGTGCTTCCTCCACCTGAAATCCACTGGTGGCTCCCCTCACCTTTACAATAAAGTCCAGTCCCTCAGCTTCACATGCAAGGCCCATGCGTTGTGCCCCCTCCCTCATCTCTCACCGGGCTCACTCCTGCTCACCCTTGGAGTCTTTCCTAAGCCCCGAGTCTGGCTCAGGCACCCCTCACCTGGGCTCAAGCAGGTTTCACTCCTCCTCTTGTCTCCCCCAGCTACAACATCAGTTCTCAGGAGAAACAAGTCTTACTCATGCAGTAGGCCCACAGCTAGCACAGGCCCTGACTCATGGCAGAAATGCAAGAAAGGGTTAAAGTGATGCTGCATTTGCAGGGCTTTCAAGTAAGAGAAATGAAACAAAACAAAAAGGAGGGAGCGGGGTGGCTGCCACTACGGAAATTGTCTGGTGATGTGACATCAAGGCATGTGGGCTCCTTGCTCTGTAAAGACAGTCATACTCACTCCATCACCCCAGCCCTCTTCTCTCATAGCCATCAAGGGAAATCACTGCTAAAATCACTGTTAAATCTTTTCCTTAATTCCCACTTTTTGGGGAGGGGCGGGGTGGCTGGCTGAACCGTTGACCTTGGTGTTATAACACTGTGCTCTAACCAACTCAGCTAACCGGCCAGCCCTTAATTTCCACTTTTAACAGAATGGTCTTTAGGTGCCTGTCAGACTAAGCTTCTGTGGTTTTTATTATTCTGTTTTGTTTAGCAGAGAAATCTTCAGAGAGAGCGATAATGCTTCCTTTGGTAAGACAAGGGCCTGATATTCTTTCTCAGAACACAGAATCAGAATTCTTTCCAGAAAAGAAGCCCCAATCCAAGTTAGCATTCAAGTCCCAGCTACATGACAAGCAAAATCTAAACATTTGGAATTTCTATTTCCTCTATCCTGACAAATTTAACACATGAAGAAAGTTTGCAGAATTTTGTAAAACTGTAAACGTTCAAGGCAGTGAGCAGGGCTCACCTATCCAAGCACCCATGTACTATGTCATAAGACACAAAGAGAAAAAGAGAAGATCTCAGGATATGCTTCAAACATATACCAACTACATACCAGGAATGACCGAAGCCTCAAATCCCATGTCTTCCACAGCAGCTCTGAGTTCTTCTGGGCTAATTACAGAGGGATCGTAAAGAACTGTTCCAGTCCCTTCAGCCAAAGAGACTGATACTCGCTGCACCCCTTCTCGTTGGGAGATCACGCCTTCAATGGACTGGACACAGGATGCACACGTCATGCCAGCAATGGTGAGCACCACAGTACTGCACGTGCCCTGCACCTGGTTGCTCTGGGGGGAGCCAGGAGAATGACTAGTGGAAGACCCATTATCTGTCCCACTCCCTTCTGCTCCATCAGGAAAAGAAACTTTGAAATTCCCAGGTGGTAGCGCCTCAATGGCCCTCTGCAGAGCCACTGGGGTGATACAAGAAGGATCATACTGCACTTGGGCAGTTCTGTTCTCCAAGGACACTTGAATACCTTGAACCCCTGAGAGTTGGCCTATATTTTCTTCAATATTCAAGACACAAGACTTACAATGCATTCCATCTACTCTCAGTTGCAGGGTGACCATATGGCTTCCTTGGTGCTCCAAGGTCTCAGAATTATTGAAATTCTGGTTGGCAGAAGCTGAAGGTCTCTTTGGGTTAATGCTTTGTAACCGCCCAATATCGATTGGTCCCAGGCTTAAGGGAGCCATTTTGTTCTTGATGGCAGCTTCAAACCCCATGTCATTTACATAGTCCCTGAGGTCTTCTGGTTGAATAAGATACGGCTGATAAGTGATGGTTGCCTCTTGGTTGCCAAGTGAGACTTTGACTCTCATGACTCCTTGCAGTTTCCCGATCTTGCCTTCGATGGAGCTGACACAGGACTGGCAGGTCATGCCCTCCACCCGGAGCTTGACCACAGCCTCCTGGGCGTGTGAGGACCTTGAGGGCCAGGAGGCAGCCTTTCCTTTGGCAATGCTGGCCTCGAAGCCCATGTCCCCAATTTGATGGCAAACCTGTTGCAGGCTCACGACTGATGGCACATATTTCACAGTTGCACTACCTTGTTCCAGAGAAACCTTAAGGCTCACAATACCATTCAAACTGGAAATCCTGCCCTCAATGGACTTCACACATGACTGGCAAGTCATGCCCAAAATGCTGATTGTGCTGGTGGCTGTCTGAGAGGAAGAGAACAGACCGTCCAGACCACCATCGTAGCCAACATTGTCAAAGGCGAAACTCTGCTTCATTGCTGGTTCCCAGGCATGAGCAGGCAGAGAAAGTTTAGATAAGATCTAAAAAGAAAAGACACAACATTTTTTTATCCTTAAAATTAAATATTTTCTATAATATCCCAGCTTGCCTGGCACTGAGAAAATGGAAAACGATGCCACTGGTTTCAAAACATCCCAATAACACAAGAACATAAAATGCAGAGAAAGAAAGCTAGAAAAACATCATTTACAAAATGAACAGGCTCACAGCTCTGACATTCTGTGACTCGGAACCTAGAAGTCAACTGTCTGCCCACCTTAGTGAAATGTCGTTCTCACCCTGGAGATGCGAGGTTTCTGAGAAGGAAAGCACGGTGCGCTTTATGCACAGACACAGCATGACTGGCCCACAACGGAAGCAGAGAGCACAGAGGCCCACTTTTGGAAGGCACAGGTGTCTCAAAAGCAGCTCCCCATCTCTGGCTCAGGCCTGAAACCTCCCTGAAGAATTTGGTCCTTTCAACTCAAACTTTGGGAGTCCTGCTGAAATGCAAATCCCAGTACAGGCAACACCTTAATTCTGTCTCTTCCTAAGGGGAGTCTGTCTGATACTCTTACTTGGTATGGGTTATACGTGCTTAACAACCTTTGTGTGCAAGCTCCAAATGCAGAGAAATGAGCACAAGTGGCTGGGCAGAGAGGGGCAAGTGGAAAAAGCTGGAATAAGAGGAAGTTGAGTTCAACAAGGAACTTCACAGTTCTGCCTCCAGCCGAAGGTCACTGCCCTCCTGGGTGTTCAGGAGTTGTGATCATTACCTAAAATTATAGGTTCATAATCAAATTAAATGGATCTATTTTCTTAATGCACCACAGTACAAGCATTATTTCCTGATTTCTACACATGATGATGTGGCGACAAAATCACATTCACTGGATCCCAGCCTTTCAATCTCTTAATTAGAGACAATTTTTACACCAGCACTATCATGTGCTTCAGAAATTTTGGACTAGGCCTTTATGTATAATACATGATTGAAAAAAAGAAAAAGGCATGTTTTTCTTTACTTGTACACAATACTACATATCCTCAGATGAATTTCAGTTACATGGGCTGATCTTCTCCAAATCCCTGAACATAAAATACTGATTTTTCCAACTTTGGCTTTTGAACAGCTTAACAAAGTTTTAAATAACTTTTAAAATGGAGACTACAAATGTTCATTCATATATCCACAAAGGAAATTTTAACTAGCTTGGTACTAATAATTGTAAAGAATTGTTTTTTAAAATATACTCTGTAGCATTTCCTAAAATAGTAGAATGTAATTACTTTCAGTTTGGTTTTTATAATTATAAACCAGCTATTACAAATTTCCCTACTTGAGGATAATTAATTTCAATTCTTTCTAAAAATAATCCTAGGGCTGGCCCGTGGCTCACGTGGGAGTGTGTGGTGTTGATAACACCAAGGCCACGGGTTCGGATCCCTTTATAGGGATGGCCGGTTAGTTCACTTTGGAGAGCGTGGTGCTGACAACACCAAGTAAGGGTTAAGATCCCCTTATCAGTCATCTTTTAAAAAAAATAAAAATAAAAATAAATAAAAATAATCCTGAACTTAAAAGCCAGACTGCAATTAAAAATGATGGTACAGACATGTACGTATACGAGGGGTCTTCTAAAAGTTCATGAAAAGATTCAAATTAATCTTTTAATTTCACTTCTCCACAAAATTTTTGAAGTACCCTTGATATACATATAAAAATGTCCACGAAATACCAAGTTAAGAAATGCAAGGTATATAATAGTATGTATAATCTGATACCATAGTTGTAAAAAAAAAACAAAAAAAACCCACACACACACATATGTACACATAAACATACTTGCATACACATACATGTATTCATGTGTGTAGAGGGAAAATGATTGCTTTCATTTTTTTCTTTATACTTTTATATATTCCCCTGGCCCCACTGTAATTTTTTTTTTTTTTAATAATAAGTGTTTCCTACTGCTATCAACAGAGTTTTAGAAAAATAAGAGTTGCAACTGTGTTTACACAGATTACTGGGCTAACACAGTCCTATCCACACATTCAGACAGCACCAAACACATCCCAGAGTTAGGAACTCTATTAAAAAGCATAATTTGGCAGAAGTAATACCATTTTGCATTCGTATAGTACTCTACAAAGTGCTACTGATTTAATGTAGTTTAAGGAGATATAAAATGAAAACTACACAACTACTTTGGAAAGCAACGTAATTCAAATTCACTGAGCATGGAGTTTGCAGGATCGTACCTAACACCTCACCCCACCCACCACCCCCACCCCCAGCCAGCTAATCCCCACTCTGTAAAAGCTACCCAAACTGGCAGCCACTGAATAATGATTCTACACTCCTGTTATTAAATTTGCTCGGGAAGAAACTTTGAAGGAGTCTCTTGAAATTTTCCAAACATTCAGAACACCAAAAAAGATTTTTAATATTTTAAAATAAGTATTTTAGGGCATAATTATAGCCTGGTTAAAAACCTGACAGCAAAATGCACAACCTTTAAATACTTCAAAAAGAGGCTCTGTTTTCAACATCCAAATACCATGTGACTTCAACATATGTAAATCTCTTGCATAGTTCATCTCAGAAAGCTCCTTTCACAAATGTCCTTTGGTTTGGGAGACTTTTTAAACAATGAACACCAGAAAAATAAGTCTTGAAGGAAGCAAAGTACTTATGAAAACTTTCCTTTGTATCTAACTAGTAAAATGCCTTTAAAAGTACTTTTATTTCACCTATGTCAGATGAAAAACAATCCCACACAGACCTCCACTTTTATAATACGTTATTACTGTCTTACTTTTGAACATGAACTAACTTTTGGGCTAACAAAACTTACATTTACTTAAACATTTTCAAAATGTTTACTTAGTTGAAATGTGGAGATTAACTAAATAAGGTACACACTTTAAAAATAAAAAGGAGGGAAAGACCCATTTTTGTCTGACTTGCTTTTGGAAAACTCTCGCTCTAAAGAGTCTTACAAGGTATCCTCAACGTCTGAAGCAACAAAACCAAACTTCACCCACAGTGAAATTAATCACCGTGACTCCCTCTTGGTGGTACATTCATTCTCTCCCCCTACCCTGACCGTTTCCCGACGCTCATACATGAGACGTGGAAAGAAACCTCTACCTGTAAACTGGGTTCAAGCCCCTCCTGGCTTTTTAGCCCTTCTGAAATTGCACTGACCTGATTGGAACTCATTTCCCGGGTTTCATTCAAAACCCTGTGTGGAAATTCTCCCTCCTCTGATGGAGGCGAGCCTTCTTCCCCCGGAGACACTGGTCTGGCAGAGTCCCTGGCCCCATGGCTCTTCTTGAAGGACCACTGCTTGTGGACGGACAGCAGGATCACGTGTGGGTCACTCAGAGTCGCCAGGAAGGACTGCTCAGGGTTCCGGGCCACCTCACTCCCAGCTTTCTCCATCGCTGCGTCCAGGGTCACGTTTACTCCCCGTTAAAGCAGTGCACTTTCACCAGACTATTTAGTTGTGTTAGAAGGAAAACGCTTGAACATTAGCATTTTAAACGCTTGAACATTAGCATTTTAAAGTATCCTAATCAGCAGTGGGGAAGGCACCCTTCTGCTCATGAGCCCCTGGGAGAAGAGGCTGCCACTGAGTCTTCAGTCTGGCAGCCAGCTTTGGGAACCTGGGCAGGCTGCACACTGCTCAGTACCTATTTGCTTTTGTTTATCTATACCCGTCCCACCAGCTGGCAACCTCTCGCTCACCACAATGCATGCGGCACTGTGGATCTTTGCACACGGCCCGCGCCCGCCCTCACCTGCACTGCCAGATACCCAGCCAGTGTGCCCAGAAGCCCAGCACAGAATCATCTCCCCAAGCTAAGCTCAGTTTCCTTTTGGCCGTGTGCACACCTAGAAACCCAGCCTAGAGGTAGGGGAGATATCTTCCTTTTATTACCAAACTGTGAGTGTTTTCTTGGAATAACTTCAGCTGTCTCTTTCACAGCTCCAATGCTGGCAGGGTGCAGAATACTCAGTGAGAAGAATTTCCTAGGCAGCATAACTTGCAATTTCAAGAAGATGTAAGAAAGTTTCATGTTTCCTGCAGCTTTGTTTTCCCCTGGACCAAAGGCTGGACATCAGTAAATGACTGCCCAAAATCACTGGCTAACAAGGGCCAGTTATATGTTTTATATGTGGCACAATAGCCACAGGAACTAATGCACAGTCCAGGCTTTTCAGGCTACCTGCTGTTCCACAGGAGGATTAATAGAAGGAGACACAGGACAGTGTGATAATCCGGGCAGCCGCCTGTTCTGTCGGGCAGCACTGCCTCCTTCCCACACCCCACCCTACCGGCTCAGAGACCTGGAAGGAGGCGACCTCATCTCCCATGGGAGGAACAGCTCTGCCAGCCACTAAATCTGGTAACACCTCCTGCTGCATGTGTAACAGCCTGCACAGAAGTGACTCAATTTCGTTAAACTTCTAAATTAAAAGTTATTTTTTTTTGCTACTCTTGTAACCTGAACTGCATAGCTTGCAGCTGGATATTAGAATACAATGATTCTTGTTCACATAATTGCTAGAACATAATGACTTTTCTTCACATTGTACACAGAATAATTATAGAAGAAATTATTAACCCAGATGGCCATTCTTTACTAGATTACTAACTAGATCTTTTTGAGGTTAACAGGAACTGAATCCATGACTTGACTTCATGGAGGATGGTCACCATGAATCAGCTCCCATCTGAGAAGTTCTTTGATGTTTACCTGCAATTTTATGATTATGCCTGTATGTCCCTGCTTAGATCACCATGAATCAGCTGCCCCTACCACCTGTCTCTATAAAACCCTTTGGCAAGTCTGGAAAAAGTGGAGATGGTCTTTGAGACATAAGTCCACCATTTCCCCAGGCTGCTGGCTTCCTGATTAAAGGCCACCTTTCCTTACACCAACACTTGTCTCTCAATTATTGGCTACAGAGCAGTGAGCAAATGGACCTTTGGGGTTTCAATAACACAAGTGCATGTAGAATGCCCACACTGTGTACTGAATCAAGTCAGTTGGTAAAAGACTCACTCTGTGCCCCTTTGTATTACTCTCCACAGCTGAAAGGACCACCATGGGGTCACTGGAGCGTGTGCTCAGTGAGGGTATTTAGAACACATGCCCAAAGTCACTGGGGATTCTGCCTCCATATGGGCTGCCCACAATGACCTTGCTTCCTCATTAAAACTAGCATCACAATCCCCAAGAACTCCTGACCAAGACATCTGACCACTTTGAGGGAAGGCAGCCTCACTACCAGTCCATTCGCCAAAAGCCCTTCTGGATTTCGTTACTCTGCTGCCTCTTGTTTTACTCTGTAAGGATTTGACAACATGTTTGCTACCACTTCTAAAGCATGCTCAGGGCAGCCAACTCCTCTAAATGTGTCTGGTTTGCTTCTTATCTTCCAAGCGCTCAGCCAAAAAAAGAGCCTGCCTCAATTTCCAAGAAATGCCATTCATACCAGCACGCAATAGAAGAAAGGCATATTTGATGCTAAGGGTCTTGGGCCCAACCCCAGTCTCCCCACCAGGCACTGCCATGGCTAGGCAGCGCCTCTACAGCCAGTGTAGCTGAGTCTGGTACATCTACGATTGCTTTCTTGTGAGCTTGCTCTCTATGGCTCTCCTTTCCTGATAGGATCTATCAGGATCACTATATGCCTGCTGACCATTTCCCATTTCATTTATTAGGCGTAAGTGGGTTTTCCAGATAACTGAAGTTTCTTTTAAAGCACTAAATTTTAAAAAAATTTTAGCCATCAGTATCATCTATCTATCTCCTGCCTTTTACAACATGAGTTATTAAACATGTTTGAATTTTTCCTTGGTGATATCAGATCATTACAAATACAAATGTAGCTATGAATAGCTAATATGGCAAGTTCGTTGGGATCATATGTCCCAAACGATATTTTTTTTTGGTGGCTGGCCAGTGAGGGGATCCCAATCCTTTACTTTGGTGTTAGCACCATGCTGTACCGAGCAAACTAGCAAGCCAGCCCTGTCCCAAATGCTTTTGAATAGTCTATCCTGTTAGTTCCATGAACTATGGAAAATTTAAATACTTTACTGTGCAAACCACTTCTCCTAGACAGTTGCTCAGACCCAGAATGCAGCCAGAAAAAGGGGGCTAGGGCCAGGTTAGAAAGGGCAGGAAGTCCAAGCTTTGTCCTGTGGGTGGTGGAGAATCGCCAGGAGATTTCAGGCAGAGGACTTACAGGATTATACGTATGGTTTGGACAGAAACAGGAATGAAGAGTGGGTTTAAACAAAGGAGGCAGCCCTCTAGGCTCGGTGATCAATGGATCCCAACAGGCAACACAAAAAGAGGGCCCAAGGACAATAACGCCATTTCTAGTTTGGCAGACCAGGCACATGGTAATGTATAAACCAAGGTGAGAATTGATGGGAAGAAAGCAAGTCTTGGGGTGAAAACAGTGGATATTCCTTTGTTCCCACAGACTCTAAGGAGACTGCAAAATAGTCAAGGCATGAGCCCCTTTCCCAAGCTAGGGAAACTCCTCTTGCTGGCATCTTCCCTTTTTCTCATGCCGGATCCCTAGATCAGAGGAGGGATCCCCCCCCCCCCATCTAATCCACCTTATCCTTTTAAGTCCTGCCTCTGTGGAGTCGCCTCCAGCCATCCTAGCAGGCAGGGAGCTCTCTCTTATCTGAATTCCAACAGCATTAATGTCAACACCACCAGTGCTGGCAAGTACTTAGTCTTTCTCATTATTGGATGACAAGTCTTCTCAGTACACTGAGGCTGCGATCAGATCAGTCCTTATTTGTTGCTGATGCCGAGCATGTGCTCAGCTTCAGGAAACACAGTAAGTTCCTGGAACACAAAGATCTTACATCTTAGCTGCCCACAGACCTAACACGGTGATGAATATCAAATGTTAAATAAGTATATTTAAATAAGTATTCAAATGTTTATATATTTAAATTTAAATACATATATTTAACTATATTTAAATAAATGAGTTGAACTATATAGAGATCAGAATGTGCTTTCTACCTAGAATCTCAAGGTGCTTTTTTGTCCGCCTTACCACAATGCAAAGGTAAACTGCATTAGTCTCTCACACATTCCTTCTAGAACAACACATTTTCAAGTGTCTCACTGCAGTAAATTATTTTGCCTTCCATATGTGCAAATTTCACCAGCCATTTTCCAGAATAAAATTCATCTTTTGTTTACCTCCTACCTTCCGAGTCTTTGTGGGTCTTCTCTGTATAAAAATAAAAACCCTTTTGGTATCCTAAACAATCCTACTGCAACCTGAGAAGTCTTGGCCCAAAGGCAGATGGGCAGCTCAGGTTTCCATGAACCTCCAGAACAAAGGACTCTACTAGAAGGAGGACACCTGGCTAAAATTTTTCAGCACCCATAAGGATTATCTGCTCAACCCAGCTAGAGGCTCACACTAGGCGGGGCTTCCCAGAAAAAAACCCTGGGCCAGCCCTCCTGAGATGACAGAGGAGTTTTGGATTCTGTGACAGGACAAGATGGCAGAACCTGACACTAAGCTGCATGCTGGGAAGCAGCAGCCCAGAAGGTTTCCACACACAAAGAACGAGAGCAGGACAAATAACACCCTGCTAACAGTTAGGGTTCTACCAGCACACCGTTCCCTACAGAGGCGAATGTTAATAAATGAGCATCATGTAAGTGTATGCACAGCAGAAGATATGAGAGGAATACAAGACACGTTCTGCCCTAGGAGGTGCCTAGCAAGGTAAGAGAGAAGGACAGCAAGGGTACATTAAAGTATGAAAACATCATTCAAACAGGCGTCAGGCTGGTACAGGCCAAAGTCCCCCTGGAAGACTTGCCAGGGAAGTATTGGGGGACTTCAAGAGCTGCTCAGCTTCTCCTCATGCCCATGGTGGCTGGTCATTTTTAAGACTGAAACAGCAAGCTCAGCAGGACCTTCACACCGGCTTATTAACAGTAGACAAAAACAACAACGAAAAACACCTATGCAAGTTCTCCTAAAATTACACTTGGCTAAACAGCCTTGAGCCAAAAAAAAAAAAAAGTTACAATAGTTTTAAATTATAGAGACTACAAAGGGCCCAAAAGAGGAACACTGAGATTATCCAAAAGTAAAAGCCAACATTGGATTTCAGTTCATTATTCGCATCTTCAACTTCTTTGGCTGCCCTCACTTCTGGCACCTGCCTGCAACACTCCAACGCTGGCTTAGTCTAAGTTCCCATCTGCTCCATGCCTGTCTCCTCGCAGCTAAGCAGGGATGAGAGAAAAGGCACCTCCAGGCTGGCTGGCGTACTCTATTCAGCACTGCTAACTGGAGAGGCGCCTTGGCGCCACCAGCCAGTCCACCCAAATACCCCCGTCCTCACTCTGTTACTGGCAGCCCACGCTCGGCCTGCCCCTCTCACACTAAGCAAATGACTCGAAAGTTCAAAAGTTGGTGCAAGGATTGGAAGTTTATTCAGATAACCAGTACTCAACTAAATGTCTAACCAAGCAAACAAAGAAAAAAAAGAACAGTGGGGTCCACTTTATCCTAGTCTCAATCGGTGGGGCCAACCTCTTTCACTGACACAGTCATTGACAAAAGCGGTTCTCCCCACTGTTGTCAGTACAAAGAAGAAAAGTACTGACTAGATTTAAATCAGAGAAACAAAGCACAGCCAGGAGCCCTCCACGGTGCACTTATACAGAACAGCAGGAAAGAGCTGACAAAATTAGAGAAAGGTAAAGAAGAAAAGGGGAGGAAAAAGGGAGAGTAAAAGACAATAAAGCTTCGTCTTGTTAGAATTTAGGCCAGCAGCTCCAGGAGATTTACCGGCAGCAGAGACATGGGAGCAAAATAGTCCCAGTGACCACTTGCCTCTTGCAGCTAGAGTCTCCTCTAGTGCCCCAGGCTTTCCAATTTTCACTGGTGCAGATAATAGAGCAGCATGTGTGCTGCATGGGGAAAATCCCAGGGCCATTCCCAGCATCCAGAGTCCTCTTACCTCCTGAATTGTACCAAATCAGGCTCTTGGGTCATAGACGCACCCAGCAGTAAAGCAAGCAACACTTTACTAAAAGAGCGAATAGACTTATGCATAAGCGGGGTAGCTACAGTAAAGCTAGCCCCCCGAGTGGAGCTGCTCAGGTCTTTTATAGGGAAAGGATTTAAGGGTTACAGACCACCATCAGTGGAGGTGGCCCATTCTGTTCTTCCTGGTTGCATCATGGGCGCATGCTCAGTAGGTCCAAGATGGTGGTGTAGTTCATCGTCACCTCAGGTGGGTCACTGTAGCAGTCACCTTGAAGCTTTGTGCAGCAGGTGGAAATTCCTAAAGGGGTCTTAAGGTTAATCTGTAACTTAATTTTTACAATTGCAGTAAACAAGCCTTGGGGAAGGTTTTGCAACTCAGTGAATATCTGTTCCTCTTATCTCAGTTTACATATCAGGGAGGGTCAGGGGATAATCATGTGCCCTGGGGGGTCTGACTGAAGAGTGGAAAAGTAACAAAGTGTCCTCTGCAGGGAAAATGGAGTCAGTTTGGTTCACAGGCCTAGCCTTACTGTCTCAACTCTTCACTCCTCCAGATGACCACCCTCTATTAAAACCCTGGTCTACTGACTCACCTGCATTATTTTTAAAAATCTCCTTAGCGACCTCAAGGCTTCTGCTCTTACCTCTGTAAAGTCTATTCTCAACAGAAAAGCCTGAAGAATCCCTTGAAGGGGAAGTCAGACGATGTCATTCCTCTAAAAGCCTCCAGGGGGTTCCCATGTACTTAGAATAAACCCTAAAATCCTTAACAATGACTTGTAAGACTTTATTCAGGCTGCTCCACTCTCATTACATCTTTTTTTTTTCTTTTCTGCTTCCTTTTCTTTCTAGAAGCCAAACTCTATTACCTCCTGACTGATTCTCACACTCCCAGTCCCTCACTGCTACAACCGTTCTGATCCTGCTGCTCCTTAAATAAAGCAGGCCCGCTCCCACCTCTGGGCCTCTGTACTAGCTAAGCTGTTCCCTCAGCTTAGAAATACCTATCCCCCAAGGTGGGGGGGAGGAGAAGGGGTGGACTAACAGGTACAAAACTATGCTATCTTCTCTAAGTGAGTCATTGTGCAGTATACACCTGTATTGAACAATACACTGCACCCCTAAAATATAAAGAAAATTGAAAAAAAAATGAGGAAAAAAACTTTAAGGAGAAATACCTCCCCCCAACCCCCCATATCCAGATGGCTCACTTCCTCACCTCCTTGAGATCTCTGCTCAAATGTCACCCTCTCAGTGACTTCCCCCAAATAACCCTATTTAAATTTCAAACACTCTCAACTCCCTATCATCCTGCCCTGACTTATTTTTCTCCAGAATACTCAACCACCACATGATATAATAATATAAGAGGGGTCTTCAAAAAGTTCATGGAAAGATTAGTATTATCTTTTAATTCTATTTTTCCATGAACTTTCTGAAGTACCCTCATATATTTTACTTATTCGTTCACTGACTGTCTCCCCAGTTAGGAGATAAGTTTCACAACTGCAGGAATCTTTCATCTACTTTGTTCAGTTACTGCCATGTTCCTAGCACTAAAACAGTGCTTGATACTTAAAGAGTTTCTCCATAAATATTTGTTGAATGAATGAATGGCACAGAATGCCAAACAAAAACAACTTACATATTTGTTTGCTGTAAAACATACTGCTAAACTTTCAGATAAATATTCGACATTCAGAAGGGGTCCCATGCAAAGCTGGTCCCTCCTCCTTTACTTACTTATCCCTTTATCCCTCCTCCAAGCCAGGGGTCTAAACTCAAATACTTTCAAGAGCAGGCAGTGACTTAAATGAGTAGAACAGGCTGGGTGGGGCTTGTGGCCACATGAAGAGCTCACATCCCCCCTAATGAGGCAGATATTCCTCTACTCCAGCCAACTGTTCTCAACTGGCCTGGTGATGCCAGAGCTTCCAAGAGAAGACAGATAGTTGAGGTTTTATAAAATAAAATCTTCTAACTTAAAAATGTTGAAAACTGCATCAAAGTTCTGGCCAATGAAACACAGATGGTCCCTGACTTACGGTCAGGTCCCTGACTTATGGTCCCTTAAATACTGATGGTTCCACGTATGATTTTTCAACTTTATGAGGGTGTGCATTCAGTAGAAACTGTACTTCAAATTTTGAATTTCGGTTTTTTCCCAGGCTAGCGATATGTGATGTGATACTCTCTCAATGCTAGGCAGTGACCACAGCTCCCAGTCAGGCACATGATCACGAGAGTGAACAACCAGTGTACTGTGTTGGCAGGGTTTTTTGGATATTATGTTTTGTGTTTCTGCATTCCCTCATTTCTACAAAATGCCCATCTGTGTCTCCTGGATCTGGTGAGAAGAAGAGGAAGGCTTCTTGAGACAAAACTCAAAACTCTTGAGATGAAACTCAAGATAATTGCCCCACATGAAGATGGCAAGCCAGTTCTGGCCATCACATATGTAAGTTAGGACTTTTGCAATCCTTGATCTCAACCATCCTAAAGGACAAGAAGCAAATCAGTGATGCAGTGAAATCATCAGTGTTGGTTAAATCCACTGCCATCATGAAGAAAACAGCTGAGTCAACTTATGATACGGAAAAATTACTTGTCACATGGATGAAGACCAGATACAGAAACGTATACCACATAGCCTACTTAGATCTATCCACACTCATCAAGAGTCCAAGACAATGCCAGGGTTCAAGGCATTCAAAACTGTGTAACACTGCTTTTGAGTGGAAATATTTCACAGTTCAAATTAAAGCCTTTCCTAATTTACCACTTGGAGAACGCCAGAGCATTCAAGAACGTGTGCAAGCATACCCTTTCCTTGCCTGGATGATATCTGCATTGTTAGAAGGCTGGTTTTTGACTGTTTTATTATTTTTTGACTGTTTTATTTATTATTAGGCAAAACAACATCCCATTCAAGAGTCTTCTGATCTTAGACAGTTTCAAGGCATCCACAGCATACAAGGGTACTTTAAAAAGTTCACGGAAAGACTCGTATTATCTTTTAATTGTGTTTCCACAAACTCCCCCCCCCCATTCCTCAGTGGAACAAATACCCTCGTATTGTGAAATGCATCCTGACATAAAGGTTGTGCATTTGCCCTGAACACAGCCACACTCGTTCAAGCAACAGACCAAGGTACAATAGCTTCATTCAAATCACACCATTCACATCAAACGTTTGCATGGGCTACTGAAGCAACTAAATCTGGCTGAACACACCAAGAGTTTTGGAAAGGTTTGACAATTCTCAACGCTATCAGGAACAACACTGCAGCATGGGAATAAGTCACACAGCAATGCATGAACAGCACTTGGAAGAAAGTTTGGAAGACGTGAACACATTCAAAGAATTTAACAAAGGTTCTGCTGTTGGTGAAATAGTAAGCAACAAGATATTAATACTTGGGAAACAGCTAGAATTAGATGCTGATGAAGAAGATATTCGTGAGCTTGTTGGCATTAAGGCTGAAAAGCTTTCCAATGAGGAGTTCATCTGTTGGGAAAACAGAATAGTTTGGTCAGGGCCCTCACCTCAGGTCCAGCTGGGTGTGGTTCAGCATTCTTTGTAAGCAAATTTTGTGTGTGTGTGTGTGTGTGTGTGTGTGTGTGTGTGTGTGTGTGTGTGTGTGGAGTTAGTGCACATGTGTGCCAGTGTATCTTTTTAGTTTTGTTGCTATTCTTGTGTTCTTCTTGAGAAAGAGAAAGAAGAAGAGAGGAGAGGGATAAGATAGGGGAGGGGAGGGGAGGGGGGAGGGGGAAGGGGAGGGGAGGGGAGGGGAGGGGAGGGGAGGGGAGGGGAGGGGAGGGGAGAGGAGAGGAGAGTTGAGTTGAGTTTGAGTGAAACAGGTGGCGGGTGCCTGCCTCGAGCATCTGCCCAGGGCAGCCATGCTTTCCAACCTACAGCTTCCAAGGACCTTTTGGCTGGTTACCTAGATCATAGACCTGCATGAAGGGGTTTAGTGACCAGCCTGGAGTATGAAGGGTCTGTGACCCAGTCTGTGAATGGGCTTGAGGGGTCTGTGGGCTCCAGACCCAGACCTAGCTCAACAATTGGCCCAGTCGGTGCAGGATTATCAGCAGGTAAAAGAGCCCAACAACTGGCGTGATCGCCTAGCTTTATAATTGGCATCACGAACAGGATTAAGAGTGCTACATGATTGAACTGGAGGAAGAAAGGAGTAAAGAAGCTGAGTCAGAGGAAGAATTTATATCTGACATACCAAGGAAGTTCACAGCAAATAAATTGGCGGAGGTGTTTGCTACTATCATCAGCAGTGGCGTAAAAATGTTAGAAAAACTGGGTGTCAATTATGAGGGATTTGTAAGAGCTGACAAGCAGCTACAGGATGCTCTGGCTTGCTATACAGAAATATATAATGAACAGAAGAAACAAACTGTACAGTCAAAATATGGTACCTTCCCAAAGAACACTATGCGTACTAAACCACCACCAAGTGTTGATGCCCAGCTATTCTTGAGCCTCATCAGAAGACAGAGAAACTGATGACCCTGCTGCTGTAGCATCCCCATCACCCGGCAATTAATTTTAGTTCAATGCTTCAAACATTCTTCAGTGTTTGAAGGTCCAGTGTGCTTTCAGCTGTGTACATTAATGGTGAGTACCCACACAACCACTCTGCTTTTCACTTTCACTACAACCACACAACATTAATGGTGAGTACCCACACAACCACTCTGCTTTTCACTTTCACTACAATATTCAATAAATCACATGAGATATTCAATATTTAATACTTTATTATTATAAAATAGGCTTTGTATTAGATGATTTTTCCCAACTGTAGGCTAACGTAAGTGTTCTGGACACATTTAAGGTAGACCATGTTCAGTAAGTTAGGTGTATTAAATGCATTTTTGACATAATGATATTTTTCAACTTAAGATGCATTTATTGGTATGTAACCCTATCGTAACTCAAGGAACATCTGCATAAGGAAAAGTTGTTTGTCGGGGTTCTTGGGCAGGTTCCTTAAAAGAGAACAGGTTTGTCCTTGCCCCTTCCTTGTTTTGGCTGTGTGTAACATTCAATAGATTGCTGGAGCCCTAACAGCCATCTTAGGTCATGAGGTAGCAGAAGGATGATGCTTCATCCTAGCTTGTGTTAAAAATAATAACAATCATAATTATGAGCTCATTTGGCTGTGATGGCTTCAGAGCCTTGAGTCTCTACCTTAAGCAAACCGAAATCCAACTCAGAGTTGATAACAAAAAAATCTGCTCTGACCATGTCAGCTAAATTGGAGTGCCTTGGGAGATCTGGGATAAGTCAGTATTTATATCCTGCATGTCCTGGAAAATGTTATCATAAGATCATTTTTACTTAAAAGCAGACTTGATGGCACCAGAAAGTCGTAAAGTAACCTAGAGTAAACCCTCGTCCTAGATCCCTGCATGTTGGATGTAACCTAGTAACAATCCCGAGTCCATATGCCATGCACAACCAATAGAAGAACTGAGGAAGTGATTAGAGAGGGGCTGCCTTCCCTCTCTCTCTTTTGGTTCTCCTACTTCTTGTGATTATAAACGCTAAGCTCTGCTGGCCCTCTTAAGAGCACACTTCTCCAGGTGACCTGACCTTACACATTTCCCCAGTGGCAATCTTCACATTGGCTCAATAAATCCTATGCTTTTTATGTTTGGCCTCAGTTTCTTTTAGGTCAACATTCCAAACAATAAAACAAAACTTAAGCTTACCCAACCAGAAACCACCATTAACTTCTAACTGCAGACTTTACCAATCAGAAGCTGCCAACTAACTAGGAAATTTCTTTTTTTTTTTTTTTGGCTCGGCCTCAGCGCTACCAGCGTCACACTCTCCCGAATGAGCCACGGGGCCGGCCGGGAAATTTCCATTTTAACCAATCAAATGTCTTTGTTTTCCTTTTGTGAATACCTTATAAAAGTTTTCCCCTCATGCTGCCCCCTCGATGGAGCCCTAAACTGCTTGTGGTCTGGTGCTGTCTGATTTATGAACTACTGTCTGTTCAAACAAACTCTTTAAAATTTTAATATGCCTATGTTTATCTTTTAACTCTTGCTAGAGCAGAGAGAAGTCTGGGTCCCTGATGACCAATGACCATGGAGATGCCACACCAACTTGGGACACACACCTCCAGATTTCACTAACAGCCACTATTATTTGGGGTTTTCTTATACACACAGCCAAATACAAGTGTAATATAATTCTAACTGATGCAAGTGTCAAATTCAGTGGAGAAATAGGGCCTTATGGCATGGCAGCATGCTCTGTGGCCCGGTGGAAAAAATTTTTTTTTAAAAGTAAAGTCTCTAAAAATGGTGCTAAAGACATACAATGAATGAAGAAACATTTATTCAAGAAAATCCAGTAAAATTTGGTCAGAACAGTCAAAGTCTGGTATTAAGAGCTAAACCTATAGAACTCTTAGAAGAAAACATAGGAGTAAATTTTCATGACTTGGAACCTGGCAATGGATTCATATACGTAAAGAACTTTTACATCATAGCAATAAAAAACAAATAACCCAATTTGGAAACAGGCAAAGGATCTGAATAGACATTTCTCAAAGGAAGATATAAAAAAAGGCCAGCAAGCACATGAAGTCATTAGTCATCAGTGAAATGCAAATCAAAACCAACAGTGATACCTATTCATATCCACTAAGATGGCTAGAATAAAAAAGTCAGATAATAACAAGTGCTGGAGAGGATTAGAGAAATTAGAACTCTCAAACACTGCTAGACAGAACATAAAATGGTGCAGCCACTTGGAAAACAGTCTGGTAGGCCCTCAAACAGTTAAACATAAAGGTGTCACATGACCCTGCAATTCCAATCCCAGGGATATACCCAAGAGAAATAAAAACATACATCCACAAGAAAAACTGTACACAAATGATTATAGCAGCACTAATAGCCAAAAGGTGGAAACAACCAAAATGTCCATTAGTTGATGAATGCATAAACAAAACATGGCATATCCATACAATGGAACATTATTCAGCAATAAAAAGGAGTGAAGTACTAATACAGGGATGAACCATAAAAACATTATGCTAAGTGAAAGAAACCAGTCACAAAAGATCACATATTATACAATTCCACTTATATGAAATATCTACAATAGGCAAATCTATACAGACAGAAGGTAAATTAGTGGTTGCTTAGACATAGGGGTCACAGAGTGATAGCTAAAGGCTAAGGGTTACTTTTTGAGATAATGAAAATGTTCTAAAATTGACTGGTGATGGTTGCACATATATGTGAACTGTAGGTTATACGAATTATACCTCATAAAGCTGTTTTTAAAAAATGCAGTAGAGAGGTGGTCTTCGATTTGTGCTGCTATGACAGAATACCTGAGACTTGGTAGTTTATAAATAATATAAATTCACTAAAATTTACAAAATTTCAGTTTTGGAGGCAAGAAAGTCCAAGATCAAGGTACTGGCAGGTTCAATGGCTGGTGAGGGTCCATCGCCCACAGATGGCACTGTCTAGATGGCACATAGAGGAAAGGATGGAAGGGGCAAAAAAGGGCAAAAACCAGCAAACTCTTAGTCAAGTCCTTTTATAAAGGTACGTAATCCTATTCACAAGGGGCAGAACCCTCATGACTCAATCACCTCCTAAAGGCCACACCTCTTAATACTGTTGCACTGGAGATTAAGTTTCAAAATGAATTTTGGAGAGGACAAAAACATTCAAACCATAGCAGACAGAGGCCATTAAAATAAGAACTGGGAAGGACATGCCTTTGGCATTCCTGGAAACCTAAACAAGAAAGGTTTCAAGAGAGTGGTGAAGGCAATGGGAAAAGCAGCAGGTAGACTATCCACAAACATAAAGAGACACAGACAAGAAAGTTCACAGCAGAGTCGCTCACAACTGTAAAAACTCACAAACTACCCAACATTCTCCAAAGAGACTGGATAAACTGTGCCATATCCCCACAATGGCATATTACATAGAAATGAATGTTAGAAATATAATGTCTAGTGAGAAAAGCTAGTCCCTTAAGTCTTAACACACTGATAACATTTTTACAAAGCTCAGGAACAAGAAAACTAAATAATTTATCGTTTAAGCATTCATATTGAGGGAGGTCAGAGTAGAAACATGCTCCAGTGAAGCTGCTCATAAATATTCAGACTGGATTGGCCAGAGCCTGCGCAATAGGCAGGAAAGGAGAGGCAGAGGGAACCATTAGGAGTTTGCACGTGGGATGGAGAGGAAGGAGGTCAGGGGTGCGTGTGTCTCTCTCTGGTGGAGATGCCTGCGCACTTCCTCAGTATGTACCCTCACTTGGTAATAAAGCCGTATCATGTTTCTCTGTCCCTCTCTTCCTTACCTTTTGCCGGTGCCATGAAAAATTCTTTTTTCATGGACCAAGAATCTGGATACATCGCCTGGTAACAGTATATGTGTGATGAAACTTCTTTAAAATGCTGGATTACAACAAAGTTGAGGATGGTGGTTGCCTCAATAGTGGATAATTCTACGGATGATGCAAGAAGCTAAGGAAGGAGCAGTAGCTGGGAAGCCACAGTGTTGATAATAATCTTGCTGTTGGGTCAGTTGGGATTCATAGGTGTTCTCTATGTTATTATGCTTTATAACTATATATGTTTATACGTATTTCCTTTATTTTTTATTTTTTATTTTTTTAAGATGACCAGTAAGGGGATCTTAACCCTTGACTTGGTGTTGTCAGCCCCACGCTCTCCCAACTGAGTAACCAGCCATCCCCATATAGGGATCTGAACCCATGGCCTTGGTGTTATCAGTACCACACTCTCCCAAGTGAGCCATGGGGCTGGCCCTATATTTCCTTTATATCCAATAAACTGATAAGATAATGAAGGAAAAACCTTGAAGTGATTGACAGAATGGAAACAAATACTAACTATTCTTTCTAGAAGACTGAGGAAGAAGGGGAGGGGAGAAATAGTACAACAGCTAGTGGGAGACACAGGATAGGAGAGAGATTTTAGAACAAAGGCAAACTGGATGGCTTCACAGGTAAAGGGGAAAAGTCTGCAGAGAAAGGGACAGACTGGAGGTGAAGAGAAAAGATGGCCAATAAAGACTCGAGAGAGGAAGGGACACTGGTAGAGATGACGACCTTGAAAATAAGGCAGGACTGTCCTCTGATATTACAGATCAGAAGATAAAAAAAAGGTTGTAGGTCAAAACAAAATAGGTTGAAGGTGGATAGAACCACCAATGGTGCCAATTTCCTTGCGATAAGTGAGATCACGTGTTGAGAATCAGGTGAAGAATGAGCAGAAGGCTCTCTGCAAGTGGTAAAGGCTTGCAAGAGTCGCAAGAAGTTGACAAAGGACAAGTAAAAGGCATTAGAAGACACAATAGAGACTAGAAATGAGAAATTGTTAGCAGCACCACCACATGGTTGTCTGAATTTCTGGTTCTAACACAACTGCTATGTTCTGAAACAACAGATTTCACAATTCCTGGTGTCTTAAAAGTCGTATTTGCTGTGAATTGCACTACCATGAAAAGTCATTCTGCTTTGCCCTCTATTGCACTGACCTTTGATCCACTCAGATTTTCTCCTTTAACTTAGCCTAGGAAAAAGTGACAGACACTTCAGAATTTTACTTGGCAATGATTGCAATTTTCTCCTACAGATAAAAATGATAATGAAGTCACCTGAACATGGATACTTCCTTGATAACTACACTATGGTATCAGTAAGCAGTGACCATGTCACTGGGCCATCTCCACCCTTCTCATTCAGAGGAAAATGTGTCAGGTAAAGAAGTGTTTAAAATCCAGCTTATTACCCAGCTACACAGGTACCAACTACACTCTGTGTTGCTGCTGTTAGTACTACCATTGGCCTCTGACACTCCGAACAGTGCAGTCTAGACAGCCTAGTTTCTCTACTGAGAAGACAATTCCACAGCCAATCAGGGTAGAAGAGTCAATTTTGCAGTTCTTTTTTAGTTTTTTCAGCCACCTCTGGTCTGGAAGGGGATGATCATTTTCAATAGCCTCCAGCTGGTCTCCCAGCAGCTACCTTCCCACTTAACCCTCCTCCTTGGAGGAGTGCCCCAGACTGTTTTCCCATGCTCAAGCTCTCCAGTCTGTGGGGTAAAGTCCAAACTCCTGGCCTGATAAATGGGACCTTCCACAACCAGTCTTCCAGCCTTGCCAAGCCCCCCATACACACCCCCCACCCCATGCATCTCTCCATTTCCAATCCTCTGGACATGCCACACCCTTCCCACCAAGCTACTGTGTGCCCAGCCAATGCCTGCTCTTCCCTTAAGACCCATTTGAGCACCACCTCTTTTTTGTGTCCCTTCCCTCCAGAAAAGGCAAATCCTTTTTGCCTGTGGGCGCAGTACTGTGTAGACAGCACGGAGCATGGGGGCTGACCTCGCTTCATCTATGCATCCCCCTGGCTTGGCCCTGCTCTAGGCAATCAGAAGGTGCTTCATGTTTGTGGACTGAGGCTGAATGACCCAGGTCACCTGGGCACTGCCGCCCCACAGGGAGGCCTCTGAAGAGAAAACAATATGGGGAAATTATGCTATAATTCACTCATTCAAGAACAACTGAGTGAGTGAAGAAAGTCCCCACACATTTGGTGTCAGAAGTGTCATGAGTAAAAACAGTACCAAAGGAGTGTCCTTAGTGTTTGAGGAACAGTAAGAGTGCCAGAGTGGCTGGAGATAGGGAGGGCGAGGGAGTGGTAGACATGAGGTCAGAGGTCATGGTTGCTTTACATATGGGGAGACTGGGGCAGAGAGAAGTTAAATAAGCCTAGTCAACTTCTGACCCTCTCCCATGCACTGGATCCCCCGTGTGCTGGGTCTCACACCACCCAATGCCCTGGATACCTCATTTGCTAGATCTGAGCCCCCCCATGCACTGGATACTCCATGTGCACTGGATCTCACGTTCCCTCTTCCCCCCGTGCACTGGCTCTCATGCCTCCCCATGCGCTGGATCTCACACACCCCCTCCCTCCATGCAGTGATGTCACACCCCAACCCATTGCACTGGATCTCATGTTTTGCACCCCCCTACACTGGTTCTTACACCCTCCCCATGCCCTGGATCCCTCCTGTGTGCTGGGCCTGACCCCCCATGCACTGGATACACCCTGTGCACTGGATCTCACATTCCCCCCCGCCCCATGTGCTGGATCTCACGTTCCCCCTCCTTGTGCACTGGATTCACGCCTCCCCCTCCTCTTATGCACTGGATCTCACCCTACTCCCTGTGTGCTGGATCTCACATCTCCCCTAACCCCACATGCACTGGATCTCACCCCTCTTGCCTGCTCAAGAGCTTCCTTGCAGTGCTGTGCCCTGTCTCCTGCACTGATCTCTCTCAAGCCTTCTAGATGATTCCAACAGAGGTGAAAACCTGCTTTCAGGGGCTGGCCAGTTAGCTTAGTTGGTTAGAGCACAGCTTTGTAATACCAATGTCAAGGGTCAGTTTCCCATACCAGTTAGCTGCCAAGAAAACCCACAAAACCTGCAGTGACCTCTCCAGCCTCTAAAGCAACAACCATGTCAACACCCCTTGGCTGGAGCTCTGTCTAGCTAGGACTCCATAACTCCTGACCCTCCTTTAAGCAGGAGTCCTGCAGGAGCTGCCTGCACACACCCTCTCTCGCTTCCCCACAACAGCCCAGGGAGGACAGGACAGGTCAGCCCATGAGACAGGAGGGAAGCCAAGGGGAGAGAAGCAACGGCAGAGATGAGGACAACAGCTGACACTGACATGACTGGCAGAGGCCACTGGTGACCTGACATGCTGGGTGGAAGGGGCCCTGGGAGCCATGGCTCAAGTGAAGATTGCTGCGTGGGGAGGAGGGTGAGCTGGCTGAGGGATCTGGGTGGAGGTGATTACGGGCAGGTCTACTTGCATGTCAGGTGGTGGGTTTGCAGGTGCTTATTGCATGAGCAAAAATAAGGACGACTGCGCTGTATTGCTAGGGCAATCGTCAGAATCCTGCCGATGTAGCCAATTGTATTGCTAGGGCTAAAGCTAGGAGCCACAGACCCTTCAAACCCGTTGTACAGGCTGGGTCACAAACCCCTCACATGTCAGGCTGGGTCACCAGACCCCTCACGTGCCTGGCCCCTGAAGCTATCTAGGGGCCCATCCAGAGCTACCTCATTAGCACAAACTCAGGTACAGTTGAGGGGCTTACTATGGAATGACCAAGGAAGCTCCTATCATTCAGGAAATTCCAAGGGTTTTAGAAACTCTGTCAGGAAACTGGGACAAAGACGAAATATGTATTTCTTATCATCAAACTCCTAGGACTTTGACACTCAACCTACAACACTTCCTTGCAACCTGAATCATTCGGGTCTCTACTTAAATGCCACCTCCCCAGGGAAACAATTCTTGACCACCTACTTAAAATAGTATCTTCCTCCCCACCCATGTCAGTCTTTATGTCCCTACCCTGCTCTGTTTTCTTCACTGTACTAACCAGTACCTGAAATAAAACTATTTATTTGTTTACCTTTTTCCTTTTTTTTTTCCTGTATCTCCTACTAAGATGTAACTTCCTTGAGGGCAGTCTTGGACTTACCTAGATCCCCAGTGCCTAGAATATCTGGCACATAGTATTCAAAAAAATATTTGTTGAATGAATGATGATAACAATAAATAACACCTATATCAAAGGGTTTTGTGAGGATTAAATGAGAGAGTGCACATGGAGCGATATAAAGTGCTTAACTCAATGCCTAGCACACCATAAGCTCAATAACGTTGGCTGATGAGATTATCAAAGGAAAACAGAATAGGGTGAGATCAACATGGGCAGGGGCAGTTACTGAAGGTTTCAAGGAGGCGACAGGTCTTGGGCAGGATCTGGAAGGACAAGGATTTACCTTTCTAGGTGGATGCACTGCAGGCGGTCTGAAGTGTCTCTTCCTGTGCACATGCCTCCTGTGCACATGCACATGAAGAGTGCACTCCACCAACGTACACTCTTCACACCCCAATCAAATGCAGAATCATCACACTGGAAGAATCATCTCCGAACCAGCCTCTCTCTGTCCAACCATTAATCCACTTATCCTTCAGTTCTATACCACCAGAACAATTTCACTACTAATGGACACTCAATAATGGCGCTGAATTAATTAATTTCAGAAATCTGGAGGAAAGGCACAGCCTACTCTTCCGTCCAGCAATCCAGGTAAAGATGTCTATCATAAAGAAATACTTAAGTGTCAGCATTCAAAATCATGTATGAGGATGTCCACTTGTGACAGTGTGACAGAGAGAAACAATCCATGTTGTTCACCCACAGGGAACAATAAATATAGTACATCCATACCGTGCAGAAGTTAAACTGAGTAAGACAGTCACTTACTGAAACGATCTCCAAAATATTGTTAAATTGAAAGGAAGTTGGAGAATGCACACCATGTGATCTCATTTATGTAAAACAAACACAGACGTTAAAACCACACACGTAAAATCTACATATTTCTCTGAGGAAATACACCTATATATCTTAACCACTGTATTTTCAGCCCTTCAACACCATGCCGGAAATAGAGTAAGTTTTCAATAAATATTTGTTGAATGAAGACATACATACATGAAGGACTGGAACGTAAATCTGCTTTTCATGCTATTTCTGTACTATTTGCATTTTTAGAGACCGCATTAATGTATTAATTGTATAATTAAAATGAATACAAAATAGCTATTTTTAAAAAGTTGTAGGCACCTTTGGAATAACTTCTCCAGGTAACTAATTTGTTTTAAGCAATTAGGGCTCTTACACAGCAATTCAGTTTACCTCTCAGGCATCAGAACCTTTAACAACAGAAAAACGAGGAGAAAAGTGCTGGGTTTTCAACTGTTCCTGCACAGGCGCCGATTGCGTGCCCTTTCTAAAGGGTGCTCTTCTCCCAAACCCCGACTCCCGCTGAAGCTGGGGCTCCTGCGCTCGGCCTTCCCTGCGCACCCCCAGGAGCCGAGGAAGGACGGCAGGTGGGAAGGAAAGTCCCCCAGGTAGGTGTGCGCACACCGCGCGGCGTGGGGCAAGGACACTTACTTTCCGACTGGCCCCTTCTCTAGCTGTAATCTGTCTCTTCTGCTCAGGCATCATCCCCCGCAGACACCAATTTCTTCTCCGATCCAGCCCAGAGCCTAAAGGTCACCTGGTCAGCGCGAGAGAAGCACGGTGTTAACACACAGGGAGGCGGAGCGGGGTGTGAAGGCACGTTTGCGGTTCGGCTTGAACCCGAGGGGTCCGGCAACCGGCCCCTTCGTTTTGGACCACAGGATCCGCAGCCCTCACCCCGGAGGTTGATTCAAAGTTGCGCGCCGCCGTGCCCCTGACTGCTGGGCGCGGGGATGAGAGCGCGAGGGGAGGGGGCCTCGGACCCTCACCCGCTCCCGAGGCGGGCCTGGCGGTGCCGGCCTGACGCTGCTGGCCGACCGGTGTCCTCGGACGGGCTGGCACCGCAGGGCGGGGACCCGTCCTTTCCCACTACCGAGGTCTCCGCTACCTCGGGCCGGTGCGCCCGGGACACGGTCCTCAGATCCCCGCCGTACGCTGGGGAGGGAGAGAGGGCGAACGGCCGCGAACCGGCCCGAGGTGCCAATCCCAGGGCTCGCCCACCACGGGCAGGGAAGGTGCGGCGTGGTGCGGCGCCGGTCCGCTATGCGCAGCCCCCTCTCGGACTCTACGCCTGACTCCTGGGCACCGCGGGGCCCCAACACCGCACGCGCGGCGGGAGTGAACTCTGCACCTGGAAAATCGATCCGCGACGCGAAACAGCTTCCCATTTCTCCAACGGGCGACGGGCTTTGGGCGGGGGGCGGGGGGCGGGGGCGCCCCAGCCGGGGCTCCCAGTGGGGGAGGGGGCCGGGGCGGGAGCGCCAGCTGTCCATCACAGGCCACGCCCCCGCAGCACAATTCCCACTACCGTCCCGCCCAAGGGGGCGGGACCCGTGTACGCCACGCCGAAAACTTGTCTTCGCCTCGGCAGATTCTATTGGCTGGAAGGCCGTGGGACGTTACTACCAGCAACCAATTGAAACGTATAATCGGCCCATAAGGGCGTGGGGAGCAGCGCCCGTTTACATAGGAACCAATAGAGAAGAAGAACAGTCAATCGTTTCCTGAGTTCGGGGGTGGCGGAAGATGGCGGCCGCTGGAGGGGGTTGGTGTCTGTGCGAGTTGTTGAGGTAAGAAGCGGGTGGTGTGGGCTCGGAGGCGTTTTCTGTTCTGTGGTGATACTTGTACGTCCAGTGAAGCAAAAGTTTGCGGGGGAATGGTCTTCATTGTCATGAATCTAGGATATTTTCTCAGGCCAGTGAGCAGTCTTTTCCCTTTAGGGTCTTCTAGACCAGCTGCAGCGGACTAGGTCTTAGAGACTCAGTTTACCGCGTTTTCTTCGTCTGCTTCGCTGCTGGCTGAGGTCGCGTTTCCCGCTCTGCTTCAGCGTTTTCATTCTCCGTACTCCCAATTAGTCTTCATAAATTATTTACATTCGTTTTTCGTTTTCCT
Source organism: Cynocephalus volans (assembly GCF_027409185.1). NCBI lineage: Eukaryota > Metazoa > Chordata > Mammalia > Dermoptera > Cynocephalidae > Cynocephalus > Cynocephalus volans. The sequence goes on from NC_084466.1 coordinate 69,441,757, forward strand.
TTATGATTGAACCAATAATGATTTTCCAATCTGTTATGTCTCTCATTTCAGTAAAGAAGAAACCGGATCTTCCTTCTCTTCTCTTAGTTTCTCCTCTTTAACTCAGCTAGAACTACCATTGTTAACACAATTCACTGAGCTATAAAGTTTATGTTAAATCCTCTGCTTCTTTGATCATCCATTGATTTATTTTTTCTGATTGATGTAAGAATAGTTATATAAAATATTATTACCTTTATTCTTATTATGTAGATGATATACTGTTTCTTTTAGAAAATTTAGGAATTAGATGAGTAAAAGGAAAAGTCACCACGAATGCTACTCTCTCCAAAGTTTAGGTATTTCTTATTCATTTTTGTCTTCTGTATTTCAAACTCTATAATGATTATTTAAAACATTCTGAGTGGGAAAGTCTATTTGCAGAGCCTTCATGTTCTTCTTTGCCATATGGTACATTCCTAAGTCACTGCTTTACATTGTAATGGCTAAATAAATGTTTCCTGAATGAATGACAAAAATTATCTTTTTAAAACCATGCGTTTACATATGGGTAAACATTATTTAATAGTGCCTATTTTAGTTATATTTAAACAGATTCTAAAATGGGTAATTTTGATGTGCAAGTACTGTAGGATGTTTTAATAAAATTTATTTATAGAACCTGTAAGTGTTTTTTTAAAACTAACCAGACTCAAAGGACTGGTTTAACTTTAATCATTAATGTGATTTTTCCCCCCTGATTTTTAGGCAATATAGTTCAATTTGAAAGGCCTACAGCATGAATTTTCCCACCTAAATCTAAAATTTTTAGATTCTTTGGGTCAGCTACATTTTAAATACACTTCTGAAAGCTTGTCCTTAGAAAACAAACTGTTCTATGTAGAGTTGCTTTTGTAAACTCATATATGCTGAATGTTAAATAAATGACAGATCTTACCACTTCTGTCCAACTCTGTTCGTTCTTTAAAGCAGGGGTTCTCAAAGTGTGTTCCATGAACCAATACCCTTTCAGTGGGTCCTCAAGGTCAAAACTTCTAAAAATAATATTAATGTAACCTTTGCCTTTTTCAGTATGTTGACACTTATACTGATAGTGCAAAAAACCCTTAGCAGGAATGAAGACAGTTGATGTCAAACTGCACTAGTAGTCATTTTGTTTTTCACCATCATGCACTTGCTAAAACCAGTTTTACTTTAAAATATCCTTGATAAAACAGTAAAAATTATTAATTTTGTTCAATCTCGACCCTTGAGTACATACCTTTTTAATATACTATGTAACAAAACAGAAGGTCTGCATAAAGCTCTTCTCCAGTGATGGCTATTTCAAGGAAAACGTCTTATATGAGTATGATTGTCTAAATTGCAAGCTGAACTAGACACTTTCTTTAGTGGGACACCATTCTTAACTTGAGAGAATGACGGACAAACTATCAGTTCATGATGTTACAAAATCATGGGTAGGTAAAAGATCCAAAGTGCAAGATAGACCAATGGATTTTAAGTAACAGTATGAAAAGGTCATTGATAGGGTTTCAGATTCTATGTTGCAATTGACCATTAAGAAACTGCCACTTGTCCGATTGGTATAGTATCAAAGAAGAATATCGGGAACTATCTGAAAAGCTAAATATATATGATATATGTAAAAAATAAATATATATAAATATATACTCCTCCCTTTTCCTACTGCATATCTGAGTGAGCCTGGATTTTCTTCGTATGCTTCAACCAAAACAACATGTCACTACAGATTAAATACAGAAGCAGAGAGGAGAAACCACTGTCTTGGTTAAGATTAAGTCAGACGTTAAAGAGATTTGCAAAAATGTAGTACATTGTTTGGAAAATATAACTTTTTAATAAAAATATATGTTAATTTATAACAAATTTATCATTATTTTTAAGTGAGTTCATAATTATTTTAATTCCTCAGTTTTCTTTTCATATATGCTAAATGTTGGTAGATGTGGTTCTCAAACACAGGTGATTTTGCCCCTTAAATGACATTTAGCAATATCTGAGATATTTTTGATTGTCATGATTGAGAGGGTGGTACTGGCATCCATTAGATCCAGGCCAGGGATGCTGCTAAACATCTTATAATGGACAGGACAGCTCCCAACCCCCCACTCCCCCATACACAACAAAGAATTATTGATCCAAAACGTAACTAGTGTCGAGGTTAAGAAATCCTGATGCAAAGGCTGTATTGGGTCCTCAGTAGTTTTTAAGGGTATAAAGGTATCCCGAGACCAAATCATTCTAATAAGTCAAATACCTCTTCAAGTAATAGATTTGTTCACAATAGGAAATCCCACATGAAAAATTTATTTCAAAACTAAATATCAATAAAATATGTATTTCTCTAAAGAATTTGTATGTTTTCTACTTATGGATAACGAAACCATGTACAAGATATCCCCTATTTGCTTTAGTCATTAAACAGCCCAGAGCCCCCAATCTGCTGTTCACTACTATGTACAAACTTATAGCCTGCAGATCTGTGTCTCCCCTCAACCTCCACCCCTACATATACACCACCTTTAACTTTATGTTTTCCCTGGTCCTGAATTTTCATTGTTTGTTTTTAGTATTTTATTGCTTTCATGTCTTATAAGCCCCTCAAATCCTTTATAAAGTATAGACAGGGTATAAAAATATTGTTAGGTACCAACTATATTGGCCAATCCTAAAAGAAAAAGTCCCTTGAAAATTTATTTTAACGTATATTGTAAGAGATGTCTGAAAAAGTAATACAATTTTGCATTAAGTCAGATATTTACTAGGTGCCTTCTTTGTGCCAGGAATTTTGCCAGGCATTGGGGATATAGTGATGAGCAACTCTGGGTCCGTCTTTTTTCAGAGCTTCAGTCAGTCTAGCAGTAATAGAAAACCTTGGAACAGTCAATTTGTGAATGAGCTCATTCAGAGGCACATAAGGGAAGGTAGTGATATTAGATCATGTAAACAAACAAAATGCAGAGCTGGAAATAGAATTGGGGAAATCCAAATTCCATTCCTGTTAACCCAGAAATTGTTCTGCTTGAGTTGAAGTGAGAGAATAAAAATGATTTACTATCTCACCAGACTTTTAGCTAATGAAATATTGGTCATTCAAAAGACATACTTCTTCGGGTTACATATTGTCATTTTGATGGTCAGATGCCATTCCTAATCATGTCTTGATTAGGTTAGTAGTTAAAGTTGTTTTTAATCCTTAACATATATACTAAGTTAGGAGAAAGGCAGCTCACCATTGATTTTTACTGCTGATTAAAGTATATTAAAAGGGACTTGCATTTTCAGCATTGGATATTTGGTAGCATAATTGAAAAAGTTTAATAGCTGAGTATTTTGTTAGCAGACTTGCAAACTACAAAAATTCTCTTTTCTACTAATATATAAAATAGATATGTAAAAAGTAGACTTTAATTTATAGTCTTTTTTTTTAATGGACATCACTTCAATTTTTACATTTCCCCTCTTGTTTCAGGTTTTTTTATTCATTATTCTTCCCTGGGCTGATGGTATGTGGAACATTATGTGTGTGTTTGGTCATTGTCCTTTGGGGAATCAGACTGCTGCTACAGAGAAAGAAAAAGTCAGTGTCATCTAGCAAAAATGGGAAAAATCAAATGGTGATTGCATTTTTTCATCCCTATTGCAATGCTGGCGGAGGAGGAGAAAGAGTTTTATGGTGTGCCTTAAGAGCCCTGCAGAAAAAGTAGGTATGCATCTTTCGTAGCTAATTTTCTGTACCGTTAACCATTTTTAGAAAATCATTTCTCAGAAGTTTATCTTTCCTTTTTTTAACTGTTCCTCAATAAGAAAATGTTTCTCTCATATGCCCACCTGCCTTATAAGATCCTATTGAATTTCAGTTGCTGTGGTGAAGAAATGGAGGGGGAAGTATCTGCCCTTTTATGGCATAATTTAATGGGAATAACTAGTCACCTTTGGAGAGTGTACACAGAAGAGATTAATTAATAAACAGAAGTATACTAAGCATTGAAGAGCACTTTACAGCTGAATACTTTTAGTTGGTGTTGGCACACAGGAATAATCGCTATGAAAACATCTAATTGATTCTAATTTTGATATAATAATCAGTTGGATAGTCTTAAATAAATTACCATATTAGAAGGAATATGTGTTACACATCATTTAATGTTTTAGACTTCCTCATCCATACTTCCTGCACCCCCAAAATATTAACGGTTCCCTTTTAGAAAGGAAAAAGCATAGTAAAGTGTAGGTTCCATTATTGTTTTATCATATGAGCAAAACCACTCCATGGTTACCCTCCTTCTTGGCATATGCACTTCATTCACTTCCAAAGCTTTCACACATAATTCCCTCAGCTATTCCTTTCTACATTCTCAGCCCACCACCCCTGTATTTCCTCTGCTATCTTATGTAACTGCCTAAATCCCAGTAATTCTCTTAAATCCCAACTTAATTTTCACCTTCTTAAAACCTTCCCTACTCTCATCAGTACTATTCTTTCCTTCTCATAACTGTGCATTAGCTTTGTCTCTAACTACATTATCTAACTTGTGAGGGCAGTGGCAAAGTTTCATAATATCTATACGTATAGTCCCCAGCAACCCCTATTACAAATACTCCACCTAAAAAAAAAAAACCGAGTAATTTGTATGACATAGAAGATACTTTTTCATCTTGCTCTTGCCACATTTTGTTTCTCATTCCTCCCCTATCCTTCACATATACTTTGCTCCAGTATGCTGAACTAGGAGCAGCTCCCTGAACACATCATGCTCTCTCTATAGTCTTTGCCTTTCCATATAATGTTCCTTTATTCTGAAATAACCTTTTTCTCCCCAGTTAATTCCTGCAAGTCTTTCGTGACTCAGCATATGCTACAGTACACTTTTCATTTGATCTAGGAGTGTTTATTGGGGACCTGCTATGTATCAGGGACTGTTCTAGGAGTTGAGATTAAGTGGTTAACAACGTAGATCAAGTCCTTCTCTCCTGGTCCTTAGATTTTAGTTAAGAGTGACAAGATAATAAGCAAAAGAGAAAAGCAGCAAATAGTGAGAAGTACTATATAAAGAATTAAAATAGGGTAATATAAGAATGACTTGATACTTTGATCAGGGAAAATCTCTGAGGAGATAACACTTAACTGAATTATGAATGACAAAAATAGCTGCATTCCTGAGTGTTTATTATATGCCAGGCATTGTTGGAAATGCTTTACATGTGTTAGCTCACTCAATCCTCATAACAACCTTATGAGATTGTTACTCTTATCCTCATTTGACAGAGGAAGAAACTGAGGCACTAAATGTACATGTTCTTTTTTTTTTAAAAAGGATGACTGGTAAGGGGATCTTAACCTTTGACTTGGTGTTGTCAGCACCACGCTCAGCCAGTGAGCCACGGGCCGGCCCTTAAATGTACATGTTCTAAGCCACATGCTGAATCACCTGCCTTATGAAAAGACAGAGCAAAGATGAGAAAAGAGAATTCAAAGCAGAGGGAACAACCACTGTGAGTTCTCTAAGGCTGGTGGGAGCTTGGCTTGTTCAAAGAAAGGAATGCCAGTTTGGCTGCCTCCCTGGTGGGCAAGGGAAAGTGTAGAAGGGGAGGATACAGAGGGAGGCAGGGCCCAGATCACACAGGACTCTAGTAGTAAGTGCTATGGAAAACCATATGAGGATTACAAGTAGAGAGGTGATATTCTGATTATCTACTGCTGCATGAAAACCACCCCAAAATTTAATGGCTTGAAACAAGACTTTTTCTCATAGTTTGGGGGTTGACTTGCTCTGTTTGGAATCCCTCACACTGTTGCAGTCAGAAGGCGATTGGGACTGGGGGCATCTCAAAGCTTCTTCACTCTCACATCTAGGTCCTGGACTGAGATGACTAGAATAGCTGGGGGGTTGTAGGGCATCTCTCTAGTCAAGCAGCCTCTCATGTGACTAGCTTGGGCTTGCACACGGCATGGTGGTCTCAGGATAGTCGGAGTCCTTATGTGACAGCTGACTTCTAAAGTGAGCATTCCAAGAGAAAGGAAGTAGAAGCTGCCAATCTCTTACTGCCTGGGTCCACAGACTGGCACAATGTCATGTTTACCATATTCTTTTGGTTAAAGCAATCACAGCACCCACCGTTATTCCAGGAGAGGGGACATAGATCCCACCTGTTAGTGGGAGAAGTGTCAAGAAATTTGTGGCCATCTTTAAGCTACCAGAGATAACAATCCTCTTTACATCTTGAAAGGCTCATTCAGGCTACTGGGTAAAGAATGACTGGGAAGGGGTCTAGGGAGGAGCATCCTTTAGGCTTCCACAGCATCATGTGATTTTCTTTATCAATATCACACAATTTTGCAGTTATCTGTTTATATGTCTGTGCAATATCACACAATTTTGCAGTTATCTGTTTATATGTCTGTGTTCTCCACTGAACTGAGCTCCTTGAGGGTAAAGACTGTCTCTCATCCCTATATCCCCTGAACCCTAGCAGCTCATGATAGATGTTTAGTAAATGTTTTATGACTTGAATAATTATAACACAGAAGGAGGCTAAAGCATTAAGTGTCATAAGAGTATACTTTTAGGTATTTCCATTATAATTATATCACATCTAACTGTGATGCAGACAGAAGATCTAGCTTTTAAAACCTTCTTTTCATTTCTCAGATAAAAACACTTGAGTAATGCTTTATTTAGCATTATGATCCTATCTAAAGATACTGTTAGTGAATTTTAACTCTTATGAGTATTAATATTTTATTAGCATTTTTATACTGAGAATGTTGTCAAAATAAAAATTTTGTGTATTTCTTAGAAAACATCTCATTTATAAATCAGTTTTTGGTTTTTGCTCTATTTGAAAACCTTAGTGTAAGAAGTAGCAAAAAACTAGAAAACACAGTGTCTTAGTCTGATTAGGCTGCTATAACAAAATACCTTAGACTAGGTAATTTATAAGCAACAGAAATTGATGGCTCATAGTTATGAAGGCCAGGAAGTCCAAGATCAAGGCACCAACACATTTGGTGTCTGGTGAGGGCCCACTTTTTGCTTCGTAGATAACTTCTTGCTGTGTCCTCACATGGCTGAAGGGGCAGACAAGCTCCTTTGGGCCTCTTTTAAAAGCACTGATCTCATTAATCTCATTAAACGGCCCCGTCTCTTAATACCACCACATTGGAGATTAGGTTTCAACATATGAATTTGGGGGACACATATATGCAGACCATAGCACATGGTCTCATTTGAAGAAATAGCATTTTAGTTGTAGGGCAGTGGAAAACTCAGAAAAGGGTGGGAGTAAGTAGTTCAAATGCAAAGAATGAAAAACAGTGGAAAACAGTTTTTTAGTGTAAAAACAATCTTCTTTATGATTGTGAGATATTAATTATAAATTTTTGCTTGATTTTAGCCTAAACTAATGACATTCTTAACTATCACGTTCTATTTTAGGTATCCTGAAGCAGTTTATGTTGTTTATACCGGCGATGTTAACGTCAGTGGTCAAGAGATACTAGAAGGTGCTTTCAGAAGATTTAACATCAGATTAATTCGCCCAGTGCAGTTTGTTTTCTTAAGGAAACGCTACCTTGTGGAAGATTCACTCTATCCTCACTTCACACTGCTGGGCCAAAGTCTAGGATCCATTTTTCTTGGCTGGGAAGCTCTGATGCAGTGTGTTCCTGATGTTTACATTGATTCAATGGGATATGCTTTCACACTTCCTCTGTTTAAGTATATAGGGGGGTGCCAAGTTGGAAGCTATGTTCATTATCCCACTATCAGCACTGACATGCTCTCTGTAGTGAAGAATCAAAATGTTGGATTTAATAATGCAGCCTTCATTACCAGGAATCCTTTTCTCAGCAAAGTAAAGCTCATCTACTACTATTTATTTGCTTTTATTTATGGACTTGTTGGTTCTTGCAGTGATGTGGTCATGGTCAATTCTTCTTGGACGCTAAACCATATTCTGTCACTGTGGAAGGTTGGAAATTGCACTAACATCGTTTATCCACCTTGTGACGTGCAGACATTTCTAGACATTCCCTTACATGGAAAAAAGATGACACCAGGACATTTGCTGGTTTCTGTTGGCCAGTTCAGGCCTGAAAAGAATCATCCTTTGCAGATCAGAGCCTTTGCTAAACTGCTGAATAAAAAGGTGGCTGAGTCGCCTCCTTCACTTAAACTTGTTCTCATTGGAGGTTGTCGTAACAAAGATGATGAACTTAGGGTAAACCAACTGAGAAAGCTGTCTGAGGAATTAGGAGTTCAAGAAGATGTGGAATTTAAAATAAACATTCCATTTGATGAATTAAAGCATTACTTGTCTGAAGCTACAATTGGTCTCCATACCATGTTGAATGAGCATTTTGGGATTGGTGAGTTTGGCCTTTAAACAATTTGGTGCCACGAGATGTACATTTTAGATTCTTTTGATAAAATGATAATACTCTGGAAGTCTTCATCGAGTCCTAGTTCTCTTCTCCTCATCCACCAAGTTTGCTTTCCTCATTTGAGACCCTGTAAGACAGTAGTTAATAATAACTAATATTCATTGACCACTTACTGTGTGCAAGTCACTGTGTTGAGGTTTTTACAAGTATTATCTAATTCAATTGTCTCTACAACCCTGGATAGGTATTGTTAATATTCCCACTTTATAGATAAGGAAACTCAGGTACAGAGAGGTTTAGAAATTGTTCAAAGTCAGTCACACAGTAAGTAAGTGATAGAGTGTGAACCCCAAGCCAGATAGCCCCTGCTCTTAACTGCCATGTGTTCTCTCCCCACCAATCTTCATCTGTGTACTGGTACAGATTCCAGGGCCCTGCCTTAATCCTACTGAACGACCAAATCAGTCTCTGGATGGGGCCCACATAGATGTGTTTTGCTAATTGAAAACCACTGTCTCCAGATGGGCTTCTCACAGTAATTCTTTTGGTCTTTTATTGATTCTACACTCATTGGAATGACCTTCCCTCTTCTTTCTTCCAAATCCCATTATAAGTTTTCAGTTTAAATCTCCTTGCCCTTTAGCCTTTCTTGTTTATTCTAGATCAAATTGCTATGTCTATTCTGACCTGTTAAGCAGACATTTTGATTTTGTGTCTAATTTGGTTCAGAATATATTTCTCAAGTGCCTACTTTGTGCCTCCCAGTGCGTTGTGTTAGAGGAAAACAGGAAAACATAAAAGTGAAGTTTACTAAGATTACAATTTCTCTTATCCACTTAGCACAGTACTGAGCCCAGTCATTCAGCAAGAACTTGTTGATCCAGCCTTCTGCGTGGGGTCTGACTTCCTCTTCTTCCTTCCACAGATACTTACTGAGCATTCAGCAGGCACTTGGGTGGGTGCTCGGTGACTGATGGGAGATCTCTACCCTTCAGAGGCCTCAAGCTCTCATTGGTACCAACAGGCTACACAGGCATGTGCCATGCAGTGTGCCAGTTGCTATGCTAGGAAAGTTCAGGGTCATGAGAAAGCCCCTCAGAGAAACAATGCAGACCTGTGGAGGCAGGAACAGTTGCCCAGGAAAGTGATGGGACTCTAGAACTGAGACCTGAAGAATAATTGGAAGTTAGCCAGGCAAGAGGGGAGAGAGAGTACCCAGCAGAGAGAACAGCACTGTGACAGGAGTGACAACAGGAGCACCAGGAGGCACCTTCAAAGAACTGAGAGTCCAACGTGGCCAGTCTGAGGGGGAACAGCAAGACAGTAAGAGAAGACCTGGGTCAGGTTAAGCCAGTAGAAAGGATAGAAGGATTTGAAGTATTACATTTTGAAGCTGTCTCTTTCCTAAAGTCCACTCTGGCTGCAGCGTGGGGAGTGGATTGGGGAGGAGAGCAAAACTAGACAGGCAGGAAGGTGAGTTGGGCTGCTTCAGCAACTCAGGTGGGAGGGGCCGGCGGTCTGCACTTAGTCGGTGAACACGCTGGAGAGATTCTGAGGTGGCGCTGGATGGACTTGGTGATTAACTGGATGTGTTAAATGATGGAGGAAGAGGACTGAGGTAACTGCGTAGGGCTTTGGGCAACTGGGTGAATGGCAGTGGCTTTCCCCAGGAGAGGGAACCCAAGAGCAGGGACAGATGATGAGCCAGGTTTTGAACATGGAGAGTTTGAGTCGTCTGTGGGCCCTAAGAATGCATTGTCCGGTGGGTAATTTGCATGAGTCTGAAGTCGAGGAGAGGGACCTGATCTGGAAATACAGACTGAGGAGTCGGCATTGTCCTGGTGGTTATTGAAGCCTCGTGGATGTTGATAAGATTGCCTGGGGAAAGAGTGCAAATCGAGAAGGGGCCCTAAGTACAAAATGCTGAGAACGGACACTGAGCGGGTGGAAGAAGAGGAGCCAGCAAAGGAGAAGAGAAGAAGTGGAGGGGTGGGGGGAACCGGCAGAGCACAGCATCTTAGGAGCCAGAGAATAGCGTTTCAGGAAGAAGGGAAGGGCAGCAGATTCCAACGCTGCCCGGATGGTAGGGAGGGTAAGGATGTCATTGGTGTTCCAGGCAAGGGCAGTCGCAAGGGAGACATGGAAGCAGAAGTCAAGTTGTGGTGAGTTGAGCATTGAGTGACAGGTGGGTAAGTGGAATTAGGGAGTACAAGCCTCGCTTTCAGTAACTTGATATGCAAAGGGAGATAAAAGAAGTGACAGTGGCTAAGGAAGGACATGGGACCTGATGAGTGGCATGTGTGTGTATGTGTGTGTGCACATGCACTTTGATTTATGAGTTTGAACTAACTTAAATGCTGATAGGAGGGGGCCAGTAGATAGAGGTGGAAGATCGTGGAGGGAGAGGGTAAAATTGATTAGACTGAGGTCTCAGTATAGAGATGTTCTCCAGCCTTCAACAGAATATGAGGTACTGAATTCTGTTCTGCAGGGATTTCGCCACTGTTAAAAAATCGTTGGAATGACTTGACTTCTCTTCTGTGTGCCTAGGATGATATCAACTCTGTACCATCCTTCAGAGAATAGAGAAAGCAGTCACTTATTTTCTGAAGGGCTTAATTCTCTAGGAATACGGCTAAGAAATTCTCGCTAGAGTAATTTATACAGTCATCTGTATAATTTGACAGGAACTAACTGTGACTTCTATTGAGTTTAATGCTGCTAGGAGGCACGAGTGCATGAAATATGCCCCAAATCCAGACAGTAACATAAGCACCAACCAGCAATAGTATGCTTCACTAAGGTGGTTTACATTTTTTTTTTTCTGCTAATAATGTAACTTGAACTCTTAAAAAGTTTTGCTTGTTATCTTTTGGCTCCTTTTATCTTTCTTTTTTCTTTTTTTATTCCTTCTATCTTTCTAATACCTCTTACGTAATATTCTGCCACCTTGCTGATATTCTCTAGTCTTTCTACTCTGTTTAATCACCTGTGGTTTTTCGGTTTTTTGTAGACTATTCTATTTGTTTTAATTAAGAATGATTTAGCATTATTGTGAAGCTTTGAAAACTAAAAAACTTAATTTTATTTTGCACCATGGAAGTTCAATAAACACATTTGTAGAAATACAGACATTTAATTAAGTTTCTTATGAGTCTCTTAAAATTTTTGAGAGTTTTCATTCATTCTTGTTCTTATGAACACTGAAAAACTTGACTCCACGATTTTTGTTTGTTTCTCAGGAGTTGTGGAGTGTATGGCAGCTGGCACAATTATCCTTGCACACAATTCAGGGGGCCCAAAGCTTGACATTGTCATTGCTCATGAAGGAGATATAACTGGATTTCTGGCTGAGACTGAAGAAGGCTACGCTGACACTATGGCTCATATCCTTTCCATGTCTGCAGAGAAGAGACTCCAAATCAGAAAAAATGCTCGTGCATCTGTAAGCAGATTCTCTGATCATGAGTTTGAAGTGACATTCTTATCATCTGTGGAGAAGTTATTTAAATAATGCTATGTCTGTACAAATTAAAGATACTTTATATAAAATAGTTAAATATCTTCATATGTAAATATTTTTCCAAACTCATTCCCTATTGTAATAAAGCCAGCCTAAGCAATGTTCTCAGTAGTTTGTATATAGGCAATGAATTTATTTCAATGAAAAAAGGCAAAATTACCAATATGGAAAAGGTAGTCTTATATAGAATAAATGTAAAATTTTAGGTTAATATTTTGTTTCAAATTCTGAAAAATATGGACCTGAAAGAAAAAATGAACAATCTTGAATTTTGGTGTAATCCATGTTTTTTAAATCCCACTTGTCAAATTGCTGTACTTCAGAAAACAGGAAAGAAAATTTCCACTTTAGAAGAAAAGGAAATGTTGAAAGGAAAATGGACAACTGATGATTGACTAGCACTTTAGAATTGTTCTGACAATTTTAGAACACAAAATTCTAATACATTTAAATCCTAAACAATATTGTGGGTGATCCTTTTGAATATACTTAACAATTTTCTTAGAAGAAAAAAGAAACTTGAAGCAGGCTTATTTAATCATGTTCTGAAATCTGAAAGCCTCTATCAAGAAATGGTTGCCTGCTTGCTTTAGGGGTGTGTGGGGGCATACAGAGTTCAAGGTGCTGCCAACAATCCTTTCTGTAACTAGTTTTTTGTTGATATTGTTTTTTGTTTAGTGCTGTTAGCACATTGTATGGGTCTCTCATTATCCCTTAAAAGCTCCACATCTCAGAGGCTGGAAGTCAGCTTTAAGTCACTGAAGAGAACATCAAGATAGGTTGTTTTTCAGGCAGTGATGATGTGATGTACAGTGTCTGTCATTAGCATCGTGCATTGTAGGATGGTGAGGTGGCATTTTGAAAAGAGCACTGGACTAGCAGTTACTATACCTGGGCCTGACCTCAGCTTCATCGTTTACAAACATCTGACCTTCTGACACTAAAGCTGCTCCTTAATCTTTCTGAGCCTCAGATACTTCATCTATAATCTGGAGATGTTAATACCTGTCCTCACTACTTTTTACGGTTGTGATACTGAGATGGAAAGTATGTGATATTACTTTGAAAATTACAGAAATTACTTTAATTAAAGGTAACAATATATAGTAAATATCTTCTGTAATTTTATCAATGCATTACAACTCTAGATTCTTGGTTACTATGCCAGTAGCTAGGAATTGGTGTAAATGTAATACAACTTTTATCCTGAATAACTAGCATAGAAAAGTGAATATATATGTGTGTGTGCCAGTATAAAAACCTACAACTTTTGTTGGCATTTTCTGTATACATAATCAATTTCCTCTGGTTCAGTGAATTGACCCTTTCACAGTCTGATTCAGCTTTGTGTTTCAGGGGCAAGTGAAAGAGGTATCTTATTGCTTTGCAATCTCCTCTCAACCATTCATTAAGCTGGCTAGCTTCATTATCTACTCCCGATTATGTTGTTGATTCATCTGCAGACCATCTTCTGTCATCAGATCAAAAAGCAGAAAAACAGTCCCAGGGTGTTCTGATAGACCTTGTAGCTTTGTGTTGGAGATTATTCAATTTAGAAAAGAAAGACTGGTGGAAATTGGTGCTAGAAGAAACACTACAAATTTCTCTAGTCCAGTTTTCTCTTATTTTCAGCTTTGCAGACAAGAACAATTTAAAAGAACTTAGTAGACTCCTTCAGTGTCACACTTTAATGAGAGAATCAGGACTATAACTTGGGCGTTCTGACTTCCGACCCAGTTCTTATTTAATAGCTAAGTCTCTGAGGTAAGATTCATACTATTGCCCATTCAGCCTCCCCATCTACACAAAATTATGGGACTAAAGATAAAGAAATTTAAATGGACAGAGCAAGTAGAGGATGTACTGAAGGAAGATAGCATTATGGACTTCCATAAAACATTTTTAAGCTTATTTCTTCAAAATAATTTTCATTTATCACAAACATATCATTGGAAAATATAATTTACGTATACATTAACATGTTCCTAATGTGGTATTACATGTTTTGGGGGTTTTTTTTTTTGTTTTTCCTGGATGACTGATACTGTGAAGTGTCAAAGCAGTATGTCAACTACTGTCTGGAGAACTTCTCAGTGACTATTACTCCTCTAAGATGTCGCTTTTGAATGGTCCAAGTATGCTATGTTTTGAACCCACAGCAGTGGGGATTCACATTCCAGTTGTGTACTATATGTATTACATAGTCTTTGTATAATAATCTATTTGTATGGAAATATGATTTAGATCTAATAGATACAAAATGTATTTGAATCTAAATATGATTTAAAGAAGTGACTTTTCATTATCTTGGATACTTTGCCCAATATGGTGCCTTTTGTACCCCACATGTAGCCCAAAAGACTGCAGAGCTTCATACACTTTATTTTCACAATTTTCAGGGTGTTTTACAAGGTCATTTTATAGGCAAAATTGTGAGATAGAAACCAGAGTAATTATCAATGCTTTCGGAATATTTATATTTAATTATGTAAATGTACCCTAGGCTTCAGGACTCTGGTATGAATAAATGTCTGTGCTAAACCTGTCAACAAGTACAACAGAAAAGCTACTTCTATTACATAACTACCACAACAACTTAATGCAAGTTTCTAGAGGCAAATTATGTCCCTGTAATTGACCCCACCTCTCCCACTGCTTCTCTGCTAACTCTCTTTCCTCTTTCCCTGCCCTAAATCTAAGGCCACCCTTGATTTTGGAGAAGCATCAGTCACAATACTCTAGTGCTATGTGCTCACTTAGACTATATGTAAATGTTTTAAGACACTTGGAAGCTTGAAGGGTTGATACACTTACTGGTAGTATTTAAGGAATGATCAGTTTAATAACTATACACATAGCAAGAGGCTGGTTTTTCTAAAAAAAAAAAAATTATTCTAAAAACATGCAGGTATAGACAGATGCAGCCAAACCTAAAACCGAAGTGAAATAATCAGAGCTGTGCCTTAAGAACATAATTTAGGTAATAATGTGTATAAAATGAGTAAGGTGAATTAGGGACTGAAACAAGTTGCAACACCTTGCAGATATGTGTACTTATCACGATGAATACTTTGTAATACAGCAAAGAATTCAAAAATCTTAGAATGAATAATAAGGCTTGGTGGCTATTAACTAAAAGAGACTTTAGCCAAGCATTTTGTCAAGGGAGCAAATCTGATATGCTTATCCTTAATCATCATCCTTAAAAAAAGTTATTTTGTTTTGCCATTAATTGATTTGGTCTTTGGATCTTTGGGATTTTCAGGAACCATGTTTCATTTCCCATGCTTTCAAATACTCTTCAGAGTGAGGGTTACATGAAGACACTAGTAGATTTACTATGTGTAAACCAAATAACATCCTGCAAATAAAAAAACATGTATACAGTGACCACTAAATGAGTTGCAGAATTAATGATGCTCCAGTCTCTTAAGACCATGTGTTACCTAGTTTGAAAGTAACTGGTGAGAACATTTTAAATATTCACAACACAAATTTATTATTTTTCTGACCTACTAGTTTTGTAGGCCAGAAGTCTGAAATGGATCTCATAAGGCTAAAAACAAGATATCAGCAGGGCTGTGTTCCTTCTGGAGGCTTCTACAGAGACTCCATTTCCTTGCCTTTCCCAGATTCTAGAGGCTGCCTGCATTCCTTGGCTGTGGCCCCTTCCCCTTGCACTTTTAAAGACTGCTGTGATTACATTGGGCCCACCTGGATAATCCCAGCTAACCTCCCAATTTATGGTCAGCTGACCAGCAAACAATTCTATCAGCAACCTTAATTTCCCTTTGCCGTAACAACATAGCCACAAATTCTAGGGATTAGGATGCAACACCTTTTGGACGAGAGTGTTGAGCCACATTATTCTGCCTAACACTTATAGTATCTGAAAGACTTCTTAATAGAAACTGTAAAGTAAAAATATTAGTTTCTACACCCAAAAGTTAGTTCTATTGTCTAAACTGAAAGAAAATTAATAAATATTTGGGATTACTAGAAAACCCTTAAAACAAGTGAATATTTATGATTTGTACCTAAACAAATACTATATTTAATAGATGCTAACTTATGTAAGAAAAGGTACAATAATCACACTTGTATATCTTGACTGGTTGTTAATGTTCCTTGGTCTTCATCAACAATACAAATCTCGTCATTAGATGGAGCAGAAACACTTTCCACACCTTCATTTAATCCCTCAGATTTTGGCATGCTTATCCCCTCTCTTTCTCCTGATTTTTCAGAGGCCTTAGAGGAACCGGAAGCCTCTTCTCTTTTTTCTTCCTCTTTGGAAATAGCGAGTTTTTCTAGGGATTCTATTACTTCTCTCAACTCATCTTCAGAATCTTCAAAATTTCTAAAATAACGAACAGTGAAAATCAACATCAGGATATCAAAGCACTGAAGAATACATATGAAAACTAGCCTCCCTTCTCATTCCCCACCCCCACTTGAGCAATATGAAATTTAGTTAATAAATTGCTTATTATATCAGTCTGGTTTTTCTAAGGGTAATAACCAATGTTGGGAGAATCAGTCTTCTGTTCAGTTGCACTTGTTTCAACAACCTGTATTACATTTATTAATAACCATCTACTCTTATGTTTAAGAGAAGAAGAAAGAAGAGAAAAAAAGAAAAATAATAAAACAGCTACCATATATTAAGACTTTACTATATGCCAGTCACGGTCCTGGGCCACTTACACAAACTATTTTTCATTTAATACTATAATACTTTGAGGTTGACATTATCTTCATCAAATTATAAATAAAGAAACTAAGGCTTTGAGAGGTTGGTAAAAAATGTGTCCAAGGTCTCATCGCTACTAATTAGTAGAACCAAGAATTGAAATTTTGTCTCAGGCTGCAACATTAGCATTTTTAGAAAGGAAAAGAGCAGGAGACTAAGAAAACTATCTCAAAGATCACTAATACATATAAGTGGTAAGTGAAGGAGACAGAAAGAGCTAGTAAGAGCCAAGAAAGTGTGTACCATGAAAGCCAAGGGAACAGACAAATAAGACGAAGACTGAGAAATGGTGATCTGATTGGGCAATTTCGAGGTAAGAGATGCGCTTTGAGAGAATATTCAGAGGACCGCCATGCAGCTGGAGCCAATGTACAGTAGATCAGGAAAGCAATGGGAGGTGAGAAAGGTGAACACTGAGCTTAAACTCTTTTTCAGGGAGCCCGGCTCTGAGAGGGATGGTGCTATCTAGAAAACATAAGGGCAATCGTTTTTTTAAAATAAGAGAGATTTGGGCATGTTCATATGCTAAGGGAAAGTAGGTAATAGACATTTAAAACAGGAGAAAGGTGGGATAACTGACAGGAACAAGGTCACTGAGAAGAGGTTGGGTTTTAGAGAATGCATGGAAGGATGGGCTTTCAGCAGGAAGGGAGACAGTTTTTCCTAAAAGAAGGAAGGGAGACAGTTTTTCCTAAAAGAAGGAAGATAGGAAGAGAGAAGAAGTAGACTTACGTGGATATAGAGAAGTTACAGAGCTAGAAAAAGATGATTCCACCTACAAACCACATACTATCTCTGTGAAGAAGGAGGAACAGTCACATGATGAGAGCGAGGTGGGTGGGGGTGAGCTGAGGGATGAGGGTTTGGAAGGGCTGCAACACAGGGAAGCAAGCTGACGGAGCACAGCAGGACCAGGCATCACAGAGGACCGCTCGAAAACTGGAGACCATAAATTTGGGGTGGACCAGTTAATCATGGTTCCCATTTATTAAGTTATATTCCTGAGGTATGTGCTTTATACAGATCTTCCCTTGGTTCCTCTGCAGTTTCTTTCTTTCTTTTTTTTACATGCAATACTTTTATTTTAGCCATGCAAGGAAAGCTATTTCAGAATCTAGTTTAAAGCAAGCAGCTGTGTATAGACAATAAAAGAGGCAACATTTTGTTACAGCTCAGCACACAGCATTCAAAGCAAACAGGCATGAGACAAGGCATATTTATGTAGCATTAAAACCAGATGAATAAAATTGAGGGGGGAGGGATGGAGGAAAAAAGTGGAAATGAAAGACCAATGTTTCCCAATGCTTTGAATGAATGATGCTACATTTCTCATTTGATAGCATATCTAGGTGCTTCAAAAGCAGTGCATTACAGCAAGAATGGTAAGAATGGAAATAACTGATCTGTATACATGCCTAGTACTAAGTTCCATCAAAACTCATTGGCATAGGTCTTCTTTCAGTGGTAAACCAGTTCAAGCATCTTCTGAAGTTATTGTTTAATGACAACTTACTTAATTCAGGCTTTAAACTGTCTAAATATAAACAATTACTTATTTGATACTTTTCCTTTTATAATAAAATATGCTGCATGTTTTATTAAAAGGGCATACAATAGTGATCAATATTAATGGTTTTAATACTCAGAAACAAAGCCATAATTAACAAAGTACTAAGTATTTAAATGAAGACTTAATATATTAGAAACCCATAACTAGTAAAAAAAAGTATTAAAGTACTGAAACTGAACGTTAGAATTTTTGAACTATATAAATAAACTCAGTATTAATACTTTGAAAGGGTTACTATTAGGCAACAGATATTGCAAAAGAGACTTTTCCAACATAGCTTTTAGATGTTCTTAAAGGAAGTGTTCAATATTATTATATAGCACAAACGTGACTCAATAAATGTGGCACTAAAGAGTTTCTTAAAAACTGAATATTTTAACCATAAATATTATATAACAGCATAATTTAACTTTCTTGAATTATTTCCACATACACTTTTATGTGATACATTAGAATACATTAGCTCATATAGACTGTAAGATAATCAATCACACTAAATACAATTTCTTTTTTTTTTCTCCCAATATTTGAAGACCAAACCACACTGTATATATTATGGCACTGCTTATTTCCACTTATATGTATTTTTTTTAGTAAACATTTTAATGATTGCCAGGTTTTCCTCTTACAAGATTAATCATAGATGGTTCATTAAGGACAATATGGATGAAATTAAGATCAAGTATCACTCAAAACATTCATAGGCCATATTTTGTCAAGATGAAATTAAATCAGTTGTGGACAGGAATAAGCTATATTAAGAAAATTTAAACAGAAAAGAGGAACAGGAACAGGAAAAATAATACAATCATAAAGGTACTAGTTCTGAAATGTTCTATTATTATTATATGAGCTAACCAGTCACCAAGCTGAGGATATTTTCTTATATGTGTATATCAGCTGTTTCCTCTGTGAAATTCTGCATACTCAATGAGTAGTCATTTAATACACAGGGACATTAAAATACTCATGACATGGCTTCTGCAATAGATCGTCCTATTCAATTGCTTTAAGGACATTTTTCTTGGATGTTTCCTTAACTTCCCCTCCCAGGAGAAACCCATCCAAAGTAAAATACTCCTTCTTAAAATTAAAGATGATATCAAGTTCACACACACTGCCAAAATACTTGTCAAGTAATTCCACATAATGAAGAATTATTTCTAGGGTAATTAGCTCATTGTCCTGATCTTCACAGCAAAAATACAGACTAGCATATCTTTCGTAAACGTTCTTCAGAATCTTGCCACTCAAGGAAGCTGCACATTTAGGTTTCTGTGCTAAAACAATTTGAACAAGTTCTCTTGTGATCTTTTTCTTCTCTTTGATAGTGGGACATACCATTTCTGCAGTGGAAGCTTTCTCCGACAACTAAAAAGCAATATAAACTGCAGCGCAGCCAAGGCCCGCGAGCTTGGCAGGGCCCAGCCAGCCGCAGCAGCAGCAGTGGCTGAGGGGAAGCCCCCATTGCCCCACAATTTGAGTTATGACATGTCTAGGTGTGAATTTCCTTTCATTGTTGCTGCTTGGTAATTGTTTTATTTCCAAGAAAGGACGAGCCATGGCTTTCAATAATTATAAAAAATTCAGCTGTAACTGCTTTGAATATTGTTTTCCTCTATTCTCTTCTGGAACTAGGGTACTTCAAAAAATTTGTGGAAAAATAGAATTCAAAGATAATACAATTATTTCCACAAACTTTTGAAGTACCCTCGTATATTGGAACTTCGGGCCTTAACTCCTCTTTCACAGTTTCCATCATTTTTTTCTCAGACCTATCTTCTAGTTAATTCCTTAATTAACTGTACATATTGTTTTTTAAACCATTTGCTGAATTTTAATTTCCACTAGTAGATTTTTAAAACTTCCAGAAGTTCTAGTTAATTATCAAAATCTTTGCAATGATCTTAATGTTTATGTCTCTCCCCCCCACCAAAATTTATATATTGAAACCTAATCCCCAATGTGATAGTACTAAGAGATGGGGGTCCTTTAGGAGGTGATTAGGTCATGAGGACTGAGCCCTTATTAATGGGATTAGTGCCTTTAAAAAAGAGGCCTGAGGGATCTTGTTTGCCCTTCCGCCACATTAGGACACAGCTAGAAGGGGCTGTCTATGAAGCCAAGAGCTAGCCCTCACCAGATACCAAATGTGCTGGCACCTTGATCTTGTACTTCCCAGAATCTAGAACTGTAAGAAGTAAATTTCTGTTACTTATGAGAGTTACGTATTCTGAGGTATTTTGTTAAAGCAGCCTGAGGTTGATTGAATTACGTCCCCCCAAAACTCACTGAAGCTTGAATAGTGTCCTCCAAGTTTTATGTATTAGAAACGTGGCCCTAGGGCCAGCCTGTGGCTCGCTTGGGAGAGCCTGATGCTGATAACACCAAGGCCATGAGTTCAGATCTCTATATAGGGATGGCCAGTTAGCTCACTTGGGAGAGCGTGGTGCTGACAACACCAAGCCAGCGTGGTGCTGACAACACCAAGCCAGCGTGGTGATGACAACACCAAGCCAAGGGTTAAGATCCCCTTACTGGTCATCTTTTTAAAATAAAAAAAAAACGTGGCCCTAACTGTGACTGTTAAAAGGGTGGGAAATCCTATTATGGTAATTGTAAGGTGGAGGCTTGAAGAGGTGATTAGATTGCAGGACCATGCCATAGCGAATGGATTAAAAATGGTGGTCGGTGCATGGTTCTGAGGGCTTTAAAAGGAGAGGAAAGTCTGTCTCCCTTGCTCTCTCTGAGCTACCATTTTTGCAGTGTGATTCCCCTCCATCGCTGAAGTCACCATCAAAGAAAGCCTTCACCAGATATGTTCCCTGGACTTTGGACTTCCCAGCCTCTGAAACTGTAAGCTATATATTTCATTTTCTTGCTAAATTACCCAGTTCCATATGTTTTGTTATAAGCAACAGAAATAGACTAACACACAGCCTAAACAGACTGATATGATCTTCCTGCTCTTTGTTGAGGGACTGCTTATTTCTCATGTATTGATTTTTTATTTTAATTAAATAATTTTAAATATACAATATTATAGTTTTCATAGGATAATTATATTATCTGAAGTTCTTTATGGTCTAATTCAGCTAATTGTTGTATTTGCTAACTCTCACAGTGGATTCTACTTTTAAATTTTCAATTGTGAGCTCATCTTCAGTGGAGCTTCAGTGAGAAAATCCAATGTTTATCCTTCCAGAATGTTTTAGATTTACTTCTTCTAGAGATCTCAGAAGTACTTACCATCCCTTAATTTTAAGATTAATTTCTCAATGTAGATGTTTCCAGACCATCCAAGTATTGGCTTTTTTTGTTGTTTTTTTTTTTTATAGATGACCAGTAAGGGGATCTCAACCCTTTGCTTGGTATTGTCAGCACCACGCTCACCCAGTGAGCTAACCGGCCATCCCTATATAGGATCCGAACCCGTGGCCTTGATGTTATCAGCACCGCACTCTCCCGAGTGAGCCACGGGCCGACCCGACCATCCAAGTATTGTAATTCAAACTCCAAACCCAAGTGAAGTTAAATTCATGGTTATAAACTTCTTGGGGAGAATTTTTCTCCCACAGATTGAGCCAAACAGACAAGCTACATTACTGGGATATTTTTCTAGACTACCTTCTCTTCAACAGTTCCAGCAAGCAAGAATGGAGGGAGACCCAATGAAGAAAACATTATATATGTAGGAGGTTCACAGGGTGAGGAAGGGAAGAAAGGAAAAAAATTTTTTAACCCTTTCAAACAAAATAAGCCCACAACCCAAAATTCCAAAACACATGAATAAATCTAATAATGAGACAGATGGGCACAAAATTTTTTTTAAAAAGTTGGACTATAAACTAACTCCAGATGAAATTATTTTTATGGAGGATTTTGATAAAGCTCCTAAAGTAATAAGTATGCTCAAAGAGAAAAATTAAAGCACAGCATCCATTTTTTTTTAATTATGGGAAATAATTATAATTATGCAATAATGAAACAAGAACATATGAATATAAGAAAGAACAATTATCTTGGGCATGAAATATATCATTATTTAAATTAAAAACTCAATATATGAGGCCCAGATAAGATTAGATGGTATTCAAGAATTCACCTGGAATGGAATAAAGAGGAGAATAAAAAATATGAAAGTACAATTAGTTATTGTTGAGGATAGACTGAAAAGCTCTAAAATATATCTCATCAGAGGGCCAAAATGGTAAATAGAAAAAAAATAAGAAAAGCAATACTTGGAGAAATAATAGGTAAACATTTTTTCAGAACGAAAGAAAGTCATAGGTTCTCAAAAGAAAGTGAAGCAATCAGGATAAAAGACATTTCCAGACCTAGACATACCACAGTGAAACATAAGAACTTAAAAGATAAAAAGAAAATTATGAAAATGTCAGGGAGAAAGTTAGAATATCTATAAAGGAAAAATAATGAGATGATAGCAGATTTCTCACCAACAATAACAGAGACCAGGAAAAAAATGATTCTCAACCTAAAATTATATGATCAGCAAAATTAATGCTGAAGATTGAGGGCAAAATAAAAGTTAATTTTTGATATGCAAAGAGTAAGAAAGTTTACCACCCACTGACCTATCATAAATAATTATTAAAGGATATACATCAACAAAAAGAAAAATGAAATCAGAGAGAAAGCATGGGATAGGAAAAAACCATGGCAAGTTCAGAAAATGATAAACTACATTGGTAAATTCAGTTAAGTTTGAGAATTAAAAATATATACATATTTTATATATATAACATTTTTTATTTTAAAAAGATAAAAATTAGATTAAATGATTTGATGCTTGATATTTAAAATATCCCAGTTACAAAAAATAAAAAATAAAAACACAAAAAAACAAACATGTGGCAGGATGTGGGGGGAGAAAAGAAACAGTGTTGATAATTGTTAAACCTGGATGATGGATACATAAGGGTTCATTATGCTATTCTACTTGTACTATGTTTGAAGTTTTCCACAATAAAACAGTTTTTTAAACCAATTTATAATAATATAAAATATCAGGATGAAGAGTTTCAGTGGATACTTAAATTGTGCTTATCACATTTGGCAGGAAGGAAGGAAACTGAGGAAATTTTGAATTTGTTAGATCAATTTGTAGGTAGTGAATAAAAGATAACTGTTAAAAAAATAGAAACATAATGTATATCTTCAAAATTGGTATAGAAAAAAAGAATAATATAGAAAAGTTTTTCAGCTTAATGAAAGATTAGGAAAGAAGGGAAAAAGAAAAAGAGAAATGATGGCAAATAGAAAACCAAAATGATAGGGCCGAGCCCGTGGCGCACTTGGTAGAGTGCGGCACTGGGAGCGCTGCGACGCTCCCGCCGCGGGTTCGGATCCTATATAGAACTGGCCAGTGCACTCACTGGCTGAGTGCCGGTCATGAAAAGGACAAAAAAAAAAAAAAAAAGAAAAGAAAAAGAAAACCAAAATGATATAGGAGAGTGAAACTCAAATATGTCAATAATTATAATCAATGTTACTAAATTAAACTAATTAAAAGACATTATCACAGGAGTAGCATATCAAGCAGCTATATGTACTATATAAGGAACATATAATTAAACCACAAAAAAAGATGAAAATAAAAAAATCAAAAAATGTCATAAAAATACTAAAAAATAAAGAATTAAAGAAGTTGAAATAGCAGTATCCAGATAAAATAGAATTTAAGGCAAACAGCATTAAATAGGGACAAAATATGACAATACATAATGTAAGAAAGAGACATTTCACCAAATTGATATAACAATCATAAATTAGAACATGGCTTGTGCATATTTAAAGTGTATTGAAAAGGAGATAGAATTATAAGGAAAAATCGTCAAAACTACAAACATAGTTAAAGAT
Source organism: Cynocephalus volans (assembly GCF_027409185.1). Lineage (NCBI taxonomy): Eukaryota > Metazoa > Chordata > Mammalia > Dermoptera > Cynocephalidae > Cynocephalus > Cynocephalus volans. Next base: position 69,465,893 of record NC_084466.1, read on the forward strand.
TTTAATGCACCTCTATCAGGAAGTGAAAAAGGAAAAAAAAAAAAGCCTACAGAACATTTTAAAAAAATGTTTAAGCTGATGTAATAGATAATTATATAGAACCTATGTACTCCCAAAATAGTAAACATATGCATTTGTAACAAACATAAAATTGACCCTGTAACTCAATATTAAGAGAGTCCCAGTAAATTTTTTTTTAATTACCAAAATGTAAATGATGGTCTCTGTCCATAGGCAAGTAAGTCAAAAATCCTGATTTTTTTTTTTTAAAAGTGATTAAAAAATTGATTAAAAACATCAAACTTGAATCATAAGATAATGAATAACAAAACCAAGAAACTGAGAAAATATTGGCAAAGTAGATATCTGACAAAGAACTGGTAGCAAGGATATATAAATAATTTCTATAACTCAGAAAATATAAAGACACCTCTATACACCCATTAGATTGGATAAAATTTTAGAAACTGACCACACCAAGTATTGGTAAATATGAAGAGCAACTGGAACTTTCACACACTGTTCATAGGAATATAAAATGGCATAACTGTGAGAAATACCCTTACCTGTCCAATGCCAAAGAATGGATACAGAGACACAAGGTACAGCGAAGCAAGTCTTTAATAGCAGTCTTGCAAGATCGGGTGTCTGGGTGTCTGATGGGCAGGCACAACCAAAATGGTTACAAGAAGCAATTTATTCCCTAGGGCACAAGTCCCTCCCCGAGTTCCTCATTGGCTGACTACTATGGAGTATACAATCTTCCCAGACGTCACCTAAGTTTTATTATTTCCTCATAAGGCTTTCCTTTGTCTGACGGCTCAGGATAAGCCTGCAGAAAAAGGCTCACCAAAAGTTCTGAGAAGGGCGAAGAACCAGGAAGTAAAGAGAACAAGGGGCTGGTGACTAGCCACCATCTTGAGAAGTCATTTCTCAAGGGTGACATGCTGTTTCTGACCTCTGTTCAGGAACTCTCTGGGAACAGGTTGAGGCAGTTAAACAACTTTTGTTAAGCTATTCCTGAAAAATCAATCACTTAGGCTATTTTCTTACATAACCACTTTGGAAAACAGTTTGGCAATTTCTTAAAAACTTGAACATTCACCTACCATGCTCAACCATTCCACTCCTAGGTATTTATCCACAAGAAACAAAAATTTATGCCTACACAAAGACATGTACAGAAATAGTCACAGCAATTTTATTTATAATAGCCCCAAACTGGATACCCAAACACATGCCCATTAACAAGTGAATATATAAACAAATTTGCTAACATTTTTTTAGCAGTAAAAAATCAATGAATTATCAATATATGCAACAACATGGATGAGTCTCAAAATTATTCTCCAACAGTAGGGTTTCTAGGAAACTTAAGGTTGTTGTCTCTCAGCAGTCTTAAGCAAAAGCCCAAGACAGAGAAGTGCTTATCTCTTAAAAAGATTTGTGGGTCTGGCTTTTGTCTAATGAAGGGAATTCCAGAAAGAGTTGCAGAGACCTAAAAGATTTTTGAAAGAAATATACAGGCAGAAACAGAGCCAGGTTGGACTGAAAGGGACAGAGACAGTACAAAATGACAAAAGGCCATTGGACTCCAAAATTCTACTGGTACAAAGGAGGCTGAGAAAACTCTCTCCTCCTTTCCTTCTTCCTTTGCTAGAAAAGCTGATTCTAATGTTCATATGGAAAAAACAAGCAAGGCTAGCCAGGAAAATTCTGAAAAAGGAGAATTTACTAGTATCTGAAATGATGATGTATATTTAGGGGAGTTAGCTCGCCAAAATAATAAACCATATTGTAAACAATATGTTTATAATACAATAATTAGACTAGAAAGAATAGGAATTGGATGCAAATACATATTAAAACGTAGTATATCATAAAAGTAGCATTTCAAATTGGTAGCAAAAATAAAAATTTTCAGTAAATGATGTTGGAATAAGTGAGGAATTATTTGGGAGAAAAAATAAAGGTGGATCCACACTTTGCAGTGTAATATGAATAAAATGCAAGATGAATAACATACTTAACTATATAGAAAATTAAATCATAAAAGTACTTTAAATCATAGGATCATTTCTTATAAAATAATTGATAAATCAAACTAGATAAAAATAAAAAATGTCTACATGGCACAGACACTATAAATAAAATCAGAAGGCAAACAAAAAACTGGGGAAAATATTCTTGCATCATATTACAGATAAAAGACTAATTTCTCTAAAATGCAAAAAGTTCCCAAAATCAATATAATGTTAACACCTTAATTTTTAAAATGGCTAAGGCTATGAATAAATTATTCTTGAAGGAAGAAATAAAGATGGCTCTTTAGCATATGGAAAGACAACCTCACTCATTAAAAAAATGCTAATTAAAACTAGCCTGAAATGTCATTGTTATTTTGCCTATCAATTGTGCAATGATCCAAAAATTTGATAACACACTGAGCAAGAGAATGGGGGGGGGGGGAATAGGCCATATTCTGATGTTAATAGGTGTAACCTCTGTGAAACACAATTTTACAATATCCAATTTACACATGTACATGTATAAATTGACCCAATACTTTGTTCTGGGAATTTAAATTATACATATACTAGTACCTGAAATAATGATGTATATTCAAGAGACACTGTTAAGTGGGAAAAAAAGCAAGTTATAGGATAGTGCACTATGAAACCATTTCTAGAACAAAGAAAAAAGAATACACATACACAAGAAATACATTTCTGCTTATGTTTTAATGGAATTCTTCTGGAGAATTATGCACAAGAAGCAGATTAGATTGGTTGACTCTATGGAGGAGGATTGCATGGCTGAGGTAAAGAGAGAACAGGAAGATTGTGATTTGAGTGAACTTTTTAAATTTGGAACCATGTAAATATATTATCTATCCTAAAAGTAAATTATAGGGCTGGCTAGTTAGTTCAGTTGGTAAGAACAAGGTGTTATAACACCAAGGTCAAGGGTTTGGATCCCCATACTGGCCAGCCACCAAACAAAAAAGTAAATTATAATAAAATTTTTAAAATTCAAAGGACTCCAAATTTCAGAAGAAGAGAGTTCAGTATGGTTGCAGAATACAACATCAATAGTGTTCTATACACTAGCAGTAGCCAATTTGAAAACACAGTAGGAGAAAAGTGATCCATTAACAATGGAAACAAAAACAAAAAATTAAGTGGTACCTATACCATGAAGAAAATAATAAAAATACTGAAGAATACAAAAAAAAAAAGACATAAATAGATAAGGAGCTATAATTTATCCATGGATGTTAAGATGCACAGTCACCATCAATGCATGAATGGATAAAGAAAATGTGATATATATACACAATGAAATACTATTCAGTCTTTAAAAAAGAAGGAAATTCTGTCGTTTGCAACAACATGGATGAACCTAGAAGATATTAAGTCAAGTGAAATAAGCCAGGCACAGAAAGACAAACACCACATGATCTCACTGAAAAGTGGAATCTAAAACAATGGAAGTCATAGAGGCTGAGAGTAAAATGGTGGTTACCAGAGGCTGGGAGGCGAGACGGACAGCAGGGAGACGTCGGTCAAAGGGTATAAAATTTCAGTTAGACAGAAGGAGTAAGTTGGATCACAAATAAATGATAAATATGTGAAGTAATAAATATATTAATTAGCTTGACTTAGCCATTCTACAATATATACACATTACAAAACATCATATTGTATACCATGAAATATACAATTTGTATTTGTCAATTAGAAAACAATTTTTTAAAAGATTTTTAATCACAAAGATGTGAATTACTATAATTTAATCAACAAATGTAATGTCATTCCCATCAAAATACCAAAAAAAGGTTCTCATGACACTTTGCAAGAGAATGCAAGCATGTCTATGATGAGTGACAGGCTGCAAGAACTAAGATAAGTTTGAAGAAAAAGGTGTGGAGGCTGGCCGGTTAGCTCAGTTGGTTAGAGTGCGGTGCTGATATCACCAAGGTCCAGGGTTTGATCCCTGTACTAGCCAGCTGCCAAAAAAAAAAGAATAGAAAAAGATGTGGAGACTAGAAGGTGTGGGTATTAGCCCTACCAGATACCAAAAGGCATGATAAAGTCATAGTAACTAAGACAGAATATCACTGATGTAAATAAAGAAAATGATGCCATTGGAGAAGAATGGAGAGCCCAGAAAAAAATCCATGTAAAACTTGGCCTCCTTAGCTAGGTCTCTGTCAGCTGCCTTCTATATCTCAACAACAGCATTTTAATTTTCTACCAGTGCTCAATTTAGACATCTGCATATGACCTACTCACATATCATCATCATCAGATTCTGGTTCTAGTTGTTCCTCATCTACCTCAATGCCAGGGGCCATTTCCACCTCCTCCTCATCTTCTTTAGGGAGCCGTTGTTTTAATGGTCCCACTGTTAAAGAAACGACAAAGAGAGAGATTAAAGCATCTCAGCTGATACACCTGAGGAGAGGTATACACCAAAAGTCCTACAGCGAACGTCAACCATGTGGTAAAAACCTTCCAGTCATTTCCATTAAAACAGAATAAACAGGAATGACAACTAACAGCCAGCTATAAAGCACAATACTGAAGGTAGTAGGCAACACAAGAAAAGCAAGTGACAGGAATAAGGATCAGAGGAAGAGACAAAACATCACCCCTGCTTTGGGGGTAGATGCTTTGATTGTATAGAAAATTTAAGAAAATATTGTGTGTAAAACTTAAGACTTGCCAAATTGGACCACCCTTATTCTCCACTGTTTCTATAAAAATTCTACCTCTTATAAGATACCAGTTTATTTTATATGCCAATCACAGAGAAAATGCTCCCAGTAAAATGATGCAATGTTTTCTTAGCCCTTAGAATTTATAGTCTATAATTTAAATTATTGTAAGAACCCTCTTAGTTCTTTCTAATCATTCATTTTAAATCTTATATCATTCTTGTACATTCATAAAAAGGAAAAGTGAAATAAATTGTATAAGATGTAACTAAAAGTCCTCACATTCAGAGTGTTAATCCTCTAAATCACTTTTTTCTGTTTGTCTGACATATCAACTGAGCGTTTTGGGATCCTGATTCAACCAAAGAGACCATTATAAAATTATTTATGAGACCACGAGGGAATTTTGAATTAGTTTTTGAATCACTGATGTCTGTTTTCTTTTTTAAATTGTGGAATCTGAACTGTTTTCACTTATACTTCTGGCACCAAACATACTTGACATACATTAGCTCACTTAATATTTAAAACAATCCTTTGAGGTTGGTGCTATCATAACTCTGATTTTACAAATGAGAGAGATAAGGATAGAATTGATTATCTTATTGGGAGTATCAGAGCCAGAAGTTATAACAGATGTGTCTAAGTACAGTATTCATTCTTAACCATTATCCAATGCGGCCTGCCAATATACTGCAAAGAGGGAATCTGATATTTAAAAATCTGTATGTATTCCAAATGTAAACGTTTAGATTTTCTGCATCGTTTCCCCTTCATTAGCAACGTAACATTCTTTAAAAGTTTTAACAGAAGAGATTTATACTATCATAGTATAAAAATCCTTAAAAAACAAACATTGATATAGGTATAGGAAATGATATTTATGTATTAATGAAGAAGAAATAGCTTTAGGAGTGGATCCAAGTTTATACAAGGATTAAGTAAATTATATAGCAGGCATTTTGACCTAATAAGAAAATCCATTATTCAATAAATAGTACTAGAAAACTAACTATTTGGAGAAAAAAATTAAAGATAGTCCCCATATCATACTATATGATGGATTTTGGACGTGACTGGTGCCATTGTGCGCACAATAAGCACAAAATAGCCGCCAGCCTCATCTTCCACTCCAGCACCAAGCCCCTCCTCGCTTCCCTTTATGAGAAGACTCCCAACTTAAACCGAAACCCCTTTTGCTTCCACAAGGACACAGTTCTCCACCCCGATCTACATTAGCATAATGCCCCTCCTTGGTTGTATCAGTCCATATAAGCTCTCCCACCCCCCACATCTAGTGCTGTCCCCCATTTTGAGGGCAGCCCTGGGCTGCCCCCCCACTTTGGGCACAGCTCGGCAGATTCTTCTCCTTTAATAAAGCTTGAACGGTACCTGGCATCTCAGCTCACTTTCTTTCACTATACTCCAAAATTAAATACCAAAGGATTAAAGACTGAAATGTGAAGAGAAAAAACACAACAAAAACTAGAAAGTAAAAGTGAATATTTTTTAGATCTCAAGTTAGGAAAAGCCATTCTAAGCATTCTAGCAATCCACAAAGGAAAAGATTGCTATATCTGATTATCTGTAACTTTAATACCTTGAATGACTGAATTAGAAAAACATAATTTCACAAATCCTAATGAAATAATTGCTTCAGGCAAGAACAATCCATTGACGTAAAGCCAGTAAGTGAATGGTTGATGGGGATTTGTACATTTGTATGGTTCCAAAGTAACACTGAACTGATTCCATTCCAGTCTTAAGAGGCAAAATGTAACTGTCGGTTCTCAGCCTAGCACCTTCCTAAAGCAGTGGTCAGTCTTAGCCTTACTAATAGTGGCTCAACACAGTATGTGTCTCCTGCTTTGATGCAACATAAAGTAAACAACATTACCTAGAATATATTTAGCAAAAAACCTTTAACTTCAAACCATCAAGCTTATAGATATAACTTTCAGTTTACAAAAAAACATGTGAGGGATATATTTTTATTTACAAAACAAAAAACAATTACACATATTCAGAAGATGGGACATTCTGCAGGACAACAGGGTAATATTTTCAACAATTCACTGTCATGAGAAAAGGTGGGGAAACTTGTGCTAGATTAAAAGAGACTTAAGTGAAGTATTAACCACATGAAATGTTGGGCCTTGAGAGGATATTGCTTTGAACTATCAGGTATAAAGAACATTTTGGGGAACACTTGGGGAAGCTGGAATATGGCCTGAGTATTAAATAAGCTGAAAATTTACTGAATTAAGACCTTCTGGCCCAGCTTGTGAAAAACACTGGTACATGTTTCACATACACTTGAAAAGAAGATATTCTCTGCCTCAGTTCGGTGTAATGTTCCAAATATGTCAATCATGTCAAGTTTACCAATTCTATTGTTCAAAATTTCTACAGCCTTATTTTTTTGTCTGTTCAATCAACTACTGAAAGGGATATGTTATATTCTTCCACTATGTAGAGGATCTGTCTATTTCTCCAATAGAAGATTGTTACATCTTTCTGGTAGATTGACACTTTCTTCATCATGAAAAGTCTTCACCTCTAGTTATGCTACTTACTTTAAAATTAATTTTTATTTTGATTAGTGTTTGCATTTTTTCCATCCATTTACCTTGTACCTTTCTGTGTACTAAAAAAGTGTCTTTCTAAAGCAGCATATATTTGGGGTTTGTGTTCTTTCTTTCTTTTATTGAAACATAATTGATTATACATGTTTGTGGGGTACAGAGTTGAATATCAATACTTATGTACAATATGTGATGATCAAATAAGGATAATTACCATATTCATCATTAAAAAATGTAAGCATTCTTTGTGGGGTTTTATTTTCTTTATCCAGTCTGAAACTCTATAACTTTTCATTGGAATCCTTAGTCCATATACATTTAATGTAATTTTTGTATATATTTGAGTTTAAATCAACCATCTTACTATTTGCTTTCTAATCAACCCATCAGTTTCATGTCCCTTTTTCTCTTTCTTGCAACTTTTTGGGTTTATTATAATCTCAACTTTTTTTTGTCTATTATAGTTTGTATATTATATATTATTTTACTGAATACAGTATTTACCCTAGATATTACTATATGCATTCTTAACATCTTAGAGTATAACATAATTTAATTCATTTGCCACTTCACAGACAATGCAAAGATGTAATATATTCTAAATACATTAACTGTGTCCCAATTTATGTGCTATTTTGGTTACATATATCCACTCTCTTTCCATCATTACAAATAAGTTAACTCACAAATTTACTATATTTTCACATGGGCAGTTATAAGACATATATAAGCAATTTATTTAATAAGTGAGATTAGAAATAGGAACTTTCCTCCAAAAGTGAAATTAAAAGCAAAGTGTGGCAATTTTTTTTTTTTTTTGTAAATTGTTACAAGCACACCTGTGAAATGGAAATACCACCACACTGTAATGGAATGTTTGCCTATCTTTAATCAATATGCTTCATCCCTAATCATAGCCCATGTTACTTCAGAAAGTGCTTATAAAATAAATGAGGTAGATTTTAATAAATCTCATCTACGAGGTAGCCTGGCTAATTGGAAACAGCCTGAGTATTCTACTTGGTGTGGGAATTAGTTTTGGTTTTCCTGTTTTAGTAAAAGGCGAAAGATTTATACGATCTGAAGAGAAACCAGAGTGTTGGTTTTCCTGTTTTAGGAAAACAGTTTTAGTTGGCTCTTATTTCTGTTTAACAGTATAGAAGAAGGAATGAATGGATAACCATAGAAATGTAAATCAGCTGCTATCAGGATGCACAACTATGATGTTAACAAGGTAACTATTCAGCCTGAAAACTTATACAAGAAAAATAGGGGTTACATTCCCACCAAGGATTCACTTGGTGAGGTTAAACTATAAACAAAATTACTGACCTGAATTAATTACGCACATGTAGAAAAAATATCCTTATTTAGAGTGTAGCTTTCCCTAGTAAGATTCAATTAAAAGGATCTTATAAAGTCCTGTTAAAATTAGGACAGACGAAACATGTATTTAATAAAGCCTTATTTTAAAATGGAGTTTGGAGCTAGAAGCATCAAAGCAATTTATTTTCAAGAAGTTGGAAGTTTAAGCTAAAGACTATTTGCTGAAGGATGTATGAATAATGCTTAAATGAAAAAATAACTGATGCTTAAAAGTCTGCTTTTATATATTGTAACCAAAGTTATTAACATTTATAATAGATCTGCAACATAACCAGGGCCACTTTAGACAAGCCCAAGTACAAAATGGCGCCGCCCACCTCTTCCTCTCCTCTCCCCTCCCCCATTCTCTTTTACAAGAAGCCTCATGGTTTCAGAGAAAATGAAACTTTCTGCGTTTCTCCATTCCCATGACCTAACTCAATCCCCACCCCGGAATTACATCACCCAGCTCTTGGCACCAACATACCTATATAAGCTCTACCACCCCCACACCTGGTGCTGTCCCCCATTTTCAGGGCAGTCCAGGGCTGTCCTCCATTTTGAGCACAGGCAGAAGATTTTCTTTCTTTTATAAAGCTTGAACGGTACCTGGCATCTTGGCTCACTTTCTTTCATTATGGTGCCGAAACCCGGGAAGGGTTTTGGCCAACATTGTGGACGATCCCCTCTCTCTGGGGGTGACTGGCCCTCGGCGCCCTTCCCAGACCTGCTGGAACCGGGTTCACTCGGGACTCTCTCCTTTTGCCGTTTCAGACCAACGCATCCAACACCAGCCTCAGTTCAGGGTGAGTCAGTGGGTCTGTCCTGCATACTTCTATGGTTCCCCCGACCACTCTATGACTTTGGTCTCTACGAAGCCCAGGCGCCTGGCCGAGGGAACCCTTCTCGTGCCCCCAGCTATTGGAGGATGCTCCTCTAGCCGGTTAGTGGCTTTTCTCTCAAAAAGAAGATGGGCACCAAAGGGGACGCCCTTTGCTGGCACGCTTCTCCTCCCAGGACTGACTGCCCTTTCTCACCCTCTACACGGGATCCTCACGATCCAAACCTCCACGCTCTATGCTCTTGGGCTGTCTCCTGGCCAATTTCTTGGCCTCCAGGGAGACATTGAACCTAAATGTCCTGTTCTGTCCCATTTTCTACTGTACTCTGCACTCTACGCCTCTGGGCCGTCTCCTGGACAATTTCTCGGCCGAGCCCGTGGCGCACTTGGTAGAGTGCGGCGCTGGGAGCGCTGCGACGCTCCCGCCGCGGGGTCGGATCCTATATAGGACTGGCCGGTGCACTCACTCACTGGCTGAGTGCCGGTCACGAAAAAGGACAAAAAAAAAAAAAAAAAAAAAAAAAAAACTCAAACACCTCATTACAATATATCCCAGTGGTCAGAAGATGGCACTCGATTTAGACACTCACCAAAATGGCAAAAGCTGTACAGGTTCCTTGTTCAGGCCTTCTCCTATCTCTGAACGCATTCTTCTCTCTGTCAAAACTGTCCTATGTCTCAAATTCTCCTAGCTCATGCTCGACCTCTCCTTCCAGACTCAGATCAATCTCCTGATCCATCAGCCCTCCACATCTCTCTCTCTTCCCCACACCTGGCCTCCAGATGCTCGTCCTCAGCCCAGCTCTTCCCCTTCTCCCCCTTCATCAGGTAACAACCCTGTCTCAGCTCTGGCTTTTTGTAACCCTTCCGTGAAGTGGCTGGGATGGAAGGAATTGTCTGAGTCCATGTACAGGGGGCAGGTCTGGATGGCAGCTCAGGTACATGCTCAAAATAATAGTCAGCCTGTGGGAGCCATTGCTGTTCCTTGCACGGTTCCAAATAGGAACTACCAGGCTGGCCGCGGGGATTGAGATCTCCAGGATAACATGATCACACACCTACTTCACGGCCTCCAAAAGGCTACTCACAAGTCAGTCAATTACAACAAGCTTAGAGAGATCACACAGAGATCCGCTGAAAATCCCAGTGAGTTCCTAATCCACCTCTCTGAGGCTTTACATGAATACACATGTATAGACCCAAACTCCCCCTGCAGGCATGGCCCTCTTACACTCTCATTTCATTACCCAATCAGCCCCTGATATTCAAAAAACTGTAAAAGAGATCAGACCAAATACCAGCTCCTGGCTAATGCCATCCAAGGCTCACATACTCCCAAGTTGGCTGCCTCTAGGGGCAAGCCACCCGGGAACTGCTTCAAATGGAGTCAACCAGGCCACTCAGCATGGGCCTGTTGTAACCTGTCCTCACTACAAATGGCCAGGTCACTGGAGGATTGACTGTGCCACTCACCAGAGAGGGAGTGGCCCAGTCCCCAAACTACAGCCTTTGGCTTCATGGCCATCCCTACTGGAGCTTCTAGGCTTTGCCCAGGAGGAAGACTGACGATGCCCAGGGCCTGAGGCCCTCATGGAGATCACCACGCATGAGCCCATGGTAACTTGCCTTGTAGCAGGTAAACCAATCTCTTTTGTCATCCATACAGGGGCCATTTCCTCTACCCTTCCTGAATATACAGGACCAACAACCCTGTCCTCTATCACAATAGTAGGGGTCACGGGATCAGAATACTGTCCATGGATCACTCAACCCCTTCCTGCACCCTACATCACACCCAATTCACATACAAATTCTTAATAATGCCTCAATGCCCAGCCCCCTTACTGGGATGAGACATCCTTTTCAAATTCAAAGCTTCTCTTACCCTAAACACTTTAACTCCGGCTACAATACTCCTATTACAGGCCACCCCAGACCTGGCCCCTGGGGCTTCCACCTTCCCCTCCCCCTCAGACAAGGTTAATCCCTAGTATGAGATGCTTCTTCTCCCGCCATTGCTATGTACCATTCCCCTATCCTTGTTAAACTGTGGAACCCCTCTTTGTTCCCTAATGTCCCACAGTACCCCACTGCTAACAAACACCTAATAGGCTTAAAACCCATCGTACACAAACTCCTTTCTTCTCATCTCTTACAGCCTACCTACTTACCTTTTAATACACCCATCCTTCCAGTTATAAAGCCTAATGGCTCATACCGTTTAGTACAGGACTAATCCTGACATGTGCCATTCCCAACAACTTACTTGGACAGTACTACCTCAGGGATTTTGGGATAGCCCCCACTTTTCTGGCCAGGCCTTAGCTGAAGACTTATCTGAACTTCACCCAACCTCTAGCACTTTAATACAATACGTGGATGACCTCCTCCTTTGGAGCCCCTCCTATGAGGATTCACAGGCCCACACTGCTGCTATTCTTAATTTCCTGGCCTCCAGGGGATATCAAGTGTCCCACAGCAAGGCCCAGATTTGTTCTCCTTCAGTTCAAGAGTCTAATTTCTGAACTCCCTACTCCTACCACATAGGGTGAAATCCTTTCTTTCTTGGGGCTTGCAGGGCATCTGCGCCTATGCATTACTAACTTTGGCATGCTAGCAAAGCCACTTTATGGGGCAGCCAAAGGGGATCCAGCCATTCCCTTAGATCCCACAAAGCCCATTCATTCTCCCTTCCAGCAATTAAAAGCTGCTCTCCTTGCAGCTCCAGCTCTCTCTCTCTCAAACCTGTCTCATCCTTTTATCCTATACATCACCGAAACCCAAAGATTGGCAGTTGGGGTTTGGGGACAAAAGGCAGGGGATATTTTCTCCCCTATTATATACCTCTCTAAATAACTAGACACCATAGCTCGAGAATGGACCCCTGTTTATGAGCCTTGGCAGCAGCCACCCTTTTAGCATAAGAAAGCTCTAAACTAACTTTTAAACAGTCAAGACCCTCTCAGCCATAAGGCCAAATCAATTCTCTCCTTTTCCTGCCTACAACTTATTCACCTTACTTTCATTGAAAACTCCCAGTTCTCCTTTAAACTTTGCCCTCCCTTAAAATCCAGCCACTCTCATCCCAAAACACTCATGACCCTTAGAACACAATTGCACGGAGGCTTTAGACCTCTTTCTCAATCTCTTTCCACACATCTCCCTGCATCCCATTACACGGTTCATAGATGGGAGCGCAACCTCCACGCCCATCCCCCGGGTGGGTTATGCCATAGTAAATCTAACACAAGCTATTGAGGCTGCACAACTCCCAAAGGAGGTTGGGGTTATACACTGCAGAGGACACCAAACCTCCAACGACCCCATAGCCCAGGGAAACAAACTGGTGGATCTAACTGCAAAACAGGCTGCTCAATCACCAGGACCCCACTCTTCCTCTCCTGCTCAGGTCCTTCTCATGGCCCCTACACCCTTATCCCAATACACACTCCAAAAAATACAACACTTCCAATAGTTGGGAGCACAGAGAAAGGACAACTGGTATACTCTCTCCAGTCGCCATGTCCTCCCTACCACACAAGCTGAGCAAATCCTTTTAGATTTCCATAATTCAGTTCATACAGGCTATGAACTCCTACTATACCATCTTCTGCCCTTATATTACTCTCCCCACAAAAGGACATGCTATCTTCTAACTTTAGTAGATACCTTTTCAGGTTGGGATGAGGCTTTCCCCTGCAGTTCAGAGGATGCTACAGCAGTAACGCATGCTCTCACCTCAGAAATCATCCCTCGTCTCATCTTACCCACCAGTCACTCAATCACCTACGGGCTGCCCCTGTAAGCACACAGGCCTCAGCCCCCTCAAACTTATGTATCGTAGACCCTTCACTCTCACACCTCTCCCTTCCAGCTCATCGCCTTTAGGCCAGCATGTCTCTACAGTTTCACTCATTAGAGATCTTCTTAGGGAGCAGGCCAACCTTCTATTACCTCATCCTTTCCCTAGCACACTCTCAGACTTTAAACTAAGCCCAGGATAACAAATGTATATTAAGACCCGAATCCCAAAGCCCCTCACACCATGTTGGGAAGGGCCTTATACAGTACTTCTCACCACCCCCATGGCAGTAAAAGTACTAAGAAAGGCCCCCTTGGTATCACTTATCCTTGGTAACACTAACACCTGAGACTTTACCCAAAGAATCTGTTAACACCAAGCCAACATCTCCTCACACTTTGCCCATTTTAGGACCCACAAAACTGAAAATCTCTAGAACCTCCACTCTTCCCCCAATCCCAGAAGAAGGATGATCTTTCCCCCAGCAATTATCCTCTCACTCTTGCAGGCCCACTTCACGTCCCTCGCACAAGAGCTACTATTTTACTACCTGTTCTAGTACTTGCTACAGGTGAAGTAATGCTCTCTTTTCCAAGAGCAGGACCGATGCCACTTAAGATAGCCCCTCCATTGTGTGAAAGTTAGGCAGGAAAGTGGGGGTGGGACAGGAGGAGCTCCGCTAACTGCAAAATTATCTCATGTACTGTCGGCTTGCTTGCATTGGCTAATATCTCTTGGCGCAGTGATTGGGCGACCGAGTTGCCGCGCTTGCAGCTTTAAAAACTGAGAACAAAGATGGTTCGAGGCCGCACCTTGAATTGGCTGGTGCGGTCCCAGCCACTGGAAATAAAAATCTTTTTCTCTATTTTATATCAGTCTCCTAGGGCGATTTTCTCCTGATGCCTGTAACATTCGGGGGCTCATCCGGGATCACTGTCACCCCTCGGGGACCAATCTACAGTGCTGGGATTTTTCCCCCCACTGTGAAGTCTCTAGGGGGGAACACCTGAGAAGATGTTCCTCAGCCCCAGAGGCACACGATCTTCTGTTGGCTCGCTTAGGATTTTCTGGCACCCCTAGATTTGGGTGAGTCAACTCTTTTTGGTGGGGGACCAGGCCAGACTGGACGAAGTTGCAACACCTCTTCCCTGGACCCAGCGAGATGTCGCTGTGGTCCACTTGGTGGCCTCCCTTGGTGGCCAAACTTGTGTATTGTCTTTGTGTTTGTCTTTATATTAACCTCGTGAGTTTATGTTGTTGTGAGTCTTGTTTTGCATTTGGGTATCAGAGCTCTGATTTAGGGACTTTGTGGAAGGCTGGATGCAGCACTACTTCTCAAGTCCAGGACTCCCACAAGACATCGTCGGGACCTTTGGTTTGGAGTTGTTTGGAAATTTGTTGTGGCAGCTTGTCTTTGTCTTTTGTGTGTTGCTGGGTGTGCACATACATTTTGTAGCTTTGTATGTCTTTAACTGTGGTCATATGTAATGATAAGTATCTGCCATCCTGTGTCTCTGACCTTTATTGTGCTAGTTATACCTTTCTATGACACTGGAATCTGAGAGCCTAATTTAATTACTGGCAAAAAATTGGAAAGCCTTGGGCACCAGAGAGGACCCTAGCTGCAAGAGGAAAGTGGCCACTGAGACTATTTTGCTGCCACGTCTCTGCTGCTGGTAGATCTCTCTCCTGGAGTTCCTAGCCTAATAAGGAAATGCTTTATTCTCTTTATCTTTCTCTGATTTTCTGAGCCCTCTTCTGTTCGGTTGGATTGCATCCACTTCTGTTTAAGTGCACCCTGGAGGGCTCCTGGCTAGGCTTTGTTTTTCTGATTTAAATCTGGTTGGAACTTTTCTTCTTTATGCTGAAAACAGTGGAGAGAACTGCTTTTATCAATTACTGTTAATGGAATAAATTGGACCTGCCGATTGGGACTAAGCTGAACTGGATGACCCCACTGCTCCTCTTTTCTCTTTGTTTGCTTGGTTAGACATTTAGTTGAGTACCAGCAATCTGAAAAAGCCCTCCAATCCTGTTGGCATGCACAACACAGATGCCCTCTATTCCATGCCTTTGATTGGTACCATAGGTGTGGAGTATGACAAGTTACAACTTAGACCAACTAATTTGGTTGAGACATCTTTTGGGGAGGTATGTGTGTGCATATGCATGAGTGTTTTGTCTGTATATATGGCAACTATTTCTGCCTGCTTTTCAAGCTACTACTTAGGGGTCACAAGATCCAAATTGTGCCTTTGGCCTTAAGATCACTGGGAAAAGGCAATGCCAAGGTGCAACAAATCAAGTGCCCAGCTAAATTACAGCAAAATATTTGGGAAGATTTGCTCCATTTGATCTGGCTAGAAAAGAAAACGTTCTCTGCATTTCTTTGAAAAGGCTTGCATACTTGCCTTGCAATGTAAATTTGTCGCCTTGAAAACTCCCAGGTACTTTGCTTTGCAATGTAAATTTGTTAACTTGCTTTCTCTAAAAAAGATAAGCTTTGGCATTTTTCAGAAATGCAATTTAAAATCAACTGTCCTTTTTGAACTAGTAAGTTTTCTATTTTATCTGTCTCATTAACATTGTAAACAAAACCTATATTAATTAATAAAGGTGTAGCTTGTGTAAAAATTAGACAAATATAAATGGGTTAAATGCTTATAAATAAAATCATAATTTCAAATTGGTTCTCAGGAATTTGAAATCTTAAGGTATTATATTAATAAAATACTAAAACATTAATTATTATATAAGTTTATGTTTATATTTTAATGTTTTGTTTTTATATGAAACAAAAAAACCAAATATTTGAATGTTAAAATTAAAAACATGTCTCTTCAGAAGTTAGAAATAGTTTTTTATCTACAAATATTAATATAAAACAATTCAAAATGGCTTGCTTCACAGGTTTGTTACTGGAAAATTGGAGCTAATGAGTCAATTATAGTCATTATGCATAATTCAAGCTACTAGGTATAAAGACTTTGTAATAGAATATTTTTTATAAAGATACATTTTGGTAAAGGTTGTTAAAAAACAAAGGTAATATAGTTTTTGTTAAAAAAATTTTTTGTCTAAATTAACAATAAAGGGTTTATAAAAACTAATAAAATGTTTATGATAAAAATTCACTGAGATTAGATTTTTTATGCTTTTATTAAAATTAGTTGTAATATTAATAGTGCACTGGTACAAAAAGTAAAATTTGGTTTCCTTCTTAAAATTTTCCTATAATATTAATAACAGATAATAGAAGGTATTTTCTATAACTCATGGAAACTCAAGAATGCTGCCTTATAACTTTAACCTTTGTTAGATATTAGGTCATATGAGAACATTTTTTTGGCTGCGCCCCATCATGATGCTGGCTACCCTTCTCTTCCACCTTCTCCTTCCCGCTGGCATCACAATACCTTCCTCCTGGCACGAATCGCAGGCCAATCAGCGCAGGCTCCCTGCTCCTGGCCCCTTAGCAATGCAATACATCCAATCCCCAAACGCCCCGTGTCCTCAGCAAACCTATCAGCTCTCTTCTAACCCTATAAAAGCAGATGTGCCCGCTGAATAAAAAACCTTCTCCAGCGAGCTGCCTTGCGTTTGTGTCTCATCCTTTAACTGGTGCTGAATTTTATTCCTTTCATTGGTGCCAAAACCCAGGATGGGATTGTCCACTGTGGACCCCGTCTCCATCTCAACCAAGGCGGCTCGCCCTCGTCCACCTATTCGGGCGCTGGCTCTTTGCACTCACCACCACTTCCACCATTGGGTAAGTCTCCCTTATAAGGCTGCGACCCTCCTCTGGGTTACAGTGGAGCAGTGATCAACCAACTAGACTCCAACGCCCTTAAGAGGTGTAAAGTTACACCCCATTAAGACCTTTATGGTCGTGGCGGACCCTCCGGCTATCCACTCCCTTCTCTTCAGGAGCCTTTGAGTGTGAGGGTTCAGGGTGGAGGCTCCTTTCTGCTTCTCTCTCTCTCTCTCTGGACACTAAAACGGGTTCCAAAAATCCTAGTACTAGGTTCCTCGTGGCCTCCAGCACTGTGCCTCCTGGGAGCTTGAAGTGTGGGTGATGACCCTTACTCTCCTCCTAATCTGGTTCCTATAGAACCTCCGTGGCTCACAAACTCCTCGGGGGATGCCTCCTGGATTTTGCTGACCCACTTCTGGCCCAGAGATTCATTTCCTAGTTTTCTCTTTTTCTCTTCCTTTTGATTTCCTTATCTCTGTCCACTTCACAATGGGAGCCTCCTCATCCCTTCTGGAAACCTCACCCCTCAAATGCTTACTCAGAAACCTTACTGTACTCTTCTTTACACCAGATATTAAGCCAAAGCTCTTGATCAGATTTTGCACTTAGATTGGCCCCAGTACCCCCTGGACAACCAAAACCATTGGCCTTTTGAGGGATCCCTAGACCCAGACCTCCTTCGTGACCTTTTTAACTATTGCCAGTGCCTCAAAAAGTGGAAAGAGATCCCCTATGTCGAGGCCTTTCACCTCCTCAGACAAAATCCCCATCTTTGTTCTTCATGCTCTCCCTCCCAAGTCCTCCTGGCCTGTAAGTCCACCATCTTCCATTTCAGCTGCCCCTTCCACTCCAATTATACAGCTGCCCCCCATTTCCCTTCCTTCTGCAAAACCTTTTAGTCCTCCATGGACTAGATAACAGGGGCTCCCTCCAGTCCCTCCCACTATTGCACCGCTTTGAGAGGTGGCTGGCCCAGAAGGGGTAATCAGAGTTCATGTACCTTTTTCCTTCTCTGATCTCACACAATTAGAGAAGAAACTGGGCTCCTTTACCACTGACCCCACCACCTATGTTAGGAAGTTTCAGTGGATCCTGCAGGCTTACAGTCTCACACACCATGACATATACATGTTGATAGCTAACACTCTCCTTCCTGAGGAACGAAGGCATGTATGGGAATTGGCCCAAGCCCATGCAGACGAAACACACAGGACTAATCCTAACCACCCTACAGGTCCCAATGCAGTTCCAGAACAGGATCCCCAATGGGATTATAACACACCTATTGGCATAAATTCCCATGATGTTTTTGCTTCCTGCCTTGGAGCCAGCCTCAAATAGGCTGCTCAAAAAGTTGTAAATTTCCAAAAGGTGCAGGAAGTAATACAGAAAAAGGAAGAAACCCCTTCCGAATTTTTAGACAGGTTAACCAAGGCCCTTCAACAATATACCAATCTAGAAAGCGTCTTCACCTGGAGGCGGCCACACTGCCATGTTGGATGCTCTGCTCGTTGAGTGAAGAAAATCTGCCAGCATCACCTGAGCCCCACTCCCGAGAAGGGCACTGCTTCCCCCAGGGAGGGGGAAAATGACCCCCCGCGGCCGGCCCATGAGGATATGGCAGTGAAAGGCTCAGCGGCTGCAGCAGGAACTGGACCGGCACTGGAGTGGCAGCAGCAACAGCAGCAGCAGTACCGCCTCCTCACCCAGTGGCGGCAGCAGCGACAGTGGCAGCGGTGGCCCTTCCTCACCCAAACATCAGGGCCCTCCAGACCCAGGCGGCCCAACATATCAAGCTGAGCTGGAGCTGATGGGTGGCGGCCACACTCGGACCGGGGACTCTGCGTGCTGCCCCAGATTCTCCTCTGAGTCTGCCTGCTGTGTTCATCAGACTGCCCAGTGGAACAGAAGATACTCTGCTCATTTCATCTGAACTGCAGACTGTGAAACCCCCTGCCACAATGAATAAACATCAAAGAAAAGATACCAGAAATAAGAAAAAGAAAGAAAGAACACAACCAAAAGATAATAAATCTCAAACTCTAGATCCTGTAGAACAAGAAGCCCTTGAAATGACTGACAAGGAATTTCGAGTGATAATTCTAAGGAAACTGAATGAGATACAAGAAAACTCAGCTAGACATCATGATGAAATGAGGAAAACTAAACAGGACCTGAAAGAGGAAATGTACAAGGAAATCAATGCCCTAAAAAAAATGTAGCAGAACTTGCCGAACTGAAGAAGTTATTCAGCAAAATAAAAAACACAATGGAGAGTTTAACCAGCTGGCTTGTGGAAGTTGAAGAGAGAACCTCTGAACTTGAAGATGGGCTGCTTGAAATAACACAAGCAGACAAAAAAAGAAAGAAAAAAGGATCAAAGGCATTGAAGAAAATCTGAGAGAGATATCAGACAACCTTAAGCACTCAAATATCCGAGTCATGGGTATTCCAGAAGGGGAGGAAAAGGAGATTGCATTGAAAACATATTCAACAAAATACTGGCAGAAAACTTCCCAGGTATAGGAAAAATCACAGATCTTCAGATCCAGGAAGCTCAACGATCTCCGAACATATTCAACCCAAAAAGGTCTTCTCCAAGACATGTTACAGTCAAATTAGCAAAATTCAAAACAAAGAGAGAATCTTTAAAGCTGCAAGAGAGAAGCATCAAATCACCTATAAGGGAGCCCCAATCAAGCTAACATCACACTTTTCATCACAAACGCTAAAAGCCAGAAAGGAATGGGATGATATGTTTAAAATACTAAAAGACAGAGATCGCCAGCCAACAATACTCTACCCTGCAAGGCTATCCTTCCAAAATGAAGGGCAAATGGTATATTTCTCAGACAAACAGAAACTGCGGGAGTTCACTACAATACGACCACCCTTACAAGAAATTCTCAAGGGAGTACTGGGTTTGGTTCCTGAAAAATAACTACCACTGCCATAAAAACCCAAGAAAAATCAAAACCCACTAGTATAATAAAAATGGCATTCACAAAGAGAAAACAAACAAACAAAAACGCTATCTACAACCTAAGGAACCAACAAACACAGAAAACAAACAGTAAATCAGAAAGCAAGGAAGAAAAGACACATAAGACAACCAAACAACCAATAAAATGCAAGGAATAAATCAACACTTTTCAATAACAACTCTTAATGTAAAAGGCTTAAATTCCCCAATCAAAAGACACAGACTGGCTGACTGGATCAAAAAGGAGGACCCAACTATATGCTGCCTACAAGAGACGCACCTCACCCATAAAGATTCACATAGACTAAGAGTGAAAGGATGGAAAAAGATTTACCATGCAAACAGAAAAGAAAAACGAGCTGGAGTAGCTATTCTTATATCTGACAAAGTAGACTTTAAACTAAAAACCATAAAAAGAGACAATGAGGGACACTACTTAATGATAAAAGGACTGATGCATCAAGAAGACATAACAATCATAAATATGTATGCACCCAGTGTTGGAGCAGCCAGATTTATAAAACAAATTCTATTAGACCTAAAGAAGGAAATAGACACTAATACCATAATAGCATGGGACCTGAACACCCCACTGTCAATATTGGACATATCATCTAGGCAAAGAATCAGCAGAGAAACACAAGATCTAAACAATACTCTAGACCAATTGGACTTGGCAGATATCTATAGAACATTCCATCCAACAACCTCAGAATATTCATTCTTCTCATCAGCACATGGATCATTCTCCAGGATAGATCACATATTAGGTCACAATCAAGTCTCAACATATTCAAAAAAATTGGAATTATCCCATGTATTTTCTCAGACCATAATGGATTAAAACTAGAAATCAATAACAAATGAAATTCTGGAAACTATACAAACACATGGAAATTAAACAGCATTCTACTTAATGACATATGGGTCCAAGAAGAAATCAAGCATGAAATCAAAAAATTTATTGAAACTAATGAAAATAATAATACATCATACCAAAACCTGTGGGATACCGCAAAAGCAGTATTAAGGGGGAAATTTATTGCATTAAATGCTCACCTCAGAAGAATGGAAAGATGGCAAGTGAACAACCTAACACTTCACCTTAAAGATCTAGAAAAACAAGAACAATCCAAACCTAAAGTTAGCAGACGGAAAGAAATCATAAAAATCAGAGTAGAACTTAATGAAATTGAAACACAAAAAACAATACAAAGGTTCAGTGAATCAAAAAGTTGGTTTTTTGAAAAGATAAATAAAATTGACAAACCATTAGCATAGCTAACAAAAAAAGAAGAGAGAAGACTCAAATAACAAAAATTAGAAATGAAAAAGGTGATATTACAACTGATTCATCTGAAATACAAGGAATCATTTGAGACTACTATAAACAACTATACGCCAACAAGTTTGAAAATCTGGAGGAAATGGATAAATTTCTGGACACACACAAGCTCCCAAAACTGAGCCATGAAGATGTAGAAAATCTGAACAGACCAATAACAATAAAGGAGATTGAAGCTGTTATCAGAAAGCTCCCAAAAAAGAGAAGCCCAGGACCACATGGATTCACAGCAGAATTTTACCAAACATTCAAACAGGAATTGACACCGATTCTTTACAAACTATTCCAAAAGATTGAAACAGATGCAAATCTCCCAAATTCATTCTATGAAGCAAACATCATCCTGATACCAAAACCAGGTAAAGATATAACCAAAAAAGAAAACTACAGGCCGATATCCTTGATGAATATAGATGCAAAAATCGTCACTAAAATACTAGCAAAGAGAATACAGCAACACATACGTTAAATTTTTCACCACAATCAAGTGGGATTCATTCCAGGGACGCAAGTTTGGTTCAACATATGCAAATCAATAAATGTGATACACCATATTAATAAAATCAAACACAAGGACCATATGATCATCTCTACAGACGCTGAAAAAGCATTTGATAAAATTCAACACTCATTCATGACAAAGACCCTCTATAAGTTAGTATCTCAACATAATTAGAGCCATATATGATAAACCCACTGCCAATATCATCCTGAATGGGGAAAAGGTGAAAGCTTTTCCTTTAAGAACAGGAACTAGACAAGGATGCCCACTCTCACCACTCCTATTCAACATAGTGTTGGAAATACTAGCCAGAGCAATCAGAGAAGAGAAGGAAATAAAGGGCATCCAGATCAGAAAAGATGAAGTCAAACTGTCCCTGTTTGCAGATGACATGATCCTATATATCGAACAGCCTAAAACCTCTACAAAAAAAACTGTTGGAATTGATAAATGATTTCAGCTAAGTAGCAGGATACAAAATCAACACACAAAAATCAGTAGCATTTCTTTTCTCCAATAGTGAACATGCAGAACGAGAAATCAAGAAAGCCTGCCCATTTCCAATAGCCACCAAAAAAATAAAATACTTAGGAATTGAGTTAACCAAGGAGGTGAAAAATCTCTATAATGAGAACTAGAAACCACTGCTGAGAGAAATTAGAGAAGATACAAGAAGATGGAAAGATATCCCATGCCCTTGGATTGGAAGAATCAACATAGTGAAAATGTCCATACTACCCAAAGTGATATACAAATTCAATGCCATCCCCATCAAAATTCCAAAGACATTTTTCTCAGAAATGGAAAGAACTATCCAGACATTTTTATGGAATAACAAAAGACCATGCATAGCCAAAGCAACGCTGAGCAAAAAAAATAAAGCTGGAGGTATAACACTGCCTGACTTTAACCTATATTAAAAAGCTATAAGAACCAAAACAGTATGGTACTGGCATAAAAACAGACACACTGATCAATGGAACAGAATAGAGAATCCAGAAATCAACCCACACACCTACAGCCATCTGATCTTTGACAAAGGCACCAAGCCTATACACTGGGGAAGAGACTGCCTCTTCAGCCAATGGTGCTGGGAGAACTGGATATCAATATGCAGGAGAATGAAACTAGACCCATACGTTTCACCATACACTAAAGTCAACTCAAAATGGATTAAAGAATTAAACATACACCCTGAAACAATAAAACTTCTTAAAGAAAACATAGGAGAGACAGTTTAGGAAATAGGACTGGACACAGACTTCATGAATACAACCTCAAAAGCACAGGCAACCAAAGGAAAAATAAACAAATGGGATTATATCAAACTAAGGAGCTTCTGCACATTAAAGGAAACAATTAACAGAGTTAAAAGACAACCAACAGAGTGGGAGAAAATATTTGCAAAATATACATCTGACAAAGGATTAATATCCAGAATATACAAGGAACTCAAACAACTTTACAAGAAGAAAACAAGCAACCCAATTAAAAAATGGGCAAAAAAGCTATGTAGGCATTTCTCAAAAGAAGATATACAAATGGCCAACAGACACATGAAAAAATGCGCAACATCACTCAGCATCCGGGAAATGCAAATCAAAACTACACTGAGATACCATCTCACCCCAGTTAGGATGGCTAAAATCCAAAAGACTCTGAATGATAAATGCTGGCGAGGTTGCAGAGAAAAAGGAACTCTCATACATTGTTGGTGGGACTGCTAAATGGTGCAGCCTCTATGGAAAATGGTATGGAGGTTCCTCAAACAATTGCAGATAGATCTACCATATGACCCAGCTATTCCATTGTTGGGAATATACCCAGAGGAATGGAAATCATCAAGTCGAAGGTATACCTGTTCCCCAATGTTCATTGCAGTACTCTTTACAATAGCCAAGAGTTCGAACCAGCCCAAATGTCCATCATCGGATGAGTGGATACGGAAAATGTGGTACATCTACACAATGGAATACTACTCAGCTATATAAACAAATGAAATACTGCCATTTGCAACAACATGGATGGACCTTAAGAGAATTATATTAAGTGGGCCGAGCCCGTGGCGCACTTGGTAGAGTGCTGCGCTGGGAGCGCGGCGACGCTCCCGCCGCGGGTTCGGATCCTATATAGGAATGACCGGTGCACTCACTGGCTGAGTGCCGGTCACGAAAAAACGACAAAAAAAAAAAAAAAAAGAGAGAATTATATTAAGTGAAACAAGTCAGGCACAGAAAGAGAAATACCACATGTTCTCACTTATTGGTGGGAGCTAAAAATAAATAAATAAACACACACACACACACACAAAAACCGGGGCGGGGGGAAGAAGACATAACAAGTACAATTCCTTGAAGTTGGTACAACCAAGCAAACAGAAAGGACATTGTTGGGTGGGAGGGGGGAGATGGAGGAGGGAGGGATGTTTCGGTGATGGGCCACAATAATCAACCACATTGTATATCGAGAAAATAAAATTAAGAAAAATAAATAAATAAATAAAAAGGAACATGTACCCAACAACATGGATGAATCTCAAAATAATTATGCTGAGTATAAGCCAGGCCAAAAAAATAGTACATCCTGAATGATTCCACTTGTGTAAAATTCTCAAAAATGCAAACTAATGTATAGTGCCAGAAAGAAGACAGATCAGTGGTTTCCTGGAGTCTGGGGGTGTGGTAAAAAAAAAAAGAAAAAAAACAACAATATACCAATCTAGACCCAGAAAACCCAGATGGTTGTCATGTTTTAATGATCTATTTCCTAGCCCAAAGCTACCCCAACATTAGGGTTAAATTTAAAAGGCTAGAGTAGGGGCCCGCTACTCCTCAGACTGAAATTCTTACGGTGGCTTTTAAGGTTTTTCATAATAGAGAAGAGGAAAAGGAACGCCACAAGCAGAGAGCTGATCAGGCAAATTTTCAGATGCTTGCACAAATAATCCAAGGACAGCCTCAACCCAGGCGCCCACAAGCCCATAAGCCGCCCCCTGGAACCTGCTTTAAATGCAGAAAAGAGGGACATTGGGCTAAAGCCTGCCCCTCTCCCCGGCCTCCAACCACTCCCTGTCCCAAATGCCACAAAAGGGGCCATTGGGGATCTGATTGCCCTGCCACCCGAAGGGGAGAGGGGCCAATCACCTCACAATCTAAGCCTGACCTGCTTGGACTAGCAGGAGAAGATTGATGGGGCCCTGGGTCTCTGTTCCCGACCATGACCATCACGACACAGGAACCCAGGGTGCGGCTTGTGGAGGATGGGAGCCCCATTTCCTTCCTCTTAGACACAGGAGCCACTTTTTCGGTCCTGAGGGAGTTCTGGGGCCCAACTACACCTTCCACCTCTCCTATTGTCGGGGTAGGAAGTAAACAGATTTTCCCTTGTAAACCCCCCCTATTAACATGCACCATGCAAGATGTTTCCACACCCTTCTCACACTCCTTCCTTGTCATTCCCCAATGTCCCATCCCTCTACTGGGAAGAGATATTCTCTCCCTTCTCAGGGTTACGATCAGCATCACCTCCCATGCCTCGCCTACCACACAGTGTTTTATAGCACTCCTGGCCGATGACTCGGACTCACGGCCTCCTTTTCCAACATTAACTGAGCCTGCCAACATAGTTGTCTGAGACACGTCAAGCCCCTCCACTGCAAAGTGTTCTCCAATACACATTAGGCTTAAGGACCCCACTAAGTTTATATGCCAGGCCCAGTATCCCCTGACCACCACAGCCCTTCTTGGCCTTTGCCCCATCATTCAGGATTTACAAAAAAAGGGCCATCTCTGGCCCACTCACTCGCCTTTCAACACCCCTATACTAGCTGTAAAAAAACCTAACGGGACCTATCGCTTGGTGCAGGATTTGAGCCTCATTAACCCCTCACTCATCCCTATCCATTCCTTAGTGCCCAGTGTCTATACCCTCCTTTCTAACATCCCAGCCAACACAACCCATTTTTCGGCTTTGGATTTAAAGGATGCTTTCTTCTCTATACCTCTAGCGCCAAGCTCTCAAGATATTTTTGTTTTCACTTGGACTGATCCTCACACCCGACACTCCCGACAATTTACCTGGACTGTTCTCCCACAGGGATTTCGGGACAGTCCTCACATCTTTTGCCAGGTTTTAGCCCAGGATCTCACTGATGTTTATGCCAACCACCCGATTCCATGCTTCTTCAGTATGTAGATGACCTTCTCTTGTGCAGCCCCTCGTGGGAGCAATCGCAAACAGATGCCGCTCACCTATTAAATCACTTAGCTAATAAAAGATATCAGGTCTCCCCACATAAAGCCCAAATTTCCCAGTCAACGGTAACCTACCTTGGCTTTCTCCTTTCCCCAGGGAAAAAGTCAATTACGCTTAAAATAAAACAACTTCTCATGGACTTTCCCATTCCCCAAACAAAGGCTGAAATATTGTCATTTTGGGGATTAGCTGGATACTTCAGAGCCTAAGTCCCAAATTATTCCCTCCTGGCCAGACCTCTGCATAACCTAACTAAGGGTCCCCCTGATGAACCCCTCCTCTCCTCCCCCTGCCATCCCTTTTTAAAATTGCACCAGACCCTTGTACAAGCGCCGACACTTCATCTCCCTGATCTCTCTAAACCTTTCTTCTTGTACATCCATGAGAAGGGCGGACAGGCACTCGGGGTGTTGGGACAAAATTATGGACCCACCTTTGCTCCCGTAGCATACCTTTCTAAGCAGTTAGAGCCCACCGTCCGTGGATGGGCACCCTGCACAAGGGCCCTGGCCGCTGGACAGCTCTTACAAAAGGAGGCATACGAATTCACTTTCAGGGCACCATTAACTATCCTTTCCCCCCACCACTTAAAGGATCTCCTGACATACAAGGGACTTCAATCCCTCCCTCCGTCCAGGGTTTTGTCCCTTCTCACCTCCTTCCTCGAAAACCCTGACATCACCTTTCTTCCGTGCCCCCACTTAAATCCTGCCACTTTACTTCCCATACCTTGTCCTTCAGGTATAGGCACCCCTTCCCATGATTGCCTGGAGGCCCTAGAAAACTTCCTGCCCTGTCGCTCCTCTATTTCAGAAGGACCTCTCTCTCATCCTGATTACATTCGGCTTACGGACGGTAGTTCTTTCAGACAGGACTCTGCCCATTGTGCAGGATATGCCGTAACCTCTCTCACCAAAATCATGGAAGCCAAACCCCTACCCCCAGGCACTACCAACCAACAGGCTGAGCTTACAGCAGTTACAAGAGCCTGTATTTTAGCCCAAGGTAAATCCCTCATGCTTTACACTGACTCCAAATATGTTTTCCACATCCTGTTGTCCCATGCTGCTGTGTGGAGGGAACGGAGCCTACTCACCACAAAAGGAAACTCAATCACTAATTCATCCCTTATCACCAAACTTATAGAGTCCTCTCATCTGCCTGTCTGGCTAGGGGTAGTTCACTGCAAGTCTCATCAGAAAGACAACTCCCCTATCACACAGGGCAATTCCAGGGCTGACGGAGCTGCACGAACAGCGGCCATGAATCCCAAACATAAACCCGCTCACCTTTTAGCCGCCCTCACTGACCTACCCCCTGCGGACAATATGGCCCTGTTCCATCTTCTACATGCTCTCTTCCACACTAGCCCCCAAACTTTAACAATCTTTTTTACAAACTTTCTTTACGCTCACCCCTTTAGATAAAGCCCTCCTATAGGAAATTTCCCTTACTTGTAAAGTCTGCCAGCGCACTAACCCCAACACTCCTTTAAAACCTAAACCTTTCCCTTCCCACCAGGCTAGAGGTCACACACCTGCAGCTGATTGGCAGGAGGATGTCACTAACATGCCGCCTGGACGATGCACCAGATATCTCCTAGTGTTCGTAGATACCTTCTCTGGATGGGTAGAGGCCTTCCCCACGTCTAATAAAAGGGCTATTACAGTGGCGTCCATCCTTCTCTCTCAGATTATCCCTAGATTTGGAATGCCCACTTCATTACAGTCAGACAATCGTCCTGAGTTTATCTCTCAGATTACCCAGAAAGTTTCCCAAGCTATCTCTTTTCAGTGGCACTTACACTGTCCCTATCGTCCCCAGGCTTCCGGAAAGGTAGAGAGATCCAACAGAACTCTTAAAAATATTTTTAGAACTACACCTGGACTGTGTTCAGCTACTCCTGTTGGCTTTACTCCGGATAAGGGCTCTTCCAAAAAAATCTTCTCTGTTGTCTCCTTTTGAAATAATGCACGGGTGGTCCCCTCTTACCTCCAGGGCTCACTTCCTCACAGGGTCCAATACCGCCAGACCTCAATTTACCTCTCCTTTACCATCTCCGCTCTGAACTTTGGAAATTTCAAGATTGGCTTCTTCCTGACCCTGCTTCCTCTAAAAACTTCTGGCCTCTCCACTCTGGACAGCTAGTATATTATAACTCCCCGGAAGAAAAAGGACCTCTCACACCCAAGTGGGAGGGTCCCTACCCAGTTATTCTTTGCACCCCTACAGCCACCAAACTCTTTACCTGGTAACCGTTTTACTCCCTGGATTCACATTTCTAGATTAAAACCAGACACCCGGAACCTCGTCCCCACCGGCATCCAAGATATCTCAGAAGAGTCCCAAGGCTCCCCTCCATCTACTCCTTCTCCCTCTTATTCTGGTACTCCGGACCCATCTAATCCCCTGAAATTGCGATTTTCCCACATTCCTGCTCTTCCTCCCCTCGATCACAAGGATGCTCCCTCTTAGTATTAACACTTTTAACATCCTCCTCCTCTTTCTATGTTCCTCTTCACGACCCTATATCTCTTGTCTCTACAGACATAAAACATCATGAAAACGCCCCTTCCCTTCATGCCCCGGGCTCCCCTATATATACTTGGTTACAGATTATCTCCAATTACCCTGTCCTTTTTAAACCAGACTGTTCCATCCATTTCCCATGGAAATTGCTTTTTGTGCACCTCCTTGGCTCGCCCCCTGCTTGCCACTGTCCCAGTCAACAACACCGACTCACTCCTTCGTTCAAACCCTTCCCAGGCCCCACTGCCCTCTTCACCCCTACCCAATGTTCCTTTGTGGGAGCCTGAGGACGGCAACCACACCCTCCTCCCTAGAACATGCCTTTGTGGCCCCACTATTTCCAAATCTTTCAATGACCCCTTTTGCCAATACAGTCTTAACCTCACAAATACCACTCATGCATCGCCTGGAACCTCTTTTTGGTGCAATGGAACCCTTATCACCACTTTCCTCCCCAACATAACTTCTCCTTGCCTTCTCGTAACTGTTGTTCCCCAGCTCACTCTATACACCAGCTCAGAAATGTTTCACCTTCTTAATCCCCCAGACCGACAGAAAAGAGCGGCTTTCCTCCCTTCTTGGTTGGTATGTCTTTAACCATTTCTGTCGCCAGTGCCGGCCTCTCGGGAGGAGCCCTGGGCCACTCTCTGTGGGCTGTCGAATATATTAAATCCAGGTTAGAAAGGGCCCTCACATCCACGGCAGAATCTCTAACCTCCCTACAAAAACAAATAACTTCTTTGGCCCAAGTGACCCTCCAGAACAGGAGAGCCCTTGATCTGCTCACAGCGGAAAAAGGTGGCACCTGCCTCTTCCTAAGAGAAGAATGTTGTTATTATATTAACAAATCAGGTGTGGTAGAAAATAACATCATTAAACTCAATGAATTAGCTACCAGCCTGCGTGCCCCACCCGACTCCAGCCCATTCTCCTCTCTAATGTCCAACCCTCTCCTTACCTGGGTTTGCCCATCCTCGGCCCCCTCTGTAATCCTTCTGGTATGCCTTTTTTTACCTTGTATACTCAAGTTTTTACAAACCCAAGTGGGCAAAATTTCTAACCAGACTTTTAACCAGCTTTTACTTAGAAACTACCAGCTCCTAGCTACTGATGAACCCTCCGCCTCTTCTCGGAAACTCCTCACCACATGCTGATGAAACATACAGGACATGATGGATGCCTTCCTAGATGCCCTTTCCTCCACGCCTGGCTACGACACCCGGTTTTTACATATCAGGAGTGGACTCAAGAGATTACTGACTTATGGCTCCAGGGAACTTTCATCCATTTCACCCCCCAGGAGGTTCTTTTATATTCCACCATATTATGGAATCTCCTGACCATATTCCTCCCTGACACTCCAACCCCTTCCCAAACGATGCCCCCTACCAGCAGGAAGTAGCCAGAAAGAGAAACGTCGCCCTTTTCCTAAAAAACAAGAAGGGAGGAATATTAGGTTGTATGAGAACCCTTTTTCGGCCACGCCCCATCATGATGCTGGCTACCCTTCTCTTCCGCCTTCTCCTTCCTGCCGGAGCCACAATACCTTCCTGCTGGCACAAATCGCACGCCAATCAGCACAGGCTCCCTGCTCCTGGCCCCTTAGCAACGCAATCCATCCAATCCCCGAACGCCCCGTGTCCTCAGCAAACCTATCAGCTCTCTTCTAACCCTATAAACGCAGATGTGCCCACTGAATAAAAAAACCTTCTCCGGTGAGCTGTCTTGCATTTGTGTCTCATCCTTTAACTGGTGCTGAATTTTATTCCTTTCATTAGAGACCTTTGAAACTACTTAATAAACCAAGTTTTGGGGCTGGAAAAACCATAAATACTTATTTGGTAAAAACAGCTGAGACTCAAACTGGGCTTTGTATAATCTGCTCTGACAAATGGACTCGCATTTACTATCCTGAATACATAAAAATGTTTTTATCAGTGTACATCTTTGCCTGGGTTTACTAATCAAACAAGATTATATTTGTCTTTACTAGAGGCTTTTAATTAAAAACCCAGCGAAAACCAGAAAAACCTTTCTTTATGTATAATTTTTAGGCAAATTAGGCTAATTTAACATTGATAATAAAGAAACAAATATGTGAAAAGGGTAATTTTTAAAAGGCTATAGATGTGGGGATATGGTTATGGTTGGAGGGGCTAGAGAGAAAAATAAAATAAAATAAAAATTTTTTTATGTAAGAAAGCATCTGGTGCAGTGTATTTTTGTCCTAAAGTAAAATGACTGGCTATTTAGAAAGTAGGAACTATAGGACAAAAATAGAATGTCTGAGTAAGTCTTGATAATGGTTTAGGTAGATAAGTTTGTTAAAAGGGTTTTACAGTCAAAAATTAACTGGATTTAAAAACAAATTATGTGAGTTTTTCTAAAAATTAATGTCAAAAGTATTCTAATACAGGATTAGAACTTGCTCTCCTGTGATGGAACAACCAGATTTTCTAAAAAACACTTGATTGCTCTTAATACAAAATTGTAAAAAGTTTTTCTTTGTCTTTTAGATAACTGGCCTAAAGAGCTTATTTCATGTTTTATCATGATAAGTTCTTGTGCTCTCTGCCTTTAAAACCCTTTGTCACTTTGGTTTTACTTTTTGTAATAATTTGTGATTTTATTCAACTAAGTGTTTTAAGCTTTTTTGTTATTTAACACAGCTTTCCAACACAAAATTCTGAAAGTTTAAAATAACTTTAAGGAATTCCTAGGGCCCTGGAGCTTCTCGAAGGATATATAAAGATGTATCAGAGATAATTGGCTTATTTAATAAATTAGACTATATGAGAAAGCATTGTCAGTATTGAAGGTGTTATGGATATGTGTTCCAAAATCTTATAAGGTTTTTAAATATCTGTGTCTTGACATAAATGCTACCAGTCGTAATCTTGGTTTAATTATAATTTTAAAATGTTACGTCTTCAAATATTTCATGAAAAAAACTCTGATAGGTAGTTTCTGACAAACTTTGAGTTAATAGCTTTAAACTGAAGTTCCAAAATTCTAATGAAGAAACTGATGGGTTTGTGAAATTGTTCACAAAGGTCAAAACAACAAAAGTTAATTGGTAGACTAATTAAAAGGAATTATAGTTTTTTACAATTTCTTTATTTTGAAACACTGCCGATTCTCTTAATGTTTTGTTTTCTACATCTAAGAAAATCTTTTAAGGTATAACAGCTTGCTAAAGTATATGTTTATGAACAAAAATTAAAACACTTACCTTTCTTTCTACTTGATCCCTCCAAGATTAAAAAAAAACAAAAAACCATTCACAAGTTGTTTTACGGCAATACAGTCATTTGCATAAGTTCAATAAGAATCTGTTCTTTTTGTAACAGGACACAATTGGAAACACTGGTTATTTTACCAAAGCTTTGACTGGAATATCATACCTTCAGACATGACCAGACTGCCTTAAGGAATTAAGGTTGACCCTTTTATGAAGCCAATAAAAAGCCCCTTGGAGAGACTGGCCTGATACCTTGCCTATGTAATTATAAGGTTCCTGGTCTTCCAGTAAGTAAAGAATGTAACTTTCTGACAGGCCAGAACCTTGATATTTTGGGGACTTCCAGAAGAGAGGAATTCACCCAACTCACACAGGTAACCAGAGAGTAAGTCAAATCCTTGGCTAGGCTTCCTAAGACCCGAGTGGCATTTAAAGGTCTAATCTGAGATTCCTTATGAATGTCCCAGCAAAGCAAACTCAAAAAAAAAAAAAAAAAAAGAGAGAGCTTATATGATAAGCCATTACTCTTGCTGCACTTTATGCAAATAATCTGGCCAAAAACTAAATTTATTTTGCAAATAAATTAGTCTTGTTATAGATACCTTTGATAAATTTGAAAAACTTGGAGAAAAAATTATTTTTCAAAAAGAAACACTAACACACCTGTTATCCGTTTCTAGCCCTGTGTTTTTAATCTGTTTGTAAAGCTTGTATCTTGCAGGCTACAGTTCCATGTCAAGATGGTGATAACCCAAGGATTCCAACCCAACCTTTCCTGAGAGGAACTAAGTCCCTATAAATCACTAGATCAGCCAATGGGAGATTTTATAGCTCCAAAATTCAGGCAGGGACTATGCCCATGGTCTGCAGAAAGTAATTTCAGAAGAAAGAGACCTCCAGCCCCTTTTACTTTAAGAATAATGAGGATAAAATCTCTCAGGGGGGAATGAAACAATAAGGCTAGGCCTGTGAACCAAACTGTTAGGTCTCTAAATCTGACTAAAATCACCAAAGACAGACTCTACCCATGGGGATGAAAGCCTAGACTTACACTTGGTGGTGTGCAAAACCAAGGACTTTATATAAAAACTAATGATTATGAGCTCGAAAATTCTATAACCCTCCTCCAAACTTCCTTGTCTTCCCTTTCTGAGGTAGTACTCCAAAACCATAGAGGACTCGACTGCCTTTTTCTACAACAAGGGGGACTCTGTTTGGCATTAAAGAAAAAGTGCTGTGTATATACAGATCATACTGGAGTCATTGAAGACTCCATGAAAAGGTTACGAGAATGCATCAGGCAATGGGACTTAGAACAAGAACAGTCCTCTAACTGGTTTGAATCCTGGTTTAACTTCTCTCCATGGCTAACAACTTTAATTTCTAGCCTTATGGGACCACTAATAATTATCCTCTTGCTAATAACCTTGGGACCATGCCTTTTCAACAAACTCCTCAATTTGATTCGGTCCTCCATGCAAGACGTCAAATTACTGGTTCTCCATTCCCAATATGATCAAATCCCACCAAAAGATTGGGAACGCATAAAAATTGGGGACCAGATATTGACCCTTAAGCAAAGATTCACTTTAAAAAATCCCCTTTAAACCAGTGGGGAATGAAGTAACGCCCTCTTTTCTAAGAGCAGGACTGATGCCACTTAAGATATCCCCTCTATTGTGTGAAAGTTAGGCAGAAAGTGAGAGTGGGATGGCAGGAGCTCCGCTAACTGCAAAATTAACTCATGTACTGCTGGCTTGCTTTTATTGGCTAATAACTCCTAGCACAGTGATCAGGTGATTGAGTTGCTGTGCTTGCAGCTTTAAAAACCGAGAACAAAGACGTTTTGGGGCCGCACATTGAATTGGCTGGTGCAGTCCCGGCCACTGGAAATAAAAATCTTTTTCTCTTTTTTACATCAGTCTCCAAGGGTGATTTTCTCCCGACGCCTATAACACAGGACTGGCAGCAGTTGCCCTAGAGCAGTGTAACATTATGAGAAGATTTCTCCTGACACTCCTTTACCTTCTATCAGTAGGATGCTTCTTAACAATTTCATTGTGGCAATGTGCCCTTTAAATTCTTTTGGCTCCCTAACTCTTCACATCCTTCCCGTGTTTTTCCTCCTATCTCAAGCTCCCCCTTACCTGGAACATGGAGGTTCCAGGTCCGCAGGGATGATGCAGTCCTCAGTGAATCAGACTGGTGCCCGAGCGACTCATCTGTCTCCCACTTCACGAGAAACTTTTTGTGGTCGCCCCCCTCCCTGTCGATGCAGCCCATAACGTTTCCACAAACGTCTCTTCACTTTAATCTCACCTTAGTGGGGACTGTCAGCATTGTGTGGGGCCTGCCCACACTCTGCCTCACTAACACCAAACGCTACCACTCACTCCCCCCCTCCTCAGCCATGCCCTAAAACTGGAATATATTTCTTTCGTAAAACGACATTATCCTGTTGCCTGCCCCCGTAACATGATTTCTTGCATATTCTTTTGGCTCATCCCTGAGATTACCCTCCAGACAAATGGTAGAGACAGGACTGGGACTAACTTCGCCCCCCCCAGGAAGTGCCCCTGCTCCTGTAGGGCACTAATTGTACCTTTTTTAATTGGGGCAGGGATCCTCCCTGCAACTGGGACTGGCACAGTGGGCCTTGCTGCTCCCTCTCAATTCTATCAAAAACTCTCAGAAGAACTAAGCATAGACAGCATCTCCTCTCTCCAGTGACAGG
The DNA here is from genome assembly GCF_027409185.1 of Cynocephalus volans. NCBI lineage: Eukaryota > Metazoa > Chordata > Mammalia > Dermoptera > Cynocephalidae > Cynocephalus > Cynocephalus volans. Next base: position 69,500,548 of record NC_084466.1, read on the forward strand.
TCACCTCACTCATGACACCTGCTTTACAGAACTGTCGGGCCCTTTATTTTACTTTCTTACAGATGAGAAGGAAGGCCCCTGCCTCTTCTTGGGGGAGGAATGCTGTTATTACATAAATGAGTCTGGGGTGACCCAAAACAACTTCAACCATTTCACTGAACCATGGATACCCTGGCTTATGCCCCTACTAGGACCCCTAACTGTGCTGGGACTCATCCTGCTTTTTGGTCCCTGTCTCTTTTGGTGTTTCTCTAATTTCTTGCAGTAATGTATGCAGGCTTTCACCAACCAAAAGGTCGCCAAATTGTTCCTGCGAGGAGGATACCAGCCCCTCAGAATCAGCGACCCTTCCCCAGAGGAATACAGCCTCCCCACAGGAAACCAATACCCCGCCACCTAAATCTTTTATTTTTTCCATATCTCCACACATCTCCAGCAGGAAGTAGCTGCAGAAGAATGAGACCTCCGCCCTTTTCCCCTTTTTCCTATACTTAGAAGGCAGGAATAATAGATCTGCAACATAACCAGCGCCACTTTAGACAAGCCCAAGTACAAAATGGCGCCGCCCACCTCCTCCCCTCCCCTCCCCCATTCTCTTTTACAAGAAGTCTCATGGTTTCAGAGAAAATGAAACTTTCGGCATTTCCACATGCGCAGAACTCTCCATTCCTGTGACCTAACTCAATCCCCACCCCGGAATTAAGTCACCCAGCTCTTGGCACCAACATACCTATATAAGCTCTACCACCCCCACACCTGGTGCTGTCCCCCATTTTCAGGGCAGACCAGCAGATTTCTTTCTTTAATAAAGCTTGAACAGTACCCAGCATCTCGGCTCACTTTCTTTCAATTTATACATGCAGAAAGTCTTTATGAAGACGCCATACAGCTGTACGAGTTATTCTTCACGGTGTAATTTCCCTGTCCAATTTGATAGCAGCACAAATACTGGTGATCACGTGCCTTTGCATAAAGTAATACTAACAATGTGCTGTGGCTCTATGCTCATTCACAAATACTATGGCCACATTTAACGCACTATAACAGGCGTTAGGGATGGAGAAGTGAATTGGGGTGTGATCAAAACAAAGTTCTTATATGCTTAGGAGAGGAAGTGAGGAAGAAAGTTATTAAGCAAAAAAATAAAGTGAAACATAGTATTTTGATCAGAGAATCACAGTCTTGTAAGGATATTAGGGAAACCAAACCTAGAGGAAAGCTAGGGAAACATGCTCATATGAAACATGTTTTCTCAATCATTTAAAACCGTGGTTCCCAATCAGTGGTACACAGGCTGTAGTTTAATTCAGATCCAGGTTCTTCATAGCAATCACTAAAAATTCATAATATAATCACTACTGCATTTTTTATGACCTGAACTTAAATGACAAATATAATAACTGAATGTCAGTATTTCATGGGCTTAACAAATATTTGACTGTGAATTAATTTGAGTGTGAGACTGAATGAATGTGAAACTGTCAGAGGCAGCTAACGGAAAAGACAGGGAGACAGCAGACAAACGTGAGGACTTACATAAAGGTTCTTAGAATTTTTTGGATTAAAGAGAAGCATATTTATCAAGTTACAGGCTCTTTCACTTATCCATTCAAAAAACATCTATTCAGAATCACCGTATCCCAGATACCTTTGCAGAGCCCTGTCTGATAGTGTAGCGGGAAAGCAGGGAGAAAACGTAATGGCAGGAATGGGTGGGAGGTTGCATCAGAGTGAAATCTTACAGGGGGAATTATTTTGGCAAAGGGAGGGGACGTGCATTCTAAAGCAAGAGAGGAATATTTGCTAGAAAGGGCCTTCCAATCTTTAGGTGCTTAGAGTCGGCAGAATCTGTATTTTATTCTTAGGATAAAGAGAAATCTTTTTTTTGCAAGATTTTTTTTTTTTTTGTCTTTTCGTGACCGGCGCTCAGCCAGTGAGTGCACCGGCCATTCCTATGTAGGATCTGAACCCGCGGCGGGAGCGTCGCTGCGCTCCCAGCGCCGCACTCTCCCGAGTGCGCCACGGGCTTGGCCCTTTTTGCAAGATTTTAAGCTAAGAGACTTGGTTCCTTTTAGGAGGATCTGAGTGAAGGGGGTGAAATGGAGGGGAAAAAAGATGACCAGAGACAGGAAGACAAGGTTGCTGCAGGGATAGAAAAGAGTGTGAGGTCAACAGCAGAGTTCTCTTCTGAAAGGGCAAAGCGCAGTGGGAAGGGGTGTCAACACCCTTAACAGTTTGCAGAGGAAAATGTCTGCATTTGGCTTTGAATGCCGCCCTTGGAGGCAAGTTTTTACATTCAATTCTGCTAATGAGATAAACTGCCCATCTATACCTAATGTAAAACCCTCCATGTGGGGCCAGCCCTGTGGCTCACTTGGGAGAGTGTGGCGCTGGTGGCGCTGAGGCCATGGGTTCGGATCCTGTATAGGGATGGCCGGTGCGCTCACTGGCTGAGTGTGGGGCAGACCACACCGTGCCGAGGGTTGCGATCCCCTGCATGCGATCCCCTTACCAGTCAAAAAAAACCATCCATGTGAAAATACAGTATGTTCATGAATTAATTAATTTGTCATGATAGGTCAAAAGAAGGGTTTTCTATGATCTTTTCCTAGAATCACGGTAGCAAACACAAGAAGACGCATCATAGCGACCAAGTGCATCACCATCTCCCTGTCATGAACGATGGGTGTGGTCCCTCCTGCCTGGCCTGGGGAAGCTTCCTTCTTGAAGGCCCCACTCCCATCCCTTAAAGACAATGCTTTATCCCCAGCACAGAAAGGAGAAGATAAGCACATTGCAGTGGTTAGAAGGAACTGGAAAGAAGCTCCAAACAGTGACTCTGTCAGTCTCTCTGTCTCCATCTCTCTAGAATTTTAAACAACCGTGTGTCAACTGAGGTCAGTAATAATACCAAAGGACTTCACAGACTCAGGGACTCTGGCCCCTTCTGCTGCTTCTAGACATTAGTCAAACTGGCTTTTTCCAGTCTCCAGCCAGCCTGTGTATCTGCAAGTCCATCCTTCACACCAAACTCCCCACCTAAAATGTGCTCGTCTCATCATAACCCTGTACATTCTTTAAGACTCAGCTAAAGAGCCCGAATATCACAAATGTGAAAAAGCGGACAGACCTGCTCTTCAGTAATTACTTAAGTTTCTCACTTGCATTATTCTTAATGTCGTATTAATATTTTTGTAGTGATATTTAACCTTATAAGCATTTATCAGCTTCCATGACTACTTAGTTTATTCGTTTATCTCCTTGTCACCTCGGCCACGTATCTCTGCAACACTGGCTCCTAAACCTCACACCTGCAAAGATGCTCCTTGTTTGAATCCCTGCCTGCCTGCAATGGCCTTTCTTGTACTTCACACCTATACCCGATACAGGACCAAATCCCCCGTGTGATATGAACTCCCTCGAACTGTAGAAAACAACAGTTAAAGTAAACAAAAGCAGAAACTTGATAAAAACTGGAGACCAAAAAACCAAACCCAAACTATATTATGATGTCCTTTTATTGCCCATAGGAGAGTAATCTGCGTCTGCTGACTGGCTGTCAGAAATAAACCAGCTCTCTCAGATAGAGTTAAGCAACACTAGATCATCACCTGCAAAGCCACTAATTCTGCTTACTCAACTTTTCATCAGCTGTCAGCTGATTACATTAAAGAAAATTACGCCAGTCTCCTTGGAAGTTCATATCTTTTGTTAATGGCATTTGGAAGAAGCTTGGACAAGGACATTAGCTTCTGAAATGGCCAATTCTCTCTCCAGGCTGAAGGTATTTTTATCCCCTTTCTGCATTTACAAATCTTTGACAGAATTCCTCTGGGGACTGGTTATGCTGTTAAAAGTAAACCACATACCAAATTCTCCTTCGCTAGCAGAAAATGAGCAACTCATTAGATGTGCTGCCGCCAAAACATTCATCAACGTTCCTGGCACTTCATGCCGCCACTGTTTCCTATTTTCCGGAACACCTTCAATCACAATAACTTGGCTATCTGAAGAGGAAACTGTGTTACTGAAAATAAACATGCTTCTCCATTTGAGTTTTTATAAAATCACAGAATGTTAGAACCTTGGAGAGTAACTTGATCCCACCCCTCACTTTACTAATAAAAAACTGGGTTTTTTGGTGTGATAAAATACCTATTCTATACCTATTCTAAAACTCGGTTTTCCCTCAGTTTTCACTTCATACACTTGTAATTACTAATTTCAGTGATATACCTACGTATTTCACCTTACAGCACAGGTATAAATTTTAGCTCTCTCTCAGCCCTATGTTATCAAGAGGAACATAGGAAATAAGTAATAAAAATCTTTACTACCTGTGAAGATAATGCCCAGAGGTTGGAGGTTGCTAGCAAACTCCTCTAAGGAAAGGCTATGTCAGAGCTTCAAACGTAAATGAAGGAATTTGGGTTGAAAATATCACCCTAAACACGCCTCACAATTAAATAGCACATTGGCTTACAAAGCAATATTACATCTATTTTTGCACTATTAACTCTCTAAATATTATAGGGATAGCTATTCTTTTCATTTCAAATTTATTGGTGAAAAAAATGACCGTCCACCTTCCTCCAAAATAACTTGCAAGGAAGTTACTGAGTTGGCATTGGAAGGTAAACCAAGTCAACTGCCCTTCCTTGGACCTTCTTCGTCACTTTGAGGAAGGTGGTATCCTGGATTTTTCCTCCTTCACATTTTCATACTGAGGGTAATCAACTGTCTAGGATAATTAGCAGGTAAGTCTCTCTGGGGGTAGGGGAGAAATCAAAACAATGTCTCTGAAAGACATTTTTGATACAAAATCTAATATGTACAATTAAAAATAAATTAAAATTAAAAAGAGATTGTACTAAGAAGTGGGAACTATCACATCAGGATGGGCGCTAGCAACACAGCTGTCCTGGGACCGTGTCCTTCCCTGCTGACAGCTGGTGCTAACTGATCACAGACTCACTGTCAGGCACAGTGGAGCAGGCAGAGGTGACTTCGGTCCCTGCCATCATTTGCAGCAGGGTCTGGGGTGCTCCAGTATCCCACTGCCTCCGGTTTTCTGCAGCAACTGAATCCTTAATGAAAAACCCTGGGTATAAGAACACAACTTATTAACTCAAAAGCAGCCAAAGTGTGACTAATCGCACCAAACAGTTCTTCAGAACCTGGAGACAGTCTCTCAGCTGGTACGTTCAAAACCAGAGAAATTACCACCTTCATTTTAACATAGATTGTAATCTATAAGACTGAAATTATAAACAGAATTAAAAATTGTTTCACTTTCACTATTAACATTTGATGGACTAGCCAACGCAGCTAAATGCTAAGGAAATGTAAGTGAGGTGAAAGGGTAAATCCCTCGAGGCACCTGTGAGAACTTTTACTTTAGTCAGTTTCCATAGAAATGCAATCTGTTCCATTTTCTTAATTTAAAAATAACTTTATTATCTTTTTCTTTATTACTGTTTTCACTATAGAGAACTTGAAAATCAGAAAAGTAGAAGAAAATAAAAATCACTCATAATCTCACCATCCAGAGACTATTAAAATTTCAAATTTTTCCCCCTGCGTATAGTTTTTGCTTTGTTTTGAAACAAAACTTGGACCACACACTACATACCCTCTCATAACTTGCTTTTTTCAATCAGCTACATATCATATCAACGTTCTTAAGTATTCTTCTATAAAACCATGTTAAAGCAAACATAGTATTTTGTTTCATGAATGTATCATAATTTAACTAATTCTTTTCTGCTGGATTTTTAAGTTGCTAGTGATTTCTCACTATTATAAATAATACTGTAATGACTTCACTTACAGCTAAATTTTTGTGGACATTAATAATTATTTACCCCAGACAAGTCATTGAAAATGACAATTCTAGGGGCTAGTATTATTTGCTTTACTAAAGCTTTGCACTGTCAAAGTTGAATCTATTACTAATTTATTCTGTGATTTTTTTCTATGTCTTTTGAATAGCTAATTCTTCCCTATCCAAAAAAATAATTTACTTATATTTTATTTTATTTCATTGTCTAATATATAACTTTCTTACATATAAACTATTTGTTTTTTTGCAATTTGTTTTGTTGCATCATATTATATAAGGTATGATTTCACAATTTTCCCCAAATTGTTAACCAGTTGGCTCAGCAGCATTTATCTGAATAATCCTTTTTTTCTCCACTGACTTGTGATGTCACTTGTAGCATACAGTAAGTTATGATACACATTAGGGTTTGTTCTAAACTTTCTCTTCTCTTCACTGTTTTATCTATTTTGATGCTACTATCATGTTTCAATGATTGTAATTTATATATTTTGATATTTTTATATTTAGCAAGTACCCCTTCCTTGCTCTTCTTTTTCAAAATTTTTTGCCTAGTTGAGAATCTCCAAGATTCTCCAATGTACTAAGATCTCTCTGCACCAGAAAAATAATTCCAATTATGGTTTTGACTGAAATTGCCATAAATCCATGTTTACTTGGAAAGAATATTTCCAATATATAGCATTGTTATTTCTGTCCATTTATTCAAGTGGTCTTTAAATAGCTCAGTAAAGTTTTACAGTTTTATTCATATGCCCTATACGATTCTTATAAAGTTTATTCCTAAGTGAATACACACATAATTGCTGTTGTTACTGTGCATGAGATCTGAAGACCAACTGCGGAAAATATTTGCAACATATATTACAGGCAAAGGTTTGATTTAAATAAGTCTTGTAAAGGGAAAAAATTGCCATTTTTGATAGAACAAAACTGGATGACAGACGTGAGGACATAATTCACAAGAGAAATACAAACTGTCAATAAACATATGGAAAAAAATTATTCAGCCTGAATAATAATTATAGGAATGAAGATTAAAATGAGAGAAAATTTTCAGTATCAAACTAATAAAGGGTTTTTTTTTTTTCTTTTTTTGATTTGATTTATTTTTTTGGCAACTAGACAGTACAGGGATCTGAACCCTTGACCTTGGTGTTACAACACCACACTCTACCCATCTGAGCTAACCAGCCAGCCTATTTTATTTTTATTTTAATATGTACTTGTACATATTTGTGGGGTTTCTTTTTCCTTTTATCTAAAAAAGAGCCAACCCACTCTCTCCTCTTTCCAACAAACTGAAGCAAAGACATTTGAATTCACACTTTTCACTGAAACTGCTTTCAGTGAGGCCACTAAGGGCTCCTATTACTCAGCCCACCTCATCTGGCCTTTCTCTTCCAGTCCATGTTGCCAAATCCTGGGCCTCCTTTGTGAACTCTCTCTCTTCCTTTGGCTTCACCTTCTCCTGATTCTCTCAGTACTTGTCTACCTAGTGCTAGGATTCTGTCCTAAGCTCCATTTCCTCCTCACTCTAGTCCCTCTGCCTAGGTATTTTCAACCATCAGCAAGGTTTAAAGACCACGTATATGCTAAGGACTGCCAAATTATCTTCAGCTCTGATTTGCCCCAGGCCTTCAGTCTTAAACAGCTAGCACCTTCTAAAACATCTCCAACTGATGCTTATAGAGACTAAACCACAACATGTTCCAAATTTATATCATGACGTGATCTCTGCTGACCTCCTTCTGCATGGAAGTATCCTTGTGCCTCTTCTCTTCCTCAGCCCCACACTCTGTCTATTCTCACTGCACTGCTCTGGCTCCTGCACCTGTGTTTCCCACCTGGACTATTCTCCTGCCTTCGGTCTTGGCCCCCTATGCCATCCTTCAATCTGCAGCCAGCATGATCTTTCTCAATTGCAATTATGCTTTCATTTCCTTTGATTGAAAGTCAGCATCCACACAGCAAAAAGCCCAAGCTGCATGGCTTGGCAGGCCCCTGGGGAGTGGGTATGTCCTGACTCTCCAGCAAGCTCTCACTCTAGCAATGATTAGCATTTCAGGCTCAGAAAACATGTTTTGTGCTGCCTCTCCTCTGCTCGTGACACTTCTGTGATATTGAGGGCAGGGCCCAGGTTTCATTCATCTTTGAGTTCCCACCACTGAACACAGACTGTGACACGAGGGAGACTCTCAATAAGAGGCCTGCTGAATTGAATAAAGATTTTTCCAAAGGGTGGGGTAGGAAATGTTGGCCAGCACAGGATTAGGTCATGCAGTGTTAAATGTGATGCTATACGGAATGAATTGTATCCTACAGGCATTATCGCAAAAAGTCTGAGCAGGGTAATAATATGACAAAATAACTCTAGCAACCATGTAGAGAATGACGGGGAAGTACTAGATAAAATAAGGACACATAAGAGAATAAGGTAATACAGTGAGGAGAGGCAAATGGAAAACTGAGAGAATAGCATTTATTAAGTACCTAATATGTGCCAGGTACTTTGCATATCAAACTTCAGTTTAGTCCTCACAATAACCCTATGTGGCTATTACTACTACTATCACCCTCTCCCACTTTCCTAACAAGAAACTGAGATTAAGAGCATTGAAGTAACTTGTAAGAGAAAAGTCACACGATCAGAAAGTGGCAGTGCCAACTGGGATTCAGACTTGTCTGTCTCCATGCATTTCCCTACCACACCACACTGCTGAGGGATGACAGAGTCCTGAACTAGTGGCAGAGGGGCTGAAGGAGAAGACTCCAGAGACATCTCAGAGTAGAGGCCTCCTTGGGTGCGTAGCAGGAACTGTCTCCCTGGGGATGGTGTTGACCAAAATAAAGGGTCACTGGGAAGGAAGAGCTCAGAAGTTTGATTTTACACATGCTGAGTTTGAGATGCTCTTGGCACTTGTCCACTGAGCTTTCCAGCAGAGAATGAAAAAGACTGGTGAGTGGGGGCCCCTGGGAGTAGCTGAAGCTGCGGGAGGGTGCAGGTGAAACTGCCCACAGTGTGGAGCAGGAGAAGAGGCTGGATCTCAGGGAGCAGACATCACACACGTGGGCAGGAGATGAGGAGCCTCAGGAAATGAGTGGGGAGAGATCAGGACCAATTGCTAATGTAATGGCTCCTTCTGATCTACAGCTTTCAGAGAACACATACCTGCTTCTGGACAACAGAGTTTTTCAAATGCTTTGTCTGTACAATCTTCATGCTCCTTTATATACTTATATTCCTTAAACTTCATGCCGTCCTCAAAGATCAAAGTTTCATTTAGCATATCCATTGCCTAAAGCAATTCCACAGTGTTTCATGAGAAATAAGCCATACTTTGAAAAAATGTTTTTAAAAAAGTTTGTGTTCCAAGTAACACTAATTAGAAAGATATATGGTAAGTATTCAATATATGTTTATTAAACAAATATATCCATAGAGTTTTAAAACTGGAACTACGTTGGAATAAGATGGAAATAGGAATGTTTCCATTTCTTCTTGTTAATAGTGACAAGTGCTGTCATAGGGCAACTTAATTTTACCCAGACTTTCTGTCTTCAATATTATTCTACTTCAGTTCCATTCACAGAACTCTCAAGGTTTTCTCTTCCACGCCCTGCTTTATGTATACAACATTCTTAACCAGGTCTCTAAATCTTCTAACACTCCATAATCAATACTAAAATGATCACTTCTGTTTCAAGCATATCAAAGCATAGAGTAAGAAAGGATGAACACCCCAGCAATTAAACTTTTTGGGCTCTGTTCTTTCATTCTAGCAGGGCCATTTCAGCTCCTCATGTCACAGAAGCTCTACAGATGTGCCACTCCTCAGGTTCCAGCCCAGAAACAGGTTCCCAGATCTGCACAGCTCTGGAGCACTTAGAAGCCCTATGGTTAAATAGACGTGAGCACTAACTATCACCACTCTAATGAAGTCTTTATGTAGTAAAATGATTGTAAAAATAAGAAATTATAACATTAAAAAGTTTTTTTAAAATTTAGTGCTAGGTATGATTATTCATAATTACCTTTTAGTAATTTAAAAAGTGAATTCAGAGAAAGTAAAATGGAAAAACAAATCAGTTAATTTTGACATTTGTTAGTACGTCTGATAAAAAGTGGGATAAAAAAGATGTTGAAATTAAGTAATAAAATGAGATTTGGATTTACTGTATTCATGCATTTATTACTGCAGCAAGGAGAGCCCAAATGCATAATTGAGATTTACTCAAAGGTACAAATTTATCAATAACTAATTAAGACCTAAAATAAATGTGCATGGTGTCAGTCTACCTGCTCAATTTTTTTTAGGCCAGTATATTAGTTGTTGACTATGTATCAAGTTTTCTATTTTAATCTGGCTATGATAAAAAGTTAATATAAGAAAAGTAGCTCCTTTATTAAAAAAAAATTAAAATGAAAAAACCCATCTAAGGAAATAACCTTAATAAAAAAAAAAAAATGGGAGGATAAAAATTATATGTAAGACTCATTTGAACACCAGAGACCCTTCTAGGAATATTTAAGAAAATTATCCATACAGCCTGTGGGATAATTTCATAAAACATGCTATTAAGATACACTCATTTTCTTATAGCTGCTAATGGAAATGTACAGTTAATGGCATACCTCTTCCTCTTGGAGGGTGTCCTCATCAGAAGTACATTTGTCCAAATTAATTTCAAATTTTACCCCTCTCTAGAAGAAAACAAGAAAAAAAAAATCCTAGTTTAGCAATTCAATAAAAGTCTTAAAATTACAATTCCCTACAATTTGTACTTTGACATTACAAATACTTAAAACCACTAGTCTAACATCACAAAATAGAGCAATTCCATAAGAAAGTAGAAGGAAAATCATGTAGGCAACCCAGACTGCAAGGTGTGGACCCCTTAGCCAGCTTTTTAATACAGAACCAAAAGACGAAATGTTTATTACCTTAGCTTTATATTTCTGTTCTGGAATTTTACTTTCCTTTATGTTCTGAAGCCTAATTTGTTTCCAGTCTCTTTCAATGTCCTGAAAGTTTAGAGAAAAATACAATTATATCATTTAATATTGATCAAACAATTACATTTTCCCTGTACCAGCCAGCCTCCAAAAAAAAAAAAAATTATATTTTCACAATCTCTGAATTCACAACACTGTTTACGTGATTTGATTTCTGGATGGAATCTGATTATTGATTTGTGAATAAGAACATGCCTTTGTACAGGGAAGTTAATATTAATTCACTAAAAACTTGGGCACATATCCATTAACTTGAAATATAAATACATTTAACACTGGCATTTCTATGGATAAAATTCTGTAATGTAACAATGCTTATCACTCTGGTCCAGTCCAATCCAGCCCAATCCAATTCAAAATTGTAATTTTGACTACAGGACTCTTCCCTTAATTGATTAGGAAAATAAGAAAAGTACACGACTCAATGATAGTATAAAGGAAGGAGGGGCTCTAAAAATTGACAGGCAATTGACAGGAATAAAAGAAGCCTGTAAAAGTGAATGACAAGAACGTCAAAGGATCAGTTGAGAGGTGACCTGTATATGCTGAGATTTCTTAGGGTTCTGTCCTGGGCCTTCTGCTCCTCTCTTGCTCAGTACAAGGGGTCTCATTAATTCCTATGGATTTAATGCCATCTTTATGCAACAACTTAAATGTGTGTCTTCAGGCTTCACCTTTCCTCTCCTCTGAGCTTGACTGACACATCTACTGCCTACTTAGCATCATCTTCACTTTAATTTTCATTCCACAAATTCCTGTTGAGCACCCTGTGTGGACCAGACACCAACACAATGGGTTAGCACAATGAATGTGACCGAAAAGGCCCCTGCTGACATGGAGCTTTTGTTTTACTGGAGTAGGGTAGGCAATAAATGAGTTAACAAATTAATGACATAATTTCAGAAAGTGTTAAGAGCTATAAGGGAATAAAATAGGGCAATAGGATGGAAAATTAGTGGGTTAGATTAACACAGGAAAATCTTACTTGGCATTTGATTTAAGCCCTGTAATGATATTGGACTCTGGCATATGAAGGTCTGGAGAAAGTATGTTCCATGCAGAGGGAACACAGGGCAAAGGCCCCAAAGCAGTTATGTAATCTCTCAGATATTCTCTAACTCAACATGTCCAAAATGGAACTCTGGATTGCCCCGACCCCTCACAACAAGTAGGTTCTGCAAACTTCTGCATCTAGTCAAGACCAGATTGGCTCCCCAGCCTGAAACAGCAGAAAAGCCAGATCAAATATAGAAACACTGGTTTTTAGTACATTAGACACCCAACAATGAAAGATAGTGATCTCTGAGAAACAGAAAACAAACGGGATGAGCCCTACAGTCTACTGTCTTGAGAGAGTTTGCAGGTCATGGTGCAGGGATGGGGAACTTATGGTGAGTCTGGTAAACTCCCTGAGTTGATAAGACGAAGCTGAGAACCTGGGGATATTAAAGCTGCTGCAGTTAGAAGGACAGAGTCCCAAAGAGAAGAGAGCTGCACAAAGAGAGAATGGAAATCTCATACAGTGCTGGTAGGAATGTAACTCAGTACAACCACTTTAAAAAACCATTTGGCAGTTGCTTAAAAAGTTAGATATACAGTACGACATGATCCAGACATTCCAGGAAAAAGTATTTACCCAACAGGAAGAAAAGAAACATATGTCCACACAAAGATTTGTACATAAATGTTCATAGCAGCTTTATTTGTAATACCTCAAAGCTGGAAACAACCCAAATATCCATCTATGGTGAACAAATAAACAAATTTTGATATATTCCTACAATGGAATATACTCAGTAATAAAGAGGAATGATGAACTATTGATACATCCAACATGGATAAATCTCAACATTATTATATCGAATGAAAGAAGCCAGACAAAAGAGAGTACATACAGTATGATTCCATATATATGATGCACACTAATCTAGAAAATGCAAACTAATCTACAGTGACAGAAAGCAGATCTGTGGTTGCCTGGGGATGAGGTAGGAGGAGAGGTATGGAGAAATGGGAGTGAGGAATTTACACAGGGGCACAAACTAATTTGGGGGATGATGGATATGTTCATTGTATTGATCATGGTGATGGTTTCGTGCATGCACATGTCAAATCTTATAAAGTATGTACTTTAAATATGGGCAATTTACTATAGTCAATTATAGCTCAATAAAGCTGTTTTTAAAAAGGAGTGGTGCTGGGCGCTACTTCAGTGGTGGGCGAGAGACTGGACGCCAGCCTCAAGTCCCTGCCTCAACAAAGACCCCAGGCCCCAAGGTACCCTGAGGGCCTCTCACAAGACATGATGCTGGGGAACTTTACAGTTGCGGTGGATGGGAGTTGGAGTCGGAGAAAGTTGTAGTTTAAGGAAAGTAAAGCAATGTGACACTTCGTGTACAATTGAGGCAACCAGACTACACAATCACATCAGACAACCAGCTCCACAAACATAAGTAAGATACATAGTCACAGTGCTGTTTTCAGGTTTTGTAATATTGCAAGGCAGAAAAACATCCTTCCCAAGGTTGCAGGGCAAACAGCTAACAAGGCTTCAAACTGACACGCTGTGTGTGAAGTACATAGAAATGCTGTGGTAACACAGAGGAGGTGGTCATTAATTCTAAGGGAAAGGGACAAAAAGTGTTAGAAACTTCACCAGAGGCCTGATATGACGAGTTCTGCAAGTAAAGAAGTGAGAGAAAGGATATTTCAGTAGAGGAATGAGTATTTTTCAAAGGCCTGGAAGAGAAAAGATGCCTTTTTTAAATAAGTGGGGCTTACAATAATAATCTGAGGGGGCTAGACCCTTGGGGGTGTGTGTTTGGGAGAATTGTGAGAGATGAGGCTGGAACATTCTATTGGGAACAACTCACAGAAGTGTGGCATGGCAGGCTAAGAAAAATGGGCTTGGAGTTTCAAGATGGCGGCAGCTGCGGCGGCTGGCGCGGAGTAGCTGAGGTGGAAAAGGTGGCCACTGGGCCTCGGGCAGCCGGGAAACTTGTGGACCTTCCTCTGGCCATCTCTTAAGGGAGGACTGCTGCTGCTGGCCGGTCGTGGGGGCTCAACGCCACTTTGCCCCCGGCAGGAGAGGCTGCCTCATTTACAGGCAACAGCTTTGAAGTGTGGAGCAGGAAAAGAACTGATTCTTAGCTGCAAAAGTGAGTCTTGAAACAGGGAACATGGCGCCAGGGCTGCTGTGGATGCAGCCAGGATCCCGGAGGCTGGGGCCGCACTGAAGGCGGCCAGCTGCCCTATCCAGGATTCGAGGTTTCAGGCTGGCATTAAAGAAGACTCCTGGGAGCGCCCGAGCGGCCCCGCGACTGAACAGCCCGAGGCGGCAGCGCCGAGAACACGGAAGGCAACAAACCAGAGACAGAGCGAGCGCCCGACCTGGCACAGCACTGTGAGTGATCCCTGGCACAGCTCTGTTCGGGGGGTGGATGCCCGCGCGGCTCCCCGCCTGCACCACCAGGCCACTCACTGCCCCGGTGCTGCCTCCATTTTCCCAGGTGCGGGCAGCTCCGCCCTGCTCGGCCATCACTGAGCCCATTTGCTTGGCCTGGCGCGGGGCTTTCCGGACCCTGCGGGCCGGCCTCCTCTCCCACTCCCTCCACGGTTCTCTGGCAGGGCTGGGGGTGTGGGGCGTCCCGACCAGTGTTGGGAGGGCTAGGAAGTATGGGCGGGCCGACTGTCACTCCACCACACCCTGGACTCCGGCCCCGGTAAACTTCCTGTTACTGGGAGGCAGATACCATCTCTGCGACCACCAGTTTGGAAAAAAGCCTAACGAATTTCTGGTTGGGAATAGTGTGGTAGGAGAGTTCCCAGGTCTGCTTGAACCTGCCGGAGAGCAGGCTGCAGGCGGGCACTAGACTCGGTTTATACCGGGAGGATACAAAGGTGAACAAGACCCGAGAAAGATCTACACAGTGCTACAAAGGCACCCAGAGAGACCGGTCGTCTGTGCCTAGCAGAAACCTGGTAGACTTCCTGGGCGAGGCGGTGCTGAGCAGGGTCTTGAAGGCCCAGCTGATAGACGAGGGGTGCAGAAGACACGCCCCAACCCAGCACAGTGTGCACAGAGGGGGGAGACGTGCGGCCAGGGAGGCGGAGACTCGACAGAAACCACACACCCGGTGGGGTCGCCACTGCACGATCTAACAGCCTGGGCCAGAGCACACGGAACGGGGAGAAGTCCTGTACAGAAAGTGAAAGCTCAACAGAGATCACACACCCTGTGGTACGTGATCCACCAGCCCAGCAGAGTACAAGCTGACCAGAAAGGTGGATCCCCGGAGAAGCCCAAGACCCGAGGCAACCACACACACAAGACACTAGAGGCCAACTGAGCAGTCACGGCGGGAGCCATACCAAATTGGCAACCACAGCAACATCCTAGTTAGTCATTAGTCTTAAACCGGTGGACTGTGAAACCCCCTGCCACAATGAATAAACACGAAAAAAAAGACACCAGAAATACAAAAAATCAAGAAAGTATACCACCAAAAGTTAATAAATCTCATACTCTAGATCCTATAGAACAAGAAGCCCTTGAAATAACTGACAAGGAATTTCGAGTGATAATTCTAAGGAAACTGAATGAGATACAAGAAAACTCAGCTAGACATCATGATGAAATGAGGAAAAGTATACAGGATCTGAAAGAGGAAATATACAAGGAAATCAATGTCCTGAAAAAAAATGTAGCAGAACTTGCTGAACTGAAGAAGTTATTCAGCGAAATAAAAAACACAACGGAGAGTTTAACCAGCAGGCTTGTCGAAGTTGAAGAGAGAACCTCTGAACTTGAAGATGGGCTGTTTGAAATAACACAAGCAGACAAAAAGAAAGAAAAAAGAATCAAGGACATGGAAGAAAATCTGAGAGAGATATCAGACAACCTCAAGCGCTCAAATATCCGAGTCATGGGTATTCCAGAAGGGGAGGAAAATGGAGATTCCATTGAAAACATATTCAACAAAATAGTGGCAGAAAACTTCCCAGGTATAGGAAAAATCACAGATCTTCAGATCCAGGAAGCTCAACGATCTCCAAACGTATTCAACCCAAAAAGGCCTTCTCCAAGACATGTCATAGTCAAATTGGCAAAACTCAGAGACAAAGAGAGAATCTTAAAAGCTGCAAGAGAGAAGCGTCAAATCACCTATAAGGGAGCCCCAATCAGGTTAACATCAGACTTTTCATCCCAAACCCTAAAAGCTAGAAAGGAATGGGATGATATTTTCAAAATACTAAAAGACAAAGATTGCCAGCCAAGAATACTCTACCCTGCAAGGCTATCCTTCCGAAATGAGGGGCAAATAGTATATTTCTCAGACAAACAAAAACTGCGGGAGTTCACTACCACAAGACCACCCTTACAAGAAATCCTCAAGGGAGTACTGGGTTTGGTTCCTGAAAAATAACTACCACTGCCATAAAAACCTAAGAAAAATCTAAACCCGCTAGTACAATAAAAATGGCATTCATGAAGAGAAAACAAGCTAACAAAAACACTATCTACAACCTAAGGAACCAACAAACAAAGAAACCAAACAGTAAATCAGAAAGCAAGGAACAAAAGACACCTAAGACAACCAAACAACCAATAAAATGCTAAGAATAAATCAACACCTTTCAATAACAACTCTTAATGTTAAAGGCTTAAATTCCCCAATTAAAAGACACAGACTGGCTGACTGGATCAAAAAGCAGGACCCAACTATATGCTGCCTACAAGAGACCCACCTCACCCATAAAGATTCACACAGACTAAGAGTGAAAGGATGGAACAAGATTTACCATGCAAACAGAAAAGAAAAACGAGCTGGAGTGGCTATTCTTATATCTGACAAAATAGACTTTAAACTAAAAACCATAAAAAGAGACAATGAGGGACACTACTTAATGATAAAAGGACTGATCCATCAAGAAGACATAACAATCATAAATATGTACGCACCCAATGTTGGAGCAGCCAGATTTATAAAACAAACTCTATTAGACCTAAAGAAGGAAATAGACACTAATACCATAATAGCAGGGGACCTGAACACTCCACTGTCAATATTAGACAGATCATCTAGGCAAAGAATCAGTAGAGAAACACAAGATCTAAACAAGACTCTAGACCAATTGGAATTGGCAGATATCTACAGAACATTCCACCCAACAACCTCAGAATATTCATTCTTCTCATCAGCACATGGATCATTCTCCAAGATAGATCACATATTAGGTCACAAATCAAGTCTCAATAAATTCAAAAAAATTGGAATTATCCCATGTATCTTCTCAGACCACAATGGATTAAAACTAGAAATTAATAACAAATGAAACTCTGGAAACTATACAAACACATGGAAATTAAACAGCATTCTACTTAATGACATATGGGTCCAAGAAGAAATCAAGCAGGAAATCAAAAAGTTTATTGAAACTAATGAAAACAATGATACATCATACCAAAACCTGTGGGATACTGCAAAAGCAGTATTGAGGGGAAAATTTATTGCATTAAACGCTCACTTCAGAAGAATGGAAAGATGGCAAGTGAACAACCTAACACTTCACCTTAAAGAACTAGAAAAACAAGAACAATCCAATCCTAAAGTTAGCAGACGGAAAGAAATCATTAAGATCAGAGCAGAACTGAATGAAATTGAAAACCAAAAAACAATTCAAAAGATCAACGAATCAAAAAGTTGGTTTTTTGAAAAGATAAATAAAATTGACAAACCATTAGCATGGCTAACAAAAAAAAGAAGAGAGAAGACTCAAATAACAAAAATTAGAAATGAAAAAGGCGATATTACAACTGATTCATCTGAAATACAAGGAATCATTCGAGACTACTATAAACAACTATACGCCAACAAATTTGAAAATCTGGAGGAAATGGATAAATTTCTGGACACACACAAGCTCCCAAAACTGAACCGTGAAGACGTAGAAAATTTGAACAGACCAATAACAATAAAGGAGATTGAAGGTGTTATCAGAAGGCTCCCAACAAAGAAAAGCCCAGGACCAGATGGATTCACAGCAGAATTTTACCAAACATTCAAACAGGAATTGACACCGATTCTTTACAAACTATTCCAAAAGATTGAAATGGACGCAAATCTCCCAAACTCATTCTATGAAGCAAACATCATCCTGATACCAAAACCAGGTAAAGATATAACCAAAAAAGAAAACTACAGGCCGATATCCTTGATGAATATAGATGCAAAAATCCTCACTAAAATACTAGCAAACAGAATACAGCAACACATACGAAAAATTATTCATCACGATCAAGTGGGATTCATCCCAGGGATGCAAGGTTGGTTCAACATACGCAAATCAATAAATGTGATACACCATATTAATAAAGTTAAACACAAGGACCATATGATCATCTCTATAGATGCTGAAAAAGCATTTGATAAAGTTCAGCACTCATTCATGACAAAGACCCTCTATAAGTTAGGTATAGAGGGAAAGTATCTCAACATAATTAAAGCCATATATGACAAACCCACTGCCAATATCATCCTGAATGGGGAAAAGCTGAAAGCTTTTCCTTTAAGAACAGGCACCAGACAAGGATGCCCACTCTCACCACTCCTATTCAACATAGTGTTGGAAGTACTAGCCAGAGCAATCAGAGAAGAGAAGGAAATAAAGGGCATCCAGATTGGAAAAGATGAAGTCAAACTGTCCCTGTTTGCAGATGACATGATCCTATATATCGAACAGCCTAAAACCTCTACAAAAAAACTGTTGGAATTGATAAATGATTTCAGCACAGTAGCAGGATACAAAATCAACACCCAAAAATCAGTAGCATTTCTTTTCTCCAATAGTGAACATGCAGAACGAGAAATCAAGAAAGCCTGCCCATTTACAATAGCCACCAAAAAAATAAAATACTTAGGAATTGAGTTAACCAAGGAGGTGAAAAATCTCTATAATGAGAACTACAAACCACTGCTGAGAGAAATTAGAGAGGATACAAGAAGATGGAAAGATATTCCATGCTCTTGGATTGGAAGAATCAACATAGTGAAAATGTCCATACTACCCAAAGTGATATACAAATTCAATGCAATCCCCATCAAAATTCCAAAGACATTTTTCTCAGAAATGGAAAAAACTATTCAGACATTTATATGGAACAATAAAAGACCACGAATAGCCAAAGCAATGCTCAGCAAAAAAAATAAAGCTGGAGGCATAACACTACCTGACTTTAAGCTATACTACAAAGCTATAATAACCAAAACAGTATGGTACTGGCATAAAAACAGACACACTGACCAATGGAATAGAATAGAGAATCCAGAAATCAACCCACACACTTACTGCCATCTGATCTTTGACAAAGGCACCAAGCCTATTCACTGGGGAAGGGACTGCCTCTTCAGCAAGTGGTGCTGGGATAACTGGATATCGATATGCAGGAGAATGAAACTAGATCCATACCTCTCACCGTATACTAAAATCAACTCAAAATGGATTAAGGATTTAAATATACACCCTGAGACAATAAAACTTCTTAAAGAAAACATAGGGGAAACACTTCAGGAAATAGGACTGGGCACAGACTTCATGAATACGACCCCAAAAGCACGGGCAACCAAAGGAAAAATAAACAAATGGGATTATATCAAACTAAAAAGCTTCTGCTCAGCAAAAGAAACAATTAAAAGAGTTAAAAGACAACCAACAGAGTGGGAGAAAATATTTGCAAAATATACATCTGACAAAGGATTAATATCCAGAATATATAAGGAACTCAAACAACTTTACAAGAAGAAAACAAGCAACCCAATTAAAAAATGGGCAAAAGAGCTAAGTAGGCATTTCTCTAAGGAAGATATCCAAATGGCCAACAGACATATGAAAAAATGCTCAACATCACTCAGCATCCGGGAAATGCAAATCAAAACCACATTGAGATACCATCTAACCCCAGTTAGGATGGCTAAAATCCAAAAGACTATGAATGATAAATGCTGGCGAGGCTGCGGAGAAAAAGGAACTCTCATACATTGTTGGTGGGACTGCAAAATGGTGCAGCCTCTATGGAAAATGGTATGGAGGTTCCTTAAACAATTGCAAATAGATCTACCATACGACCCAGCCATCCCAGTGTTGGGAATATACCCAGAGGAATGGAAATCATCAAGTCGAAGGTATACCTGTTCCCCAATGTTCATCGCAGCACTCTTTACAATAGCCAAGAGTTGGAACCAGCCCAAATGCCCATCATCAGATGAGTGGTTACGGAAAATGTGGTACATCTACACAATGGAATACTACTCAGCTATAAAAACGAATGAAATACTGCCATTTGCAACAACATGGATGGACCTCGAGAGAATTATATTAAGTGAAACAAGTCAGGCACAGAAAGAGAAATACCACATGTTCTCACTTATTGGTGGGAGCTAAAAATTAATATATAAATTCACACACACACATACACACATACACACACAAACCGGGGGGGGGGGAAGAAGATATAACAACCACAATTATTTGAAGTTGATACAACAAACAAACAGAAAGGACATGGTTGGGGGGGAGGGGGGAGGGAGAAGGGAGGGAGGTTTTGGTGATGGGGAGCATTAATCAGCTACAATGTATATCGACAAAATAAAATTTAAAAAAAATAAAATAAAATAAAATAAAACTTCATGTTAAAAAAAAAAAAAAAAAGAAAAATGGGCTTTATTCCTGTCTATAAAAGGGAGGTGTTGCCATAGATGATCAAGCAGAGTAATGTGTTCCAATTGGTATTTTGGAAAGATAACTCTACAAGTAGCATAAGAGACTTCAAAAAACGTTTTATTGTACAGCTGCATATTCCCTTCAAACAAGACAGTTAAAACCTGAATTCAAAAAGCAGATAAATTGGGTGATAATTTCCTTTGAAGTTTGGAAAGGGGTCTGCTGCTGAGCTCCTCTGGAGGAGAGCTATCAACAAACAGCAGATGCCCTTTTTTGTTTGAAGATTTTGAATAAAGTGCTGACACTTCATTGTACATTTCTGTAGTGAAAGTGCTGTCACCTCCTTATAAAAAATTTAGATAGAGCAGAGAAAAAAAAAAATCACCCCTATTCACACCAATCTAGATGCCATTAAACACCACCACTAGCATTTTGGTGTGTTTTCTTTCAAAGTTATCCTTCTTGCATAAAACATATAAAATTTCATTCACCTAATTTCTGATATAAACTCTTTGAGAGAAGGCACCATAATTTATGTTCTTTCCAATGCCTTGCTTATTTTTAGACACTTGATTTTTTATTTTATTTTTTTAATATTAAGGTAATGGATTCTACTGTGTTACATAACCAGGTAAAACCTGACAGAAAAAAAATGTAAAATCTGAGCTGTCTTTTTATGGAATTTGACCATGATCCTACTGGTACCTTTGAACAACAAGTTTACACTATCTTGAGGATTTCCAATTTCTAGTTGACTCTGAACCAAGCTCTAATAATAAATATAATTGAAAATATAAAGAATTACTCTAATTATAAAGATGAGTCAATTGATAATAATAATAATAATTCCTGGTACAAGCCAAATCATTGAGAATCTTCTTACTAGGCAAAAATAAAAGCACACTTGAGCTTCTTATTCACAAAATCAATATATTGTAACTCCCTGAAATGTAAAATATTTAATCACAGGAACATTGTTTATGAGGCCACTTCACAGGCTGAATAATTCTCAGAATTAGTTGAAATCAACAGATTCATTTAGCATTAAAATCATATAATCTTTTCTCAGACAGAAAAACACTCTCTTGAGATCCATTTGATATTTCAACTCTGCCCAGCCTTCTACCCCCATGAAAAATGTAAAATTGAAATGGAAAAGAAGTTGACCATCAGATTTCACGACCAACACACCGGGGACATTGGCTCAAACCACCCAGAGAGCTGAACGTTCACATGCTAAAGGGCAGCAGTCCTCAAACTTGGCTGCACTCTGAACCACCTGGCAACTTCTGCAAACAGGATGCCTGGGCCCCATCCTAGACCATTTAAGGTGGAGGCTAGGCATCTGAGTGTTTAAAACATTCCCCACATGATTCTATGGCACAGTGAGGAGTAAGAACCAGCGGGCTAGCTAGAGCAAACTCACTGGGAAGCACATAAACACCTAACAAGAGCCATCACTACCTGCGCAGGTGCTTCTTCCTCAGGTGCATCTTGGTGGACAGGCAGGTTACTCTTCTTCACCAAATAGGTTTTATGACTTACTTTTGAGTGTTCCTTTAACACAAATGACACGCAGTTAACAAGATAGGTTCCGCTTGAGTTCTGAAGGCCACTTTATTGTATGTACCCAGCCAGGATCTGACTGGCTCTAGTGACGCAATGCTTCCCTGCTGCAGACAGATGAGCAATGCAAGTGGCTGGATGGAGCCCTCTTGATAGCTCCTTTTCCCTATGGCTGCCTCGAAATTCCCCAAACCTTGCTTTCCTAGTCTCTCTAGAAACGTCTGCTACCCATCCTCCCTGGACTCAGGTTTCCCATCACAGAGCTGCCTTAAATATGAGGCTGATGATGGCCCGAGGTTCCCCACCATGAACCAAGCCTCTGCTTGGGAGAGAACCACCTCCAAGCTGCCCCTCCTAGCACGTCCGGTCCTCTGTCCGACCTCTGCACGGTTCTTTCAGAATGCCCTCCTCCTCGGCTCTGCCCCTCTAAACTCCACTGTTCTCCTCGGACCCAGTTTAGGCCCGACCCCCTCCTTCTATAAAACCCCTCAACCTGCTCCTCCTCCCCATCTTTGCTCCTATGTACCTACAGGACTTCAGTCTTCTACTATTACTGTTTCACACGTGTCTTATCTGTCCAACTATTTACAAGTAAAACTGCAAATGCTAGAAGAGTAGGTATTTTGAGTCGGATATTTAAGTATTGGTCTACCTTGTGATATCTAAGTGCCTGTGGAGGAGTTACTTAACTTCTCTGCTATGGGGAACAAATGAGATGAACTACGAGAAAGCTCTAGTTCAGAGCCTGGCACATACAACTGAATTGTACCATATGCTCATTTAACTTATATTAATTCATCTGTATGCACTGGGGGGATGGGGGGGAGGGAGAGAAAAACAGATTGATTTCAGTGGTGTGGCGGTTCTACTCAACGAGTGTGTGACCCAGTGACTGTGAGATGGGAGACAGCATCTCAGGCCCGCAGGCCTCTCACAGGAGGGGCATTCCAGGGTGCTCAGGGTCTTCTTAGCATTTAAATATCCATGTCTTTATCATACAACATGGTCTCCAAACAGAGGCCAGCTATTTCATCTGGAGCTCTACTAAAGCAGCAGCAATCTGCTCCAACTCTAGAGACCCTCCTGAGAGACGGAAGGATGAATTTCCAATATGGCATCTTGAAGGAATTTTCTAGAATCATCTCAGCTGCTCTCAGACCCTGTCTTATGTAGACTTTAGAACCTTACACCCTGTAGGCAGTTGAATTCAATGAATGCTAGTCTCTTTTCCCTCCTTATTGGCAAGCACTTATACTCATTTGCAACTTTCTGCATCTAATCTAGTTCTGGACTAACATAGCTACTCAATAAATATTGTACTTATTGACTGATTCATGAGAAACACAATCAACAAGTGTTTTTAATACTAGCCTTTCCTAACTGAGTATTTCACATATCCTCATCATCTTGTCCCCAGTAAACCATAACAAAGTAAAGCTTCAATTAGGTCTGATAGCTTTCCTGTTTAAAAACATTTTTGCATGATTATCTCTACAATAAAACTTTATCTTTTCTATGAGATCATTACTTTTAACGCCTGCTCAATTCAGTTAGTTCTACACCAGTAGAACAATGCTTCCTCTGGGAGAATGAATTTACCTCTGGTCCTCTTCCCATCTTCTTTCTAATTTCCCTCATGTCATTGTGGTACTGTTGGCGTATTTCCTCTAGCTGCTTCCAATATTCCTGGAAAGCAAACCCAATCCAAAAACTTTAAATATTTGTGAACAACTTAACAAAAATAATCTCTATACCACTCACAATTTTTTAAATGTGTAATATAAAATAAGAATTAGAAAACCTGTTGCTCCTAAAGATGATAATTGGCCTCATGTTTTGGCTATGGTACTTCATGTCCTGGGAGGGATACAGTGGCTGGAAATACAGATCTCACTTCTCCTATACACTCAGTGGGTTAATGATATTCAGTTACTTTACATACCCCACTTTTATGTATAATCCTGTTATGGGTTGAGTTTTGTCTACCCCAAAAAAGATATGTTGAAGTCCTAACCCTCACTGCTTCAGAATGTGACCTTATTTGCAAATAGGGTCACTGCAGATGTCATTAGTTAAGATGATGTCATACTGGAGTAGGGTGGGTCCCCAGTTCAATATGACTGATTGTCCTTATAATAAGATGGCCATGTGAAGACAAAGACACACAAGGAGAGCTCATGTGACAAAGGCAGAGAATGGAATTATGCCAAACATTGCCAAAAAAACCCCAGAAGCTAGGGAGAGACAAAGGATTCCCCTATAGGTTTCAGAGGGAGTGCGGCACTGCTGACACCTTGATTTTGAACTTCCAGCCTCCAGAACTGTGAAATTTCTGTGGTTTTAAGCCACCTGGTTTGTTGCACTTTGTTACAGCCCTAGGAAACTAACACAAATTGTAAATATGTTAATGATGGACAATTACTTTATCCATCCAAAGTAAAAAGCCTTATGAACTTAGCTATGTTGCATTCTCTGAGAAGGTAAAATACATAGTCGTACATAACTCTGTATCCCCTACAACACCCAGTATGGTGCTTTATATATTTAGTGTGTCCAACAAGCATTTGTGCAACAGACCCTCTCAGGTGCTTGGTAGGAGACAGAAGCAACACCGCATTACAGTGCAAAAGACAATGATACAAGCAAAGTGGTAGTCCTGGAATTAGACTGTTTTTAACCTGTTCCCTCATTCTGTTTTTCCTAATCTGCAGCTCCTGGAATCTAGGCTCTTCTCCACCACTTCTTAGTTCTTGTCTCTGGTTGTCATTTGGCTCAGCTGAAGATGGACGAAGACCCTATTTATTGAATGAAATAATTTATAAGACATACTTGCATTTTGGAAACATCTTCTGATTTTACTTTGACTTTTTCCTATAAACAAGAATTATATCACCAAGCACACTCAGTATTTGGAGGGTTTCTTTTAATGGTAAATAGCAGAATTTTCTTAATTCAAGTATGAAATGTTAAACAATTTTTAAAAATTAATTAAACCATTTATGTTGTTTATACTGAGCAATTGATACCTTCTGTTATTATCTGAGACACCTAGATTCATTTTCTGAATTGGAAAATTATAATTGTGAAATTGAAGCTTTGAAAAGGTTTAGCAGCCCCAAAGCATAAGATTAGATATAAGAATAGAAATACAGGTTTTGGGCAGTTCAAAATAAGAGTGACACAAGTAAGATCCATATCTAGCCTCTCTCAGCCCCAGAATTCTGACATGGTACTTGAGGGTAAAGGTTAACATCCAATTTAAATAAAGTACATAGTCACTTTTTAAAAAATTGTGTAGAAGATTCTTTAATAAAATAGAATCAAAACACTGCAGCACTGAAAGGGACCTTGGAACTCATCTACTCCAAAACTATCATTTACAGAAAAGGAAACTGAGGCTCAGAGAGGTTGCATGAACTGCCCAAGGCCACACAGCAAGTAATAGAGCCAGGGAAAAAACCGGGCTCCCCAGACTCTGATTCAAGCCTGTTTCCACTATCCTTCTGTAGTTATTCAAAACAGGGAAAGGCTGGAGGGTAGTCTTGACCTTTTACCGGAATGAACTTTGACTTAAGGATCCATGAGTGTCTGTGAACAGAGAAACTATTAAGAAATTCCTGATTGCTTCCCATATTTGGTATTTTACTTACCAATTGCTTTTCCACCTTCACCTTATATTGTTGAGCTTCAAATTTCCTCTGAAGGTACTCAGCAGGCCTTAGGAAATAAGAATATTAAGCTTGAATAGAAATTTTAACTAATCTTAGGCACCAATTTGACAAGTAGATTTTCAGCTTAGGAATGAGATACAAAATTCACCTGTGGCCTGACGTTCCAAGTTCAAGAAGTAGTTCAAAGTTACAGAATGTTTACATCGTAAAATAAAATTTTGGAATCAAGAGGAAAGATGGATAAAGAGGGAAGAATAATTAGAAATACGGGAGAAAAACGAAAAGATGCTGATCCAGTGAATTTTCTTCAGGGCAGGATTCAGTCCTTCCATAGTCTATAATATGTTTGGGGTAGGGAAACAAACCCATGCCCAGATCAAGTCTTGCTTTGTGCAGGTATCTAACCTGCAGCTTGTCACTCCTGACTTAACACTGGTTGCTTGTCTGTTTCCTGTGCTACGTGCTGAGCTCCTTGAGAGCAGCGTGGTGCCCCATCCCTTTACCTCTGCTTGTAATGCTGGCACATAAATGCTTAACGAAGAAAGAAATGATGCTTTTAGCTGTCTCTCGAAATGTTATGGTATTTTGCGAGCATAGTTCTGGTCAAACCATTTTCAGGTTTATACCTATGCTTTATATATCTATATCTGTTTTTTTTTCTTTCTTTTTTCTTCAAAAGATGACTGGTAAGGGGATCTTAACCCTTGACCTGGTGTTGTCAGCACCGCACTCTCCCAAGTGAGCCAACTGGCCATCCCTATATAGGGATCCAAACCCACGGCCTTGGTGTTATCAGCACCGCACTCTCCCAAGTGAGCCACGGGCCAGCCCTTCTATCTATATCTTTTGCAGAATTCCATGCAAAGAATTTCTATAATTTCTGGTTCTGGTTACTAAATAAAAACTACTGCATTTCAAATTATAGTATGAACTATGTGATAAAGATTTGGGGAAATACCAGCAACTTCTAGGGTTCCAAAGGCAGAACTATCACCTCACAATTCACTCCTGTAGGAAAGTCTTGATGAGCAGTCTCCAATTTACAGAATCAAGTTCATAATCAGTCAAGTTTAGAAATATGATGAAATGACAAGCTAGTTAAGGTCTCTGGGTCTTAGTTCCTCATCTGTAAAATGGACACAGTGTCATTTCACAAAGGTTGACATGAGGATTAGGAGAGATTAGGGCTGTGAAGGTGCCTGGGCAATGTCCAACACATAGATAGTGCCTGAATCAAACGCGGGCTAAATTGTAGCAGTCATCAAAAACGTAACTGGCACAGGCAACGATATCTTCATGAGTAAAACTAGTCAGTCACCCAAGGGCTGTCCAAAAGACAAAGTCTCTCCATGTCTCTTTCTCTCTCCTCTAACGCTGTTCAAATTCCTCTTCCTCCATCTGATGGCCTGGAATCAGAGCTCAGCAGAGAAAGCTGGGGGTGTACATTGAGGAGGGGTTACACCAGGCCTTAGAGGAGCATCCGTCCTCATAGGATGGGGCTGTGATGGGCACGGCATACAAGGAAGAGAAGGACCTTCCTACCACTTCATGTGAGAGCCTGGGAAATAAAATCATACATAACCAAAATAATCAGCGGTTTGACAGCTCTCACATCTACACAAAGAGTGGAAGATACATTTTCCCAGTGGCTGAGAAAAGGAAAAAGGAGTTTTGTGGCTGCTCCCAGTTCCTACATAAAATATATGTCTCATTGATTGAGTCCTACATGGATATTACGCTTTGAACTAATGGAACACATAACTTCTGATGATCACGAGGGTAATTCAAAATGTGTTCTGATGACGTATAAAACCATAACAGCACCCAATATCTTTTAAAAATAAAATATCTACTTTTCTCATCATTCTTTTCTGAAAAAAATCAATCTTTTATCATTCCTGCTTATCTAATTTTCACTATTGATGAGATCACTTCAACAATAAATAACCACAGTTACCAAAGTTAGCAAACTCACAACTCTGAACCAAAAAAAATATGATGACAAAATCATTTTAAAAAATAACTCTCAGACATAGGTCCTCAGGCCTGTGATGGGTGTCAATTACTCTAGACATAGGAATACTCTCAACATCAGTGGGAAAAAACAATTGAAAATATTGTAGACCTGCAGAAATTTGTAATGGAGTAAACTTTTTGAAAAACTACCATAAGAGAAGTCTAAGCATAATTATTTTCTTTTCAATACTCCATATCTTAAAAATCCCTAGACTATAAAAGCTGAATGAAATATATTTCACTTTTCGAAACATCTCTAATAATCATTTGATTCTAATAATTCAATTGTTAATGATTTGTATTGATATCCTCTTTGGAAAATGAAACATACATAACTACTTTCTTTTTTTTTTTTTCTTTTTCGTGACCGGCACTCAGCCAGTGAGTGCACCGGCCATTCCCATATAGGATCCTAACCTGCGGCGGGAGCGTCGCTGCGCTCCCAGCGCCGCACTCTCCCGAGTGCGCCATGGGCTCGGCCCCATAACTACTTTCTTTCATAGTTATAAATAAATATATTATATATAAATATATTATTTATTATAACTATTTATATTTATATTTTCATTATAAATAGTGGAATTTTGAGGAAGGAAAAAATACTAAGAATTCAAGAGTACGAATCTGTGCCCACAGTTAAAGGGCTCCATGAATAAGAAGATAAGCCACATCAGATTTCAGATGGAAAAGTTAAGTGAACTGTGAGTTAAGTGTTTAAAGTGAAGAGTTTGAAAATTCTTCCTGGATTGTCTTAGGAGAGTTTAGAAGGAATTCAGAAAAAAGAATGTTGATATATAAAGATATTTTCCAAGGACCAAATCTTACGTTAGACTATGACATTACCATTGACCTGGAGATGGACTGTGATTTTCTCCCTGATTATAATTCTCCTCAACTCCAGTATCGTTTTTAGGAACATAGTGATAACTTGGTTCGTGGGCTCTCTTCCTCAACAAGTCAAGTTGAGCATAATAATAATCATAATGTCCACAGACTGCAGCAAGTTTGGGCCTTTCTATCATTTTCATCTGAGGAATAAAAAAAAAAAGATTTTTTGAAAAACATAATATAAATCTATAATAATTGATAATTTGATAGCTACCATAACTAACACAAGGCACTGAAACTGTATTTTTGTTGTTTTTGCTCTAGACTTGTTTTCAGAGTAAAATAATCTTAGAGTCTCCAAATCCAGGAGTTGAAAAAGACCTTAGAAGTCTAAGTACGGTGGTACAGTAGTCTGTAATTTTGCTAAGGTGTGGATATGAATCATGCATACTCCATGGCTAGTGTGCAAAAAATACTTACCTGGTGAGTATGCCTAGCCAACCCAAGATCTGAAATTAACTCAGAATTCTTGTTTTCTATTTTCCATAAGTTTAATTATACTTCACTATACTTTATGGGAGAATAAATGCTACTGTGCAACTCACAAATTTGGGGATTTGCAACATATTTAGTTTCTGATACATTGACTAAATGCCAAATGGCATCATGACTTGAAGAAAGGAAGATGCTGAGTTATTCAGCGTCATTCTTTTGAAGAAAACACAAGGAAGGTCGCATAACAGCACTGATGGGCAAATTACTGTCCCAAGCTACTCCTCATCACCCTTTCCAACCAGAACTGAGAGGAGAACCATAAACAAAAGTTTATCTCAGAGCTGAGTAGAGGCCTCTGAATACTGAGCTAGAAAAATCAGACCAAATTAAGATATGAAAGCAGTCAAGACCTTGCTGCTAAAGAGTGAAGCAGGGCCAATTTAACTTTACATGTGGCAACTCTGCCTACTTAACAGTTGATAACAAAAGTGAAAAAAGATAAACCACTGGAAAGACCTAGGAACTGATAGTTAGTAATATGAATAATAAACAAATGATTAAAACTGAAATGTCCTCATTGTAAAAAAGAACATGCTACATTCTTTGTTCTTTTAATGATATATGGTTTATATGTATGTTAGATTGAACCATATGGAATTGTAGGTATTTGACCATCTTTAACCTCCAAGTGGGACTTTCATATAGTTCTATTTAAATATTAAAGTAAATGTATAAAATTTGGTTTATTAATCTAGACATAAATTATATGTTTATTTTTAAAGTCTTTTAAAGTGAGTAGTTTTCTTCGTTTTACAATTTCACCTGTATACAACCCATAAGAAGGTACTACTAATTACTTGTTAAAAAAATGGTTAGAAATAGGGCTGGTTAGTTAGCTTAGTTGGTTAGAGGGTGGTGTTGATAACACCAAGGTCAAGGGTTCAGATCCCCATACTGGCCAGCCACCAAAAAAAAAACGTTAGAAATAGAGAGAAGTATTGGAAGGAAATAAACAGCTTCTTTAGGATTTTTCTCTAAAATCCCACACAGTAATGGGAATTTCAGAGGTGGAGACCCATTTATTTCACTGCATCAGCCGAAGCTTTTCAAAGGATTAGAACAAATGTCAACCTGCTCCACAGCTTTCCTAACTCAATCCACCTTGAATCTTTCAGATGCTATTTCCCTCCTACAGGTCTAACACAGTGTTCTGAATCACAGCATACTCTAAAAATTCTTTAATAAAGTTAAGCCACATTTTATCAAATAGAGGGCAGTAATTTTTTTTTTTTTTTTTTTTTTTTTAATCTTTTTCGTGACCGGCACTCAGCCAGTGAGTGCACCGGCCAGTCCTATATAGGATCCGAACCTGCAGCGGGAGCGTTGCCGCGCTCCCAGCGCCGCACTCTCCCGAGTGCGCCACGGGCTCGGCCCTAGAGGGCAGTAATTTAACCATAATTCCAAAAATCTCTATATATCAAGTAAACATTTAGTAAATATATTTCCAAATAGTCCTCTAATTATACCATAAGCCTTCTCTAAAAATATAATTCTTCAATTAAAAGGCAATATTCATCACTTTTATACCACAAGCATTGCACTAGCATGACCTAAAAAACACTGCTGAAGTGGACTCAAATAACTAAGCATACAGAATCCCTAGGGAAAGATCAATTATTATATAATACAAACTTCTCAATTACATATACCACATTAGAATTAAGAGTATAAAATGCAGGGTATTTTCTGTCACTATGTTACCTACTTGTCCTATGTAGAAAAATCTTATTTATTCAAAGGAATTAGAAGTATTTCAGTTATAAAGAGAAAACTAAAACAAATATATGCTTCTGAGAAAACACAGCATTCTTTTTTAAAAATATAACAACTAGAAGTTGTCCAAAGAAGTACCACTTTAATTACCGAATGATTTTATTAGAAGTACAAAACTGATGAACTCCAAATTCATGATCCTGTACGTTGTGAACATGTGCAGGTAGGTCTATCATAATACACCACAGCCAAAGAAACAAAGGGAGGTTTAGTACAACTTACAGATACAGGTTTCTGGGCTCCTGCTGGTGATCTCCATTCATGTCTATGTAATAGATCCTTCCTTTTCATTGGCTCGGATATCCTTGATCTTGGTGGGCACTTTCCCTGGAATCTCACTTTATGGATTTTAGAATCTTATTTAACCAAAATAAAACAACTTCAATTTTAAAAAATTTCTACATCTTTTATATTGATACTTGTAAGAGTATAAACATAAACTACATTTCATAACACAGTAAGTTTACTTTAGCCAGAGATATTTTACACACGGTGAGAGAAGTAGTAATGAAAAATTACTACGCATTTCCTTTGCATAGAGAAAACCATTTTTCCAGGGTTCTCTTACATATTTTCAGTAAGACATAACACTGCTTTTAAAAAATTAGGAATTAATGTTAACATTTACAGAAACAAAATGCAAGAGATAATGATACAAGTAATTAAACGTAGTCATCAGAGCTTGGGTTATTGGGCCACACCATTCACTGTGCGTTGTTGTTTGCAATTGATGAATAGGTCTTCTAACATATTTATCTTTGTCTCTATCAAAATTTGTTCTTGTTTTCCTGTCTCTCCTGTATTAGAAATATGGACAATGCACTTTCATCCCCTATTTATCTGTTTTCTAACCATTCTCAATCTAGACTGATATATAACAATGTCAAATCAAATTCAACGTGGCAAAGAGGCTCATTCATTTTCTTTTTAACCTTCCTCAATTTTAGTTTCTCCATCACACTGGATAACATTTTTCTATCACAGATTCCTTGGAGAGGTTTTTTATTCCTCCTGATGCTTTAAGTCCAGACATTCTATTATGGCTAAATACTGCTGCTCTTACTTTCACAGCACCAACTGAACTAGTAATTTTCTCTTCCTTAATGAGTACCCTCCCCCTCTTACACACACACACACACACACACACACACACACACACACACGCACGCACGCACACACGCACGCAGAGCAGTTCATCACTTCAGGTGGTTCTTAACACCACGACTAAAATTATTTTCTCTACTTATCATTACCGTACTGTAAAATATCACCTGGGATCACATAGTAACGGTTCTCACACTGTTACCAATTAGGCCCAAGATTAGATCCTAGCTTCCACTCCAGAGAATTCTTAATTGCCAGTCCATCCTCTCTACTTCAGAAAACTAAGCTCACTTCAGCCTCCCATGTCTGTCTGTGAACATTATCCCACTCCATCCCTTCCCTACACAAAAGCTAAGTTTGGATTCAACCTCTTCAAGCATCTCTAGCATATCCTCTGCTTTGTGAAGGTTTCCTGACTAGTGAGAAGAAAGTTGCTGAATCCTCAGGTCACACATGAGCTAAATATACAAGTTTCAGGCACATCCACTAGGTGTCATTGGACAAGATTTTTTTCCTGCTTATACTGCTCATAGTTTTTAAATGTCCACGTTCAATATATTTGGTGGAATTTCCCTGCCAATGTTGCCAGCCTGCTATTAAAACTCACTGTGTGAGACACAACTAATCAATGCTTTCCGATTTCATGGTTAAATCATTCTCACCCCCAATCACCTTCCCAGCAGGTTGTGGGGCTGACGATCTTGCTCTGCATTCAAGTGTGTGATCGAATTCTTCCTGAATGACCTAAAACCATACACACGTGTCAAGGACCAACAGACCAAAATCTCTGCCAAAATCCATGCACCTCAAAACTCACCTCAGGAGTCAAATATTTGGCAATTAGATTCTCTAAAAAGGGCCTTTTCAAAATGGAATTAACAGACGGTCGATCTCGAGGAGATACTTTTAAGAGCTGAGATATCAAGGACCGTAGGTCACGAGAAAACCTTGGCGACACTGGGGCAAAATGTGCTTGACAGATCTTCAGTACTAGCTGGTGTAAGTTATTACCCTCAAACTGAAAGGACAAGGAAGAAGAGGACTAAATCAGAGAAAAGTTAAATACTGGCATCAAAGTAATAAGTAAATCAAGAAGCAAAACAATGTTTATAAACTGCAGTTAGAAGCAGTATATTTTCATCAACTAATCTTTTGTGAGTAGATATTGCAGGCAGTTACTCAATGAGATGCCATGTTATTTAAAAACAAGGTTATTTTTAGTTTTAATTTTTTCCTATTATCAAAATAACATTTACTCATTATTAAAAACTGGAAAGTATAGGAAGTTATAAGCAGTCCAGAAAGATATATATAATTTCACCACCCACAGGCGTATTTCCTTTTGATCTTTTTAAAAATAATGTTTATTTTACAGAGTTGACATTATATTGATATACCAAGTTTTATGTCTTGCTTTTTAAAAATTAGCATAAAATAAATATTTCCTCATTTCCTCAAAACTCTTCATAAAGCAGAAAATCTTCCATTGTATGAAACCATTAGCTATTTATATATAATAACAATGTTCAACACCATGATGTGGCACTAAAGGTACAGGTTTTGGTCAGATACTAGCTGTGTGGCCTTTGACAATGATAATGATGATGATAATAATAATAATAATAATAATAATAATGACAGCTGTGTAGAAAAGAGTTGACAAAGCAGGGTATCTTTGGAAAGACCTGCTTACAATGTTGGCCCTTGACTGATATCTGGGAATTCAGGAGAATTCCTACCATTCCCTAAATGTAAGAGTGGCTCTCTTTGCCTAAACTATTCATGCAAATAATAAGATTGGTGCTGAACACCTGCTTTCTTTTGGGATTCTGTAATTTTGGTGTGTCAGGTGCCTATGTGACCAGTCCCCAATAAAAACCCTGGGCATTGGATATCTAATGAGCTTCCCCCGTAGATGCTATTTCACACGTGTTGCCATAACTTGTTGCTAGAGGAATTAACACATCCTGTGTGACAATTGGGAGAAGACTCTTAGAAACTTGCATCTGCTTTTCTACAGACTTTTCCCTTTGTTGAATATTTATATTTAAAGACAATTTATTTTTAATGGGAATATGCTCCATAAACTATTCTCCAACTTCAACTTTTTACTTTATAATATTGCTTAGACATCTTTCCATGTCAGGACATACAGATCTATCATTCTTTCTAATATCCTGTCCATATAATTTTTTAACAATCTAGTGAAACCAAACATTAAGTTTTTTTCTCCCAGAAGTTAATTTCATTTATATGATTCCAATCACTCAAGATTATTCTGACGATTAACATACTTACCGGATGCTTGAGTGTGCAGAGCTCATATAAGACACAGCCAAGAGACCAAATATCCCTAGAGAAGACAAGAGTTTACATGCCAAGAAAATATCCATAATTCTTAATAAAAGCTTTTATCCTTCTAGTGCCTTACATTTGTGTAGCTTTCTAATTTTATATAGGTTGATCAGTTTTTACAAATGCTTTCAGATATATTATCAAGAATCAGATATATCATTCTTACCAAGATAAGAAGTAAAATAAAAACCAGTTGTAGTCTGTCAGAACCCTAGCAAACAAAAGGTATACAAACTTTGCTACAATCTGATGGTTCAGTATCTACTTCAACTTCACGTGTTCAAACAAAATGTGTGTATGATGAAATTTTGAGCAATTTGCTGAGTGGCAGGACTCAAACGAATTTGTTTTATCTCAAAAGATAAAGTATGGTTGATTTTCAAAGGTGTATTCTGTCCAAGTCTTTTGACGGAACCAAAGTTATATTAAGTGATAAACATAGTGTCTGGTTCTCAATAAACATTTGAAAAACGTACTTACAATATAACTTGAGCTTTGTTCCTTACAGACTTAGTAGTTAGTAAATATTTATATGTGGTTGAATAAAAAGTTATTTTATAGAGACAATTACATAATTAAATCTAAAAGATGAAGGAAAATATAATAAGAAGTCAAGGAGGTGGTCAAAGAGCGAAAACAAGAAGAATTCATTAAAGTGAGGCTAAGGGCTCAACTAGTTAGCAACGCTTACTAGGTGTGTGTGTGTGTGTGTGTGTGTGTGTGTGTGTGTGTGTGTGTGTGTGTGTGTGTGTGTGTGTGTGTGTGTGTGTGTGTGTGTGTGTGTGAGAGAGAGAGAGAGAGAGAGAGAAAGAGAGACTAAAGGTTTGGGTGCAATAGAGGGTGATTGCAGAATTTGAACGAAACAAATTTGAACTGCTTTCTAGAGTTTCTAGGAATTCACTGACCATTTGTCATCACACAGAATTTTGTCTTTTCTAGTCTTCCCTAGGCTCCAAACTTCTCTTCAGTTCCCAGAGCACCCTCTGTAGCCAGTGTGGTGAATTTATACGCCTACAGAGCTCAGGCCAGTAATGAAGATGCCATTTGCACACCTGATACCCACCTCTGTGTGTTGAGGACTATGGTGAAGTAGGGAATAGCTTGCTCATCTAAAGGGGCCAGCGGCTACTTAGCTGATTATTGCTAAGATCTTCCAATTTCCAGAAGTACCAAATTTTCATGTTTTAAAATATTTCAATGTGTAAATGCTGAATCAAATTCTTTAAGAAGCAATACAAGGAAATCAAACGATGTTGCTGACCCAGGGCTTTCAGCTCTGCTCTACACAGCCTACCTCCCCTCCAGCACTTCCCTGCCCACATTACTGCACACGTTGAGGCCAGACTCCTGGCACCACAGGATGTCTCAAAAAATGCCTGTTACTTTATTATGCAGAGGAACTTTTACCATTTTTTTTCAAGCTCCTATTCCATCTCTCCAGCTCAAAAAATTCATTTAATATACTGTCTTCAGATACAGGACATATCAGATATAAAACTGATAAGAACAGACACTACACTTGATCTTTTACTATTCTTTTTGTAAATCTCTACTATCGGGCTTTGTCTTCATTTTATCTCCTTCAAAGTCCAGCAGCAAATATCGCATGGGCATTTTCCTAAATAAATGGACAATTAACACCCAAAGGGAACTCAGTCTTCTTTCTAGGCCAACATGTTCAATGGCAGCCAGTTTTGAAAAATGAAATTTTTGCTTCTCCTTACATAGAGGTAAAAAGTACCTCATCCTCGCCTTTTTTATATTGTATATTAATATATATTATTGGTGTATGTATTTATGGGTGTATATATTACTGCTGAGAACTCTAATATCACATACATAAAAAGTAGTTAGGTTTTAAAGCTGGAAGACACCTTAAAAATTACCTAGCCAACTCTCTTGTTGTTATAGGTTGGGAAACTGAGGCCCACAGAGGTCAACTGGCTTGGTCAAGTTAGTGACTGAGCTAAGACTAGGAGTCCTAGCTCCTAATCCAGTGCTCAATCACCAGACCACACTGCCTTCCACATGACCTGTCTACATTTCCCTGCAATAGACTAAAGAGTGCTTAAAAGGTATGAAAATAAAATACGAAGATGGACTTCAAAGTGTCTGCAATTTTCACTGCTATTCTTTGTATTACTTGTATCTTTAAATAAAGAGAAGTGGCTTTCTTCTAAATAAGTTCAAAAGCTTCAGGGAACACTGGTCAGAGGTAGTCACTGGGATCCCCATTTCACACATGAAGAAAATGAAATTACAAAAATACCATAAGAAAAAGAGAAGGGGGCCGAGCCCGTGGCGCACTTGGTAGAGTGCTGCGCTGGGAGTGCGGCAACGCTCCCGCCGCGGGTTCGGATCCTATATAGGACTGACCAGTGCACTCACTGGCTGAGTGCCGGTCACGAAAAAAACGACAAAAAAAAAAAAAAAAAAAGAGAAGGGATTAGAACTTTAGTTTCTGGAATCTTAATTCAGTATCATCCATCAGATTTTACTGACACTTTCAAACACATAAGTCAGCAACTTACGTTTTATTATTGTAGGGTTTATTTTGACAGATCTCTGGGGACAGGTAGTAAGGTGTTCCAACACACGTTCGAGCAAGTTCCATGGAACTAGTAAATTATGTTAAATAAAAATAGCAGCGTTTATTATTGGAGTAAGAAAAGACTACACAGGCATGTAAGAAAAAAGTGTAAAAATGGAAACACAAAATTTGATACATGCACATATTAGAAGAAAGCAAAGCATTGTATATTGATAACAGAGTAATAAAATCCATTGATTTTTAAACATATACAACTCACCCCCCCCAAGTTTACACATTAAAATACATTTTTTATGGCATAAAGACTCCACAAAAAGATAAATTATTACATTATAAAAATTTCCCAGACGTAGAAAGACTCCCCTCTTTCCAATTATCAAAAGAACACAATCTCGATTTAGAGTTTGGAAAATATGAAGTGAATAAAGGAGAAATATTTACCCAGAATCTTGGCACTCAAAAACAACTACTGTTAAAGTTCTGATATATTTCCTTCCTGTCTTTTTTCCATGCGTATTTTTCACATAGCTGGGATCATAGTGTACTTAAAATTCAGAACTCTGTTTTCTGCACTGATTATAACAAAGTATTTCCTTACGTTATCAAAAAGTCTTCAAAACCATAAATGTTTTTGATGATGTAATATACTCAGGTACATGGCTATGCCAAGTTTTATTAAGATAACCATTTCACAATTATTAGACATTTAAGTTATTCCAAATTTCAAATTATTTCCTTGGAGCAAATTTCCAGAAATATAACATTTAAAAATCTCTTGATATATATTACTACCAAATTGTCTTCCAAAATACTTGCAGCAATTTATTCCCCTGGCAAGTGTAAACCTGCCTGTTTCACTAAATTCTCACTAGCTTTATGCATTTCATGTCACATCTCATAGTTGGTAAACTTTTATCACACTACATAACATTACCTCCCTCATTCTATTATGCCACAATTTATCTTGGAAATTTTAATCTCAAAGTACCATCTGAATGACTTAATGCATTTATACAAAGATACGTAAAATTATTTAGACAACAAGCTTCTAACATCTTCTCAACTCATGATTCCTAAAAATGCATATTTTGGCGGTTTTGAATAGAAAGAAAAATGATTTTTAAAAGCACTTACTTATTCAGGACTCTTGCTATACCAAAGTCACCAAGCTTTGCAACCATTCCATTCTTGCTAAGAAAAATGTTCTATAAATGGAGAAAATGTTATGTTCTTTGAGATGCTTCAAGGGAAAAAAAGATCAGTTCTGTCTTGATCTTCTCTCTGAGCTCTTACCTGAGCTTTTATGTCCCTGTGTAATATCTTCCTGTCATGAATATGTTTTAGTCCTAGAGAAATCTGTACAAACCAATCCAGGATCTGCAGAGGGAACACAACACAAAACTATTGAGTAGTCCGGCAGTCATTCAGATGACTTCACGATAACACGCAAAAAGAGAAAAATAGTATTTTGTGCGTGTGTGTGTATTTATAGGAGTGAAGCGAACAGATATACCTTATTACATTATTTCCATTTTACAGCTAGAAAAACGGAAGCACAGAGAGACAACCCAGATATCGTTGGTATCGAAGGGAATTCCACATGCAAAAAAAGAAATGGAAGCAAGAGAGAGACTTTCTTTTTTCTTCATTAACACCAAGTTGCTAACTGCATCGGGTATGTAGACAAGCAGCCCTGTTTCCTGATAACCCAGGCACCACTGGTTTTTCCTTTCCAGTGATGGAGGGCACCGAGGGAGGGGAGAGAGAGCAGAAAAAGTGGAGAGTCCGTGAGGCTGCTGGAAATTGTAACGAAATACCTATCTACATAACTATCTGATAGAAAACCAACAAATATTTTACTTTTAAAGCTTAATTTTATTTCCAAGTCATGATTTTATTTGATCTTAGTTGGCCTTGAGCCTCTTTATTAAAATATTTTCTATGCCTATAGAGATTTACTTAAACTATTCTAAAATTTCACTGGTTCTTTGAAAAATTATACGGGATGAGAGAGAGAGAGAAAAAAGCTATATTCCAGACATTAAGATTCAGTTGTAATTTTAGTTCCTTCCCAACAAAGGGAAATGGAATTCAACATTTTGTCATGAAAAGCATTTTTACAAAAGGTGGCAAAATAATACCTAAATAAGAAGAAAGGAGGGTTTCTATAAACAAGTACTTTAACATAAAATGTAAATCAGCATAGGAAGAATATTTGATTAAATTTACAGAGGTTAGGATTATTGATTCTTTAACCATTCATAAATTCAAAATATTCAGCTTTAACACTAGGGGAAAATTATAGGTGCCTGGTGCTCTTAAATGCTAAAACAGAACAAAGAAACAACAAACTGAAAGAAAGATGGTGGGCCATTCCTGTGTGCTCCTTGAGGCAATGGCCTTACCCATCAATCACAAAGACCCTAATTTGGATTTCTCTCCACACACACATACCTGTTTCCTTTAAGAGTACCACTTCAAAGAGGATTCCAAAGGAGGCTTGGACTATAGAATAAAAATGTATTTGTGCAAATAGAAAATGGGAATTGAGACCATTATTCTTCACATTTTCTTTCCCTCCTCTTAATAGCTAATGAAACCAATAGGCATTGCTAAGACGATCTTCTATCCTCTCTAGCAAAGTGGGATGACTATTTTAAAAGAGTACCAAATGGTACAAAAAAAAAAAAAAAAAGAGTAAAGCTGTAAATATGTCACATTTAAAATGGCTAAGGAACATCCACATGTTGAATTTTTTTTAGCCACGAAGATTTATCTCAGAGGCATCCTACACAAGATTGTCCAAAGAGACTATCTTTTTTCAAGAAAACTTCACTCTCAAAAAGAGATTCAGTTTAAGTTCAATTGCAAACCTGTTCTGGACTAAATCTAACAAGAATGTTGATCCACTATTTATGGCTTGGATTTCTCTACCAAAAATCACGCTTCACATAAACACAGTCTACTACTTATAACATTATAAATTTAACACACACACACGCGCACACACACAAATTAAAAAGCAAATTAGAAGGTTTTTACCTGATCTTCACTAAATAACACTCCCTGTTGTCTATTGATCCTTTTCATGAGATCTTCTCCATCACAATATTCCATTACAATAAACAGCTTACCGTTCTCTGTAAGAAAAGGCATCACTTGGTGCCAGAAGGGTTTCAGATATTTATCAGTCATTTGCCTTTCAAGTTCTACACTGTGGAGAATATAACAGAAAACTGCAGTATGTAATGATTAAAAACTCTGGCTGTGGAATCAAGATGGACTGGGTTCTAGGGCTGGCTCATGGCTCACTTGGGAGAGTATGGTGCTGATAACACCAAGGCCCCAGGTTCGGATCCCATATAGGGATGGCCGGTTAGCTCACTTGGGACAGCCTGGTGCTGACAACACTAAGTCAAGGGTTAAGACCCCCTTACCGGTCATCTTTTTAAATAAATAAAAAAAAAAAAGATGGACTAGGTTCTAATGTCGCTCCACCATTTACATTTCTTGGCTCTGTGACTCTGGGCAAGTTACTTTAATTTCTCTGTGACTCACTACCTGGACACAGAGCTGTAACCAGCAGGACCCCTGTATTCAGCAGGATTCCCTCCCCCCCACCCCCCCATATTTGATTCCTCTCTAGGGCTGGAGCAGGCCTCAGCCTTAGAAGAAGTTTGCAAGACAAACTGCAAATTTGCTGGCTGAATGCCCAGAAATAGAAGTACACTTGCCTAACAACAGAGATAAGCACTAGACTGGCTGAGCATGCATTTCTTTGAGTTCTTTCTTTTCCCATGGTCACTAGATATTTTGCTCCTTGGCAACAGGGCAGGATAACATTATTTACGTGAATATTTAGCTGTCTTTCGGAGCACCTGCAGCTGTGACCTTACTGAGAAGTACATCCCACGAAGACCTCCGAGGGACCAAGGAAGACATCAATCAAACAAACCGCGGGTCAATTAAAATCCTGTGCAATCCCCAAGGCCCTCATCCAAACTTTTGCCTTATAAATGCTTATAATTCTGGGCCTTCAGGGACTTCAGGTCTTTACAGCATTAGCCAGCCTGTTCTCCTTGGTTGGCATCTTCCAATAAATGCTAATCTCTACTGATGCAAATCTCGGTGTTCAGATTCATTGACGGGGATGCCCGTAGGTGGGGCGAAGTCACTAAGGTTCTGTAACAACCTTACTTGTAAAATGGAAATAATGATACTGAAACTTCCTCTTAGACTTCCCTGGGGCCTCGCCAGGTTCCTGAGGTCTGGAACCTGGGGAAGCCGAACTCAGCTGTAACTAGGTAAGCTGCCGCCACTGCCCCAGGCCGCACTGGGGTCCCGAGATATGCAGCCAGAGAAAGGCGAAACCAGTTGTATCCAGGTAAAGAGTACACCAAAAACACCATTTCCACACAGATAGCCTACCATAGCCACCGCAACTGCCGTGGCTGCTACAAAAGTGGCTATTCTCTGTAGCAGCAGTCACAGCCACCGTGCAGATGGCACGCCAGACCCTCAACTGCACTGACACAAGGAGAGGCATCAGCGGAGACCAAAAAAACCAAAAAATCAAAAAAAGAAAGAAGAGATCCTCTCTCTCCACAAATCACACTCCAGAGTAATAGAAGCATCCGATTTACAATAAGAGTGGAGGACTTGATCACACCTGTCTCAGTCCTGGACAGATCATGTAGGCAACAAACCAACAGAGGAACAGTTAATCTATCAGATGCAGAGAACAGGTCTATGGTTATTAGATGTGGGGGGGGGGCAGACGGAGGGTGGAGATTGGATAAGGGGCATAAATAAGTATGATTTGTAACAATGAATATGCTAATAGAAATAAATTTAAAACAAATTAAAAAAAGAAATTGGTTAATGGACACAAAGAATGATTACCCTTTTGTAATGATGAATATGCTAATTATGTTCCTATCACCACTAACTGTACACAGGTATTGATATTCAACTCTGTACTGCACAAATATATTTAAAAAAAAAAAAAAAAGAAACCCCCTCTTTGGATTGTTGGAAAGATTCAATCAGTTAATCCATGTCAGATGCTTAGAACAAGTCCTGCACATAATGAGAGTTCAATAAATGTTAGCTATAATTATTAATGTATTCCTACAAGAGATTAGAAAGCTACTATAAAAATAGCAGCTGTGAATCTTTCCCAACATCCCACAAAGAATTAATAGTCCCTTCCTGAATTTGGGTATAAACTTGTATTTATATGGCACTTATTCAACCAAGTTGTTGAGTACAATAGAAAATCTTCTCACTGACCTCTGCCTAATTACTCACTGGATCACCGGAGCTCTCCGTTACTGCTGCCTGCTCAAGGTTACCACGAAAGGCTGGTAGACTCTACAGTACATCCAAGTACCTCTGCTTCCATGAATTAAACTGACTCTTAAAAGATCATCAGTTATTCCCAAATCTGTTTATGCCATTTACATGAGAGTACTTCGAAAAGTTCATGGAAAGATTCGTATTATCTTTTAATTCTATTTTTCCACAAACTTTTTGAAGTACGCTTGTACTTATTGTATTATTACATAAATGGATGAAATATAAATAGAAAAAGAAAATATGATTATTTCTACAAAAACTACATTGAGGAGATCCAATCAAGATGGCGGAATAGACGGTTCCCAGCGTCACTCTCTCCCACAAATCAACCAATTTACAACTATAAAAATGTAACATCAGCCAAGCTGGGGCCGCTGGAGCTCAGGGGAAGAGGAGAAGAGACCTACGGAGTTCATGAAGGTGGGAGAAACTACAATGGGAGAAAGAAAAACCTGCTCTGAGCATTTTGGCCCGCGGCTGCTTTAAGGCTCCTGGTGCTGAGCGCATGGAGCAGGAGCTGGCAGAAGCTGCAGCTGTGCCCTTTAGATGGAGTTACTTGGAGGCGGCAGAGGAGAAGAGGGCCTTGGTGGCCCCCAGGACAGCAAGACCACTAATAGGGTTCCCATGGACCCACGCAGGAGCGAGGAGCTGGAACAACTGAAAAAAGGGAGCCACTCAGAGGCTGGTGAGTCATCGCAAGGGACCGGTGCAGGGCCCATCCCATGGGAAGTGTCTGCAGCACAGGCAGTGGGGGAGACAGGCCCACCAGGGGAACAGTGGGACACAGCAAGGACAGCTGATCTGCCCCCCCCATCGGCACAGGACCACTCAGAGGAGACTGGTTGGGAATACAGAATTGCATGGGGTGCAGTTTGATGAAAAAACTCAGGCCCAGATCAGAGATTCTACAGAACACAGATCCACTGGGTCTCTGGAGAGCCAGAAGTACCTATAAGGTCAACCATTAAACCCTGAGCTGCACAAAAAGCCTTCCCTAGGGAAGCAGCAGCAAAGTAGCAATTTGGCTCAACCACACAGCTCAAGTACTGGTTCCCACAGGAAGTGCCCCCCGTGTTAGAAGCAAAAGACAAAAAATTAGTTCCGGCCCAGGCACACCACCAGCACCTTGGGGCCTGCCTGGGAACTGCAGGGTTGGATCAGGGACCCCATTCCCACTTCCAGGCAAACCACATCAGTACCTTGGGGCCAGCCTGGGGACCTGAAGCATGGAGAAGGGGACTGGACCCCCCTCCCACAACCAGGCACACCACGCCAGCACCTTGGGGCCTGCCCAGGGACCTGAGGAAAGGAGAAAGGGACCAGACCTCTCTACCACAACCAGGCACACTGAGCCAGTGCCTTGGGGCCCACCCAGGGACCCAGGGCATGGAGAAAGGGACCAGACCTCTCTCCCACAACCAGGCACAACATGCCAGCAACTTGAAGCCCACCCAGGGACCCAGGGCAAGGAGAAGGGGAATGGTCCTCTCTCCCACAACCAGGCACACTGTGCCAGTGCCTCAGGGACCAACCGGGGACCCAAGGCATGGAGAAGGGGACTGGACCCTCCTCCCACAACCAGGCACACTGCGCCAGTACCTCAGGGCCTGCCCAGGAACCCAGGACATGGAGAAGGGGACTGGACCCCTCTCCCAAAACCAGGCACATGGCGCCAGCGCCTTGGGGACTGCCCAGGGACCAGAGGCATGGAGAAGGGGACCAGATACACCCCACAACCAGGCATACCGCCAGTGCCAAGGAGCATGCCAAAAACATCACCTCCACGTGGGTGGCCCACCATAGCCACCACAATAACCATGGCTGCTGCAAAAGCAGCTAGACGCCACTGCCACCACACAGATGGTCCGCCAACCACTGGAGTGCATTCGCACAAGAAGAGTCACCAGCAGAGACAAAGAAAAGAAGAAGATGTCTCTTTCCACAAAACCCATTTCAGAGTGACAGAAGAAGCATCTGCTCTATGATAATATTGGGGGACCCGATCACATCTCTCAGCATTGGACAGATCATCTAGGCAACAAGTTAACAGAGTAACCATTATGCTTTCAGAAGGAGAGAAGAAATCTAGGGTAATTAGAGGGGGGAGGAGGAGGGAATGGGGGAGGGGAGAGATTGGACAAGGGGCATAAAGAATAATTATGATTTGTAACAATATATATGCTAGTAATATTGATTTAATCAACATATCTCAATGTTCAACCTCCGAAATATGTAAAATCGATTTTGATTCAATAAAAAATAGATTTAAAAAAAACTACATTGAATGTTTTGAAGGACTCAGTAAAAATGAATAGCTAAAAATTTTTTTATAAAGGCTGTTGATCTAA
The DNA here is from genome assembly GCF_027409185.1 of Cynocephalus volans. Lineage (NCBI taxonomy): Eukaryota > Metazoa > Chordata > Mammalia > Dermoptera > Cynocephalidae > Cynocephalus > Cynocephalus volans. The sequence continues at coordinate 69,545,252 of NC_084466.1, forward strand.
ATATCAGATAGGACAAATGAAATATAACAGGAAAAGCTCTAAAAGGGTTGTGGACAGATTATCCATAAATTCTTTCTCAACACTAAAGAAAGGAAACTGGAAATTCTTTATTTTATTTTATTGGTTATGCATATTCGTGGGGTACAAAGCTGACCATCACCACTTGTGCCCAAGATGTGATGGCCAGATCAATACTATCAGCATGCACATTACCACAAATTGTGATTATACCCCATGTCTCCCACCCAATTAATCCCCAACCTCCCTCCCCCCACTCTCCACCCACTCTGCAATCCTAGGTATGCTCTCTCCCTCTGTAAGCCCAACACAACACTGTGGTCTTTCCTTCCTTCCTTCTTACTCTCTTAGCTCCCACTTCTGAGTGAGGACACGCACTATTTTTCTCTCTGTGTCTGTCTTATTTCACTCAACATAATTTTCTCCAAGCTCATCCATGTTGCTGTGAATGGTAGAATTTCATTCCTTTTTATGTCAGAATAGTATTCTGTGGTGTATACATACCACATTTCCTTTATCCAGTCAACCGTCGATGGACATTTAGGTTGGTTCCATATCTTGGCTATTGTGAACAGAGCTGCGATGAACATGGGAGTGCAGGTTTCCCTTCGACATGATAATTTCCATTCCTCTGGGTACATACCCAGAAATGGGATTGCTGGATCATATGGTAGATCTATCTGTAGTTGTTTGAAAAACCTCCATACCATTTCCCATAGTGGTTGTACTAACTTACAGTCCCACCAACAGTGAAGGAGCGTTCCCTTCTCTCTATGACCTCACCAGCATTTGTTATTCTCTGTCTTTTTGATAATAGCCAGTCTAACTGGGGTGAGGTGATATCTCAATGTGGTTTTAATTTACATTAGCCTAATGGTTGGTGATGTTCAGCATTTTTTTAAGTGCCTGTTGGCCATTTGCATGTCTTCCTTAGAAAAATGTCTATTCTGCTCCTTTGCCCATTTTTTAATTGGGTTATTTGCTTTTTTACTGTGTAATTGCTTGTGTTCCTTGTATATTCTGGATATTGATCCCTTGTCAGATGCATATTTTGCAAATATGTTCTCCCACTCTGTTAATTGTTTCCTTTGCTGTGCGGAAGCTTTTTGGTTTGATATAGTCCTGTTTATTTTTTCTTTTGTTACTTGTGCTTTTCAGCACTTGTTCATAAAGTTTGTGCCCAGTCTTAGTTCCTGAATGTTTCCCCTATATTTTCCCTTAGTAGTTTTACAGTTTCAGATCTTATATTTAAATCTTTAATCCATTTTAATTTGATCTTGGTATGTGGTGAGAGCTGCGGGTCTAGTTTCATTCTTCTGCATATGGATACCCAATTTTCCCAGTGCCACTTATTGAAGAGATTTTTTTCCCAATGTATGTTTTTGTTGCCTTTGTCAGATATCAATAGGCTGTAGGTCTGTGGGCTAATTTCTGGTTTCTCTATTGTGTTCCACTGGTCCAAGTGTCTATTTTTATGCTAGTACCATGCTGTGTTGGTTACCACAGGTTTGTAGTATAATTTGAAGTCAGGTAGTGTAATGCCTGCAACGTTTTTTTTTTGCTTAGGATTGCTTTGGCTATTTGGGGTCTTTTGTTGTTCCATATGAATGTTAGAATTGTCTTTTCTATTTCTGTGAAGAATGTCATTAGCATTTTAATGGGGATTGCATTGAATCTGTAGATTGCTTTGGGTAGTATGGACATTTTCACAATGTTAATTCTTCCTATCCAAGAGCATGGAATGTCTTTCCATCTTTTTGTGTCTTCTTTAATTTCTTTCAGTAGTGGTTTGTAGTTCTCATTATAGAGATCTGTCACTTCTTTGGCTAAATCGATTCCTAGACATTTTATTTTTTTGGTGACTATTGTAAATGGGCTTACTTTCTTGATTGCTGTTACCTCACTACTGGAGAACATAAAAACAACTCATTTGGGGGTGTTGATTTTGTATCCTGCAACATTATTGAAATTATTAACCAGCTCTAAGAGTTTTTTGATAGAGTCCTTAGATTTCTCTCTATATAGGATCATGTCACCTGCAAATAGGGACAGTTTGACTTCATCTTTTCCAATCTGGATACCCTTTCTTTTTTTCTCCTGCCTAATTGCTCTGGCTAGTACGTTCAGGACTATGCTAAATAGGAGTGGTGAGAGTGGGCATCCTTGTCTTGTTCCTGTTCTTAAAGGAAAAGCCTTCAGTTTTTCCCCAGTCAGGATGATATTGGTGGTAGGCTTGTCACAGATGGCTTTTATTGTGTTGTGTTGAGATACTTTCCTTCTATACCTAATTTGTTGAGAGTCTTTATCATAACGGGATGTTGAATTCTGTCAAATGCTGTTTCTGCATCTATTGAGATAATCATATGGTTTTTGTCCTTGATTTTGTTGATGAGGTGTATCACATTTATTGACTTGCGTATGTTGAACCATCCTTGCACTTCTGAGATGAATCCCACTTGATCATGGTGTATAATTTTTTTTAATGTATTGCTGTATTCTGATTATTAGTACTTTACTGAGGATTTTTGCATCTGTGTTCATCATAGATATTGGTGTGTAGTTATCCTTTTTTTGTTGTATCTTTGTCTGGTTTTGGTATCAAGGTCATGTTGGCCTCACAGAATGAGTCTGGGAGAGTGGTCTCTGTTCCAATTTTTTGGAATAGTTTGAAGAGAATTGGCATTAATTCCTCTTTAAAGTTTTGGTAGAATTCAGCAGTAAAGCCATCCAGTCCTGACCTTTTTATTGCTGGGAGACTGCTGATTACTGCTTCAATCTTGTTGCTTGTTATTGGTCTCTTCAGGTTTTCCATGTCTTCTTGATTCAGTCTGGGTAGTTTGTATGTGTCCAGAAATTTAGCCATTTCCTCCAGGTTTTCAAATTTGTTGGTGTATAGTTGTTTATAATAGTCTCTAATGATTTTTTGCATTTCTGTGGAATTGGTCGTAATGTCTCCTTTTTCATTTCTGCTTTTGTTATCGGGTCTCCTCTGTTCTGTTTTTGTTAACCTAGCTAATGGTTTGTCTATTTTGTTTATCTTCTCAAAAAACCAACTTTTTGTTTCACTGATCTTTTGCATTGTTTTTTGGGTCTCTATATTATTAAGTTCTGCTCTAGTCTTAATGATTTCTTTCTGTCTACTAAACTTGGGGTTGGATTGTTCTTGTTTTTCTAGTTCTTTTAGGTGTAGAATTAGGTTGTTTACTTGAAATCTTTCTATTTTTTTCATGTAAACATTATTGCTGTAAACTTCCTTCTTAGTACTGCTTTTGCAGTATCCCATAGGTTTTGACATGATGTGTCTTTATTTTTGTTGTTTTCTAGAAATTTTTTGATTTCCTGTTTAATTTCTTCTTGGACCCACAGGTTACTCACGAACCTGTTGTTTAATTTCCATGTATTTTATAGAGTCCTGATATCACTTGTTATTAATTTCTAGTTTTAATCCATTGTGGTCTGAAACGATAGCTGAAATGAGTTCAACTTTTTAAGTTATTGAGACTTGATTTGTGACCTAACATGTGGTCTATCTTGGAGAAAGTTCTGTGTACTGATGACAAGAATGTATATTCATTCCGTAGTTGACGGATGAAATGTTCTGTAGATATCTGCCAGCCCCAATTGGTCAAAGGAGTAGTTTAAATCCTGTGTTTCTCTGTTGATTTGTTGCCTGGATGATCTGTCTAATGATGAAAGGAAGGTATTCAGGTCCCCCACTATTATCATATTGGGGGTCTATCTCTTTCTTTAGGTCTAATAATGTTTGCTTTATATATCTGGGTGCTCCAGTGTTGCATGCATATATATTAATGACTGTTATGTCTTCTTGCCTGATCGAACCCTTTATCATTATATAGTAGCCTTCTTTGTTTCTTTTTATGGTTTTTGGTTTAAAGTCTATTTTATCTGATATAAGAATAGCTACTCCTGCTCCTTTTTGGTTTCTATTTGTGTGGTGTATCTTTTTCCATCCCTTCACCATTAGTCTGTATGCATCTTTACCAGTGAGATGAGTCTCTTGAATACAGCATATAGTTGGGTCCTGCATTTGGATCCAATACATTGGTCTGTGTCTTTTGAGTGGGGAATTTAATCCATTTACATTTAGGGTTGTTATTGAGAGGTATTGTCTTATTCCTGGCATTTTATGGCTTTTTGTTTAGATGTTTTGAGTATCATTTGTTCCTTTTTTCTCCCTTGATTATTGGTCTTCCATGTTTGTGGGGGGTTTTTTGAGGTGGTAAGATTTAGTTTCTTTTGTCTTTCTCATTTGCATTTGTGTTTCCCTATTGGGTTTTGTTCTTACTTGTGTATTAGTGGTGGTGATTATTGTTTTTCAGATTCCAGATGCGGGACTCCCTTGAGAATTTCTTGCAGGACTGGTCATGTGGTGATGAACTCCTGCAGTTTTTGTTTGTCTGGGAAATACACTTTCTCCCTCATTTCTCAAAGGTAGCCTTGCTGGGTATAGTATTCTTGGCTGGCAGTTTTTTTCTTTTAGTATTTTGAATATGTCATCCCATTTTCTTCTTGCCTGTGGACTTTCAGTTGAGAAGTCAGCTGTTAATCTGATGGCAGCTCCCTTATAAGTGACTTGATGCTTTTCTCTTGCTGCTTTTTAGATTCTCTCTTTGTCTTTGAGCTTTGCCAATTTGACTATATAATGTGTCTCGGAGAGGATCTTTTTGGATTGAAACTGTTTGGGGATCTTTGAGCTTCCTGGATCTGAAGATCTATGTCTCTCCCTATACCTGGGAATTTTTCCATTTTTATTTCATTGAAATGATTTTCAATGCCTTTACTTTTGCCCTCCCCTTCAAGAACACCCATAATTCATATGTTTGTGTGCTTAAGGTTGTCTGCTAGTTCTTTTACAGATTCCTCAATTTTTTTAACTCTTTTTTCCTTTTTCTTGTCTGCCTGAGTTATTTCACAAGGACCATCTTGGAGTTCAGATTTTCTTTTTTCAGCTTGTTCTGATCTGATGCTTAAGCTTTCAGTTGTGTTTATTTAATTGAATGCATCTTTCAGTACCAGGAGTTCTGCAACATTCTTTTTAAGGTATTAATCTCTTTGTAAATTTCATCCTTCATACCATGGATATTTTTTCTCACTTCATTGTGCTGTCTTACAGAGTCTTCTTTTATCTCACTGAGTTTCCTTAAGATAGTTACTTGGAATTCCTTTTCAGTTTTATCAAGGGTTTCCTGTTCTATATGTCCTGGTACTTGAGAGTTACTAAATTCCTTTGGTGGTATCATATTTTGTGATTTTTTTTTTCTTATTGCTAGTATCTCTACATTGATTATTGGTCATCTGGTAGATCAGTTGCTTCTTTTATTACTCTGGAGTGGACTTTGAGGAGAAAGACTTCTTCCTCTTTTTCCAGACTCATCCAGTGATTCTCTTTATGTCAATGAAGTCAAATGTGTAGTGGGCCACCTGCACAGTGGTCATGGATGTTATTAAGGCAGTGAGCCATCCTTGCAACATTATTAGCTGTGGACCATCTCCGTGGAAGCTGTGTGAGGTCTTGTGACAGTGGTGTGGCATGTGGGGTCCTGCCTTCTGCATGGGTGAAGTGTGCCTGGGTGGGTGGCTGGCCTATTCTCCAGCCTGACTATGTGCCTCCCCCATTGATGGCAGCATGGTGCAGGGTCCTGCCTTCTGCATGGGTGGGGCATGGGTCTGCCCGGTGGCTGGCCTGTTCTCTTGCCTGCCTGGGTGCCTCCCCCATCAGTGGCAGTGCAGCACAGGGTCCTGCCTTCTGCAGAGATGAGGTGGGGGTCTGGCAGGTTGCTGGCCTGTTCTCCTGCCTGCCTGGGTGCCTCTGGAAATTCTAAATAAGGGGTGTAGCTTCTGTACCAAAGAATATTCAGAACTCCAGTCGGTGGACTCATAGTCAAAGATAAGGCCTTGGTCTTGCATCAAAAGTTTGGCAAATGATTGTATAATTATATGTTACAATATGTTTGTATGATTGTTATGGTCTGAATGTTTGTGTTCCCCCCTGTATTAGTCCATTTTTGTTGCTTATAACAAAGTACACTGAACTGGGTGATTTACATAGAAAGTGAAATTTATTGCTTACAGTTTCTGATGCTGAGAAGTCCAAAGTCCATCTGGTGGTGGCAACAGTGACCCAGGGGTCTCACACTGCAAGAGGGTAGAAGTAGAGAGAGCAGAGAGAGAGAGAGCAAGACAGACTCTCCTCCTCTTTTAAAGCCCTCTGAACCACACCCCTGACCACCATTTTTAATCCATTCACTACTGCATGGTGCTATAATCCAATCACCTCTTCAATGCTCCACCTTTCAATTACCATAATAAGAATTCCCACCCTCTTAACAGTCACAGTCAGGGCTAAGTTTCTAATACATAAAACTTGGGGGACACAATTCAAGCTTCAGGAAGTTTTGGGGGGACATAATTAAATCCACTACACCCTCAAACTCATACTTTGAAACTCTAACCCCCAAGTTAATGGCATTAGGAGGTGGGGCCTTTGGGAGGTGACTAGGTCATGAGGTGGAGCCCTCATAAATGGGATTAGTTGTAAAAGCTGATTATATAAATTGGGTCATTCTTGTCATACCCAGACTAAAATTGGAGGGGAGGGGCCGGGAGGAAAAAGCACTCAGAGCAAATAACACCAGCTCCGAGAAGAATTTTCCACAAACTCAGCTGTTGAAACAGCCTGCTGAAATCCTGACTAGTTTTTATCTAGTATCTGCTTAAACAACTTGCCACAACTCTAAGACTAATTTTATCTACTGCTGTTGCTTACCAGTCAAAGCTTGCTAACTCCCTAAAACTTTGCTAGTGCCAATGAGCTTTCTTTCAAAACAGTAGTGTATCTTACTGTTTGCCTTAATATTGAATATACTATTCAACTCACACTAAAAATAGAGCCAGAAGCCTTATCTGTAATTCTGAAATAGAAACTTCCATTTTGTTGTCAAAACTGAAGAATGCTGGTTCTTATGGAAATCTCTGTAATTAAGTCACTTGGGGATGAGAGAAACTGAAGACCCAACTGTGTTGAGTGTCAGTATCTTATCTGCTCTCCCCTCTTTCCCCCTCCCCCCAGGTCTACCAGCTTGTTGTAGACACTGGAAAAATGTAATTGAGGAGAATATGGCTTTTTCCATAATGTCCATTTTTGTGGTGGGAAAGAATGTGAATTAGGCTTTTGTTTAAATTTTGGTAAATGTTTATCTGTATACAAAATTAAATAAAATCCTATGTTTTGTAAGCTCTAAAAAAAAAAAAAAAAAAAAAAAAACTAGGTAACATTCCTCTTTCTAATAAAACTCCCAGACTTATGTTTGTTCTTCATCATACTGGAGACCAACCTGGTCTGTGTGTGTGCCCCAGATTGCAATCCTGTTTTCCCAAATAAAATTTTATCTCAGAGATTCATCTCTAAATATTTTGTTTAACAGTGTCCCTATTAATGATGCCCAAGAGAAGCCCCTCTCCCCTTCCACCATGTGAGGAGACAATGAGAAGTCATCATCTATGAACCAGAAAGTGGACCCTCACCACATGCCAAATCTGCCAGCACCTTGATCTTGGACTTCCCAGCCTCCAGAACCATGAGAAATAAGCTACCCAGTTTGTGGTATTTTGTTACAGCAGCCCAGACTAAGACATATGAGAGCACTTCAAAATGTTTGTGGGAAACAGAATTAAAAGATAATGCAATCTTTCTGTGAACCTTTTGAAGACCCCTCATATAATTTCCTGCTTTAATCAGCTTTTTTTCATTAGCCAACCAACTATCAGCTGGGATCTTGTTAGAAAAAAGGGCTTCTACTAACTTGTTTCTCCCACTAGTTTGTCAGCTCCCTGAAGACAAAAGCCACACTTGTTTCTTTTGTATTCCCTGCATGTAGCACAGTAGCTGTCACATGAAGGAGGCTTTAAAAGTTTTGTTGAAAGAAACACAAAATATATGCACAAAATCAGGTTAATAAACAATTGTTAAGCTTCCTAGTACTTTCCCTTGTAGTTACTGAGTACTCACTAAAAGCTGGAACCTCTTGACAAATATCTTTTTCTTTCAAGTAGCGTAAGCCCACTTTAAGTGGATTTCAGTAACCTGACAGTATCTGCCCTTGGTTACTTCTAACTCACCAACCCAACTTCTTCTTTCTTATGACACTTTAATTTTTCCACCTCTTGTCTTTAAAGGACAGATCAATCCATTTATCAACAAACCTTTGTTGAGGACATGTGATAAGATATGCTGTGCTAGGAATAAAAAGCGAAAAGCCATCCTTTCTGCCTGTAAGGAGGTAAAGTCTAGTTGGGGAGTCACTCGACACTGTGAAAAGTGCCATATTAGAAATCTGAATGCTCGAGGGGGAGCAGAACAAAGAGAAAATAAGTGACAGTCAGACTGGAGATCCAGAAAGGTTTTTGAGAAGACACTTCCTGATATACCCTAATATCTGGAGATCAATTATTTTCAGGAATATATTACTTTTAGAAAAATTGATGTTTCTTATAGTTCAGTCATTGAAAGGGCTGCCACAGCAATAAAGGGATAAGGAAACTGAGAAAGGGTTCCATGTCACTTCCTTTCCACAAACCTCCACTCACTCAGCCTTAAACTGGCTTTTAATGAAAGAAAATAACTGATTCAGGATTAATCACGGCTGAGCCATTTCAAAGAAACTATTCAGGGCAATGAGCATGATCTGGCTCTAAAATAAGCATTTTTTCTCCATTAGCCATTATTAATTTTATATTTAATGGGGTTAGAACTGTCTGGAAAAATCATTTATGCTCTCAAATTTTCTATCTGTTTTAAAAGTAAACACTGAAGGAGGGGAGAAAAGGTATAAGAAACAATTCTTGTCCTCAAGGAACTTTCAATCACATTCAGGGAAATAAAGAATATATACTAACATAATAATATAGTATATTATAAATGTCACATAAGTTATATGGCCAGTAAGAGTCTGGAGGTGCTCATGGGGGTGGGGTGGGGGTAGCCCGCATTACAGGAGAGGAACACTGACCTTGGGGAAGCTATCGCTTTTATAGTGAGCAGTAAACATGCCTGCTTTCTGTCTTCCAAGAGATACATCTCACCTTTCCCAGTTACTCACTGCTGTGTTAAACACAGTGCTGTGAAATGGCAGGTAGACAGTGGTCAGGGCCTTGCATACCTGGCATACCCAGCTAAAGTGTACAAGATGCTCAGGGTTTGTGGTGAACTGCTTCTCCCAGTAGCCTCCTGGCTGGTCCTTTAACACATCAGGCCTGCTCTTGCTTCATGCCTTTGCACTGTGTTCCTTTAGCCTAGAAGTTTCTTCCCTAGACAACAGCAGAATTCTCTCCCCATCTCCTCCAAGTCTTTGCTCCATGATAAGGCCCATCTTGACACCCCTATTTAAACTGCACCCACCCCTGCTTCACCCCGTTCTACTTTCAGACAGCACTTATCACCTTTACCATATTATTAACATAACAATGTACTTATTACATTGTGTACACTTATGGTCTGTCTCTGTCCACTCCCCTCATCCAAGAATGTAAGCTCCATAGTTGTCAGAGGCAGAATTCTAAGATGGACCTGGTGCACAAACCTTGTAAACTCTCTCCCCTTGAGTGAGAGCAGAACCTATAAATATCATGGGTAGCACTCCTCCTGTGATTACGTTATGCTTCATAGTAAAGGGATTTAGCAGATATAATTAAAATTACTAACGATCACACTTTCAGTTAATAAAAGAAAAAGATAATCCACGTGGGCCTGGACTAATCACATGAGCCATTTAAATCTGGGTCTATAGGTCAGAGACAGAGGAATTGAGAGATTCCCAACTCTATTAAGGAGGCCATATGGCAAGGAACAGTGGTTTACCTCTAGAAAGAGAGAACAGCCCCCTGTTAATTGCCAGCAAAGAAGTGGGAACCTAAATCCTACAACTGCACATAAATGAATTCTGTCAACAACCTAAATAAGCTTGGGAGAGTACCATGAGCCATAGATGAGATAGCAGTCCCAGCCAACACCTGCATTTCAACTACCTTAGACCCTGAACAGAGAGAATCCAGCTAAGCCAAGCCCAGACTTCTGTCCTACAGAAATTAACAGATAATAAATGGCTGTTGTTTTAAGCCACCAAGTTTGTGGTCATTTGTTACACAGCACTAGAAAACAAGTGAAACAGTGCAAGGATTTTTGCCTATTTTGCTCACTGATATATCTCCAAGACCTAGAGCATGCCTAGCACATAATAGACACTTAATGAATATTTATTGATGGAATTTGAGTGGAATTAATTTAGCCTTAGGAAAATATCACTACATTCTCCTTATTTTTCTTATGTTGCTTAAACTGGTAAAAACTTCATATTTTCCATCGACAAACATTGGAGCCATGGTTTTTATGTTCAGAGATAAGCTGTTTAAGAGTAAGCAAAGCCTTTATGTACACTCTTTAACAGTCAAGTGCTGCAAGGACCTCAGAGGCTTTCAGGTAAGCTTGGTGTTTCAAGTCTCAGTAATTTGCCAAGCAACCTCAAAGGCATCGCAATAGCTCTATGTTTTCCTAAACACAGAAGTGCTCTACTTAAAAAAAAAAAAAAGCAGTCATAAGAAAATTCAAAATTCAAACGCAGCAGATTATTTACACTGTAAAAATGACCTCAGTTTTGTAACAGTATCCAGTGTAAATTGTCCTCAAAAATCGATCTTGCATGGTATAGAGACATAAGACATACTCCAGTCTATCAAAGTGGTCCAGTCCATTCACTGATTCAGCAAGTACATATTGAGCAGCTACTATGTGCTAGATGCCAAGGATCAAGAGGTGAGCAAAAGAGATGGAGTCCCAAAATTCATTAAGTTTACTGTCTAAAGGGAGATGAATATTAAACAAATTCATAATTATGTGTACAAATAGACACACATACATACAAAAATACAAAAGTGCTGTGAAAGATCAGCAAAGGGGCTATAATTTGAATTGTGAGTTCAGGGAAGGTCTGAGGAAGAGTAGGAGCTAGCCAACCAGACAGAATCACAATAATAACCTGAAAAATGAGGAAAAGAAAGACCGTCTTATGGCGTTGTTAGGATTAATAGACAGGAATGTAGCGCCCTTTATTCAGTGGCTGCCCTTAAAAATTGTTCAACATGACTCAGTTCTCTGCCCATGTGGGCTGCTCAGCTCCTAGGAAGACCTCAGAAGAGTCCTAAGAGCTCTTAAATACACAGCAAACTAGGTCCGTACACACAGAACTATTTTGAATGCACCGGTTTTAGTCAGTAAGGAACACAGTGTCCTGCACAGCGTAAAAGCTCAAGAATTAGAGGCTATATTTATTTATTTACTGATTCTTTACCCACTTGATGAGGCTTGAGGATAGCTAGGTTAACACTTCTGCTCCATTAACTACTTACAACCTGTGAATTAAAATAACCCAGTGCTGGAGGTTAGTTGGGGAATGCACCATGGTGGACTGTGGGCACGTCAGCCCTGTCACAGGCTTATAAACACCTGACATACTGTATATTTGCTCATGGTCTGTCTCTTCCCACGAAGATATAGATTTCATGAGGACAGGGATTTTTGTCTGTTTTGTTCACTGCTACATTCCCGGTACTTAGAACAATGCCTGGCATATAGTGAGCATTTAATGAATATCTGTTAAGTGAATACACAGTCTCTGACCAACGCTTTTTTTTTTTCTTTAAGCTTTGGAATAGAGTGATGAATGGTGAATAGATGTTGTGTTCAGGTGCGCAGAGGAAGAGAATTCCCTCCTTAAAGCTCTCCCCCTCTATTTTGGCAGTTTGCTTGGCTGTGGACTGTGGCTGCTTGCTGCCTCTCTTAAAGAGGATTATTCAGCCCCATGGGGCATGCAGGATGATGTAGGCGGAATATAAAGCAGCCTCCCCCCACCACACACACTCCAGCCAGGCTCTGAGAGTAATGGTGCGGTGGGCTCTGTGTCTTCCTCTTTTCTGTCACTCCAGCTCCATATTTGGGCTGCTCCTTCAGCCTGGACCCCAGATTCAAGACCCCAGCCCACCCACAGCCAACATGTAATGTGAGTGAGAAAAAGGTGTGTATTACTACAGGCCACTGCAAATTTGGGAGTCGTTACTGCAGCAAAGCTAATGCACCAATCAATTATTTGGAGAAGTGAGAAGTAGAGGTGGAAAACTTAATAAAACATAGGAAAGCTGTCTACAAAAACTCACTAAAGAGGAAATAAAGACGATGTCTCAAATTACAATTTAAATAACGGAAAAATGATCTATTTACAAAATTACATACAGTTTCCAGGAACATATCTTTTTTTTTGTTCCTTTTTGTGACCGGCCACGCTCAGCCAGTGAGCACACCGGCCATCCCTATATAGGATCCGAACCCGCGGCGGGAGCGTCGCTGTGCTCCCAGCGGCGGACTCTCCCGAGTGCGCCACGAGGTCGGCCCGCTGGGAACATATCTTTTAAGGTCAAATATGCCTATGCTTTATTAAAATACTTTAAGAATATTAGAAAATCAAACCTTGAAATGAACTGAAGAAGGTTACAATGTTGGGATGCTTCATCTTTGCCAGAAGAATGACTTCTTTCTTTGAAGCTTCTTTCTCGTGGATGGGCATCTAAATTACATCAAGAGACAGACTAGTCTGTAGAGGTAACTTGCTTTCAGGAACGTGCTTTTTGCTTATTCCCAACTAAAATTCTCCACGATTTCACTGGCTTTTAAGGTCACTACCAAAACTGATCTCTTAATGGCTGGAAACAACATCTATAAAATAGCAGAGTGCCCAATATCTAAGCAAAGGTTTGTTGACAATCATAATCAAGAATATAAATATTACTGGTGAAGTTTTGTTGTATTAAAAGTTGGACTGGTGTTATTGTGTTAATGATCTAGACATCTGGAGGAAAGTTATTTTAATATCTATCAGTAGCAAATGAATTCTTTATAATAATGCAACATTCCTGCAGCAATCACTGCTGAGAAAAATGAAATCTAAAAAAAGAAAATGTGTCATATACCACATAAAGCAGACCAGAAAAAAATGCTATATTAAGATTGCAATTGGCCCTCTGTATCCTTAGGTTCCACATCCACAGATTCAACCAAAGGTGGATCAAAGAAAAAAAAAAAAAAAGGATGGTTGTATCTCTACTGAGCATCTACAGACTTTTTTTCTCGTTGTTAGTCCCTAAACAATACAGCATAACAACTATTTACACAGCATTTACATTTTATTAGGTGTTATAAGTAATCTAGAGATGATTTAAAGTATAGGAGGATGTGTGTAGCTTATATGCAAATATTACACCATTTTATACAAGGGACTTGAGCATCTTCAGAGTTTGGTATCTGCGAGGGGTCCTGGAGCCAATCCCCCACAGATACCGAGGGACAACCGTACTACATTTTTCCTTTTCAAGTAAAAATTGTCTCTCATGACTTCATTTTAGTTTTGCTGTATTTTCTTATTATACTATTTATCATCTATGTACACAATTTTCAAGTGTTTTGGTGCCAACACCAGTTGGCTCCACCTTATTTCTACCTTTTCTTCCACATTCTTGACACTTTGTTGACTTGTCATTTCTACCCTAACTTCCGGCCCCTGTTGCCCCACCTTTCTGAGCTCCACAGGGTACCCTTCCTCTCTCCTGCTCCTGCTGTAATGTTCTTCAACACTGGCCCACAAATAATGTGTGAGTTCCCAAATTTCTCATTCTCATTTAGACTTAAGAATTTTTTTCTAAACTAACATTCTCAATCCCAGCTTCATTGCATCCTAGCTGAAGTATCCTTCAGTAAGTTATTTAGCTTCTCTACGCTTCAGTGTTTCCTGCCCCAATTTAAATTACATGGTCAAGACATGAGTTTTCAAACAAAAATAACTGAATTACTCCTACCAGATTGAGAGATTCAGCAAATTAAAAAAATTTAACTACTATTTTTGAAAAGAATATTATAAACAAAATTAAAACACAAACATAAGGTAGGCAAAAATATTGGCGCCATATATAACAGACATTCTGTACTTATATAGATTTATGGCAAATTAATTTTTTAGAAAAAGGCAAACACCTCTAAAAAAATGGCAAAGTACATGAATAGGCAATTTGCAAAAAATAAAGGAAATAAATATGGCTGATAGAAAAAACATTCAACCTCACGCGGTAATCAAAGGAATAAAAATCAAAACAAAATTTGATATAATGTTTCATCTGTGAAATTGGCAAGGATGAAAAAAATGTTAACAGCCACTACTGACCAGAAAGCAGCAAAATGAACACTTATATAGTTCTGGTAGAAGTATACAAATTGGTAAAATCTTTCTGGGAAGGCAATTTATAATACATAATATGAAACTCTGAAATGTTCCTAATTTTTACTTACTAATTCTTGTAGAAATTTAACCAAAGAAAAAAATAAAAAGTGTATCTGAGAGTTATCATACAAAAGTCTTCATTAGTGTTTACTACTAGTTTTTAAGTAAGTCTAATTATGTACGCCTGTAATTTAAAAAAATATTTTAAGCCAGATAGAAGTGAATAAAGTAAAAGTGAAACTTTCCCTTTCCCTCCCCATGCATCCCATATATTCCTTAGGGATAACTGCTGTTAGTTGTTAGAACTTTTGACGCATATATAAATAAATGTATACACTTAGTTTTGTCTAATAAAAATGAGCCATACTCTACATATTAAATGTTACTCAATCATAGCCAAAAAAAATCAAATGACTTAAGTGTCTGAAAATAGAAAAAGAGATAAATTACGGTTCTTTAACTTGATGTCACACTATGCAGTCATCAAAAATCAAGGGAGGCAATGTGTTGTAGTGGAAGGAGCAGACCAAGAGTTGGAGGGATCTGCTGGCTGCTATGCATCCTTAAGCTAATGACTTAACCTCCCTGAACTTCAGCTCTTTCACCTATACAGTGAGAGTAATGAGATTTACCTTTTAGGGTAGTTGTGAGGATTAAATAAGTCGATTAGGATGGTACGACATATAATAGGCACCCAGTAAGCGGTGACCATTATCATTATTATTGTGAACATTTAACATTATTATATGAGAGCATTTTATTATATAAAAACATTAATTGACATGAGAAAATATTCACAATATATTGCTAAGTGTAAAAAGCTGCTACAAAAGTATATCTACCATGACACCAATCATTCTAATAACTTATAAAGTACATTTATGCTTTAAAAATAGTCTGGAGAGAAATTCACCATAATGTTAATGGTGATTAAGAGACAATTTATACATTATTTTTATTTTCCTCTAAATGGTCTTATTTTCCCCTTTGGTTCTTTCCAAAATTTCTACAATGCACATTTTTACGTTTATAATCAAGAAAAGATGCAATGCTTTTTTTGAGGCAAGGCATAAAAGAATATGCTTGATGATGGTAGATGATAAGAGAAAACATTAGTTTTTTGGTACCTGTAAGAAAATAAGCAATTTAAGGTCTGGGATCTAGTACTTATTGAGGAGAGAGGCATTGGAGCATGGAGAAAATATGTAAATTTTTCTAGATAAGAAGTAATAAGCTACATTAGAGTAGAAAGGAAGAAAGAAGTAGTAAATGCTAATTCTGTGATACCATTGTTACTAGGCAAATTTGGTAACATATAGAGATAAAGGAAAGCAAGAATAATGAGGTCTACTATAACATTCTACTTATCTATGGCCTGGAGACAAGGGTAGTTCATGAGTAAAATGATGAAAAAAATCAGTGCTGTATTAGAAAAATAAAGTCAATTTTTGATTATACTAAAGAATAGGAGAGATGCTGTGAAATAAATATATATTTTTATAGAAGATTCACCTTCCAAATAGTTTCTCTTTACTTAGAATTAAAATAGTCTTATAATTCTTAAGTGTATACCAGCTTAACAATAAACCAAGGGGGTCTGGAAGTATTTTTCCATTGAATCGTTCATCCAATAAGGATTTATTGGATAAATGCTTTGCTGGTACAAAGCATTATTAGGTGCTGTGTGGAACACCAACACAAATCAGACATAGGATCTGCCTGCATAGAACATATAAGGAAGAGAAGGTACAAAATAAAAAGCCAAAGCACGTCAAAGTAGAAAGCCATCAGTACCACAAGAGAGATGCTGATAAAAGCTATGGGAGTCTACGGAGAAGGAGATATTACTTAGAGTGGGAAGATACTGGCAGGTATCATGTGCTCAGCCTTGAACAAATGGGATCTTGATCCTTCAAGATGGGCAGGCAAAGACATTGGGAGAAGCAGCTGCATGAGCAAGCACAAAAGTTAGAGTGAGAAGGATTTACACGTGGAAGAAAAGCAGGGTGTATAATGGCAGTCTGGAGATGTAATTTGGAAACAAATCAGAGAGTCTCAAAACTAATCTGAAGAGTGAAACAATGTAAAAGTACAACTCAAAAATTACTCATATTACCTTGTACCTAGATAATAATCTGGTGTCTTTTTTTCTTTGTATATATGTGAACATATGTGTAGGTACTGCTTTGGATTGATGTCCCCCCAAAACTTAGTACCCACTGTAACAGTGTAAACAGGGTGAGAGATCCTATTATGGTAATTGAAAGGTGGGGCCTTGAAGAGGTGATTAGATTGTAGGACCATGCCATAGTGAATGGATTAATAATGGTGCTCAGGGGCGTGGTTTTAAAAGGGCTTTTAAAGAAGAGTACATGAGAGTCTTTCTCTCTGCCAATTCTGCCATGTGAGACCCCTGCGTCACTGTCACCACTACCAATGCCTTCACCAGCTGTGTTCCCTGGACTTTGAACTTCCCAGCCTCCAAAACTGTAAGCAATGAATTTCGTTTTATTTATAAAATACACAGTTCTGTGTATTTTGTTATAAGAGGCAGAAACAGACTAATACATGTATGTACATACCTATATATGTAGAGAATATATATATTTTTACAAAGATGGCATCATTCTACACATACTATTTCCTCAATTGGTGAAAGTTGTGATATTTCCCATGTCAACGCTTCATCTACATCATGATTTATAAGAGCTGCTTAGTTTTTCATAAATTATTTAACCAATTCACTGCTGCTGGACATTTAAGTTGTTTTCTAATTGTCTGTACATCTCCGGGTATTTCTAGTAGAACTTCTAGGTCCTAAAATGCATACTTTTTTTTCTTTTCAAAATGAAGATAGCTTTTTTTGCTTATACAAATAATACAGTTCATAATTTTCAAAACATAATATATGTTCCATATTGAAAATTCTGACAATGTAGAAAGGACAGAGGTGAAATCCCACCACCCAGCAATAATCACTGTTAATGTTATGTGTGTGTGTGTGTGTGTACAACATTAACAGTACACACACACACACACACACACACACACATATACACAAACACATAACTTTTTATGTTGTGATTTTTTCACCACTACAACATACTGTGGACCTTGCCCCTGTCAATTTATAAAAACAAGGCATGGATTCTTCTAAGGCTTTGATATGTAATTGATAAATTATTCTCAGGGTCATATCAATTTACCTTCCCATCAGCAGAGTAAGAGTTCCTGCTTTCCTCCACTTTTATATTCTTAATCCTCCTCAATTGTATAAGCAAAAACGTATATTTATTGATTTTGCATTTCTTACTTTACTGAGTTTGAAATTTTTGTATGATGACTTCTTCATTTATGAGTTCTGCCTTTTTATTGATTTATAAAAGGCTAACACTTTTTAATTAATACCTGCACATATTTTCGACATTTTTGACTTTCTTTTAATTTATTCATGTTGTTTTTTGACATATAACGTTTTATATTTTTATGTAGTCAAACCTAGCCATCTTTTCCTTTACAACTTCTGTCCCACTGAAGGTTTGGGGGCATGGCTGGAGCATCATCAAAATGTGGAAAGCTGGAGCCACGTGAAAGTTACTAAAGGATCCAAGTGACCCAGGGCATTGACAAAAGGAATGAAGCAAATTCCAGGAAGAGAAAGAGTCAACAGTATTTAGCAGGTAATAGGATATGGAGAGAGAAAAAACCTCACAGATGACCCCAAGGTTTTGAGACTGGATATCATAAGGACATTGATGTCATTAAAACAGTGTGACACATAGGAGGTGAAGGGTCTGCTTAGAACAATGAAGAATTCCTACTTGGTTTGGGGTACAATTGTGGTACTTAGCCTCCAAGATGGTCTCAATGATTCATTGATCCTCACCCTGAATTCTTTTTTTTTTTTTTTTTTTTTTTTTTTTTGATGGCTGGCTGGCACAGGGTCAAACCCTGGACCTTGGAGTTCTCAGCACCATGCTCTAACCAACTGAGCTAACCAGCCAGCTCGCCCTGACTTCTTGATGCACAGAAACTGCAAGATATTAAGTGTTTATCATTTAAGCCACTAAGTCTGGGGTAATATGTTACATAGAGATAGATTACTGTCAGAGATATTACTCGAAGATATCTAGCTGGCAGATGAAATGCAGAACTAGGGCACAGGAAGATATCAAGGCTGGAGAGAGGGTTTCAAGAGTGATCTGCTTAGTGGTAAACATTGAAGTGAGGTGACTGCTAGGCGACAACTACACAAAGAGAAGGTCAGCAAAGGTCAGATGGCTGGGGACATTTAGATGATGAGGAGACAGGCCTGAGAAAGAGCAGTCAGATAAACAAGAGAGTGAGTAGAATAATGTCATGGGAGGAAGTTATGACAGGCCACTAGAATAAGAGGACATTATTAGAAATATGCCATGGATCCATGAAAAGAGACCTATGTTGGTAAATAAACCATTATCCCTAAAGCTAATAGTATACCCATGAACTTTAATGGAAGTTTGGGTAGTTTTTGTTGGGGTTTTTTTTTTTTGCAAGTTTTTATTGTGGTGAAATATATATATAAACAATTTATACTAGTTTAACTATTTTTAATTGACAATTCAGTGGCATTTAAGTACATTCGCATTGTGCAACTTGGGTAATCCATTTTGCATGTTCTTTGTATGGAACTTTTTATGCTACTCTCATTTATAAATCCTCTAGAAGGTGATCAACAAGATTTGTTTTAAAATTAATTCTAGCATACAATAGACATTATTGTTCCAATATAGTTTGAAATGAACATATCACTAGAGAGGTTGACATAAGCACTGACCAAGGTGAATTTAACAAAAATGGTTCCTCCTTAAATATATTTATTCTCCAAAATCATTAGGCTAACAATGATACATGGTTGTCTACAAGTCATTCAATGCATTCAATAAATATTTTTTGAGCACCTGTTCTGTGCCAGGCACTGTTCTGCATGCTGAGAGAGACAGACAAGCCAAAGAAGAAATCAGAGAGCAAAGTATTAAGAAGATAAACCAGGGAGGTGTGATAAGGTGTGATTGAGGTTGGGGGCTCCCTTGTGGAGGCGACCTGAACAAGGAGAGACAAAGGTTTTGCAGCAACCCAGGGCACCACAGAGCAATAGAGGAGAGTGGCATCTCATAGGGCCTTGCAGACCTCCCAAGGGGTGTGACAGGAGTCACAGAGATATGATCTTATTTCTTTTTTTTTTCCCTCCCTTAAAAAAAAATAAGATCATTGGTTGCTGTTTGCACAATGGACTTACCAGGTGGAGTGAACAGGAATCAGCTAAGGCTTAAAATCATAATTGTAAAAAACAACAAAAAAAGTTTCCTTTCGTATTGGATTAAAAGCCAGTTGAAAATTAACAGAAATTTGAACTTCTTCATTTACCTTTGCAAAATTGATCTCTTTTATGACACAGTGCTTGCTATCTGATTTGCCTTTAGCCAGATATGCTTTCCCGAAGGCACCTTCCCCAATAGTCTTAATCACATCATATTTATCCATGGTCTCCTGGAATTAGAGTAGAGAAAGCTTATCACACACTTCTCATAAAGACTTAAGAACGTCAGAAAATTGATGACTAAAATGTAAGAGAACTCACTTCGCTAAAACTTTCCTTCCTGACTTGCCAAGACAGAGTCAAATAACTCACCTGTGGCCTGCAACAGGTAACAACCAAACTGAGGCAGAGCTTCCTGCTGGGCTCCCACGTCAGACTTGGGTTTGTAGCTCAGCTTTGATACACACCTACCGTTGTGTCACTTCTCGCAAAACTTCCCTTTCCTAATTTCTAAAATGGAAATAGTACCTGTTTTGCGAGCTTGTTCTGAGAATGAAAGGAAATATATGCCTGGTGCTTGGCACCTCCTTAAAGCAGGAACGTCCTTACGCTGGTGTAGTGGTAGAGTCCAGCCTTTCTCGGGGGGAGGTACTGCCCCCTAGGGGACGTTTTGGAAACTTAGGGGGGGCGGTGTTCTGTTCTCCCCAGAGATCCAGAGACGTGGCATTTAGACGTGGTGGAGGCCCGGGATGCTAAGATCCTGCGATGGGAGGGACGGCCCCGCACAATAAAGGATTATCCCGCGGCCCCACAACCTTGGAAAGTCTCCCGGTACATTCACACGCGTGGAAAAATCCGTTTATAACTGCCTGCGGCTAAAACCAAACTCTATTTTACATCTAAACACCAAGTGTTTTTTGCGGTTTTAACACTGAATTTTTCTAGGAATGCAACTACATGTAAATCAAGGCTTACATTATTACACTTAGCTATGCTTGGAACTTTACCAAGAATTGTTCACCATTTTGGAAAATCGCTCCCTCCACTGGCCAGGCTGCCCCTGGTACCAAAGACAATCTGCATTTTCGGCCTCATGTTCAGGTGACTGTGCCCAGGCGCGGGCACCTGGCTACACCACTGCTTTTACGAGTATACAAGGGCCAAGCATTTACAGACTGAAATGTATACTATAAATTGCTTTCCTTCTATTTCCCCTTTATGCTACAGTTAGGGCATAATGCAGGTTTTTAAAAACTGGGTGAGCGGGTTGTTTTCGAATAATTTAAGTCAGGGTAGGAAACGGGTACGATTGGGTCGCCTGGGGCTGGGAACCAGCTCCACAGACAATAGAGGCCGTGGACACCCAAAGACCCGGTTCTGAGGAACGCGGATGCTGGATAGGGGCTCGAGGTGACCAGCCCGGAAGCTGAGGGTCCTCGACCCTCCCGCCTAAGTGTCACAGGGAGTGGAAGCCCCCAGGCTTAGGGAAAATCCTTCTCCCCGGGACCACCCCGGGAAGCGGCCGGTGTGGGGCAGCGGAGCTAGCTCAGGGGTCTGGAGCTCGGCGCGTGCAGTGTTGCCATGGAGACCCACGCGACCCGGCCCGGGACGCCAGGCGGCTCCTCCGCCGCTCCTGGCCCGACTCCATCCTTTTCCCCGGCGGCTCCCGGAGCCCTGGGGCAGCTCCCGGTAAGGTCTAAGGACTCCCCGCCGCAGTATACCTGCTCTGCCGGCTCCGCGGGGCGAGCGAAGTGTCCTGAGGGGATCGAGGTCCCTGCGGCCGCGTCTTTCCGCGGCCGGGGCGGAGCCGCACGAGGGAACGCGGGCGGGGCGCGGTGCCGAGCGGTGAAGGGTCTGGTCTACACGGCGTACCTCCGGGAGGGGTCAGAGGCCAGGGCGTATGGAGACCCCTCTGAGTCACTCACCTCTCTTTGCCTTGGGTCGGAACTCCTTTGCACAGTACTCCACTGTTTACGGTGTGCCAGATGCTTCGCACACGTTAGCTCTATTCTTTACAACCACCTTGCAAGGTAGGAGTCTTCCAGTTTCACAAATGAGCTGAATTCACACATGAAGTGTTTCTTGTGCAAGGTCTCAAATACCGCCAAGAGGTGGAAGTGAGACTGGAACCTTGGCCTACTCTTTGGCCTTCCACAGGGTCCTCTTACAAAACTGGCTGCTGCCCAGTGGTCTGCAAACATGCCCCCTGACCCATTCCCGATTTGCACATCAAGCTGCTATCTAGAACGTTTCATTATGTGTTCCTGTAGTCGGAAAGGATGTAGTTTTCAGCAAATATATTCAAACAAGTAAAACATCCAGTGGAATCTAAATACCATGGCGATATACCCACCATCTTCCATCAAAACAAACAAACAAAAAAGCTCTTTAAGAATCAGAAAATGAACATCATTACTTTTTCCCCTTGGAATCTATCTCCATCCCACTTTCCTAATAGAATTTTGTCCCAAGGTAATATTTTTCATGCTTAAAGTCTTATTGATCACCCTATCATACTGCTCTGAAAGAAGTATATACAGTAAATGGAAATTTATATTTCCTGATCATAGGATCTTATTTTTTCTGAATTTTTAAAATTACTAGTAGTACACAATCAAAATATATCACAATATTGATACATACTCAATAAATTTAAAAGTAAAACTGGGGCCGAGCCTGTGGCGCACTCGGTAGCGTGCTGCGCTAGCAGCGCGGCGACGCTCCCGCCGCGGGTTCGGATCCTATATAGGAATGGCCGGTGCACTCACTGGCTGAGTGCCGGTCACGAAAAAGACAAAAAAAAAAAAAATAAAAAATAAAAGTAAAACTGTATTGGAAATTCATCTCTTAAAAATCTGGATGGGCTCCCTATGCTTCATTGGTTCAGTATTCATAGATGAATGCTAATTTCTTGCTAGAATAAATATGGTTCAACACTGATTCTCTTCCATTTTTCTTTCTTTCTTTTTTTTGGAAAGCTGTAAGTGCTGAGAAATCCCAGCCAAACAAGTAAATAGGAATGGAAGTTTTGTTAAAAGTGGCCCTCAATTTTTGCCTAGTTGTATATCAAGAATCATGTAGTAATCTATCATCAATGCTTTATAACCATCAGCCAATAATTCCATTAGTTTCCTGAAATTTTATTAAAAGTAAAACCCTGCAAACCATTTGATTTCCAAAAGGATTTATAATCCAAGACTCATTCTCAATAACTATACATAATTTCAAGTTCCCTTTGTTTAATGGTTTGGAAATGTTTATACCCTGGGGCAGTGCTAAGATTTGAGATGACTAAGAAGGACAGAATACAGTATATATAGCAGGTGAGTATCTGGAAATATCCTTAAAACTATCAATGCCTGCTTTAACTCGAAAAATCTTCAAAAGAGTGGTGAGCTAATGTTTGAGGACGTAACCTAAGTAGTTTTGGAAATTGGTGATTGACTGGAAACCATGAAGCAGATAATAGGAACTATACATAAATGCTGTACCCTAGTTGGTAAATTTGTTTCTTACAGGGATATGGGTTAACGATTTGGAATCTGCTTTACATGTATACTGGGGCTGAACAACCAAGTAGACAATGGATGGTATAAGCCAGGTTTCTCACCGTCGGGGAGAGAAGTTACAGAAAAGCAAGAGGGGAAGGCCAGAGTGAACCTCATGTTGCTGGATTAGTTGAAGACATTAGTAGGAACCCATGCTTAGCTTAATATCCATAAAAATGGAGAGATTGGTGTGGACACACAGGTTAGAGTACACACATACACATTTCTTAGCTCTGTCCACAGAGTGGGCCTAGAAGCAGCAACACCCAGTGGCAACAAGCACACCCAGCACCCAGATCTTGCTTTCTAAACCAATGAAAGGAACCAAGGCTGCTTGGTGAAATAGATGATTCTGGGGCTGGGGCAGAGAAGGTAAAAGATGAGCTTAGACCATCTTCTTGTAATGCAAGAAAGTAAGAAAGGGCTCAAAAAGGATGGGGGCATGTCAAAGGGACACAGAAGCCCACCAGAAACAATTCCCCATGGCCAAAGCTGGAACAATTTAAGCAACAAAACAAATGACTTAGTTTTGGATTATTACTGCCCCTCTGCCAAGGGGTGGCAATTAATTCCTCTCTGCTTAAGTACAGGGTGGACTTAGTGACTTGCTTGTAGTGAACAGAGCACGGGAATGGAGAATTGGTACTTTTACAGTGGAGAGCCTGGCAGACTCCCTTAACCAGGCAGTCGAGGTAGACACCACCAGTAATAAGTCACGTTGATGTGGCATACTCCCTGACATGGTGTGTCAAGAAGGTGCTTCACCTTTGTGGTCTTCTTCCCCAAACCCAGAAGCTCAGTCCAATCATGAGGAAAACATCAGACAAAGCCAAGTTGAGGGACAGTCTACAAAATACCTAATTGGTACTCCTCCTAAATGTCAAGGTCCTGAAACACAAGGGAAGACTGAGATGACTGCCAGAGACCAGAGGAGACTAACGAAGACTACGTGTCTAAGTATAAATAAAGTGTTTGTGTGGTTTTTGCATGTTAAGGTTTTAAAAACTGTTAAATCTTCAAAAGATGGATATATTCCAGATTTCAGCAGATCCTTATTTGTGATCTTACTGTATCTCCCCCTATTCTTCACTTTAGTATTGTTCCCTATAGGTTTATGCTGTTCCCCACTCACCCCTATGTGATCTGCTGGGAGAAGCCTGTTTCTTCTTCAGTACAACATTCTCACCTCACTAAAGTATCACAGTATTAAATGAGGCAACACTTGAAAGGACCCAGCACGTGTGTCATGGTGACCCATACATGTTGGGATCCCCTGCAAATTTATTCCACAATACTCTCTAGTTTCTGATCCTTACCATACCTGCT
Organism: Cynocephalus volans; assembly: GCF_027409185.1. Taxonomy (NCBI): domain Eukaryota; kingdom Metazoa; phylum Chordata; class Mammalia; order Dermoptera; family Cynocephalidae; genus Cynocephalus; species Cynocephalus volans. The sequence goes on from NC_084466.1 coordinate 69,569,779, forward strand.
CCTCACCTTTGGCCTAATTCCTTCCTCATGTACAGGACTGCCACCTTCTGGCAAGATCTGTAGCCACCCCACTCCTCTCTCAGCTGACTCTCCCACCCGCACTCTTTTGTGCATCCTGTGAGGGGATGTATTTAAGGACAGTCATTGAAAATGACCTTCAAACTACCCAGAACTAGGTCTTATTGAAAAATTACACACATTATGTTATAATGAGATATATTTAGATCCTCAAACTTAGGAATGTAAAGAGAGTTACATGGTAATAAACACAAATCATAACAATGCTGTAATGGTTTCTGGTCAGCAACCCTATGAGGTAGGAATCATTATCCTCATTTTATAGTTGAGGAAACTGGGGGCTCAAAGAGGTTAAGTAATTTCCCACAACCACACAAGCAGTTACTAGTAGAGCTAGCATCCATGTCTGTCCTACTGGACTACAAAGCCCAAAGCTCATACCCATTCTGTTATATCTTCTCCCTTGAGTTCAAAAACCCACAGGAGTTCTAGATTTTTTAAACTCTGTGATACTAATCAGGAGCAACTTTAAATATTGTTTCCTCCTCTTCATTCTGTTTCCAAAGGAAAATACATATCTGCACACTAATTACTGTTCTGACAGGAATTCCTCATTTGAAACATCTCCTCAATGGGACTCAGGAACGTTTCCTCGGGCCTCATCCATCACGCGTGCCTTGCCACCCAGCTCGCTTCCTCAGTTCTGACACCCAATCGGGGTTGTCATCTTCTTCCTCAAAGTCCCTGTAAAAAAGCAATTTGGGCATTAAGTCTCTATATTAGGGGAACAGTAAGTATTTGTTGATGGATTCAAAGCAAAATACCACCATAAGAATATTTAAGTTTTTGAAAAATGAGTTCCATAAGGCAATTAAACAAAAAAAATTGTTAATTCTTCTAAGATTGCTTCTTTCACTGTTTCTAAAACTTTTTTCAATGCAAAATCTAGTATATTAAAATATAACAACTCCAGGCTGAAAGATTATATGCATAGGGTTCAGCCAGGAATTACATAATAATATCGTAACACATTACCTATTCCAGACAAATGATCGATACAAATATTCATTGATGATGAAAAGTAGGAAAAGGAGCTCCTACTAAACCTGAAATTATTATGGTCTAATTTAATCACACCTGCACACACCCACACACACACCAACTGAAGCTTGGTAGGTATATCTCAACGTACGTGTCCTCCTCTTCCAGCCCAGGTTCAAGTCTCTCTGGATCCAAAAGGACAGAATCTTGACCTCCATCGACATTGTCTGATGCTTCTGTTTCTTCAGACAGGGGACCTTTCAAGAACCTTTCTGAACCTTCAGGGGAAGAGTAACAGAAAGCATGCCAATTTAAATAGTATTTACTTATTTTATGCCTGTTGGACTAAAATACTCCGAAAGCTTGTTAGCTGATTGAAGCCAATGTCATGTTCCATATTTCTCTTGTAGAACCTCCCCACATTACCCAGCATGATTTTTAGCATAAAACAGGCCTAGGAAGCATCAGTAGGTAGGTTAAATCTAAAAATGTCAAGAAAAAAACTCAAAAACTTATAATAAAAACCTTCAAACATAACAACTATTTTAAAGTTTATCTTTGGAAGTTGGATTACAGTTCATTATTTTTTCCTTTGGGCTTTCCCCTCCCATTTTCACAGTGCAGGGGAAGAAAAGCAGGGAATTAAAGGAAGACCACATGTACGCTTTAAAAAAATTTTCCAGCTATTGATTACTTTTAGATTTTTTGCTTATAGAACTAAAACCACATAAAACTATGGGCTAAATCTTTATAAGAGTCATTTCCAAACAGAACTACAATATACAGTTGACAGTGAACAACATTGGTTTGATCTGTGTGGGTCCACTTACATGTGGATTTTTTTTTCAGTGTATTTAAATGTTTTTTAAATGTATTTTCTCTTCCTTATGATTTTCTTAACATTTTCTTTCCTCTGCCTTATTTTATTGTAAGAATACAGTGTATAATATATAAAACATACAAAATATTTGTTCTTCCTCTTTTTTCTTTCTTTTTCTTTTGGTTGCTGGCCAGTATGGGGATCTGAACCCTTGACTTTGGTGTTATAATACCAGGCTCTAACCAACTGAGCTAACCAGCCAGCCCTAACCTACAAAATATTTGTTAATTGACTGCTTGTGTTATCAGTAAGGCTACCCATCAACAGTAGGCTAGGAGTCAAAAGTTACAGGGGGATTTTCTACCCTGCAGGGGGTCAGCGCTCTTAACCCTCACTTCGTTCACAGGTCAGCTGTATTTTTAAAACAGTGACTTTCCTAAAATGACAAGGACTTCATCAATGGACCAAAAACAAAATCCAGGACTTATAATTGCTAAATCGAAATTCACAACCATTAACCTTCCTTAACATCTTCTTGCCATGTATCAACCTCTGCTCAGGGCTCCCATTATATTCTGTGCACAGCTCTATCAGAATGCACATGCCACACAGCACTGCAGTTCTCTCTATCTGTTCTAAACTGTTAGTTATCAAATAAATACATACCAAATAAACAAATACAACTAAATCTGTTACAACAAATACAGTCAAGATTTGCCATACCATTATATGCTCTACTTGGTATAATTTAACTTAGACCTTAACCTAACAAGGTGGTTTAGTAATTGAATTATCAAAATTATACACACATGCACACCCTTAAGGCCTAGATTCCTAAGGATAGTATTATAAAAGATTATTATATACAATTTTAGTGAAAATGTCTGTAGAAAAAATTAAAAAATCAAATCCTAATTGTTTATCCTTTTTAAATTCTATTCAATATTACAGAATTCAAGCATACAGTAAAAGAAATCTTGGAGTTGTCACTAAAGCAATGGCATATTTGAATGGTAAAAATGGGCTACTCTTCAAAGAAAGTGTAAGACCCGTGCACCATGCACAAATCCCACACACGCTGGGATGGCTCACTTCATGAAGACCATGAGACAGAGACCATTGCAATCAGGCAAGAGGAGTTTTATTCCAGCATGCTGGGGTCACTTAGTCTCCTGGACAGAAGCTACCACGAGCTTACAACACAAGCACCTTTTATACAGTTTTTCTGGATAGACTTTTGTGACAGGATGAGTTGTTGGTTATCTGTGGCGTCTTTAGATTTATGGGTAGGCTTTAGCAGGCTGGAACCCCGATAGATCTGTGGCACCTTTAGATTTACACGTAGGCTTTAGCAGGCTGGCACCCCGATAAGGAACAGTGCATTTCTCAATCGTTTATCTTCCCTGGGGTCTGGCCAGGTGGCCTTTAGATAAGGAACTAGTCAGTTCCTGGAACCGGGTGGGGGTCACTCCCTTCCTGGAATGTTTAGTGTGCTCGGGCCCGCCTGACCTCTATATGGCCCCTTAGAAGCTGCTTCACTTAAAATGTTTTTAGCAAGCATTTGTTACAAAAGCAAACTGCATATATTAAAGTTATATTTTTCTTTACAAAAGCAGTAGCATAATTAATAGAATAAGCAAACAAATGAACAAACAGAAGTAATGTAGCTCTATGGAAAATTTTAATTATAACAAGACTAGCTAGAAAAGATTAAAAAACATAAAAATTCAATGTTATGAATTATTTTATAACTTTAAAATCAAAGGTTTTCTGGGAGTGGGGCATGCGGAGTTATTACTTAATGGGTGCAGAGTCTCAGTTTTGAAAGTGGAGAAAAGTTCTGGAAATGGATGGTGGTGACAGCTTCACACAAACGTGAATGATCTTAATATCCCTGATAAAAATGGTTGAGACGGTAAATTTTGTTATGTATAATTAACCTCAGTTTTAAAATAATCAGAGCATTTGCACAGTTATGTAATAGACACAAATTACCTGGTCTACATATTGTGTATGTTTGAAACGCCAGGCTGAGGTCAGCGTTGTTAAGGATGTCCAACAGGGTGTCAGGGGTCTCTTTGAGCCACTGCTTACGGGTATTACTTTCTCTGTACTTTATTACAGAACCACCTAGAAAAGATAAAAATCAGTGCCAAATAAAAAAAGGTTATCAACATCTATCTTTCGGATTATGTTTCAAGCAAAATTAATTATATTTGACTCTCAACTAAAATCGACTTCACTCACCCGTATGAGCAGTGTTCTGATGTGTGATTCCAAATATCATTCATACAGTGACATTAAAAAAAAAAACCTTCTAGCACATTGAACAACTATTAGAAAATGTTCTATGATAAAATAACAGTGTTCAATATGACCACAAACCTCTATCATCCTCTGCTGTTAAACTGGAAGTGAGTATGGATGCATTTTCCAAAACTGAAAGAGCTGTACTGGGCACATTTTTCTCCCACTGTTGCCTGTGAGGACTTGGTGAACTGGCTTTCTTTGGATGGACTGATTTATTACCTGATTTTAAAGTGTAAAAAAGGAACGCTAAGCATATTATTTTATTTTTCATCTATATCCACACATACACTTTCTAACAACAATATGGAAGTATTTCTTTTCTCTCTCAAATGCAGATCTAGCAACAATGTTCTTTCAAGTCTAAGCATCAAAAGAAATGGAAAAAAAAAAACCCTAAAATGAAAAGGTAAAACAAATCATTAAAGCGGCTGAATTTTTAAAAATTGTATGTATATGTATATATATATATATATTATACAACATACAAGAATGAAGCCCCTACAGGACTTATGCACATACTGTATGTATGCCATGCCTTTTATGGTGGATAGTATAACAGATACTACTTTGCTTAATGGCTCTTAGTGATTAATACTATTCTCTCTTGTGGGTAAAGAAAATATTCCTGTAACATTAAATGAGCAAATATATACCTGTACACTTGCTTATGAGCCCAAGACCTAGTAATATGAAAATTGTATTCCTTCTATATTCCCCCACTACGCACCTAGGCAATGATTAGAATTAGAGTAACTTACCTTTTTCTTCTCTGTTTACTGTTCTCAATGCACTTTCAACCAAATTTTTATTAATACTTTCTAAATCAGTGTGGCTACTCTTTTGACCTTGTTCTTCCTCTTGCTTTAAAAGAGATTAAAAATACAGATTAAATCATGTTAAATCATGAACTCACACCAAAAAAGTAAACAAATATGCAAACTCAGCTATTTTAATTTTAAATAAAAATGAATTAAAGAACATGAAGTCATAGAACCCCATAATACATGTATATTACTAGCCATGTACATCATATATACATGTAAACCACACATACATATATGTATATGTATATTAATAGTCATATATATACATACATGTACATGTATATTAATAGCCATATATGTTAATAGCCATTAATATCAATTATTACAAATATGAAGAGGATATATAAAAATGGCAGATATCTCCCAGGTCTTTATTGAGGAAAAGAGTAATGAAAAATTTCAATATGGTTTGCTGTATTGGGCTTTTCATACTTTAATATCAAAATGAGATATTTTATAAGGTTGCTATATAAGGTCAAAATGTTCCCATTTAATTCAAATGATCTTAGCCCTTGATTTCATGATGTATAGTAACACACTATCTAGTCTTTACTAAATCTGCATATATTTTGAGAAGGCACACAGATTCTCAATTATTTGTTGAATGAATAAATAAACCCTAGGCCTTGACTGACACAGTAAGTTTTCTTATTTCTCTGCAGGGATTCTCAAACTTCTCCTCCTACACATCTAGGGGACACAAAAATCTCCACCACTTAACAGTGGTGGCTCACTATAGCTATGATTTGTTTTTTTTAATATATTTATTTATTATTATTATTTTACATTCTAAGATGTTGTAGAGCAGTTGGGAGGGAGGGGGAGGGGGAAGGTGTGGGAGATAGGGTAGGAGGAGGAAAGGGGCGCGTGATCAAGGCCCATAGCACCCCCTCATTCAGGCAGGGGAGCCCGGGGCACTTCAGGCAGCAATCTGATTGTCACTAGGCTGGATGCAGATGTGGAGGGGGGCGGGCGGACCCTCATGGCTGAGGCCCTGTAGGGTAGGGGGACTACCTTGGCTTGGGAGCCTGGGGCACTTCTGGCTGTGGCCTGTATAGCCAAAATTTTAACCCCCCCACACCTCCGCCTCCCACAAAGCCTTCAGAATCTTGGAGGAGTGGTAAAGAGCAGTTGCTAAAAGCCCCCTAGGGGATTCCAATCTCTCCTCCCCATTGAAAATCCCTGCTCTCTGCTCCCACAGCAGCCTTTACCTTGCGTCTGGGCACTACTCAGCTCTGCCTTCATTCCCTTCCTACCTTGCCAGGCTGCTCAAGACTGTTTACCTCAAGTCCTCTGTTACCTGACTGACTTTGGGGCCTTTTCTCCATTCTTTTTATAGATTGCACCCTTTTTATTCTGCTAACACTTACTGATGTGTCCACTGTAGGTGGTATTAGAATTTACAGTGGTGGCTGCCTGAGGCAGAGTTCGGGATTGGCTGAAAAGGGCCTAAGGAAACTTTTTAGGGGGATGGAACTTCTATATCGTGATTGTGGTGGTAATTATGTGGCTATATAAATACCATTACCAAAATTCATCAAACTGTATGCTAAAAATGGGCAAATTTTATTGCATGTAAATTATGCCTCAATAAAGCTGGAAGAAAAAAAACAGATACTACTGTAAAAGAAAAAAAAGTACAGGGACAGGATATATTCCATTTGTAGCAACATAATAGTGGGATGTTGTTATTTATTTACAACCTAAGATTCATTCAAAAAATTTACAAGTTTAGGCTGGTTAGGTCAATTGGTTAGAGTGCAGCCTTATAATCCCAAGGTCATGGGTTCAGATCCTCATACCGGCCAATTGCCAAAAAAAAAAAAAAAAGGATAGCCATAAGGCTGGCCAGTTGTCTCAGCTGGTTACAGTGCAGTGTTACAACACCAAGGTCAAGGGTTCAGATCCCTATAGCGGCCAGCCACAAAAATAAATTTTTTAAAAAAATTTACAAGTTTAATTACCAGTGTAATTTCCATGAATAGATAGACTAATTTGTTATCTGTACAACATATTTTCCTTTTTGAATTAAAAAGTTAATTAAAATATTGAAAGAAAAAAATCACCAATAATACAAGGTTTGCTAAGGTGGTTGTGATAACACTGGAAAGTGGATCAGCTGTTGCTGTTCACAATTTTATTGCAGCTTTAGTGTAAAAGAGCATCATAGCTGCCTAGGGCTGGAAAAGATAAACAACCTTGAATGCCTGGCTGGAAAATGACTCATGGGATGATGGGGAGACACTACAATTTTTTCAGCATAAAAATGTCAAGATCAAAATAGTGATCTGAATGTTATTCAGTTGTAAAAAGGAATGAAGTTCTGACACAGGCTACAACATGGATGAACCTTGAAAACATTGTGTAAGTGAAAGAAGCCAGACACAAAAGAACATTGTATGATTCCCCTTATGAGAAATATCTAGAATGTGCAAATTCAGAGAGACAGAAAGTGTACTAGAGGTTACCAGGGGCTGGGTGGGGGCCTGGGGAGTTATTGTTTAATAGGTACAGAATTTCTGTTTGGGGTGATAAAAAGTTTTGAAAACAGATAGTGGTGATGGTTGCACAATATTGTGATTGTAATTAATGCCACTGAATTGGACATTTAAAAATTGCTGAAATGGCAAGTTTTATGTCATATATATTTTACCATAATAACAAACAAACAAACAAAAAGCCAGGCTAAAACAAGATTTTCATGACTGAAAGCAGGATAAAGTTTTCTCACATCTGTATTAAAACCACTGTCATCAGTAATTAAAAATAGAAAAACAAAATGGTGATCTCAAGTGGCTCAGCGATAGTGCAGTGCAGCAGTTACTGATCACTTCACACGCCTAAAGATGAAGAACTACTTCACTGGAGGGACTTTTGGAAGACAGTCTTCCAAATATTTCCCAGCACGTAAGGGTACCTGGTACCCAGTAGATAGATGTTTCATAAATTTAATTTTAAAGCACTTACCACCATGCTTGCTTCATTGCTCAAAGCTACCCTGATTCTGCTGGGGTCTGTTTAAAAAGAAAAGAGAAGGTAGAAAAAGAAAGCACATAAAGGCTCGCATTATTAAGTTCCCAATGTGATGTGCATAAAGCTTGAGAGACAAATGAGGTTTTTAAAGTCAAAGAGCCAAAGGGTTAGGGCCGGCCCCCGTGGCTCCCGTAGCACCAAGGCCGCGGGGTTCGGATCCTATATAGGGAGGGCTGGTGCGCTCACTGGCTGAGCATGGTGCAGACCACCCCGTGCCAAGGGTTGCAATCCCCTTACTGGCCAAAAAAAAAAATGAAAAAAAAAGAAAAGAAACAAAGGATTAGTCTGAATAGGGATATCAAGCTTTAATAGCCTAGTAACACACCTCAGCTGTTAAAAGAGGCTTTTTCTGCTGCTTTATTCCTAATATTAGTATCTGAAAGTTAAAAGAGATCTCTTTTCACTTATGCCAACCCATTTAGGCACTAAGAGGTAATATATACTTGAAGGTTATTATCCTCCTTAGTGCATGCTAGTTAGTGGAGTCTGTGCTTTTCCTGGCAGGTGTCGTAGCCAGTGGAACAGGCAACCCTAACAAGAAGTGAGCTGCTTATTCCTTCCCAAGAAACAAGCAGGAGTCAGGGGGTCTCTGACAACTGATCTCTTTGGCAGGGATAGCTCCTGCCTCATTATCCTCTGGCACAGCCCTACAGTTCATGTCCCTTTTTCATTCAACATTTTTAAAAATTGCTATTGAACATCCACAATGGCAGACACTGAGAATACAAGAGTGAGTAAGTCAGACACGATCCCTGCACTCATGTTCCATTTCATCGTTCTGGTCTCACTTGTACGGGCTAAATCAACATGCCAGCAAACACACAGTCCCCATACGGTGGTATTTCTCTGACTACGTATTCCTCTTCTTTTAGAAACTATAAAACTACACTTTTCCAATCTACGTTGAAACTTTTCTTAGCCTGCGTTTTCTTGCCCAGTGTTTTAAAATGAATTTACCACTACCCTGGGATGGGAACAAAAGCTACAAAATAATACCTAAAGTAAAATTAACACCAGAGCAAACTGATGAAACAAAGGTACCTAGCTACCTCCTATGTAATGGAGAAAAAGATTAACTATAAGACTGAAGGGTTTACATCCTCCACAAAACAGCACTTAGAAGTTAACTTTAACAAAACAATACAGTTTTCAAAATGTTTCTTTTGTAGTACAGGAGCATAACACTAAAATGAAGAGCACCAAACAATGGAGGTTTGCAACGTGTCCGAAAACAGTGATGATCTTCTACTTCCAACTTCTTAACTCTTCTCCCTTATTCTGTTCATATCTACTATCTATGTTGGATTTTTCAGAAGCAAGTCATTGGTGACAAATGAAAAGGAATAAAAATAGCTTTGAAAAAATTCAGAGATGACAACTTCCAAAGAGACAATAAATTAAATTTGGTATAGTCAGGATAGACTACAGATGTATGAAAATTTTATGTAGCTTCTTTATGTGGATGGTTCCCAACTTCTGAAAAGGCTCTTGTTTTTGTTTGGGTTTTTTCTTTATTAATAAGCTTGACATTTTAGAGCAGTTTTAGGCTCACAGAACGACTGAGTGGAAAGCACATTGATTTCTACATACCCCCCCTTCCCTACTACCAACATTCTGCCATACCACAGTGATAACACTTGCTACAAGCAATGAACCTACATGTCACTGACATATCACTACCACCCAAAGTCATGGTTTACAATAGAACAGGCTCTATTTTAAAAACTTTGTTTTCACTATGGTTCTTCAGAAAATTGGGGATACATTTTTCTATAAGATTAGTGTTCCTTTTTCATGGTTAGATTCCTAGGCCAGCCCACAAAAGCCTTCTACCTGACCCATAACAAGCCAGAGTAAACATGATACTAATAATGAAACAAAATATCCAAACTAGGCTTTTTCTTTTTTGAACCCTGGAAAACTAAATGTATAAGATTTAGTACAGAATTATGTCTGAAGTAACAAAAAGAAAATTTTGTTTGAGGATTATCTCTTGATAATCACTTCTAATAACTTGAAAATTATTATTTTTCTTTTCTGTTATACCATATTTTTAAAAGAGCTGTTAACAAAAAATAAGCTTTCCAAAATTCTTACCCTTTTTTCTTGGTGTATTATGCTTAGATTTTTTGATTTCTTCTAATATTTGTTCACCATATTCTGTGATGATCTGAAATTTAAAGTTGAGAATTTAAAGATGTGAAATACATTTCTTTAGACACTGCCATAATGTCATTTAATCATCAATATTCTTCAGCACAATAATATTTAAAGTTGAAAAATAAAAATGTCATTAAAAATAAATATATAATTTAGACAGAAAGACAAATATAGACATTTATATATGTCTAGAAAAAGATCTGGAAGGATATGCAAACTGATACTTGGGGAATAACATTGTGGGAGGGAGAAGAGGAGGGAAAGGAAGTTTTAACTTTTTATTTTTTAATACACTTGTGCATCACTTGAATTTTTACAAGCATGTATAATGTGTAATTGTGTCTAAAAGATAAACCATTTTACCATACATTTGAAAACTGTTCAGTCAATCCGACGTGTTTCATACCTCAGGGGGTAGGCACTTCTGCACAAGCCGAGCTAAGCAGCCTCTAGAGAGGAGCGTCGTAGCTGAAGGGCGATGTGAGGGATTCCTTTTGAACATCTGCTTGATTAGACACTGAAGTTCATAGGAATAATGAGATGGCAGTGGGCTGATGGACCCCTGACAAATTTTGAGGATAAGATTCTTCCAACTATTTGCCTGAAACTGAAAAGTAAAAATTGAACTTTAAAAGCAGATACAGGGAAAGAAAATACCAGCTGAACTGAATTCATATAATTCATTTTAATTTCCAGAGGTATCTTTGATATACTATTCTATAACCTTATGGTGGTTCAGAAGAAAGGTAAGCATAGAGTAAAAAACTTCTTCATCTAGAGAGTCTTTCATCAATGCCTGCTTTGGGTACTTTATTATAATCAGAGTTTTTGCAGATACACATTTTTAATATGTTTTCAAAATCAAAGCAATACACACATATGCCTTTTTAAAAAGTCAAATGACACTAACAGGCTTAAAACAACTGTAATTTTCCTCTGCTCCACTCCTCCCCTAGGCATGCTCCATAGCAACACGTGCTTCAGACTTTTCCGGTTTTAAACTTCTACTGCAAAATCCATCTTACCATTCAAGTCATTAAAGGAGCTATTAAAGTTTGACAAATAACAGGGTAGGATATAAAATGAGATCCTGGTATAACATTTAAAACGTTTTAAATCTTTCTTTCTGCCTCCACAGCCGCCATGGTGCCCGTGAAAAAGCTCGTGGCCAAGGGGGGCAAAGAAAAGAAGTAAGTATTGAAGTTCACCCTTGACTGCACCCACCCTATAGAAGATGGAATCACGGATGCTGCCAATTTTGAGCAGTTTCTCCAAGAGAGAATCAAAGTGAATGGAAAAGCTGGGAATCCCGGTGGAGAGGTTGTAACCATAGAAAGGAGCAAGAGCAAGATCACTGTGACTTCTGAGGTGCCTTTTTCCAAAAGGCATTTGAAATATCTCACCAAAAAATATTTGAAGAATATCTACGTGATTGGTTGCGCGTAGTCCCTAACAGCAGAGAGTTTACGAATTACATTAATTCCAGATTAACCAGGATGAAGAAGAGGAGGAAGATGAGGATTAAAACTCATTTATCTGGAATATTTTGTATGAGTTCTTGAATAAAACTTGGGAACCAAAAAAAACCTATTTTTAATGTATAATAAATATATTGAAACTAACATTAGATGTCAGCCTTCATAATGCTTATGTGAGAACACGTTAGCATTCTGCCCTGAAAACATTTTACCCTATTAATAAAAAATACAAGTGAAGATGTGCAAAACAAAAAATCAACATAGAACAAAGGAAAAATTCAGGTAATAATAAATAAGATTGAATCTGCTTTGCCTCAGGCTTTTTAACCATTATACCCAGATTCTACTACATTTCCTAAAGGTTTGAGAACAATGTCTGCCTTAAAGCAGACAAGGGACAACAGATTGTGTGCCAAATATTCAGGGCACTGTAGTCCTTAATACTTATACTTGCTAGGAAAAAGAAGAACATGTATATGTAAGTTTATGAAAAAGATAAAATCAGATAAAGAAAGAATATAATCATAAACAAGATGTTTGAATTTTAAAAATGATTTTATTTGTATACAATAGTGGTTCTCAACTTGGGCTGCACATCAGAGTCACCTGTTTTAAAAATGCTAATGCCCAGGATATCTTCAGAGATTTTAATTTCATTAGTCTGGTGTGGGCCTAGGCATCAGCATTTTAAAAGATTCCCCAAGTTGTTCTAACTGTGCAGCAACCATTATAAGCTGCTTATATTCAAGGAAGATGATCTCTCAATAACATTGTATGCCTTCAGTTTGAGTTACTTTCATCTAGTGGTAGTGAAGAATTTTTCTCAACCAGCCACTCTCCTGAGCTCTATGTGCTGTCAAGCACATCTGTAAAAAAGCCTGATAGAGCTAAGTTTCAATCTCATGCCCAAAGAACAAAATTTATTTCTATGCAAAGCTAAGACCTAATAGGGATCGGCACTATGATTGTTTTTCTATGTAATAAATTATTGCTTAACATGCAAGACAAGTTATTTAACCTCTTTTTTGTTAGTTTATTTCTTTAAATATCTTGAAAAAATATATAATAGGGCAAAGTCTGTTTTCTCATGATATTTCAGTTAGAGAGAAAACTCACGTGGTAAGTGAAATCTAACTGCAAGAAGATGAGTATAAAAATGGTGCAGCCACTCTGGAAAGCAGTTTGTTGGTTCCTCAAAAAGCTGAACATACCGTGACATATGACCCAGCAATTCTACTCCCACATATGCACCCCCAAAACTGGAAATAGGGACTCTAACAGATACTTGTACACCCAAGTTCACAGCAGCACTATTCACAATAGCCCAAAGTTGGAAGCACTCCAGGTGATCATCAGCAGATGAATAAAGAGAACATGGTCTATACACACAATAGATTATTCATCCAGCCTCGGGGCCGCCAAGGGACCTGAGGAATTGAGCCGGGGACTGGACCCCTCCACACAACCAAGCACACCACCAGCACCAAGAAGCATACCAAAAACATCACCTCCATGTGGGTGGCCCGACACAACCACCACAATAACCACAGCTGCTGCAAAAGCGGCTAGACCCCACAACCACCACACAGATGGTCCACCAGCCACTGGAGTGCACTGACACAAGGAGAGTCACCAGAAGAGACCAAAGAAAAGAAGAAGATGTCTCTCTCCACAAAGCCCATTCCAGAGTGACAAAAGAAACATCTGCTTTATGATAATATTGGGGGACCTGAACACACCTCTCAGCATTGGACAGATCATCTAGGCAACAAATCAACAGAGTAACCATTACTCTTTCAGAAGGAGAGAAGAAATCTAGGGTTATCAGTGGTGGGAGAGGGGAGGGAGAGGGGGATAGGGAGAGATTGGACAACGGGCATAAAGAATAAGTATGATTTGTAACAATATATATGATAGTAATATTGATTTGATCAACATAAGTCAACGTTGAACCCCCAAAATATGTATAATTACGATTCAATAAAAATTTTTTTTAAAAAAAGAATATTATTCATCCATAAAAAGGAATGAAGTTCTGACACAGGATGTAACATAGATGAACCCTGAAAACAGTATGTAAGTGAAAGAAGCCAGACACAAAAGGGCAAATACTGTATGATTCCACTTAGGTGAAATATCTAGAATATGTAAATTCAGAGAGACAGAAAGTAAACTAAAGATGACTGGGGGGGGAATGGGGGATAAAAGGTACAGAGTTTCTGGTTGGGGTGATGGAAAACCTTTGCAAATAGACAGTAGTGTTGGTTACACAATATTAGGAATGTTCACTTAAAAATGGTTAAAATGACAAATTTTATGTTATATATATTTTACCAAAGTAAAAAAATTAGGAATAGCAAGAGAAGGGAGAGAGGGAGGGAGGAAGAGATGGAAGGAGGGAGGGAGGAAAGAAAGAGAGGCCAGGTATAGATCAGCAGAAACTAAATAATGGGAATTTCTTATCAATATATGCTACAGAAGTGGCTCAAGGCAAAGATGATGGAAAATATGAAAACTTTCATAATGAATTCATCCTAGGGAAGCAAACTGTCAGCTGGAGTTTGGCACATCACTGAGGGGTTGGCCAGATATGACAGCTGCCCTTTCCGTTTTGCGTGCCATACTTACTGGATGCTTAAGGGCACAGAGTTCATACAGAATGCATCCCAAGGACCAGATGTCACTGGAAGCATAAAGAAGCCATGTAATAACACGTGGGTTGAGTTATAGGAAAGTATATGAACATTCTAATACAAAAAATGAAAAATTATCCTACCTTTAATAAGAACAGATATCACAAGTAATTCCTAGGCATTAAAATAAAATTGTTATGGTAATTTTGGTCTAACACTTAGGTAATTACTAGGAGTAATGTTCACAGTGAAACTCTCTCCTCCCGTCCTCCACCCCTCCACATCCTTCATTCCCTCAACTCGGGTGGTTCAGATATCACTTCAGTAGCATTTGGGAACTCAGCAGCAAGAGGGAATATTTGCCGACTCAGATTGTCATAGTTGAAGGAAGACATTGAGCACGGCTTCCACTCAGGGCGCTGCACCGGGCCCTGGATTCCATCTCCTGATGGACAGCTCTGTACCTCGAGCACAGTCTGCTCCCCTGCTGGATGGCTCTAAACGACAGTGTTCTTGCTTATCACAAGTCAAAATGTGTCTTCTGGGAACTTTCTCCACTCCCAGCGTTAGCTCCATTTTCCAAAACAAAGAGAACAAGACTACTCATTCTTCCACAATATCTCTCTTCAAAATCAGAAGAGTTTTGGAGTTGGCCCTATACCCTACCCTCCTTCATGCCTCAGCATCTCGTTTCCTCCATCATTCTCATCAGCTAGTTGTTCTCCTCCAGACTTTTTCTAGCTGATGTGCTTTTTATTTTAACTGATGGTTTTTATCAACTGTTTCCCTCAACTTTTAATTTGTTAAAATTTCAAACCTACAGAAAAGTTGCAAATGCCCACATGCTTGCCTAGGTTCCCCCGTCATTAACATCTACCACATTTGCATGCTCGCTCTCTCTTCTGTATATATCTGAACCTCTTGGGAAAAGCTGGCAGATATCAAACACTTCAGCCCTGAACATGCCAGCATGTATCTTCTAAGAGCAAGAACACACTCTCCCTCCTAAACACAATACCATTATCACATCCAAGTAATTTAACCTTAATTCAATAATATTATCCCATATTTAGTCCACACTCAAATTTCCCCAATTGTCCAAATAAGTCCCTTTTGAGCTGTTTTTTCCCCTGATTCAGTCAATTCTACTCTTAAAGGAACTATTTAATATACAAGGGCACTTCAAAATCCTCGTGTGAAAAAAATGGAATTAAAAGATAATATGAATCTTTCCACAAGCTTTTTGAAGACCCCTCATAGATTGTCATACTCTTTCAGAAAACAACTTGGCAGGAAGTAACAAAAGCCTTTAGGTGTTCCTACTTCTAAGAATCCATGCCAAGAATATGATACAAAACAGTGATATATTTATAAATAAAAATTATGTTAATATAGTAAAATATATGCAGTCATTACAATATTTATGAAGTGTATAAATATGTGAGGAAATATGATAAAGTAAAAAAGTCAGAATAACAAATTCTATATAGAATATATCTAATAGTTTTAGGGGGAAAAGTGAACCATGGGAAAAAAAAACTCAGCAAAATGTTATTAGTAGTTGTGAAAAGTGGGTAATTTCTATTTCCTTTCTTATACATTTCTCTATTTCTAACCCTTCCCACCCACCCACCCCACCAATGGGCACATATAACTTATATTCATTTTAAAAAGTACATTTTAAATCATCAAGTTTTCATACTAACTTCCTGCAATCAATTAACCTATCATGCAAATGCTTATTATCTAGCTCTGCAAATGTTCACTCAGTGACACAATCTAGTGGTTCCCAAATGTTGCTACACATTTGAATCACCTGGTCATCTTTAAAAATTACTGATGCCTCCTTCCCACCCCCTGACACTCTGATTTAACTGGTATGGGTGCAATCTGGGCTTTGGTATTTTTAAAAGCAGGAACAGCAAAGTTTGGGAACCGGTGATATAATTCATATGGTCCCAAGAAACGACGAGCCTTTCTTTCAGCATTTACAACTAGCTGCTCTCAGCTCTGATTAAAACAGTTGGGAAACTATGACTTTCATCTAGAAGCCTGGGAACATAGATTCCACACTGCATTCAGATATATTTTTTAAAAACCAACATGCTCCACGTATCTGTTTTAAAGTGGCACCAGATTCTAGCATTGTTTGCAGGCTACGATACCTGTCACCAAATGGTCATCCTTGTATCCTTGCACCAATTAATACACTTACCTTTTATTATTATAAGGCAGGTTTTCCCAAATTTCTGGAGGCACATAATAAGGTGTTCCCACATATGTACAAGCAAATGCCATGGGACTAAAACCATAAAAAGGCAAAGGATGATTACAAAGCATTCCTGAAGATGGATGTTTTGATTACTGTCACTATTACAGAATAGAGATACATACTTGGAGAGAAGACGGGCAGATCCAAAATCTCCCAATTTTACTTTTCCATTTTGGGTGAGGAAGATATTCTGCATTAAAAAAGAAGAGCTCAGATTATGTCATCCATCAATCAAACATAAGGCAGAGGTCTCCAGAGAAGCTGTCTTTCAAAGCCTGCTGATGACGGAGATGATGGGTATAAATGCTGAAAGCTGAGTCCCTAAGTGGAACACAAAACTCCAATATCCCCTCTTGACAGCTACAGCCTGCCTGGGAGTTCAGGATGACTGCTTCAAAATCTAGCAACTTTCAGGTTGTATGAGCACACTTGATCGACTGACTGGGATCCTGTATAAGGGTGATTCCATGTGACAGGCCCAAATGTCAAAAGTTTCCATTTGAGAACATATGGACTTAGTAAGCAGTCACTAAGAGAACTTGGAATACGTTCACATATACCAGTAAAGAGATTCCAATGACTTTTTCTCAGAGAGTACCCTATTTGATTAGTATAAATATGAGGACAAAGGGCACAAAGTTTCAGTTAGATAGGATGAATAAATTCTGAAGATCTACTGTACAACATGGTGAGTATAGTTAATAATACTGTATAGTATAACACACTTAAAAACTAGACCTTAAATGTTTTAAATCGTTCTAAATGTTTTATTTTTATTTATTTATTTATTTCTTTATTTATTTATTTCCAAATGTCATCTACCCTATGCATGGAACGCTCCCTTAATTTTATTTATTTATTTATTTTTTATTTTTATATATTTATTTTTTAAATTTTATTTTGTCGATATACATTGTGGTTGATTATTGTTGCCCCTTACCAAAACCTCCCTACCTCCTCCCTCTCCTCCCTCCCCTGCAACAATGTCCTTTCTGTTTGCTTGTCATATCAACTTCAAGTAACGGTAGTTGTTATATCTTCTTCCCCCCGCCCCAGTTGTTTTTTTTTTTTTTTGTGTGTGTGTGTGTGTGTGTGTGTGTGCGTGAATTATATATTAATTTTTAGCTCCCACCAAAAAGTGAGAACATGTGGTATTTCTCTTTCTGTGCCTGACTCGTTTCACTTAATATAATTCTCTCAAGGTCCATCCATGTTGTTGCAAATGGCAGTATTTCATTCGTTTTTATAGCTGAGTAGTATTCCATTGTGTAGATGTACCACATTTTCCGTATCCACTCATCCGATGATGGACATTTGGGCTGGTTCCAACTCTTGGCTATTGTAAAGAGTGCTGCGATGAACATTGGGGAACAGGTATACCTTCGACTTGATGATTTCCATTCCTCTGGGTATATTCCCAGCAGTGGGATAGCTGGGTCATATGGTAGATCTATCTGCAATTGTTTGAGGAACCTCCATACCATTTTCCATAGAGGCTGCACCATTTAGCAGTCCCACCAAAAATGTATGAGAGTTCCTTTTTCTCAGCAATCTCGCCAGCATTTATCGTTCAGTCTTTCGGATTTTAGCCATCCTAACTGGGGTTAGATGGTATCTCAGTGTGGTTTTCATTTGCATTTCCTGGATGCTGAGTGATGTTGAGCATTTTTTCATATGTCTGTTGGCCATTTGTATATCTTCCTTAGAGAAATGCCTACTTAGCTCTTTTGCCCATTTTTTAATTGGGTTGCTTGTTTTCTTCTTGTATAGTTGTTTGAGTTCCTTATATATTCTGGATATTAATCCTTTGTCAGATGTATATTTTGCAAATATTTTCTCCCACTCTGTTGGTTGTCTTTTAACTCTGTTAATTGTTTCTTTTGCTGTGCAAAAGCTTTTTAGTTTGATATAATCCCATTTGTTTATTTTTCCTTTGGTTCCCTGTGCTTTTGGGGTCGTATTCATGAAGTCTGTGTCCAGTCCTATTTCCTGAAGTGTTTCTCCTATGTTTTCTTTAAGAAGTTTTATTGTTTCAGGGTGTATATTTAAATCCTTAATCCATTTTGAGTTGATTTTAGTATATGGTGAGAGGTATGGGTCTAGTTTCATTTTCCTGCATATGGATATCCAGTTCTCCCAGCACCATTTGCTGAAGAGGCAGTCCCTTCCCCAGTGAATAGGCTTGGTGCCTTTGTCAAAGATCAGATGGCTGTAGGTGTGTGGGTTGATTTCTGGATTCTCTATTCTATTCCATTGATCAGTGTGTGTTTTTATGCCAGTACCATACTGTTTTGGTTATTATAGCTTTGTAGTATAGCTTAAAGTCGGGTACTGTTATGCCTCGAGGTTTATTTTTTTTTGCTCAGCATTGCTTTGGCTATGCGTGGTCTTTTATTATTCCATATAAATGTCTGGATAGTTCTTTCCATTTCTGAGAAAAATGTCATTGGAATTTTGATGGGATTGCATTAAATTTGTATATCACTTTGGGTAGTATGGACATTTTCACTATGTTGATTCTTCCAATCCAAGAGCATGGGATATCTTTCCATCTTCTTGTATCCTCTCTAATTTCTCTCAGCAGTGGTTTGTAGTTCTCATTATAGAGATTTTTCACATCCTTGGTTAAATCAATTCCTAAGTATTTTATTTTTTTGTTGGCTATTGTAAATGGGCAGGCTTTCTTGATTTCTCGTTCTGCATGTTCAGTATTGGAGAAAAGAAATGCTACTGATTTTTGTGTGTTGATTTTGTATCCTGCTACTTTGCTGAAATCATTTATCAACTCCAAGAGTTTTTTTGTAGAGGTTTTAGGCTGTTCGATATATAGGATCATGTCATCTGCAAACAGGGACAGTTTGACTTCGTCTTTTCCAATCTGGATGCCCTTTATTTCCTTCTCTTCTCTGATTGCTCTGGCTAGTACTTCCAACACTATGTTGAATAGGAGTGGTGAGAGTGGGCATCCTTGTCTAGTTCCTGTTGTTAAAGGAAAAGCTTTCAGCTTTTCCCCATTCAGGATGATATTGGCAGTGGGTTTGGCATATATGGCTTTAATTATGTTGAGATACTTTCCCTCTATACCTAACTTGTAGAGGGTCTTTGTCATGAATGAGTGCTGAACTTTATGAAATGCTTTTTCAGCATCTATAGAGATGATCATATGGTCCTTGTGTTTAACTTTATTAATATCGTGTATCACATTTATTCATTTCTGTATGTTGAACCAACCTTGCATCCCTGGGATGAATCCCACTTGATCATGGTGAATAATTTTACATATGTGTTGCTGTATTCTGTTTGCTAGTATTTTAGTGAGGATTTTTGCATCTATAATTCATCAAGGATATCGGCCTGTAGTTTTCTTTTTTGTTTATATCTTTACCTGGTTTTGGTATCAGGATGATGTTTGCTTCATAGAATGAGTTTGGGAGATTTGCGTCCGTTTCAATCTTTTGGAATAGTTTGTAAAGAATCGGTGTCAATTCCTGTTTGAATGTTTGGTAAAATTCTGCTGTGAATCCATCTGGTCCTGGGCTTTTCTTTGTTGGGAGCCTTCTGATAACAGCTTCAATCTCCTTTATTGTTATTGGTCTGTTCAAATTTTCTACGTCTTCATGGCTCAGTTTTGGGAGCTTGTGTGTGTCCAGAAATTTATCCATTTCCTCCAGATTTTCAAATTTGTTGGCGTATAGTTGTTTATAGTAGTCTCAAATGATTCCTTGTATTTCAGATGAATCAGTTGTAATATCGCCTTTTTCATTTCTAATTTTTGTTATTTGAATCTTCTCTCTTTTCTTTTTGGTAGCCATGCTAATGGTTTGTCGATGTTATTTATCTTTTCAAAAAACCAACTTTTTGATTCATTGATCTTTTGTATTGTTTTTTGGGTTTCAATTTCATTCAGTTCTGCTCTGATCTTAATGATTTCTTTCCGTCTGCTAACTTTAGGTTTGGATTGTTCTTGTTTTTCTAGTTCTTTAAGGTGAAGTGTTAGGTTGTTCACTTGCCATCTTTCCATTCTTCTTTTTTTTTTTTTTGTCTTTTTCGTGACCGGCACTCAGCCAGTGAGTGCACCGGCCATTCCTATATAGGATCCGAACCCGCGGCGGGAGTGTCGCCGCGCTGCTAGCGCAGCACGCTACCGAGTGCGCCACGGGCTCGGCCCCTTTCCATTCTTCTGAGGTGAGCATTTAATGCAATAAATTTCCCCCTTAATACTGCTTTTGCAGTATCCCACAGGTTTTGGTATGATGTATCATTATTTTCATTAGTTTCAAAAAATTTTTTGATTTCCTGCTTGATTTCTTCTTGGACCCATATGTCATTAAGTAGAATGCTGTTTAATTTCCATGTGTTTGTATAGTTTCCAGAGTTTCGTTTGTTATTAATTTCTAGTTTTAATCTATTGTGGTCTGAGAAAATACATGGGATAATTCCAATTTTTTAAAATTTATTGAGACTTGATTTGTGACCTAATATGTGATCTATCCTGGAGAATGTTCCATGTGCTGATGAGAAGAATAAATATTCTGAGGTTGTTGGATGGAATGTTCTGTAGATATCTGCCAATTCCAATTGGTCTAGAGTATTGTTTAGATCTTGTGTTTCTCTACTGATTCTTTGCCTAGATGATCTGTCTGTTCAGGTCCCCTGCTATTATGGTATTAGTGTCTATTTCCTTTTTTAGGTCTAATAGAGTTTGTTTTATAAATCTGGCTGCTCCAACATTGGGTGCGTACATATTTATGATTGTTATGTCTTCTTGATGCATCAGTCCTTTTATCATTAAGTAGTGTCCCTCATTGTCTCTTTTTATGGTTTTTAGTTTAAAGTCTATTTTACCAGGTATAAGAATAGCTACTCCAGCTCGTTTTTCTTTTCTGTTTGCATGGTAAATCTTTTTCCATCCTTTCACTCTTAGTCTATGTGAATCTTTATGGGTGAGGTGGGTCTCTTGTGGGCAGCATATAGTTGGGTCCTCCTTTTTAATCCAGTCAGCCAGTCTGTGTCTTTTGATTGGGGAATTTAAGCCTTTTACATTAAGAGTTGTTATTGAAAGGTGTTGATTTATTCCTAGCATTTTATTGGTTGTTTGGTTGTCTTAGGTGTCTTTTGTTCCTTGCTTTCTGATTTACTGTTTGGTTTCTGTGTTTGTTGGTTCCTTAGGTTGTAGATAGCGTTTTTGTTTGTTTGTTTTCTCTTCATGAATGCCATTTTTATTATACTAGTGGGTTTTGATTTTTCTTGGGTTTTTATGGCAGTGGTAGTTATTTTTCAGGAACCAAACCCAGTACTCCCTTGAGGATTTCTTGTAAGGGTGGTCGTGTGGTAGTGAACTCCCGCAGTTTTTGTTTGTCTGAGAAATATACTATTTGCCCTTCTTTGTGGAAGGATAGCCTTGCAGGGTAGAGTATTCTTGGCTGGCAATCTTTGTCTTTTAGTATTTTGAATATATCATCCCATTCCTTTCTAGCTTTTAGGGTTTGTGATGAAAAGTCTGATGTTAGCCTGATTAGGGCTCCCTTATAGGTGATTTGACGCTTCTCTTTTGCAGCTTTTAAGATTCTCTCTTTGTCTCTGAGTTTTGCCAATTTGACTATAACATGTCTTAGAGAAGGCCTTTTTGGGTTGAATACGTTTGGAGATCGTTGAGCTTCCTGGATCTGAAGATCTGTGATTTTTCCTATACCTGGGAAGTTTTCTGCCACTATTTTGTTGAATATGTTTTCAATGCAATCTCCGTTTTCCTCCCCTTCTGGAATACCCATGACTTGGATATTTGAGCACTTAAGGTTGTCTGATAACTCTCTCAGATTTTCTTCAATGTCTTTGATTCTTTTTGCTTTTTTTTTGTCTGCTTGTGTTATTTCAAACAGCCCATCTTCAAGTTCAGAGGTTCTCTCTTCAACTTTGACAAGCCTGCTAGTTAAACTCTCCATTGTGTTTTTTATTTCGCTGAATAACTTCTTCAGTTCGGGAAGTTCTGGTACATTTTTTTTTCAGGACATTGATTTCCTTGTACATTTCCTCTTTCAGGTCCTGTATACTTTTCCTCATTTCATCATGATGTCTAGCTGAGTTTTCTTGTATCTCATTCAGTTTCCTTAGAATTATCACTCGAAATTCCTTGTCAGTCATTTCAAGGGCTTCTTGTTCTATGGGATCTAGAGTTTGAGATTTATTAATTTTTGGTGGTGTACTTTCTTGATTTTTTGTATTTCTGGTATCTTTTTCTTGATGTTTATTCATTATGGCAGGGGGTTTCACAGTCCACTGGTTTGAGATTATTGACTAACTAAGCTGTTGCTGTGGTTGCCAATTTGTTATGGCTACCTCCATGACTGCTCAGTTGGCCTCTAGTGCCTTGTGTGTATGGTTGCCTCGGGTCTTGGGTCTCTCCGGGGAGCCACTTCTCTGGTCAGCTTGGACTCTGCTGGATCACGGGCAGTACCACAGGGTGTGTGGTCTCTGCTGAGCTTCCACTTCCCATGCAGGACTTCTCCCTGTTCCGTGCACTCTGGTCCGCGCTGCTGGATCACACAGTGGCGGCCCCACAGGTTGTGTGGTTTCTGTCGAGTCTCTGCCTCCCTAGTCGTATGTCTCCCCGCTCTGTGCGCACTGGACTGGGCTGGGACGTGTCTTCTGCAACCCTCCTCCATCAGCCGGGCCTTCAAGACCCTGCTCGGCACCGCCTCGCCCAGGACGTCTACCAGGTTTCTGCTAGGTGCAGACGACCAGTTGCTCTGGGTGCCTTTGTAGCACTGTGTAGATCTTTCTCAGGACTTATCACCTTCCTTCTGGTATCGGGGTTATTTGTGTACTTGTCTTATCTCCCACACCATAGCGTGAGCTCCTCGGGGGAGGAGCCCGCAGCACACGGATCACCTTTGAATCCCCCCAGCGTGGACCACCCAGTGCCCGCCCGCAGTCAGCTCTCTGGCAGGTTCAAGCGAACTCAGGAACGCTCCGACCACACTATTCCTAACCAGAAATCAGTTAGGTGTTTTTCCGAACTGGTGGCCACAGAGATGGTTTATGCCTCCCGGTAACAGCAAGTTTACTGGGGGCCGGAGCCCAGGGTGCGATGGAGTGACAGTTGGCCCCGCCCATACTTCCTTGCCCTCCCGACCCTGGCCAGGGACGCCCCATGCCACCAGCCCCACCAGAGAACCGTGGAGGGAGTGGGAGGGGAGGCTGGCCAGCAGGCCCCGGGAAGCCTCGTGCGGTGGCGAGCAAGTGGGAAGGCTCAGTGAGGAGCCGAGCCAGGCGAGGAGGACAGGCCTGGCCGAGCCGGGCCAGAGCCGCCACCACCTGAGAAAATGGAGGCCGCCCCGGGACCAGTGAGTAGCCCAGTGGGGAAGGCGGAAGCCGGGCAGGCTAAATGTTTTAAATCTTAAAACATTTGAGTAGATCTTAAATGTTCTCACCGCAAAAAAAATAAGTACATGAAGTGATGAGTATGCTAATTAGCTTGATTTAATCATTTCACAATGTATACCTAAGAGTATATCAAAACATCATGTAAACTATAGATACATACAATTTTTATTTGTCAATTATACCTTAATAAAGCTGGGAGAAAATTTTTTTAAATTTTTTAAATTGAATAAATGAATGAATGAATAAATAAATAAACATTAGTCTGACAAATATTTCTAAACTAAATAAAAATGTCCCAAAGTGAAATAGAATAACAGAAAAAAAGACTGAATGAGATAGTTTTGGGTTTTTTTTTAAGGCCCCAAAATGTATTCCACACACCTTTGACTTGATATCTCTGTGTAGCACACGTTTCTTGTGAATGTGATTAACTCCAAGGCACATTTGTGTAAACCAAGTAAGTATCTGTAAGAAAAAATGTATGCAAAATCTGCAAGAATGCAATAACTGGTTCATGTTAACCGAACATTCCAAAGAAAGATCTCTAGGCCTTAGTTGACCAGGGTTTTACATAATGTGAGCACAGAACTGAAAATTACCTAGTTCAACTAAAATTCTGTGTTACCTGGAGAAATTCAGAAAAGCTGTGATTCCTGTGTTCCATTATCTTATGTATGATCCAAATAGCAATTTAACAAAACTTCCACTATATTTTCCTTGTATTCAACCAAATAAAAGTATTTCTTAAATACATATTTCAAAGGTAGTTCACCACTAAGCAATGACTATGCTACAGCTTTTCTAGTGTAATCATTATGTTAAATGTATGTTTACTTTTTCAGAACATGCATACAGTAACATTAAAGGATTTCATTATACTGAAAACAATTCTTTGTAGTCAGCATTTCCCACTTATAAATCCCCAGTCAATAATAGCCAGAATTTCCAGGGGGCTTGGGGACCTATAATTAAAGGTCAGATTGATTCTTTTGCATTTTTGCTATGGTTATTTATCCGCTTGAAGCCAAATTTGACCTCCTCTAATGGAATCCATATTTTTAATAACATAACTTCTAAGTGAAGAATACTTATTTATATCTATTTATACACTTCTGTTACACACTATAACCTAAATCAACTAAAGCAGTTAAAATATTTTCAATATATTCATTGAAGCAGTTTAAATATTTTCCCTAGCCAATTCATCCCAAAAAATATTTAGTATGCAATTTTCACTAAAAAGGCAGCAAGTCCTAGCTTAAGGGAATATGCCAAACTTTAGAAGGGAAAAGACTGAGAATAAGTACCCCCAAGAAACAGAAATGGCAGACTTCATTCTTATGATGATCTAGCAACACCAAATAAAATCTATATGCCTTCTAAACTTTTAGTACAATAAAATCAAGATTTTAAATATGTTGTACAAAAAATATGATGAGTAATACAATTTTGAAATTCTTCTAAACATGGAAGATTTATTCCTGAATATTTTATAACCTATATCAATTTTACTTCCTAAAAACATTTCAGGCAGCCATATCCTAAGGACACTAAACAATAACACTAATACAGAAATCAGTCATTTCTAACTAGTGTATCAGGTAATCACAGATACCAATGCTTTTATTTTAACACACACAAAGTTGATGAGACAAGTTGCTTCTAACTTTGAGGGAAACTATGTAAGTCAATCTCTTACCATATCCTCAGGAAACAACTTTCCTTTTTGCTGTTTAATCTTTTGCATTAGATCCCCTTCATCACAGTATTCCATCACAATATATAGATGTCCGTCAGCTAAAACAAATATAAGAACCTTTAGGAAAGCCATAGTGGCTATAAATCAATTCAGAAATGCACATATTTGGGAGAATGAATATTTACCTTCAAATGATTCTTTAAAGGCAACAATATTGGGGTGTTTCATTTTGGCTAACAGAATAGCCTCTTTCCTAGAATTCTGTGTAGCAGAGAAAGACTAGAAAAAAATGTTAAATAAGAGTAAATTTAATACTGCATATTAAAATAAAGAGCTTTACAATATAGCATAACTTGTATGATACTTCAATGCTGGATGAAATTTTATAGCTCTGCACTTTGATCCAGCTTAAGTTTATCAAACTCCAAGAGAAAATATGTGGTGATTTTTCAACTATGGCAGTATTTTGCATGCTTTAGCCAACCCCTCCCTTGTACTTTTATGTTCTTTTTTCATTCCTTACACGTATAGAATATAAAGAGTTTAGTATCAGTCTAAGCATCACCTGACTTAGAGAGCCAGTATGTCACTATATTTTGACTGTCTACATCACTTTATCAATCCACTGGCCCAAATAAAAAAAAAACATGCTAGTGTATTACTAAATCGAGCATGGACAAAGATGATATGTAAAGTAAGTTTCCCAAACTGTTTATCCCTAACTTAGTCTATAAGGATGAAATCTTACCTTACAATTAAGAAACTACCACTGATTATGTACTGGCACAAAGGTTCTCAGACCAGCAGCATCAGCACCAATTGGGAACTTAAAACATGCAATTCACAGCACCTAGACCTACTCCATCAGAAACTTAGGGATCAGGCACAGCAATCTGTGTTTTAACAAGCCCTCCAGATGATTATGATGCCCCCTCAAGTTTAAGAAACACTGACTGAGGTCAAGGATTCAGTGGGAAAAAAATAACTAGCATTCTGAGAACTTTATTAAATTGATCAAAATATTTTTAAGCAGTCTCTATGGCATGGATTCTTTCATAGGACAAATATGATAAATAGTAACAAATAGTCTACAGGGAAATAAAACCTATAAACTGATCCACAGTGTAGGTTCCCTGATTCCAAAGGTTAACATTTTAGGTCTTTGTTGTTCATTGTATTTTTATGTTCCTTTTTCACTAATATTGCACTTGAGTTGCTTTTGGCAAAGATTTCCCTCACCATTAGGTATACAAAATTGGAAATTGTTACCAATTCCTCATTGAGACAAAATAAACAGGAATCACCACATAAACTTGGCTATATATCTCCCTTTATTAATTACAATATCTTAAGAACCACATAAAATATATCAAGGCCTTGTAAAGCTAATGAATAAACCAATTACACCTTTTGCATGAATAAGAAATTCCATGTTAAACCTCAAGAACTTATTCTCTTATACGTATTGCATGTACACTTTGTTCAACATGAGTTCATTTCTTTAGCAGTGACCTTGGGAAGCCTTATTTCTTTCATGGCAAACATCCGATTACTGCTTTCCTGCTGAACCAAAAGGGCTCTGCCGAAGGAGCCCTCCCCAATCACTCTCAGGACTATGTAGTCATCCATGCTCGGGCACCCACACAGCTGGTCTCCACTCATGCAGTCACCATGGGCTCTCCCAAACTACAATCAAAAACAGAAACACCTGAGAATTAAAATTACTTTCGAAAGAAAGCATTCATTCAAAGCAGCTCTAGTCACCATGATACTGAGACAGAATAGGGACTGGACTGGGGGGGCCTCACCCCTGACTGCAAAGGGCTGAGACAAATAGTTTCCCAACCACAGGAATCCAACCCACACCCAGACAAGGGAAGGGCTACGTCATGTACCTTCTAAGCAGTATCTTGCAGTAATGAGGGAGCAAGACGTTTACCCAAAGGAGAAGACCCAGCTACAAGAACCAGACCAAACAGGCCTGTGCCAAGATGGACTCTGGTGCTGACCTTTCACCGACTTTTTCCTTCATTATAATACTAAAAATCATGCCCAGGGTAGAGATTTAACATACTAATGAGACATGAATTCCTGAAAAAGCATGACCTCTAAGTGTGCAAGAAATCCCCACCTCTACATGCTCAGAGGTCACCCCTTTCCTACCTAATACCCTTTAAGATTCTCCCTGACCTCCCCCATAGGGAGCCAGCCAAAGGACTCTTCCTTCCACACTGTCTCCCTTGTGCTTGGGCCCTGTGTTAATTTCTATTACACTTGGAGTCAAAGAACCTGGTCCAGTAACAAAAGGACAAAAGCAATTTATTCCTTCTGAAGGAGATCAGAGTATGCCACCCCAAAATATGCCACTTTGGCTCAAGGACTGTTTTGACTGAAAGCCATTTGCTCTTTGCCCTCCCCTTTTTGTATAAATGTGAGGCATAAATTTCCCTATGTAAAGGTACAAATTTCCATTTTTAAATGTTGTCTTCCTCTGCAGTACCAGTAAGAGGACAACTCATTAATGGGGAAGGGAACAACTTGAGTCTGCATAACAAACCTTACTAAATAACCTCTTTCTTCTGTTAATTTCTCCCATATATTTATCTTCCTACAATTTACCCTAGAATCTCCTCCCCCTTTCCTTTGTCTAGTTGCTTCTCCTTAATTTATTGCTCTTTGTTAAAATGGTATATAACCCCCTTCTCTACATTTATGTATCTGTAACAAACTTTTTCTACTGCACACCTGTCTTTTGTCAGTTTAATTTGCAGGGCCCCAGGCACTGAACCTAAGTGGGTAGAGAAAAAAAGTTTCTCCTCCCCTATACTATCCAACAGGTAGACACTGAGCACCAACTCTGAGTCAGATGTTATAATCCCGAACAAATCTCTCAAGGTCCCTGCCATTATGAATGCTCTATGCAGAGGCAACCATAAACCTCAACAAATGAAGGGTAGTGAGTCTTACAAAAATAGCTATGTTGACCTGCAGCAGAAATATCCAGGAGATTTAGGAAAATGATGAAGCCTGAAGGATGAATGGAAGTTGGCTAGGCAAAGAGGAGGAAAAGAATGATCAAGGCAGAGAGAATCACCCATTTAAGAGCAAAAGAGATTGTGTTCAATTCAAGGAACTGAAAGACTAGTAAGGTAGACAAGGCCTTATGTGAAGCCATTGTAAGCCAAATTCAGGTTGCTAGATTTTATCCTCAGGGTAATTAACGGGCTGTCTCTGAAGAATTTTAACCAAGAGAGCAATATAATAATCATATTTGCATATTAGAAAAAAAATCACTCACTCAGGCTGCAATGTGAACGAAACAGATGGTGGGTGGGCAGAAGGGCCAGACCAGAGACACAGGCCAGTTAGGAGGCTCCGACAACAGAACCGGCAGGAAAATGATAAAATGGATGGGTGGTAGCGATGGGGATGAAGAAAATGGGAAGGAAATATGTAGGATAAGATATTTGGTGACAGATTTATAGGGGACAAGTAGGGAGGAGGCAGGTTGACTCCCAGGTTTCTGCCGAAAACTGGATGAATGGTGATACCATTCCCTGAGAGAGGACAGTAACAATGGTTGTGCTTGAGGTTTTACACTTGAACTTTCTGGCAGTGGGAGTGTGGCAGGGGTGGGGCAAGACATGGGGGAGAAGGGAGACGTGTTGTATTTTGGACATGTTGAGATGGAGGTGCCTGGCACTCAAAAGAGATGTTAAACACAGAGTCTTTGACTTCAGTCTCCCCATCTCTATTTCCAGGATGAAGCAGCTAGTAGGACTGCTTAATAAGAGAAGATGAATATAAAGTTCCTAACACCGTTGCTCGGCACATAGGAGGTCCTGAATAAATGGCACCTATTATTAAACCTTTGAAAGGAGATGCATTTTTTGTTTGTTTTTCATTTCAGGAAACAAACAAACAAACATTGGAATGAATTTAGTTGATTTTTCAGATAGCTTACTAATAGTGTTTTATTTTACTTTTTAAAAAAGATATCACACCACAAAGAATTATAAGGCACAGACAGCATGATGGGTAAAGCAAGAATCACAACCCAAAACCTATAATATATTGACCTGTAAAACTTCCAATTTGTGTTCCTGTTTATCACAGAATTACCAGGAAAATCTGGGAATAACTTCTCCATATCACCAAATCAGATGCACTGTCTTCAAAAACAACTCTTTCCAAGAATAGTTAGGTCTTTCAATGTATTTGATTGGCCATGTGAAAGAAACACGTCCTTTACCACTATTCTAAACAGCCCCTCACATTACACGATCTAACAAGGAAGCCAAGTTTTCCCAAGTTTCTATTCTGTTACTTCGCGGCGTCTACTAAACACAATGGATAAGCAAGAGCAACCAGGCTTTTCTTAGATGAAAACACATTTGATTCTTTCAGCTCACATCTGTCCCTGTTATTCATTATCACACGCATAAGATCATTAACAAGACCTGAATACAGTCTGAATGTGGCAAAAGTATTTCGGTCCCAAATATAATAATAATAATAATAAAGTGATTTCCAATGCCCAGAAGTGGGATTACCGGTGAGACACGGGCTAAGTCGAGCAGGTGCCCGCGCGGTAACGGCCCCATGCGGGAGACCAGTCACCCGGTTCACCCGAGACCAAGTCCCTCCTCCTGGAAAGCGCGCTCCGCCCTGCCGCCGGCCGCCCGCCACTCGCCCAGGCATCCGGCCACCCCTGGACGGCGCCGGGAGGCCGGCGGGCAGCGGCCCGGACGGCCAGGCGGAGCCGGGGCGCGGGGGCCGAGCGTCCGGGGCGCGTCTCCCGCTCGCTTCCGCTCCGCATCGGCGCCGCCCCGCTCCCCAGCCCCCCACGCCGCGACCACCGCCGCGCTCCTTCCTCCAGAGGTGGCCCGCCCGGGCGGAGACCGCTCACCCGCTGCCTTGGCGACCCGCGTCGGCGCCTCACTCCGGAAACGAGTGCGCTTCCGCCGGGCGGGCCGGCGAGTCGTCTCTAGGGTTGCTGGCGATGGAAGCTGCCTGGGTCTGGCGGGAGGCACTGTTCTCGGAGTAGCCGGGCCTACGAAGAGCACATTTTAAAGCTGTTGTTCAGCTGCCCTAGAACAGTAATATTGAGGGAAAGTGTCGCCCAGTAACATGAGTTCCGTCTCCAGTTTAAGCGAAAAGCCCATATAGATAAGTTTCATGGGCACAGCACTCAGTGGTAGTGCTTTCTAGCTGCGTGATCTGGGGAAACTGTGTAAGGAAGGCAGAATGATGTCCTCTCCCAGCTCCACCTTCCCAAGATGTCCCCATCCTACTCCCTGGAACCTGTGCATTTGTTCCCTTAGGTGGAATTAAGATTGCAGATGCAATTGAGGTTGCTCATCAGCTGACGTTATAATAGGGAGATGATCTTGGATTATGCGTGTGGGCCCAGTGTAATCACAAGGGTCCTTTAAAGTGGGAAAGTGGGGCAGAAGAGGAGGTCAGAGTCAGTGACAGATTTGAAGATAGAGCAGGACTGCAGGCGGCCTCAAGAAACTGAAAAAGGCAAGGAAACAAATTGCCCTCTAGACTTTCCAGAAGAAGCAGTCCTGCTGATACCTTGATTTTAACCCAGTGAGATCTATCATGGATTTCTGACCTCCCAAATTGTAAGATAATAAATGTGTTGTCTTAAGCCACTAAGTTTGAGATAGTTTGTTACGGCATCAATAGGAAACCAATACAGCAAATAACTAAACTTCTCTGTATAAAAATATAATCCTACCTCATAGGATTAATGTGAGCAATGTCTAGTTATACTTTACTTGTGTTAGTGGAGGAGAGGGTCTGGGGAGGTGGGATGGCTGACCTCAACCCACCCCATCCTCTACCTGAATCTTGACTATGCCGCATGAAAGAATTCAAGAGAGTCAAAGTAGAACGTGAGAACAGGCTTAAGGTAAAGAAATACTTCACAGGGAAAGTGCGGGCTGGCTTCAGAGAGTAGCGTCAGGGGCAGGGAGTTTAATACAAAAGTAAGAAATACACGCTTCACAGACAAAGTGAGGGCTGCCTGGACAGAGTAAGCAGCAGCAGCAGCAGCCCGCTAAAGGCAGGTTTAACACAAAATGGTGTGGTCTGCACATGTCACAGGCGAAGTGTGGGCTGGCTCCAGAGAAGGTGAGCAGCACCCCCGCCCTCTTCCTAGATTCTACTTTTATCGTTTGGTTATCTATATGTATTCATGCTATCTAATGAATATTCAACTAACAGCATGGTCCCCAGTTATGTAACAGGTTATGTAACATACCCTTTTAATGTGCTCAGTTGTTCTCTTTAGAACATACTTATTGGTCAGATTCTACTGAATACACTTCAGATATGCTTGGTGCTCTCTAGCACCTTCAGTGGAAGGTCATTCATAGGATAAACTCCTTTCTACCAAGCATGCTCAGCCACTGGAATTACATAATTCTGCCTTCTGTGGTCTCAGTCTCCACCTATTGGTGCCGAAAATAGGTGCAACAAGCAAAAGTAGCTCAAGTCCCAGAGGAGGGGCCTATATACCATGTCAGAGTTAATATAGAATTATTCGGTAGTGTAGTGATAAGAGTAGGGACTCTGAAATATAATGTTACAAATGGTCAACATTTGGAACTTCTGCACTGCATTCTTTGTACTCAATAGAAAAGAATGGGTTTCAATTAAAAACAAACAACAAAAACTATTACATGTGCCTGTGCCCAGAATGCTGCTATGGCTTATATTTCTGTGGACTACTGCTCCTGAGGATTCAGCAGTGGGCACAGGCTTCAACCACGTCATTCAGTGACAGCGTCAAGGTAGAAGGTGATAAAGGTGCCCAACTCTCTTCTTTCCCACCAAATGTTGACAGTCATGAAAGGGACTTCTTTCCTTGTTCCCTCAATATGTTAGTTTGCTAGGGCTGCTGTAACAAGGTACCACAAACCGGGTGGCTTAACAACGGAAATTTATTGTCGCACAGTTCTGGAGGCTATAAGTACAAAATAAAGGTATTGACAGAGTTGGTTCCTTCTGAGATCTGGGAGGGAAAGATCTGTTCCAGACCTCTCTCCTTGACAAGTAGTTGGCTGTCTTCTCCCTATGTCTCTGCTCATTGTCTTCCCTTTATGTGTGCTGTCACTGTATCTAAGTTTTCCCTTTTTATAAAAAGGACATCAGTCATATTGGATTAGGGGTTCACTATAATCCATCATGACCTCATTTTAACTATTTACATCTGTAACTACCATTTCTCCAAATAAGGTCACCGCAAGTTAGGACTCCCATGTATCTTTTGGAAGGGAGGTCACAATCCAACCCATCATTCAGAAAGCATAGACCAATGAGGGTGGGGGAGAGGGGATACTAAGAGCAGGACTGGCCCCTTTTCCATACAGCTGTGTTGCCTAGTTGTGGCCTACCCAGTGCGGGGAGCATCTGAACTGGGTAATGACTGGAAATAATAAAATGCTGTTATTATAGACAACATGTACAAGCTGCTAAGGGCTGGGTACTGTTTTAAGTGACTTAATACAGGTAAAGTGCTTAGAGTAGGACTAGATAAGTGTTAGCTATTAGCTCATTTAAGCCTCAAAAAAACCCTAAAGGTAGATACAGTTATTACCTCTGAAGCACAGAGCTCAGTTCGTAGAACCAGGATTAGAACCCAGCAGTATGGTTCCAGAGTCTGGCTCTTAACTGCTACACTGACATAATGTCAGAAAGAGAGATGTTGTAGTGGGAAACAGTGTCCAAAGCTAACAGTTAAAATATCTGAAGAGGATCCACTGGATTTAGCAACAGGAGGGTCATGAGTAATCTTGAAGGTAGTGATGTGATGGGGAGAAACCAGATTGAAGTAGTTGAGGTGGAATGGTCAGAAGAGGCAAGGAGTGTAGGATATTCTCAAGAAACTTAGCCATGAAATGAAGGAGAGAGGGTGATAACTATGGGTAGAGGGAGGCAAAAGATTATGAGAGTGTATTATTAATGGGGAAATGGTAGGTATAGTTCTTTATGTTGAGAGATAATAAACAAATGGAAGTAGAGAAAGGATGAAAATATTAGAGGCAGAGGGGACAAGAAAGATCGAAGAGAGACTGAAGTGGTGACTTTTGGAGCCCAGTGAGACAATTGGCCCTGGACTAGATGAGAAACAGAAGATTTGCTTCTGAGACAGGAAGAGGAGATAAGGGTGTGTATAAATGAAGATACTACTAGAAAAGGAAAAGGAATTTTGAGAGCCTCAATTTGTTGTATAAAATAGAAAATTAAGTCATCTATAGGAAGTAAGGATGTTGGGGCAGAAATCTTGAGGAGGAAAGTTTACTTTTTAACCAAATTTTTATATTTGTTGATTATACAC
Source organism: Cynocephalus volans (assembly GCF_027409185.1). Classification (NCBI taxonomy): domain Eukaryota; kingdom Metazoa; phylum Chordata; class Mammalia; order Dermoptera; family Cynocephalidae; genus Cynocephalus; species Cynocephalus volans. The sequence continues at coordinate 69,603,800 of NC_084466.1, forward strand.
AATCAAATTCTGAATAGTGACATTTTGATTATTGTTGTCAGAATATGAGAGGAAGCTCATATGGACAAAGTCTATTGAGCCACTCAGAGGTAATGCCAATGTATAGTGTGTCATCATCTCTAGGAGTGAGAAGTTTGGATAAGGCCAACATTAAGATTATGTTATGAGAGAGTTAAGGGGGCTGATATAAGGATGCTTGAAGTGACGCCCCTTGGTATCTAGGCTGAATATCCCTGTGAAGGAAGTGAAGTCTACACTGGCACCATCCAACACATAGTCACTTGACGTGTGCTATTGAGCACTTAAAAAGTGGCTAGGTCAAATAGAGATGTGCTATAAGTGTAAAAGACACAGGATTTCAAAGACTTCATACAAAAAAAAATGTAAAATATCTAAATTTTAAAAACTGATTACATTTTAAAATATTTTGGATATATTGGGTTAGATAAATTATATTGTACTGGTTTCCTTTTATTTTTCAAACCATAGCTACTAGAATATTTTAAATTACATATGTAGCTTGCAATATATTTCTATCTCTAGTGCTGGTCTGGAAAGTCACATTGGGGGAAAGGGAGCATTTGAGGATCTAGAGGAGTCAATGAAGTCAAAGAACAAGCGTAGATGGAGCAAGGGAGAAAGAAAGCTGGCGGGAGAGTAGTTGTGAAGAGATTGAGACCATAACATCTTAAGATTTCCGAAGTGGACAGTTCTTGGCAATGTCTAAGTCTGTATTATGGCCTAGGAATCACTTGCTGAAGTAGGAGGCAAAGTTCATTAGACTAAGAGTGAAGGAGTGACTGAGAAGTCCTTAGCATAAGTAGGAGACAAAGTACATTGAACTGAGAGTGATGGAGTGACTGAGAAGCATTACAAAGGAGAGAGAAGACAGTAATCTAGTTCAGGGTTTCTTAATCTTCTCACTGTTGACATTTGGGCCTGGATAATTCTTTGCTATTGGGGCAGGTGTGTGTGTGTATGTCATTGTCCTGTGCATTGCAGGATGTTTAGCAGTATCTCTGGCCTCTACCCACTAGATGCCAACAGTGCCCACTGCCCCCAGTCATGTCAACCAAAAATGTCTACAGACTTTGGAAATGTGCAGGGCCAGCGGTGGGGGTGGGGAGATGTGATACTGGTGAAAAATTGACCATGACTGAGAACGATCAATCTAGCTGGATGCTCTGAGCCTCAAAAGATGAGGGTGGAAGAGTAATGGTCTTCAGGTGATATTAACATGGTAGGCAATTGCAGACATCACCTCTTAGCTTTGCAGTATGTGCTGCAGAATGAGTAGGCAGGAATGGATCAGAGAGCCAGGTTTCTGTCACGGTAAGATAACATGTAGATACAAGAAATATATTCAAGATATTAAGCTGATATGATGCCCAATGACCTTTGAATCTCAAAATTAATTTTCCTGAGTTCCTAATGCAATAATATTAGCAGTTTCAAATTCTAGACCTTGTTGATAAACAAGATTGTCTTAATTTCCAAAACTCCCTCTTATGTGTCAAGTGCTTTAGTTCTTAACATAAAGTTTCACTAGAAGCTATATATATATAAATATGAGAGATGCTATAGGGGCAGTTTTCAAGCAGGCATGAAACTGCTGTGCTTCTGAAACACGGACACACGGACGAAACGGAAGAGAACAAGTCAGATCTGAGGATTGGCTCTATTTAGCATCACCTCGGGCTGGGTCAGGTGGGGCTCCTTATGTGTCTCTCTCTGTGGTTAACTCCTTGGAGGTGAAAACCCCATCTCACCCCTACTTTCCCACAGTGGTTGGAGTTGTATATTCTATTTTTATCCTCTTAGTGGTTTTACCCTTACCTTTTTAAAGGCAAGGGCATACTTTTTTGAGGCATAATTTACATGTAATAAAATTCACCCATTTTAAGAGTACACTTTGATGAGTTTTGACAAATGTAATAGCTGTGTAACCACCATCAAGATACAGAGCATTTCTGTTACTCCAAAAAATTCCTTTACATCCTTTTGCAGACAATTCCTTCCCCCAACCCCTGGCTCCAGATGACCACTAACATTTCTTATCAATGTAATTTTATCTTTTCTAGAATTTCATACAACTGGAATTATATGGTATGTAAATCTTTGTTTGGCTTCTTTCACTTAGCATGTTTCTGAGATTCGTCTATATTATCAGTAGTTTGCTCCTTTTTATTGCTTTCTGTTGTGTGGATATAGCACACAATGTTTTTTCATTCACCAGCTGATAGACTTCTGGGTTGTTTCCAGTTTGGGCCGAATATGAATGACGCTGCTATGAAACATTTGAGTACAGTCTTTGTGGCGATATATTTTCATTTCTCCTAGATAGATTAATATAATTGCTGGGTCTTGACCTCACATTTTATATTTTTAATATTTAAACCTCCAGTGCTTAATAGACAGACAATAAGAGGAAACATGAATTTCTATATCCTGCTTCCGAATATGACAAGATCATCAGAAAGAGAATTAGCTTTAATTCTTACTTTCCTTTACCCTTGCTACCTTCTCCTGAGATCACTGGGGGTTTTCATTCCATACAACTGCTTTGTAATCTTAACTATGTAGACTTTCCCATGCTTTTTAATTTTGATTTGGTGTGGCCAACACTTACAAAAAAAAAATCTTAGATTTTATTTCACTGGGATAAAACCTTTAGGAATACTTTCAGATAAATTCATGAATGGTAAACTGAATCCTTCATTGCATATTTGAAAATGTCTTTATTCTGCCCTTGAACTTGAATGATAGCTTGGGCATAGAATTCTAGGCCCACCATTCACTTTTCTTACATTTTGAAGCATTTCATACAACTGGTCTGGCCCCCAGATGTTTTGCACTTGTACCCAGAGATGGGACTAGTCCAGCTGCTACTACTATCTGCTGTTAAAGTCTGTGAGCTCTACCACACCCTTCAATGTTAAACATTCCTTTATGTGTCTTGCTTAAGAAAGCTTTCCCTAAGGATAAAAACACATTTTACATTTCCTTTAACATACTTACTTAAATTTAACTATCCTACCTAACTTGCAATTTATTTTTGCAACTGGTGTGAAGCAAGGATTGAAATTTCTTTTTCCCAAAATGTATAGCTAAATGACTCATAGCCATTCTTTCCCTATTTTGAAATGTAGTATTTATTATTTACTAAATTCCCATGCAGTCATAATTAATATTATATTGACCTATATCAATGAAAAGTTCCCCAAGATTTAGTTCAAGTTGCAGTCATACATGAGGTAAAGTGCTATTTATATCTAACAGAGCAAAGCAAATCCCACAAAATAACTTGACACATACACACACACATTTATGTATGGTATGTTCAATATACAGGAAAAAAATGGAAGGTTATCATACTAATATTGCATCTAAGAAGGTAATGGTTAGAGTAGAACTTTAGCTTTATCTGTATTTGGATTTAACCACAAGAATGTATTTGGATGATATACAACTGATAGGCTGTAGAAAACCCAGGTAGGAGTCTCTCTGCTTTTTCCTGGGTAGCTCTACTTCACTGTTCTCTCCATTGATTCTTTGCTTCTCAACCCTCATAGGTGGTCATCCAGTGCCTCCTATTTACATACTATAGGTATAACTACATAGAAAAGACTCTAAGTCCTGATTCCAGATTCCTATGGAACGGTCTGTGGCATGTCCAGCTTAAGTCAGGTGCCTGATCCTGGCAAATCAAGCAGGGGAGCAGCAGATAACATGTTACAAAATTAGAGGGAATTATCTCCATTTTACCTTTCAGAGAAGATTCTTTTAAGTAACTTCTCCAAGGTCACACAACTTTTAAGGAAAGGGAAGGAGGAGCTCGAGATTATAGAACACAGGTCTGTTGAACACTATTGCACTGTTTCATGTCCCTGTATATTCAGCCTGGAACAAACCTGATAGCTGTTCTTAAGCATCAGAAAAGGAGTTAGACCTTTGACTGTAAATGTTAGAACCAGGACCATTCAGAGACAGATTTTCCCTCAGTTAAGGGAAGGAGGAAAAACACTCTAAGAAACTTGTCCAAACATAAAAGTTTCTATCTTGAGTTCTCTTTCATTGAGGTATTTCAAGCTATGCTATATAAACAAATGAACCGTGTGATATGGGTATTTAAAAAGCAAAGAGTTGGGCTGACTGGTTAGCTCACTTGGCTAGAGTGTGGTGCTGATAACCAAGGTCAGGGATTCAGATCCCCTTACCGGCCAGTGGCCAAAAACCCAAAAACATAAAAATAAAAAAAGGCGAGTATATGACAGCTTGAACTTTATTTCAAAATGGCTTCTTTGGGGTTGTTCATACAAAGCATGGCAAAAAAACCAAGCTAAAGAAATAGTTATTGTTTCTGTTAAAGTGAAAAAAAAAAAAATCAGGCAAATTTTTAGATAAGAAGATTGATGATCATTTTAAAAAAATTATTTATTTAAAAAGATGACCAGTAAGGGGATCATAACCCTCGACTTGGTGTTGTCAGCACCACACTCTCCCAAGTGAGCTAACTGGCCATCCCTATACAGGGATCCGAACCCGTGGCCTTGGTGTTATCAGCACCACACTCTCCCAAGTGAGCCATGGGCTGGCCCTGATTGATGATCATTTTCGAAAAGGAAATACACCATTAAAAATACACTTGAGTGTCAAAAACCTCAAGTCAAATCTTACTGCAATGAATTTCAAAGGCAAAGTTCAAATTCACTCACTGTGGTTACTTTTCTTAAAATATTTGTTGAAATAAATGTCATTGGAACACCATTATACAGATATTTTTATTGTATACATGTTAGGTATGCAGTTAAAAAAGAATTAAAACCCTACTCTTTAGAATGTAAGACAATAAATAGAACAAAAATATTATACAAATGAAATAAACATAAATAAGACTAAGTGATCTGCAACCTTACTCATATTACATAGTTTTTAAAAAATTGTTACTATTCTGTTTAAAGGCAGGGAAGTATATCAGAAAATTTTAAAACATGTCAATGCAAAAATACAAATTTTAACTAGAACACCTTATTTTCTTATAATGCATCATTATGCACTTATATTTAGTAAAGTGAACAAGCTAACATGACGAAACCTGTTTATATTCAAGGAACAAAGTAAATTAGCTGACAAAACTTACCTATCCTAAAGAAAAACAGTCTGTTGAGATTGACTTGGTAGGATCAGCTTTCTGATGCATAGAAGGGCAACTCCCACTGTTAACATGAACGTTAATAAAGTAGCTCCATGAATGCTTAGGTACTTGGCCAACTCCCAACCTTAGGGAAATACAAAGCCACAGAAAACAAAACACCCCAGGACTAACAAAAACCCCATTCCTTATCAGAGCTTTATTTCTCTTCTGTTGTTTCAGTCTCAGAGTACATCCTGCACAGTGCTGTATTAGGGCGGCATACAAAAGCATCCATTTCACCCCCCAACTCTGTTAACTGTTCCAGTGAAGACACACAAGGATAATGGTCTTTTAACATATCTGGCAGTTGAGAAGTCTTCTCTTGAAGACGTTGAGAACGTCTCACTGGTGTTAGAAACTTCAGCTCTTTAAACGCAGCATTTCTTTCGTCAAATTGCATCTTCTTTTTCAAACTAAAAAAACACAAAATTATTCCCAGAGTTCAAAAACATGTTAATATTTTTACTTTGTACTTTTGTGCTGTTTGTCATACTATAATTTGTACATCACAACCATATGATTGCTTGTTTTATAGAAAGGGAGATACCGCAAGCTCCTTGAAGTACTAACTTATTCTCTTCTCATTTGTTGTTACAACTTGTGTGTACACAGTAGATACTTAAGTATCTGTAGAATCAGCTAATTCCTCAATGCTAAAACCTACTATAACAATACAACGTATTAATATTGCAGAGATTAAAGTAAAATGATATGTTTTGTTTCAAAATGGCAATACGTAGGGATAAGCAAAGTAAACCACATTATTTAAAAGGTGAAATGTCCCAATGATATTCCATTTGTTTGAAATCTTTTCTATACTAACAAGTGGTGGTTCTAATCTGAAGCTATCTTAAAGATTTTTAAATGCTGTATTTATTATCTCAAAGCATGAAAACAAAACACAGCACATTACACTTTAAGTTTACCTTTGCAAGTATGGTGTAGTAGATACATTAAATTTAATCAGGCAACCGGCTCTAGTTTCTGTATTGGGGGTTTTAGCATCACTGGTTGTATCTTTCGTTTTGTTGTCTTGCTCTTTTTCACAATCTTGAAATACAACATTTCTATGATATTTTTTCTCCATTTCTGGTTTTCCTGTCTCTAGACTAACACCTGTATCTTCATTGTTGTCTTCTTGGATTTTTTCCTTGGTTGCACAAGCCTCCTTGATATTTTCTCCTACAGAAAATACATTTACAGATTAAGCTTTTGGCCAAATTTTAAGAACAAAATCAGAAGATATTAAAGTTATTCCTAGTGGACCAAATTTTCAAAATAAAAGAACCAAACTACCATTTCCTAACCATTACTTTTCCTAAGCAAATACTGCTGTCAACTATTTAACAAATATTTACTATCTCTTATGTGTCACAGATTACAGATACAAAGAATGAAATCATTCCTGTCCTTCAAAAAGTTTACATTCCATGGAAGACACACTTGAAAATAATTATATAATGAGATAAATGCTATAAATGAAGTAAGAACAAAGGGTTATTGAAACCCATAAAAAGAAACAACTAACTTTGCATGTGGTACAGGGAGATGGCTAGGGAAAGCTTTACAAGTGACATTTAGGCTGGGTTATGAAAAATGAGTACTTGACATGACCAAGGAAAGCAATCTTGGTATAAAGCATAAAAGAAAATGGTCTATTAAGATACTATTAGGGCCGGACCCATGGCTCACTCGGGAGAGTGCAGTGCTGACAGCGCTGAGGCTGCGGGTTCGGATCCTTTATAGGGATGGCCGGTGTGCTCACTGGCTGAGCATGGTGCAGACGACACCAAGCCAAAGATTGCAATCCCCTTACCGTTTAAAAAAAAAAAAAAGATACTATTAAAGAGCCAGTGTATTTAGAATATGGAGTAAGGAACAAGGTGGGAGTGTGGGGAAGAAGTGATGAGCTCAGATAGATAGGCAGGGATTGGACTGTAATAAACTTTGTATGCCAAGAGTCTGGTAAAAATATCCTTGAAGAGACAGATACAATTAGTTTTGGTCACGGTAAAGGATTGTCAGGAACAGGAGGGAATGAAAAGTCACAATCTGTGATGGTAAGAAAACAAAATTGCTGTAATAGCTCAAGCAAGTTAATAAGTGGTCAGACTAGGAAGGAAGGGTCCAACTTGAGAAATATTTCTGAGTCAGAACTTAATGAACAAATTAACGCATCTTTGTCTGAAGGAGTGTGCATGTGTATTAGGGGCACCCCTTCTAGAATTTCTTACTTAGGAGTCATTAATGCTAGAGAAGGGATGATGAGTATGGGGAAGCAGTGACGTAAGACAGAATTCAAAATAAAACATGTTAGATTTGAAATATTTTTGAGACATTCTGGTAAATCCATTGAGTAGAAAAGACCTCTGGATTTGATTATTGGGAAAATTATTAGAGATTTTTACTAAGAGATGTTTTAATTGCATGAAAAGTGACTGTGGTTTTTTTAGTGAGTAGAAATTGAAGTGGTGAGAGAGGGAATATGGACTCATTAATTCAACAGATACTTAAATGCCTAATATGTCAGGCATTGCATTAGTGTTGGGAATACAATGGTCAGGAAGATCAGACACTGTTCTTGTCCATGAGTTTATAGTTTAAAAGACAAGACAAACAATTAAATAAGCAATCATGGGCATCAAATATTGCACAGGGAAAAGAAAGGGTGCACGAAATGGGTGCATCTAGCCTAGGCTGGGAACATGGGGAAGGTATATCAGGGTAGGTATCAGGGAAGGATACTCCAACGAAGTGACGTACGAACTGAGGTCCAAAAGATAAGTAGCAATTAGGTTCAGAAAAAGTAGATTGCCTTGAAGAGACCTGGAGAAAAAAGATAGTATAACACCTTCTAGGAAATTAAAAAAAGAAAAGAAAGAAATTCACAGATGTGGGGGATAGGGAGAGTGACAAGAGGAGAGTCTGTAGTCAGGACTTGAAGCAGTGCTAAGAATGGATTGGAATGCAGCAAGAAGAGAGGAAGGAAACTAAGTTGGGAGACTTGTAGTCCATGTAAGAGCTGTAGGTGATCATGACTATAGTAATGAAATTAAGGATGGAGAGAAGTGGGTGGATTTTAAGAGATACTTAGGAAGTTAAACTGAATTTGATTGGCTGGGGAAAAGGGGTTGGGAGGTGGGAAAGGGAGTCAAAAATCACCCCAAGGTTCTGGTTTGGACAACTGACCAGCACCATTCACTGAGACAGGGAACCAAAATAAGGATCAGGTTTATGGAAAATTGACGTGTTCAGGTTTGGATATGTGAGTTTGAGGTACTCTAGGGACACCTAAGCAGTGACTGTATTATTTGTCTTGTGCTTCCCGCTTACATTTTGTTGCTGTTTATAAATAAAACTGATTTAAATTTAGAACATTAAGAAAGCCAAGTGTTTATGAATAGCTCTTTTTTCCCCCATCTAAAGACTAATAAATATTCTACTTGCTAGAAAACACTAACTAGTATTATTGTATTAAGGAAAAATAAGAGAGAGTAACTGAACCAGATTTAAATATAGTAGTCCCTCAGTATCCACAGGGGATTGGTTCCAGGACCCCACACACAAATACCAAAATCCAAGGATGCTCAAGTCCCTTAAATAAAATGGCATAATATTTGCATATAACCTATGCACATCCTTCCACATACTTAATATGACCTCTAGTTTACTTATAATTCCTAATACACTGTAACTGCTACGTAAATAATTGTTAAACTGTATTTTTTAAAAATCTGTATTATTTATTTATCTTTCCTTCAAATTTATCTACCCGAGGTTGGTTGAATACAAGGATGTGGTACCCATGGATATGAAGAGCTGACTATAATGGTTTTATCTTTCCACATATGTCTAGAACCCATGGGAATTATGAGAAGGAAAGCTCTTTTTATAAAATTATTTCCAATTTGTTGCCTGTAGTGAAAAAGAGACAGTTGGGTTATTCTTAAACTTTTCTCCTCCTTTTGTTCATGGTACAGTAGTCCTTCCTGGGTTTCTCTCTCCCTAACCATTCCTCCTCAGGTTCTTTCATTAAATTTTACTAATAAGATCAGATCACATACATCTTCCATATTCCCCAGGGCCATATTAATAGTCACCACAAATTGAAGTTTTCCCCGCTGAACTGAGCACATCGCCAATAGAAGCATGACCTTGAACAAAGCATTATGTTAATATGCCATTATATTTTTTGTATTACATGCAACCAAAAACTTATATAAGAACACTTAATTCAGAATTTCTGTATGACCTTTGATTTTATTTAAAGTTTATTAGCATTTGACCTAGATCTTTAAATTTTAAATTCATTTTGTATACTAAGTACTGTATAACTGACCTGGAAAGTAATTTGGCAGCATATATTAGGAGCCTTAAAAAGTTCAAACTATTTGGCTCTTGTTACCTATATCTGAATCTAGAAAACGTTTCTCATCTCCATCTACTACCCCCAGCAAAGAGAATTCTTCAATGAACTTTTCTAGAGCATAGACTAAATCACAGAACTTAATAGGTGAAAGGTCTTTAGAGATCCCTAGTCAAATTGCTTCATTTTTAAGACAGGAAATTAAGTCCTAAAGAGGTAAAGTAACTTTCTGCTATGGACTAAATTATATCCCCCAAAGTTTAATGTATTAGAAGCTTAATCCCCACTGTTACAGTGTTAAGAAGGTGGGAGATCCCATTATGGTAATTGAAAGGTAGGGCCTTATGTGTGATTAGATTAAGTGATTACCCTAGTGAATGGATTAATCCTTTGATGGTTTAACAGTGATCATGCGCATGGTTCTGATGGCTTTAAAAGGAGAGCCAATGAAGAGGTTAGTCTCTCTCTAGCTCCACCAGCCCCCATGTGAGACTGAGTCACTGTGTAGAGTCACCACTACCAAGGCCCTCACCAGATGTATTCCCTGAACTTTGGACTTCCCAGCCTCTGAAACGATAAGAAATAAATTCTATTTCTTTATAAATTACCACGTTTCAGGTATTGTGTTATATGCAACAGAAATGAATGAATACACTTTCATAAATACTCAGTGACAAATTTGGGTTTTGACCCAGATCTCCAAATTAAAAATTCTTTATACCACATAATGCCACTTTATCTCAGAGATAGGTCAACAGAAGTATGAGGAAAGAAACAACCTACATATTTTAAAAGTTGAAAAAGATAAAACAAAAAACTAATTCAGCGAAGAAATTTAATAAAAATCACAATTCACTGAAGGAAACAAAACAAGCTAAAACTTACCAAAATTAACTTTTTCTTGACTCTTCGATGTTAGCATATCTACAATTGTGTGTCGCATCTCTTCAATAGGCTTAATATTTTTCATGAGGAAAGCAGACCCACATAAGTTTTATTTCTCAGACATTAACTAGGTTGTCCAAGTTGAAAATATTAAAACTAGTGATTAAAATTGCATATTTTAAAATAAACCATGCTTCTCAGAACACATTACTAATTAACACTATTAATATCTATTAAAGAGCTGATTATATTAAGTTTAACTACTACTATTCTCCTTCATTTAAGTCCATGGTTATATTTTTGTTTCAGATGGTATTAAATGCATCTCTGAACAGCTTAAGGTTGATCAGCCCAACATATTTCTTTCATTCAAAAATTTACTAAGTGTCCATTATTTGTCAGGTAATATAAGCACTTACTATGTTCCTTGGAGCACCATTCCTGCTAATACAAAATATTCAAGATATTACATAAAAAAGAAGCTCTGGCTCATAGTCTTAGTTCCAGAACTTAGTCCCAAATTACTCTCCCATCCTGCTTTCAATTTTCATTCTTATTTTCCAGTTTGTGCTCTGGTGTCACATCCTTCTGTTTACATTACTACTTTCTATGTGAGCCTTGGCTCCAGTTTTGCATCCTAGCTACACTGCCATTAACTGCCTTAAGTGATACCCTTTCTGGTTCAATGTAGTTCAATGAAGGGTTCACTCCCTATCCCATTAGATTCTGTCAAATATGATTACCTTTCAAGAAGGTGTTTTACACACAATAGCCACTGAGAGACTACCTGCTGAATATTCTGAAAGATGGCAATAAGTAAATATGTTTTAGGAAGATTTACCCACAAAAACAAAAAAACCCAAAACAAAAAACACCCGAAAAATGATTTATTCTATTCCTATGGCTTTGTGAATCAACAGACTAGAGAAGGTGAGAGATATAGTATCAAATCATTAATATTAGAGAAACTAGTTTATTGTCATTTCTATATGTAGGCAGGACCAATTTATACAATGTATGAGTACATTCAGGTATACTCTTAAAGTGAAAGTTCTCTCACAAAGCTATCAGAGCATGATAACATTTTAGGTTAATTTAATTCCATTTGCTTTATATTAAGAAAATTATAGTATTAAAAATTCAGTTTCCCAGCAAATTTCCCAACTAGAAAATGCACACAATGATATGTTGTACTAAAATATTCCTCACAGAAAGCTTAATTAAATTTATATTTTAGGTTATCCATTTTCTGAAGTCTGATTATCCCTAGTTTATGAGCAATAGTTTTATAAGGCTGAGAAACAGCTCTTATAACATAATCCTTGTGGCATTTAAACATTCATTACTATTACATATATAACATGATTTCATCAAGTTACTTTGTGATGTGTTCCAAAATAATTCTGAACAGTCTTTACTATAATAATAAAGATCAGTAAATTTTAATCTTACCTGAGCCCCTGCCAGAATGGCCTTCTCATAGATTGCAATAATATTTTCAATAGGACTTGTGACTGGCTCGATACGTGCAAGACATATCCAATACTTAATAAGTTTTGTGGCATCTGGAATATTTTTAATCAGGTCATTCAGTGTGACCAGTATTTCTTCTTTTGGGCATCCCTAAAACAGCAAGAAATAAAAGGTGTGGTATTACTTAGCCTACAAACCATGAACAATTAATAATTAAGCTTACTATAATTAAGATCAGTGATAAAGAGAAAGTTGACTGAAAGTTATTCATACAGACATTCACTATTATCATCTTCCTTACTCTAAACTAATTTTGAATGGCTAAGGAGCAGCATGTCAGCCACGAGAACAAGGCAGCAAAAAATAAAATATCTGTTAACATATTTACTAACAAACAATGACTAACACTTGGCTCTGAAGTTTGTCCTCTTATATATTACAGGATTCCATTTGTTAATACTTTTTGGAATTTTTGCTCATCTACCTAATGTTTATGAGTGAGAACAGCCCGCTGGGTTTTTCTCCCCTTAATTGTCTTTGTCAGGTTGTAATACCAAGGTTAAAATGAATATATGTAATGGTTTATGTAACTGTAATACGCAGTTAAATAGCAGGGCAGAAAAACTCCATAGTATCAAAACCTCAACTGAGCAGAAATAAAAACAGAATCACAGTTTTCATGACTGTAAGAGTGGAGTACGGTTTGAAATCATACCTATATCAAGTTTTACTATAGATCTTTACTACATACAGGTGAGTGACCAAAGCAAGATTAAAGAGCAATCAGGAAATAAAAGAAACATTCTGGAGTGATTATTACACTCTATAGGATTTTAGTCCTAATAGTGAAATCCTACTATAAATTCAAGACCATAATGATGTTGGTTTAGATTAACGGGATTCTGTTTGAGATTCAGTTAACTTGTATTTAATCTGGGATAATAATGACTCACAATAATGCTATTATTAATAATTTCTGTTGCTAGTCTTTGGTAAAATATGTAATGAGTGGAAAAAATGATTTGTAAATGTTGAGAAAATTCAAGAAACAGAAATATTAGATATGAAAAGTAAATATCCACCCCAGCCTATTCTATATTAACATCTTAAAGGAATACAGTATTTATAACTCAGGTTAAAAAAAACCCAACAACCTAATTATCTTTGATATATTAATAAGAACCCAATAAAAAAAGCAGTCAATTAAAGGCTAACAATCTCAATTAATGCATTAACAAATGAAGCAATATATCTCACAATTAATGTTAAAACCAAACAATATCACTGACATCACCTTGTTAAAAAAGACTGACAATATAATTTAATAAGATAATGTTTATGAAGGTAATTTGTAAACTATATAATGCTATACAAATATAAGATAAATACTCTACCTCATTAATCAGGTTCAGGCATTCAGAAAATGTGTTGTTTACTTTTTCAGTAAATAATCTTTGTTCATCTTCTTCTGCCATGGTAGTCCAGAAGGACCCAACTGGTTTTTCATTTTGTCCTTCAGGCACAGGCTTGATAACTATTGAGTTAGGAGGGCTTTTCAACACTCTTCCTCTATCAACTTTCCACTCACTCAGGCGAGCTCTGTAGTTAGAAGCAGTATATAAACATCATTTTGATATTTTTGATAGAACTCTGTTAGAGGAAAAGTTAAAATGTATTTCAGGTCTTTAAGTAGCTCTACACTATTGGCATATACATAGTTCACAAGTTTGAAGAAAAAGAAATGTTGAACATATCAATGTCAATTATATGCTCAAAGACCCCAAGAATGCATTTTTAAATGGAGAAGTTATAAAATATTTCCCAATTATTATTAAGCATTTAAATTAGAGGTTACAAAAAAAGTAACCTAACAAAACACACTTAAGCACAATAACTTTTAGGTCATATTGTTGCACAATACAAATTTGCTCACATATGACAGAAGAGAACCCATGAAGGAAAATTCTAATACATTTGAGGAAATTACAAGCCAAATCCGCAAATGGTACTCTACTGAAAACTTAAGGTAATAAAATAAAGAAAATTACATCTACTTACTTCCTGTCTTCTGAGGTTTCTTTGGGCTGAGCTGAGCTACTTCCAACGGTTGCTTTTGCAATAGTATGTCTCCTCTGGCCAATGGTTTTTGACTTTTCTATCAAACTGGTATTAGAAGATGAAGGTGGCCTGGCTACAATTTCAGACGCCATGCTTCTTGGTAGTGCCTTATTTCTTTTTATGTCCTGAGAAGAACTGGTTTTGACACTAGACAAAACTGTCTTTGATTGTAATAATTCTTTTTCACCAGGCCCTTTGCAGATTGTAATGTTGGCAGTGGTTCTACTCATGCTTTGTTTCACAGTGTCCTTGGTATTATCACGGTGACTTCTAATAGGAGGTCGCATAAGTTGTGTGTTCTGAGATGTAGTGCTCACGAGTTTTGTGACAGCAGTCACACTGGAGGTTCTACCACTTTTTACCGTTACACTGCTGGTGTTTATAGGTTGAGGCTTTGTGGCTTTAGAGATGGTAGTAGGAAGTTTCTTTGTTGCTGCAGAACTCTCACCTTCAATGTGTAGAGGTTTTCGAAATGAATTTATCTTAGACTGAACAATTTGGCCACGATAACACCCAAGCACAGGTTTCTTGGTCATGTTAGCATCTTGCTTTGGCTTTTCTGTAGTCATTTGTTTCTTTTTACTATTGCTTTTAAGGTGGAATGCCTGGCTTAATGTCATATGTTGACCTTGGAGATCATTTTTAATTGGTAACAACTGCAGAGTTTGATTATTATCCTCCAAATTATTTGTGTCAATTACTATAGTTGAATTGGTTATTTCATTAGAAGGTTTTAAAGAAATACAATTTTTTCCCACCGTTGTATTATTTTTGCTCCCCGTAGGTCTATGGACATTTTCTTTATCAGCCTAAAAGAGTTATTTAAGACAAATCAATATGTCAGAACTCATTTCTTTCAGAAAGAGTTTAGGAAAGGGAAAAAAGGGACAATTTATGAGTGCTATGTCCATATCTTACCATTTTTGTTTTAAGTTTCAGAACTTTTGTCCCTTTTTGGACCTGGTCCTCAGATGTCACCACTCTCTGGCCACCACTGCTCAAAAAAAAGAATAATCAATCAGTAAATCAACAAATGCTGAACCAAGGAGGTACACTCTTCAATTAACTGACTTCATAATTTTAAAATTTAAATTGAAGCAAAAAGTGAGTTGAGATTTATTTGTCCTCAGAAAAACTTTTAATAGTGTTTAATAGTGTAAACAAATGGCTGAGGAATTTAAAGATATTTTCTTAAAAATCTTAACACTCTCTCCCCAATGAACTTGTAAACACTTGATAACCATATTCCAAATTATTCTTCTCTAGTCATTCAAACAAGCTCTCAAAAAACCTTTATTAAGCAACAAATTCTTGGGTTAGTTTTAAGTACTTAGTAACAAACTTCCTACATTGCAAAACAACCCTCTCAAAAGAAATCCAAAATTTACCACGTATACATTGGCAGCTTAATTTATATTAGGATATGTTAAGAATATGGACCTCAGTTTCTAGGCGGTATTGCATTTAGACTATTTATCCAAAGCAAATACAAACTATATGCCAAGCATAACACAATGAATTCACTATCTCATTTAATCCCCAAGAAAAATGTATTACTATCCCATTTTAATGTAGGTAAACAGACTCAAAGAGGTCAAGTAACTTGTCCAAGGTTAAATAGCTGATGTAGCAGATGTACAGATTCCAGCCCAGGTCCCCATCATTGTAAGATGCAAAGAGCTTGGAAGGATATTATTAGTGGGTTTTTGTTTTTGCCACAACCATATACTATTAAAAATTTTTAACAAGCACAAAGATATTTCTGTGGAGGGTTGAGACTAAAACAAGTAATCTCCAAGCATTTGGGAGGGCCACCCCCCTCCCAGAAGAACACTGATCCTTGCTAAATTATAGACTCAGTAAAAAGTCTTACTAAATATACCCCATACTCTGAGTAAAAGCCTTCCTAAATTATGATGATCTAATGCTGCACCAATAATGTAGCCACTAGCCACACATGGCTACTTTCTTTCTTTCTTTTTTTTTTGCAGCTGGCAGGTAAAGGGATCAGAAACCATGAACTTGGTGTTGTAAGGCTGCACTCTAACCAAGTGAACTATCAAGCCAGCTCATAGGTCATATTGTTTTGTTTGTTTTTCCTAAACACGAGGCCATTGAGCACTTGAAATGTGGGTAGTCCAAATTGAAATGTGCTAAAAGTGTAAAATATACACTAGATTTTGAAGACTTTGTACCAAAAAAGGATGTAAAAACTCAATACTTCAAAATATTACATGTTGAAATAATACTGGGAGTATAGTGGATTAAGTAAAATGTTATTAAATTTCATCTTTTCAAAAAACTTTAAGTGGCTACTAGAAAATTTAAAACTACAGATGTGGCTCACATAACTTTTTTATTGAACAGCTCTGACATAACTGTAGAACTGAAAAAAAATAAACTTGACCTCACCTAGATAATATCTGATTTTCCTGTCTGTGTGCAAAAGAAGTTCCTCTTCTCAATAGATTTTCCTTGATTTTTTGTCTTCTTTGCTCTAAATAAGAAAAGAAAAGCGCTAGTCAATACTAGCTAACACATCAAATAAACATCAAATAAATATTGCTAACTAAATATTTTTATTTTGAACACTGTTCTACGTGAGATCACATCTCTACATAATAGAAAATTACCCAATTCAGTACTGCCCTTTAAAAATAATCCCATTATTAAGAGACTGTTATCCTAAAAGGTCCCCACAACGATTCTGCAGAAGAATCACATTCTACACTGAAAAATCTGGAGAATATCATTTTCAACAGAGGGTTACTGAAAGCAAAGCTTTAAGAAACTAAACGGTGGAGAAGAGACACAGGTTCTAATTTACCAGAATCGGGCTGGGTGAGAATTTGTTTCCGCATGGGTAGAACAAGGGAATAACAATATTATTTCTGAAGACCCAGCCAACCCTAGGTTCCCACAAAGTCGAACGCGTTAAACTGGAAACATCTGATCAGGAAAGTCTACACTCCCAGAAATTCTCTCCCGACCCTGGAGGCGGGAAGGCCCGGCGCAGGCGCAGTGGCCCGGGCGCCCGCGCAGCCACGCCCCCTCGGCCCCTAGCCCCGACACGTCCCCTGGCTAAACGGATTTCTCCATGGCAGGCTCATCTGGGCCGCCAGTTAGCGACCGCACACTAACACCACAGAGCGGACACTGCTCCTCTGGCCAGTTCCACAAGTGCCATAAATGCGCTGGGCGAGGTCGAGCGGCCCGTTCAGGGTTCTCCCACAACCAGTCAGGGTGAAGACGGAGAGAGGACTGTAGGCCCCGATCTGTGGGCCCCCGCCCCGCGCCCCCGGACCTAAAGAGCCGTCTGCCGGCGAGCGCCGCTCCCGCCTCCGCCCCCGCCCCGACAGCCGTCACCTCTGAACGCGGACTGGGCCCTCTGACTCGGGGGCAGCTGCAGGTCCCGGGTCACGGCCGGAGTGCTCATCGCAGCCTGCGGTCAGGGTTAGCGTCTCCGCTTTGAGTGCCTGAGACTCTCTCAGACCGCACCCGCCGCACTCTGCGCACGCCGCCGGCGCTCTGGGCCGTGACCGCGATGTTGGCGCCCCTGCCGTTTGGCGCCTGCGTAAATTGAATGGGCCAATGGGCGCAGGGGGGTGGAGCCTGGGTTGCGGTTGCCGGGCGTCTGGCTTCTGCCCTGACCAGTTCCGGTGACTCGGCAGCTTTCAAACCTAAACGTGCTGTTCACCCTGGACGCGCAACGTGGGAGGACTGGCCTTCTAAATTCCTGCTATGTAGCAGGACTAGAGTCAACAAAGAGCCGAAATTTGATACCGTTTCAACGCTTACTGTCCATTGAGGAAAGCAGACCAGAGAAAAGACTAGAAGAATGTGTTTGGCTGGGCTCATTAAACATCGGCGTGTTCACTGAGAAGGAGGACATAAGCACGAACTACCGCAACGTGAGCACGTGTAATTTCCCCTTCACAAATAATTCTTCATTTTGAGCATCGTAACTCTGAAGTGGGACGTTACCATCTGTTTCACAGATGAGGTGACAGGCTCAGAAACTGTTCACGTTTGCACAGCTTGCAAAGGGGAACTGAAATTGTGATCTACTTTCCATACCTTTATACTATACAATTATCAGGGGCAAAAAAGGGAGGAGAGGAAGAGAAAGAAATAAAATGAGGATAGACTCCACCCGCCCCCCTCCCCGTTATACAGTATGTAATCCTGTGAAGATAAAATAGCATTTGTTGTAGACATTCTGTGTGTTTGTGCGTTTAACCATGCTCCCATAATCTTTGTCCTCCTCGTCTAAAAATATCACTTTCATAAAACAGTCCACAAGACAGAACAGAATATTAAGAGCTAGAGGGTTTTAGGAGTGGGAGTGGGGGAGTTAGGGAGAGTCTGGGCTGTACCTTTCTGGTTGTAAGCGCTGGGTTCACAGCAATTCTCCCTCTTCCCTGATCACTGCAATAAGGCTGGACTGGAGTCTGTCTCAGCCAGGTTTTAAGTGTGGGGACAAAGGCGGGAGGATGTGAATTCTACCTCCGCCTTCCCAGGGCTGAGGGCCTTCATAGCTGGTCCTCAGCTGTGTCCAGTTTTTCCCACCTTTGTCTGCTCTTTTCTTAGGAAAAGATAGCTTACTATATCATCTTGCCAATGAGGAAATTAGTTTAGGATTTTCTGTATTTTTTTTTTCCTTGATGAAGTGTCTCATTTTTAGTTTAACTTTGCCTGCACTTAAGGCCAACCCTGGAAGAACCAATAGCCAGATATCACCCATCATCATCCTTAAGACATCACTGCTGTTTACATACTACTGTCAATATTGATTATTTACTAAAATTTCATCAGACAGGTTTGGTTACCAGGAACTCTTATTAAATGATGGAGAACAGTTAAAATAGAATAGTTAAAAATTGACTCAAGAACCTCCAAAACATTATGCTAAATAAAAGAAGCCAGACACAAAAGGTAGCATATAGTATGATTCCATTTACATGAAATACCCCTAATAGATAAATCCATGTAGAAATAACAGATTGGTGGTTGCCAGGGGTTGGGGGTAGGGGAGAATGGAGAGAGACGGCTTAATGGGTAAGTTTTACTTTGGAGTAATGGAAATGTTTTGGAACTAGATAGAGGTGGTGGTTTGACAGCATTGTGAATGTAGTTATTTCAAAAGTTTGTGGAAAAATAGAATTAAAAGCTAATATGAAACTTTCCGTGAACTTTTTGAGGTACCCTCATATTAATGCCAGTGAGCTGTTCACTTTTAAAATGGTTAATTTTTTGTTATGTGAATTTTGCCTCAATAATCTTTTCTTAAGTGGGCATGGTAAAAAAAGAAAGAAAGAAAATGACTCAAAGAAAACTGGAAATCTCAATAGGCTAAGATGGTGGGATAGGAAAACTTTCAAGTGTCTTCCAACATGGCAATCCTTCCCTAATCTCCAGATTCATCCACTCTGATGGAGTTTGGATGTGTTGTCCCCTCCAAAACTCATGTGGAAATTTGATTTACAATGTGGCAGTGTTGGAAACTGATTGAGTCATGGGGGCAGATCCCTCATGAATGGATTAACGCTCTCCCTGGGGGAGGGGGGATTTATGAGTGAGTTCTCGCTCTATTAGTTCCTGCGAGAGCCTGGCATCTCTCTCTCTCTCTCTCTCTCTCTCTCTCTCTCTCTCTCTCTCTCTCCCCCCCCCCTCTTCCTTTCAGAACAGGTCTTTGCAACACAGCAGAACAGGAAACTGCAGGCCCCTGAAGTACCAACGATCAGCTTCAGTCGTTCCTTCTGTTGTCACGTGAGGCAGGTAAGGCACCTGTGAGAGTAGAGGGTGCGAAAATCCTGAAAGATAGAAGGATGACAAGGACAGGGTGAGGGCACAAAATCCAGCAAAGAAAGAGGTGAAGAAAAAGGGAATGGAGCACACTGTTGGGTGTTGTGGAGGTCTAGTAGTTTAACAATCTAAAACTGGCTATAACCATCTAAAACTAGCTGAGACAAATTTCATTGTCTTATCTCAATTTATTTCAAAGCTGTCTTGCAGGGTGTAAGCTGAGCATGGGCAGAGAGGACCATGCCCTCCAGAGGATCTCAGGAGCCTGAACATTCTCCACCGAGGTGCTGGATCCAGATTAGACCAATCAGAGAACTGGATTCAGAATCAACCAGTCAGCTCCTGACTTTATCAGCCAATCAACCCTTGTCTGTCCACCAATTGGTGTTGCCTCATTATCATATTGGGCCTGACTTGGAACTAGCCATTCCTTATCACCTTGTCATTTGGCCTGATTCAGAGCTAGCCAATCAGGTTTACCTAAAGCCCTTTAAAAGCCTGTTCAGCCCTGGGTTCCGGGAGACAGGTTTGAGGGCTGTATCTTTTGTCTCCAGGGTAGCGAGCCCTTGCTCAGTACCAGTAAGATGGGAGTAAAGGGAGTTATCAGATTCAGAATGTTTTTCTGAAAAAATCATTCTGTGGAAAACCACAAAATATGCTGAGGGAAGTTAAAGAAACCCTAAATAAATGGAGAGATATAACATGCTCATGGATCAGAAAATGTTAAGATGTGCATTTTCTCCAAGTTCATCTATTCAATCCCAACCCCACTAAAATACTACAAGGCTTTTCTATAGAAATTGACAATTAGATGCTAAAGCTTGAATGGAAATGTGAAGGATCTAGAGTAGGCAGAACAATTTTGAAACAACAAAGTTGGAGGACTAAGCACCTGATACAAGACTAATTATAAAGCCGCAATAATCAAGACAGTGTGGTATAGGTGTAAAGACAAAAGAATCAATGGACTACAGTAGAGATTCCAGGAATATAATCAAGCTTGTCTGGCTAATTGATCTTTACAAAGTTTGCAGGACAACTCAGTGGAGGAGGATAATCTCTCCAAAAATCGTGCTAGGACAACTGGATATCTACATACAAAATATTCATTTTGACCCTTAACTTTGTTAAATCAAACCAAAAAGTTTTGGCCTGAGAAAGCCTCTGTCCTCTGGTGCTCTTACATAGGAACCTCAACTTGACTTGGCGCATAAGCACATGAGCAAATGAAAACCTAACTGAGAAGTGTGCTTCTGGGACAATAGCTAAATCTCAGCCAATTGCAGGCCGTCACCTGTTCTGTACCTCACTTCCTTTTTCGGAACCATCACTTCCCTTTTTCTGTCTATAAATTTAACTGACCTTGCATTTTCAATTTTTTTTTTTTTTTTTTTTTTTGTCGTTTTTTCGTGACCTGCACTCAGCCAGTGAGTGCACCCGTCAGTCCTACATAGGATCCGAACCCGCGGCGGGAGCGTCGCCGCGCCCCCAGCGCAGCACTCTACCAAGTGCGCCACGGGCTCGGCCCCTGACCTTGCATTTTCAACGTAGTCCTTCTTAATCTGTTCTGACTAGGGGCTGACCAATTTGCAAGTAGTTTTTTTATTATCTTGCTCAAATTAAGCTTTGTTAAATTTAATTTGCTTAAAGTTTTTCTTTTAACAACCTCAACCCTTGTACAGAAACAAAAAACAAACCAACAACCTCAAAATGGAGCATAGGCCTAAATGTAAGAACCCAAATTATAAAACTTTTAGAAGGAAACATAGGAGAAAATCTTAGTGACTTTGTGTTAGGCAAAGATTTCTTAATTGGGAGACAAAAAGCACAAAGTACAAAAGAAAAAATGCACTGGACATCAAAATTTAAACCTTTTGCTCTTCAAAAACACTCTTTATAAACTAAAGAATCCTATGGTTCTGTTTCTCTGGAGAACTCTGAGAATATGGATGCCTTGTTCTCCTTCTTGGATGGGTCACTTAGGTAGGTACTCTTGCCTATTTTTTCATTTCTTGACATATCCAAGACATGACATTCCTCCTTGCTCCAGCCTGGAAAAAGGAAACCCTTGTACAGTCATCTAACCCCACTGCTCTCAATTCTTATGCTGCTTCTTTGTTTACTACGGACTGAATGCCCTTCAAGGACAGAAAACATTCCTTGTTTTCATGTCCCCAGTGCCCGGTATTTTGATCACTGCAAAGCCCAGGAAAAACTGCACAGTTTCACATGTGATTAGGACACTTAGGTTACTTTCAATAGAAAAAAAAAAAAAAGGACTAAAAAATTTAAACAATCTAATGCTCAAAAATCACAAAATGACAGGAAATTGTAATATACAAGGATGGCATATTACAGCGATTAAAATGTTTTCAAAGAACTTTTAGTGATATGGGCTTATAGTCATGATATAAACTGAAAAATATACAGGAGACAGTTTGGAAACAGGACAAAACATACACAGCATTTTAGAACATGACAAAGGTGGCAATTCAATTCAGTGGGGAAAAGAAAACTTTTGTTCACTGGAAAGGGTCTTGCCTTTCTTGTACAGTCTGGGCTACAGACCAGTGACTCCATAATTGGGGGAGACATGGAGCCCTGAGAGCAGAGAACAAACCTGCCCTCTGCCTCTCTGCCCACATGGGCAAGCAGGTGAGAGAGGCACTCTCCTTGCCCTAATCCTGGCCTCTTGGATCCTTCCTTTATTTAAAATGGATATTTTGTTCATCACAGATTTTTTTGCACTAATTTTGGTTTTTAAAAATATTGCTTTAAAATATCATCTCTCTTGAAGGCTGAGTTTTTTGGTGCTCCCTTCAATTTTGCACCTGAGGAAAGTGCTGCACTCACCTTATCCTAGTCCCAGCCCTGCCCAAACCAGCTGTTTCTCTTGCCAGCAGCACTATAGAAGAGTTGAAATACCTAGAACAATGCTGGACACATAATAGGTGCTCAATAAATGTTTTTAAAATGTACGATGAGGTTTCAAGATGGCGGCGGCTGCGGCGGCTGGCGCGGAGTAGCTGAGGTGGAAAAGGTGGCCACTGGGCCTCAGGCAGCCGGGAAACTTGTGGACCTTTCTCTGGCCATCTCTTAAGGGAGGACTGCTGCAGCTGGCCGGTCGTGGGGGCTCAACGCCACTTTGCCCCCGGCAGGAGAGGCTGCCTCATTTACAGGCAACAGCTTTGAAGTGTGGAGCAGGAAAAGAACTGATTCTTAGCTGCAAAAGCGAGTCTTGAAACAGGGAACACGGCGCCAGGGCTGCTGTGGATGCAGCCAGGATCCCGGAGGCTGGGGCCGCACTGAAGGAGGCCAGCTGCCCTATCCAGGATTCGAGGTTTCAGGCCGGCATTAAAGAAGACTCCTGGGAGCGCCCGAGCGGCGCCGCGACTGAACAGCCCGAGGCGGCAGCGCCGAGAACACGGAAGGCAACAAACCAGAGACAGAGCGAGCGCCCGACCTGGCACAGCACTGTGAGTGATCCCTGGCAAAGCTCTGTTCGGGGGGTGGATGCCCACGCGGCTCCCCGCCTGCACCACCAGGCCACTCATTGCCCCGGTGCTGCCTCCATTTTCCCAGGTGCGGGCAGCTCCGCCCTGCTCGGCCATCACTGAGCCCATTTGCTTGGCCTGGCGCGGGGCTTTCCGGACCCTGCAGGCCGACCTCCTCTCCCACTCCCTCCACGGTTCTCTGGCAGGGCTGGGGGTGTGGGGCGTCCCGACCAGTTTTGGGAGGGCTAGGAAGTACGGGCGGGCCGACTGTCACTCCACCACACCCTGGACTCCGGCCCCGGTAAACTTCCTGTTACTGGGAGGCAGATACCATCTCTGCGACCACCAGTTTGGAAAAAAGCCTAACGAATTTCTGGTTGGGAATAGTGTGGTAGGAGAGTTCCCAGGTCTGCTTGAACCTGCCGGAGAGCAGGCTGCAGGCAGGCACTAGACTCGGTTTATACCGGGGGGATACAAAGGTGAACAAGACCCGAGAAAGATCTACACAGTGCTACAAAGGCACCCAGAGAGACTGGTCGTCTGTGCCTAGCAGAAACCTGGTAGACTTCCTGGGCGAGGCGGTGCTGAGCAGGGTCTTGAAGGCCCAGCTGATAGACGAGGGGTGCAGAAGACACGCCCCAACCCAGCACAGTGTGCACAGAGTGGGGAGACGTGCGGCCAGGGAGGCGAAGATTCGACAGAAACCACACACCCGGTGGGGTCGCCACTGCACGATCTAACAGCCTGGGCCAGAGCACACTGAACGGGGAGAAGTCCTGTACAGAAAGTGAAAGCTCAACAGAGATCACACACCCTGTGGTACGTGATCCACCAGCCCAGCAGAGTACAAGCTGACCAGAAAGGTGGATCCCCGGAGAAGCCCAAGACCCGAGGCAACCACACACACAAGACACTAGAGGCCAACTGAGCAGTCACGGCGGGAGCCATACCAAATTGGCAACCACAGCAACATCCTAGTTAGTCATTAGTCTTAAACCGGTGGACTGTGAAACCCCCTGCCACAATGAATAAACACCAAAAAAAAGACACCAGAAATACAAAAAATCAAGAAAGTACACCACCAAAAGTTAATAAATCTCATACTCTAGATCCTATAGAACAAGAAGCCCTTGAAATAACTGATAAGGAATTTCGAGTGATAATTCTAAGGAAACTGAATGAGATACAAGAAAACTCAGCTAGACATCATGATGAAATGAGGAAAAGTATACAGGATCTGAAAGAGGAAATATACAAGGAAATCAATGTCCTGAAAAAAAATGTAGCAGAACTTGCTGAACTGAAGAAGTTATTCAGCGAAATAAAAAACACAACGGAGAGTTTAACCAGCAGGCTTGTCGAAGTTGAAGAGAGAACCTCTGAACTTGAAGATGGGCTGTTTGAAATAACACAAGCAGACAAAAAGAAAGAAAAAAGAATCAAGGACATGGAAGAAAATCTGAGAGAGATATCAGACAACCTCAAGCGCTCAAATATCCGAGTCATGGGTATTCCAGAAGGGGAGGAAAATGGAGATTCCATTGAAAACATATTCAACAAAATAGTGGCAGAAAACTTCCCAGGTATAGGAAAAATCACAGATCTTCAGATCCAGGAAGCTCAACGATCTCCAAACGTATTCAACCCAAAAAGGCCTTCTCCAAGACATGTCATAGTCAAATTGGCAAAACTCAGAGACAAAGAGAGAATCTTAAAAGCTGCAAGAGAGAAGCGTCAAATCACCTATAAGGGAGCCCCAATCAGGTTAACATCAGACTTTTCATCACAAACCCTAAAAGCTAGAAAGGAATGGGATGATATTTTCAAAATACTAAAAGACAAAGATTGCCAGCCAAGAATACTCTACCCTGCAAGGCTATCCTTCCGAAATGAGGGGCAAATAGTATATTTCTCAGACAAACAAAAACTGCGGGAGTTCACTACCACAAGACCACCCTTACAAGAAATCCTCAAGGGAGTACTGGGTTTGGTTCCTGAAAAATAACTACCACTGCCATAAAAACCTAAGAAAAATCTAAACCCGCTAGTACAATAAAAATGGCATTCATGAAGAGAAAACAAGCTAACAAAAACACTATCTACAACCTAAGGAACCAACAAACAAAGAAACCAAACAGTAAATCAGAAAGCAAGGAACAAAAGACACCTAAGACAACCAAACAACCAATAAAATGCTAAGAATAAATCAACACCTTTCAATAACAACTCTTAAGGTTAAAGGCTTAAATTCCCCAATTAAAAGACACAGACTGGCTGACTGGATCAAAAAGCAGGACCCAACTATATGCTGCCTACAAGAGACCCACCTCACCCATAAAGATTCACACAGACTAAGAGTAAAAGGATGGAAAAAGATTTACCATGCAAACAGAAAAGAAAAACGAGCTGGAGTGGCTATTCTTATATCTGACAAAATAGACTTTAAACTAAAAACCATAAAAAGAGACAATGAGGGACACTACTTAATGATAAAAGGACTGATCCATCAAGAAGACATAACAATCATAAATATGTACGCACCCAATGTTGGAGCAGCCAGATTTATAAAACAAACTCTATTAGACCTAAAGAAGGAAATAGACACTAATTCCATAATAGCAGGGGACCTGAACACTCCACTGTCAATATTAGACAGATCATCTAGGCAAAGAATCAGTAGAGAAACACAAGATCTAAACAAGACTCTAGACCAATTGGAATTGGCAGATATCTACAGAACATTCCACCCAACAACCTCAGAATATTCATTCTTCTCATCAGCACATGGATCATTCTCCAAGATAGATCACATATTAGGTCACAAATCAAGTCTCAATAAATTCAAAAAAATTGGAATTATCCCATGTATCTTCTCAGACCACAATGGATTAAAACTAGAAATTAATAACAAACAAAACTCTGGAAACTATACAAACACATGGAAATTAAACAGCATTCTACTTAATGACATATGGGTCCAAGAAGAAATCAAGCAGGAAATCAAAAAGTTTATTGAAACTAATGAAAACAATGATACATCATACCAAAACCTGTGGGATACTGCAAAAGCAGTATTGAGGGGAAAATTTATTGCATTAAATGCTCACTTCAGAAGAATGGAAAGATGGCAAGTGAACAACCTAACACTTCACCTTAAAGAACTAGAAAAACAAGAACAATCCAATCCTAAAGTTAGCAGACGGAAAGAAATCATTAAGATCAGAGCAGAACTGAATGAAATTGAAAACCAAAAAACAATTCAAAAGATCAACGAATCAAAAAGTTGGTTTTTTGAAAAGATAAATAAAATTGACAAACCATTAGCATGGCTAACAAAAAAAAGAAGAGAGAAGACTCAAATAACAAAAATTAGAAATGAAAAAGGCGATATTACAACTGATTCATCTGAAATACAAGGAATCATTCGAGACTACTATAAACAACTATACGCCAACAAATTTGAAAATCTGGAGGAAATGGATAAATTTCTAAACACACACAAGCTCCCAAAACTGAACCGTGAAGACGTAGAAAATTTGAACAGACCAATAACAATAAAGGAGATTGAAGCTGTTATCAGAAGGCTCCCAACAAAGAAAAGCCCAGGACCAGATGGATTCACAGCAGAATTTTACCAAACATTCAAAGAGGAATTGACACCGATTCTTTACAAACTATTCCAAAAGATTGAAACGGACGCAAATCTCCCAAACTCATTCTATGAAGCAAACATCATCCTGATACCAAAACCAGGTAAAGATATAACCAAAAAAGAAAACTACAGGCCGATATCCTTGATGAATATAGATGCAAAAATCCTCACTAAAATATTAGCAAACAGAATACAGCAACACATACGAAAAATTATTCATCACGATCAAGTGGGATTCATCCCAGGGATGCAAGGTTGGTTCAACATACGCAAATCAATAAATGTGATACACCATATTAATAAACTCAAACACAAGGACCATATGATCATCTCTATAGATGCTGAAAAAGCATTTGATAAAGTTCAGCACTCATTCATGACAAAGACCCTCTATAAGTTAGGTATAGAGGGAAAGTATCTCAACGTAATTAAAGCCATATATGCCAAACCCACTGCCAATATCATCCTGAATGGGGAAAAGCTGAAAGCTTTTCCTTTAAGAACAGGCACTAGACAAGGATGCCCACTCTCACCACTCCTATTCAACATAGTGTTGGAAGTACTAGCCAGAGCAATCAGAGAAGAGAAGGAAATAAAGGGCATCCAGATTGGAAAAGATGAAGTCAAACTGTCCCTGTTTGCAGATGACATGATCCTATATATCGAACAGCCTAAAACCTCTACAAAAAAACTGTTGGAATTGATAAATGATTTCAGCACAGTAGCAGGATACAAAATCAACACACAAAAATCAGTAGCATTTCTTTTCTCCAATAGTGAACATGCAGAAGGAGAAATCAAGAAAGCCTGCCCATTTACAATAGCCACCAAAAAAATAAAATACTTAGGAATTGAGTTAACCAAGGAGGTGAAAAATCTCTATAATGAGAACTACAAACCACTGCTGAGAGAAATTAGAGAGGATACAAGAAGATGGAAAGATATCCCATGCTCTTGGATTGGAAGAATCAACATAGTGAAAATGTCCATACTACCCAAAGTGATATACAAATTCAATGCAATCCCCATCAAAATTCCAAAGACATTTTTCTCAGAAATGGAAAAAACTATTCAGACATTTATATGGAACAATAAAAGACCACGAATAGCCAAAGCAATGCTCAGCAAAAAAAATAAAGCTGGAGGCATAACACTACCTGACTTTAAGCTATACTACAAAGCTATAATAACCAAAACAGTATGGTACTGGCATAAAAACAGACACACTGACCAATGGAATAGAATAGAGAATCCAGAAATCAACCCTCACACTTACTGCCATCTGATCTTTGACAAAGGCACCAAGCCTATTCACTGGGGAAGGGACTGCCTCTTCAGCAAGTGGTGCTGGGATAACTGGATATCGTTATGCAGGAGAATGAAACTAGATCCATACCTCTCACCATATACTAAAATCAACTCAAAATGGATTAAGGATTTAAATATACACCCTGAGACAATAAAACTTCTTAAAGAAAACATAGGGGAAACACTTCAGGAAATAGGACTGGGCACAGACTTCATGAATACGACCCCAAAAGCACGGGCAACCAAAGGAAAAATAAACAAATGGGATTATATCAAACTAAAAAGCTTCTGCACAGCAAAAGAAACAATTAAAAGAGTTAAAAGACAACCAACAGAGTGGGAGAAAATATTTGCAAAATATACATCTGACAAAGGATTAATATCCAGAATATATAAGGAACTCAAACAACTTTACAAGAAGAAAACAAGCAACCCAATTAAAAAATGGGCAAAAGAGCTAAGTAGGCATTTCTCTAAGGAAGATATACAAATGGCCAACAGACATATGAAAAAATGCTCAACATCACTCAGCATCCGGGAAATGCAAATCAAAACCACATTGAGATACCATCTAACCCCAGTTAGGATGGCTAAAATCCAAAAGACTATGAACGATAAATGCTGGCGAGGCTGCGGAGAAAAAGGAACTCTCATACATTTTTGGTGGGACTGCAAAATGGTGCAGCCTCTATGGAAAATGGTATGGAGGTTCCTTAAACAATTGCAAATAGATCTACCATACGACCCAGCCATCCCACTGTTGGGAATATACCCAGAGGAATGGAAATCATCAAGTCGAAGGTATACCTGTTCCCCAATGTTCATCGCAGCACTCTTTACAATAGCCAAGAGTTGGAACCAGCCCAAATGCCCATCATCAGATGAGTGGATACGGAAAATGTGGTACATCTACACAATGGAATACTACTCAGCTATAAAAACGAATGAAATACTGCCATTTGCAACAACATGGATGGACCTCGAGAGAATTATATTAAGTGAAACAAGTCAGGCACAGAAAGAGAAATACCACATGTTCTCACTTATTGGTGGGAGCTAAAAATTAATATATAAATTCACACACACACATACACACATACACACACAAACGGGGGGGGGGGTAAGAAGATATAACAACCACAATTATTTGAAGTTGATACAACAAACAAACAGAAAGGACATGGTTGGGGGGGAGGGGGGGAGGGAGAAGGGAGGGAGGTTTTGGTGATGGGGAGCATTAATCATCTACATTGTATATCGACAAAATAAAATTTAAAAAAAAATAAAATAAAATAAAATAAAAAAAATAAAAAATAAAATGTACGATGAATAAGTGAGTAGGCTGAGAACTGAGAAGGTCCCTCTTGATATGACTCAGAAGAGAGGTTCTCAACTTACTGATCCAATTACCTCTGGAGAAAAACACCTGTTAGTCCTTGCCATGTGAGACCCTAATAGGCTGGTTTGCATTGGTGCTGGGGGATCTCACATACATTGCACATAAAGGAGAAAGTGATCATAAGCCACTTGAGGAAACAGTAGGTTAAAGGAGAAGGAGCAGGATGCACCAAAATATGGCGCTACTGTGGCGTGCAGAATTCGGGGATGTAATAAAAGAAAATGTTATTAAAAATGTACTGAGAATTCTTAAGTAGATGTAATTAGATTACTCACTCAAAAAAAAAAAATCCCAATTTAAAAATTCAGTAGAAGAATCGCAAAAGTGAATGGTCATTGTTAAAAAACAAACAAAAACCAAATTCAGTCCCAAAATATATAGCAATGAGCATGATGAAGTGAAAAGGTAAGAGCCATGGGAGACAGATGGCTCTGATAGGCTTATTAATCCACAAATAATCAGAGGCCTCAAGGGGCAAAAATGACCAGAAATAACAATCAAATAAATAATAGAGGAATACTTTTCTGAAGAAAAAAAACTGTAAGTCTTCAAACTGAAAATCCTCACCAACTCACAGGCAGAACAACAAAAAAGGATACACACCTAGAATCCTGCACCTGATGAAATTTCTGAACCTTAAGTATGATGAGAAAATCTTACAGTTTCCAGGCAGAAAGAACAGGTCACTTAGAAAGGAAGAATTAGGTAAGCACTGGGCTTGCTTATACCCTCTTGTTGCCCCTCTCTCAATCCATCACTTGGCAACACCACGTGCCTGATTAAATCCACCTCTTTCCTACTCTCCCATTCAGTGTTGCTGGCTGAGTGCGGCTGGAGAAACTCCACCGTAGTTTCACTTTACATGCTTGTCAGGGAATCTCAAGTAGGCCAGGTAATCACACCTTCCCTAGTGCATTCATACCTCCTCTCTCTCAGCCTCACTTCCTCCTCTCCTGGCCTGGGAAAAGATCAATTTGCTGGTGGCACTGCATCCTGGTTAAATAAGTCCCCAATATGCAGTAGGCTTTCATACCCTTTAAAGCAGTAATTTTATTTTGGGAAGACACCTAAGAAAATAATCCTAAAAAGAAAAAGATATATTAGTTGTAGAAGGACAAATTATAGGTGGTCCATTTATAGTGCAGAATATATAAATAAGATATATTTATACAGAAAGAGACAGTGGCTGAGGCCTGGCCAGTGGGAGCCATGGATGGGTTTGCCTGGACCAACCAACACCTTAAGTTACGGGAGATCTACCTATTGAAATATTCTCTAGCATAAACTGAAGAGGTCTACGTTAATATTGGAAATGTTTAAATGAAAATAACCTTAAGGGGGGGAAAAAGGAGCACAAGGCAGTACCTAACTAGACTGCATCTGCATAAAAACAATTTGTGCCATAAACACTCATTAAAAAAATAAAAGTTATTGTTATTCTCAGCCTTTAATGAACATGGTAACATGCTGGGCACTGACCAGAAAACTGCCACAAATATGCAGGCATAATGCACAATTAGCAAGTCCAGGCTAGGGTCTGGACTCCCGCCACGTCCCAGGTAAGCTCTGGGTTTAGGATGGGGTGGACAGCCGGCGCGATCAAGGGTTCAAAACGCTGTCGCGGACGGACCGCCAGGGGACGCTCCGCGCCCGCTCCCCAGGGCGCCCGGCTAGGCCGCTCTCTTCTTCCTCCCTCCCGGCCGGCCTCCGCGTCGCCGGCCGCCAGGGGGCGCCGCAGGCTGCCCTGCGCGCGGCTGGCTGCCCGGGAGCGCCGGCGCAGGCCAGCGGGCGAGCGGCTGAGGCCGGCCTGGCGGCGGCCATGGACCGCTTCATGTGGACCAGCGGCCTCCTGGAGATCAACGAGACTCTGGTGATCCAGCAGCGCGGCGTGCGCGTCTACGACGGCGAGGAGAAGGTAGGGCGGCGGCCCGCCCGCGGCCGGCCCTCCCGGAGGCAGGCGGAACGGGCTCCTGGTGGGCGCTCGGCCCGGCTCGGCGCGGCCTGGCTGTCGGCCCTCGGGCCCCGGCCGGCCTTTGTGTGCGAGGCTCGGCGCTCGTCTCCCCCGGCCGGCCGCCCGCCGCGCCGAGCCCAGCTGTGGAAGGGTTTCCGCCGGCGCGGACTGTGGCCTCTCCCCGCGCCCCCCGCAGCACTACAGGCGCGTCCCGAGGACGCCCGCTGCCCGGCTTCCTGGGGCGGGTTCGGACCCCCGGAGCCGCCGGATCCCGGGCGTCGTCGCCGGCCGGCCCACTCCGCCTTGCTGTCGGGCAGCCTCTGACCCCCCGGCAGCTTTGGCGGGGACCTGTGGAGGTCGAGGGATTGTCAGATCTGCCCTGGGCAAAAAGGTGAGGGACAGCTTTGCAAGGATTTCCGAAAGAGGTAGCAGCGTCTTCCTCACTGGAATGCCCTTGCCAAAGGCTCGTGGGTTTTTTGTTTTGTTTCGTAATTACTTTAGGAGTTTTGAGCTTATGTTTTGTAGAGTGATGCAGTAGGCCATGTCTTGTAGTGCAGGCAGAAGTCTTAGGAGATGCGTTTGCAGACTGAGGGAGAAGTAAGAAGTTTAACTAAACATGTGGTCGCTACATCGGTGAAACTATGAAATATCCTGTGCTGGACTGAAATGTATAAGCTGGAATTAGAAAAAAAAATTAACAATTTACCCACAAGCATTTTTAGTTTCCAGAAGTTCTCACTTGCTACCTCTCCTTCCTTGTGGTTTTGTTAACCAAACTTCCTTCTGAACTTTGGTACATGTTCCTTGACCCATAGCTTTTCCTGGTGGTGCTTACAGCTATCTAGAGGCACAGGTGATGTCGGACCCAGGTCTCCTGACTCCTTTAGGGCATTTTCCATGTACTGTGTTGCTTCTGTTGTTTTCAAGGTCTTTTCCTTAAATAATTTCCTTGGACTTACTTCATTTACTGCCTTAGCACTTTTATTAGGTTGATCTCAAGAAGATCTCGAATTCGGTCTTGCATCTTTGGATGGCAGTGACAAGCTAAATTTATTTGTTTTTTCTTTCTTATCAAGTTTACATCTTCGGGACTATTTTAAATGTGAAGCTTAATCAACCTCTCCTCCCTCAGCAGGTTCGATTCTGCCCCCACTCTAAGAGGAACTGAATGCTGGCAATGATAGATGTTTCCTCAAAGATGCTTCCAGTGCCGCTCCCTGAGGGACCACCTGGAAGTCGTACTTTTGCAGAGCACTGCACTCTGTTCTAGCAAACTCCAGTAGACAAATTAGGAACACCTTTGCTGACAGGCAATACTTGTACAGCTATCAAATTTTTAAAATAATGTAAAATCACAACAATTAGTACTTGTATGTGAAAAACGTTGAACCAGCAGATTCTAATTTTTCCTTTAAAATGTTTGCTGCTTGTTTTAGCAGATGGTTATATAGGGTCAGAGGTTTAAGAAAAAAGTCATGGGAAAAAACTTAGTTTGGGACCCTTTGATCTAGTCAAGAATTCTTCTAAAAGCTGGAGGCAGTGGGGGAAGGTCTAGGTGTCTTGAAATTGGAGTGGGACTCTAAGATGACCGTTCCCACTGCTGTGTCCCCAGGCTGGATCTCCTCAGTAACTTGCTGAGCTGTCTGTAGCTGTCTGGTCCCTAGGGTGAGCAAGGGCCAGATTGATTCCTGGGGAAAAGTGCTATGTCCCAGCTTCCTCCCTCTTCTGGAAGGCTTTCAGACCTCAGGTGGTGCAGAAGACTGTAGGAGGCTGCACATCTGCCTCCAAATCCGATCAAGTTAGCCTCCCATTCACAATCCTTCACTGGCTCCCTTAGTTTAGGGACTGCAGTCCAGACTGCTTAGTCTTCATAGCGTGCACCCCCACACATTCCCCTGGCAGGTGTGCACATGGCTGTCTTCTAGACCAGTTGGATGGTCCTGGAGGGTGGAGAGTGTGCATTGCTCATCCTTGTATCTTCTGGCTGATGTGGGTGTGAAACATCTTTAAAAAAAAATGAATAATTAAAGTACCTACTATGTGCCTGGAGCTGTATATATGATCTCATTTAATCCTCTCAACAGGTATATGAGGTTACTATTTTACTGAATGAGAAAATAACACTCAGATACAATGACTTGCCTGAGATCTGCAGAGAGAGACAGGACGTAAAAAATCTCTGTTGATCAGATTCCCAAAACCTGTGCCTTGTTCATGGTGCTGCAGCACTTCAAAACATAGCAGTTACCATTACTAGATTATTTATGTAATGTTTAGTATAGCTAGTCCTCCACAAGATGAGGAAATGAGACCCATAGTTCATTGTTAAGAAAACTGTGAGCTCTTCAAGATCACACAACTAGTAATTGGTGGAGCTAGAATTCCAAATCAGATCCAGTGGACTCTTCCCCACCCCCAGTGCCTCTTATGAATGTATGCTTGCTTGTTTATACAGGCACAGTTTTCATGGGCCCATTATGACTGGCTAATGTGTTGTTTTCATAAGCAGTATAGACAGGTCATTTGTTTGAATTCATAGATGCTTCTATAGCCTCAGCTAATTTAAAAAATAATGTAAGAAGGTTAGTAATGTGTAAAGTGGCAAGCTGGCAGCGTATACCAGAAGATTTAGAAAATGTTTACTCTTTTTCAGCTAACTATTTCACTTTTAGTAATTTACCCTTGGGAAATAATCAGAAATGCATAAAAATATTACATGTGAGGTGCTCATTTCACGATTATTATATAATATATGTATGTTATATATAGGGAAAAATTGGAAGCAATCTGAATGTGCACCTCAGTGACAAGTTAATTCAATTATGGCATGCCCTAATTAGCATAAGGAATTGCTAATGATAGGCTGCTAACTATTTCATAACTATATTTCATAACTATATATTTATAGTTATAAAACTATAAATATCATGATATTTTGTGTACGTGTGTGTGTGTGTGTGTGTGTGTGTGTGTGTGTGTGTGTTTTTGGCTGGTATGATTTTGAGTGATTACATTTTCTTTCTTAGACTTTTCTTTAAATATTTTCCAGATTTTCAACAATGAACATATATTACTTTTATAACAGAAAAAATGTAAAAAAAAAAAAACCCCCAAAATAGGGTAAGAACTTTTCAATGAGTGCCTAAATTAGATAATCTTTTAAGTAGTTAAAATTATTCTAGCTCAGAGTAGTAGAAGCAAACCAGCCTAAACTTGTCTAAGGTTTACATCATAACTCATTGGAATCCCTGAATGGAACTATTACAGAATTTCTTCACTTAAGGGAGCAACATTTTACACTTGCACATTGTTAATTGACATAGCAATGGAACATACTCTGGCTTGAGCTTTAAATTCACATCCATATGCTTGGATTTCAGTAAGATAAAATGCAAAGTTTCTTTTTTTTTTTTTTTCTTTTCTTCCAAATTTTATTTTATTTTGTCAACATACGATGTGGTTGATTATTGTGGCCAATTACTGAAACCTCCCTCCCTCCTCCCTCTCGCCCCTCCCTCCCAACAATGTCCTTTCTGTTCACTTGTCGTATCAACTTCAAGGAATTGTAATTTTTATGTTTTCTTCCCTCCCCGCC
The DNA here is from genome assembly GCF_027409185.1 of Cynocephalus volans. Lineage (NCBI taxonomy): Eukaryota > Metazoa > Chordata > Mammalia > Dermoptera > Cynocephalidae > Cynocephalus > Cynocephalus volans. Next base: position 69,639,040 of record NC_084466.1, read on the forward strand.
TGTTTTTTTTTTTGTGTGTGTATTTATTTACTTATTTTTAGCTCCCACAAATAAGTGAGAACATGTGATTTTTCTCTTCCTGTGCCTGACTTGTTTCACTTAATATAATTCTCTCTACTAGTGGGTTTTGATTTTTCTTGGGTTTTTATGGCAGTGGTGGTTATTTTTCAGGTACCAAACCCAGTACTCCCTTGAGAATTTCTTGTAAGGATGGTCGTGTGGTAGTGAACTCCCACAGTTTTTGTCTGAGAAATATACTATTTGCCTTTCATTTCAGAAGGATAGCCTTGCAGGGTAGAGTATTCTTGGCTCGCAATCTCTGTCTTTTAGTATTTTGAATATATCATCCCATTCCTTTCTGGCTTTTAGGGTTTGTTGCGGGGGAGTGCCTGGGGTCCTCCCGCAGACCCAGAAGGAGGAGCCGACAGGATTAGCCCCGGTGTTGGGACCGAGGGATCTCGGGGAAAAGTGACCTGCTGACCACCAACCCAGCCCCACGAAAGGGACACTCAGACGCGGCAGGGGTTCTGTCAGGGCAGTTCCACTTTATTGCCGTTACATTGCAATTTAAATAAGCAAGCAAGTAGGGGCTTTCCATGAACTAACCAATCAATTAAAGGATCACGTGGGCATGCATTTTGTACTAACATGTTGAGCATAGCGATCACACAGGGTTCACGAGTGCGGAAATACTGGAGGACCAATAAAAACCTTTTGGAGCTATTTTGGGTTACAACTCCCCTACTTCCCACGGGTGCCATCTTCATCCTTCACCCATAGGCACCATGTGGCTCACAGATAATGTTTGCTCCTAAAAATGGGCCCAACAGTTTGTAATGAAAAGTCTGATGTCAGTATGATTGGGGTTCCCTTATAGGTGATTTGACACTTCTCTCTTGTACCTTTTAAGATTCTCTCTTTGTCTTTGAGTTTTGCTAATTTGAGTATAACATGTCTTGGAGAAGACCTTTTTGGGTTGAATACGTTTGGGGATCTTTGAGCTTCCTGAATCTGAAGATCTGTGTCTTTTCCAATAACTGGGAAGTTTTCTGCCACTATTTTGTTGAGTATGTTTTCAATGCAATCTCCTTTTTCCTCCCCTTCTGGAATACCCATGACTTGGATATTTGAGCGCTTAAGGTTGTCTGATATCTCTCTCAGATTTTCTTCAATGCCTTTAATTCTTTTTTCTTTTTTTTTTTGTCTGCCTGTGTTATTTCAAAAAGCCCATCTTCAAGGTCAGAAGTTCTCTCTTCTGCTTCTGCAAGCCTGCTGGTTAAACTTTCTGTTGTGTTTTTTATTTCGTTGAATGAATTCTTCAGTTTGGCAAGCTCTGCTACATTCTTTTTCAGGGCATTGATTTCCTTGTACATTTCTTCTTTCAGGTTCTGTATACTTTTCCTCCTTTCATCATGTTGTCTAGCTGAGTTTTCTTGTATCTCATTCAGTTTCCTTAGAATTATCACTCGAAATTCCTTGTCAGACATTTCAAGGGCTTCTTGTTCTATAGGATCTAGAGCTTGAGAGTTATTACCCTTTGGTGGTGTACTTTTTTGATTTTTCATATTTCTGGTATCTTTCCTTTCATGTTTAGTCATTGTGGCAGGGGGTTTCACAGTCCACAGGTTTGACACTGTTGTCTGACTAGGATGTTGCTAGGGTTGCCAATTTGGTATGGCTACCTCAGTGTCTGCTCAGTTGGCCTCTAGTGCCTTGCATGTGTGGTTGCCTTGGGTCTTGGGCCTCTCCAGGGAGCCACCTCTCTTGTCAGCATGCACTCGGCTGGGCTGCTGGGTCACGCGGTGGCACCGCAGGGTGTGTGGTCTCTGCCAAGTTGCTGCCTCCCCTGCTGGATGTCTCCCTGCTCCGTTGGCACTGGGCCTGGCTGGGGAAGGAGATGAGTGGCAGCGGTGAGGCTTACCTGCTGGATCGCTTGGTGGTGGCACCGCAGGGTGTGTGGTCTCTGCCAAGCTTCCGCCTCCCCTGCTGTACGTCTCCCTGCTCCGTGGTCACTCAGTGCAAAGTTTCTTAATCAGAACTATTATGTTTTTGTTTTTGGTTTTTTTTGTCTTTTTCATGACCGGTACTCAGCCAGTGAGTGCACCGGCCATTCCTATATAGGATCCGAACCCGCGGGCGGGAGCGTCGCTGCGCTCCCAGCGCCGCACTCTCCTGAGTGCGCCATGGGGTTGGCCCAGAACTATTATGTTTTAATGCAGCATCATGCACTTTCAAGTTAATAAAATACTTGCTTTTAGAAAAGGGAAATCTTACTCATTGGCAAAAAAGATTTAAAAATTATCTTAAACTCAGTTATCTGGTTTTGCATAAATGATATTAACCAAAACATTTGAACCTAGACTGAATTAAGTGCTAGGAGTACATATGTTTTACTTGTGATTCAGAGGAAAACGTGGAATTCTTAAGGTTTTTCTCTGATGTGTTGAAGTATTTTGTTGGAATAATCTGTCACAAAGTGTATTTAGATTAGATGGTTCAGTAGGTCTGTTATCATTAAAGTTTATTAACCATATCATTATTTAATACTTACTAATTTTAAAACATTAATAATATAGACCGACATTATTCTTAGAAAACAATTTTTCAAAATGTATGTTAAAAAGTGTGTTGGTTGTTTATTATGCAAGGACTTTTTTGACATGTTTCTGTGCATGATAAAGAAAAATTTATAAACATTTCGGAGTTACATATGCCTGTGTTATATATGCCTGTGACAAATTTCATTTTATTAGCCAAATAATAAAGTTGTTAAATACAGATAAGCCAAAAGAAGAAACATGAAATAATCAGTAATATTACTACCCCTAAACAATTACTTTTGGCATATTCTCTGTGTGTGTAATCATGCTGTGTACTATCTTGAAACCTACGTTTTTCTATATTAATATCATAATATCTTGTAATATATTGTCAATTGCATAAATAACTTATGATTGTATTTAAGAATGCTACATAATGATGCTCCAATTGGTTATTTACTTGACAAACATTTTTAATCATATTAATTTAAACTCAAAAGAATTCCATTATTATTTGTAATAAGCCAGACCCTCACTAAAATGCTTTCTTTAGAATTTGTGTTGTAAGACAGCCTTATAAATGGGACCAGCTTAGTAACTTTCAAAATAACTAAATACTCCTGGAAAGGATACAAGCAAGTCCTACCTTATTGCAAATTCCACTTTCTAGTAATTAGAGTTAATAGAAGCTTCCAATATATTTCTTGCTTTTAACAGAAATGAAGAGGTTTAATTCATTACTCTATTGGGTTTCAACTGTAAAATGTGCCTATTTATATAATTTTCAGTGCAAATTATGAGGGTTAAAGGTTTGGTACTAAAGGCCTAGCTGGCATTTTTGTGTGTGTGTGTGATTTTATTGTAGTTTAAAAAAACATTTTAAAATTTATATTTTGAATAGGAGATATAATCCCCAACCCCCAAAGAGTATTTCTTAGGCAGCTTAGCTGCTATGACAAAGTACTGTAGACTGGGTGGCCTAAACAACAGGCACTTATTACTCACAGTTCTGGAGGCTGGGAAGTCTAAGATCAAGGGGCCGGCAGAATTGGTTCTTGGTCAGGGCCTGACTTGCAGATGGCCACCACTTTGCTGGGTGCTCACATGGTCTTTTCTCGGTGTGTAATCATTGAGAGAAAGCCCTCGTGTCTCTTCCTCTTCTTATAAGGGCCCCATCCTGAGGGCCCCATCTCATGACCTTATCTAAACCTAATCACCTCTCAAAGGCCCCATGTCCCAAAACTATCACATTGGGGGTTAGAGCTTCACATATGAATTTGGGAGGGGGCATACAAACATTCAGTCCACAACAGAGAGTAAAGTTAACCCCCCCCCCCCAACTCTTGTCTCTTGTTCACCCAGTTCTCCCTCAGAGGCCACCAATGTGTCATTCTAGAAAGCTATGCATGTGTGTCATACATAGGTATTTGTGTGAAGTATATTGTTTTTTCCTTTTTAAAATATAAATTTGTAATATATTCTGCATACTGCTCTGAACCTGCTTTTTTCACTTAATATATATGGAGAACGTGCCATGTTGTATCAACTCTAAATGCACATTTTTTTTCACATTTTAACAATTTTGAAATTAGGATGCATCTTACAATTAATGGGATCTCAGATTTTATTAAACACAGTCAGCATCTCCACACTCTTTTTAATGACTGCCTAATAGTCCATTGTGTGGGTGTACATTTCCCTGCTGATGGACATTTGAATTTTTTCCTATCTTTTGTCCTTATAAACAGCAATGCATAATCTTGTGCATGTGTGAATTTATCAATGGGATAAATTCCTGGAAGTGCCAAGTACCACTGGGTCAAAAGATATATGTATTTGTAATTCTGATAGATATTAACAAATTGTCCTCCACAGAGGTTGCCCCTCCAGCAAATGTGTGAGAATGCCCGTTTCCCCAACTTCACCAACACAATATTATCAAACTTTTGGAGCTCTGTCAATCTCATGGTATAGAGGGGTATTTTGATGTTCTCTTAATTGGCTTTCTCTTACTTTCATTGAGATTGGGCATTTATTAGTGTGTTTGAGTCATTTCTAGTTCTTTTTCTCTGAACTTTCTGTTAATAGGCTTTGTCCATTTCTCCAGTGCAGTTTTCTCATTGATTTGTGAGAGTGCTTTATGTAGTAAGGAAGTTAGCCTTTTGTCTCTGATGCGAGTTGCAGTTATGCTTCCTAGTCTGCTTTCTTCTTTTTGTCTTTGCCCTTGATGGTTTTTGCCATGAGAAATTTGTGTGTGCATGTGTGGAGTTGAATTTATCAATCGTTTCCTGTAATGCTGGTGGGTTTAATGCCTTTATTAGAAAAGCCTTCTCCATACTGAGATTATTTTGTAAATTATCTCATGATTTTTTCTAGTGTTTTTATAGCTTTTTTTTTTTTTTTTTTTTGACTCAAGCATTTGATCCATCTAGAATTCATTTTGGTGCAGTGTGTTAAGTATAAGTCCAGCTTTAAGGGCTGGCCAGTTAGCTCAGTTGGTTAGAGCATGGTGTTTGGGTCCCCATAATGGCCAGCTGCCAAACAAACAAACCCCAACAAAACAGAACAAATAAATCAAGATTTATGGGGTTTTTTTTTTCCCTACATGGCAACCCAGTTGTCCCAGGGCCATTGATTGACTCTCCATCTGTATTTATTTTTGTATGTGTTTGTGTCTGTTTCTGGATTTTCTTCTTATTAAGAAAAGTTATATGAGTGTTATACATGAATTCAATCTCATTCAAATAAAATAAATCAATCAATAGTGAAGTGTAGAGTTAAAAGGGCTCTTTGCTTTCCTTTTACCCATTCCCTCATACTTTTTCTGAAATAATTATTAACAGATCACTGTGTGTTCCTTTTAGAGCTTTGTTTACTACTTGTGTGTGTGTGTGTGCATGTGTGCACACACACGCACACATTTTGCTTTTTTCCCCACTAACTCAGTGTCTTATAGTTCATGATAGTCCATACATACAATCCATACATTCTGCCTCATCATTCTTTTCAACCCCTCCATAGACTCCTTAGTGTGGATGTCTCATGCTTTATTGAACCACTCCCCTATTGTTACACATCCAGGTTGTTTGCAGTTTTTTCCTAATTCTATCAAGGCTATATATATGACTTATGGACTGTGTAGATTGCTTCTATTTAATTTGTGATAAGCCTAGTTCTAAAAGGAAAATGTTTATTTATATGATTAACTTAGTATTGTATCATTCATGAAGAAAAAAGTCTGCACCACATTGAGTGATATGTTATTGTATTAGTCCGTTTCTGTTGCTTATAACAAAACACATGGAACTGGGTAATCTGTAAAAAAACCCAAAATTTATTGCTTACAGTTTCAGAGGCTGAAAGTCCAAACTCCAGGGAACACCTCTGGTGAGAGCCTTGGTGTGGTGATGGTGACAGCTGAGTATCACATTGCGAAAATGGTGGAGGAGAGAGAGCAAGAGACTAACCTCCTCATTCACTCTCTTTTTAAAGCCCTCAGAACCATGCCCATGACCACCATTTTTAGTCCATTCATTATAGCAAGGTCCTGCAATATAATCACTTCTTCGAGGCCCCACCTTTCAGTCACCATAATAGGATTTCCCATCCTCAGTAGTTACAGTGGGGATTAAGTTTTGGGGGGACATTCAGCCCAAGGCAGTTATTAATATTTTGTGATGATCTTGTCTTTCTAGATAAAATTTGATGCTGGGACCCTCCTTCTTAGTACACACCGACTGATTTGGAGAGATCAGAAGAATCATGTAAGATACAGTTTTTTGCATTTATTGTAGGTTTTGGATCACTGAAGCTTTTCTTTCTGTTTTTCTTTTCTGGCAAAACTATAAATGGATGCAATAAATTTTCCTTTTTGTAATGTCAAGAGTGTGTCCCGTATGATTTCTCTAAATGGAGTGCTGAGATAGGAGTTAGGTGTTGTACCTCATTCAACTCCAGAAAAGTTTATGTAATTACTGGATGGAGAATCATGGTGACTCCTCTTTTTTAAACACCGGTGAAATTCTACTCAACACCTGAATGTTCCATGTATAACTGGGCAGTAATTTCCCATCAATTGTGAGGGGTCTTTAAAAAAGGCTTGTATGTCCTTAAAATAGCCCATTTTCCAGTTGTTGTTGAGAATCGAGGATAGGTCTGCCATGAAGTGCATGATTTTACCTAGATATTGAGAACTTCCTCTGAGTCACTCAGCAGGACAACTCCTCTCCCCCCAACCCCCATTTTTTAATTTCTAGGAAGGAGAGCGAGTTATGTGTATATAGAACTGATATCTTTATTCTAAGGAGCTTCAACTTGAAAGTGTACTTGTATGTAGATTAATTTCAGTGTTGCCATTAAGATAAGGTATCTTATATGTGTTTTTATTTTCCGAATTGCCCTGCTCCCCATGAAAATTTTATATACCACAAATAAACTGTATCTCGTACTATGGTCTTTGTCAGTCTGCTAACCATTGTAATATCTGACTTTTTTCTCCCCAGGAACCAATTTTTGCCCCCTTAGAGGTGATACTGCCCCTATTAATAATGCATGCCTTATACTATTAATGTTGTCTAATTCTTTTAAAAGTAATAAACATTCAGGAAAGAAATTTTGGGGGGGAGGATAGGTGTATATTTTTTTGATTATCATATAAAGAGACAAATTTGGACAAATCGTTAGACATATTACATGCTGGTCATGTATAATAATTTTGAAAATTAGATGTACTAATAGAAGGAAGCTACATTGATATATTCTACTAAAACCTAATTGTATGTGTACGGGTGAAGTACAGAAAATCGTAAAGAAGAAAAATCACCTGTATAACACACTCCTTAAAATTGTTTTGATTTATCCATTTTGTTTTTTGCTTTCCATATAAGAAAATACATTTTAAAAGTTTTCATATAAGTATTACTTTTAAAAAATGTGTCCATTATAAAAACAAAGGTTGGCTGGCCAGTTAGCTCAGTTGGTTAGAGTGTGGTGTTACAACACCAGGGTCAAAGGTCTGGATCCCCAAACCAGCCAGCTGCCAGGAAAACCTCCCAAAAATCAAAAAACAAAGCAAAGGTACTTACAGCTGCTTTTAAACCTCTTAGATTCTTCCATGAAGCAAAATGCCACCACAGTATTACTTTTATTTTATTTTTCCTTAAGTTTATTTAAGGAATAAAATAAAATTATTATTTTTTAAATTTTCATCAGTAAGCTATATGACAATCTATTTAATGCATTTATATATTTATATATATATATTTATATTTAATGCATTTTATAAATGAGGATTTCTGTAAGTGTTATGGATTTTGTTTTCTATTGATTTCCTCATAGGAGTGCTGCATGGCCATTCTTCTTTCCCAAATTGTGTTCATTGAAGAACAGGCAGCTGGGATTGGGAAGAGGTAAGGTCTATATATTACAGTCTTTATTCACGAAAAATGTTTCGTGTCATGCTGTCGGTCAGGAGGCCCATTAAGAAGGTACTGACCTACCTTAGACTCATTGACGTACAAAGTTATTCTTAAAGCATGAATAAAGTACTAAGGTTTGCTGGAATATCCTTGTATTACTATATGTACATCATAATAAAAAAATGTAGCCCAGCTATCATTGTATATATTTCCACAGACACTTTGCTTTCACAAGTCTGTGTACCTGTCATTCAGTACTTAAAATCAGAAGTAACCTGTCTGAGAAAGTTAACTGACTTTGATCCTATTCTAGCTGATCATTAAGTTTATCATTCCAGTTTGATTTGTTCAGATATCAGGATTAAATAGAGCATCTTAATAGTTATTGTCCAAGATGGGACACTTATAAGAATAACAGGGGGGTACAATTAATAATTAGACCAAGGCAACAAGCATAAAATGGGACCATCTCAGGCAAACCAGGAAATGCAACCACTCTGGTGTAAAAACATAAGTTCCTATGTTCCTGTTTAGTCAAGTATACCCAAAACTAGGCTTTATATTTTAAGTGCACATAATTGAGGAGATTTATGAACAAATATTGTTGGCATGGACTTTTTCTTTCCTGTATAGGTCTATCTTTAGGTTTAGACACTTCAGTAGAAGTTAAACTGTGTTGAACTTCACTGGACATGCAATGCAATAGCTACCATAAAAGATTGCTTATTTGACGTAAAAGAAACTAACCAACATTTTGAAAAGATTAATAAGCCATACATTTTTAGAGTAGATTGTTCCTATAATATATATATTTTCCCCTTTGTACTTTCCTCCCTCTTAATTAAGTTCTAGAAAGTAAAACTTTGAGGGTGTTCCAGATCATTTGAATTTTCCTCTGCTGTGTTTCAAGGAAATCTAAATTCTGTAACAAAAATATTTAAAGTATTTACCTTCACATTAGTATATTATTTTTTAAACACCTTCACTAAGGATGATTTCACTAATATGCCAAATTAACTTTTCTCAAATATTCTCTTTAGTTCCCAGCCCCTCTCCCTAAACAATTACCATACTGCACTGATTTAAAAATGCATATTTTTTCACCTTTTAACATCTCTGAACTCAAGTTGCTTCTTTCGTTTCACAGATTTTGAACTTGATGAAATAAAATAATTGACTAAAAAGAATATATGAAAAGTTGGCATGGATTTTTAATGCTTACTTTGGAATTTCTTAACTATTTGTATCATCATGTTTTAGCTTTTCATTGCATTTGTTTTGACAGAATTTGATAGTACGACTGAGGTTTTTCAGTTTTAGAGACTGTGAAATGCTTTTTCTCAGTCTCCCTGTCACAATTGTCATAGTTTTGTTGCTCTACTTGATGGTTTGTTTCAAACAGTCCTATAATTCTGCTTGTGTAGTTTATTTTCTCTATTCATTTAAGGATGTTCACCACAAGGGCATAGATGAAAAGTTCTTACAAGGCTGGCCCCAGTTGAGGAGGCCCAACACGTGGTATTTCAATTTTACAGTGATATTTAGGCAACCATATTGGCCCAAACAAACAAAAGTAAAATTGAGTAATAAGTGTATCTATAATGTAATCATAAAGAAAAAGCTATAAACTAGGAATACAGGATAATTTTGATTATGGGTTTTTTAGTTTCCTTAATCTTTATAGAAGATTGCTTATTGAACAGGTTGGAAAAAAAGGAGGGAAACAGGCTTATGAAGCTGAAAAAATATGGTGGTATTCTTGATAGCACAGAAGATAACGGTAGTTTGTGTTCCTAGAGCAGCAGCATTTTGAGAATTGTTTTTGCCATTGGGTATCTTTCTAGATCATGCTGTTGATTGAGTGGCATTTCTAACAAATGACATTGTAGAATGTTAGTTTTGGATGGAGTTTTAATAAAATATCAGCTGGCCAGTTTTACAGATAAGTTTTTACATTTGTGTTTTAAAATGAGTAAGGTAGTATGCTTTGGCAGAAATTACAGGCCCCCTTATAACCTCTGGGGATGACTGCAGATGGAAAACTCTAATCATAAGCCACCACTCAAAATTTTGCAAATTTATTTTGAACTTATTTTCTAAAACTACATTTTTATTTAGTTTATAGAGCTAGTAACTTAAAACTTTTTGGTTTATAGCTCATAAGTTTTAAGTAGAGATATTTTTGAAAGCTTATTGATATTGAATTAACGCGAACTTTAAAAGGATGTTCTTTGTTTCCACATGAATTTTAAAAGTGACTTTAGATATATTCAAAGTTCCTAAAATAGAATTAGTGATTTTTTTAAAGGTAATTAAATACGTTACATTTGCTCTTTTTTTTAGTGCCAAAATAGTGGTTCATCTTCACCCAGCTCCTCCTAACAAAGAACCTGGCCCATTCCAGAGTAGTAAGAACTCCTACATCAAACTCTCCTTCAAAGAACATGGCCAGATTGAGGTAAGTTTCTATATGAATAAAACTGGACTAGAAAAATATATGTGTGTGTATTTTTGTTGTGATTTGTTAATATGATGGAAGACAATATTATACAGTGTACTAAGTTTTACCATATTTGTACAGTATAATTTTTACTCTGTCTTAAGCCTTATCAGACAGTGGGGAATATGAAGTTGAGGTTTCAGTAGGAACGGAAAGCAGGAGGGTGTGGGGACAAGGAGGAAACAGAGGCTGGAAATGTGCTAAGCCATGCCATTAGGCTACTAGTAAAGTGTTCAGTGGTGTAGTTTTGTTAAAGGAACAGAGGATAAATAAATGCAATGAAATGTTACAGTACCTCAGTATCTAAAAGCTCACCAGTCTTAAATCATTCAGTCTCTCAATCACTTAAGTATTATTCTGCAGTATAATAGTTTACATGCTCCGGTCAACAAGTTCCTGTACAAGTATTCTTTAGACATTTGCAAGTATGTGTTTATCTTCCCATGAATATCATAAATTATTTATGTTTTCTTTTGTACAGTCACTAAGTGCTCCTTAGACAGTCACTAAGCAAATATAAGTGACTGAAATCATTCTCACTGTAGTTGAAAATGTATTTAATATTTTTGTAAGCATAGGTATGTTTTGGCCCTAATTTCTGACTTCAAATTTTAACTAGACAAATTATTCTTTGCTTCCTCCTTGGAAAATGGTTGTATGTTTTTCCTGGCACTGTGTTTGTTTTACTATAGATTGAAAACAATCCACATAGGCAGGATAGTTTAAAGTAACTGTGTATTTCATTGTCACTCATCTCTTTGTTGAGAATAGCCTACTTTATACAGAAGGTCAGTTCCTTTCTTTTTTTTTTTTTTCTTTGTGCTGTCTGAAGTTGACCCAAGAAAAGAACTTCCTTTGATTTTCTTTGATGTCTCTGAGACTTCTAGGCTCATTGCAAGTAACTGAATAGAACTTTATACTAAAGAAATGTTAAATAGTGATTTAAACAAGGACGCCACAACCTGACAGACTCATATAAAGTGTATGTGTTTGCTTAACAGTTTTATAGGCGTTTATCAGAGGAAATGACACAGAGAAGATGGGAGAATATGCCAGTTTCCCAGTCATTACAAGCAAATAGAGGACCCCAGGTATTTTTTAAACTGTTTGCAAATCTAGTATTTCAACTCTATACTTACATCTAGACTCTGTGATTATCAAACAAAAAACAAAATAATGGTATTCTGATTAAAAAAAGTATTTTCACAGCACCTAATTTAGTGCTCTATAGACAGTAGACATGTAGTAAACATAAATGACTGCTTACCAGAATAATTCTCAGGATGGTAGAAGTTGGATTCCACTCACCACATTCTGTTTTTCACAATCAGTGTGTCATTTGAGAGAATAGACAGTATAGCTGGGTGACATTTTCCAGGCCAGCCTAAATGATCACCAACTATGGACAGGCATGTAAATGTGTGAAAGTAGCTTGAATGGATAATAACTGTCAATTTCCAAAATTTCAGCTACACTTTTTTGTGCATTTGAGACCCTATCTGATACATAATAGCTTGCCAAAGAACAAAAATGAATAGGAAATTTAATTTATATCTAAAATACAGAGTAAAATACGCCATTATTGTATATTGGTTTTTCTTTAGTGATTTGAAGATCATTATGCACAGCAAGAAACAGACAAATGTTTTGAAAGGAAACTAGATATAATTGTATGCTGCATTTCTTTGGTTCTTTGTAAGTCCTTCCCACCACTGAAAACACAATGTGGTGGGTTACAAAAGATTTTGTTTCCTTCCTATTCTGTATGTTTTATTTTCTACTTTTGTTTTTCAGCCAGGAAGAATAAGGGCTGTAGGAATTGTAGGTATTGAAAGGAAACTGGAAGAAAAAAGAAAAGAAACCGACAAAAACATTTCTGAGGTAACTCTTAAACAAGTTCTAGTCAGCCATCTTTTCCAGCTGTTTGTATTTATTCTTTTGGATACAGCCGTGACTAACTCCGTTCTGTAATTTGGAACATAGTTAGTTTGTCTGAAGCTACACATTCTTCTATTCCCTTTGCAGGTTTACCTCAGGTTTGCATAATTTAACTAAAACATGTTTTAAAAGGTTTTTCTAAAAAGGAATAAAAAAGAAACACAAATTTGTTTTATGTTAGAAAACATCATAGAATGTTGTATGTGAATTTTAAAGTCTAGACAGAATTGACTGGAGGATACTGCTAATGAGTTCAGGTCCTCTGTATAATTATTTTGAAAGTCTGGTTAACTTAGTTGAGAGAAAAATGTTGTTCAGTAGTTACTGTCCCTGGCAGACACCACACAATTTTATGCCAACGACCATTCGGGGACTAGACCAGCCTATCACTTCTGCTAAGAGACAACCCTGAGCATGTACATAACAGTATTCTGAAGCTTCATTATATATGAGGAAATTCAAGGGAAGGGGAAGTACTCTAGTTAAGAAAACCAGTTATGCATTAGATTCTGTAATTAGTTAATACTCACACATCTAAACATAACATCGGTTTTTCCATGTTTATATAAAAATGATCTTGGATTTTTAATGAAATCATGTTATGAAGTAATTCTTTAATTTTTGTAATAGTCTATAAGTAAAATTCTATTTGTAGCTGCTGTTCAGAGAATTTCAAAGATGTTGAATACTTATTCTGGGCTTACTAATTGAAAATATAAATTAGTGTTGAGGAACCAAGGGCATTTGGTTTATTAAGTGCCCGTGGTTTAGGTTTTTCTGATTGCATATTTATGGTGAAGTTATAAATGTTCCTCAACCCTTTGTATTTCCTGCAAGTTGGCAGCTGGATCCAGAGGCTTGATCAGACTCATGTTCTATCACTTTGGAAGAACTAGAGGTGATGCTGTGTTCTTTTGTTGGGAGGCACATCATATCTCTTTTGTCGTGCTAGCAGCTGTCAATATTCAGTGCCTAAATCTATTAGTTCATTGCTGGTTTTAGAAATGATATTCTATGCTTATTTTTCATTTATTAGTTGGAATACTTTTTAAAGAAATACTTCCCTTCCTCCACTATTTGGTTACACAGTGATTTAGTTCATATAGGGAAAGCAGGATAATTGCATTTTCCTTTATCATCTGGATAGTAAATTGGTTATCATCCTCTGACAGTCCCTAATTAGTTTTTTTTACATATCATTGTGAATTCATGAATTTTAACATATTTAATAGATTTTAATCAGTTGCAATTTTTATTCTATTTGAAGCGTAAATTGTTCCATCTTTGGCCAATAGGAGCCTCTCCAAGTTGGCCCCTGAGTGCTTTTGACTCAATCTGGTGGACTTTGATAGCTTCTTCATTATCTGGGGTGACAAAAGATCTAGGACCATCTTGTACATTTCCTGCCCCAGATCTGGAATCAACCTTTTATCTGAGAAATTCTCATTTCTTTTAGTAGGAAATGGTATTTCAAAACCACAATCTGCCTGCTGGGACTATCTGTTGCTGTTGTGTTGATCTTGTGTCAAGGTGCATTCAGGGGACAGAGCTAGGATCGTTTTTGTTGTCGTTAATGTAAAGTGCCTCATGAGATCATACTGATCCTTCCTGTTCAAATTCAGGATGATACTACTAAGTAATTACCAGAGCAGTTAAAAGGATTTTTTTCTGTGTGTTCTCCCGATTCTTCCCACGTTAAGATACGGGTGCTGCATCTACAGCGCCTGAGCATGTAGCCACTGCACCCACTCTTTCCCCTGCCCTCATTAGTCTCCATTTTACATGTTAATGCCGTGTTTAGTGCCACTAGTCTTTATGCTCATCTCCCTCTGATCATTTTGGGTGTGTGAAGCTCATTCTAAAGCAGGTTTTTCAGGAAGTGATCATGGGATCAGTATTCTCTGAATGTGGAATGTATGTGTTCCTTATACATGAAAGTCAATTTTGCTGGGTTTAAAATCCTTGACTCATATTTTCTTTCCTTGAGTGTCTTCAATATGTTCCTTTCATTTTTCCCTGACAGTGTTGCTGTCGAAGAGTGATGATAATCTAATTTTTCCCCCTTAGAAGTCACTTGCTATTTTTTCCTAGATGGACAAAGCATTTTTTTTCTATTTTTTAAAGCTCAGTAATTTTACTAGGATGCGTCTGTGTATTAGTCATCTGGCTTGCTATTCTCAGGTACACGATGTGCTTTTTTTAGTACATAGTTTCAGAAATTTTTTAATTTCAGGGAAGTTTTTCTGTATTATAACTTTAAATAAATTGCTTTGATTTTTTTTTTTTTTCCCCTTCTGGGATTCCTATTAGCTGTATGTTGCAGCTTCACTACCTGACTTTACTATTTGTGACCTTTTTATCTCTTTATTTATTTCTTTTGTATTTAAAAAATTTTCTTTCTTTCATCTTTCTGTTAAGGTATTGTCTGTTGTGTTTATTTCTTTTTGTGTTCTGTCTAGTATAGCTTTTATTTCTGAAATGATTTTTTCTTTTAGTTTTAATCCTTTCCTGAATCGTGTTATCTCATTTCTGATGTATATTGTCCTTTCATAGCTTGTATCACCTTCTTAACATCTTTTTGCTTAACTGTTAAGTTTTGTATATTGTATAATAGCTACAAAGGATGATTTTGAATGTTCTTGCCATGAAGAAATAATAAATGAATGAGGTAATACATATACTAACAACCCTAACCTGATCATCATGGAACATATATATGTATCAAAACATCAGATTGTATTCCATAAATATGGATAATTACAATGTGTCAATTAAAATAAGTAAAAGAATACAGTTTTTTAAGAAGGTTTAAGTTTTTATGTCGTCCATAATAATGTCTTTCTGGCACGCTTTCAGTATCTGTACAGTGTTATTCTGCTCTTTATATTCTTTTTTCTTATGATAACTTTGTGTGGGATTTGACCTTGACACTTTGCTGTGGCTCATTTTCATGTGAAATTAGTTTTCCTGGACTTTTAGAGGAAGGCCTCATTCAAGGGCAGCTTTTCTCACTCCACAGAGTCCACTCCCTCTTCTGCTGTTTTCACACAGTGTTGAAAAGATGGCGGTTTGCTTCTGTGACTCTCTGGCTCTGTTGTCACCCCCCATTTTTATCTGGACCTTTTTTCCTTTCTCTCTATAATCCCTGCCTTGCTCGATTCTGATTCCTCTCAGTAGTTTCTCCCCAGGATGGGATCCTGTCCTGGAAGGGAAGCCTGGCAGGTCAGTTTCAAGAGTTCATAAGCTTTTCCAGCCCCTTTAGCTCCTACTGGGGACCCCTTGGGCCCACCCACTATTGCAGCGGACAAAACCCTCTCAGTTTTAGGCGCTATCTTCACTTTGCAGTGAACACCCTTTGGCTCTTTTGGGATTCTCTTATCCCCCCATCAGCTGCCCTTTTGCTACCCTTTTCTTCTCCTGCCTCGATGCTGTCATCGTACAGGTCTTGTGGCTATGCTTTTATCTTGGGGTTTTTGCCAATATCTTGACACTTAGTTTTGTAGTATATGTTGCCTGTGGGTTTTTGGTTTAAAGCTCTAGTAGCCTTGTCTGTTTTTATGTTGGGATTTGGAAAGATTCAAAAACTGTGCTGCCACAGCCACCATCTTCTCAGAATCCTCTCTTCCCGTAAAATTCCAACATGTTAGCATTAGAAGGGTTCTTATTATCCAGAGAAGAAACTGTTTCAGAGCAAGTGACTAGATTTGGAACCAGGGCGATGAGAACCCAGGTCTCCTGACTGGTAGGCAGGTGTACAGAGTGCCACATCATCACCATTCTCTGCCACCCTGAAGGTGCTGTCATTGTCCTCTTTCAGAAACATCTGTTGTCATCCTCTGTGTCGACATTCTTGGAGATGGCATGGAGCAGTGAACTAATTTTGTATTATTTGTACTACCTTTTCTGAATGCTGCCATACTAACCTGGTGTTATGTTCAAAATAATGTTTTTCTTAATTTGTGAAATAAGTCATTGTTTCAGTTTGATGTTCACAGAGTGGCATAGCTCAAAGGATGCCACACACGCATTGTGCTTTATCATGCATGTCATCAGTTCATGTGGCAGATAATCCTTGCCCTCTACCCTGTGCTGGGCCCTCCCTCAGAGCCTGTGGATAGTGTAGTGATGCACCAGGCACAAGCAGGCAGACAGGCATTGTCTACAGTGTGAGAAATGCCTGGTGAGGAGAAGACAGAAGCTGCAGCAGGGACTTGTAACATGGCCTCTAACTTCTGTTGGGGTCAGGGAAGGCTTATTACCAGCAAGAACATGGACGTCAAGGTCCGGAAGATGAGCAGACACTAGCAGACGACCAGCAGGCATAAGAGGATCATCCAGGTAGACAGAATGGAATATACAAAGACATAGAATCAAGAGTATTGAAGCAGAAAATTTTTGAATACGTTAATAATTACTGAAACTAATAACCAAAGTAATGACTGAAAGTCAGCAAGAAATAATGCTATAAGTCAGCTTTGAGAGGGTACCCGATTTAAAATAGATGCCATTTCTCTCAAAGTTGGTGTGGAAATCTGGGTGTGGTAGAGGGATAGAAGTTTCAGTAAACTGATAGATTAAATAATAGAATGGGTATGTGCGTCTATTTTGCTTAATTTTTATTGGAGGTAGCTTCTCCAGTTTTTTTTGATAGTTGGCTAATTCCAAATTTTAAAATAATAGTGGAAATAGGACTGAGGAAGCTTTTGTTTGTGTTTTATAATTACTTAAAATATTTTATAGACAATTCTAAGGAACTAAAATATTTATTTTTTTTATTGACTATAAAGCAATAAGGGCTAATTTATGTATTTTGTTTGGACTCATTATTATTTTAGTATACTTTTTCTATGAAAATATAATACAATAAATAAATTGATTTACCATCCAAAATTTTTAAAGTGTTGTCTTAGTAGTTTAAAACAGGCAGGTAAAGATACCTATTAATATTTTATAAATTCAGAGTCAAAATCTAAGAGTACAAAATGTGTGTTTTATTTTTGAAAACTAGGTTGATGTGTGATTTGCCCTCCATTTAAATGTTAGAATTGACTTAGTTTCAGAGCTGGTGCCCAGAATTTCCCACAAAGGGTTTCCTGCATCTGCTGGCTTTTGCTGATAAGAATCCAGTGTTTAAGCCTTTTGTTTATCTGAGGAAATTCCTGTTAGGTGTGTGCACATTCCCCTTTGTTTTCAGTATTAGCCTTAGTGAGTAGGCCATAAGAATCTTACACAACACTCTATTCTTTTAGCAAAACCCTTTTGCATATGGGGGATGCTTTCCTGCAGATGGGCATAAGCTGATCCGAGCTGCTATTGTATATATCAGATCACTCTGTGGACCGATTTGTCAGCTAATGACAGGTTGCTTAATTGCTTTTAAAAAATAACACGTGCACACATCACTTAGACAAGATATTCTGCACTGGCAGTATATTTTCAGTAACTTGAAATAATTTATTATAAATGCATCTGATTAAGTTTGAAGAGGCCTTTGAAATGGATACTTGCTATAGTAAATTAAACAACTGATAGGATTTATTTAGGTATGTTTTAATGATATTTGAATGTTTTTCTTTTGTGACATCCACCATATCCAAAGTTACAAGTATAATGTGTTTAATATTCAGATGCTGAGGCATACTGTTTTAGTTAAATCATACCTGCTATTAAGGCCAAAATTATTGTGCCCAAAGAAGTATTCCTGCAGCTGCATATTGCCATTTTCAACCAGGAAAGCCTTACAATGCCTTTGATTCTTGACCTACTATCAGGAAATGATTTTAGGAAAAACCAGTGACAGATTTTCTTACTTGTGTCAAAAAACAGTAAATAATATTTTCTGAACTATTATTTATGTCACCTTTTGTTTGTTTAGTCAATAATAAGTATTTTCTCTTTGACAATTTGAAAAGTTTTTTTTTGCAGTTTGTTTTGGAAAATGCATGGTTTCTTAGCTAAACTGAATTTTTAGAATAGGTAGATTATTACTTGTATAAATATTTTATTAATAAAATAAGAAAATTTCATAAATTTTTGTCATACAGAAGAAAATAGAGGGTGCCTCATTGCTTTTAAATATTTTTAATTTTTGACAAATTCCAACAAAAACTCATTTCTCATTTCAGGCCTTTGAAGACCTTAGCAAACTAATGATCAAGGTACATGTCATTTACGCCTATCAAATTCATACCGATTTTGACATAGTTTTGAAAATATATTTTGTTAGACACTTTTGGGGGCATTATTTTTTTTCAGTCTTTACTTTTCTTTTGACAGGCTAAGGAAATGGTGGAGTTATCAAAATCAATTGCTAATAAAATTAAAGACAAACAAGGTGACATCACAGAAGATGAGGTAAATAGATTGCTTTTCTTTAGGCATTAGAAACTAGATTACACAAGTAGCACAATGATGTTTTTGTGTTTTACCAGTTTGCTTTTTTTGTTGTTGGTGGTGGTGGCTGGCCAGTATGGGGATACTGGTCAAGTCGAACCCTTGACCTTGCTGTTATGACACTGTGCTGTAACCAACTGAGCTAACTGGCCATCCCTACTAGTTTGCTTTCTTAATGCAGTATTTTATTTCTTTTGGGACTTGAGGATATGTGAAAGTGCTAAAGAAAAAGTCAACCATGAAAATTTTGTTAGTCTAGTAAGATTAAAGATTATTTCAATGCCTTTTCCTGGAGTGTAGAAAACAGAGATACCGAAATGTGTAAGGAGTGGCTGTTTATATACAAATCCCTAAGTCTGATGTCTGTTTCATTAAATTTGTCTACAATCTGGTGACAGCTATTTTCCTTTCTAAGTTTTTGGTTGTATCATTTGGTTTGCATTAAATATAGCATAGTTGTTATCTAAATCTCCTCTCACACCAAACTTGTGAAGTAAACAAAGTAGGAGAGACCAAGATAGAAGAATGAAGGAGAATAATTAGATTTATGCAAGCAAGTACTAGAAATTTGCTTCCTTTTAGTTCACAGCATAGAAACACATTAGAAGAAATAGGCATATATAAAAACAATTGAGTAGAATTGAATTTATGATGGAAGGTTTCAAATGTGGGGATGAAGAGACTAATTCTGCATAGTCTTTTTGTGCATTTTCCCCTCTCTTATTGTAGACCATCAGGTTTAAATCCTATTTGCTGAGCATGGGAATAGCTAACCCAGTTACCAGGGAAACCTATGGCTCAGGCACACAGTACCACATGCAGCTGGCCAAACAGCTGGCTGGAATATTGCAGACGCCTTTGGAGGTAAAAACCAAACCTAAATGTTCTTTTAAAACTGTTAAGTTATTTCCATGTCATCAGAAATCTTAAGAGCATAACTCTTTTCATGGTGTAGTTACTCTTATCTGACATGTTATTTTTTCTTTCAGGAATATTAAATTAGTTCACTGTACCTATTAGTGTACTTATTAATGATTCTTTGTCCATAATCTTCTGAATTGTTTTCAATTTCCATTTCAGACATCTATAACTTTTTTTTTTTTTTTTTGGTAGGCTAGCCAGTATGGGGCTGGCCTTCACCTTGGTGTAAAGATATCTATAACTTTCTAAATCTATTTATTTGATATGAAGTTTTTCTTATTTTCAAAAGGAAATATATGGTCTTTCTCTATAAAGATACATTTCCATAAATCTAATTTTTACTATATACTATACTATTAATAATTTCTTAATACAGGTTTATCCTCTAGTCTAATAGTATTCAGACAGTTTATTAAAGCACTCGTATTAATATTTCAGACATATGCTAAAATAGAATGGTATAATGAATCCCCATGTGCCCAACATCAGCTTCATCTGTAAACTAACTTCCACTCAAAACTTTTTTAAAGCACATCCCAGATATCACATCGCTTTATCTGTAAATATTTCGGTATGTTACTATAATGATACAGACTCCTTTAAATACAACTATAATCTTATTTCACACCTAAAAAATTAAAAATAATTTCTTAATATCATCAAATATCTAGTTAGTGTTCACATTTTCTCTTACAATTGGTCTGTTCAAATCAGGATATGTTGCAATTGGTCAATTTGTCTCGCAAGTTTTGTTTTGTTTTTGTTTTTTTAATTCCGTGGGTTTTCCCTTCCCCTATCTCCCACTTACACCCTCCATCCCCAGTTTACTTTTTTTAAAGAAACTAGTTGTTTATCCAGCTTCCCTGTCCCATATATTCTCTGTAAACTGGTAGTTATAAATAGAGGTTTGTTTGTTTTTCTGGCGAGAATGTTTCATAGAGGGTGTTGTGAACTTCATCAGGAGGTACATAACGTCTGGTTATATTTTTTTGGTGATGTTAGCCTAAGCCATCAATAGTCATTACCTAAATCTGTTACTTCCTTAGGGTTTGTAAAATGGTGATATTTTTATTTAATTCTTTGTACTGTCTTCTCCATTTATTAGCTGGAATAACTTAAAACATTTAAATGTACTTTTTGGAATATGGTGTAGAGCTCTTGCTCATTTAAATAAATGTTAAAATAGTGATAATAACAATGTTGTATCATATTTCCAATATTCAATTAGAATGCCTCATGGTATTTGGATAAGTTTTCCTATGTACAAATACAGTTTTTAAAAGATTCTTAAGAAATTTTCTGATTTCTTATTTCACTCTGATTATGATTTCTGTTAAGAAATGCTAACTGATGTTAATTATATAACATAATACTTTTTAAAAAAATTCATATTTTAACAGGAACGAGGGGGAATCATGTCACTCACGGAAGTGTACTGTTTAGTGAACCGAGCTCGAGGAATGGAAGTAAGAATAGTATATTTAGATAGTCTTTTAACTAAATATAGACTTTCTTGATATAATACAAATTTCTCTACAGTGAATACAATTTGAGGAAGGGTTGGGAATAAGTTATTTTGAGAAGCAGTGTGGTACAGTGAAAAGAATACTGCCGTGGGATCTAGGAGGTAGATTATGTTCCTGGTTTTGCCAGTGATTTGCTGAGTGACCTTAAGTAGCTTGCTTAACCTCTCTGGGACTGTTTTCTTATCTTTAAAATAAGGGTTTGGACTGAGGTGTCGGCCTTTCAGCTTTGTCTGTGTTTGTGTTGTGATGAATAAGGTTGTTCAGTAAGCCCTTTCTCTGCAATAGATAATTCTTGAATTAACTGGGTTGGATCCAGGGTGCCTTGTAGACAATGCAGAGGGCAAGTGCCCTGCTCCTTGGCTGTGTAACAACAGTGGCTGTTCTTCAGCTCCCGTTGCCCCTTTACACCCAGATATCCTTGGCCTCCAAGGTTCTGTTCAGCTACTCTTTGTGCCCCAGCAGTCAAACGCAGTCTTGTGGTGTCAGCAGTCACCTCCATGCAAATGACTCACATGGGTGTCTTTCCAGCCTCACCCCAGTCCCATGAGTGAAGTCTCTGCTCTCTGTTTTTATTTGAGTAGTCATCATAACTGCCATCAATGAGGACTTACTATCTGCTGGCACTCTGCATGTGTTACCTCTTTTATACTCCCTATAATTCAGCGATATAGCTACTTTTACTATTCCCATCTAGGGGATAATTTGGGGATGAGGAAATTGAGGCCTAGAAAGATTAAATAACTTGACCAAGACCACACCTGGAGACAGTGGTTTGAAAGAGATTTGGACTCAGACTGGGCAGGCTCTGAAGACATCCTGTGCGACTCAGAGCTGTGCTTGTCACTATGACACTGTGCTGCACTGTCTAAAAGGGAAGCCAACTAGCTAGCTACATGTGATGACTGTGAACTTAAAATGTAGTTAATCCAAATCGAGACGTGCTATAAGTATAAAATACACACCGGATTTAGAAGATTTAGTACAAAATAAATGTTAAGTATCCCATTAATAATTTTTTATATTGATTATATGATGAATTGGTACTTTGTTCAATATATTGGGTTAAATAAAATACATATTTTAAAATTAATTTTAATTGTTTCTTTTTACTTTTTTAATGTGCCTACTGTAAAATTTTAAATTACATACATGGCTTACATTATATTTTTATTGGATAGCACTGCTTTAATGAATAGAAGTCTGGCTCATTTGTTAATCCTTTTTGCCTTGTAGTGATTAAGTCACCTAAAATCCTTGATAAATGGTAATTTTTGACCTTTTCTGTTTTAGTGATCATTACCATTATATAGCATTGCTTTATTAATTTGCTGTGTAAACTGGATTGTTTTTTTCCCCTTTAGTTGCTGTCACCAGAAGATTTAGTGAATGCATGCAAGATGCTTGAAGCGCTGAAATTACCTCTCAGGTAAAGGAACCTCTGCCGGAAGTTTGCCACCTGCAACTACAATTCTGCACAGAGTAGACAGGAAAGCCCAGCCAAGTTCAACACCCCGAGTGGCAAGCCAAAATACTGCCCTCTTGAAATTATATTATATGTAACCAGAAATCTCCTGGCACCATAAGCATCTTTTGTCATCCTGGCTTTCATCCTTATCAGGGCTGGGCGAGTCCTAGTGGGGCTGGTAGTCAGAGTCTTGTTGATTTCCGTGAATGAGATAAGAATGTGGGCTCCTCCCAGGAGGTCAGAGTAAGTGGCTCCTCTTCCTGTAGACTTTTGTGTTAGTGTCTGGAGACTTAGAAGTGCAAATGTTCAGCTGTGAATTATATTGTCCATATTCTCAGGTATAAAAAAAGTAGCCACACATATTTTATGAAGCATGTAGATTCTAGTTCATAATTTTATTATCTGTTTATTCATGAGCTTTTGAATTATGTCATAGTTGCCATGGTCGTTATGTTTTAAATGTTATTTTGTGTCAACAGTGCCCTCATACTTGCACATAAAAGAAAGTAAGAAAGATGTACTTCTCCTTAGTGGCTGAACATCCTAGGTGATTCATGGAGTTGTTCTCACATCTGTGGTTTTCAGGCTTAGAGTTTTTGACAGTGGTGTCATGGTAATTGAGCTTCAGTCCCACAAGGAGGAGGAAATGGTGGCCTCGGCCCTGGAGACGGTATGTGATGTGGGTTTCCTCCAATCATTAGAGTCATTGCCATTATGACCTGCGTGCTTAGCAAATTGAGAAATGGGATTTCTTTTTGAACTTTACTAAAAAGTAACATTCATAGACCCAGTTAAGAATGGTTTTTCATTAACAGTGAATAAATATCAGTCAAAGTCATCCATCAAAAGCTTTTTGAAACTTATTGACACTTAACATCTTATAAGTAAGGAGAATTTGAATTAGTGAGGTGCTTTCTTTTCTATTGAAGCTCGGTGTTGAGAACAGGTTTTTAATGTTTTAATCAGAATGTTACACATGATTGAACTTTTTCTTTCAGTAACAATCACATAAGCAGTGTTGGAAAAACCACAGTTGTTTTGTGAAATAGTTGCTTCAAAAAGCATGAAATGAAACTATAGTTTATATGGATTTTACAGGCCAAACTTCTAGTATTATTCATTAGGTTACTTGACATATTACTGTCTTCATAGCCTCTCTGGTGAACCTGTATTATCTGAATAACTCACTTTATTATGCGTCTCATTTTAAACTAGATGAAAACCCCAATACTACAAATATTTCTACCAGTATTTTATTTTATTTTATTTTATTTTTTTATTTTTATTTTTTTTTTGTCTTTTTCGTGACCGGCACTCAGCCAGTGAGTGCACCGGCCATTCCTATATAGGATCCGAACCCGCGGCAGCGGCGGGAGCGTAGCAGCGCTCCCAGCGCTGCACTCTCCTGAGTGCGCCACGGGCTTGGCCCTTTTAAACTAAACCTATACGTAAAGTTCCCTTACTGGAGCATGCGATATACACTCAATTAGAATTTGTTATATTCTCCTTCTCAACATATCGAATAGTTCTTTTAAGGCTTTAGGACAGTGCCTTTGTTACATTATGGAGGGATTCATACTGATATTTTAGCCTCTACTGTATTTGCTCTGGGTCCTTCAACTTTTGTAGAATTAAACATTAGTTAAGATTTAGTTCTGTAGTTAATATTCCTTGGATTTTAGTAGAAAATTCAGTGAGTTATTTCCTGCATATACTGGTATACGTTCTGCCTAAAGTTAGTACCTTGGTGTCCTAAATTAATCACATTATTTCTTGCTGTGTTTCTGTTAGGTTTCAGAAAAGGGATCCCTAACATCAGAAGAGTTTGCTAAGCTTGTGGGAATGTCTGTCCTCCTGGCCAAAGAAAGGTAAGTAAGGTGTTTGCGTTTGTGTTCGTGTTCCTGACTGGAAGGATAATTTTGTTTTTTTCTTTCTATTCCTAGGTTGCTGCTTGCAGAGAAGATGGGCCATCTTTGCCGAGATGACTCAGTAGAAGGCTTACGGTTTTACCCAAATTTATTTATGACACAGAGCTAAGGATTTTGTATTTGAAATACTTTTTGTCTATACACTTGTGTCATGTAGAGGTTGCTTGACATTGGAACTAAGAGATAAACCCTGATAAACTAGGAATTTATTAGAACTTCACAGTATAATATAAAACTTTTAATTTCTCCCTCAATATTATGGTCCAGGAAGCTTATTTAGGATACATATAGGAAAATACAGAAAATTGAATACCAATATGAATTTAAAATCATGCTATAGCTGTGCAGGACCCTTAGAGTTTAACTTGAAATATGGTGGATTTTAACTTGATCCTCAAATCTAACCATTTTATAAAGAAGGGAATTTAGTTATTGGGGAAGATAAGAGAAGTTGCATGTTTGGACAGTTTAGAATATTATTTTCGTGTGACTAAAATTCATTGGATTATAACTGAAGTTTTTCTCTGATGTGCCCATTTTGGGGGGTTTTCATGAAGGAAGTCATATCCACAGTGTAGTTTAAGTACCTGCCAACTCTAGAACAAAATATCAAACTGTGGAATGCCATATGAGGCCCCTCCCAAAGGCCTTTAGAAGCAGTCATAGGCATTTCTTCAACCAACCAAATAAAGCACCTTTAAAAAAGGAGAGAATTTTATTTGACTTACGTATATATACTCCAACTAGTTTCTTTTCATTTTTTTGAGTGATGATTTCATGGCTGGCATTTAAAGAATGCAGCTGTATCATTTTGTTTAAAAAACGCTGTGGATTTTGAAACTGAATGAAAGAGCTGTACAGACATGCCCAGAGTTATAATTACCAATTTGGGAGGTAGATAGCTACCTAGGATTGTTGTGCAGGTGGAAGGGCACAAGGAACTTTTAACTGCTTCGCAGGAACTTTAGTGAAGCCAAGGACGAAGTAGAGAAGTAATATGTCTCCTTTTCCTTCCCTTATGGAGTTTCAGCACTGAACTTTTAAAAATCTTTCTATCATATTCTAGCAATATTTTTTTTTCTTTGCCCTACACATTATAAGTTGTGTGGAGAAACTATCTAGGTAAAAAGATAGTTTGAGATGATAAAAACTGGCTAATATCACATGTAGATTGCTTGAGTTTTAAAGTAGACTGCCTGGCTTCATGTGTTACTGCTCTACAGCTTACAGTATGTTGCATTACCTCAGACTCAGGGACCCCACAGGACAGAGAGAGACTTCCTTTCTGAGACTCAGTTGGAAGTGGACGGGTAGTGATGGTTTTTGGCCAAGCCTCTGGAAGGGATGGTATCTGTATTAGGAGAACCACTGGGACCAGGAGAAGGGATGCCCAGGTTCCCACTCTGGGAACCCTGAGATGTTCTCACTGGGTGAGGTGGAGGGCCACTGCCAGAGGCTGCTGCAAATGTCCTCTGCGGAAGTGGCAGAGATCCTTAGCTACAGATTCAGGAGATCCCAGCGATCTCATGATCCCTGCGTGAAAAGAGGCTGTTTTTGCTTTGTGTCTACTGTCACAGGAATGCCGTGGCTTAGGTATCCTGCTTTAGTCTTCGTTTTACAAACCTTCACTGACTCTTCATTGTGGTGACGGATCCCCTTATTACCCCATTGCTCAGCCTCAGGTTTATTTTGGGGGTGATTCGGTGTCTGGCTGCTCAAGTCTTTTAGGGGTGAGTTGGAGCATTGCTTCAGCTCGTTTGTATGTTTTGACTCTGTGGGTTGCACTCACTTCACACTGCTCTGGCAAACTTGTATATACACACACACACGCACACACGATATCTCATCTGGCTAAGGTTTTTTAAAATTACAAAGATTAATAATAATCTGTTTCATGAGTTGATATGAGCTGCAAGTAAGATTGTTAGAGCCACTGGATTTAACTTTAATGGTTTGGATTCATTAAGTAAACCTACATAATTCAACATACTTACTTACTTTAGTGTGACAACAGATGAACAAAAATGCAGCAATCTGAATTGCATAAAGTGAAGAAAAGTGACATATGAATATATTTTGCAAATGTCACATTAGTTAAAAAAAAGCATGACTGGTTTTATTATTTTATTTTTAAAGTGGGTATTCTCACTGTTTCCTGAGCTCTATATGTCCTTTTATCGTTTTTTTTTTTTTTGCCAAATAAGGTTTTAATTTTTGGTCCTCTATTGGTAGATGTTATGTTTAAATACAAACGATCAGGCCCTAAGTGCAAAAAAGTTCTGACTTGGTGCTTATCACTGGTATAATTACTATTTTTGCTTTCCTAACTTCGCTCTTAGGAGCGTGAATCTCTTTATAGCTTTATGGTAATGGAATATTTCTAGTCATGTAATGTCAAGAAAAAATTTTTTACATTGTGTAAGTGAAGATTGTTTTCAGGGTTAATTGCTTGGTATTAATTTATATAGAATAAAATTATTGCAAAATTTTAAAATGATTTTTCTTAACTTGGTGTTCTTTTTAAATACTCTGAAAAATACATGAAAATGATAAACCTTTAAGTCGCACTAAGCCAGTATGTTAAGAATTTTTCTTTTCGGTTTTATAATCAAGAGTTGCTTATAAATATTTATTACATCAAGCTCTTACTATTTTAGTTGTCTTAAAGGAACGGGAAATGAGTCATAAGCTTTCTTTTTTAAAAAAATTCTTGATGTGAATTCCACTGTTGATTGACCACGTGTATTCATGTGAATGTGCTATCTCTTGTTCCCTGTTACCAGACTAATATGACCAGAATGTGGACTCATCACGTCATCATTCTCGTGCTCAGATACTTAAAATGGTTCTTTTTTGCTCAACAGTCACTGAGTCTTCATTTGGTTCAATGGATTCACAACTTGTAAGGAGGTTAGGATTTAAAGACTGTGCCAAAGGACAAAATCAAGCATGCTCAAAATGATCCTTGAAAATCTCCTAAACTGCCAATAAAGTTCTCTTTATAGTCTTACAGTTTGAATCCCTGTGGAGTGACATGTGGGTATGAATATATTATGCATATAGTAAGAACAATATGTTGTAAAAAACTGCATATCAGCAGTAGACTTTTATAGCATTAATAATTCAATTCAATTAAAAAAACTTTTTTGAATACATACCGACTTTGTGTGAAGAACTTTGTGGGGCAGTGGGGGGTGAGATACAGAGGGGAATAACACACAGTTCTACCCCTAAGAACGGGGTGGCCTACTTGGGGAAATAGACATGTGAGCAACTTTCATTGAAGATGGAATACAGTCGAAGCCATGGATAGGACACAGGTACCTGCTGTGGAGGACAGGAAGGAGCCTTTAGTTCTGGTGGAGGGCTCTGGGAGGGCTCTGGGAGAGGAAGATCCTGGTAAACAAGGCTCACAAGGACCAAGAGATTGTCAGTAGTGGAAGGCATCAGTCAAAGGAACAGCATGAGCTGTGCCCCTTCCTGTTCCTGGACACATTTCCCTGTCTGTCCAGACTTCCTTTCATTACTTCTTTCCACTTACCCTCCCCCACCCCCACTAATCCAAATCATACTTTGCTCAATCCTACCTGCTCTAGAAAAATGTTTCTAATACACAGCTCTACTATTTCCGAACTCTGTAAGTTATTGTCTGTGCCATGTATTTGACTATATTTTGTCTTATTCTCTTAATTTGTGTCTTGATACCTTAAGAAAATAGAGACATTGGATTTCTTTAAGTTAAAAGACTGTCATCTAATGCTTCTTCTGGATTCTCACTGGCCTAGGTCAGCAACTGTACATAGTAGATTCCTAGTTAAGTATTAACTGAACTGAGTGATTTTTTGATTATAGTACAATGCCATGAGTTGACTAGCAAACCTAAATCTGTGTCCCCTTCCCAAGAGGTTTCTTAACCAGACATGTCATAGCTCACCCTGTCTGAAATCTGCTAAGTCTTATTCAAATTCCCTGAGTGGGCCATATCCATGATGTGGGAAGACTCCAGAAATCGGGTTACACAAATGGAAGATCTTGTTATTACAAGCTGTTACTACAGTGTGAAAATTGGGTCATTCGTGTTCTTCCTTGTGTCCTGATAGGAAATCATAAGTCAGTTATAGCTTTCATCTCAGAGCATTACCTAGGGAAATAAAAGATTCGTTTGTATAAAGGGAGTTACTGAGATACTGTATAAATTTTACATAATTTGCACAAGATCACTAGAGCAGTCGCTGACCTGTAAAGAGAATTCAAGTATCTTCAGAGCCAGATTAGTCTTAGTTCGTTACTGACAAAACCAGACCATTGTTCTTTTGAAAGTTTCTTTTTCCTTCACTTTTATGTTGCCTTCTTTCAGAAAAGATTATATCCTAACTGTCCAATAAAATCTTACAGTTTGGCAAGAAATCTAATTAAGACAAAAAATGACCAAGCATCTCAAAGCCATTATTTTAAAAACTACCAAGCATATCGATACAGCCCCTTCAACCTAGATTCTCCCACCACCAAAGAGTGACTTGGAGACAGATGTGTCTGAAAGATTAACACAGAGCAAGTTGCTTTCTATATGTTTCATTTAATCAGCATAAAATTTCAATATAATTATTATATGTCTTTTATAGTGGAGGGAGGAGGAATTAAGTAAATTACCCAGGGTTATGGAGGCAGGCCTGGAGATTAATCTAGGCTTCATCTAACTCCAAAGCCCACTCTTTCCACTGAGTTTTCGCTTTCAAAACTGAAGATGCCAGAAACTATGTGGCATGTATTTGAAAAGGAATCCCAACTTGAGTTATGATTGGATATTAGACTAGATATTTCTGCTGGCATAGAAGTTGTATGATGGCCTTAAAGCCTTTGAAACTTTGCATAGATTTAATTAGTGCTGTTGGTATTAACTATTTGACGAGATAAGTACTTAGAAAATTTGGTACCTCTGATAACATATGTGAATAATAATTGTGCTACCTTTTAAAAGATGAAATGATAGATTCAAGGACCTGCAAATGGAATATTTCTAAACGTTTTAAAAATTGAGGTAAAATTTACAGTGAAATGCACAGATCTTAAGTCAGATATGGGTTTTGACAAATGCATAGTAAATCCATGAAACTCACAACCCAACCAATCAATAGAACATTTATGCTCCCCCAAATTTCCCTGGTGCCTCCTTCCAATCACCTGCTCCCCAGAGGCCACCACTGTGATCTGATTTCCATTGATGTACATTAGTTTTGTCTGTTAGATGGTATATTTTGCATAAAAGAAAAGCAAATGGTAAACTGTATGCACATCACTCAATAGCAAGCACAGCTCTTAGGAACTCAATCCTCTCATATTTTAAAAAGACAACTTTTAACACTTCCAGAGTAGATTTTTTAAATGTTTAGTTATTTTTAATTTAATTAAATAACCAATTCTGGCTCCAGGGAAAGAAAAAGATGCACCTTACCTGAACTGTATTCTTTTGAAACTTCAATGGCATTTGGGAAAGCAAGTTTTTTGGGAAAGCATGTTTACAACCCGCACGTCAGGCTATTTCAAAGACTTATTTTTGTGGTCATCCAGAAGAAAATGACACTCGGGATAAAGTGAATTTGAAGTGTCAGGAGACTGCTGGCTTGCCCTTAAAACTCCGTGTCCTGGCCGTGGGCCGTGAGTGCGTGCGTGAGTGTGTTAGGGGATCTGCGTTTGCGGTGGCCGTGTCACCTCCCGCAGGACCTTTGTGGCCGCGTGAGTTTCCTGCCAGTTTCCTGTCTGGCAGCAGGCTAGCCGGGGGCGGGCAGGAAAGGATGCGCTGCCCAGAAGGGGCGGGGGCGGCCCTCGCCCGGTGCCGAATGCCCCCCGCCCTCCGGGTGCCCGCCCTCCCCGCGCCGTCTGGGGCGGGCCCGGGCGGGGCTGCGGGAGCGGCGCGCGGCGGGGCCGGGCTGCGCAGTCCGGGGACGCGGGATGCCCGGCGCGCTGCCTCGCCGCGCCTGAGGCCTCCCGCCAGCCAGCCTTGCCGCCTCGCCACCTAGCCACCTCGCGCTGCCCGGGCCGCTGCGCCCGCCGGTCCTGAGAGGTAAGAAGAGCCCTCCGCGGCCCGGTGCGCGCCACTCGGCGGGCGCTCTCGTGTCGCGGGGGCCCCCCCTCCGGCAGCTCCTCTGGGGTCGGGAATTGCCCTCGGACCCTGCCGCCGCTCAGCCACCCGAAAGCGCAGGTGGACGGTGGCGTTCCCTGCACGCCACTCGCCTCCGCCCCCAGGGGACAGCTTGTAAAAGGTGTCGTCTCCACACCGTGGAGTCCCGACTTTAACCTGCACCTAGCTCTCCCCTGGCGCAGGTGCTGCCGCGTGACTGAGCCTGGACGTTGAGTCCGAATTGTTGGGACCCTTGAAAAATCGCATCTTGGGATACTGAGCGTTGCGGAATAAGTTTGCTTCTTTCTAAAAAGAAACCCTTTCTGGGGTACAATCAGTATGAAATATAAGCATTTCAAAACAGTCCTCATTAAGAGGGCTTTATGCTGACGACACCAGGGCTAGCTTTCCAAACGTGAACTTGACTTGCGTGCCTTTGCAAAGCGCACCGCTTCCCAGGGAAGCTGCACCCAACCGGTGGGACTAGGCAGAGCAGACCCGACTGAATATATAAATAAATCCTGTTTACACGAGTTGCTTTGGAATTAGGGATTTCCTCCCAATAAACATTATTATTAGATATACACACCAGCATGTGCATGTTGTCAGAAGAGACAAAATCACTGTGCTTCATTTTGTTTTCCCTTTTACTCTTTGACAAATCATTGGTCCCATAGACACTAGCGTAATGCATTTACTTTTTCTGCAGCTCAAGAGGGCTGTAAAAGCATTTGTCTTAGCTGGTTTCAGCAAAAACGTGGGATCTAAGGTTGGGCGATGACGTTAGCCATTGAGAATATCCTGTTTCTCCCTACCCTCTCAGCTGATGCATTTAGAATTTGTCTATATTTATTTATGTAAATGTTATATAGAAGTATTTTTAAATGTGTATAAAATATACCTTAAGTTATTGTTATCTTAGAATGAATGTCGGATTAAACATTTTAAGTGGCCAGTTGTGGTATTTGGAACAACATAAAAATAAGCAAGCAAAGTAGAAAAAAAACTAGAGGCAGATTTTGATTGTGATTATGATCATAATTCATATTAGAACTGACAGGTAGGCTAGTGTATTTAATCCATTTCTGTTTAGCTCAAAATATAGATTATGACACAGTTCTATGTTTTAGTGGTCATTTTCATAAGGAAAATGCATTGTAGCCACAAAAACAGTTATGATTAGCAGCTTTTTTTTTTTTTTTAAAGGTTGTCGTGGGGAAGTAAGCAATTTGGAAGAAACCAGTTCAACTTTGGTGAGCTTGCTTCTCAGTTTGGTTACTGAATCTCAGTGACTTAAAGCAAGTATTTTAATTGCTCTAAGTGTCTGCACTTGCCCAAGAGATACAATGATGTTTTCTGCAGGGTCCTCAACTGCTGCCTTTGGTCAGGTTTCCCTGCCCATGTTCAAGGAAAGGATTGGGTCAAATCTGTGGCTAATTCCACCAACACAGAGTTTTCTTTTGGTTTTTTTGTTTGTTTGTTTTTGGGGAGGAGAGGGAGCCCTAATCATCTGAATAATTGCACTTCTAATCTCCACTTGCCTTTCAGGAAGTACAGTATTTCCTTTGTTCAACCATCTCTTACTGAAAGAAAGCTAATAGAGACACATGTTTCCTTTCCATTGAATTTTGGCTTATTTCACTCAGTCCTCCTGTTTTCATTAATTTCTGTTCTTATCTGAAGGGATGTAACATGTTTTTGGAATATAATGTACTTGCTTGCTAAAAACACATTAACTGTGAATAATGGGGGGACTACAAACATTAAGAAAATATATATTTGGTTATCTTTAATATCACATAGTTTGCTAGACTCTCATATGAAAAAACTGGCCTTAAGTGCCATACCTTGTATTCTATAGCCTAATAGTCTGTTTATATCAAAGTAACTGCCTCTTCCCACAAACCACTCTGAGCCACAGGCCAACATAGTGTTACCTGCCCTCCTAGGTGGTCTGGGAAGATTGCTGCATGAATCATCTATCTCCTGATGCATACCAGGAGCAAATATTGCAAGAATGACAGAAGAAAATTGTTATTTACCTGTTTCCTTAGACTGCTTAAGCAAGGGAAGTCAGGGCCACATGGAGTTCACATTTAATTGTAATACTCTGGGTATCTTTTTCAAAGGTTTGATCTTGGATGTAGCTCCTAAGAATCAAGAAATGAACCAATCTAGATAGCACACCAATTTTGCAAGGAAGTGTTAATAGCCCATTTGTGGAAGATAGGCAGGGAGGGTTTGGGTGTACACAGCACAATGCTAAATGAAAATTAAACTCTGCTCTTAAGAACATTCTATGAAGATAAGAAACTTCAGTGTTTTACAAGAATAATCAATCTTCTTGGTGGTAGGCATACCTGAATGTTCTTGATAAATGAGCTGTAATGGAATAAAAGGGACTTGTACAATTACAGGTCATTGCCCAGGGAAAATGTGTCCTCCTTAGTTTCCTCTCAGTATCACCTAGGAAGTTTGACTTCTTAGGATGGTTTTGTCATTTCATGATTACTGTTTTATGAATCATATTGAATCGAGCCATCATTTCCTGAGGTTCTGATTTCAGGTTTTTTGAAAAAGAAAAATTACAACTTGGATGTGAGAAAGGACATGAGGAGACTAAAGACCTGGGATTTTGCTGATCAGAATGAACCCAATGTTGAAGGACTTTTCAAATCTATTGTTGGTGGTGCTCTGTGACTACGGTGAGTATTGTAAGTATACTAAATGCTGTAGGTATCAATAAAGAAACTAAATGTGAGGCTTACACATGCATTGATATTGATGACCCTTCATGAAGGAGGCAGGGTAGGATCTACGGTGCAGTGCCTTTTAAACTGTGATCCTTGCAACCCTGGCTTCTCTTACGTTGCTTCAGGGGTTCTGCATGATTGATTGACATTTTACTTTGAATATATTTTTAACTCTTTAAAAAATAATAAAAACAACTCACTCCAATTTTAACAAATTGGAGACAAGCATGTTATCCTGAGTTCTCTTTGATTGATTTCTCAGTAATTCAGTATTATAAGCACTTCACACACACAGATATTGGGGTTCTATGTAAGGTTTCACTTGTCAAGAGAGTATTGCTACTAGCATATTTTTGGAACCAATCTGAATTTCAATCTTTGCCAGTTGTGTGCTCTTAGACAAGTTTCTTAATCTCTTTCAACCTGTTAGCAGTAATATTGACTTCACAGTGTTGTTATGACAAATAAATTTAAGGATGTGAAACACTTTGAATGTCTGAGCAGATAGTAGTTGCTTAAAGTTAGTTTTCTTTATTCAGTTTGTTTCAACTAAAAATCTGAGTTCATTTCTCAGACAGTTTTATGCAGCTATTGGATCAGTAGAGTCAACAATATGACATAATCCTCATTACTTTTATTTTGATGGTTTCCAAATATTTCATAGACATCTAAGCAGTTGATGATATGGGAGTGGAAATTGTTTTCATATTTGATGAAGAAACTGCTCCAAGAGGTAGAGAATACTGGCTTTTGCAATACCAGAGGCATAGCCAGTTAAATGGACCTGAGCATATGCTGTTCATTTCATCCAGTAGAGCTCCTTTCTCAGTCTTTTCTTTTTTGTTTTTTTTAAGAAGAAGCTTACGTAAACAAGAAGACAGTTAATTTAAGAAAAAACTAATGTGGGACTCATTTTTTTTTAAAAGTAATTTATCCCTACTTAAAAACAGATTGCTCTACATCAGCCACCTTCCTAAACTTGCGTCATCTTCAAACAAAAGGGAATATCCCTCAACTTTGTTTTGCCTAAATGGGGTGGGGGCAGAAGAACTTTATCATATTATGGTTTTCAAGCAAGTGGGTGATCAAGCATTCAGGTCTATCCAAGTTTTATATATTTTATTTTACCTCATTTCAAGTAAGAAATAGGTGACATGCTAAGCTAATTAAAAAAAAAAAAAAAAACACCTTTATGTGCCAATATATTTATGTGCTGGTTCTGATAATCATTGGTTGAATACATATAAGGGTATTTTAAAGACTACCAGTGCAAACAAAAACACATGAGCCTCTCTGGACATATATAATATGATATATAAATATATATAAATATATTTATATATGATATATAAATATCATATTATATATGTATGAGGTTTATATAATAAGAATAATAAATTCATACTTACACAAGTTGTTTTTCAAACCAAAAAGGGCACTGCAGTCCTTTAAATCTAGAATTGCTTCTTACCCCAGCCATGGACCAGCTGATTGTTGGATTGCCAAATTCTGCCTCTTTTGATATGTGTTTGGATACGGTTCAAAATGGAAACAAGGACTCTTGTGTGTCTGTATTCTGTGCACTCTTCCTTCAGCTGCTCTGCTGGGTCTCTTTTTAAAAGATATGATTGATCCTAACTGAATGATATTTGGGAGGCCAGGAGTCATCTGCCCTATCTAGGCCACTACCAGTCGCTGTAAAGCCATTAAAATTGCCAAGGACAAGCCTCGTTATTTCATAAACATTCATTCTATACCTTGGGTGACCCATGCAGAATAAAGTGTCAACAGTTCTTATCCATCTAAAAATTTCTGCCTCACACAAACTGAGCACACTAGTTTCTTTACTGGTAAGAATTCCTAAGCACTTATCTCAAATATCAGAAATAATCACTTTGAAGTAAATTTAAGGTCTTGCATTCTAAATCTAGAGCAGTCTGTATTGTGTCATTTAAATCGAGCTTTCTCTCACCTGACTTTATGTCCATTTCCTCTAAATACCTAAACACCAGCCGCACGTGATTAGAATGAGAAATGTGAAGTATTGGATTTTTATCCTGAGAATCAATTATTATTCTAGTTTTATAGATTCTCATTGCAGATATATCACATTGTTCAACATTGTGAATTCAGAGTATTTATCACTAATATTTTAAATATAACCACGAAAGACGTAGATGAAGGTGCAGAGCCACTTTAGAATGCAAAGCGCGTGGTGCCCAGCTTGCGGGATATGTGCTCGGCATCATTTTATGTCATTCTTGCTTGGTTCAGTTCCAACTTCTCTTCTGTTTAAAATGCTGTTTTCATCAATGTCCACAATAGTGCTGCTCAAATGCACCTTTTTTTTTTTTAAATTTTATTTTGTCGATATACATTGTGATTGATTATTGTTTCCCCATCACCAAAACCTCCCTCTCTCCCCCCCTCCCCCCCTCCCCCCCAACAATGTCCTTTCTGTTTGCTTGTCATATCAACTTCAAGTAATTGTGGTTGTTATATCTTCTTCCCCCCCCCCGGTTTTTTTTTTTTTTGTGTGTGTGTGTGTGTGTGTGAATTTATATATTAATTTTTAGCTCCCACCAATAAGTGAGAACATGTGGTATTTCTCTTTCTGTGCCTGACTTGTTTCACTTAATATAATTCTCTCAAGGTCCATCCATGTTGTTGCAAATGGCAGTATTTCATTCATTTTTATAGCTGAGTAGTATTCCATTGTGTAGATGTACCACATTTTCCGTATCCACTCATCTGATGATGGACATTTGGGCTGGTTCCAACTCTTGGCTACTGTAAAGAGTGCTGCGATGAACATTGGGGAACAAGTATACCTTCGACTTGATGATTTCCATTCCTCTGGGTATATTCCCAACAGTGGGATAGCTGGGTCGTATGGTAGATCTATCTGCAATTGTTTGAGGAACCTCCATACCATTTTCCATAGAGGCTGCACCATTTTGCAGTCCCACCAACAATGTATGAGAGTTCCTTTTTCTCCGCAACCTCGCCAGCATTTATCGTTCAGAGTCTTTTGGATTTTAGCCATCCTAACTGGGGTTAGATGGTATCTCAGTGTGGTTTTGATTTTCAAATGCACCTTTTAAAAACCAATTCTGACCATTCCATTTCAGTTCTTGGAGACACTGAACATCTGCTTTTGGGAGAGCCGGGCCATGTAGCACTAAGCAACAAAACAGTGTCTGTGGATTTCCAGTATTTTGATGGCGCTAACGGGACTCTGAGAAATGTATCTGTCCTGCTGTTGGAGGCCAACACCAATCAGACTGTGACCACCAAGTATCTCCTGACCAACCAGTCCCGGGGAACACTCGAATTTGAATGCTTCTATTTCAAGGAGGCTGGTGACTACTGGTTCACAATGACCCCGGAAGTGACAGACAACAGCACTCCAGTTGCCTGGTGGGAGAAAAGTGCCTTTCTAAAGGTGGAATGGCCTGTCTTTCACATCGACTTGAATAGGACATCCAAAGCAGCGGAAGGCACCTTCCAGGTGGGCCTTTTTACCAATCAA
Organism: Cynocephalus volans; assembly: GCF_027409185.1. NCBI lineage: Eukaryota > Metazoa > Chordata > Mammalia > Dermoptera > Cynocephalidae > Cynocephalus > Cynocephalus volans. Next base: position 69,676,071 of record NC_084466.1, read on the forward strand.
CCACTATGCCTGTTTCCTGTGGATAAGCCTGACATGTTGGTGGATGTTGTCTTCACCAACAGTCTTCCCCAGGCAAGAACAAGTCCAGGACAGCCACTGGAGATAAGAACCAGCAAAAGGACAGAACTCGCTCAAGGGCAGTGGGTTGAGTTTGGTTGTGCACCTGTGGGGCCAGAAGCCTATGTCACTGTAGTGCTGAAGCTGCTTGGCCGAGACTCGGTCATCACCTCCGCAGGGCCCATTGACCTGGCCCAGAAATTCGGATACAAACTAGTGATGGTGCCAGAACTCACGTGTGAGTCTGGGGTGGAGGTGGTGGTGCTACCCCCGCCGTGCATCTTTGTCCAAGGCGTGATTGCCGTCTTCAAGGAGGCCCCCAGACGCCCTGGGGAGAAGACCACTCAGCTGGCCGAAAGCAGCCTGCCCCTGGGAGAGAAGAGGACAGTATTTAACTGCTCTTTGTTTGACATGGGGAAGAATAAATACTGCTTTGACTTCGGCATTTCAAGCAGAAGCCATTTTTCCACAAAGGAGGAGGAGTGTGTGCTAATTCAGAGAAATATAGGTTGGTATAGAGATTTTTAAACCTTTTTAAAAATCCAAATTATTATTTAGAATTTAGGTGGACTTTGGGTGAATTGTACTATTATTTTTATGATTCATTCCTCATAATGTACCAATTGGCATTATCGTCCTTATCTGAAAAATTAAGAGTACTGGTAAACAGATCCACTTACTTAACCTCTTTGGGTCTCAGTTTGTCCATCAGTAAAATAGTAATAATAAAAGTACCTATCTCAGGGAGTTGTGGAGACTGAATGAAATAAACATGTAATGTTCTTAGCATAGTGCCTGGCCTATCGGAAGTACTCAATAAACATTAGCTATTATTACATTATATTTTAAAAATCATATTATCAATTATATGGTAAGTCCATGGCAGAGATGATTGGAATTCAAAGCTAAATCCCAAATTATATTTAGTAAATTCAGTTTTCCTCTAGCAGAGCATGTCTTTTTTTCTCTTTAAGTCCATTATAAGAATGAAGCCTCCTTAGTGAGAACTCAAAGCAAGATTTCTAAAAACTTCTTTAGATTCTGTATTCTTTGTGTCATACCCTGCCTGATCACAAAGAAGTGCAGTTATGACAATTCTGTCCCTCCTTCTGCTCTTTGCATTTCTTTTCCTTTTCCTGAGTGCTGGCCTGGTCTTCTCACCAAGCAGTTTTATTTGGCAGATATTGTCTGGCTCACGTGTTATTCTTTTCTTTATCTTCACTAAGCCCAGTGTCCCCTGACTTCCCAAGCCTCTGATTGTGTTCGTCTGTAACTCCAAGTGTTCCTTGCTCCAAACTTACTTCTCCTTAGAAGTCTGTTACCTTCGACTCTTTCCTCCTACACTGGCCACTTCCCTGTTTACGCTCACCTCCTTCTCCAGCCTAGATTCCATGGCCCATCACTTTAACCACTCTCCAACCGATATCCTCAACTTCTTTGTCCCTTTGTCCTTCTGATGCACCGGCCAGGCCACACCCCAGCTCTGTGTGAATCCTGCCAGCTGCTGACTGCACCCAAGCTGCTGAGCCTGCCGGAACAACAAGGTCATACCCAGGCAGACTGGTGCCATTCTGGGTGGATCATGCCTCCACCCTCAGCTGGGCTTCCATGCTACTCAGAGTGTCACCTTGGCCAGCTCCAGCTCCTTTTCTGCACAACAGCTCTTTCAGTCCTCAACCCCTGCCTCTTAGTTAACTCTCAGAGTTGACTTTGCTTCCTACCACACAGAGCAGTTGCAAGCTATTAGTTGGGAACTCTGCACCCTCCCACCAAAAGATCTGTAAGCCTGCAGGCATCAGACCCATCCATCCTCTCCCCCTCCTTTCCTGTCACCATGGAAGAAGTGTTATTCCTTCAGTATAAGGTCACCCCACCCTTCCAATGTAGATCTCAGCCCCTCTGCTCATTTCGGGAACCTTCTGTTAATTATTATCCCCCTTCTCGACTTGTGTCTTTAACTGTCCCTTCTTCACTGGCTCATTCTCATCAGCTTGGAAATGTACTTAATTCTCTTATCTAAAAATCAAACGAAAAGCGCCCCTCAACCCTGTGTTCTCCCAGCCACATTACCCTCTTTCTCTCTTTCCCCCTTAGTAGTCCAGTTGCTTGAAAAGTTGCCTACACTTTCAGGTTCATTTCCTTGCCTCTCATTTGCTTCCCCACCTACTGCAAACTGGCTTCCACCCCCAACTTCTCCCTGCAAAATACTCTCACTAAAGCAGCCAGCAAATGAGTCTCAGGTCGCAAAATCCAGGGACACTTTTCAGTCTGCCTCCTCATTGACCTTCATTCTGTGATGCCACACTGGCCTTGTTCACCATCCCCCACCGCCGGCTACTTCTTCACAGTCCCCTTTGTCTGCCAGTTCCGCCGCCTGGTTACATCCCTTCCATGGTCATCTTTTTGCTTTTCCCCACTTGCCAGGCAATTACCATCCTGATGCTTCCAAGTCCAGCTGGGCATCTCTGCCCTGTGTTTCCCTGCATGCAAGCCCTGCTGATTGGCTGGCATCCCTCAGATGCCTCCCAGGCATCTCAAAAGCAACCTGTCTGGAAATGGACTCAGCGTCTGACCCTCTAAACCTGCCCCTCAACATAGGACTCCGCCATTTATCTCATTGTTCAAACCAGAAACCCAGGAGTCTGTCTTCTTCACCACCTGTAAATAATAACTCACTGAGTTCTATGGCTTTGTCTCCTGGGTGTCTGAATCTTTCCACTTCTCCGCAGTTGCACTGACACCACTTGGTGTAAGCCTCCATCATTCTTTACCTGGACTCTTGCAACAGACTCCTAAATTGGTTCCCATCTGTCCATTTCATCCGCTCATGGCAGCCAGAGGGATTGTTTAAAATTCAGATCAGCTGAGGCTGTTCCCCTGCTCAACACCTTTCAGTCACTTCACTTGGCATGAGGATGGGAATCCACAAGGCCTTCCGTGGTCAGGCTTTCCCCCCATAGTCACCATTTCTGGGCTGGAGCCTGGGCCATCCTCCTCCCCACTTCTCTGCATTAAAATTAACCTACTCTCCAAGTCTCCACCGGGGTTCCTCTTCCTTGACCTCAGACTGGTTAAATTCCTTCATCTTTCAGTTCCTTTTTCATGGCATTTATCACTTCTGCCATTGCTTGTTTAATGTCTTTCTCCCCCTGCACGTTCTCTTCCTCCACTCACCCCTCACTTCTGCAGATTGGGGGAGCTCATTTGGTGGTAAAACTGGACTTGTGCTGCCATGAAACTTTTTGTGGCCTTTATTTGGCCCATTTCGTATGCCTGGCACACTAATAGGTGCTTAGTACATGTTAATTAAAGTGAAAATTGAACTCAGATCTGGCTAGTCTCAGCTGGGTATTAGCAGAAAAACAATTAGATTGAATTAATTTAATCGTCCAAAATATCCTTGTCTTTTCAAAAGAAGATGCTTGTTCAGGGAAAAAAATTCTAGCTGAATTTAATGGAAACGAACCAAGGGAAATCAAGAAATTTGAGCCACTTGATTAAAGACATTTAGGGGCAGGAGGTCCACCTGCTTGGTTTTCCAAGCTGCTGGGCTTTCCACAGATGCTTCCATTCACTGTAGGAAGACTGGGTTTTTGCTGCAGCAGCAGCAGCAGCAGCAGCAGGAAGATACTGAAAAGGGACAGGATGGGGATTGGTTTTCTGTGTGTCTGGGCTGAGGGTGGTCAGGGGCTCCCTGTGGGGCTGCCCCATGCAGCAGCATCTGGATACAACCAAATGGCAGGGCTGGAAACCATGACCTGGAGAGCTGAATGTGCCTAGAGACTTCAGGTTCCCTGTGTGGCAGACAGTGGCTCTGACTCAGACAGGCTGAGGAATAAAATTTATGCTCAGAATAGGAACCTCAGTGACTTTCTGTGTTTTTAGTATATAAATTTATGATTGAACTGAGTCCTCTTCATTTTCTATTTCAATTGACAGCTCTGACTAGTAAAGACTGTTCTTTTTGTCAAATGGCATCATCCAGTGACCCACAGTGACTCGGATGAACCACTGACTCACATTGAATTTCTTATCAGTTTATTTTGAAAATGGAGTAACATGTTTTATATATTTGTTGCTTTTTCCAAATATGTCTTGGGGTAGTATGTAAATAATTTACAGCAAATACATAATGGATGGTGCTAAAAATGACTTTTTCTGATCTTTAATGGGATAAATATTTACAAAGTGATTACTTTGCACTAGGCACTGTTCTAAGTGCTTTACTAATATTAACCCATTTAGTTCTCATAACAACCCTATGATTTAGGGTCATTATTTATATTCAAAGAAATGGAGGCACAGAAAGGTTAAGTAATTTGCCCAAGGTCAGTGGTGTTTTAAATGATAGAGCCAGAACACAAAGCCAGGTAGAATAGCTTGAAAGTTTGCTTTTACCCCTATTCTGTAACTGCCTTCCATAAATCAACTGTCAATCTGTTTATTAAACAATATCAAGCTTTTAGGTTGCCAAAAAAAGGTTCTATTTTTTCCTCTTTAACTCATTGGTTCATCTTGTGCCACCCACCCATCTTGGAAGACTTGAAACCACAGGGAGTCCACTGGCCCAGGCATAAGCATGATTTTGTTCAATATCAATGAGCCTTGTTCTGTGCAAAGAACATCTGAACTGCTTATCCCACGTGCCTTTCTTCATACTGCTATTTATAGCTATTCACTTATGTCTATAGAGTTTACTTATAAGCATGTTTTGTTTAGTTCCCTTGCCTCCCTGAGCAAAATGTTTTGCAGATGTGAATATTTCGTAGGCTATATTACTTCAGATAGTCTTGGAGACAGAAACAAATTTTCCTTTTTCATTCCAGACAAATTTTGCTGATTCAGGATTAATATCCTCTATAGTTGCTGAAAGGCATTTAGCTTGGCCAAGCAGGTTTGTTATATAGTTTGAGCACATGTATGGACATCTACACAGAACAAAACAAACAGCCTTTCATTGGAATGGCTGTTCATTCATTCCTTTCAGAAGGAATGAATTTGGAGAACTATTTGGAGTATTGGTCATCTTGCAATTCATTTCTAGTACATGAACTACAGTTATCTAATCAGTTCCCATTTTTGCCAAGTATTTTCCTCAGAGTTGCTAGCAGAGATCTTCAGGTATCAGATGGAGCTACTTAAGGCATTTGAAAAATATGTCTGATTAAATTTGATCATTGCTTTTCTTGAGTGATATCCTGTTCCTGTTTGATTAATTTGATTTGGAAATAAAGAGACATTAAAAATTTAGCTTAAATGTTTATTTTTTATTGTTAATTATCCTACAAGCTATGATTTTATTTTCAAGGGAAAAGGACACAACATTTCAAAATGAGATTTTTTTTTGACATTAATATTTATGCTTTTATCAAAACTATTTGATTTTTTTCTGGTCCCCACTGATGGAATTTTTGTTTTTACTTTGACAAATGACTTTATGTATTTAAATAAACTATGTTTATATAAAATAAGAGTTCAGAAAGAATTACAAAAGGATTCTTAGCTTTTGTAATTCTACCTTTTGTGGTCTTAAATATAATCATGAAAGAAGTATAAACTATACATTACTTTTCAATTTAGATTATTTCACTAGTGGGATTCCCAGTAGATTGTCCAAAAATAAATCACAATAGTTTAACTCAGAGAGAATTTAATATGAGATTCTGAAAGGTTTTCAAGCACTGGGGGCTTAGTATTAGAACAGCTCTGAAGCTTTGAGGACAAAGCCAGCTCATTGTTCTGCCAAAGGAGGAGCTGCAGTATGATCTGGGAGACACAGAACCGATATTGTGTTCAGTTGGACCTCTGGATGGAACATAATTACCACATCTGAGTTGATATTGGTCCAGGATACTGGTTTGTAGTGCTTCCATTCTTGTGAAAATCCTCAGACTTTTAATTGCTATAAAAAACTCATATTCCATGACTCATTCTAAGGATTGCACCACTTGGCTCACCTGAAAATACATCTGCTCTACCTGCTTTTCTTATTTTTTGTAGTGCTTTTGTATACATTTGGCTGCATGAGAAGTTTTTGTCCATAAAGGATAAAGAGAGACTTTTATAAGGAAGATGTTTTAGTGCCTAGTGTTGGCAGGACCTGATATGTCTTGGGCTTGGATAGGTGCTGAGAGATAGATTTAGGATAATCCTTTATAGGAAACTATTCAATTATTCTATCTGGCAGTGATTGCATATCTGCTTGGAAAAGAAGTTTGTATTTATCAATCAATAATGGCTGTTAGGAGAGGGTTTTGTGTGTATTTTGAAGCTCTGATGTTAGGTTCATCCACATCTAAAATTGTCAAGGCTCCTTGCTGAATTGACCCCTTTATCAATTTGTAATGTCTCTCTTTGTCCCTGGTAATATCCTGGTTCTGCAGACTTTTGTCTGATGTTAGTATAGCCACTCCAGTTTTCTTTTGATTAATGTTCACAAGGTATATTTCCTTTCACACTTTTACTTTATATGTAAAGTGGGATTTTTTAAAAACAGCATATGGTTCAATCAGGCTTTTTTATGCTTTCTGACAATCTCTGTCTTTTAATTGATGTATTTAGATTATATTTAGTGTTATCATTATATAGTTGTAGGAAGATCTACTATTTTGCTGGATTTATATTTGTTCCATATGTTCTTTATTTCTTTTTCTTCTTTTTTATCTTCTTTTAGATTCATTGATTATTTTTATGATTTAATTTCTACTATTGTTTATTGTTTATACCTTAAAATGTTTTTAGTGGTTGTGTTAGAGTTTACAATATACATCTTTACTCTCTCTTTGCCTTCAAATATTATATTGCTATATGTGTAGTATAAGAACATTTGAACACTGTGCTCCTAATTCATTCCTCTTATTCTTTGTGTGATTGTTGTCATAAGTTTTACTTTATATATATGCTATTAAATACATAATAAGAGAGTACTGCAAAAAGTTTGTGGAAAAATAGAATTAAAAGATAATGTGAATCTTTTCACAGACTTTTTGAAGTACCCTCATACATTGCTACAATTTTGCTTTGGACTATCAATTATATTTTAGAGCATTTAAAAATAATAAAAAATGAATTATGCATTTATCTTTATATATGCCATTTTGAGCACTCTTTGTTTCTTTGTATAGATGCAAGTTTTTGTCTGGTATCATATGCCTTCTACCTGAAGGATTTCTCTTAACCTATCTTATAGTAAAGTCCTGCTGATAATCAATTCTCTGTTTTGTTTTTCTGAAAAAGTCTTTTTTAGCTTTCATTTTTGAAAGACAGTTTTACTGGGTATGGAATTCTGGATTGGTAGTTTTTCTTTCCGTATTTCACAGATGTGACTTCATTATCTTCTGGCTTGCATAGTTTCTGAGAAGTCAACTGTAATGCTCATCTTTATTCTTCTGTGTGTTCTATTTCCATCCTCCCCCTCTTTCTCTACCTGCCTCCCCTGCCAGCCACAGCCTTCAAGATTTTGTTTATTTGTTTTTGGTTTTCAGCCGTTTGAGTGTAGTGTATCTATGGTTTTTATTTATTTGCTTTTTTGTATTTATTCTGCTTGGTATTGTCTGAGCATCTTGGATCTGTGGTTTTGTGTCTTCTATTAATTTTAGAGAGTTCTTGGGCATTATTTTTTCAGATATTTCTTCTGTTGTATTCTTTTTATTTCCTCATGGCATTGCAATTAGATGTACAAGAGATTATTTCATATTGTCCCACCAGGTCTTGGGTCTTCTGTTTTGTTCTATTTACTGCCCCCGCCCCTTTGTGTTTCAGTCTGGTTGATTTCTCTTGACCTCTATTCATATTCACTGTTCTTTTCCTCAGCTATGTTGAGTCTAATGATGAGCCTGTAGAAGGCATTCTTCAACTCTGTTACCATGTTTTTAAATTGTAACATTTTCATTTGACTCTTCAGTTTACAACTCTCTGATGAAATTTTCCATCTCTGTGCATCTTGTTCACCTTTCCCACTAAAGTCTTTAACATATTAATTATGGCTATATTAAATTGTCTCTCTGATTATTTTAACATCTGGGTCATATCTGAGTCTGGTTCTCTTGATTACTTTGTCTCTTGATAGTTTGTTGTTTTTTTTCCTTGCTTCTTTGTGTGTCTCATTATTTTTGGTTGAAAGCTGGACATCTTGTTTAAAAGTGTAGACACTGAGGTAAATAGTACTTATGCCTGGAAATGGGCAAACCTCTGTTTTTGCTAGGCCTTTAGTGGGGGTATTGGGTTAATGTATTAAGGAATTGAGCCATGTCTAGGTTTTTCCTGTTGCTGTGGCTACCCTCATCTACAGATTTCAAAATTTTCTAGTGTTACTTTTGCTTAGGAACAGCATTGCCTTGCCAGAGGGGTTTTCTGCATGCTCTGTTTTACCCTCAGCTTTAGGCTGAGCCTTCACATTAGAGAGATTTTTCCCTCTTGTTCTTTCCTCTCCTGCAGAAGTAGACTTTTGTCATTTGAGACTTGGTACTTGCTAGGCTGGAGTAGGGGGAGGGCCTTCTCTCTTGTACTGGTTCAGCTTCAATCTGAGGCAAGTGCTGTATCCCTGCGTCTCAGGGATAGGGCCTTCTTGATGGTCCTGCCCCTCTTAGGTTGTAGAAAATCTCTCATAAGTCTAGGCCTAGCAGCAGATGGTCTCAACTGGTACTCTTAGGATGACAGGGTTTGTTCAGTAGAGGAGATGGGGAGAAGGATCTGGGTGGAGTTTAGTTTCTGCTCCACAGTGCTGCCTCTTCGCTTCTCAGGCTTCCACCATCAGGGAGGCTTTGTCTGGTCTTGTACCTGCCCTTGTGAACATTTGGTGAGATCTGTGAGAAGATCCTGGAGGTGGGTACAAATTCCACTTGTGTATGTGGCCCCTAGAGGTTCTACATTCCCATGCAAGTCCACACTAGGCTTTTAGCAATTCTTAACATTTTTAGATGGATTCTTCTTACCTGCTTGTATGGGTGGGGCCTGACATTTTCCCCAGGTAAACAAGTGTTGTATCCCATCTTTCCTTGGAGGAGCCTGTCTTTCTTTATATTGCAAGCTATAAATATTACATTGGTTGCTCTGTGACCTCGGCTCTCTGGTGGGTGCTAGGAAGGTTAAGATTTTGTAAATTATATAGTTTTTCTTTGTTTGAATGTTAAGAGAAACATTCTTTCCAGCTTTTGACATCTCTGGGAGTGTTTTCACTTACTGACTTTTCAAGCCGTGAGAATACAGTTTTGCTGCTTCATTTGGGTGCAGTTAAAGACTGATTCTCAAATGAACTAGCATTAAAGGCATGACTTATGTCTTTGCAGAAACTTGGGGACTGTGGCAGCCATGGAGCCAGTGTAGCACCACATGTGGGGATGGTGTCAGAGAGCGTCGCCGAGTGTGTCTCACTTCCTTCCCCTCTAGAACTGGTTGCCCTGGAATGTCCTTGGAGATGTCACCATGTTCCCTGGAGGAGTGTGCTGGTAGGTACTCTTGCTTCTTCCAGGAGTATCTCCTCAGAGCCTCCGACAGAAGGACTTTTGAATCCAGGCTGGCGTGAGAATCACCAGTCTGAATTCAGAAGTGGACTTGTTAATGCTCTGTGGTTGCTGTTGATTTTACTAACCCTGTATCTAAGACTGGCAGGAGCTGGGAGAGCAGCTTACCAGTGAGGTAATGGGATTTAACACTGTGGAAGATAGGGAATAGCAAGGAAACATGACTAGATTAAAGATTCAGACATATTAAATAATTTTTAAAAATACAAAAATGGGGATGGGGGATAATCATTTCTTCTTGAGATTTTGTTGTTGTTGTTATGTTTCTCCCTCCGCTTCTCCCTACCAAAACTGTGAGAAAACAGTTTTCCTTAATTTGTCTACTCATCATCCCAGAGAAGCCCAAGGGAACCACATAGACAATTACATGTCACAATGAGGTGCAACACCCTGTCTTATCCCAAATGGCTTAAGTTTATTCTTTATCAGTACTTCCTGGGAGGAGGAGGTGGGGACACTTCTTGGTATCACCTGGGGACTGACCTTTCTTGTGTTTTCTAAGCATCTTCAAGGCACACACTAGTAGATGCTCAATGAGAATTTGATGTGAATGGTCTCTGGGCACGATGCCCACATGGCTCAGTTAGGTTTGCTTCAGCCTACAGAGCTGAATCCTATTAGTTTACTGTGGGTTAGAGTAATCAATAATCCTTGCTCTTCCCACAAGCCATCCCACCTCCAGGTATACTACCCCCAGTTAGCTGACTGACCTTTGCTCTGGTCCTGCCTCTTGGATAAAATCCTGTCAAGTCCTGCCTTGTATTCTCCAATTCCAAGTTAAAAGACCATCCTTAGTTCCTTGTCCCTTTGGGGTCTGGAGGAGTTTGGTGTTTTTCTGTGTTTGGCTTTCAGGGCACCTTTTAGCCAAAACGACAGGCACCTGGCAATGTCTCAGCCTGTGTCCCTGCCTGTGGCCTTAGAAAATCCATCTTGCTATTTTATCTCTCCAGCCAGTAACATAGCACTTGTTGTCTTCATTCAGCATCTTGAAGATGTTATTCTCCCTTCTGTCTTTTTCTTTTTGCAGACTCAGATCCAGGCTCTTCCTCCAGCCCTTAGCCTGCCTGTCTTTTTCCCTAGGCCCTGGGCCTCACCCTGAATCAATTCTTCCTTCAGTTATTCTCATAATGTTTTCTAAGTCTCCGTTCTCTGTTCACTCTTTTCTTTGTAAGTTCCTTTCACTTTCCACAACTCCTTCCTTGTGTATAACTTCCTCCAAATATCCTCTTATCCTCTTGATTCTGGGATGGCATATTAAGATATCCCATCTAGAATCCTATAACACTCAATGGCTTCTACTGTTTTTTGACAAGTGACAGTAACTTGAACCATTTATTGACCATCTGCTGTGTGCCAGCCATTTAATACATTATCTCACTTAAACCTCACAATAATTGTACAGGGTAGGTATTATTGTGCTGGATTCCTGAGAGCTTGCTGCCTGCCAGACATTTTTCTAAGTGTCCTGCACATATGAAGTAGGTATATTATTATCTCCACATTACAGACGAGGACTCTGGGACATAGAGAGGGTGAGTGGCCTGCCTGAGATCATAAGGTTTGAAAGCAGGGGGACTAGATCCGACTCCATACTAAGCTACCTATCTTGAATATTTTGCCATTTACACAGGCCAATCCAAATGCCTATACACATCAAAAACCTGGAATTAGCAATCATTTTTGAGGAAATGTGATATTTCATGTTCTGGCATCTTAATTCTTTAATACCAGGTGGGAACTGGAAATTTGTACATTATAAATTAGCAAGAAGGGTAAGTGCTATGGACACCCTCCTTTCTCAGATAAATGATAATGTGGATAAAATTGATCATTTCTTCCAAGTATTCTCTTCTTCCTGTTTAACCTATTTCCACTCCTTGGAAATGTAGAGATCTCTTCCAGGCTGCTTAGCATCAGGACTCTCCTTCACTTGAGGTGAAAGAGGACAGACTGGATGAGGCAGGAAAGGGTGAGTCAAGAAGCTTTGGGCTTTTCTCCAGCTTTGCCTTTTTTTTTTTTTTTTTTTTTTCGTGACCGGCACTCAGCCAGTGAGTGCACCAGTCATTCCTATATAGGATCCAAACCCGCGGCGGGAGCGTCGCTGCGCTCCTAGCGCAGCACGCTACCGAGTGCGCCACGGGCTCGGCCCTCCAGCTTTGGCTTTTAATGGAGCTGGTCAGCGTCAAGGGATAACGGAGTTAAGTGAAGAGGTTCATAATGTGTCATAGCAGTGGTGCTACCCACTGTCATCAGCAGCCACTGCAGATGAAAGAAGAGACAAATCAGGGAACATCTTTCATCATTCAACTATGTTCACTTGGTTAGGAGTTTGCTTTTGTTGGCTTTACAGGGATGTCTTTATGCCAAGGTCTGAATGCAGCTCTGCATTAATTTGGTCCATCTTGTTCAATGAGAGAGCAGGAGGGTCCAGTCGCCGTTGCACCCATGTTCCCTCTGATGGAATACTGATCGGCTTGCCATTACCTTCTTAATACTGAATAGACGAATCAATTAATGAAACTCACATTTATTGAGTACCAACTGTGTGCAGGTTACTGTGATTGGAGCTTGGAATGCATTGAAAAGACACTTTTCTGTCTTGAAGGCGCTGATGATATAGTAGCTTGGAAGGCACATAAGCAGGCACGATACACAGTACAATATAGGGCCTGCGAGGATAGAGGTCTCCACAGCTTGCTGTGGAAGCATGTAGGGTTGATAATCCATGCTGAGGACATCTGCATTCCTGGAGGAGGAGATAATGTGAGCTGAAGTTTGAGAGCTGAGACGGTATCACTCAGGTGAACTAGGAGAATGGGAGTTTTAGCAAAGTTAGTAATAAGGGAAGGCATGGAATAAGCTGGCTGGAGGACTGTGTGCCAGAAGGGGTGAGAAAAACGAGGCTGGACAGGTGGGCAAGGGCCAGATCCTGAGTGGCCTTGAAGGTTTGGACCTGTGTTTTAGTGGGATCTCTGGCTGTGGGATGGAGTACAATCAGAAGGACAGGCATGGCAGCAGAGGTGCCTATGTTGTCTGTTTCTGTTGCTTATAACAAAATACCTGAAACTGGATAATTTGTAAAGAAAATATTTATTGCTTACAGTTTTAGAGGCTGGGAAGCCCAAAGTCCTGGGAACCCATCTGGTGAGGGCCTTGTTCTTGGTGACTCTACACAGCAACACAGGGTCTCACATAGTGGATGGCGGAGCTAGAGAGAGGACTAACCTCATTCACTGTCCTTATAAAGCCATCAGAACCACGCCCATGACCACCATTAAACCATGAATGGATTGATTCACTCACTAGGGCATGGTCCTCACAATCTAGTCATCCCTTCAAGGCCCCATCTTTCACTTACCGTAATAGGATTACCCTTACTCTTAACACTGTCACAGTGGGGATTAAATCTCAAAGGGCTTTGGGGGTACATGCAATCCACAGCAGTGCCCATGAAGAGTTTTTCAGTAACCTATGTGCAAAATGGAGCGTGGGCAGTGGGGATGCAGTGAGAGCAGGATTCAGAGACTCTGGGCATGGTGAGTGCTGGAGAATGATGGAGAGGCATGAAGGATGAAACCTAGACTCAGTACTGGCAATTGCGTGGACCGCAGTGCCACTGCCTTGAGATCAGGGATATCACAGGAACATGGGCAAGTGAGATGGAGGCACAGGAGGCATGGGCAAGTGAGATGCAGGTGATGGGATGTCTGATGGAGACAGCAGAACTAGTGGAACCAGGAATGGGATGTAGATCTCTCTGGCTCCAAAGCTAATGCTCTTTTCTCTAAATTACATAAGTGAGTGTTATGTTCTCATTCAAACCAAGAGGGAGAGAGAGTTGTAAGAAGTGCCTAACAGTAGCCAGTGTTGCAGGACAGAATTCTTTTAAATCTGGCTATTAGGAGGTCATTAATGATGTCAGTAGGATCTATTTCATTGGAATCCTGGGGGCAGGTTGTAGGAGACAGAGGTGACAACGTGGGAGCAGGAAGTCAGTGGATGTGGATTCCTCTTCTGCAAGTGTGGCTTGGAAGACAAGGAGCAAGAGATGGCCATGGCAGAGTGAGAGGGTTGGGGAAAGGTCTTTTAAAGTGAGAAGAGCTTGAGCATGTTTCTGTGCTGAGGAAAAGGAGCTACATAGAGGAGAAGCTGGAGATAAGTGCTACAGAGGGATGATCCCCTGGAGAAGGGTGGCCTGGAGAGCATTTGTTTGTAGACTCACCTTTTATAGGAGGACACTCCTCCCACTGACTGTGTAAAGAAAGAGCCAAGTAAAGATGTGATTGCTGCTAAGTTTATGGGGTGTACTTGACTGATGGCTTCTATGTTTGTTGTGACCTACCAGACTGCTGAGAAAGGGGCTGGGGCAAGGGGCTTGAGGAAGTGGTGCAGTTTGAAGCATGTGAGGTAGGGGACAGAAGAGAGAGCTGCTTAGGGACCATGGGAGGATTTGTGGGCAGCTGAGCTTGGGCGCCATGCACTTGCCAAGGCACTGGCCAGCGGGGTTGCGTTATTTTCTCCACCAGTGCTCAGGGCCCGGGTGCGGCAGTGGAGAATTCACGTCTGGGTTTATTTAGGGCTGGACTTTTGCTGCAGAGCAGGGGAAGGGGTATAGCTCAGTATTAGAGGTCAAGAGAGTTGAGGTTGTTGGAAAGAAATTAGTTCCAGTGATGGGTCACGGCTGTAAGCTGGTAGGGACATAAGTGGGCTAGGAGGTGGCTGGCAGATTGGGAGGACATGGAGGGTTGGAGAATCAGAAATCTCAGTGAGGTTGAATCCTGTAGTGTGGTGATAATGAGTGAGTGAGAGGACACCGCCAGAGAGTGGCTGTGGCGGTTCAGATTCCAGAAGAGACGTGGCTGCAGACGATGGACAGGTACCACATCCTGGATGGACCCTGAAGCCGCCTGGGATGGTCCTAGCTCTGGGATGGGGAGGAAGTCTGGACCCAGGTGCTAGAGTGACTGACGGCTGTCAGGAGTTTGGGAGGTGACAGCGTTGGGGGCAGCGGAGCAGAAGGGTTGTCTAGGTGGATGGCGTGGACATCAAAGGAACAGAAATCTTCTAAGAAGGTGACAGAGTACTGGCTGAAAATGGCAATCAGGAATGACACCAGGGAACACATCCTGCTGCTGGCCCTGTTTGCTTCTAAGGACAGCCTGTGTGACAGCTTCTACCTGAGAGGGGTGGGGCTAGCTCTGCCCTGCAGGGACAGCCAGGCCTCAGGTAGGGTAAGGAGGCCAGAGGATGCTTTGTGCAGAGATTAGGGATGCTGAGGAATTTGTGCCCAGGTGTCCCACAAGGTGCAGGGGAAAGGAGAGCGGAGGGCAGTGGAGGATGCATGGAGGAGGCAATGCGCAGAGCTGGTGGCAAAAAGACTGTGGGAAAAAGACAGGGCAGGGGACTGGAAGCCTTCAATGGAGGGCAGCGACCAAGGGGGTGAGACCAGGTAGCATGAGTCGGTCTCAGGTGGAAACCTGGTGTTTTGGTGGCAGTACAGGCAGAGGCGCCAGGTGGTGTCTGCATCTTGTTGAAACATTTTGATGACTGTGGGACAGGAGAGGAGGGACGAGGAAGCCAGCGCCACGTGGAAGGCAGGGCGGGGAGTGGACAGCTGGAACCGGACGGGCGCGAAAGCAGCGGCTTCCACACTTGGTTCGCGGACATGAGAAGGGAAACGAGTCATATCGTGCTGCGACCAAGGGTCCTATTTTCATCAGCTGGTTTCTCTTTGGATGTGCATATTTAGGCACAACCTGCCTCAGTCATTTTGCGTTTCAGGGTTTATAGCTGGTGGGAATTTCCCAGTGTGCCTTTCACAGGTCACAACCGTGACCTTACCTTGACAGTTTGTCCCTGCTGCTTCTGTGTGGACGTGTGACAGGAGCTTCAGCAGAGCTGGGGAGCCCGGGAGTCGCTTGGATTGCGGCTCGCCCGGTCGCCTCACTGCTGAGGTCTGTCTTTACAGCGTGGCCCCTTCCGAGGTGACCGCGTGTGGCCTGTTTATTTTCCTTCCCTCTTGAACTGCTGCGTGGGTGGAACAAGCCACTCGGAGAAAACGACACCGGAGAACACACGTGTCCTTCCTTTTTTGCAGCTTCGCGGCCATCCAGCCCGTCTCCTCTCCAGCCCCAGGGACCGGTGAGGTCCAGCAACCTGGTGACCGTCACGGGGATCTCCCTGTGCCTGCTCATCATCGCGGCCACCGTGCTCATTACGCTGTGGCGGCGCTGCGGCCGCGCCCCCGAGTGTGGCGCCCCCGCGCGACACGGCGGCCTCCCCGCCGCCGGCTTCCGGAAGGACTCGGACGAGGAGAGCATCTGCGAGCCGCGCGGGAGCCTCTCGGACGCGGGGGACGCGCCGGCGGGGGACGCGGGGGACGTGGGGCTCCCGCTGAGCTGCAGGACGCCCGGGGACGACGCGGCGGGCAGCCAGGGCGTCCAGTCTGGCGCCCACAAGATCATCCCGCCCCTGTTCAGCTACCGCCTGGCGCAGCAGCAGTTGAAGGAGATGAAGAGGAAAGGCCTGACCGAAACCACCAAAGTGTACCACGTGTCCCAGAGTCCCCTGACAGACACCGCCATCGACGCCGCCGCCGGCCCCCCGCTCGACCTGGAAAGCCCCGAAGAAGCGGCAGCGAGCAGGTTCCGGATCAGGTCCCCGTTTCCGGACCAGCCGGTGGTCAGTGCCGGCGACAGGCCTCCCTCCAGGCTGGATTTCAGTGTGTCGCAGGCCAGTTGTGCCGTAAGCCCCAGCCAGACCCTGATCCGCAAGTCACAGGTGAGGCCGGTGGGCAGCAGAGGGGGCCTGTCGGAGAGGAGCCACCCCAGGAGTTCCCATTTCAGGAGAACGGCCAGTTTCCATGAAAACAAGCAGGCCCGGCCATTCAGGGAGAGGAGCATGTCCAGTCTGACTCCAGGACAGGCCCCCGCCTACAGTTCCAGGACGCGGACCTGGGACCAGGCCGGGGATAGAGGGAGGCCTCACAGTCGAGGCGTCCCCCTGCTTCCTGAGAAACTGGAGCATTGCCCAGGGGCAGGTGGAAGCAGTCGTCCCTTAAGCCCTCTCCCCAAATCCTACACCTTGGGGCAGCCCTCCAGGAATCCAGAGGTGGGAGACCGCCAGGCAGGATTCGTGGCAGGAGTTGAGAGAACGGAGCCTCACCGAGCTCGGAGGGGACCGTCCCCCAGTCACAGGAGTGTCTCAAGGAAGCAGTCTTCCCCTGTTTCCCCCAAAGATAGCTACCAGAGGGTCAGTCCTCTAAGTCCCTCTCCATGTAGAAAAGACAAGTGTCAGAGCTTCCCGGCCCACCCCGGGTTCGCCTTCTATGACAATACGTCGTTCGGCCTCACTGAGGCTGAGCAGAGGATGCTGGACCTTCCGGGGTATTTTGGGTCAAATGAAGAGGATGAAACCACAAGTACACTCAGTGTGGAGAAGCTGGTCATCTAGACCGAGGTCAGCGTGAGACTTCACAGCTGGGTCCTTTGCCCAGGTCGTGCTGTCCACGGCTCACATTGTCCTGTGGCCTGTTCTCTGTAACTGTTCTACAGGGGGACGGAATGTGGGCAAGAAGTAACTCACAAGGAGGATGTGCCTGGATGCGTGGGTTTTAATTCATAAGGAAGACGTTATTTATCCCAAACTTTTCCCTTTTTCTGTTACCCTTTTTCTGTTGGTTCATTACTAATAACAATGATAATAAAATTTAAACAAGTAAATGGGGCTTGGTCTGTCATGGATATGAAAAATGACAAGATGTGGCTTGTGAGTATGACATGCTTTGAACACTGTATTGGTAGTTTCCAACCTGAAACAAATCTGGGAGCCTCAACTAACGAAGGCTGGAGCAAAGGTAACTTGGTGTCACAAGTCTGACCTGTAATTTTTAAGGTTCTAAATACATAAGAATTTAACTCCCTCTGGGGCAGTATTGAACAGGTTTCATATTTGCCTAATTAAGGTAATTATGACCTTTAGACCACTAAGCTGCCTAGAAATGGTGCTATAGCAGGATATTCCAGAAGAACTTTCAGGCCAGAGTTGGATGATACCTTAATTAATGTTTTTTATGCGATGAAGTGTTCAGGTGCCCTGGCGCGAAATTATGTGAGTTGATTCTGCTTCGGAGAAATAACGTAAGAAGCTGATTGTTTAGGAGGTGAGTCAAATGAAGACACATCCACATCCATCATTGTTCCGAGCAAATGGTAAACGTCTTGGCAAGGACAGTATCGTCTCTTGAGAAAGCATCAGCTGGAAAATGGGCAGGGGTGCTGGCCGGGACACTGCCTGGCACCAGGATGCCGACCGTGTGTTCCTGGACCAAACTGGCAGCAGAGACCCCGGAGGGTGTCATCCTGAATCTGTGCATGTAAGTTTTCAAACACAGCTTTATCATGTTACTTTAGCAATGCATAAATATAGAAAGCAGGTGGACCAGTTTACAATTTCACACTTTAAGCTTTTTTTAGTTAGAAGAAACAGGTAAAGAGGGAAATAGAGGAAAAAAGTCTTTAGAAATTTACAATCACTTGTTTTCTTATTCAAACTTGCTGCCACATTTTACAGAAGAGGAATTTGAGACTCAGGGAGGGTAATTAACAGGATTAGATGGGACATGAACTGATCCTTTTTCGAAATGCCGTGCTCTTTGAACTCTGCCGTTACAGTCTCGGCAAGTCTCCCAGAGCAGAAACTTCAGGAGAAAGCTGGTCCTTTGTGCAATAAGAGGGCACGAAGAGGCACCTCTACTAGTTTTTCCCAAAAGAAGGAGGCTTTCTGCGGCTTGATGAGAAGTTAGGACTGGTCTTGCGACTTGCTTTATTTGGAAAAAGGCTAAACAGAGAACCTAAAGGTTGGGCTCCTTCATTGGAAGTCTGTCATCAGGCACCATGTGGCACTCCGCAGCCTCAGGGACTTGAACCTGATGACTTCTCTGCATACACTGGAGTAGCTGCCCTTTCCTTCTTTTCCACGGTGACCTCTCTAACTGCCACACCTGCCCTGACTTTTAGACTGCGTTTTCCTTTTTATCTTTAGAGTTTACCCGTTTGCATCTGCCTGCTGGTGAGATTTCAGGGAACGTTGAAGAGAGTGGAATTAGATGGGGAAAAAAATCACCAATGCAAATACTGTCGTTTTAAAAGTTTCTCTCATATTTGTTGCACAGCCACTTCATTTATGTCACTTTTACTGAAAATTAAATATATCTTCTTTTGGAAATGCTTTAATAGTAACTCTCTACCTTTCAGGAGGGGAAGGTTATTCAGAGCTGTCTGACAGCCGGTGTGTGCTGATGCAAAGAAGAGGAAACCAGGCTTTTTCATCTCCAACTTCTTTGTCACACTAGAAAGCTTTGTTCTGTTTCCAAGATCACAGGCCTGCATGCCGACCTTTGAGGACAGAGGGTTCGTGCTTACTCTTTCCAGATTTCACAACAAATTACCCTACAGTGAAGGGTAGACTGAGGCCAAAACAGCTATGGGAAGGGTGAAAATTAGAGGAAAACACTATGAACAGAGAGATTTTCCATTAAATCATGTTCTTCTCCCATACACCATGCATCTAAATTAGTGTTGCAGCACGACATGCAGCAGGCTCACCATCCACCTAGCCCAGTTTTCTGGGGTCTCGCCAAGAGTCAGTATGTACATTTCAAAGTTAAAGCTAATTTGGCCTCAGAGAATAGGAAAGGAAGATGCTTCAGCACTGTCTTTGGTGGAGAAGTAGTAACTTCATTAGAAATAATTTTCTATTCTTCACCATTATGTCCCTTGGTCCTGGCCCCAGTGTCTGCCATAGAGTGGGAGCACAATAAAGATTTGCTGCATAAGTGATCAGCTATTCCAAAAGCCCTCAAACAGTATTTATGGTTGAATTAGAATAATTCTGTGTCACACTT
Source organism: Cynocephalus volans (assembly GCF_027409185.1). Classification (NCBI taxonomy): domain Eukaryota; kingdom Metazoa; phylum Chordata; class Mammalia; order Dermoptera; family Cynocephalidae; genus Cynocephalus; species Cynocephalus volans. The sequence continues at coordinate 69,695,553 of NC_084466.1, forward strand.
TAAATCTTAAACCATTATGAAGTGGATGTGTTTCTATGAGATACTATGGGATTTTAATTTCTAGAGGTCTCCATAAGTGAAGGGATCCTCGTCTCTTTGGGCTCTTACCTCTCCCCCCTAGGGCTCAATTAAAATTATAGTAAGGGAACAGAAGAGGTGTAATAACAAAGCCAATTTAGAGAACAAGAGGGTAAGGTTGACAGGTGTCTGGAAGACAAAGTACATGGAGGAACAGTGAGTGGAAGAAGATTTAGCCCAGGTGTGCGTGGAGAGTCCTGCAGGTGCTGAGGGAGCCTCCCCGTGTGGCAGGACCTTACAGAGCCTGGTGACTTGTAGAAGTTACTGGAGTGAAGAGAAGACTGAAGACAGTGACAATCCGTCTATGAAACGGGCACGCTCCACACTGCTCCTCAACTCTGGTACCAAGAACCCCCAGCAGCCAGGAGTCTAACCTCAGACAAAAACAAAACCTCCAGCCAACATATGACCAGAGGGGACTTTTCTAAAGAGATCAAAGGATCTTTCTGGGAAAACCTGGGCAGTGTTTTTGGTACCCCAGCACAAGCCATCTCCATTCCGGCGTTTGAGGAGCTCCAGCACCACGATCAGATCTCTAGCGACTAGACTGAAGGCTTCCAGTCGCCAAGCTCCGCTCCTGTGCTTGGAGCTCCTAGTCAGACTCACTCCTTTCTCATTCCTGAGAAAAACCTGACACTAAGAATCAGCAAATGCTTGGTAATGCCTGCAGTATGATGAAGAAAGAGAACAGAAAAACTGACCCCCGGAGGAAACGTATAATTCAGGGAATACAGGAAGAGTCGAATAAAAACCCTGCAAAACTATTTATCGTTAAAGGGATGTGATATGATATTACATCTTCAACACAATGCTGTAAAAAAGGAAGAATTGGAAAATGGTAAGAAATCCGTGAAAATGTTCAATAGAAGAAATCTCCCCAAACCTGGAGCAAAACCCCAAAATATGTAAATATGAGCATATAAAATACACATATATACACACACAGAGGATCAACCCAGAGGGGGCCCAGTAGGAGACTAATAGGAATTCCAAAAAGAGCAGAGAAGACTAAGGAAAGAAGGACAGCAAAGAAATAATACAATGAAAATATCCAGAACTAAAGAAATGAGCTTACGGTTAAAAAGGGCCTCCTGAATGTTCATTAGGGGAAGTGGAAAAGGCCACACACCATATGGAAGTTTCAGAACAAGTTATCCAGAGAAGATCTTAAAAGCTTTCCAGGAGTGGAAGAAAATAAACTTCTACAAGAAACAGGAATCGTACTCGTTTCTTTTTCATCAGCTGCACTAGAAGCCACGGAATAATAGCTTCCAAGTTCAGGGAGAAAATGATTTTCAACTTGGGACACCTATATCCTGTCAAATTACTTGTGAGGGCAAAATAAAGAATTGTTAGACACAGAAGACTCAGAAAGCTTACCTGCCATACACCTTTTCTTGAGGAGTTATTTGAGCACAGACTCAGTAAAACAACAAAGTAACGTGAGAAAGCCACAGGATTCAGGAAGCAGCAGATGTGACCCAGTATGTCAGCTGTATGAGTGACTTAGCCACCCGCTCATATCTGAGCAAGAATGGGGACTCCGAGAAAGAAAGGGATTTCATAGAACATAGAGTTGGAAGAACTTGAAGGCACATTATAGGCAAAGGATGAATGAAAATAAGAAAAGCACCTGGAAATTATTTTTTTTAGAAAAGATTGTACAAGAAAAACATAATACAAATATGAATCAAATTAAAACAAGACATCAATGAGCTTCAAAAAAACAAAAAAGAAAAAGTAAATTAGCCGTGATTTTGAGCAATTGAGTGGCACAGGGTTGTGACACTGTGATTACAAAGAAAGAAAATTAATTACAACACATACTTGGTTCTGCTGTGAACCAAAATTTTCACAAACATAATGTTAGTGCTGTTTATTAGTTAATGTCTGTTAGATTCAACCTGAGGACAGACTATAGAAGACTTAACTACAGATTGCAGAATGGAGTTTAAATGTATCAGTCATGGAGATCACAGGGTACAGCTTTCAATAGCTGGGAGGTGGAAGTAGAGGTGGGGAGTCGGGGAGGGGCAGGAGCCCAGATCCCCTCCTGTCACAAAGGGGAGGGCCAGGAGATGCTGTCTGTATTTGATAGAACTAAAACCAAAAGTTTAAGCATATTAAAGTTGCAAAAGTGAACAACAGAACTAAAAATTGTGATGTAACTATTGTGTGTGTGTTGTGTGTGTGGGAGGGTGAATAAAGCTGAATTTGAATGTCATTACAAGAATCAGTAATTATTGTCATAAAATAACAGCTTAATCATATTTATACAGTTGAAGATCATCAGCAGGAGAATGAAAACCCTAAAGGCTGAAGTGGTTGCCCTCGGGAAATGGGACTGAGGCTTGGAAATAAAAAGCAAGGAACAACTGCCTTTCGTTATAAGTCTTCCTGTGTTATTTACTTTTTTTTTTTCTCTTTGACCAAACAGAAACCAAACATAATGATCCTACCCTTCCAAGGTTATGATGAGGATCAGAGATAATCTATTTCTAATGTCTTGAAATATAATCAGTGAGCTATCTTGTGGCCGTAATTAGAAAATTTGCTCCTGGTGTTACTGGATCTTCAACCTCCCCCACCCATATTTTGGGGGGCGGGAATCCTGGGTGGTTCACTCCCCAGCTGCCCTGACCTGCTGGTGGCCTCTGCCGTCGTTCCCGCTGCAGCTGTCTCTCTCTTCCCACCTCTCCTCATAATGCCACCTCCACTGCCGGTGCGGGTGCCCTCAATCCTGCCATTACTGCTGTTGCCATTTCTCCCTCAACTGCTGCCAAAACACATCAAGCAGCATTTTATTATTATGAATTGACTGATAAGTTTATAAGTTCAAATGTATGAACTCAAAAACATATTTAGCTCATAATTGTATAAGTACTCATAATTAACACATTTCATGATATGCAAAACTGCTGTTTCTGAGTTCTAAACCATAGAATCACTTTAAATTTTTTTTTTTTCCTTAAAAATAGAGTAATGTATACTCATTTTAAAACATTTGAAAAATAGACATAATTGCTTTTTTCCTCTTTATTAGCTTGGTACAAAAAGAAATCCCATGTGACCAATATTAAAATTAAATGGCTCTGAGTCCCCATACCACTGCTAATAAAAGCTCTCTCTTTCCTCCTTGAGTACTTTGGCCTGAAATAACTCCAAAACCCCCAGGAATAATTGTGCCTCCTCTTCCTGAGGTGTCACTGGCCAGAAATCTGGAAGTCATCCTCAACGCCTCTTTCCTCTTCATTCTTCACATCTACTCAATACCAAGTCCCTGGAGGAATTAAGCACCTCGCCCAGGTCACATAGCCTCCAGTGAGTGGGCCTTAGGAGCCAAAATCTAGTGCTTAGGAGGCTGTGCTAATACACACTGCTCTTAGGTCAGGTTATACTTACTGGGGGGCATGGGAAGGGGCCGATGGAGGATACGTGTAGAATAAAGCCTCTCCCAGCTCCTCCTCCCACCCCCAAATAATCAGAAAGTTTGAAGGAATAGGCCAATAACTCATATATCCATCACCAGACTGAACTGTTAATATTTGCTGTACTTGTTTTATTTATTTATTAGTTTTAACTGTACTAGACTATAATAGAAAATGATTGAATAGAAATGATTTCATATAGTTTAATGTGTGTGTTCATGTGTTATTGAACAATTTGAAAATACCTTTCAGACACATATGAAACTTCAGAGTGTATCTTCCAAGAATAAGGTTGTTCTCTATAAAACTCATGATATTATCACACCTAAGAAAGCAATTCCCTAAAATAATCTAATATCCAGTCTATATTCAGATTTCCTCAATTGTCTGCAAAATGTCTTTTATAGCTTCACTTTTTTGGATTCAGAATACAATCAAGATTTATTCGTTGCACTTGATTATGTTTTCATTTATTCTATATCATCCCCCCACATACCCTTTTTCTAAAAAGTGACTTGGACATTTTAAATTGACTTGGCCAGTTGTGTAGAACGTAGATTTGTCTGATTGCTTCCTGCTGGTGTTAACTTGTTCCTTTGTTCCCCGTGTTTCCTGTAAGTTGGGAGTTATGTCTAAAGATTTAGATTCAATTTGACAACTCGTGCCAAGAACATTCGTGAGGAGTTGTGAACTTACACTGCGTCACATCAGGAGGCACAGTTGTTCCATTATTAGCAATGCTGGGTTTGAACACTCGATTAAGATGGCAATTGCCAGATCTAACCACTGAAGGGTACAGTTGTCCCTTGGTATCCACAGGGGATTGGATCTAGGACTCTCCTGCTGATACCAAAAGCTGCAGATGCTCAATTCCCTTACATAAAATGGTGTAGTGCAGCATTTGCGGTAGGAGACAATTTTCCACTGGTCCCTCACTTTTCTGCACAACTTGTGATTGGGGCACTTGACTACCCTTTTTTTTTTCCTGGACCACCTTTTCAAGGACGTTTGGATAGCAAACAGCCTTGGAAGATAAAGATAGCACCTCCCTCTGTAGCAGATTTTTAAATATTATTTTTTATTGTGGTAAAAAATGTATAATATGAAATTTACTATTTTTAAGTGTAGAGTTCAGTTGTGTTAAGTATATTTACATTGTTGTGCCAACAGTCTCCAAGATTTGCAAGATCTTTTTCATCTTGCAAAACTGAAACTCTGTACCTGCTAAACAACAACTCCTCATTTTCTCTTATCCCCCCAATCCCTGGCAACCACCATTCTGGATTTCTATTTCTATGAATTTGAATACTCTAGATACATCACATAAATGGAGTCGTGCAGTATTTCTGTTTTTGTGATTGGTTTATTTCACTTAGCATGACGTTTTCAAGTTTCATCCATGCTGCACCGTGTGTCAGAACTTCTTTTCTTTTTAAGGCTGAGTAATATTCCATTGTATATTTACAATGTATATGTTGCATGTTGTGAACATACCACACTTTGCCTATCCATTCATCCATCGATGGACATTTAGGTTGCTTCTATCTCTCGGCTATGGGGAATCGTAAGGCTATGAACATGGGTGTACAAATGTCTCTTGAGACTCTGCTTTCAATCCCTTTGGATATAGACCCAGAAGTGGAATTGCTGGACCATATGGTATTTCTATTTTTAGTTTTCTGAGAAACAACCATGCTGTTTTTTACAGCAACTGTTACCACCATACGCTCCTACCAACAGCACACAAGGATTCTAATTTCCCCACATTCTCGCCAACACTTGTTATTTTTTTTCTTTTTCTTTTCCTTTATAGTAACCATCCCAGTCTCATGGTGTTTCTGCTTTGCATTTCCCTAATGATTAGTGATGTTGAGCATATTTTTATATGTTTGTTGGCCATTTGTATGTATTCTTCAGGGAAACATCTATTCAAATCCTTTGCCCATTTTTAATCAGGTTATTTTTTTCTTTTTGAATTGTAGGAGTTCTTTATACAGATATTTATATGTCATGTATCTGATATTTCTGTATCAGATAAATAATTTGCAAATATTTTCTCCTGTTCTGTATGTTGCCTTTTAACTCTGTTGATTGTGTCCTTTGATGCACAGATCAACTCAGACTTTAACATTGTTTTTTCTTAACTTCTATAATTTGATATTTGTTCATTGTTTTCCTCACACTACTTTGGTTCCTAATGATATCAAAATATTTGCTTTATCTTACAATACACACAAAATAGCCTCAAAATCATAATGCTACAATTACTACTAAAAATAAAAGTACAGGATGAAGTTTAAGATGTCTTTGAAATTCTTTTTGTCCTCAGAATATATAGCACTAAGATGTGTAATCAGAGCACTGTGTTCAAAAATTAATCCAAAATTTTTGTCTTTTTGTGTTTCTCTTACCAATTTGATACAGAATTTGGATAATTTATTTCAGTTTGTTTTTATGTTTTTTTTAAAAAAATTTATTTATTTTTACATTCTAAGATGTTGTGGAGCAGTTAGAGTAGTGGGAGAGGGGAAAAGGGAGAGGAATAGGGTGGGAGGAGGAGGAAGGAGGAAGGGGTGTGGTTGAGGCCTGTGGCAACCCCCTCATTCCAGCAGGGGAGCCCAGAGGGCTTCCTGCTGTGGCTCAGTCATGGCTGGGCTGGATGTGGAATTTGGGGGTGTGTGGCTGAGGCCACTGGCACCTCCCCAACCCTGGGAGCCTGGGGGACTTCCCATGCTGGCTTAGTGGTCATCACTGGGCTGGGTGTGGACGTCAGGGGGCATGGCTGAGGTTTTTGGCCCCCTCTGCCTTGGCTTGGGAGATTGGGGCACTTCCAATGTCAGGCTGGTGGTCATCACCGGGCTGAATGTGAATGTTGGGGGGGCATGGCTGAGGCTCTTGGCCCCCCCCACACACCCTACCTTGGGAGTCCTTCTGGTCCTTCTAGGTTTTATAGGTGTCCTTTGGTGGTGTTAGGGCTTTACTGATTAATATCGAACTTTCTCTCTGATCTGTGGGTTGTTTTTTCTTTTGGTTCTTTGTTGGATAATTTGCTGTTCCTACCACCTAAACACTGCACTGGGACTAATTTGTAGTCCTTTTCTTATTTCTAAAATGGGGGAAGTTCCTGTGGGGACTAGCACTTGAGCCCTGTAAATTTAGCAAAGCTGAATTGTTGGTTTGCTGCTGATTTCCTGGGGAAGGCTTTTTGTGCAGCTCAGGTTTTAATGGTTGTCCTTATAGGTACTTCCAGGTCTCATGAGATCTGGTACACCTGGGGTGTGTAGAAACTCTGGTCTGGGCCTGAGTCTTTTCAGCAAACTGCACCCCCTGCAGTTCTATATTCCTGGCCAGTCTATACAGAATAGGCCTGTGCTTATTGGGCGGCAGATCAACTGTCCTTGCTGTGCCCCAGTGTTACCCTGGTGGCCTGTCTCCCCCACTGCCCACACTCCAAACACTTCCCATGGGCGGGCCACGCACTAGTCCCTTGTGATGACTCACTGGCCACTGAGTGGCTTGTTTTTTCAGTTGTTGTGGCTCCTTGCTCCTATGTGGGTCCATAGGAACCCTGTCAGTGGTCTTGCTGGCCTGGGGGCCACTAAGGCCCTCTTCTCCTCTGCTGCCTCCAAGCAGCTTCATCTGAAGGGCATGGCTGCGGTTTTTGCCAGCTTTTGCTCTGTGTGCTTACCAGAGCCAGCCTTGAAGTGGCCAGGGCTCGAAACGGTTGGAGTGATCCTTTCTTTCCCTCATCGTGGCTTCTCCTGCCTTCATGCACTCCATACATCTCTCCTCCTCTTCCCCTGAGCTCTAGCGGCCCCAACTTGGCTGTCGTTGCTTTTTAATAGTTGTAAATTGGTTGATTGTGGGAGAGAGTGATGCCGGGGACCGTCTATTCTACCATCTTGATTGGAAGTCTCCCTGACTCTCAGTTTATTTTTAATTTTAGAGTTAGCTTATTTTTTTATTTAAATGTAAAACATTTACATGGGTCACAAATAAAATATCTGTAAAAACATATATTCAGAAAAGTCTTGCTTCCATCTCTGTCTCTTCTACCCCATTCTCCACACCCCTATCCCAAAGGTTTCTGACTCATCCTTCCCATGTTTCTTTATGAAAAAGTAAGCCATATATCTATATCTGTATCTATATATTTATATTCTTATTTACCCCATTTCTTACAAAAGATGGAAAAGTATTAGTATCTTGAAGCACTTCACTTTAAATGTATGAGTCTTAAACTCTTTCTACTTTTAAAATCTGCAAACAAGGCTTGTAATAGCCAACAGCATATAAACTTAAGGAAATGTTCATTTGAAATGGTAAATGATGGACACCTATTTAAAACTAAGATGGCAGTGAAGGATACACATTGTATCATCATGAGAATTTATTGCTATTTTGCCTTTGTTGTTCTGTTTTCCCTCCCTGTTGACCAGAAGTACACAGCTGCCTGGAGACTTGACGAGCCTATACCCCATAGCACTTTGCTCATGAACCAGTTCCACATTCATCTCATTGTTTTACAGTTATTTATATGCCTTTTTTGACAAATATTGCATGAGACCTGAGAGCAGGGAATGTGTTTCCAATTCCTATGTGTATCTCAAGCAGCATGTCATTGGGGAAAATTTACTGTCTTTGGATTCTCGGCTGTGCCACCTCGTGGCTGCATGAACGTGTGCATGTTACCCCATGCTGTGGACTTCAGTTTTCTCACCTGGAAAGTAAGAGCAATGTCCTGTTGCAGGACGGTTGATAACATTAAGTGACATAGTGTGAGTGAAGGACGCCGTGCATGGCCCAACCATTCTCTGATCTCTCAGTGCCACTTGGCCACCATTTTGCTCATTCCCAGATTCAACTAACATTTCCGTTTGTGATAACAGCTCTTTCTATAAATTTTATATATTCATTTGTTTACTGTCTGTGACCCCACAAGTCAAGACCACCCATGATGTGCCTGATAGGGCTCGCTCTATTGAGAACAGATATTCTTGCTTCCCAATTGTATTAGTCCTTTTTGTGTTGCTATAACAGAATACTTGAGACTGGGTGACTTATAAGGAAAAATGCGATTTATTGCTTACAGTTTCTGAGGCTAGGAAGTCCAAAGTCCATCTGGTGGTGGTGACAGTACCCAGGGGTCTCACACTGCAAGATGGTGGAAGCAGAGAGAGCCAGAGAGATAGACTGTCCTCTTCTTTTAAAGCCCTCAGAACCATGCCCCTGACCACCATTTATAACCCATTCACTATGGCATGGTCCTACAATCCAATCACCTCTTTAAGGCTCCACCTTTAAATTACCATAGCAGGATTTCCCACCCTCTTAACAGTCACAGTGGGGGCTAAGTTTCTAATACATAAAACTTGAGGGACACAATTCAAGCTTCAGTGAGTTTTGGGGGGACATAATTCAATCCACTATACCAATTCATAGCAAAACTGGAGTTAATGGAGGAAGTTGGGACACCTGTCCACAGCTCCAGGGAGCAACGTTCCCAGAGACAACAAGTGAAAGGTGCCCCTGAGGTTGTGCGGCTTCCCAGCCTCGCTCCCGGGCCTCCAGTCTACAAACCTACCTGTTTCCAGACCTTCCTCTGTCTGCTTTTCCTGCCCCTTCTACCTGGGCTTCGCCTCATCCTTTCCCTGCAGCAGCTTCTAGGAGAAGTTATTTGCTCCATTCCTTTCTCTTTTATCAGCTCTTCTTCCTTTTTCCCATTTACTCTTCGATTCACTGCATTCTAGCTTTTACCTTCCTTAGACTGAAACATATTCCAGTAAAATCACTGTAATTTCCAGGCCTTTGCACTTCCTCACTTGAAACCTTTCATCATTCTGTTTTCCATCATATCTACACCTCTCCTGCCCCCAACTCCATATCTTCCTTACCTGTTTTATTTTCCTTCATAACACTTATCCAATATATTACATTTTTATGTATTTATTTATTTATTGTCTGTGTTCCCTACTAAAATGTGATACTAGAGGGCAGGGAGTTTTGTTTTCTATTTTGTTCACTTGTTTATCCCCAGTGCCTCGAACAGGATATGCATCTAATGCATATTCACTGACTTGAAAGAATAAATGACTTTCTGATTTCTAAATTCGTTGTGTCCTTTTCTGACTATGTGCTGCTTGACCTCCCCCTCAGTGACCCTCGTCACTGGCTTCCCTGTACTCCCGTGACCATGCTCTCTCCTGTGGTCCCTTCTATGTTCAGAGAACTTCTCGTTTCCCTTTGTCAGCTTCTTTTCTTGTTACTATTAAATAATGGCCATCCTGGTATTGTCCCTGTTACTTTTCTCTTCCCATTCTACACACTTTTCCAGGCAAGCTTATCCACACTCATGGTTTCAACTGCGGCGGTGGGTGGTGACAGTGATGACGTGTGGTTTGACAGCCAGAAGCCCGAGTTCTTGTCTCTTGGCCTCTGTGGACTTTGAGGGCCACTCAACCCATCAGGCTTCAGTTTCTTCAACTATAAAATGAGAGGAACAACCTGAGTCCTGAGATCATACAAAAAAGTGGAACTAAATTAACAGCCACGACTCTGTCGTGACAACCAATTTATAAGCTTTACCATTCTAAATTCAGCTCTGTGTATCTCACCTCTTCTTGTAGTGCACTTAAAATTCTGTGCATCCATTTTCTGTGTACCAGAGTCATAGGTGGTCACTTTAGATGGCAAACTTCACATGGCAAAAGCCTTTTAACCTCAGCACGTGGTTGAGTAGAGCACCTGGCGCTTCCTATGTACTGGCTGCAGTGACCTGAACAGCGTTCAGATTGACTTTATAGTAAGTTTAGAAATGTCAAGATTACAAGCAGATTTGCTGTGTTTTGCTCCTGTTAGTTTATCCAAAGGAATAAGAAAGGAAACTGATGCCTTGAATTGCCAAATTCAAACCCTTTTAGTAAAATAGGGGCTAAGTGGAAAAACCTGCCCTAGATGCCTTTGTGATACTTCATTATGCTCAGAGTAGGCACTTCATACATACCTGTTGGATGACTGTTGAATGACTCCAGTTACTCCAGCAGCTACAGCTTTAGTGAGTTCCTAGGAGCAGCTAGCCATATCTCTTACTGCTGGCTGCTGCAAGACATGTATGGTGGTGGCATGGCTGCTGGGTGATTGCACAGGAGAAAGGCCAATCCCAAATACACACCTAGAAATTTAGTAAGAGAAGCTTAGCAGAGAACTGCATAAAACAGCAAATAGAAAGACTAAATACAGTTAATGTAAATCTCATTCAGTGAGGTATGCTAATTAAAAACAAAACAAAACAAAGCTCATGTCTGGTTGCCTGAGCACTGACTCTGGCCTACAGATGAGTTTTGAACAAAAATTTTTATTTTAATCATTTTTTTGGTGGGGCCTATACAATCCTGTTTTCCACAGTTCCTAGCACCCCCTGTTATCTTTTCTTCAGTCATGTACACAATGTGTGAAACTACTGAAGGTGGAAACCCCTGGCTTAGAGGAAGCAGAAACCAGAGAGACCTTTGGATGCCAGACTGGCCTAAAGTTAGAATGTAGTCTTTGAAATTGGTTTAACTGAGTTTTCAGAACTGATGGGTGTGTTATTTTATCTAAATTTTCTTAAGAGCTTTGTTTATTGCTACAGCCTGTAAAGACTTAAAAAAGAAGGGCTCGGGAGTAATTTTCCAGAGGACCTTACAGATGTGCATTTTTCCAATAATTAAGAATTGTTTATTGTGTGTTCTATGTACCAGCCTAGGTGCACAGGTGTATGACACCTCACGGAATTTGCAAAACCATGGGAGGCTCAGAGAGTAAGGACTTACTCAAGGGTACTCAAGTCACTGCTGCAGAGGACAGACTCATGCCAAATGACTTCCTAACATATTGGGCACTGAAAAGAATGATAATAATTTTATAATCAATAAATGATCAGTCTGAAGAGAGGTCTGCTGCAAGATTATAATAAAATAAAAATAACGAACATTTATTGAGTGCCTACTATGTGCTGACATTAAGTGTTTACATGTATTAAATTGACTCACTTAATTCTCACATCAGCTCTATAAGGTATTATTCTTATTTTACAGATGAAGAAAGTGAGGTTCAAAGAAGTTAAATAACTTGTTTGCCCAAGGGCACAGTTAATGAATGACTGAACCAGAATTTGAACCCAGGCAATCAGCTCTGAAGTTTATACCTTAGGTACATAAACTGTGTTTAAGCTATTTTTTTTTTGATGGGGGGTGGGGGTGGATGTAGATGACAATAAATTAAACACTAGCCTGCATTTAAAATCCAATGAAATATTTCTGGTAAAAAGTCAATGATGGAATCTTTATTGTTATTTTTATTGACGGCATTTTATTACTATATCATCGCGATATACAAATGTCAATTTCTTTGGAGAGCTATAGAACTATAAAATATTTTTTGAATCTAATTAGATGGAGACAGGCTTTATTTATTAGAGAAATAAGAAAAAAAAAAAAAACCCCACGGGATATGCAGCTCTCAGCAGAAGAACCACAGCTCCTCTTCCACAAAGCCACCCTCTGTTTCTATTCTACTGTCACTAAGTCCAGATGTTCTCATCCTCCTAGTGGATATTTTCCAGTGGGAACTTCTTGTTCAAGCAAATCAAAGCAGAGCAATGTTTTACGTAGGTTGGACTTTGGCTGTTGTGAGCCATTCCTTATAAAAGACATGCAGGGCAATTCTGTTGCTTTTGTGTTGTGTTCATCAATGCCTCCCCCTCATTCATTAAATTAAACTGCTTTTTGTATTTCAAAAAAAGAAAAAAAGATTCAAATTTCAAGTCTGGGATAGTACAGAAAATATTCCTCCTAAAATACTAGAGGAAGCAGGAACTTGCTACGGGTTCTCTGCTCACAGTTGTAAAAATGACATTATGACAAGGGTATTTTTCTTGACCTAGCTTTTAAAATAACAATTGATTCTGAGGACTCATGTTATATTCATAAATAATGATTGTTGAAAGTTATATGAATAAAAAGAGTAATTTTAACTTAATTTCTATATATTTAAAATGTGGTTTAAGAGTAAAGGAAGCTTCTGGAGAAGAAAAAAGATGCCCCAGATTTCTAACACCACTTTTCATTCTTGGGTGTTCCCTTCCAGTGTATTACATCAGTGAGTAATTAATGGATATAAGGCAAGACACATGTATGGTACTAAAGTTCTATTACTTAGCTTAAGTTTTATGACCCATCCTGCAAGATGACTCGTAGGAAAAAGGAGGTCTTCCCCCCACAACTTTTAAAATGATTTTTAAGTACAATTAAGTAAATTGGGGAATTTGACTATTTTCTTGAGTTTGAGAGGGTGTGGTGACTGTTAAAACCAACAGTTTGTTGATTTTATGTAGAAGTTGTGCAGGCTGGCAAAGCAGAATATCTAAAAGTATTAAAAAAGCAAAGCTGGTAAGAAATAGCTGCAGCAGGCCTAGGGATTGAATGTGAGTTTTGGATGGGCTAGGAGCCACCCTGAGGTGGTATCTCTACGGTTGGTGGTGGTGTGCCAAGAATATGACATGCAAACAGAGATGAGGACGGTGACAAAATCCAGCTGGAATAAGCTGAGCCTTGAAACAAGTGTGTAGGATTGCTTATCTATGTAGAAGTAGCTGCAAGTTCATATACAATTTGTATTTAAAGTGTTCTAGGATGTTAAATAAGTAACTTTTCAATGTTCGCACAATAAATCAAAACCAGTGTTTGTATTTCTAAATATTAAAGTTAAATGGGTTTAAGTTGGGCATTGGAAGGCTAACTCCAAAGACACTGGTCTGCTTGGCATCTGCCATCAGGGCACTGGTGTACGTAATCCTAGCTAACATTTGTTGAGGCCTTGCTATGTGCAAGGCACTGGTGAAGGTATGTGATGTATCTTAAATCCTTTATCTTTATTTTTATTGTGGTAGAAAGTGCATAAAACTTACCTTCTTAACCATTTCTAAAAGTACAGTTCAGTGGCATTAAATGCATTCATGTCGTTGTGCAGCCAATCTCCAGAACTTTTTCATCTTTCAAAACTGAAACTCTATATCCATAAATTTCCCCATCCCTCCTCCTCCTAGCCCCTGGCAACCAACTTTCTACTTTGTCTCTATGAATTTGACTGCTCTAGATACCTCATACAGTATTTGTCCTTTTTTGACTGGATTATTTATTATATACATATAATTTATCTATTTTTACTTTTGTTACCTGTGCTTTTGGTGCCATATCCGGGGAATCATTGCCAAATCCAATGTCATGGAAGTTTTTCTCCTATGTTTTCTTCCAGCAGTTTTTATAGATTTAATAGTAAATTGGGGAATTTGACTATTTTCTTGAGTTTGAGAGGGTGTGGTGACTGTTAAAACCCAGGGTTGGTGATTTTATGTAGAAGTTGTGCTGGCTTGGCAAAGCAAAATGTCTAAAAGTCTTATGTTTAGGTGTCTGACCCATTTTGAGTTCATTTTTGTATATGGTGCATGGTAGGGGTACAACTTCATTATTTTGCGAAAGGATATCCAGTTTTTCCAACACCACTTGTTGAAGAGACTGTCCTTTTCCCATTAAATGATCTTGGCGTCCTCATCAAAAACTATTCAATCTTATCTCAACTTTGTGAGGTAGATGTCCTCAGATGAGGACGCTGACACCCAGAGAGTTTAAATAGCTGGCCGAAGGTCACAGTGAGTAAATGGTGGAGTCAAGATTATAACCCAAGTGAGAAACTTTTGTGCATCAAAGGATATAATCAATGGAGTAAATAGGCATCTCACAGAATGAGAGACAATATTTGCAGATCACACATCAGATAAAGGATTGTTATCCTGAATATATAAAGGACTCTTACAACTAACACAACGATAAAAAAAACCCACATACAATTCAATTCAAAAATGAGCAGAGGACTTGAACATACATTTCTCCAAACAAGATATACAAATGGCCTCTAAACACAAGATGCTCAACATCACTAATCATTAGGGAAATTCGGATCAAAACCGCAATAAGATACCACTTCACACCAATTAGGATTGCTAATATAAAAACAAAACAAAACAGAAAATGAGTGCTGGGGAGGATATGGAGAAGTTAGAGCGCTTGTGCATTGTCGGTGGGAATGTAAAACGGTGAAGGCCCTGCGGAAAACGGTACGGCAGTTCCTCAAAAAATTAAACATAGAATCACCATATGATACGCTTCTGGTATATGCATAAGAGAATTGAAAGCAGAGATTCAAATAGATATTTGTTCACCAATATTCTCAGCAGCATCATTCACTGTAGTCTGAGGTGGAAACAATCTAAGTATCTACTGACAGATGAACAGATAAACAAAATGTGGGACAGCAGCGTTACCAAGATGGCAAAATAGACGATTCTGGCATTGCTACTCTCGACGACCGATCGACTCACAACTATAACACAAAAGCTGTAAGTCCCTGTGATCACTGGAACTTGGGGGAAAAGGAGAGCACTGCTGAGTCTCTGAAGGTGTGAAAAGCCATGGCGAGTTGGAGGAGGCGTCACTGTGATCAGACCCAGCACCAGCCACTCACTGAGCAGCTGCAGCACATGGAGCAGCTGCCCAAAGATAAAAAGGCTGCAGCAGTGCCTTTGTGTGAAGCTACAGAGTCCGCAGGGGAGAAGGTATGGTTACTTATGGCCAAAAAAAAAAAAAAAAAAATCACATCAGACAGTACCATCCCATTTCCCAGGCCAGCAAAGCTGCTTGCAAGCTTCTTTGAGCCTGCATAGGAGGGAGGGGCCAGTGGGAGGAAGAAGTCATCCAGAGGGTTGGCGAGTCTTCACAGGGGTATTCATGTGACGTCTGCCCCATGGGAAACATTTGCAGTGCTAGGGAGGTAGGGGAGGTGGCAGGGGAATACTCTGCCAAGGGTGCTTTGGGAAGCGTCATAGGCAGCTGATCTTCCTTCTTACTGACACAGGCCCCACACAGTGGAGACTGGTCAGTGCAATAGAACGGCAGGGGGCATAGTTTGTGGGAAACATTTAATCCCAGGCCAGAATTTTCACAAAGCCCATTGGCATATTTGGTGACCCATACACTCCCAGAAGTGACTGAAAGGCTGACACTTAAAATCTGGTTCACACAAAAACTTTTTTCCCAGGCTGACAATCAACAGTAAGGCATCGATTTAGCTCAGGCACAGAGTTCAAGTTCCAGTCCCCACATAAAGTTTCCCCGAACCCAGGAATTAACGACAGAACAGCAAATTAATTCCAGTATGGTTTTTAAATGGTGGAGGTTGCTAGCAATTCACCATATAATGAGGAAAAAAACGCAGATGAGTGACAAAGTTCTGACATTGAGCAGGAGGAAATGTCTAATGCCACCAAAGAAGACCTATAAATCATGGATGAGGTAGCTGTCTCCTCAAATGCCTAGGCAGCAGCATAAAGACACCAAGATTGAGAAAAAACAGAGAAATATGATACCACCAAAGGAAACCAACAAAGTGCCAGAAATGGACCCAGAAGAACAATGGGTTTTTGAAATGTCTGACAGAGAATTCAGAATAGTCTTCTTAAAGATGTTCAGGGAGTCACAAGAAAATACAGAAAGTTAAATGATATTTGGAAAACAGTCTAGGAGCAGAACAAGAAAGGTAACAAAGAAATATAACCAATTAAAGAAAAAACAAATAGAAATTCTAAAAATAAAGAATATCTTATCTAAATCAAAAAGCTCAATAGAAAGCCTCATCAGTAGGCTTGATCATACAGAAGAAAGAATTGCAGCAATTATGGAACTCCTTTAAGGGAAATAACCTCCACATAATTGACATACCTGAAGGAAACAAAAAAGAAAGAGACCTAGATAGCATATTTAAGGAAATAATGGCTGAATTTTTCCCAAATATGGAGAAAGATGACAGCATCTAGGTACAGGAAACTTAGAGGCCACCAGTCAAATTCAATCCAAATAGGAACACCCTAAGGCACATCATAATCAAGTGATCAAAAACCCATCACAAAGAAATACTGAAAGCAGCAAGAGAAAAGAAACACATGATATTTGATGGAGCCCCAATATGCCTCTCAGCAGATTTCTTAGTAGAAACCCTACAGGCCTGAAGAGAATGGGGTGATATATTAAAAGTGCTGAAGGAAAAAGACTGTCAACCAAGAATTCTGTATTCAGGAAAACTAACCTGCAAATATGAAGGAGGAATTAAGTCTTTCCCAGACAAATAAAAGCTAAGGAAATTCATCAATATTAGACCTGCCTTATAAGACAAGCTAAAAGGAGTTCTTCAGGCTGAAAGAAGATTACATGAAAGTGTAACAAGAAAACATTTGAAGGTATGAAACTCACTAGTAAAGTAAGTATACAGACAATCTCAGAATACTCCAATGTTGAATAAGCCACTTATATCCTTACTACATAGATTAAAGGACGAACCCAACAAGATAATAACAAACTCAACAATCATATGAGAGGTAGGCAATATTAAAAGATGTAACTTAAAACAACAAAATGTCAAAAATTGCTGGGGGTGGGAGAATGACATCAAAGCCTATAGTTAGTTTTTTTTTTTTTTTTTTTTTTTTTGATGAATTAAGCAGAAATTTTATTTCCAAGCTCTTCAAAGATTATTACAAACACAAAATATCTTTCTAAAAGTGTCCCAAATTAAATCAAAGGCACATCATCAAAGTAAAACACTTGTGACATGAAGAATTCTTTAGGTTGTAACATTTTCACACATTACTTTGTTTTTAACCATTTGCAATGTTCTGTATATAGGTCACATTTTAAACCTTTCTTAAGGGTGTGAAATAATCTAGTATTTTTTAAAGTACAACCACAGCTATAAAGAAAAAGAACTTAAGACAAAGATCAAATCTGCTTCATACATAAGATGGAGCAACCGAATACACAACATAATGTTAATCTTACCAAACAAGTTTGCTAAGAATCATCTCCCGTGTTTAGTGTTAAAAATGAAACAATCTTCTCATTTAGAAAAAATCAAAATATGGTTTGATTAGTAAAGCCTATTTCCCTCCCAATTTTATACTTTCTTGTCCTCATTTAGTAATTGTATATTCATGAGAAAAGAACAAATTTTGTTGCTATAAAAATCTTAGGAACAACAAATTACAAATATTCACTTTTTTTAATAAACAAAATGTTTTCCTTCCTAAAATGTAAACATGCAGTAAATAAAACATACATGATATTCCAGGTATAGAAACATCAGTAACTCACTTATGAAAGAAATGTATTTTGGTACATTTGGTAGTAAGGTCTTTGTTTGTCCTAAGATAAAAGTACTTCACCAAGAGAACTAGGCCATTATTATTTAAAACTCTACTCCTTCACCAAGTTTCCTTATGTGAGTGTAAAAACTCATCAATTTCTGTAGAATTTTGGCTATAGGACCAGGCCACAGGAAAGGTCTGAAATATCTACAAGTCATTTGGCTAGAGAAAAGTGTTTTCTTGAGACTTGGAGGCAGTCATTCATCACTTTGTGCTTAAAGGCATTCCTCAGCGAACTTCTTCCCAGTTTTCAGAATAAAGCACAGGATCTAGGCTCCCGGAAGGGGTTGCTTCCGGCTGGAACACCGACCAGCAGGGCATCCTTGCAGGCATTCTGCATGCAGTACTGTTGAAGCTCTGCTGCTGCCTGAGAGACCTTGATCCGCTCCACGCCGGCCTCCAGCTTGAGCTGCTCCACCAGGCGCTGCAGGGCGTTCACGCTGGCCCCGGAAGACATGGCGGCCGTTAGTTTTGTTTTTTTTTCTTTTTTCTTAGGCATCAAAGTTGAGTTGCTTTTACTTTAAAATAGTCTGCTATAACTATAACATGTTTTTTGTAAGCATCATGGTAACCACACACAAAAACAGACATAAAAATAAATAGTGAGAAATCAAAATATACTGCTAAAAAAACCCCACGCAATCACAAAGGAAGACAATAAGATTGGAAAAAAGGAAAAAAGGACCTACAAATCAGGAAAAAAGTAACAAAATAGCAGTAATGAGTCCCTGTATATCAGTAAGAACTCTAAACATTAATGGATTAAATCCCCCAATTAAAAGACACAGAGTCACTGAATGGATTATATAACAACAACCAACAATATGATGCCTACAAGAAACTCAGTTCACCTATAAGGACACACATCAACTGAAAGTGAAGGGGTGGAAAGATATTTCAAGCAAATAGAAATTTAAAAAGAGTAGGAGTAGCTATACTTATATCAGATAAAATAGACTTTAAGCCAAGGAAAGTAAAAAATGATAAGGAAGGACATTATATAATGACAAAAGGATCAGTTCAATGAGAGGATACAACAATTCTAAATATATATGCACCCAACACTGGAGCACTCAGTTATATAAAGCAAATACTGCTAGACCTAATGAGAGAAAGTAGACCCCAACATAATAAAAGTTGGAGACTGTAATATCCTACTCTCAGCAAAGGACAGATCATCCAAACAGAAATTATTATTATTATTTTAAAGTAAAAATCCATTGATATAAACTTTTTTTAATTTTTATTTTTTTATTCCAATATTTTCATTATACCATGTACACATTTGTTGTGGCCCTTTACCAATTTCTCACTAGTCCTCCTCCCCTTTCCCTTTCCCCACCTCTGGTGGCTTCAGTTCCATTCTTTCCTTTTGAAAGTTCAATGAATTTTTGTGATTGCTATGTATTACTTTCTTTCTCTTTCTTTTTTTCTTTATTTGTTTATTTTTTCTTTCACCTCCCACTTATGAGTGAGGACATATGGTATTTCTCTTTCTGTACCTGGCTTATTTCACTTAACATAGATTTCTCTAAGTTCATCCATGTTGCTGCAAATGGCAGAATTTCATTTTATTTTATGGCAGAGTAGAATTCCATTGAGTATATATGCTACATTTTCCTTATCCAGTCATCCGTTGAAGGATTAGGTTGGTTCCAACTCAGCTATTGCAAATAGAGCTGTGATAATCATGAGAGTGCAAGTATCCCTTTGACATGACGATTTCCATTCTTTTGGGTATACACCCAGCAGTGGAATTGTTGAATTGTATGGCAGTTCTATCTGTAGTTGTTTGAGTAACTTCCATACTGTTTTCCATAATGGCTGCACTAATTTACAGTCCCACCAACAGTGCAGGAGAGTTCCCCTTTGTTCACAGCCTCACCAGCATTTGTTATTCTTTGTCTTCTTGATGATGACCAGTTGAACTGGCGTGAGATGATGTGTCAATGTGGATATAACTTGTGTTTCCCTGATGCTGAGTAATGCTGAACATTTTTTCATGTGTCTGTTGATCATTTGTATATCTTCTTTTGAGAATGCCTATTCAGCTCCTTTGCCCATTTTTAAATTGGGTTACTTGTTTTATTTTTACTATTAAATTAGTTGAGTTCCTTGTATACTTCTGATACTAATCCCTGTTGGATAGCTTGGAAATTTTTCTCCCATTCTGTAGGTTGTCTTTTCACTCTGTTAACTGTTAAGCTTTTGCTGTGCAGAAGCTTTTTAGTTTGATATAATCCCATTTGTTTATTTTTTCTTTTGTTGCCTGTGCTTTTGGGGTCTTGTTCATAAAATCTTTGCCAAGTCCTATTTCCTTAAGTGTTTCCCCTAAGTTTTCTTTTAGTATTTTTATAGTTTTGGGGTCTTACATCTTTGGGGTTTTACATCTTTGGGGTCTTTAATCTGTTTTGAATTGATTTTGGTATATGCTGAGAGGTAAAGGGCTAGTTTCATTTTTCTACATATGGACATCCAGTTTTCCCAGTACCAACTCTGGTGGCTTCAGTTCCATTCTCTCCTTTTGAAAGTTCAATGAATTTTTGTGATTGCTATGTATTTCTTTCTTTTTTTCTTTATTTGTTTATTTTGGGCAGTCCTTTCCCCAATGTATGCTTCTGTTGCCCTTGTCAAATATCAGTTGGCTGTAAGTATGTGGGTTGATTTCTGGGTTCTCTATTCTGTTCCACTAGTCTGAGTGTCTGGTTTTTATGCCAGTATCATCCTGTTTTGGTTACTATAGCTTTGTAGTATAATTTGAAGTTAGGGAGTGTTATGCCTCTGGCTTCTTTTTTTTTTTTTTTTTTCTTCCCTCAGGATTGCTTTGGGTATTTGGGGTCTTTTGTTTTTCCATAAGAATGTTAGGATTTTTTTTTCTATTTCTGTGTAGAATATCATTGGTATTTTGATGGGGATTGCACTGACTCTGTAGATCATTTTGGGTAGTATGGACATTTTTACAATGTTAATTCTTCCAATCCAAGAGCATGGAATGTCTTTCCATCATTTTGTGTCCTCTTTAATTTCTTTCAGCAGTGATTTGTTATTCTCATTGTAGAGATCTTTCACCTCCTTGGTTAAATTGATTCCTAGGTGTTTTATTTTTTTGATGACTATTGTAAGTGGGTTTGCTTTCTTGATTTTTGTTTTTTTGCTAGTTTGTTATTGGAGTATAAAAATGCTACTGATTTTTGCATGTTGATTTCTTTGTATTGCAACTTTACTGAAATCATTTATCAACTCTAAACGTTTTTTCATAGAGTCCTTAGGTTTTTCTATATGAAGGATCATGTCTTTTGCAAACAGGGACAGTGTAACTTCATCTTTTCCAATCTGGATGCCTTTTATTTTTTTCTCTAGCTTGATTGCTCTGCCTAGTACTTCCAATACTGTGTTAAATAGGAGTAGTGAGAGTAAGCATCCTTGTCTTGTTCCTGTTCTTAAGGATGATATTGGTGGTGGGCTTGTTATATATGGCTTTTATTATGTTGAGATAGTTTCCTTCTATATACACAATTTCACGAGAATCTCTGTCATGATGGAGTGTTGAATTTTGTCAAATGCTTTTTCTGCATCTATTGAGATAGTCATATAGTTTTAATCCTTGATTTTGTTGATGTGGTATATCACATTTATTGATGTGCATGTTCAACTATCCTTGCATTCCTGGGATGAATCCCACTTGACCATGGTGTGTAATTTTTTTGGTTTGTTGCTCTATTATGATTACTAATATTTTGTTGAAGAATTTTGTGTCTGTATTCTTTAGAGATATTGGCCTGTAGTTTTCTTTTGTGTTGTATCTTGGTCTTATTTTGAAATCAGGGTGATGCTGGCCTCATAGAATGAGTTTGAAGAATGGCCTCTGTTTCAATTTTTTGGAATAGTTTGAAGAGAATTTGCATTAATTCCTCCCTAAAGGTTTGGTAAAATTCAGTAATAAATCCATCTGGTCATGGGCTTTCCTTTGTTGGGAGACTGCTGATTACTGCTTCAATCTCATTGCTTGTTATTGATCTGTTCATGTTTTCTATTTCTTCTTGGTTTGGTCTTGCTATTTTGTATGTGTCCAGAAATTAGTCTGTTTCCTCCAGGTATTCAAATTTGTTGGCAAATAGTTGTTTATAATAGTCTATAATGATTCTTTTTATTTCTGTGGTATTGGTTGTAATGTTTCCTTTTTTTATTTCTGGCTTTTGTTGTTTGAGTCTTCTCTCTTCTTTTTTAAGTTAGCTTAGCTAATGACTTGTCCATTTTGTTTATTTTCTTAAAAAAGCAATTTTTTGTTTCATTGATTCTTGTGTCACTTTTTGGGTCTCTAGTTCATTTAGTTCTGCTCTGATCTTAATTATTTCTTTATGTCTACTAATTTTGGGATGGGATTGTTCTTTCTTTTCTAGTTCTTTGGGGTGTAGCATTAGGTTGTTTATTTGAAATCTTTCTATTCTTTTGATGTAGGTGTTTATTGCAATAAACTTCCCTCTTAGTACTGCTTTTGCAATTTACCACAGGGTTAGGTGTGATTTGTCTTTACTTCAATAGTTTCAAAATTTTTTTTGATTTCCTGTTTAATTTTTCTTGGACACATAGTTTGTTCAGGAGCCTGTTTAATTTCCATGTATTTGTATAGTTTCCGGAGTTTTGCTGGTTACTGATTTCTAGTTTTACTCCATTTTCTTCTGAAAAGATACTTGAAATGATTTCAATTTTAAAAACTTTGTGAGACTTGATTTGTGACCTAATGTGGTCTATCTTGGAGAATGTTTCATGTGCTCATGAGATGAATGTATATTCTATATTGTTGGATGAAATGTTCTGTAGAATCCTGCCAGGTCCAATTGGTCTAAAGTGTAGTTTAAATCCTGTGTTTTTCTGTTGATTTATTGGCTAGATTATCTGTCCAGTTCTGTCAGAGAAGTATCAGGTCCCCTTCTATTATTGTACTGGGCTCTGTCTCTTTCTTCAGGCCTAATAGTGTTTGCTTTATATATCTGGTGCTCTGATGTTGGATGCATATATATTTATGATTGTTTTGTCTTGCTGGATAGATCCCTTTATTCTTATATAGTGACATTCTTTGTTTCTTTTCATGGTTTTTGGTTTAATGACTATTTTACCCAATATAAGATTAGCTACTCCTGCTCATTTTTGGTTTCTGTCTGCATGATATATCTTTTTTCATCCCTTTATTGTTACACTGTGTGTGTTTACAGGTGAGGTGAGTCTCTTGAAGACAGCTAATAGTTGGGTCTAGCTTTTTAATCCAGTCAGTTAGTCTGTGTCTTTTGTGTAGGGAGTTTAATCCTTGTAATCCTTTTAGGGTTGTTATTGAGAGGTATTGCCTTACTTGTGTCATTTTATTGATTTTTCTTTTGATGTTTTAAATACCTTTTTTTACTTTCTTCCCCTTTTATTGTTTGTCTTTGATGTTTGTTGGTTTTTTGAGGTGGTTAGATTCAGTTTCTTTATCTTTCTCATTTGCATTTTTTGTTCTACCAGTGGGTTTTGTTTTTCCTGTGTATTCATGGTAGTGATTATCATTTTTTGGATTCCGGTTGCAAGACTCCCTTGAGAATTTTGGGCAGGGCTGGTTGTGTGGTGGTGAACTGCAGCTTTTGCTTGTCTGAAAAAAACACTATTTCTCCCTCATTTCTGAAAGATAGCCTTACTGAGTATGGTCTTCTTGGCTGGCATTTTTTTCTTTTATTATTTTGAATTTATCATTCAATTTTTTTCTGGCCTGTAGAATTTCTGTTGAGAAGTCTGCTGTTAGTCTGATAGGAGCTCCCTTATAGGTGACTTGATGCTTTTCTCTTGCTTCTTTTAGGGTCTTCTCTTTGTCTTTAGCTTTGCCAGTTTGACTGTAGTGTGTCTTGTAGAAGATCTTTTTGGGTTGAATCGGTTGGGGGAGTCTAGGAGCCTCCTTGATTTGAAAGTCTGTGTCTCTTCCTACACCTGGGAAGTTTTCTGTTATTATTTTGTTGTATAGTTTTTCAATGCCTTTTCCTTTCTCTTCCCCTTCTGGAACACCCAGGATTTGGATGTTTGTGTGCTTAAGGTTGTCTGTTAGCTCTCTTAAATTTTCTTCATTTTTTAAAATTCTTTTTTACTTTTTTTTTTTTTGCCTGGGTCATCTTGAAAAGACTATGAGATCATAAATTCTTTCTTCTGCTTGCTCTAACCTGCTACTTAAGCTCTTGGTTTTTATTTCATTGAATAAGTCCTTCTGTTCCAAGAGTTCTGCTACATTCTTTTTTAAGGTAATTATCTCTTTGTAAATAAATTCCTTCAAATCCTGGAAATTTTTTCTCATTTCATTATGTTGTCTAACCAAGTCTTCTTGTATCTCATTGAGTTTCTTTAAGATTGATGCTCAGAATTCCTTTTCAAGTGTTTGAAGGGTTTCCTACTCTATATTGTCTGGTACTTGAGAATTACTGTATTCCTTTGGTGGTGTAATATTTTCTTTATTTTTGGCATTTCTAGTATCTCTACAACGATGTCTAATCATCTGGTAGAGGGGTTGCTTCTTCTATTACTCTGGAGTGGTGATGGAGTTTGGATATATTGTCTACCCAGAACTCATGTGGAAATTTGATCCCCAGTGTGGCAGTTTGAGTTATGGGGGCAGATTCCACATGGATGGATTAATGCTCTCCCTGGAGTGGGGGGGAATTAATCAGTGAGTTCTCACTCTGTTGGTTCCCACAGGAGCTGGTTGTTTAATAGACCCTGGCACCTCCCCTCTTTCTCTCTTGCTTCCTCTTGCTGTGTGATCTGCTTGTACCTGCCAGCTGCCTGCCGCTTACTGCCATGAATAGAAGCAGCCTAAGGCCCACACCAGATGTGGCTGTCCCAGAATTATAAGCCAAATAAACCTCTGTTCTTTATAAGTTACCCAGTCTCAGGTATTTCTGTTATAGCAACACAAAATGGACTAATACAAGTGGGCTTTAAGGAGAGAGACTTCCTTTTCTTTTTCTGGTATCCACTGGTGACTCTCCTTGCATCAATGCAGTCAAGTGGATGGGGAGCTGCCTGTATTATGTTGTGGCTGCTACTGTGTCAGTCGGTGGTTCATGCAGTGGCAGTGGCTGTGGTGGACTACCTGTGTGGAAGTGGTGTTTTCAGTGTGCTCCTGCCTTCTGCTGGGTGGTAAAATTTGCTCATGGCTCCTGCCTAGGACCCTAGATGTGCTCCTGCCTTCTCCATACAGAAAATTAACCAAAAAGCAAAAGATTTAGTCTTTACTTTAGACCAATTAGACCAAACAGATATTTATAGATAACTTCATCCAACAGCTGCAGAATACACATTTTTCTTAGTAGCACATGGAACATTCTCTAGAATAAACCATATGTTAGGTCACAAAACAAGTCTCAAAACATTTTTAAAAATTGAAATCATACCAATTATCTTGTCCAATCACAACAGAATAAAACTAGAAATCAGTAACTGAAAGGACATTGGAAACTGTACTCCCTCCCTCCGAAAGGGAGGTGCCTGGGTTCTATAAACAACCAGGTCTCATGGGAACTAACAAAGCAAGAACTCACTCATCACTCCCCTCCTCAGGGAGATTGTTAATCCATTTATGTGAGATCCACCCCCATGACTCAAACAACTCCCCAACACTGCCACATTGGGGATCAGATTTCCACATGAGTTTGAGGGGGACAACACATCCAAACTCTATTAACAAGTATGCCCATTTTTCACTTTCTTATTCAACATAGTACTGTAAGTTTTAGCCAATGCAGTAAGTCAAGAGAAAGCAACAAATGGCATCCAAACTGGAAAGGAGGAAGTCAAACTACCCTATTTGCAGATGATGTGATCATGTATTTAAAAACCCCTAAAGACTCCACCAAAAAATTACAAGAACTAGTAAATGAATTCAGGAAAGTGGTAGGATTCAAAATTAACAAACAAAAATTAATAGCATTCTTATACATCAATAATGAAATATATGAAGGAGAAATCAAGAAAGTAATCCCATTCACAATAGCTACCAAAAAAAAAAAAAATGAAGTACAGAGGAGTAAATTTAACTAAGGAGGTGAAAGACCTCTACAACAAAAAACTATGAAACACTGGTGAAAGAAATTGAAGAAAACAGAAATAAATGAAAAAATGTCTCATGTTCACAGTTGGACGAATTAATATCATCAAAATGCCTGTATTAGCCCAAACAATCTACAGATTCAATACAATTCCTATCAAAATACCAAGGACATTCTTCACAGAAATAGAAAAAAACAGTCTTAAAATCGACTTGGAAATACAAAAGACCTTGTATAGCCAAAGCAATCTTAAACAAAAAGAACAAAGTTGGAGGCATCACTGTATCTGACTTCAAAATATACATAAAGCTATGGTAACCAAAACAGCATGGTACTGGCATAAAAACAGACATACTGACAAAAGGAACAGAATAGAGAACCCAGGAAAAACCCCACACATCTATAGCTACCTGATTTTTTGACAAAGGTGCCAAAAATATACAGTGAGGAAGGACAGCCTCTTCAATAAATGGTGCTGGGAAAACTGAATATCCATATGCAGAAGATTGAAACTAGACCCCAGTCTCTCACCATACACAAAAATCAACACAAAAATGGATCAAAGACCTAAGTTTAAGTGCCAAACTATGAAAGTACTACAAGAAAACATAGGGGAAATGCTACACGAAATAGGAATGGGCAGCATTTTTTGAACAAGACTTCGAAGGCACAGGCAAGTAAAGCAAAAATACACGAATGGGACTCCATCAAACTGAAAAGCTTCTTCACAGCATAGGATGCAATCAACAAAGTGTATAGATAGCCTACAGGATGAAAGAAAGTGTTTGCAAACTACATACCAGACAAGGAGCTAATATCCAGAATACATAAGGATCTCAAACAATTCAACAGCAAAAACCCAAAACCCAACAAACAAAAAACCGAATAACCCAATTAAAAAATGGGCAAAGGACCTAAACAGACATTTCTCGAAAGAAGACATACGAATGGCCAACAGGCACATGAAGAAATGCTTAACATCACTACTCATCAGGGAAATGAAAATTAAAACCACAATGAGATATCATTTTACTCCAGTTAGAGTGGCTATTATCAAAAAGACAGAGAATAACAAATGGTAGAAGGATGCAGAGAAAAGGGAACTCTCCTACATTGTTGATGGTACAGCCTTTATAGGAAACAATGGAGGTTCCTCAGAGAACTAGAAATTGAACTACCCGTAACTGAGCAATTCCACTACTGGGTATATACCCAAAGGAAATGAAATTAATATTTTGAAGAGACACCCGCTCTCCCATGTTCATCACAGCGCTGCTCACAATAGCTTTGTATTAATTCATTTCTGTTGCTTATAACAGAATACCTAAAACTAGGTAATTTACAAAGAAATAGAATTTTTTATATCTTACAGTTTTGGAGGCTGGGAAGTTCAAAGTTCAGAGAACACATCTGATGAGGGCTTTGCTGGTGGGTGGTGACTCTTCACAGCAGTGCAGGGTGTCACATGGCAAATGGCTTGAGCAAGTGAGAGCAAACCTGCTCTCTTGCTCTCCTTATAAAGCCATCAGAACCACCCCCATTACCACCCATTAAGCCATCAACTTATTATTCCATAAATAGATCAATCCATTCAGTAGGGCATGGTTTTCACAATCTTATCACCTCCTAAAGGCCTCACCTTTCTGTTACCATAATAGTATTTCCCACCCTCAACACTGTTACAGCAGGGATTAATACATTAACCTTTGGGGGTCACAATTCAACCCATAGCACCAAGGGATGGAATCAACCTAAATGCCCCTCCATGGATGAATGGATAAAAAAAACCCCAAAAAACAAAACTGTGGTATATATACACCATAGAATACTATTTAGCTGTAAAAAAATGAAATACTGTCATTTGCAGCAACAGAGATGGAGCTGGAGATAATTGTGTTAAGTGCTGTAAACCAGGCACAGAAAGACAAGTACTGCATGATCTCATTCATATGTGGAATCTGAAAAAAACAAACAGTGGTTTTCATAGAAGTAGAATAGAATAATATTATATACTCTCATAATATAATATTATAATTATATAATAATAATATACTCTCATAGAGAGTAGAATAATGGTTGCTAGAGGCTGGGGGGAGGAGATGGGCAGTGGGGAAGGGGAAGTGGTGGATTAATGGGTGCAAAGCTGTGCTACTTTCCTAAGTGAATCAATGTATAGTATATGTATGTATGGAAACAGCACACCGTACCCCGCAAATATGTACAAATAAATGTTTAAAAAATATGTTGTATAAACATACAGTGGAATATTATTCAGCCTTAAAAAGGAGGGAAATTCTGACACACGCTACAACATGAATGAACCTCGAAGACATCATGCTAAGTGAAACAAGCCAGACACAGAGACAAATATTATACTTGTACAATTCCACTTATATGATGTACCCGGAATAGTCAAATTCATAGAGACAGGAAGTAGACTGGTGGTTGCCAGGGGCTGGGGAAAAGGGAGAATTGGGAGTGAGTGTTTAATGAGGACAGAGTTTCAGTTTGGGAAGATGAAAGAGTTTTGGCCGTGGATGGTGGTGACGTTTGCATGACAGCATGAAGGTGCTTAATTGCCAACTTAAAAATGGTTAAATTGTAACTCAGACAATCTCCTCCAGAGCCCACTCTACTCTTAGCCACTGTATTGCAGCTGCCTCTCTGGTGTGTGGCTTCTGAAGCGTTGTCTTCCAAAGCATGTTCCATCGAACACTGGTCTGAGGGATGCTTCCCACCAAAAGGTGTCACAGCGTACTTATTCACAATGTTCCTTTCTTACAGACTCACAATGGGCGTGGTGGGTTGTCTGGCTCGTCCCCTGAGGTGTGAGCCTGGCTTTGTATGGAGGTCCAGTCTGACTTCCACCCGCTCAGCCTTCTGGCTTGGTCTCCTGGCTCCCTGGGACGTCCCTGCCACCAGAGATCAGCACAAACATTGGCTTATCCATTAGACTGGTTTTCTAGTCCTTTCTGTTCCTCTTATTATTTACCTTTATACTAGTGAGTCTGGTTTTTAGAAATATGCTTTTTGTAGTTTATCCAGTATTTTTAGATATTTCACCCTCAGAAGTTTACTCTGAACATTTAGTTTTCAACATTGCCCCTCAATTATCTGAAATACTCTATTCTAATATTATTTGTAGTAGCACAGACTCTTTAAGACCTCCCTAACTCACTTAGAAGGAGAAATTATCCAGGTTAGTAAGCAATGGTGGTTTTTACTGCTTTGGAGAGGTGTACATTAATTAGAGCAATGATTCTCAAAATATCTGTGAATCATAATCTTCTGGGGGCCTAGTTTAAAATGCAAATCCCAATTCCTAGCCTCTTTGAGATTGTGATACAGTAGGTCTAGGGCAGAACCCAAGAATCCACATTTTAAAAAATCACCCCTAAATTCTTCTGATACAAGTGGACAGCTGACCTACTTTGAAAAACATGTAGCTAGTAAAAGGATGAGAAAAACTTTAATGTGGAGAGAAGGCTAGGTGGACTTTGAGAGATGCTTGCTCTTTGGGTGGCAAGAGTGTGGGTTTGGAACCAAACCAAGTAATTTGAACTTTGTTCCATACTAATTACCTGTCAGACTTATTTATGCCTCAATTTCTTTATGTTGGATGGAGCTAATAGTACCTTTCATATAAGGTGGGAGGATTAAATGTGATAATAGTTATTGAGCATCTTGTAGACTTTTTGCTGGACATAGCTTTGAAAGACATGTCTGTACTTTTACTCATGCTGAAACCCCATTAGGATGACAATAAAAGAATACAAAAAGGCATACGTGCCTAAGGACAAAGAGAACGCGATAGAAGACAACAGTAAACGGGAGATGTCAACAACGTTTTAGAGAACAGAAATTGGATGTAGTTGGAGCAGAAATTCAATTGTTACTCATCATTCCACGCTGATATGACCCTATTGATTATTTACATTTACAGGCAAGTGTCCATTCTGTGCTCATGCCCTCCTTAGAGGACTTCTTCATGGTCACCCCTAGGTGGAGAAATGGTAATTGACTTAGCAAACTGAAACCTAAACCTAAGAAAACTAAACTTAACTGCCTGAGGAAAGAAATGCCAATAGAGGGAGCTGACTTGCTCCAGAGAACACCAGGAAAGCTCTGGATTTAGCAGCACCAAAATGAAGAATGGGTTCGGGGAATAAGGGCCGAAAACAGGGAGACTGGCTAAAAAACGTGTGTTGAAGCAGATTTAGACTCAGAATCAAAATTCTTAACTGCAACTCTAAAGTCAATAAGACAATAAATCAACCCATTCAAAATGTGGAGGAAAGGCAGATCCTAAGATGGCGGTGGCTGCGGCGGTTGGCGCTGAGTAGCTGAAGGGGAAAAGGCGGCCACTGGGCCTTAGGCAGCTGGGAAACTTGTGGACCTTCCTCTTGCCGTCTCTTAAGGGAGGACCGCTGCTGGTGGCCAGTTGTGGGGGCTGACTGCCACTTTGCCCTTGGCAGGAGAGGCTGCCTTGTTTACAGGCAACAGCTTTGAAGTGTGGAGCAGGAAAAGAACTGTTTCTTAGCTGCAGCAGCCAGCTGCCCTATTCAGGATTCGAAGTTTCAGGCTGGCATAAAAGAAGATTCCTGGGAGCGCCCGAGCCGTGCCGTGGGACCGAGTGAGCAGCCCCAGGCGGCGGCGGCCGAGGATGGGGATGGCAACGATGCGGAGGCAGAGAGAGAGCTGCCCGGACCAGCCCAGCCCCGTGAGTGACCCCCAGCCCAGCCCTGCTTGGGGGGCGGATGCCCACACGGCTTCCGCCTGCCCCACCGGGCCACTCACCGGCTCCGGGGCTGCCGCCATTTTCTCAGGTGGTGGCGGCTCCAGTCCGGCTTATCCAGGCCTGCCCTCCTCGCCCGGCTCGGCTCCTCACTGAGCCTTCCCACTTGCTTGCCCTGGCGTGGGGCTTCCTGGGACCTGCGGGCCGGCCTCCCCTCCCACTCCATCCGTGGTTCTCTGGCGGGGCTGGTGGTGTGGGGTGTCTCCGGCCAGTGACAGGAGGGCAAGGAAGTACGGGCAGGGCTGACTGTCACTCCACCGCACCCTGGGTTCCACCCCCGGTAAACTTCCTGTTACAGGGAGGCAGATACCATCTCTGCCGCCACCAGTTCGGAAAAACGCCTAACTGATTTCTGGTTAGGAATAGTGTGGTTGGAGCATTCCCGAGTTCGCTTGAACCTGCTGGAGAGCTAACTGTGGGTGGGCACCGGAGTCGGTCCGCGCCGGGGGGATTCAAAGGTGAACCGTGTGCTGTGGGCTCCTCCTCCGAGGAGCTCACGCTCTGGTGTGGGAGATAAGACAAGGACACAAATAACCACGATACCAAGAGGAAGGTGATAAGTCCCGAGAAAGATCTACACAGTGCTACAAAGGCACCCAGAGCAACCGGTCGTCTGTGAATAGCAGGAACCTGGTAGACTTCCTGGGTGAGGCATTGCTGAGCAGGGTCTTGAAGGCCCAGCTGATAGACGAGGGTTGCAGAAGACACATCCCAGCCCAGTCCAGTGCGCACAGAGCGGGGAGACATCTGGCTAGGGAGGCGGAGACTCGACAGAAACCACAAACCCTGTGGAGTTGCCACTGCGTGATCCGGCAGCCCGGGCCAGAGTGCACGGAACAGGGAGAAGTCCAGCACAGAAAGTGGAAGCTCAGCAGAGACCACACACCCTGCTGTACCGCCCCATGATCCAGCAGCCAAGCAGAGTCCAAGCTGACCAGAGAGGTGGCCCAACATACGCAAATCAATAAATGTGAT
The DNA here is from genome assembly GCF_027409185.1 of Cynocephalus volans. Lineage (NCBI taxonomy): Eukaryota > Metazoa > Chordata > Mammalia > Dermoptera > Cynocephalidae > Cynocephalus > Cynocephalus volans. Next base: position 69,727,182 of record NC_084466.1, read on the forward strand.
ACACCATATTAATAAAGTCAAACACAAGGACCATATGATCATCTCTATAGATGCTGAAAAAGCATTTGATAAAGTTCAGCACTCATTCATAACAAAGACCCTCTATAAGTTAGGTATAGAGGGAAAGTATCTCAACATAATTAAAGCCATATATGCCAAACCCACAGCCAATATCATCCTGAATGGGGAAAAGCTGAAAGCTTTTCCTTTAAGAACAGGAACTAGACAAGGATGCCCACTCTCACCACTCCTATTCAACATAGTGTTGGAAGTACTAGCCAGAGCAATCAGAGAAGAGAAGGAAATAAAGGGCATTCAGATTGGAAAAGATGAAGTCAAACTGTCCCTGTTTGCAGATGACATGATCCTATATATCGAACAGCCTAAAACCTTTACAAAAAAACTCTTGGAATTGATAAATGATTTCAGCACAGTAGCAGGATACAAAATCAACACACAAAAATCAGTAGCATTTCTTTTCTCCAATAGTGAACATGCAGAAAGAGAAATCAAGAAAGCCTGCCCATTTACAATAGCCACCAAAAAAATAAAATACTTAGGAATTGAGTTAACCAAGGATGTGAAAAATCTCTATAATGAGAACTACAAACCACTGCTGAGAGAAATTAGAGAGGATACAAGAAGATGGAAAGATATCCCATGCTCTTGGATTGGAAGAATCAACATAGTGAAAATGTCCATACTACCCAAAGTGATATACAAATTCAATGCAATCCCCATCAAAATTCCAAAGACATTTTTCTCAGAAATGGAAAAAACTATCCAGACATTTATATGGAACAATAAAAGACCACGCGTAGCCAAAGCAATGCTGAGCAAAAAAAATAAAGCTGGAGGCATAACACTACCCGACTTTAAGCTATACTACAAAGCTATAATAACCAAAACAGTATGGTACTGCCATAAAAACAGACACACTGATCAATGGAATAGAATAGAGAATCCAGAAATCAACCCACACACTTCCTGCCATCTGATCTTTGACAAAGGCACCAAGCCTATTCACTGGGGAAGGGACAGCCTCTTCAGCAAATGGTGCTGGGAGAACTGGATATCCATATGCAGGAGAATGAAACTAGACCCATACCTGTCACCATGTACTAAAATCAACTCAAAATGGATTAAGGATTTAAATATACACCCTGAAACAATAAAACTTCTTAAAGAAAACATAGGAGAAACTCTTCAGGAAATAGGACTGGACACAGACTTCATGAATACAACCCCAAAAGCACGGGCAACCAAAGGAAAAATAAACAAATGGGATTATATCAAACTAAAAAGCTTCTGCACAGCAAAAGAAACAATTAACAGAGTTGAAAGACAACCAACAGAGTGGGAGAAAATATTTACAAAATATACATCTGACAAAGGATTAATATCCAGAATATATAAGGAACTCAAACAACTTTACAAGAAAAAACAAGCAACCCAATTAAAAAATGGGCAAAAGAGCTAAGTAGGCATTTCTCTAAGGAAGATATACAAATGGCTAACAGACATATGAAAAAATGCTCAACATCACTCAGCATCCAGGAAATGCAAATCAAAACCACACTGAGATACCATCTCACCCCAGTTAGGATGGCTATAATCCAAAAGACTCTGAATGATAAATGCTGGCGAGGTTGCGGAGAAAAATGAACTCTCATACATTGTTGGTGGGACTGCAAAATGGTGCAGCCTCTATGGAAAATGGTATGGAGGTTCCTCAAACAATTGCAGATAGATCTATCATATGACCCAGCTATTCCACTGCTGGGAATACACCCAGAGGAATAGAAATCATCAAGTCGAAGGTATATCTGTTCCCCAGTGTTCATCGCAGCACTCTTTACAATAGCCAAGAGTTGGAACCAGCCCAAATGTCCATCATCAGATGAGTGGATACGGAAAATGTGGTACATCTATACAATGGAATACTACTCAGCTATAAAAACGAATGAAATACTGCCATTTGCAACAACATGGATGGACCTTGAGAGAATTATATTAAGTGAAACAAGTCAGGCACAGAAAGAGAAATACCACATGTTCTCACTTATTGGTGGGAGCTAAAAATTAATATATAAATTCACACACACACACACACACACACACACACACAAAAACGGGGGGAGAAGATAAAACAACTACAATTACTTGAAGTTGATACGACAAGCAAACAGAAAGGACATTGTTGGGGGGGAGGGAGGAGCGGGAGGAGGGAGGGAGGGTTTGGTGAGGGGCAACAATAATCAACCACAATGTATATCGACAAAATAAAATTAAAAATAAATAAATAAATAAAAAATAAAAAGTAGTCAATGCAGAAGAAAAAAAAATGTGGAGGAAAACTATTTTTCAATGAAGTATTCTAAACCAAATTAAACTATCAATCAAGTCTTTTCCAGACACGAAAGGTCTCAAACATTTTGTGTCCTATATTCTCTTTCTCGAGAAGTTACTGGATAATGTGCTTTATGAACATGGGGAGTAAACCAAGTTAGAGGAAGAGTTAAAGGGCAGGAAACAAGGACTCCAGTATAGAAGGGAAATAGAAGGCATTCTCAATACATGGACAGAGGAAGTGCTGGGACATGTGCGCACACGCCTCAGCTGAAGCAGGACAACAAACACCTCCAGGGAAAGAACCCCCCCGAAAAGAAGGATGGAATTGATAGGTTATCTGATGTGTCTGATGATGAGAAAAATAGTATTAAAAGGGATTTTACAATTACTTTGAGAATTTGTGAACAACAGATATATATATGTATAAAACTAAAACATGCAATTATTAACTACAGAAAAAAATTTGCACAAGAAGAAACATCCCAATCATAGTACTCTACGTGGTTCAGCAGTAAACAAAACTGCCATATACCTATATTGGGAGGATGGGGGAAAGAAATGAAGAGGATGAGGATAAATTTTCATCTTTCATAATAAACACTATCTAAGATAGAAAAATCGAGAATAGCAGCATAACGATTTTATTCACAATTTTGGATGTAAATATTAGAAGAAACAGTTAAATGAATTGAAGAAGTGTCCTCTGGAGAACAGGATGGGAGTTGGGAAGGGTGAGGCAGGGGACTGCTGTCCTATTAGAGGTCATGTAGTACTATTAGCTTTTTAAAAGTTATGTACAAAGGTGACAATCAGCTTTGTATCTCATGAATATTCATAACCAATAAAAAAAGAAAAACCTAAAAAAAAAGTTATGAACAAGTTTGACTTTAATAACAATGATCAATTTAAAATACAAATGCTATTTTTGTATGTGGATATCCATGTACGGTGCCTGTCACTTGGTAAATAATCAGTAGTTGGTAGTTATTTTTATTGTTTGTGGTGAACTGTAAGTGGGAACTGGGAGGACAGATTCAGAGCTTCCCCAGAATTCCTACAGGAGAGGCGTGCGGGCAGCAATCTGATTGGAAAGTGGGCATAGTGGGTTGAATGGTGACTCCGAAAAGGTATGTCTAATTCCTGACCTCCAGGTCCTTCTTTGGAAAGGGGGTCTTTGCAGATAAAATTAAGGATCTTGAGATGAGATCATTCTGGACTTAACATGCACCCTACGTCCAATGCAGATGTGCTTGTAAGGGACAAAAAAAGAGAAAATTGAGAGACGCAGAAGAGTAGGCCACGTGAAGAAGGAGGCAGAGACTGGAGTGACGCATCTACGAGCCCACAAACGCCGAGCACCGCCGACGGCCACCAGCCGGGGCAGCTGTGGAACAGGTGCTCCCTCAGCCTTCAGAAGGAGCCAGCTCTGCTGACCCCTTGATTTTAGACTTCTGGCCTCCAGAACTCAGGAAAGAGAACAAATTTCTATTGTTTTAAGCCACCCAGCTCGCAGTACTTTGTTATAACAAGCCCAGCAAGCTAATTCAGTGGGGTTGGCAGCTTCATTTGCAGCGAACCTTATTTTTTAGATTGTGTATTTATTTGGGAGCTTTGATGGTGGGACTGATGGAGATTTTGGGGGTGACTTAAGCCTCCCTAAACTATCCCTTGGCACTGCCAGTAGCTAGATCTCAAACTGGATGAGTCCAGTAAAATAAATGTGTTTTAAAGTTATTAAATGTGTTTAAAGTCATAAGCGTGAGTTTATGTTATCCAGTATATTTCGGGGGCAGTAACGTCTCTGCACCACTGTGCTGTAAAGGGCTTGAGTGTTTCCGTGTTTCATCAAGGAGGCAAATATGAAGCCAAGAGAAGAAGGTCTCCGAGCCCGTCCTTCTATAAAGCTGTGACAGTGGCTGCATTAGATGTCGTTCATCGATATTCCCTTCTCTGTTTTAGGATGACCTCCTGACACTTGAAATCACATCTCTTCTGTCTCATCCTTTGTTTTTTATTTACCTCTTCTCCTTAGCGTCATTTCTTTCAGCTGTCCTGGCAATCCCTCTTAATGACTCACAGAAAATCATCAGGCTCACACCAAAAAAAATTATAAATTAAGATTTCGAAAGTAGTACTTGGCATTGTATTTGAATTTTTTACTCTGTTTTTTGTTTGTTTGTTTTTAGATAGAAATTCATTTGTGGGGGCTGGTTAGCTCAGTTGGTCAGAGCGTGGTGCTGATAACACCGAGGTCCAGGGTTCCATCCCTGTATCGGCCAGTCACCAGGAAGGAAAAAAGAAATTCATTTGTTTTGGGAGATGCCATGAGCTCAAATTCTACTTGCAAAATATGTTTCAATCTGCCCGTCTCTCCATCTCCAGCCTGAGGCACGCCTGTCTCTCTGAAGCTTTACTGAAGGATCTTTCTTTGCTTTCCCTTCACACGTTCATCCCCTCCTCAGAAAATACTGGGCCGTATCACTCTGCTTCCTAGACCGTTCACTGGATGCATGTAGGATAAATCTAGCGTGCTGCATGTGGCCTGCGAGGCCCCTCATAATCTGAGTCCATCCATCTTCACCTCCTACCACTGTTCTCTTCAAACATCATGCGCCAGCCATGGGGCCTTCTCCAAGGTCCTCAAATACAGCGAGTGTTTTCCTCCTCAGGGCATTTGCACATGCTGTTCCTCTTACTACCATGCTCTTTTCTCCATTCTTAACTCTCTTCTGTAACTATGGTTACATTTCGCTTGCTTTGTCTACAGGTTAATTCTAAAAATTAAAAGCCAATATAAGTAGCATTTAAGAAATGATTTTGTACATAAGAGTATTATAAAATAAGTAGTACAATTTGACCCATTGAAAAAAAAAAAATTCCACTCTTAGGTATTTACCCAAGAGAAATAAAAACGTATTTCCACAAAAAGATTTGTACTTAAATATTCATAGGGCATTATTCATAATAGCTCCAGGCTAGAAACAGCCCAAATTTCATCAGCAGAAGAATGGATAAACAAATTGTGCTATATTTTTATGATGGACCCCTACTCAGCAATAAAAAAAAGAACCATTAATACATATAACTTGAACCTCCAAAACATTATATTGAAGAAAAGAAGCCAGACACAGAAAAGTACATATTGTATTATTCTATTTATGTAAAGTTCAAGGGCAAGCAAACAAATTTATAGCAACAGAAATGAGAACAACTATTGCTCTGGGTGTGTGTGTAGGGGGTGGGGTGGGCCTTGGCTTGAAAGGGCACAAGGCCACTTCCAGGGTTGATAGAAATGCTGTCTTGCTTTGGGTAATAGTTACAAAGCTGTATACATTTGTCAAAATTTGTTAAACTGTACACTGAAGATCTGTGCGTTTTATTGTATATAAAATATATCTCAACTAAAGAACAACACGATCTTATGTTTTTGTAACTTGGCTGCACAAAAGAGACTCAAGAATCAAGTCCAGTGAGTCATTTTATTTTCTCTCTGGCTTCCCTCACTTCTTCTGGATGATACTCAAAGCTCATGCATATTAATAATGTGTCAGCTTACCACGCATTCTTCCCTCTAGGTCTGTAGACTCTTATTTTACATGTGGTTTTATGATCTCACACATCTCATTCCCAAGCCTACATCAGAATAGAAGTAGCTGAAAACTACTCAGACAGGCACATTGGTAACAGTGAGTAGGCTGACACTCTGGCAGTGAAGAAAACCAAATACTGAAAACATAGCCTAAGAATTCCAGAGTGTGGGCCTCGAATAACTGAGACAAAACCGGACAGTGCTGTATGTTTCCCCAGCCATGGGCATCACATTTTACAGTAATGTTCATTCAGAAATGTTAAATTATATGCAGTTTACTCTGTTTTAAATGCAAAGAAGGATAAATACATAAAAATTTCTTAGAGAAAAGTTTAAATAATATTTTTGTTTTGGTGCTCTTAGGGGTAAAACTTCAAATATCTAAATTAATCCACACGGGGATTAAAGCCACTCCATGGTAGAACCTGGGACTGGTGGTAAAGGAGCCACCTTCTAGTAATTGGCTGACATTAAACAACTAAGTGTTGCTACAGGCAACCAAAAGGGATTATGAAATCTCAACAAGTACTGACTTAGCACCATTACTACCAACATGTCATTTTCTTACTGCTGTCCTGATGCTGAGTAATGCAAAAAGCATGTGCTTTCCTTGGGGCACGTGGTTGTGAGCGCTCCATAGAGTTAGGCCATGAAAAGGCCTTGCTAGCTATGGAAGCAAACCATTCTGAATGGGCTCCCAGAGAGTTTTCTGGATAATTTCTACTCTACAGAGATTTGGTTATAGGAAATTTTCAGCAAACTCAGAAAAAAAGCAAAAATCAAGTTGAGTTCCTGTAACACTTAAGAACTGTACCAGATGGGGCAAAGAATTAAACACGCTTAGTTGTTGCACCGAAGGAGAACCTTGATGAGCAGAACTTTGAAAAAGGTGGAAAGGTAAAGAGAACGAGACTTTCTGACTGTCACAGGCTAAAGAAAACCCTGCTGAACTTGGAGAGCACAGAAAAGGGGACCCTCCTAGTGTGAGGCACCCTATCCTTGAACTCAGATTCGTGCTTGAATAAGACACCACGTGTTGTGCAGGATGAAGGGCCCACGGAAAAATGAGAAGAGGAGGTGGACGCTGGGAAGGAGAGAGTCTGGAATGTCCGCAGTGGTCAAGAGAAATGCATGTGGGCTGTGTGGGCGGGTGTCCAGGGAAATGATCACTGCCAAGCTGATTTGTTTTTAACTGCCAAAGCATTCCTGGGATAGTCTCCCTAGTTGCTAGGATTAGAGAGGTGGTGAGTTTCAACAATACATTTATCTACTAAAAGTACAAGCATTTTCTTTTTGGTAGATGTATTTTTAATTCTAAAAAGATAATGATAATATTAAGGAAACTTGGAGACAAAATGACCCCTCACAATTCCACTACTCTTTAACAGGTAATGTTATATTTTTATGTTTTCTTCTAGTATAATACTTTCCTTTCTTTAGCAATACTTTTGTGATGGAGTTTGGTTGTATTGTCCCCTCCAAAACTCATATGGAAATTTGATCTCCAATGTGGCAGTGTTGGAAACTGACTGAGTCATGGGGGCGGATCCCTCATGAATGGATTAATGCTCTCCCTGCGGGGAGGGGAGATTAATGAGTGAGTTCTAGCTCGATTAGTTCCCGTGAGAGTTCATTGCTTAAAAAGACCCTGGCACCTTCTCTCTCTCTCTTGCTTCCTTTGGCCACGTGATCTGCTTGTACCCACCAGCTGCCTGCCACTTTCCACCATGAGTAGAAGCAGCCTGAGGCCCGTGCCAGATGCAGCTGTCCCAGAATCGTAAGCCAAATAAACCTCTGTTCTTTATAAATTACCCAGTCTCGGGTATTTCTGTTATAGCAACACAAAACGGACTAATACATTTTGGGTGAGTAAGTTTCCTCTTGGCATATTATCTGTTAAAGCAGCTCTGACCCTAACAATCTGGGAACATTCTCCAGTCCTGTACCATTCTGCCTTAAAGTGAAAAGTTGAACCCTTGAGGTGAATTACCTCACATATAATTTCATAACTATTTTTAAGATCCCCCCTTTCAACAACTACTGATCGGTGGTCATTGGCTTGCTGAAGTAAAGGCAGGCAAACACTGTGGGTAAGAAAGCCACTTCATAGTTCTCCAGGACAGGCTGAGGGATCAATCATACTAACTCACTGTTTAGTAAGGAAACTAAGAGCTGGAAAGATCACAGAGCTAATAAACGCTAGAGATGAGACTTGAACCAAGGTCTTAAAAAATAAAACTTTAAATTTTAAATAATGTTGACATATAGAAAAGTTGCAAAAGTAGTACAGGGAGTTCATGAATACCCTTCACCCAGCTTTCCCTAATGTTCGCAATTACACAAGCATAGTTAAATTGCCAAAAACAGAAAACTCACATTGATACAATACTATTGAAGTATAGACTTTCTGTAAATTTTATGTTTTCTTTCTAGCATCTTTTTTGCTGTTGTTGGGTATCTCGATCCAGTCCAGGATCCCACCTTACATATAAATAGTACATCCTGAGTCTTCTCCAATCTGGGCGGGTTCTTCGGTCTTTGCCTTTCATGACCTTGACACTTTTGAAGAGTACTGGTCAGGTGTTTTGCAGAATGAAGTTTAACTTTTTCTGTCACTTCCCTGTTCTGCCCGAAGGGAAGGTGCTCTTGGTGACTTCAGCTTCTCTGCCCTCTCTCCCCCTCTCAAGTTGCCTCTGCGGCTGTCCAGGCTGATTCACGGGGTCATGGCGCACCTGCTTCTCACAGCTGGGCCTCACACACTCACTGGGTATGTATTATCATAAGCCCTGTGTTAGGGATGGAAGAAATCAAACATATGAATGTTAAATGAAAACAGAGCTAAGTTCACAATGGAGAGTAAAAGGAAGACTGGGAATAAAACCTCAAATTCTAGATTTCTAATGTTTTGCATAAAAAATAAGATTTTACAAAACAACTCAGAACTATTCCAAATAGACGTGTATGTATCATGATTTAAATACCTTCAGGAAGGCCCATATTCCATTCCAGAATTTAACAACTGCACAGTCTCCTAGATCCATTATGAGTGCAGAGTTGTTTTTCAGCTCTATAATCATTCTGTATCTTTTTATTTACAATTTTCTACAAATGACACTACAATTTTTTCCATGGACGTGTGTGTGTGTGTGTGTGTGTGTGTGTGTGTGTGTGACCGAGACAGAGAGAGAGAGAGTGAGAGAGAATGAGATGTGACATTCCAGTTTCTTACTTTTACAGGGAATTTAATACATGTCAGTACAAATCTAGCCTGAGACTGACTCATTGGGCAGGAAGAACAAGTTCACGCACCAGAGTAAACAGAATGGAGGGAAATCTCAAGACGAGGGAAACGGTGGGGAGGCAGCTTACAATTTAAGGTAAGAGCAGAGGTGCTTTACTAAAATTTTCAGCCTTTCTAGTCGTGTGAATTTTATCCTAACCTTCACAGTACTTATGTCAAACTATACAGAAAACTTCTTCCTCGCCTCTGATTCGCACCATCATTTAGCCATTAAGTCCAAGTCCAACCTACTCTACCTCCCCCACATCTTGTGCATTTCTCTCCTCCCTTCTACCCCACAGGCACTCACTTGGCTCAGTCCCCCACCAAGTTCTGTCTGGACTATTGCGCTAGCCTTACTCCCATTCTTGACTGTCTTTTAATTATTTATGCTTTAAACTCATCCCAAGCATCTTCTCCTGCTCAGTAAGAGCTAGGCGTTTCTTTCTTGGCGCTGCCGCTGAATGTGGTGTGAGACCATTCTATAGTTCTGCCCTAAACAGTTTACATTCTTTTCTCCCCTACTTGACTGAGGCTGTGAGCTCCTGCAGGGATGGGATTGTGTCCTCCTTACTTTTTTGTCTCCAGTGCTTAGCAGTGTTGGCCATACTAGGTGTTTGATAAGTGCTTGGTCAATGAATGAAAAAATGAACAAACTCATCAGTGGGTGACTAAGTGGAGTTCCCTTGCTCAGCTCACTGATGAGATATGAATTAGTAAACTACTTATTACCAATCTGCACCAAACATTTCTTCCTGGAGTGGACACTTTACTACACAGAAGATCATCTCCTTTAAGATGACATCTCACAGGCTGTAGTTTCCCTTCTAGAAATAAATTATTCTCTCAAAATGTCAAGTTATTCCTTTTGGAGGGCATTTGTAATTATTATGCCTCATATCTCCATCTAGCGAAACAAATTGGTAACACAGCAATTAAGATACCCATGCATGAATGTAAGAAACACAGTAGTGAAAAATTATAGAAAATTCACCTTCCTTCTCCAAGGTTTAAAAGCCTTCAATTGTATCTACCTTGTAGTTTCCAGAGTTCGGCAAGCTCTTTCTTGCTAAAATAGCCTATTTTAAAATATCTGAACAGTGTCATGACACTGGAAAATATGATTATATGTGTATATGAAAAATGTATAATTAGTCTGTCTTTCACCACTTTAAAATCAAAAAGCCGTTTATAATTATTAACGCATAGTGTTATTAACTATTTTATAGAATAACGTTTTTGTGGACTATGCAAACAATCTTAGCAATTTAACAAATATTTGTTGAGTAGTTTTTATTGATCAAGATGTGCTTCAAGGTAAATATCATTTCAGCATGATAACTATCTTATAAAGCTTAAATATAAATATAACAAAATAGTATATTTTTGGTATATCTATATTTACATCTGCATCTCTGTCTATCTCTCTATCTCTCTATCTCTTTATTTCTATCTCTCTACCTAGACTATAAAGAAAAGTACTGTGATTATAAACATTTCCTTCAGCAGAATCGTCACCTTTATGGTGAGGTAAGGGGACTGATCAGAGAGGAAACTCCAGTCACTTCTACAGGTCTAGAAATGCTTTTGTTCTGTGTGAGGTCATAGGTTCATGGATGTTATTTTTTTGCTATGCTTCGTAACTTTAGATGCACATATTCTTTGATTCAGTAATCCCACTTCTGAGACTATCTCCTACAGAAAGCACCAGTATATAGAGATATGTCAAAAAAGAAGGAAAAATAAAGTGAAGAAATGAATGTAGTTACTACATAAGTTCCATGTAGAATATAGTTCTACATAAGCTCAGAAAAACATGAAGCTCTTATCTAAGTGTGATACTTAGTGTTTTTTTATAAAGGCCATATTTAATGATAAATATTATGAATATTATCATATGATATGCTTCAGTAATAATGATTTATGTTTTAAAACTAGTTTTAAAAAACTTTAAGCAATATTATAACTTAAACATATTATTCAGTATAAATAAATACACTTGCATAAACATAATAAGGTATATTATGCTGATAAAAGGACATTAAATATCTTATTAGTCCGTTTCAGTTGCTTATAACAGAATATCTGAAACTGGATAATTTATAAAGAAATGAAATTTATTTCTAACAGTTTTGGAGGCCGTGAAGTCCAAAGTTCAGGGAACACAGTTGGTGTGGGCCTTTCTCTGGGTGGTGACTCTCTATAGCAACACAGGGTATCACATGGTGAGAATGGCCTGAGCAAGACAGCTAATTTTCTCACTTGCCTCTTTGTAAAGCCATCGGAACAATGCCCATTACTCCATGAGTAGATCAATCCACTCACGATCCCATGGTCCTTGCAATCTAATCACCTCTTAAAGGCCCCATCTTTCAAATACCATAATTGGGTTTCCCACCCTCTTAACACTGTTACAATGGAGGTCAAGATTCTAACACATGAACTTTTGGGGGGTACATTTAACCCATAGTAAATATGAAAGAGTGGAGAAAGTCTGGTAGCATAAAAAAGAGGTAAGTGAATTATAATGCTTTTATATGAGGATTGAAGAAAGTTAAAGTTTAAAATCATTTTATCTGTATATTATAAGAATACAATATTCTACAATATTTTCTTCAGCCTATAACTTTAGTATGAATTTGTAGTTGTCCCCCAAACAATATTTTATATAAAGAATGAGCGTCAAAAACCCAATGTGAAAATTGCTGTTCATCAGTATTTTGGATTTGTTCTGCATTAATAGACACGACAAATAAATAACAATATTATTGTTATGTGTCCAGTATTTGCAGCTGGAAGGATAATTGCATGATTCATCAAATTATAAAAGAAAGTCAATTGTACTTCTATATACCAGCAAGAAACAATTGAGAAATGAAATAAAAAGTACCATTTGTAATAGCATCAAATGCATAGACCTGTTTATAAAAAAGACAAACCTATATAAATGGAGAGAGATGCCATGTTCATGGGTTGAACAACTCACGTTTTTTGGTCTCCCCAAATTGATCCATCGTTTAAACACAGGCCCAACAAAATCCCCAGTAGTATTTGTAGATTCTAAAATTAATATGGAAATGCAGAGGACCAAAATAACCAAACCAATCTCAAAAAAGAAGAAAAAGCCTGGAGGATTATATTGTTAATATTTAAGTCTTACTATAGAGCAAGAGTAATCAAAACTGTGGTATTGGTATAATAATAGACAAAGAATCCAATTAAACAGAATAGAGTTCAGAAACAGATCCATATACATACATATGATTTTTTTTAAATGATGCTAAGGCATTTCAATAGCGGAAAAAGTCTTTTCAACAGATGGTGCTGTTAAAACTGGATAAACATTCAAAAAGAGAAAAAGAAAGAGAGAAAAGAAAAAAGAAACTGTAGCTTCTACCTTACTCTATATACAAAAATAAATTTGAGATGGATTATATATCTAAACCAGTGTTTCTCTACCCTTTTTTCATATCACCTTCCCCTGTTAGGAGCCTTTTTAGACATATTTTTCTTCCAGTCACTGCCCCCCTCAACTGCAGCCAAAATGAAAAAGAATAGACTGTCCTTAGTTTGGATTCCCACAGAAGTGGACCTTGAGACAAGCATTTAAAAAACCAGTAGGGGAATGAAAAAGTGAGACAGGGAGGGGGAGGCAACAGATACGGGATATATTTGCAAGCATTTTATCACTGTTGTCACCTGGAGTTACCCCTGCTGGGGTGCTCTGACACGTGTAGAATATGTGCTACAGAGTTATCCTATACAAAGGTCAAGGGAGCTGGGGTATGTATAAACTACATCTCATCAGTCATTGCCTGAGAGCTCTGCTCAGGGCTTTTTAATCTCCTATCCCTCTGGACTGTTTTGAGTGGGGCTCTAGGAGGTTCTGGTGGCCAGGGAAACCCTCAGGCCACAGTTTAAAATGCTAGCGTGCACTGAAATGAGAAGGCTTGAGGGGAAGTGGTGGAGCAATGGAAACTCTCAGACACTGGCACAATCACTTTGGAAAATCATTTGGTTATTTAGGATGAACTTATACATACCCTGTGACCCATTAATTCCCTCCTAGCTCCATACCCCCAAAAAACATGAACATAAGTTCACCAAATGACATGTAAAAAGTGTTCATACAAGCACTATTCACAACAGGGAAAAAAATGAAAATTCCCAAATGTCTATTAACAGTAGAATGAATAAATAAAATATACTCTATTTATACCGTGAAATACTCTATAGCAATATGATAGAATGAACTACAACTATGTGCCTCTGTGTGGTTGAATCTCATAAACATAAAGCTGAGTGAAAGAAGCCAGACAAGACTAGGTACTGAATTATTCAGCTCACATAAATTTTAAAACTGGCACAACTAATTATTCTATAAGAAGTGAGGAGTAAGGCAAGTAAGTGGTTACCCTCAGGAGGGTAGTAACTGAAAAGAGGCTTCTAGATACTGATAGTACTTTGTTTCTTGATCTGAGTACTGATTATGAGTACTGAGTATATGTTGTACTGTATATTCACACGTAAATGCTCGTTGAGCCTTACGCTTGTGATTTGTGCACTTTTCTGTATGTTTGTTATGCCTCAACCAAAAATTTTACACCTTGCAGAAGTTGATGCCAGCCTTCCTCACCTTATTCCTCCACCTTGTTAAAAACACCCAAAAAGGTCACATGATTAAATAGACTGATCAGTGAAACAGAAAAGAATGTCTATAACTAGATCCTAATATATGTGGCAGTTCACAATATGATAAAGTGGCTTTTCAAATAGATTAATGAATGGTGTTGGAATAAAAGGGTAGCCATTTGGAACCAAAATTAGTTTAGCTCTCCTTTATATCTTACACCAAGATACATTTCAGATATATCAAATCTTTAAATTTTAAAATTAAAATGAGAAAATTAGTAAAAGAAAAATTGAGAGGATATTTTCATAATTTTAGGGTGAAAAAGATTTTCTCTTTTTTTAAATGACAGTATAGCCAAAGACACCCCCACCCCCAAATAAAAGACTGATCAATTAAGCCATATAAACTTAAAAAATGTGTGGCAAAATCCAAAATAAATAAAAAGGTAAACAACAAATTGGGGGAAAAAAAATCCAATTTATAATGCATATAGATGTTTAGTATCATTGGTATAAAAAAGCTGCTCCAGATCAGTAACAGACCAATAAACCACAAGAAATACAGACACAAAATATATGAAAACAGTTCATTGGAAAGAGGTTTGATCTTACTCATGATGAGTGAAATAACAACTCATGCTACAAAAATATTATTTCTATAGTATTGAAATATACCAAATATAAAAATGTTTAAATATAGACTGAGTTGGCAAAAGTGTGGGGCAGCAGATACTCTCTTACACTGCAATAGAAAGTAAACATTGGTGAAACCTTTATGGAAAATAGTTTATTTTGATAGGCAATATCTATCAATGCAAGTATTAAAGATGAACATACCATTTGACCCAATAATTTTACTTTTAGCAATATATCTTACAAACATATTAGAATACAAGTAAAACTGTACACAAACACATGTATACATGGTTATTAATTTCAGCCTTATTTGTAATAGCAGAAAATTTGGGGAAGACCCCTTAACATCTATTACTAGAAAATTAGTGAATAAAAGGCAGCCATCAATGAGAATGAAAGATTTTTTTTTTCACAGATATGAACAATTTCAAGTGAAAAAGCAAGGTGTAATAGGTGTAGAATATTATATAGTATCCTATTATTTCTATTTTTTAAATATAAAAAATATATAGTTTATAGACTTAGAGATAAAGTTTTAAAATAGAACTACAAATTTAATGCACAAAATGTAAGTGAGTAGTAAAGGGTTAACTCAGTAGATTGAGGATTGCACATTCCAAAGACAAGACTGGCCCTTGGAATATCCTTCCTGATAAGAGTGTCTCTGTATATCTGGGGCCTAGGGCCATGCCAGATAGTTTGTGTTAATAATGTGATTATGGTGAACACACATTCTTGTTCGCCTGGGGCTCTGGGTCATGCTGAATCAGTTTGATCTCTAGGTAGGGGACAGGGGGAGGGGACGAGGTGGGTGGGGCATGAACCAAAGACTGAGCAGTTAAGGTCAGTCAAGCTAGGTCTCCATGCCTATGTGTCTGACCCCTAATAAAAACCCTGGACACTACAGTTTGGGTGAGCTTCCTTTGCTGAAAATTCTTTGTGTGTGTTGTCAGGTATCATTGCTGGGAGAATTAAGTTCTGTGCACACAACTCCATAGAGAAAGGACAACTAGAAGCTGTGCCTGGTTCCTCCTGGACTCTGCCCTATGTGCATTTTTCCTTTGCTGATTTTATTCTATATTATCTTAATTGTAATAAACCATAAACATGAGTATGATAGCTTCTCTGAGTTCTATGAGTCCTTCTAGCTAATTATTAAACTTGAGAGTGGACTTGGGGTCCCACAACACACTAGATAGAGTAGTAATTAGTAGGGAATTTATTTCTTCAGATGCTGGCATTAGAAAGGAATAAAGACTAAAAGTTAATGAATGAAGCATGCAGTTTAAGATGTTAGAAAAGGGGCAACAGAATAAACCTAAAGAAAGTGTAAGGAAATAATAAAAACCAGAGAGCAGAAATTAACAATGGCAAACAAAACTTCACAAAGATATAATAGAGAGAACTAACAAAACCAAAATTTCTTTGAAAAAAGCAACTACAGTGGAATAGAAAATTACTGACATAATTGAGAGAGAAAGGGAAAGAGGGAGGGAGAGGGAAGACAAAGCATCAATAGCAACACTAGAAACAAAAAGTGGGACAGCTGAGATGTAAAAAGTAAGAGAATACTAAGGACAAATTTTGTCAATAAATTTGAGAGTAAATGAAAGTCATAATTTTCTACAAAAATATTTCTTACTAAATTGACTCAAGATGAAATGGAAAACCTGAATAGACCTATAACGATGAAGGAAATCAGATCAGCAGTTAAAAATGTATTCATTGAAAACACACAAGATTTTACAGCTAAGTGATACTGTAAATTCAAGAAATAAAAATTTTATACAATCTTATACAAACTGTTCTGGAAGAGAGAGAAAGCATTCACATCCCCCAAATTATTTTTTTGATGTTAGTATAATATTAAACTAGAAAAAATAGATTGAGAAATAAAAATTATAGGTTAATATCATAGCTCAACATAGACACGAAAATCCTAAATAAAATACCAGCCAACTAAATCCAGCATCTCTAACAGCCAACCAATGAAACAAACATCAGAACGAAGATGAGTTTATATCAGGAATACATGTTTTACCAATATTAACTAATTTAATCATCACAAAACATTTTGAAGTTGGTATTATTATTATCTTCATTTTACAGATGAGGAAACTGAGGCATAGAGAGTTTAAGTTACTTGCACATGATCACACAGCTGGTTAGTGACAGAGCTTGGATTTAAAGACAGGCTGTCTGGATCTTCCCTCAGGCACCATCACACTATGCTGCCTCTCTAGACAATCTACAGGCAAATAGTTAAAGTTAATAAGAGACTGAAAAGTTTTGTGAATACAGGATCAATATACAAGAAATGATTTAAATCTTATTTACCAGCAAGAACCACTTAGAAGACATAATTTCAGAAGACACATATTTAAGATAGCAACACAATCTTTATGAAATCATAAAGATGTCAGTTCTCCCAAACTTAATTCATGAACTTGGTGAGATTTCAATAAAAATATCAAGAGGATTTCTCACAGTCCTGGACAAGCCGATCTTACACTTCATGAGGAAGAGCATAAATTCGAAAACAAAGCACCAAGGTGGGGGAGCTCTTCTACCACATTTAAACAATGATTATAAAGTTAAGTTGAACAGAGTGGTATTGGTGCAGAGATTGATGAATGAATTAGGAATAGGGTGCCTAAAAAGTGCCCAGTTAATATATGAGATATGTGTATATATAAAGGACAGTGCATCAGAATTCAGTGGTGAAAGATTGGAGTATTCAATAAAGAGTGTTGGAATTTTTGGTTATCCCTATGTGTTATAATAAAAAAAAGTTTTTGGTTGTCGTCCCCAGTTCCTGGCACACAGCTCCTAAAACCCTTTGAATCTCTGGGGTGATAAGATCGAATTAATCATGAATGGCACTGATTAACAGTGAGAACCAAACGCATCTTCAGTCTTAGGGCAGGGCCCAGGTAATGAGAGGTGCTCTTCTCTTTGAGGCTTGTAATCTACAACTTCCATTATCACTGGAAGCCAGAGCCTAAATCAGCCTGTCACTTGCCTTGGCTTTTAAGAACAAGTTTGGATTTTATTAGGGAGGCCAAGTGGCAGTTCAGGGACTTGTGGCCACTGACCTGAGATTCAGCATCTCTTCCTTCTTTCTGTTGTGGACTGGGATCAGCAGATTATCATGCAAGTTCAGGGCAGGGCCATGGTGATGGTTCAATGTGGGAGGAAGTTTGGACAAGCAGTAATTGCAGGGGCAATTTTTGTCTGTAGGGATTCCTGCTCTATTTACTGTAGGAGTGAAGCAGTCATGATCTAGTCAGTCTTGTTTATAACTGTTGTCATGTTATAAGTTGTGTTCATGGCCCCATCTGCTAATAGTGAGTTATCCTTGTAAATAAAGTAATAATTAGTAAGTTCATGCACACAGTATGTGTTATGTAAATCCTAAGAATGACGTTCCAACAAATAGATTTTTGGAAGTAAATAAGTCCTTAAATTGGCAATTTTGACACATGATTCCATGTAGTGCTGTTCATACAGTTATTTTTAAGTGCTTAAATGTCTGTTATAGGCCATAGCTTTTAAAAAAAATCTAACTAAGCTTAATATTCTTATTTTATTAAAAATATATAAATGAAGCGTTGTAAAAGTAGAAAATAACTTGTGATTTCAGGAATTATTGAGAATTCAGATTTCTCATTTCTGAATCTTGGAACTTACTATTTTTTTGTTAATTTGGAAACTCTGGGGGCAATTGTAATGAACTGAAGACCAGAGTCTCTTTCTAAGTTTTTTTAGGGCACTCTATACCATGCTAAAGAGAAAAAAGGATCTCTAATAATGACTGAAATAGGATGCCTTCCCACCCTAGTCAATGGGGATATAGAGCCAAATTTAATTTAGAAAAATTAATATGATGTTTCTTTCACTTCAATGTTGTGGAACAAATTCATGTTTTAAAATTTATTATCCATTTAATCTTAAAACTATATATAGGGGGAACTTCAAAAAGTTCATAGAAAATAGAATTAAAAGATAATACTAATCTTTCCATAAACTTTTTGAAGTACCCTCATATCGTTCATCCCCTTTGACTAAAAGAAAAACTGAGACAGAGAGAAATTAATATACAAGTAGTGAGCTAGATCAGAAGCAGAAGGCAGGGATGGAGAACTCGCTGATATTGAGAGGAATAACACGGATGTAAATGATAGAGAATACAATTTGACTGGCCTAAACCCAAAAGGGAATATATTGACTACGTAACTTAAAAGTCTGGATAAGGACTGGCTTTAGGCAATAGCATTTATACAGGGCTCAACTGACATCATCAGAGTTCAGTGTCTACCTATTTCTTGGTTCTCAGTTTTCTGTGCTGGCTTTATTCTCAGACTTCATAGGTGGCAGGATGTCTGCCAACAAGTTCAGGGCAATATCCTCCCAGGTTCAGATGCAGTTGAAAATATGGTGCCTTACGAGAGTCCATATAAAAATCTCATTGCTTCAGCTGAGTAACGTGCCTATCAGCCAATCACTGGGGCTAGAGGAATGGAACATTCCTTTTGCCAGGCTTGAGTCACATGCCTGCCCTTGGTGTAGTGGTATAGAAAAAAAGATTGTAACAACTGCACACAGGCTGAGACTTCAGAATGGGAGTAATTCTGCATCCTGTCAAAGAAAATAAAGATATTGTTCCCAGAAGGTAGAATGATTGCTGGTGTCAAGATGAAAACAAAGCAGACTTCTACTGCATCCTTCTCTCACTGCATTGCTCCTGTCTGTCATCTGGCCCACAGCCATTCCATTGCTCCTTCAGGTTCTCAAGCTTATATTGAAGTGTGAATGAAAATTCTGTGGAGGTCATGGGAGGGGGTAAGGGACAGAACGCATCCCAGAACAGAGATCTTGAAGGGAATGAAAAATTCTCAGATACTCCAACACATATGATTGGACCATCCAATAACCTAGACTCTCAGTCAATAGACCTTTTTATCTCAGAGTTCTTTATCTTCATTCCAACTCAGCTATGGATACTCCTAAACATTATTACCGAGAACAACTCTGCCTTCTGAATAACAGTCTGACATTCCACTCTTTGATCCCAACCTCCGGTCTTTTCAGACTGTGTCTTCAATATGCCAGTTCTTTGACCTTGTCACGATCTTCAACCTACTGATCTTCCCACTTGCTGACTATCGGCAACCTCTTGTCTTCATTTTTCTCCTCTCTGTGGAAGATTCCATGTTCTGTTACTTAATCGACATCTGAAACACCTCTGCCACATTTCCCTTTCATCATTCCTGCCAGGCAAAATTCCACCTCTGCTCTTCCAGACCTACTCTTTAGAAAATGGTACAGTCTTACTTGATAAAATCACACATGTGAACATAGTGATGGGACATAAACTCTTGGTCACAACTAATGATTAGCCCCATGACCACGTGAAAATCATCTATTCATTCAGTTCATTCATTCCATATTAAATACCTGCCATATGTTAGGCACTGCACTTAGACAAAACACACAAAACTTCCTGCCCTGCGCAGCTTACTTCACCGTCTCTGTAGTCACTGCTCAAGATTGTTTCAAACGCCCCCCCCCCCCTTTTGCTCCCCCTGTAGATGGGCTGGAGCCCTACTTCGCAGAGGAAGCAGAAGCTATCAGATGGGAACTTTTCACCATCAAACCTTCAGTGACATTTTTATCCCATCCCTTCTTTCCTCCCATTTATTTCGAAACATGTCGCTGTTGGAGACCTTCCTTGTCCCTCCCCTCCTTCATCCCAGCAGTTTTCACACTGGTGGTAACTTTTGGCTGAGGACGGGGACGCTGTCCAGACCGCTAACTGCTCTGCCCGCAGCCATTTGGGAGAATGAAGGAGCCACAGGAGGGATCCCTGGAGAAGGCCCCGCCCAGCGCGCCCGGGGCGGGGCTAAAGCCGGGGGCGGGGCCTGGCCGGCGCCCTCCTCAGGCGTCGCGGTGGCCGTTTCCGCGGACTTCACCTGAGGAAACCGAATTCCACCTCCGTGGCTTTGCCGGGATAAGATTTGGGGACGTATCCTCTCCAGTAAGGGTCAGGCGGGCTTTCCGGATGCCCGGGGGACCTTTCAGCCTGCGCCCCCTGAGGGGCTTTTCCTTCCGCTTTGTCATACCTGCGGGGGCGGCCACGCCCAGGAGCGGACCTCGTGCCACGCGGCCTCCTGCCCGGCAGTTACCGAGGTGGGAACCCCTCGCTGCTGGAGCTCCGCGGAGGCGGTGACAGGTAGAGGGTAATAACACGACTGCTGTCAGTTTTACTGGCTCTCAGGGCGGGGCTCGGGCGAGTGGCAGAAGCGAAGGCCCAGATTTTCGCTCTTCCGTGAAGACTATTAAAGCTTACCTAACAGGGTTGAGGTGAGGCATGGGATGAGCAAGAAAGTCATCTTAGATGGTTCCAGACTTGAGGATTTGGCCAGCGGCCCTATTGCGTTGCCACACGGCCTTGGTGAACAGCCTCGTTTAGCCCTGAGAACCCCAGTGCCCTGGAAATGTCAGGACTGGTCAGAAGGACAGTGAGTGAGTCCTCAAGCCCAGCCTCTGTCCCACCCCCACCCCCCTTCGATTGAGGACTGAGTATCTCAGACTCTTTCTCTGCAGGACTCATATCCCGAATGGGTAGGAGACCCACAGTCCTGCTGGGCCATGAAACTCCCAGGTGCTCTCAGTATGGCAAGCAGGAAAGGTGTGTGGGAGCCCAGGCTAAAGGACAGAGGCAAGCCTACCCCTGAAGGACAGATGCGGGATCATGTGCCATGCCCTGAAGACTCTCAGGACTGCATCTCCTGAGGCCATAGTGACACCTCTGGCAGATAGGACTAGAGGGCAGGCTGTGTCCTAGGGCAGAAAATCAGAGGTCGCTGCCTTCAAAAACTGAGGTATTGATACATTCTGCATTTATTGAGGGCCTACCATGCGTCAGACATGCTGAGATAGGAACTGTAGCTATGTTTGTCTCCCTTAGAGGTGGAAGGAAATAAAGGTTTTTCAAAAGCTTTATTGAGACATAATTCATATACCACACAATTCACCCTCTTAAAGTGTACAATTCAATGGATTCTAATTATGTTTACAGAGTTGTGCAGCTATCACTCTATAGATATATCACCACTATCTAATTTTAGGACTTTTTCATCACCCCCAAAAGAAATCCCATACCCATTACTAGTCACTCCCTTATTTTCTTCCCCACCCTCCACCTGAGACCACTGATCTACTTTCTATCTCTATAGATATGCCTATTCTGGACATTTCATATAAACAGAATCCTACAATTTGTGATCTTTTATGCATGGCTTCTTTTACTTAGCATGATGTTTTCAATGTTCATCCAACTTGTGGTATATGTCAATACTTCATTCCCTTTTATTGTCGAGTAATATTCTGTATTGATATATCACACTTAAATATGCATTCATCAGTTGATGGTCATTTGGGTTGTTTCTACTTTTTGGCTATTATGAATGATACATCTATGAGCATTTGTGTACAAGTCTTTGTGTAGATATATGTTTTCATTTCTCTTGGGTATATATTAACAAAGATAAAACTACTGCGTCATATGGTAACTCTATGTTTAACCTTTTGAGGAACTACCAAACTTCCAAAGTGGCTGCACCACTTTACATTACTACTAGCAATGTGTAGTGTTCCAGTTTCTCTCCATCCTTGCCAACGTTTGTTACACTCTGTTTTTTTGAATATTGCCATCTGACTATGTGTGAAGTATTATCTCATTGTGGGGAAATGTGTTCTTGTTTTTATTTTTATTTTTTAACAAAAAATTTTTTTGTTGGTAACAATAATAATAATTACCTTTTTTGTCAAATTGTTTTATTTTTTTCCAATCTCTCCCCTTCCTCCTCCCCCTCCTCCTCCACCCTTTCCCCTAGTCCTTCTCCCTTCTCTTCCCCCATTTTCTCTCCCCCCCACCCCCCAATAACCATAGATTTGTTCTCTCCATCTGATAGATTAACTGTTCCTCTGTTGGTTTGTTGCCTAGATGATCTTTCAGTACTGAGACAGGTGTGATCAAGTCCTACCCTATTATTGTAAATCAGATGTTTCTTCTATTACTCTGGAGTGTTCTTTGTTGACAGAGAGGACCTCTTTTTTTTTCATTTTGGTCTCCACTGGTGCCTTTTTTTGTGTCAATCAAGTTGAAAGTCTGGTGTGCCATCTACATGGTGGCTGTGACTGCTGCTGTAGAGATTAGCTGCTTTTGTGGCAGCCATGTCAATTGCTATGGCTATGGAAGGCTACCCCTGTGAGAATGGTATTTTTGGTGTGCTCTTTACCTGGTTGCAGCTGGGTTTGGCTTCCACTGGCTCCATGCATCAGAACTCTGGGGGGTCCCAAGGTGATGGCAGCAGCTTGCCTAGTTGCAGCTGGGTTTGGCTTCACCCAGCTCCATGCCTCATTCTAAGATGTTGTTGTGGAGCAGCTGTGTTGGGGAAGGAGAAGGGAAGGCAGAGGGGAAATAGGGTGGGAAGAGGGGGAAGAGGGGGAGTGTGATTGAGGACTGTGGCCCTCCTCCAATTCTTGCAGGGGAGACCAGGGGGCTTCCTGCTCCACGTTGGTGGTCATCACTGGGCTAGTTGCTGATGTTGTGGGGTCATGGCTGAGGCCATCAGCCCCCCACTGCCCCATCTTGGGAGCCCAGGGCACTTCCTGCAGCTGCTTGGTGGTCATTGCTGGGCTGGTTGCAGATGTCATGGGGGCATGGCTGAGGCCGTTGGTCCTCCCCCTCCCTGGCTTGGGAGCCTGGGGGGCTTCCAGTCCTTCTAGGTTTTATTGATGTTCTTTGGTGGTGTTAGACCTTTACTAATTAATATCAAACTTTGTCTCTGATCTGAAGGTATTTTGTTTATTCTTTCTGTTCTGTTTTGGATTATTCACTGTTTCCCACCACTTAAACTCTGCACTGGAACTAATTTGCTTTCTTTTGCTTACTTCTGAAATGAAGGAACTTCCTGTGGGGACCAGCACTTGAACCCTGTAGTTGAGCTAAGCTGAATTGTTTCATTGCTGCTGATTCCCTGGAGAAGCTTTTTTGTGTAGCTCAGGTTTTAATTATTGACCTTGTATGCCCTTCCGGGTTGTATGAAACTGGTCTGGGCCTGAGTCTTTTCAGCAAACTGCACCCCTTGCATTTCGATATTCCTGACCAGTCTCCACTGAATGGTCCTGTGCTGATTGGAGGGCAGATAAGCTGTCCATGTTGTGCCCCAATGTTCCCCCCATGAGCCCATCTCCCCCACTGCCTGCCCTCCAAACACTTCCCCTAGGATGGGCCGTGTGCCGGTCCATTGTGATGGCTCACTGGCTTCTGAGTGGTTCCTTTTTTCTGTTGTCTGTGGGTCTGCGGGAACTGTTAGTGGTCTTGCTGGCCTGGGGGCCAAGGCCCTTTTCTCCCCTGCTGCCTCCAAGCACCTTTATACGAAGGGCACAGCTGCAGCTTTTGCCATTTCTTGCTCTGTGTGCTTACCAGCTCCAGACTTAAAGTGGCTGGAGCTCGAGATGGCAGGAGTGATCCTTTCTTTCTCTCATTGTAGCTTCTCCTGCCTTCATGAACTCCGCAGGTCTCTTCTCCTCTTTCCCTGAGTCATAGTGGCTCCAGCCTGGTTGTCGTTGCTTTTTAATAGTTGTAAGTTGGTTGATTTGTGGGAGAGAATGATGCTGGGGACCATCTATTCCGCCATCTTGACTGAAAACTGGAAATGTGTTTTTAACGGTTGTATCCCCATTATAATAATATTATATAGAGAATTTGGAATAATTTGAAAAAAATACTTTTAATGTGTTGGTGTATTTCTTTTCAGACTTTGCTATGCATATTGCTACATTGTTTACATAAAATGTTTTTTAGGTCAGGGAAACTTTTAAGATTTAATCATAAACATGTTATGTTTATGTCAACTCTCCCAACACATCATTTTAATTAACCATGATAGTCTCTGAAAAGAATATACTATATTCATTTAACTATTCTGTTTTTCTCTGACATTTAGTTGGTTTTTGGTATTTTGATATATGAGACTTGATATTTTTGTGCATAATTGATTTTGCTTATAAACTATCTTATTTGAAAAAACATCAAGCTTTTGCTGAATTTCAGATTGTATCCTAACCCAGTGTTTTACCATTGGATTGCTGTTCTTTTCTCTCGTCTCCTTAGGTGAGTCATCCATTCAAGTGGTTAGTTGTCAGCTAAGACTTTTCTTCTTAGCTTCAAACTCATAAATTCAATTGTTTGTTAAGCATTCCTAACTTTGGTTTTCCACAAGTACCCAAAACCTACCATCTTCAAAACTTAACCCATTATCATCCTTTGACATCAACCTGCTCTTCCTTTTAATTTCCAATATTAATAAGTAGCACCAAGTCATTTAAGGGAGAAACACATGAGTCATTCTTCCCCTTTCATCCTCCACATAGCTAGTCAATCATAAATTATGCTGATTTTTTCCTGCTATTCCTCGAATCTGTCTCTCTTAATTCTTACTACCACCATGGTTTTTCAGGCTCTCCACATATCTCACCTAAGCTGTGTTTAGTGTTTCACCTAAGCTAGACTTCTAACTAATCCCTGCTCTCTTATTAAATTCCTTCCCCTCACTTCTGCCATACAGACTACCTAAAACAAAATGATTGTGAAGCTTCCCTTTTAAAGATCCCTCAGTGACTCTCTACTGCCTAATAAATAAAAACTTAATATAGTGTACAGGGCTCTCTGTACAGCTTCTTTTGCCACTCCCTGCTCTGCATTTGTTACTGTAGTAATAGACAAATGTTTAGAATTTCCCCTGAAGCCCCTTAGCTGTTCAGTGCTTCCATGTGTTTGTTCATTATAATTTTTCTGTCCGGAATTTCCTCACCACTTTTTTTTCTCCTTGTTAATTATCCAGGTCCTTCAAGCCCAAGCTTAAGAATAACTTCCTTCATAAAATCTACCTTGGATTTCCAGAGTGGGCCAATGGCCTTTCTTTCTGCTCCATATAGTATAGATCTCTATCTTTTCACTTTAATCATACTTTTAAATCTACTTCCTGGGTATACAGTTTCTTATAATTTTATTTTTATTTATTTTTATTTATTTTTTTGTCTTTTTCGTGACCGGCACTCAGCCAGTGAGTGCACCGGCCATTACTATATAGGATCCGAACCCGCGGCGGTAGTGTCGTCGCACTCCCAAGCGCCGCACTCTCCCGAGTGTGCCACAGGCTCGGCCCATAATTTTAATATCTGTAGTCTTTCCATGCCTTTTTCTTTTTTTTTCCTACAAATTTAATATTTTATTATTAATAAATTGTTTCAAAGCTCCAAATTGCATATTCAGATAAGGCAACACTGCATTGCTTTAGGCTTCATTGCAAAGGATGAAAAAATAGTTTCTAAAACCCCTGTTAATCCTCAGACATGGCTGAACACACAGCAGAAGGTGAGGTTGGTTTCTTCAGCCCTCTATGGCCCCTTAGTTATTTCTTTCAAGTCCTCTAGTAGAAAATCTCTGTAGTCTGATCTGATTGGGTAGAATTGACAATTCTCTTCTACTTTAGTGTACTTTACTTCAGATAGTACAACTTTGTTGTGTCTGTGAGGGGTCTACAACCACAGATTTAGGCCAGCACACTGTTCTGTGCGCCAATCAGGTTAGAAGCACCAGGGTGAAAGAAAGAACATGTGCATGCTAGCGTATGAGCTGAGAAGCTCCTCTATTCATTGCTCTCCTCTTCATTGTCTTTGAAAGCATCGTCGCCATTATTGATGGTGGCTTCTTGGTACTGCTGGTACTCGGATACCAGGTCATTCATGTTGCTCTCAGCCTCGGTGTATTCCATCTCCTCATGCCCTCACCGTGACCCAGTGCAAGAAGGCCTTGTGCTGGAACATAGCTGAGAACTACTTCAAAATGCGCTTGAACAGCTCCTGGATTGTCGTTCTGTTGCTGATGAAGGTTAAGGCAATCTTGAGGCCGTGGGGTGAGATATCACTCACAGCCACATTGATGTTGTAGGGAATTCACTCAGGTATCAAAGTGGCTGCTCTTCTTGTTTTAGATGGCCAGCATCTGCCTGTTTACCTCCTTCATAGACATGGGGTCCCAGAACACAGTGACCATGGTTGAGGTAGTGGCCGTGAAAGGAGTTGCAGGCAGCCATCATGTTCTTGGTGTCTAACATCTGATGGGTGAGTGCAGACATGGTGAGCGTGGGATACTGCTGGCTGCTACCATCCATGAGTGGTGCAAAGCCAGGCATGAGGAAGTGCAGGCAGGGGAAGGGCACCATGTTCACGGCCAGCTTGTGCAGGTCAATGTTCAGCTGGACCTGGAAGTGCATGGAGGTGATGACCCCGCATGGTGGCTGATACCAGGTGGTTGAGGTCCCCATAGGTGGTGGTGATCAGCTTGAAGGTGTGGAATCAGATGTCAAACAGGCCTCATTGTTGATGCAGTAGTCCTCATCTGTGTTCTCCACCAGCTGGTGCATGGAGAGCATGGCATTGTAGGACTTACCACCATGTTGGACACCGTGGGCAAAGGCATGACTCTGAAGGTGTTCGTGATGCATAAGGGTACTCCTTGCATATCATGCTGATGAGCAGCATGCCCATGCCCAAGCCTGTACCCCACCCAGTGAGTGGGTGAGCTGGAGGCCCTGCAGACAGTTGCAGTGCTCAGCCTCCTTGTGCACCACATCCAGCACCGAGTCCACCAGCTTGGTGCCCTCCATGTAGTGCCCCTTGGCCCAGTTGTTGCCTGTTCCCATTTGTCCGAAGATGAAGTTGTCAGGCAAGAAGGTACACTGTCCATGGTACCGGGCTTGGGCACCCTTGGGCACATATTTCTGAGAGGATGACTCATTGTAGTAGATGTTGATTCTCTCCAGTTGCAGTGCCAAGTCACCCACATAGCCTGCAGCTGGGTTGATGCCATGTACATTGCTGATCACTTCCCCAAATGATGCAGATCTGGTCCCCGCACTGGCTGTTTGGATGTGCACAATCTCCCTCATAGTGGGTGCAGCTCTGCGCTGAGGCACTGGCTCTCCAGACTGTGGTGACTGTGGGCCCATGGTGCACTGCCTTTTCCTTCTGTTTGTAGTTTCTGTTGACTCCTGCTCATGGTAATTTGATTCCTCATGTTTGCTAGATTTTATTAATAGCTCATATATAGATGAAATTTAACTTTGGGGGTCCTGGGGGACCCAAATTGAGTTGATTTACCTTGGTTTGTGCTGGGCTCTAGGAATCACTACCAACCCAGGAATCATCTCAGTTTAACTTATTGGATTGAGGTTTTTGGACTGTGAGAACTAGGTAACTACATAGGTAAATATAAAAGGCATTATAAAGCATAAAGCAATAATTATAAATGTACTGATGGGCATAAAATGTGTAAAGTTATTGTTTACATGACAATAACAGCACAAAGGAGGGGGAAGAAATGAAGTTATGTAGAAAAAATATTTTGTATACTATTGTAATTGAGTTGGTATTAACCTGAACTAGGTAGTTATAAATTATGATTGTTATTGTAATATCCAGGGCAGTGACTAAGAAAACAACTCAGAAATATAGCAAAAGAAGTGACAAGGGAATTAGAACTGTACACTAGAAAATATCTATTTAGTATAAATCCTACATTATCACTAGTTATATTAAGTATAAATGAATTAAAGCTCCAATTAAAAGTCAGAATTTGTCAGAATGAATTAAAGGACATGATTCTACTATATGCTGTTTATAAAAGACATGCTTTAGACAAAGACTCAAATAAAATGAAGGTTGAAAATAAAAGAATGGAAAAAGATATACCAAGCAAGCTAAGTAACTAAAGAGATGGAGTAGCAATACAAAATCAGAATCAATAGACTTAAAGACAAAAATTTTTATTATAGACAAAGAAGAACAATTTATAATGATAAAAAGATCAATCCATCAGAAAGATATAACAGAGCCCCCAAATACATGAAGAAAACACTGACAGAATTGAAGGCAAAAACAATTCAACAATAATAGGACAAATACAATATGCCAAATTAAATTATGAAGAAATAGAAAATCTGAACAGACCAATAATAAGTGAGGAAATTGAATCAGTAATAAAAAGCCTTCCATTACAGACAAGCCCAGCACCTGATGACTTCAGTGCTGAGTTCTCCTGAACATTTGAAGAAGCACTAATACCAAAATTCTCTTTAGATTATTCCAGAAAATTGAGGAGGAGGGAATACTTCCCAACTCATTTTATGAGGCCAGCATTACTGTGATTCCAAAACTGGAGAAGGACACAACAAAAAAAGAAAATTATAGGCCAGTATCCCTGACAAACATAGATGTGAAAAATCTCAAGAAGATACTAGCAAATCAAATGCAACAGCACATTAATAAGATCATTCATTGTAATCAACTGGGATTTATCCCAGGGATGCAAGTTTAACATACACAAATGAATAAATGTGATATACCACATTATCAGAAATAAAGACAAAAACCATATAATCATTTCAATTGATGCAGAAAAAGCATTCGACAAAACTCAACATTTCTTCATGATAAAAACTTTTAACAAACAATAAAGGCCGTATATGACAAACACACAGCCAACATCATACTGAATGGGGAAAAGCTGAAAGCTTTCCCTCTTAGATCAGGAACAAGGTAAGGAAGTCCACTTTCACCACTTCTATTCAACATAGTATTACTGGAAGTTTCAGCCAGAGCAATTAGACAAGAGAAAGAAATAAAAGGCATCCAAATTGCAAAGGGAGAAGTCAAACTGTCCCTGTTTGCAAATGACATGATCTTATACATAGAAAACCCTAAAGACTCCACCAAAAGACTATGAGAACTAATACACAAATTGAGTAAAGTTGCAGGATACAAAATCAACATACAAAAGCCAGTAGCATTTCTATATACTAATAGCAAACTATCTGAAAAAGAAATCAAGAAAACAATTCATTTTGCAATAACTACAAAAAAAAAATTAAATACCTAGGAATAAACTTAACCAAGGAAGAAAAAGATCTCTACAATGAAAACTATAAAACTTTGAAGTAATTGAAAAGGACATAAATAAATGGAAAGATACTCCATATTCATGGATTAGAAGAATTAATATAGTTAAAATCGCTATTCTATCCAAAGCAATCTACACATTTAATGGAATCCCTATCAAAACACAAATGACATTCTTCACTGAAAGAGAAAAAACTATCCTAAAATGTGTATGGAACCGAAAAAGACCCCAAATAGCCAAAGAAATCCTGAAAAAAATGAGCAAAGCTGGAGGCATCACACTACCTAACATCAAATTATGCTACAAAGCGATAGTAAAAGAAATTGCATGGCACTGGCATAAAAACAGACACATAGACCAATAGACCAGAATAGAGAACCTAGAAGTAAATTCATATACCTACAGCCAACTGATCTTTGACAAAGTTGCCAAGAATAAATTTCGGGGAAAAGACAATCTCTTCAGTAAATTGTGCTGGGAAAACTGGATATCCGTATGCAGAAAAATGAAACTGGACCTCTACTTCTCACCATATATAAAAACCAACTCAAAATGGATTAAAGATTTAAATGTAAAACATGAAACTATGAAACTAGAGAAGAAAACATAGGGGACACAAACCACGACATGGAGCAAGGTTTTTTTGTTTATTTATTTACTTATTTATTTTTGTGGCTGGCCAGCAGGGGGATCCAAACATCTCACCTTGATGGCACAACACTGAACTCTAGCCAGTTGAGCCAACTGTCCAGCCCCTGGGCAAGGATTTTTTAAAAATAAGATTTCAAAAGCACAAGCAATAAAAGCGAAAATAGACAAATGGGATTACATCAAACTAAAAAGCTTTTGCACATCAAAGGAAATTGCTAATAGAGTAAAGAGACAATCTACAGAATGGGAGAAAATATTTGCAAACTATACATCTGATAAGGGGTTAATACCAAGACTATATAAGGAACTAAAACAACTCAACAGAAAAAAAACAAAACAAAACCAAGTAACTCAGTGGAGAAATGGGCAGAGAGTATTAATAGAAACTTCTCAAAAGAAGATATACAAATGGCCAACAGGCATATGAAAAATGCTCAACATCACTAATCATCAAGGAAATGCAAATTGAAACTACAATGAGATATCTCATTCCAGTTAGAATGGCTATTATCGAAAAGACAAAAAATAACAAATGTTAGTGAGGATGTGGTGAAAAGGGAACTCTCCTACATTGTCTTGTGGGAATGTAAATTGGAACAGCTGTTGTGGAAAACAGTATGGAGATTCCTTCAGAGAACTAAAATAGATCTACCCTACGACACAGCTATCCCACTATTGGGTATACACACACACAAAAATAAAATGAATATATCAAAAAGACATCTGCACTCCCATGTTTATCACAGCACTATTCACAATAGCCAAGAGATAGAATCAACCTAAATATCCTTCAACAGATGAGTGGGTAAAAAACCTATGGTATATATACATAATAGAATATCACTCAAGTATAAAAAAATGATATCCTATCATTTGCAGCAACATGGATGGTAGTAGAAACCATCATGTGAAGTGAAGTAAGACAGGCACAAAAGGAAAAATACTGCACAGCATCACTGATATGTGTGGACCCTAAAAATAAAAAACAAAAGTGGGTCATCATAGAAGTAGAGAGTAGAATAATGGTCCCCGGAGTTCCGAAGGTAGGGAGGAGAGGAGGAAAAGTGGTGGACTAATGAGTACAAAACTATGCTATCTACTCTAAATGAATCATTGTGCAGTATATGCATGTATTTTAATTTTGTTTATTTTATTTTTCTGTTTTGCTGCTTGTATGGCTATGTCCAAATATTTTTTTTTAATTAAAAAATTTTTTATTTGTATTGATTACACATATTCATGGTGCAGAGAGCTGACTGTTAGCACCTATGCCCAAGATGTGGCAAGCAGATCAATACTCTCAGCATGACCCCCACCTCAAATTGCAGTTATACCCCATGGCCCCCACCCAACCACCCCCTGTAGCCCTAGATCTTTTCTCTCCCTCTTCAAGTCTGACACACCACTGTGGTCTTTCTTTCCTTCCTTCTTCCTTTTTTAGCTCCCACTTACGAGTGAGAATGTGCAGTATTTCTCTTTCTGTGCCTGGCTTACTTCACTTAACATAATTTTCTCTAAGTTCATCCATGTTGCTGCAAATGGCAGAATTTCATTCTTTTTTATGGCAGATTATTATTCCATTGAGTATATATGCCACATTTTTCTTAGCCAGTCATTCATCGATGGACATTTGGGTTAGTTCCAACTCTTGGCTATTGTAAATAGAGCTGCAATAAACATGGGAGTACAGGTATCCCTTTGACATGATGATTTCCATTTCTTTGGGTACATACCCATTAGTGGGATTGCTGGGTCGTATGGCAGTTCTATCTGTAGTTGTTTGAGGAACTTCCACACTGTATTCCACAATGGCTATACTAATATACAGTTCCACTAACAGGATAGGAGGGTTCCCGTTTCTCCACATCTGGCGCGGTCCACACCATGGCAGGATCCTAAAGGAGTCAGCTTGGGCTGCCCTCTCCAAGTTGGCAGGACCACCGGAGGGAGAGCTGTTGGCAAGGCTGCAGGTATGAGCACTTGCTACAACTGTAGGGCTCCTGCCTTGGCTTCGTGGTACTGCTTTTGCTTTCTCTTTCGATATTTTGGTTAGTGTGGCAGTTCTCTGAATTCCCAAAAGATTATAAAAATAACACAAATGATTTTTCAGTCATTGAACTAAACATTCCCACAGAGGATCTGAGTAAATTGGACAATTTAAAATTATCCCCTTATGATAAATTGACCACACCAACATATGTTCCAAAAACACCGCTCATGACTAAATATGAGCTGCAGCCTAATGTAAGTTGGCAAACATCATTTACTGGAGATTATATTAATGGCAAGAGAATGGTTGGTATTAGTGGAAAATTATATGATTGGGATAAATTAAGTATATGGGAATGAAACTGTATAATTCCCTTTACTTGGTGGTGTCCAGTTTTAAATAAATCATTTAGAATCAGGTGTTGGGATAAAAATATATGCTGTAAAATTATTAAACTTGCAAAATTAGATCTTAGAAGAATAAGAGAGTGTAACTGGTTTTGTGAGGGATGGTGCTGTGCACAATGATACTTTGACATTTAGATCAAGATTACAGGGCCACCGCCAATGCATAACCTTAAAAGGTGCATGATAATGCTGCTCAAATATACACTGTTCTTTTTCCATATGAACAGTAGGTTCATTCCATTAGAACATAAAATCATTAGACCCCTATTAGAATTTAAATGTTAGCATTTTTCTTTTTTAGCAAATTTGTACTTACAGTTAGCAATAGACATAGGTCATATGATAGTACTATTTATCACTTAGTAAGCAATAGCCACCACTCTGTTAATAGGGTAGATATTAACCACAGCTTGCCAACCGGAAAAGGTCACAGGTTAACTTCAGGACAATGAGAAGATGGTCCCGATCTGATAACCTGATACCAAAAGGAAGAAGCACGAGCTAATCACCTGAGACGTGCTAACGAAGGGAAAAAAAACTGGCTCTCCCTGTCCTTTTTGAATTATTGATTCAAGCTTGCTGATGTAATAAAAATAGTACCCAAAAACCCCCTGCAGAGAAAAATCTAAATAAAAGGCATTGTCTCATGATCTACTGTGCTCCAGCTGCAACACGCTGACAGCCCGCAGAGAGAGAACATGCATATTGATGCATTGAGGTCTCGGTCTGTGTTTGTTATTTTCGCCGACTCTCTCTCCGTTTTCGGGTACCCACCCCTCACTGAAGCTGGACTTCAGCACACATCCTCGTCAGCATTTTTTATTCTCTGTCTTTTTGATAAAATCCAGTTTCACTGAGATGAGATGATATCTCAATGTGGTTTTGATTTGCATTTCCCTGATTATCAGTGATTTTGAGCATTTTTTCATGTGCCTGTTGGCCATTTGCATATCTTCCTTTGAGAAATGTCTATTCAGCTCTTTTCCCTATTTTTTAATTGGGTTACTTGTTTTCTTACTGTGTAGTTGTTTAAATTCTTTGTATATTTGGATATTAATCTTTTGTCAGATGCATAGTTTGCAAATATCTTCTCCCATTACGTAGGTTGTCTTTTCGCTCTGTTAATTGTTTCTTTTGCTGTGCAGAAGCTTTTTATCTTGATATAATCCCATTTGTGGTTTTTTTTATTTTGTTGTTTGTGCTTTGGGGGTTTTATTCATAACATTTTTGCTCAGTCCTACATCCTGAAGTGATTCCCATATGTTTTTTTTTTATGAGTTTTATAATTCCAAGTCTTATATCTATTTTGAGTTGATTTTAGTATATGGCAAGAGGTACGGACCTAGTTTTATTCTTCTGCATATGGATGTCCAGAATTTCCAGCATCAGTTACTGAAGAGCCAGTCTTTTCCCCCGTGTATGTTCTTGTTGCCATTGTCAAAGAGCACCTGTCTGTATGTATGTGGGTTGATTTCTGGATTCTCTATTCTGTTCCATTGGTCAGAGTGTCTGTTTTTATGCAAGTACCATGTTGTTTTGGTTATTATAGCTTTGTAGTATAGTTTCAAGTAAGGACATGTTTCCTCTGGCTTTATTTTCTTTGCTCAGATTTGCTTTAGCTACTTGGGGTCTTTTGTTGTTCAATGTCAACATTAGGATTGTTTTTTCTATTTCTGTGTAGAATGTCATTGGTATTTTGATGGGGATTGCATTGAACCTATAGATTGCTTTGGGTGGTATGGACATTTTCACAATGTTAATTCTTCCAATCCAAGAGCATGGAATGTCTTTCCATATTTTTATGTCCTCTTTAATTTCTTTCAGCAGTGATTTGTAGTTCTCTTTGCAGAAATCTCTCATCTCCTTGGTTAAATTGATTCCTAGGTATTTCATTTTTTTTGGTGACTATTGAAAATGGGCTTACTTTCTTGATTTCTTTTTTTGCTAGTTTGTTATTGGAGTATAAAAACACTACTGGTTTTTGCACATTGATTTTGTGACCTGCAACTTTACTGAAATTGTTTATCAGCTCTGAGGTTTTTTTGGTAGCATCCTTAGGTTTTTCTACATATAGGATCATAATGAAGAAAATTTAAGTGAGCTAGTAGACTACCTTAAGTGCACAAATATTTGAATCATGGGTGTTCCAGAGGGGGAAGAGAAAGGAAAAGGCATTGAAAACACATTCAATGAAATAATAGCAGAAAACTTCCCAGGTTTTGGTAGAGGTATAGACTTCCAGATCCAAGAAGCTCAGAGGTCCTCCAACAGATTCAATCCAAAAATGTCCTCTTTGAGATATTGTAGTCAAACTGTTAGAAGTCAAAGACAAAGAGAGAATCCTAAAAACAGCAAGAGAAAAGTGTCAAGTCACCTATAAGGGAATCCCAGTCAGACTAACAACTGACTTCTCAACAGAAACTCTACAGGCCAGAAAAGATTGGAATGATATATTCCAAGAATCAGAAGAAAAAAACTGCCAGCCAAGAATACTTTACTCAGCATGGCTATCCTTCAGAAATGAAGGGGAAATAGTGTATTTCCCAGGCAAACAAAAGCTGCAAGAGTTCACTATCACATGGCCAGCTGTACAAGGAATCTTCAAGGGAGTCCTGTACTTGGAACCCCCAAAATGATAATCACTGCTATGAATACACTGTAAAGAACAAACACTACTGGTAGAGCAGGTATGCAAATGAGAAAGAGAAAGAAACTATGCCATACCACCTCAAAAATCAATGAAAACTGAAGACAAAAGATAAAAGGGAAAGAAAGAAATGAAAGATATTTAAATAAACCACAGGGAAAGCAATTAAATGTCAGGAGAATGACAATACCTCTCATTAACAACCCTAAATGTAAATAGATTAAATACCCCATCGAGAAGACACAGACTGACTGACTGGATTAAAAAGCTAGACCCAACTATATGCTGTCTTTAAGAGACTCACCTCACCTGTAAAGACTCACACATACGAATAGTGGAGGGATAGAAAAACATATGCCATGAAACCAAAAACGAGAAGGATTAGCTATTCTTACATCAGATAAAAAAGGCTTTAAACAAAAAACTATAAAAAGAGACAAAGAAGGCCATTATAAAATGATAAAGGGATCTATAAAGCAAGAAGACATAACAATCATAAATATATATGCACTTAATACCAGAGTACCCAGATATATAAAGCAAACACCGTTGGGTCTAAAGAAAGAGACAGACCCCAATACAATAATAGTTGAGTACCTGAACACTGCTCTGTCAGCACTGGACAGATCATCTAGGCAACAAGTCAACAGGTAATCAGAAGACTTAAATTGCACTTTAGACCAATTGGACTTGGCAGATATCTACAGAATATTTCATCCAACAACTACAGAATATACTTTCTTCTCATCAGCATGTGGGACATTCTCCAGGATAGACCACATGTTAGGTCGCAAATCAAGTCTCAACAAATTTTTAAAAATTGAAATCACATCAAGTATCTTTTCAGAACACAAACGATTAAAACTATAAATCAATAACAAGCAAAACTGTGAACTATACAAACACATGGAAATTAAACAACATGTCCCTGAATGACCCATGGGTCCAAGAAGAAATTAAACAGGAAATCAAAAAATTTCCTGAAGCTAATGAAAATAAACACACATCATACCAAAACCTATGATATACAGCAAAAGCAATACTAAGAGGTAAGTTTATTGTAATAAGTGCATACATCAAAAGAATATAAAGATTTCAAATAAACAATATAATACTACAATTCAATGAAATAGAAAAACAAGAACAATTCAACCCCCAAATTAGTAGACAGAAAGAAATAATTCAGATCAGAGAAGAACTAAATGAAATAAAGTCCCCAAATTTATACAAAAGATCATGAAATGAAAAATTGTTTTTTTGAGAAGATAGACAAAATAGGCAAACCATTAACAAGGCTAACTAAAAAAAGAAGACAGAAGACCCAAATAACAAAAATCAGAAATGAAAGAGGAGACATAACAACTGATAACACAGGAGTACAAAGAATTATTAGAGACTATTATAAACAACTATATGCTAACAAATTTGAAAACCTGGAGGAAATGGATAAATTTCTGGACACACATAAATTACCAAGACTGAACCAACAAGACATAGAAGACATGAGTAGACCAATAACAAGTAATGAGATTGGAGCAGTAATCAGCAGCCTCCCAACAAAGAAAAGTCCAGGACCTGATGGCTTTACTGCTGAATTCTGCCAAACCTTTTTTTTTTTTTTTCAGTTTTGTAATTTATTTATTTATTTATTTATTTTTAAATTTTATTTTGTCGATATACATTGGGGCTGATTATTGCTCCCCATCACCAAAACCTCCCTCCCTTCTCCCTCCCCCCTCCCCCCCAACAATGTCCTTTCTGTTTGCTTGTCATATCCACTTCAAGTAATTGTGGTTGTTATATCTTCTCCCCCCCCGGTTTTGTGTGTGTGTGAGTGTGTGTGAATTTATATATTAATTTTTAGCTCCCACCAATAAGTGAGAACATGTGGTATTTCTCTTTCTGCGCCTGACTCGTTTCACTTAATATAATTCTCTCAAGGTCCATCCATGTTGTTGCAAATGGCAGTATTTCATTCGTTTTTATAGCTGAGTAGTATTCCATTGTGTAGATGTACCACAATTTCCTTATCCACTCATCTGATGATGGACATTTGGGCTGGTTCCAACTCTTGGCTATTGTAAAGAGTGCTGTGATGAACATTGGGGAACAGGTATACCTTCGACTTGATGATTTCCATTCCTCTGGGTATATTCCCAACAGTGGGATAGCTGGGTCGTATGGTAGATCTATCTGCAATTGTTTGAGGAACCTCCATACCATTTCCCATAGAGGCTGCACCATTTTGCAGTCCCACCAACAGTGTATGAGAGTTCCTTTTTCTCCGCAACCTCACCAGCATTTATCGTTCATAGTCTTTTGGATTTTAGCCATCCTAACTGGGGTTAGATGATATCTCAATGTGGTTTTGATTTGCATTTCCCGGATGCTGAGTGATGTTGAGCATTTTTTCATATGTCTGTTGGCCATTTGTATATCTTCCTTAGAGAAATGCCTGCTTAGCTCTTTGGCCCATTTTTTAATTGGGTTGCTTGTTTTCTTCTTGTAAAGTTGTTTGAGTTCCTTATATATTCTGGATATTAATCCTTTGTCAGATGTATATTTTGCAAATATTTTCTCCCACTCTGTTGGTTGTCTTTTAACTCTTTTAATTGTTTCTTTTGCTGTGCAGAAGCTTTTTAGTTTGATATAATCCCATTTGTTTATTTTTCCTTTGGTTGCCCGTGCTTTTGGGGTCGTATTCATGAAGTCTGTGCCCAGTCCTATTTCCTGAAGTGTTTCTCCTATGTTTTCTTTAAGAAGTTTTATTGTTTCAGGGTGTATATTTAAATCCTTAATCCATTTTGAGTTGATTTTAGTATACGGTGAGAGGTATGGATCTAGTTTCATTCTCCTGCATATGGATATCCAGTTATCCCAGCACCATTTGCTGAAGAGGCAGTCCCTTCCCCAGTGAATAGGCTTGGTGCCTTTGTCAAAGATCAGATGGAAGTAAGTGTGTGGGTTGATTTCTGGATTCTCTATTCTATTCCATTGGTCAGTGTGTCTGTTTTTATGCCAGTACCATACTGTTTTGGTTATTATAGCTTTGTAGTATAGCTTAAAGTCAGGTAGTGTTATGCCTCCAGCTTTATTTTTTTTGCTCAGCATTGCTTTGGCTACGCGTGGTCTTTTATTGTTCCATATAAATGTCTGGATAGTTTTTCCATTTCTGAGAAAAATGTCTTTGGAATTTTGATGGGGATTGCATTGAATTTGTATATCACTTTGGGTAGTATGGTCATTTTCACTATGTTGATTCTTCCAATCCAAGAGCATGGGATATCTTTCCATCTTCTTGTATCCTCTCTAATTTCTCTCAGAAGTGGTTTGTAGTTCTCATTATAGAGATTTGTCACCTCCTTGGTTAACTCAATTCCTAAGTATTTTATTTTTTTGGTGGCTATTGTAAATGGGCAGGCTTTCTTGATTTCTCCTTCTGCATGTTCACTATTGGAGAAAAGAAATGCTACTGATTTTTGTGTGTTGATTTTGTATCCTGCTACTGTGCTGAAATCATTTATCAATTCCAACAGTTTTTTTGTAGAGGTTTTAGGCTCTTCGATATATAGGATCATGTCATCTGCAAAGAGGGACAGTTTGACTTCCTCTTTTCCAATCTGGATGCCCTTTATTTCCTTCTCTTCTCTGATTGCTCTGGCTAGTACTTCCAACACTATGTTGAATAGGAGTGGTGAGAGTGGGCATCCTTGTCTAGTTCCTGTTCTTAAAGGAAAAGCTTTCAGCTTTTCCCCATTCAGGATGATATTGGCAGTGGGTTTGGCATATATGGCTTTAATTATGTTGAGATACTTTCCCTCTACACCTAACTTATAGAGGGTCTTTGTCATGAATGAGTGCTGAACTTTATCAAATGCTTTTTCAGCATCTATAGAGATGATCATATGGTCCTTGTGTTTGAGTTTGTTAATATGGTGTATCACATTTATTGATTTGCGTATGTTGAACCAACCTTGCATCCCTGGGATGAATCCCACTTGATCGTGATGAATAATTTTACGTATGTGTTGCTGTATTCTGTTTGCTAGTATTTTAATGAGGATTTTTGCATCTATATTCATCAAGGATATCGGCCTGTAGTTTTCTTTTTTGGTTATATCTTTACCTGGTTTTGGTATCAGGATGATGTTTGCTTCATAGAATGAGTTTCGGAGATTTGCGTCCGTTTCAATCTTTTGGAATAGGTTGTAAAGAATCAGTGTCAATTCCTTTTTGAATGTTTGGTAAAATTCTGCTGTGAATCCATCTGGTCCTGGGCTTTTCTTTGTTGGGAGCCTTCTGATAACAGCTTCAATCTCCTTTATTATTATTGGTCTGTTCAAATTTTCTACGTCTTCATGGCTCAGTTTTGGGAGCTTGTGTGTGTCCAGAAATTTATCCATTTCCTCCAGATTTTCAAATTTGTTGGCGTATAGTTGTTTATAGTAGTCTCGAATGATTCCTTGTATTTCAGATGAATCAGTTGTAATATCGCCTTTTTCATTTCTAATTTTTGTTATTTGAGTCTTCTCTCTTCTTTTTTTTGTTAGCCATGCTAATGGTTTGTCAATTTTATTTATCTTTTCAAAAAACCAACTTTTTGATTCATTGATCTTTTGAATTGATTTTTGGTTTCAATTTCATTCAGTTCTGCTCTGATCTTAATGATTTCTTTCCGTCTGCTAACTTTAGGTTTGGATTGTTCTTGTTTTTCTAGTACTTTAAGGTGAAGTGTTAGGTTGTTCACTTGCCATCTTTCCATTCTTCTGAAGTGAGCGTTTAATGCAATAAATTTCCGCTCAATACTGCTTTTGCTGTATCCCACAGGTTTTGGTATGATGTATCATTGTTTTCATTAGTTTCAATAAATTTTTTGATTTCCTGCTTGATTTCTTCTTGGACCCATATGTCATTAAGTAGAATGCTGTTTAATTTCCATGTGTTTGTATAGTTTCCAGAGTTTCATTTGTTATTAATTTCTAGTTTTAATCCATTGTGGTCTGAGAAGATACATGGGATAATTCCAATTTTTTTGAATTTATTGAGACTTGATTTGTGACCTAATATGTGATCTATCCTGGAGAATGATCCATGTGCTGATGAGAAGAATGAATATTCTGAGGTTGTTGGATGGAATGTTCTGTAGATATCTGCCACTTCCAATTGGTCTAGAGTCTTGTTTAGATCTTGTGTTTCTCTACTGATTCTTTGCCTAGATGATCTGTCTAATATTGACAGTGGGGTGTTCAGGTCCCCTGCTATTATGGTATTAGTGTCTATTTCCTTCTTTAAGTCTAATAGAGTTTGTTTATAAATCTGGCTGCTCCAACATTGGGTGCATACATATTTATGATTGTTATGTCTTCTTGATGCATCAGTCCTTTTATCATTAAGTAGTGTCCCTCATTGTCTCTTTTTATGGTTTTTAGTTTAAAGTCTATTTTGTCAGATATAAGAATAGCCACTCCAGCTCGTTTTTCTTTTCTGTTTGCATGGTAAATCTTTTTCCATCCTTTCACTCTTAGTCTGTGTGAATCTTTATGGGTGAGGTGGGTCTCTTGTAGGCAGCATATATTTGGGTCCTCCTTTTTGATCCAGTCAGCCAGTCTGTGACTTTTGATTGGGGAATTTAAGCCTTTTACATTAAGAGTTGTTATTGAAAGGTGTTGATTTATTCCTAGCATTTTATTGGTTGTTTGGTTGTCTTAGGTGTCTTTTGTCCCTTGCTTTCTGATTTACTGTTTGGTTTCTGTGTTTGTTGGTTCCTTAGGTTGTAGATAGCGTTTTTGTTTGCTTGTTTTCTCTTCATGAATGCCATTTTTATTATACTAGTGGGTATTGATTTTTCTTGGGTTTTTATGGCAGTGGTAGTTATTTTTCAGGAACCAAACCCAGTACACCCTTGAGGATTTCTTATAAGGGTGGTCGTGTGGTAGTGAACTCCTGCAGTTTTTGTTTGAGAAATATACTACTTGCCCTTCATTTCGGAAGGATAGCCTTGCAGGGTCGAGTATTCTTGGCTGGCAATCTTTGCCTTTTAGTATTTTGAAAATATCATCCCATTCCTTTCTAGCTTTTAGGGTTTGTGATGAAAAGTCTGATGTTAGCCTGATTGGGGCTCCCTTATAGGTGACTTGACGCTTCTCTCTTGCAGCTTTTAGGATTCTCTCTTTGTCTCTGAGTTTTGCCAATTTGACTATAACATGTCTTGGAGAAGGCCTTTTTGGGTTGAATACGTTTGGAGATCGTTGAGCTTCCTGGATCTGAAGATCTGTGATTTTTCCGATACCTGGGAAGTTTTCTGCCACTATTTTGTTGAATATGTTTTCAATGGAATCTCCATTTTCCTCCCCTTCTGGAATACCCATGACTCGGATATTTGAGCGCTTGAGGTTGTCTGATATCTCTCTCAGATTTTCTTCAATGTCCTTGATTCTTTTTTCTTTCTTTTTGTCTGCTTGTGTTATTTCAAACAGCCCATCTTCAAGTTCAGAGGTTCTCTCTTCAACTTCGACAAGCCTGCTGGTTAAACTCTCCGTTGTGTTTTTCATTTTGCTGAATAACTTCTTCAGTTCAGCAAGTTCTGTTACATTTTTTTTCAGGACATTGATTTCCTTGTACATTTCCTCTTTCAGATCCTGTATACTTTTCCTCATTTCATCATGATGTCTAGCTGAGTTTTCTTGTATCTCATTCAGTTTCCTTAGAATTATCACTCGAAATTCCTTGTCAGTCATTTCAAGGGCTTCTTGTTCTATAGGATCTAGAGTTTGAGATTTATTAACTTTTGGTGGTGTACTTTCTTGATTTTTTGTATTTCTGGTATCTTTTTTTTGGTGTTTATTCATTGTGGCAGGGGGTTTCACAGTCCACCGGTTTGAGACTAGTGACTAACTAGGATGTTGCTGTGGTTGCCAATTTCATATGGCTCCCTCCGTGACTGCTCAGTTAGCCTCTAGTACCTTGTGTGTGTGGTTGTCTTGGGTCTTGGGCTTCTCTGGGGAGCCACCTTTCTGGTCAGCTTGGACTCTGCTGGGCTGGTGGATCACGTACCACAGGGTGTGTGATCTCTGTTGAGCTTTCACTTCCTGTGCAGGACTTCTCCCTGTTCCATGTCCTCTGGCCCAGGCTGTTGGATCGTGCAGTGGCGACCCCACAGGGTGTGTGGTTTCTGTTGAGTCTCCGCCTCCCTGGCCGCACGTCTCCCCACTCTGTGCGCACTGTGCTGGGCTGGAGCATGTCTTCTGCAACCCTCGTCTGTCAGCTGGGCCTTCAAGACCTTGCTCGGCACCGCCTTGCCCAGGAAGTCTGCCAGGTTCCTGGTAGGCACAGACGACCGGTCACTCTGGGTACCTTTGTAGTACTGTGTAGGTCCTTCTCGGGACTTGTTCACCTTTGTATTTCCCCGGCATAGACCGAATCTAGCGCCCACCTGCAGCCAGCTCTCCGGCAGGTTCAAGCGGACCTGGTAACTCTCCTACCACACTATTCCCAACCAGAAATTGGTTAGGGTTTTTCCCAAACTGATGGCCGCAGAGATGGTATCTGCCTCCCAGTAACAGGAAGTTTACCGGGGCCGGAGTCCAGGGTGTGGTGGAGTGACAGTCGGCCCGC
This sequence comes from Cynocephalus volans, assembly GCF_027409185.1. Classification (NCBI taxonomy): domain Eukaryota; kingdom Metazoa; phylum Chordata; class Mammalia; order Dermoptera; family Cynocephalidae; genus Cynocephalus; species Cynocephalus volans. The sequence continues at coordinate 69,770,011 of NC_084466.1, forward strand.
CCGTACTTCCTTGCCCTCCCCACACTGGCCGGAGACGCCCCACGCCACCAGCCCTGCCAGAGAACCGCGGAGGGAGTGGGAGGGGAGGCCGGCCCTCAGGCTGCGGAAAGCCCCGCGCCGGGCCAAGCAAGTGGGAAGGCTCAGTGACGGCCGAGCCGGGCGGAGCTGCCAGCACCTGGGAAAACGGAGGCAGCCCCGGGGTGGTGAGTGAACCGGTGATGCAGGCGGGAGCCGGGTGGGCGTCAGCCCCCCGAACAGGGCTTGGCCAGGGGTCACTCACAGTGCTGTGCCAGGTCGGTTGCTCACTCTGTGCCTCTGGTTTGTCGCCTTCCCCGTTCTCGGCCGCTGCCGCCTCAGGCTGTTCAGTCACAGCGCGGCTCGCGCGCTCCCAGGAATCTTCTTTAATGCCGGCCTGAAACCTCGTATCCTGAATAGGGCAGTTGGCCGCCTTCAGCGCAGCCCCCAGCCTCTGGGATCCTTTCTGCATCCACAGCAGCCCTGGCGCCGTGTTCCCTGTTTCGAGACTCACTTTTGCAGCTCAGAAACAGTTCTTTTCCTGCTCCACACTTCAAAGCTGTTGCCTGTAAGTGAGGCAGCCTCTCCTGCCGGGGGCAAAGTGGCGTTGAGCCCCCATGACCGGCCAGCAGCTGCGGTCTTCCCTTAAGAGATGGCCAGAGGAAGGTCCACAAGTTTCCTGGCTGCCTGAGGCCCAGTGGCCGCCTTTTCCACCTCACCTACTCCGCGCCAGCCGCCGCAGCCACCGCCATCTTTAAACCCGCCCTGCCAAACCTTTAAAGAAGAATTAATACCAATTCTCTTCAAAGTATTCCAAAAAATTGAAACAGAGGCCACTCTCCCAAACTCATTCTATGAGGCCAGCATCACCCTGATACCAAAACCAGTCAAAGATACAACAAGAAAAGAAAAATACAGGCCAATATCTCTGATGAACATAGATGCAAAAATCCTCAACAAAATATGAATAATCAGAATACAGCAACACATCAAAAAAATAATACACCATGATCAAGTGTGATTCATCCCAGAGATCCAAGGATGGTTCAACATACACATGGGATATATCGCATCAACCTAATCAAGGACAAAATCATATGATTATCTCAATAGATGCAGAAAAAGCATTTGACAAAATTCAACATCTCTTCATGATAACAGCTCTTCACAATTAGGGATAGAAGGAAAGTATCTCAGCACAATAAAAGCCATGTATGACAAACCCACTGCCAATATCATCCCGAATGGGGAAAAGCTAAAGCTTTTTCCTTAGGAAAAGGAAAAAGACAAGGGTGCCCACTCTTGCCACTCTTATTTGACAACTGGAAATTGCAAATACTAGCCAGAGCAATCAGACCAGAGGAGGAAATAAAGGGTATCCAGATTGGAAAAGAGTTTGCTATTTGGGAAATTCACTTTCAACAGAATCCATGACAATACAGAATGTCTTTGGTACTGTTTTCTAAAGCCTTCTTATTGTAGTATCTGCACATACCCATGTCTCTCTTTTTTGGATCTAGTTGGCTAAAAGAGGAACAGGTCAAAAGGTGAATGTTTCTTACTCCTAATTCGTTGTTCTTCCTTAATTAGTAGCAATGAAAAACCTTAGGAAAGTTTGAGAATTTGTGTATGACAGACACTCTACTAGAGTTGGCAAAGAGAAGAGAGATTCCTATTTGGAACAAACAGGAGATAGCAGTGGACAGTGAATAGAAGAGCCCTCACCAGAAAAGAGGGAAACCAGTAGATCCTTGATCTGTCTATCACCCTCCAAAACTCTGCCACCATGTGAAACTGGTGTCCCAAACCCAAATCATATTAAATGAAGCCCTGCTTCAGGTCTGCAGTTACTTGACCCTATCTGAGGAGCAAGAAAGATATCCATGATTGCTTAAAGGTTATTAGGTTGTGTTGGGACTTGAGAAAGTGAAAAATAATAAAGGTAAACAAGACGGCTACCTACAAACTGAAGTTGAATTTGAAGTAAATTTAACCAGAAGTGGTGTTATAATTGTAGATTAGGGTCAAGAGTAAAGAAATCTATGTAAACTTGATTCATTAAGTTTTTTTCACAGGCCTAAGATTTTCATTACAAACACATAAAGCTTCATTTCTAGGGAAAAGTTAAGTACCAGGTTTCAAGTAACTTTTTAATATGTTAACTTTTTAGGGCAGCTATATTATGAATTGTAGCATAATTATAGCTAATTTGTGTTAAAAAAAATAAGTCCAGGGGAGACATTTGGAGTTTTACTATGTTCATTTTTAATCCTTTAACTATAACCCAAGTAAACTGAAAATAGTAACCTGTGGCAGAGCAATTAATAATGGGTGAAATATAAATATTTGTAGAGAGGAGGGGGGATATTGAGATTTGTGAAATTCATTCACAAATAAAGTAATAAAGAATTGCAGTATTAAAAAACTGCCCATCAGTCTTGATTCACTAGGCTGTTTTGTGAGACCCTACACCATCCTTCATCATATAAGGCTTAATTTTAGGTAAAATTCATATACAAGATTCCAAATAACTAACTGACATATATGTTTTTAGAGTTCAATTAGTTTATGAATTGTAGAGCAGTTGTACCTAATTTCAACCAAAAAATAAGTCTCTCAAGTCACTTGGCTCTTTTATGTACATTTTTACTTCTTAGCACTGACCTGAATAAAATGACATCAGTGGTCTTTGACTACTTTGTGTCTTTCGTATATATCACCTTTCAATGATGATGTCATCAAAGGTTACTGATGTCATTTTATAAAAGGATATGTAGGATATACTCATATAAATAGGATATATAAAGGATATGTGTGTATGTATGTGTGAAGGAGAAGAAGAGAGAAGAGAAGAGTTTGCAAAATCCAGTCTTGGAAGTATTCATTGGAATAGTGTTTTCTGGACAATTATTCTAAAATTTTTTCTAAAAAGTTATGTCTTCCAGTGAGCTAAGTTATATTTACTATTACCTTTAGATTCAGGGAATTCTTGTTCAAATAAATTTTTCACATCACTATTCCATGCAGTAAATCTCTAATGATATATTTTTGCATCTGTTGGCAGTTAAAGTATATTGGGACAACTTGCCAGGCTCTGTGATGGTGTTGATGACATTGACTATTTTTACTTACATGAGTAAGTCAGATTGAAGTTTGGAGAGAGGAAGCCATTGATGGATCTCTTATCTTTGGGAAGACAGGGCTTGTGCTGAGGCAGGAAGGAAAATGAACTATGGAAAGATAAAATGTATGGAAGGGAGGGTACACAATAATGACTCATTGAATTTGCAGACAAGTACCACGCCAGTGCCTCAGGGCCTGCTCAGTGACCCAGGGCATGGAGAAGGGGACTGGGCCACCCCCCACAACCAGACACACCACGCCAGCACCTTGGGGCCTGCCTGGGGACCTGGGGCATGGAGAAGGGGACTGGACCTTCCTACCACAACCAGGCACATTGTGCCAGCACCTCAGGGCCCACCTGGGGACCCAAGGCATGAAAAAGAGGACCAGACCATCCTCCCACAACCAGGCACACCACGCCAGTGCCTCAGGGCCCACTTGGGGACCTGAGGCATGGAGAAGGGGACTGGACGCCTTCCCACAACCAGGCACACTGCGCCAGCACCTGGGGCCTGCCTGCTGACCCGAGGCATGGAGCTGGGGAGTTGACCCCCCCTCCCACAACCAGGCATATTGTGCCAGCACCAAGGAGCATGCCAAAAACATCACCTCCATGTGGGTGGCCCACCACAGCCACCACAGTAACCATGGCTGCCACGAAAGCAGCTAGGCAGCACAACCATCACGCAGATGGTCCACCAACCAATGGAGTGCATTCACACAAGGAGAGTCACCAGCAGAGATAAAGAAAAGAAGAGGATGTCTCTCTCCACAAAGCCCATTCCAGAGTGACAGAAGCAGCATCTGCTCTATGATAATACTGGAAGATCTGATCACACCTCTCAGCATTGGACAGATCATCTAGGCAACAAATTAACAGAGTAACCATTATTCTTTCAGAAGGAGCAAAGAAATGTAGGGTAATTGAGCGGGGGAGGGAATGTGGGAAGGCGAGAGATTGGACAAGGGACATAAAGAATAATTATGATTTGTAACAATATATATGCTAGTAATATTGGCTTGATCAACATATTTCAATGTTGAACCTCCAAAATATGTCTAATCAGTTTTGATTCAATAAATAATTTTTTTAAAATTAAATAAAATGAATTTGCAGACAAGTACTATATTTGAAAAAAATATTTTTATCTATTCACAAATGAAAGTTTTTGTAGTTTGAAAATGTAAAATTATTCTCCGTAAACTAATTTTATTACTAAATTAATTCTTTTATTGAAACATAATTGATTATACCTATTTGTGGGGAAAAGATTTCAGTATCAATACCTGTGTACAGTATGCAATGCTAAAATCAGGATGATTAGTATATTCATCATTACAAAACATAATCATTCTTTGTGTCCATTAACCAATTTATCTCTAGTGCCTCCTCCCCCTTTCCCACATCTAGTAACCACAGTTCTGGTCTCTCCTTTTGAAAATTCAGTGCTTTACTGAGATTGTTGCATTTTTCTTTCTTTCCTTTTTTAATTGTTTATTTTTTTTTAGCTCCCACTTATCAGTGAAAACATGCAGTCTTTTTCTTTCTGTGCCTGGCTTATTTATTTAACATTATTTTCTAAAAGCTCATATCTGTTGCTGCAAATGACGGAATTTTGTTCTTTTTTTATAGCTGAGTAGTATTCTGTTATGTCTATATACCACATTTTCCTTATCCAGTCATTAGTCAAGGTACATTTAGGTGGGTTCCAACTCTTGGCTATTGTAAATAGAGCTTTGGTAAACACGGCAGTGCAGGTATCCCTTCCAGTGGGATTGCTGGATCACATGGCAATTCTATCTGTAGTTGATTGAAAAACCTCCATACTGTATTCCATAATGGCTGCACTAATTACCATTCCTACCAACAGTGTAGGAGGGTTCCCTTTCTCTGCATCCTCACCAGCATTTGTTACTCTCTGTCTTTTTGATAATAGCCTAACTGAGGTGAGATGATATCTCACAGTGGTTTTGACTTGTATTTCCCTAATGCTTAGTGACGTTGAGCATTTTTTCATGGATCTGTTGGCCATCTGTATGTCTTCCTTTGAGAAATGTCTGTTCAGCTCCTTTGCCCATTTTTTAACTAAATGATTTGTTTTTTCATTGTTAAGTTGTTTGAGTTCCTTTATATTCTGGATATTAATCCCTAGTCAGATGCATAGTTTGCAAATACTTTCTCCCATTCTGTAGCTTTCCTTTTCACTCTGTTGATTATTTCCTTTCCTGTGCAGGAGCTTTTTATATTTATATTTTTATTTATTTATTTTTTGTCATGTTTTGTGACCGGTAAGGGGATTGCAACCCTTGGCTTGGTGTCGCCCACACCACACTCAGCCAGTGAATGCACCAGCCATCCCTATATAGGATCCGAACCCGCGGCGGGAGCGCTGCTGTGCTCCCAGCACCTGCACTCTCCTGAGTGAGCCACGGGTTCAGCCCTGCAGGAGCTTTTTAATTTGATATAGTCCCATTTGTTTTTCCTTTTGTTGCTTGTGCTTGTGGGGTCTTATTCATAAAGTCTTTGCTTAGTCCTGTATCCTGAAGTGTTTCCCCTACATTTTTTTCTAGGAGTTTTATAGTTTCGGGTATTATATTTAAGCCTTTAGTCCATTTCATGTTGCTTTTGGTATATGGTGAGAGGTACGGGTCTAGTTTCTTCCTTCTACACGTGTATATCCAGTTTTCCCTGCACCATTTATTGAAGAGACTGCCTTTTCTCCAATGTACAGTCTTGGTGCCTTCACTGAAGATCAGTTGGCTATATATGTGGATTGATTTCTGGGTTCTCTATTCTGTTCCATTGGTCCAAGAGTCTGTGTTTTTGTAGTCTGTTTTGTTTTTATCTGTTCCATTGATCCATGAGTCTGTTTTCATTACTATAGTTTTGTAGTATAATTTGAAGTCAGGTAGTGTGATGCCTCTGGCTTTATTATTATTTTTTTGCTCAGGATTGATTTGATTTGGCTGTTCAGTGTCTCTTGTTCCATATGAATGCTAGGATTGTCTTTTGTATTTCTATGAAGAATGTCATTGGTAATTTGATGGGGATTGCATTGACTCTGTAGATTGCTTTTGACATTTTCACAACATTAACTGTTCCAATCCATGAGCATGGAATGGCCTTCCATCTTATTGTGTTTTCTTTAATTTCTTTCAGAAGTAATTTGTAGTTTTCATCATAGAGGTCTTTCACCTCCTTCTTTAAATTTATTCCTGGGTGTTTTATTTTTTTGATGACTATTGTAAATGGACTTGCTTTCTTGATTTCTTTTTCAGCTAGTTCATTATTGAAGTATAAAAGTGCTACTGATTTTTGTGTGTTAATTTTGTGTCCTGCAACTTTATTGAATTCATTTATCAGCTCTAAGAATTTTTTGGTAGTGTGTTTAGGTTTTTCTTTCTTTCTGTTTTATTTCATAAATGTTAAGTGTTATTTATGCTTACATTTTCAAATACAGATGTTTATTTTTCAAATTTTTTCTTTATTTTTTAGTTCAGAATTAATTCAGTTCACTTATATGAAGCAGCTAAAAATGCAACACATATCTATGTAACTGAAATTCTGATTTTAGATATGAATATTAAAAACTCATTGATTAGCTAAATTAAAGCAATGATTTAGAAACATCAGTATAAGACTTATGTACAAGATAATGATATAGCATTCCCAGTTCAGGATTCAGTTTACCCCAGTTAAATGAAGCACCTGAAAGTGCATCTTTTATCTACCTTTCAGAAATTTTGATTTATTTAATTATTTTTTGTTAAAAGGGAAATTTTAGTGTAAATGTACACATTAATACAAAAGGAAGGTCTCAAGTCAGCAATCACCTTTGCACCTTAAGAAACTAGAAAATGAAGAGCAAACTAAGCCCAGACCTAGCAAAGGATGTAAATAATAAAAATTAGAGCATAGATAGAAGAAAGAGTAAGTAGAAAAAAATAATAGAGACAATCAATGACACCAAAAGATGATACTTTGATGAGATCCACATAAATTGACAAAACGTTACCTAGATGGACCAAGAAAAAAGAGAGAAGACTCAAATAACTAAAATCACAAATGAAATAGTTTCGGGTATTATATTACAACCAAACTTACAGAAATCAGAAGGGTTATAAGAATATGGGTTATAATTATATGAATAATTGTAGGTCAATGAATTATATTGTCTAGATAAAATGAATAAATTCCTAGAAACATACCAGCTACCAAGACTGAACTTTGAAAAAACAGAGAGTTTGAACAGAACTATAGCTAGTATGATGAGTGATTATTGTTTTTTGGATACCTGATGCAAGACTCCCTTGAGGATTTCATGCAGGGCTGGTTGTGTAGTAGTGAACTCCTGCAGTTTTTGTTTGTCTGGAAAATACAGTATTTCTCCTTCATTTCTAAAGGATAGCCTTGCTAGCTATAGTATTCTTGGATGGCAGTTTTTTTCTTTTAGTATTTTGAATATATCATCCCATTTTCTTCTGGCCTGTAGAGTTTCTGTTGGGAAGTCCACTGTTACTCTGATAGGGACTCCCTTATAGATGATTTCCTGCTTTTCTCTTTCTCTTTTGAAGATTCTCTCTTTGTCTTTGAGCTTTGCCAGTTTGAGTATAACGTGTCTTGGAGAGGATCTTTTTTGATCGAATCTGTTTGGGGATCTTTGAGCCTCCTTAATCTGAAGGTCCGTGTCTCTCCATATATCTGGGAATTTTTCCTTTATTATTTCATTGAACAGGTTTTTCCATGCCTATTCCTTTCTCCTCCCCTTCTGGAGCACCAGTGATTCAAATGTTTGTGTGCTTAAGGCTGTCTGCTAGTTCTCTTAGATTTTCTTTATTTTTTGAAATCCTTTTTGCCTTTTTTTGGTCACCTTTTGTTATTTCAAAAAGGCCATCTTCAAGATCATAAATTCTTCCTTCTGCTTGTTCTAGCCTGCTGCTTAAGCTATCAGTTGTGTTTTTTATTTCATTGAGTGAATCTTTCACTTCCATGAGTTCTGCTGCATTCTTTTTTAAGTTATTAATCTCTTTGTAAATTTCCTCCTTCATATGCTGGATTTTTTTTCTCATTTCATTTTGTTGTCTAATTGAGTCTTCTTGTATCACATTGAGTTTCCTTATAATTGTTGCTTGGAAATTCTTTTCACTCATTCCAAGGGTTTCCTGCTGTATGGGGTCTGATAGTTGAGAATCACTGTCGTCTTTTGGTGGTGTCATATTTTCTTGGATTTTTATATTTCTAGTATCTCTATGTTGATGTGTGGTCATCTGGTAGAGCAGTTGCTTCTTTTGTTACTTTGGAGTGGGCTTTGAGGAAAAAAACATCCTCTTCTTTTTCTCGTCTCTGTTGGTGATTCTCCTTTTGTCAATGCAGTCAGGTGTCTGGTGGGCCACCTGCACAGCAGCTGTGGATACTACTGTGGTGTTGAGCCACTTTTGCAGCACTGTGGTAGTGGCAGTGGCTGTAGTGGTCCCCCACATGAAAGTGGTGGTTTAGGTGTGTTCCTTCCCTTCTTCTGGGCAGGGGATGCTGCCTTCAGCTCCTGCCATAGGACTCTGGGCATGCTCTGCTGCTTGCCAGGTTCTGAGTGGAGTGGAGGTTCTACCCTCAGCTCCTGCCTTAGGACCCCAGGTTTGCTGTACTGCTTTCCTGCTTCCAGACGGAGGGGACTTCCTTAGGCTCCTGCCTTAGGATGCTGGGCATGCTCTGCTGCTTCTCTTTATGTTTTTCTACGTATAGGATCATGTCATCTGCAAACAGAGACAACTTGACTTTTTGTTTTCCAATTTGGATGCTTTTTATTTCTTTCTCTTGCTTAATTGCTCTGGCTACTGCTTCCAGTACTATGTTAAATAAGAGTGGTGAGAGTGGGCATACTTCTCTTGTTCCTGTCCTTAAAGGGAAGGCTTTCAGCTTTTCCCCATTCAGGATGATGTTGGTGGTGGGTTGTACATAGGTTTTATTGTGTTGAGATATCTTCCTTCTATACCTAATTTGGTAAGAGTCTTTATAATGAAGGGATGTTGAATTTTGTCAAATGCTTTTTTTGTGTCTTTTGAGGTAATCATATGTTTTTTTGGTCTTTGATTTTGTTGATATGATACATCACATTTATTGACTTGCATATACTGCACCATCCTGGCATTCTTGGGATGAATCAAACTTGATCATGATGTAATATTGTTGATGCACTGTCATATTCTGTTTGCAAACATTTTGTTGAGGATTTTTGTGTCTGTGTTCATCAAGGGTATAGGCCTGTAGTTTTTTGTTGTTGTATCTTTGTCTGGTTTTGGTATCAGAGTGATGCTGGCCTCATAGAATGAGTTTGGGTGAGGGCCTTTGTTTAAATTGTTTGGAATAGTTTGAAGAGAATTGGTATTACTTCCTCTTTAAAGGCTTGGTAGAATTCAGTAGTAAAGTCATCTGGTCCTGGACTTTGTTGGGAGGCTGCTGATTATTGCTCCAATCTCCTTGCTTGTTGTTGGTCTGTTCAGGTTTTCTATGTCTCCTTGGTTCAGTCTTGGTAGTTTGTATGCGTCCACAAATGTGTCCATTTCCTCCAGGTTTTCAAATTTATTGGTGTATGGTTGTTTATAATAGTCTCTAGTGATTCTTTGTATTTATGTGGTATCAGTTGTAATGTCTCCTTTTTTGTTTCTGATCTTTGTTATTTAAGTCTTCTCTGTTTTTTGGTTTTTTAAAATTAGTCTACCCAATGAGTTTTCTATTTTGTTTATCTTCTTAAAAATCAACTCTTTGTTTCATTGATCCTTTGTATCATATTTTGGGTCTCTTTTTCATTTAGTTCTGTTCTGATCTTTATTTCTGTCTATTAATTTTGGGTTTGGATTGCTCTTGTTTTTGTAGTCCTTTGAGGTGTATTGTTAGGTTGTTTATTTGAAGTCTTTCTATTCTTTCGAATAAGCATTTATTGAAATAAACTTACCTCTTCATATTGTTTTTTCAGTATCCCACAGATTTTAGTATGATGGATCTTTATTTTCATTAGTTTCAAGACATTTTTTGATTTCCTATTTTATTTCTTCTTTGACCTATAGGTTGTTCAGGAGCATGTTGTTTAATCCTCATGTGTTTTTATAGTTTCTGTTGTTTCATTTGTTATAGATTTTTAGTTTAATCTGTTGTGGTCTATGAAGATACTTGAAATGATTTAAGTTTTTCAAAAATTTGTTGAGCCTTATTTGTGACATATTGTGGTCTATCTTAGAGAATATTCCATGTGCTGAAGAGAAGAAATCATATTCTGCAGTTGTTGGATGAAATGTTCTGTAGATGTCTGCCAAATCCAGTTGGTGTAAAGTGTAGCTAAATCCTGTGTTTCTCTGTTGAATTGCCTAGATGATATGTCCAATGTTGAGGGAGGGGTGTTAAGGTCTCCTACTATTATTGTATTGGAGTCTATCTCTCTTTTTATATTAAGTAGTGTTTGCTTTATATATCTGAGTGCTCCATTGTTGGGTGCATATAAATTTTTGATTGTTAGGTCTTCTTTTTGGATAGATCCCTGTATCATTTTATGATGGCATTCTTGTCTCTTTTCATGGTTTTTAGTTTAAAGTCTGTTTTATCCAATATAAGAATAGCTATGTCTGTTTTTGGTTCCCATTTGCATGATATATGTTTTTCCATCCCTTCACTATCAATCTGTGTGAGTCTTTACAGGTGAGCTAAGTTTCTTATAGGTGGCATAAAATTGGGTCTGGCTTTTTAATACAATCATCCAGTCTATATCTTTTGAGTGGGAAATTCAGTCCATTTACATTTAGGGTTTTTATTAAAAGGTATTGTCTTACTCTGGCACTTAATTGATTTTTGTTGGTTCTTTTAAATATCTTTTGTTCCTTTCTTTCCTTTTTATTATTTGTCTTTAGTGTTCATTTGTTTTTTGAGGTGGTGAGATATAGTTTCTTTCTCTTTCTTGTTTGCATATCTGCTCTACCAGTTGGTTTTGTTCTTTCTCATGTATTCTTAGTGTTGATTTTCATTTTGGGTGTTCTAGATTCAGGACTTCCTTGAGGATTTGCTGTAGGACTGGCTGCATGGTAGTGAACACCTACTATTCTTCATTTCTGAAGGACAGCTTTGTTGGATATAGTATGCTTACTGGCACATCCCTTTGTCTTCTGGACTGTAGGGTTGCTGCTGAGAAATCTGCTGTTAGTCTGATGGGAACTCCCCTATAGGTGACCTAATACTTTTCTCTTGCTGTTTTTAGGATTCTATCTTTATCTTTGGCTTTTGCCTGTTTGACTGTAATGTGTCTTGGAGAGGACCTTTTTGGATTGAATCCATTTGGGGATCTTTGGAATAGGATTTTGGTGCCTATTCCTTTCTCCTCTTCTTCCAGAATACCCATGATTCAGATGTTTGTGTGCTTAAGGTTGTCTGATGGGTCTTGTATATTTTCTCTGTTTTCTTAAATTCTTTTTTCTTTTCCTTTTTTTATCTACCTGGCTTATTTGGAAAAGACTGTCTTCAACGTAAGAAATTCTTTCTTCTGCTTGCTCTAGCCTGCTGCTTAAGCTCTCAATTCTGTTTTTTATTTCATTGAATGAATCCTTCAGTTTTAGGAGTTCTGCCACATTCTTTTACATGGTACCTATGTCTTTGTAAATCTTCTCCTTATCTTGGATAGTTTTTCTCATTTTGTTGTGTTGCCTGCGTCTTCTTGTATCTCACTGAGTGTCCTTAAGATTGTTGCTTGGAATTCATTTTCAGTCGTTTCAATAGTTTTGTACCGTACGGGGTCTGGTATTTGAGAATTATTATATTCCTTTGGTGGTGTCATATTTTCTTGGGGTTTTTTCCCTTCCTCATTTCTAGTAACCCTACATTGATGTCTGGTCATTTAGTGGAGAAGTTTCTTCTTCTGTTTATTCTAGAGTGGCTTTTGAGGAGAGAGACTCCCTCCTAATGTAGTCTCCATGTGGTTACTTTGGCAGTATTCAATGTCAGAGTTGCATGTGAGTGCCTCTGTGGTCTAGGCACTGGGGCACTTAGTGGTTCCTTGCTGAGGTTATTGACACTCTGTTGGGTTGCTGTGGATATGGGCAAGATCTTCAGTTATCGGGAGAAGTGCCTGGGTGCCCACAAAATTTCTTTCTTAATGGAGGAATGCAGACTTCTACTTATTATTCAGTAGTGGTCCTTAGTCATTATTCCTGGATATCTTCTGATACCCAGTTTTGTAGATTTTGTCTATGAGCAAATGGAATTGATAACAAAAATGAACGTTTTGCTGATTAAAGACCTCTTTGTACTCATTGGGATTTTGTTAATTTTGATTTGTTTCTGAGTAATCTCACCTAAAGCACTTCCTATTTGAAAGCATTTTACCCTGTATTCATTGTAATGAAATGATACATTCTTTAAATTGCTTGTGTGTGAGTTGCAGAATATTCAGGAGATTTTTCTTAAGGTATGAGTATAGGAATCTACTTTTCTCCCAAATGACTACATAGTTTTCTCAACATCACAATAACACTCCTTCATTGTCCTTACCTTGTTTTAGTAATCTCTATAGCACTTGCTACCTTATAACAATATATTGTTTATTTATTTGTTATATTTATGGTTTGTCTTAAAAAAAATGCAAGCATTGTGAAGGAGGAAAATATTGTCTGTTTTGTTTGCTGCTATATCTCCAGTGCCTAAAACAGTACCATGGCACACAATGGCACTCAATAAATATAGTTGAATGAATGAACTAGTTATTGAAAAAAATTTGCATCTTCTTTTATGATTTTTAAATCCTTGTATTATGTTGTGTATCCTTACATACTGTGTCTGTTTCCAGGATCTATTTTATTCCATCTTTTTAGTAGCCTTTTGATTACAGCTCACTTTTCACACATTAAGGTGTAATTATAGCAAACTTTAAAAAAATTAAGGTATAATTTATATGTAATGAATTTTCTTCATTGTGTGGCAGTTCTGTGAGTTTTGACTAATGGATACATTCATGTAATCATGACCATAATCATGATGCAGAACAATTCTGTCATACCCTCAAAATTTCTTACATCCCTTTTCACACTACCAGCTGCTGGCAGCATCACTGATCTATTTTCTGTACTTGTAGTTTTACCTTTTTGAGAATGTCATTTAACGGAATAAAACAGTATGTAGTTAATTAAAAGTAGCTTTTTTTACTTAGCATAATGCATTGGAGAATTATCCATGTTAATATCAGTAGTCTGTTTATTTTTAGTGCTGAGTTGAATTCCATTAAATGAATATATCATATTTTCTTATATATTCACCCCTCAATGGACATTTGGATTGTTTCCACTTTGGGCCTATAATGAATAATGCAGCTGTGAACGTTACATACAAGTGTTTGTATGGACATAAGCTTTGTTTATCTTTGGTCAATGCTGAGGAGTAGGATTTCTAAATCTTATAGTATACACACGTTACTGTGTGTATAGCCATTTCCAAAATGGCTATACCATTTTACATTCTCACCAGCAGCAATGTATGTGGGTTCTGGTTGATCTGCATCCTTGTCTGTACTCAGTATTGCCTTTTTTGTTTGGTTGGTTTTTTGTTTTTTGGTTTGTTTTTAAGAAGTTGTAATATGTGAGTAGAAGTATTTCATTGAGGCTTGAAATTGTATTTTTATAATGAACAATGATGTTGATGATGTTTTCTTGTGCTTATTTGCTACCTACAGATTTTCTTTGGTGATGTGTCTGTTCCAAAGTTCTGCCCATTTTTAAACTTTGTTTTCTTATTGTTGAGTTTCGAGGGTTCTTAGTACATTCTGAATAGAGGCTCTTAATAGGATAAAAAATTTTAAGTAATTTCTCTAACTCTGTAGCTTGAATGTTGATGAAGTACAATTTGTCTATTTTTTCTTTCTTGGAGTATGTTTTTGGTGTCCTATCTAAGACATCTTTGCTTAACACAAGGTCATAAATATTTTCTCCTATGTTTTCTTCTAGAAGTTTCATAATTTTAGGTTTTATATGTAGGTACATGGATCCATTTTGATTTAATTTTGTGTATGCTGTGCAGTACAAGTTGAGGCATATTCATTTTGTAAGTGGATGTCCAATAATTCCATAGATTATCTTTTCTCCATCAAATTGCTTTTGTACCTTTGTTGAAAATCAGTTAACCATATATGAAGGCCTATTTCTGGACACTATTATGTTTCCCAGACTTATATGTCTGTCCTTTCTTCTACACCATACTGTCTTGATTATTTAGTTTTACAGTAAGTCTTTAAAACAAGTAGTAGTATCACTTTGCCTTTCCATATAAATTTTAGAGTCAAGTTGATGATATCTACAAAAAATTTGTGCTGTAATTTTTAAACTTGTGGTTGTGATGAATTTATAGATTGGTTTGATAAAAATTGACATCTTAATGATATTGAATCTTCCTAGCTATGAATGTGGTCCATCTATTCTTATCTTTATCTCTTTAGTATTTTTCATCATGTTTTATACTTTTCAGCATACGGACCTGCTGTGGTTTGAATGTGTCCTTCAAAATTTCATGTGTTGGAAACTTAATTGCCAATGTAGCACTATTAAGAAATAGGGCTTTTAAGAGGTGATTGGGTCATAAAGGTGAAGCCCTCACGAGCGGGTAAATGCTGATATCACGGAAGTGAGTTAGTTCTCATGAGAGCAGTTGTTATAAAAGCAAGTTCAGCTCACTCTTGCAGTCTCTTTCATACATGCTCACTTGACCTTCTACTTTTCTGCCATGTTATGGTGTAGTACAAAAGTCCTCACCAAATGCCAGTGCCATGCCCTTGGACTTCCCAGCCACAGGAACCATAAGCCAAAAAAAGTTCTTTTATTACATATAAATTATCCAGTTACACCAACAGAAAGCACACTAAGACAAAATCTTGCACATATTTTATTAGATTTCTACCAAAGTATTTAACATGTTTTGGTGCTAATATAAGTGATACAGTTGCTTAAATTCCTATTTCCACTTGCTAGTTGCTAGTAGATCAAAATATAATTGAATTTTATATATTGACCTTTTATACTACAACTTTATTAAACTCACTTATCAGTTATATTAGCTTTTTTGTAGATTCCTTGGTATTTTTAGGTAGACAAGCATGCCATCTAAAAAAAGAAGGGTTTTATTTCTTTCTTTCCAACATATATGCCTTTTATTTCTTTTTCTTGCCCTATTGAATTGGCTAGGACCTTCAGCACAATTTTGAATAGAAGAAGTGTGGACCGTCATCCTGGATTTCTAACCATTGGGAGGAAACATTCAGTCTTTCACCATTAAGATTGATATTAGCTGTAGCTTTTTTGTAAATATCTTTTGTCAGGTTGAGGAAGTTCCCATTTATTCCTAGTTCACTGAAACTTTTTATTAGGAATGGATGTTGAATTTTGTTCTTTAAATTTTTTTGCATTTATTGTGATGATCATATGTTTTATGTTTCTTAATCTATTGACATAGTGAATTACATTGATTTTAAAGTGTTGAACCATCTCTGCATTCCTGGGACAAATCCCTTTTGGTCATAATTTTTAAAAAATATTGTTGGATTCAATTTGTGCATCTGTATTCATGAGGGATTTTGGTTGATAATTTTCTTGTCATGTATTATCTTTACAGGTTTTGGTATCAGGGTAATACTGGTCTCCTAAAATGAGTTTAGAAGTAGTCCCTCTTCTTCTGTTTTCTGGAAGTGTTTGTTTAGAATTGGTGTTATTTCTTCCTTTGAAAATTTGGTAGAATTCTCCAATGAAGTCACCTGGGCTTGGACTTTTTTTATTGTTGATGTTGGTGGAATGTTTTAAACTACAAGTTTAATTTTAAAAAAAGATATCGGGCTATTCAGGTTACTTATTTTTTCTTGAGCGAACATTAGCAGTTTGTGTTTTTCAAGCAATGGTTCATTTAATCTAAGTTGTTGTGTATGGCACCTTTTAAAATTTCTGTAGTGATAAAATGGGATTAAATATCTTGTAGGCCAGTACTCCCCATCCCACCTACACTGTTTTTATTACATTGTGGCTAGAAAATGTAGCCTACATAATTTTTATATTTTAGAGTACATTGAAATTTTTTGTATCTTATTACAGAATGAATTTCTTTAAATATTTCATTGAAATTCTTTAAAAGTATATGTTTTCTGCATAATAAACACTATTTTGATATATATTTTTAAGGATGGAGAGTATTTGGAGAGAAACACTCAAATCCTGTTCTTGCAACCAACTCCCTGCTCCCAAGAGAAGTATATCCCCTACGGACCAAGCAGGGAAAACAATACTCCTGGGTACTTTAGAGCTTTGTCTCGGAATTCCAGTTGAGAATCCTAATGAGCTCAGATCTGAAGCATGACTGTGCCCTCTTCAACCTGAGTTTATACCATAATTTAGGAATGCAGCCTTGTGTGTTGTGGATAGTTTGGGAGAAAAAGCCAAAGCCCTCAAGTAAGAGCAGAAAGACCAAAGAATCATTCCAATGCCCTTAGTGCTTTGAGTCATGGCCATTTCCCTCCCTTCAGCATCTGTACCAGAGAAATAAGCATTCAGTTGGGAGAGATAGGACCTGCCTCCAATACAGATCCCACTCTTTTAAACATGGTCCTGTTGGTGTCCTGTAGGTTCTGCCTTCTATAGATATAAAATAAGTATTGGTCATAATTAATATTTTTGCTTTGATTTCAACTTTAATATTAAGACTGTAGCTTTTTATTGAAGCATAAATGATTATACATATATGTGGGGTACAGAGTTGACTGTCAATAGTTGTGTACAATATGTGATGGTCAAATCAGAAGTTAGCATATTCATCATTATAGTATGTAGTCACTTTGTGTCCATTAACCAATTTCTCATTAACCCCTTTTCCTCCCCCTCTCCCTTTCCACTTCTAGTAACAATGGTCTTGTTCTTTCCTTCTAAAAGTTCTATGTATTATTGTGATTGTTGTTTCTCTCTTGCTCTCTCTCTTTTATTGTTTGTTTATTTATTTATTCAGCTCCCTCTTATGAGTGAGGACATGCAGTATTTCTCTTTCTGCATCTGGGTTTGTTTTGCTTAACATAATTTTCTCCAAGCTCATCCATGTTGTCAGCATCTCATATCTTTGACATCTCTTTATTTTCAAACTATCATTTTAATTTAGTTTTTATCACTTGTATATAGCATATATGCATTTAGTTTTTAAATTTATCTGAGAGTATTTGTCAATATTTGAGTGTAATGTATTGGTATTTATGATTTCCAAAATGTTAGGTTTTATTTATCATCTTAACTTTGTTTTCTGTATTTAAAATCACTTTCTTGATATTTTTTCTTTATATTTTTCTATATTTTGCTATTAATTAGTTTGTTTTTATTCCATATTTTACTGATGTGAAAGTTATAAGCCTATGTCTAGTCTTTTGGTGTTTATATTTAAATGTTTAGAAAACATAATTGTACCTGTTTCTCCCTTAATATCCAGAATAAAACTGTACTAGTACACAGGAAAGATAAGAAATGTGAGCTTCTTATATGTCTGTCTTCTTCCAAACCTTAAATCCTAAATTGTGTGAGAAAATATCCAAATCCAAATCCATATTATTGAAAATTTTATATTATTTGTCTTTGATTTTAGAATCATTTATTTACATTTTCATGCTACATTAACAATTATTATTTAGACTTCATTCTGGGTTTCTGTGGTTTTATTTACCACCTTTTTTCTGTAAGCCCTGTTCTTTATTCCCACATACTTTATTTTTATTCGTTGCTCAGTTGACTTCAAGCACTTCTTTGAGTAATTGTTTTTAGGAAAGGTATGTAGCTGCTATGCTTTGAGTTGCTGCATGCTGGATTGTCTGTTCCTCCCAAACACGAACAGTACTTTCCTTGGATATAGATTTATTGAGTTGCGATCCTTTCCCTGAAGATTCTACACACTGTTTGAAGATGCATTTACGTAGCACACTTTTCTAATGAAAGAAAGTCTCAATTGTATATTTACTTGGGATAGTTTGGGAGATACTGAGAGAGATTGGAGGGGCCAGAGCCACCCCAAGCCACTCCTTTGTGCCTCTATGATTATGTCAGGCATGGTTCTGTATGGTTACTTTGGCAGACAACTTCAGATTTATTACATTTCCTTGCTGTCTGGAGATCTAGTAGACTGTGTGGATTCAGAAGGAGATGGTAGTAAGAGAATGGCAACCTCAAGGGAGAATTCACCTCTTGCGGCCAATTGGTCTTTCATCCACATCAGTCTTAGTGCCGCAAGCCTGAGTGGAGGTGGTGGGTGGAGGTGGAGGAGATTAGAAGGATTGGGGATTTCCTCTATCTCAGGTTAACGTAACAGCATTCATCAAAGGCCAATTTTGGCAGTGCCCCACTTCTGCTCAGTGTCTGTCCTCTCCATTCTTCAGTCTTGAGCTCAGGCTGTGAGCACTGTTTTGGGATTGATATAATTTGAATTCCATGTCGGAAGCTTCAGCAGGACAAGAAATTGCTCCCCAACAGCTACCTTGTCTCCAGCCATAGAGTAAAGTGAAATTTTACTGGATGCTCTATCAAACAGGCTCTCCCTCCTTTGATTAATGGAAGGAGCCTGTTTCTAGGGTGTTTTTAAAAATAAATATATCTTACTAAAATTCCTGACCTCGAAAGTGCATTTACAACCCTAAATGCAACTCTCATTAATGTTTACCTGTTCACTGGGTTTCTAGTTTCAAGAGATGAATATTAAAGGACAAGAGCATTATTTACTCGCTAAGCCCGTCCCTAAAATCCCTTATTTTATTACTGTGGAAACTGAGATCTGGCCAAGGTCCAATGACTGCCCAGGATCCCACAGCTCATTACTTGGAGAGCTTGCACTGGAATATAGTTCTCTTTCTACCAGTCTCTTCTGTCTCCGTGCTATGTTGCTTCAGTTGATGACCCCAAGTTTAATATTGCCATAAAGCATGCAAGGGAAATGTTACTAAACATCCAAAGTTTAGTGTTTTATTCATATATATTCTGATAGGAAAGTAAAAATCTCATGAAGCAGAAAGGTAAAAATTTTAATTATTAGTAAAAAAGTATTTCATTATACAACTTCTGAAGAGTTTTCTTTCAGAATTATATTTATAAAGGCTTTTGTGTGTTGGTTACATATATAATGTATGTTAAAAGAAATCCGTAATTAATTTTATTTTTACTTCTTTTTGTATCAGCAAGCTTAAGAAAATTGTGCATGCAATTGTATCATCCTTTGCATTCGGGTATGTGAGAATTTGGAAAAGGATGTAATTAAGTATGTATGACATTTAATAACAATCTTTTTAATGAGAAAGGACCTGGGGGGAACAAAGCATTTTCACTGTCAATAAATAGTGCATGTGCCTGCATTTAACGTAATCTAATTTATCTTGGAAATTTGGTGGATGTTAAGACTTGCAAAGAAATGGCATTAGACTTATGAGTCTAATAGTAGCATATTAATTTTTTTTCCACCTATAAAAGTAAAAATAATGAAGCATGCATTTTAAAATTCTGTCATTCGAAGTAAGGTGTTTCATTAAATACTTTATACATCTAAAATTACTCTTTAATTATGAAAACATTTTACTTACGCTTCTTCTTTACATGAGAGTAAGATTTCATACTATAATACTGACTTACACAATATAATTGCTTCATTTTAAATTAATAATATTTTAATTTGAGTTGTAATTGTAAAAAAAGTACTTTGAAGACTAATTAATTCATCTTCATAGATTACACGAATAGTAAATAATTTATGGGGAATGTGTCTAGAATATGTAAGAGAGAGGCTCAGAAAGTACTTTAGAGCTCAATGGTGTAAATATTTATGAAATGGACTTCCTTATGTGCCTATCACTGTGCTAGAAGCTCACATGAATATATAATCATGCAGTTGTTCAAAATCTCACTGATAAAAATCTTACTGGTCAAAGTGGTATTTTAAGGGCTTATGTTAGTAATGCTTTCACTTGGTTTTTATTACTAAATTCTTAAAAATTATTTAGGTTAATGAGGTTTCATTTATAATGAGAAATTGGTAGAAACTCCTTGTGAAATTCTCAAATCTTAAGAAGAGTTTACAACCACTGACGTGATTTTAATTCAGTTTTCCTGTTCTGTCTTGGTCTGTTAGTTTGATATGTCTGCTATAACAGGGTATGATAACATACTTTGAAGTGGTTTTGTGGGACTTTATTCAATAACAACTGCTTCTGTTGGGTGAAAACTGAGTAATTTTTAAAATCCCAAATAATGACATTTTTCTATCTGATTATTGGCCTAAATATAGTCTAACTATATGGGCAAAACTGCTTTATCTTTATTTTATTTATTTGTTTGTTTGTTTATTGTAGAATATTTGGAATTTTACTGATCTCTGTGGATGTGTCTTGTATCATTACAGGCCTAATTGTTATTGATAGCACAAATCATATTCCTCATAGATATCATTCAATTTCTTTAGCTATTGCTTTATTTTTTTGTCATGGATGCTTTTCTTTGAGTATATATAGAAGGATAAGTTTCATAATTTTTTTAATGCATAAAGCTATTTTGTACTGTTGTCAGAAACATCCCAAAATAATTAGCAGGTCAACAGAGCCAAATGTGTCCCTCTTTATCAAAATAATTTTTCTCGAAGGCATGGTCCTCAGAGAAACAACAATCCAAATCCCAGTTTTTCATAGATTGGGCTTTAATAGTATTATTGTTGCAGATGGCACACTAGTCTCCAACAATGTATTCTAGGTAATTCCTTCAATAGATAAAGATTAAAGGAATTTCAGAAAAGGGCAAGACAGCTGATGTCTCTACATGTACAATAATAAGAGGAACATGTATATGAAGTACAAATATTAATATTTTCATTAGGAGTTGAATACTAAATAACAGTTGATAGTATGTTAAATACTAGATAATATATCATGAGTAACCCCCATCTCAGCTACAATTCAAACTTTTGTTAAGTTGCTAAGGAAATCTGAGGCATGATCATCTCATCAGCAAGACTTGGTAATGAGGCAGCAGTTGATTTTCTCTAATAACTGGCTTTCTGAGAAGGTGGGTAGGGTGAGCTAAGCCTTGGGGCTAGACCACTGTGGGAGTCAGGGACTAAATTTTCTAGCCTCACTTCATCCAGAACATCTCAGAAGGCAGTTTGTCTCCTTTCTTCCTGATTTTCTATCCTCATGCTAAGGACAGTTACCCGCGGTCAGGTTACTCAGATCCTGAAAGTGGCTGCCATGGAATTGGAAGAAGCTTTCCCCAGAGGACCAGTGCCCATGTCTGAAAAAGCCAGTGTTAGGGAGAAAGGTGTGGTGGACAGAAGTCCGCCTTTGCCCGTGGTAGGCCACACCAGCTCATTTGAATTCCAGTGTGGGTGCAAAGCTACACCATTAGTTTGCAGGGTCAAAATAGTGGACTGCTCTCTGTCTCAAAAGCTCCTTTTGTACCTCAGTTGATCTGAGGCTGTGACATATTCAGCTTCCATCGCCCAATGGTATTGCTTGACAGCCCACTTCTCCTCTCCCACCAACATGAAGGCATTGATTGCCTCTTATTCAATACTTGGGTTATTTCTTTCACTATACTTAAATTGCCACATTGATGCCTTTGTCATGTATATGTATCAAATAATGAATATAAATTTACCGATTGAAAACTTCCCATTAACGTATGTTTTTCCCTTAGTCTAGTCTAGAAAATGCATTTTGAAAAATCCATTAAAATAGAATTCTTAATGGGGATGAGTAAATGTATGCTCTTATAATATAACTGTATCTTCCTGGGGATGGAGGTAAACTTATATTGTTTTGTTTTATGTTACAGGAGACGGTGTTATTTTTCTGATTTACTTAACTCCTTACATGCTATCATTATTGGGGGCGACGCTGCTGGTTGATATCATATACATTTTTATGACTTTAATTTTCTGAGAGATATCCCCAGGTATGAAACATATGATTTACCTCTCTTTTAAATTTTTCTTTTCTTCTCTCTCTTTCGTATTTTCTGTGGCTTTATTCTGTATAATCTTTTTAACTCTGAATGTTCTGATTCTGTACCAAATAAACTGCTTGAAAATAAAGTGTTTAGGTAATTTCCACATAATTTGAAAATAAAAGATGATGGTGTTTAGGGACCAAGAAGGGTATACACACCAAGTAACTTTAGTTGAATAAAGAAGATGGAGCACCCAAAGAAGACACCGGAGAGCTGGTTTCTTGCACTAACTTTAACTTCTCTATATTTTGAAATTCCTGCTAAATTCCCATTCATCCTCCAACCACAATTTCTTTACACATGGAGTTCTATCTGTCTGGGTTTTTCCTATATTCAAGAGAATACTGAATTGAGCATATGCACAATTTGAGTGACTCCAATCATGATTATCTGAATAATAGCAAATGGAACAGAAGACCAGGAGGTGACATGGATAGCAAAGCAAAGGTAGAGTTCTGCAGCATAGTTGTGGTAGAAATGAAGAAAGCAGAGGTAAAGTTAGAACTGTTAGGGATCAGGAATCTCAAATGTGTATGAGGAACTGATAGCTCTCTTTTTTTCTTCTTTTCATTATAGCAATGAGGAAATGAAGAGCAAATGCGTAGTGGGATGTAGACATTGGATGGCTCTCTAGGCTTCTTCATGAGTCAATAGCTAGCTTCTTTCTGTATCCTAATTTCTCAGGACTTTAATTCAGGCCCCAACTAAATATGGTATGTGATAGGCTGTTAGAGTTGTTTGAAAATAATCTAAGCCAATGTGGTCCTCCAACTGGCAACCTCAGCATCACTTGAGAGCTTGCTAGAAATGCAAGGAGGAAAACACCTCAGGCTTCACCCCAGACCCACTGAGTCAGTATCTCTGGGATCTAGCAATCTGTGCTTTAACAAGCTTTTCTAGATGACTCTTATTTATGCATGCTTAAGTATGAGAAGCACTAGTCCAGACTATCAGTTCTCTGCTATGGTGTTTTCCAGTGGTAGGAGAGACACCAGCTAGCACACTCGGGAAGTATTTCGGTCTGCTGCCTGCCTGATGTGCATTAGCAGCTGTAGTGAATCTGCTGTTAATGGGTGTAACAAAGGTGAACAAGAGCTCGCAGTTTGTTTTGATGGGGAAAAAATTTTAAATGCTTGTCTTAAACCACAAAAGTTAAATTCACAAATACTAAGAGTACATCTTATTACTATTTCTCTAGAACAGAATTTCTTGGCCTCAGCATTATTGACATTTTAGGTCAAATCATTCTTTGTTGTGAGGCTGAGAGCAGTTCTAGTCATTAGCCACATTCTTGGCCTTTATCCACTGGATGTGAGTAGCATCCCCCTCCACTCCCACATACAACAGTTGTGTCAACCAAAAATATCTCCAGACAGTGACAAATAACCTTTAGGTGAGTGGCATGGGGTGGGGGGCACAATTGCCACTGTCTAGAACCACTGCTCTAGATATAGTCCATATTGACAAAACCCCCTATTTCTGAAGCAAAAATGGATCTTTTAAATTTATTGTTAGATTGGTATTTGTATCACGACATCCATGACTTATTATTCTGGTAAGAGTTTTTCATCTGGCTCATCAAAAAAGACATCTTGAAAAGCTGACCAGAAGGCTGGTAAGTAGGCTAAACATGTTTAAAATTCAGAAAAAATGTTTTGCATTTTGGATATTGGCAAGGATTGTGGATATCTATATAATGTTCTTTATTTTTATGTTGATATGTTTTATAAGTTAATGATTGTTTTAAACTCTCTAATTTCAGGAAACAAAAGGTGATATAGAAAGAATGGATTTGGCCTGGACCTCACTTATATTACTGGTTTGTGAAGCTTAATTGTTGATTTACTTAGACTAACTTCACATTTTTCTTTGGTTTTTGTCTTGTCTAAGCCATGTTCTTCAAAACATTTGTTATCTATGAAGACATATGCCACTGTGGTAGTGTGACATATTTGTAATTTAGTCCTAGCAATTGAAAATCTCCATGTCATCTCAAATCAGGGCTACTTGGTGGTTGCAGTACAGGAAGCTGAATGGGTTTTTAGCTAACTCCATTTGAGTTTGGTTTAGAATTTATTGAGTTCCAACAATTATCCTGATTCCTAATGATCCTAGAGTGACCTCTTCTTTTCTGGAACCACAGAGAATGAGGTCAGTGCTTTATAGGTCTTAAGTTTTCTCAGTCAAGAGATCTGGAAGTACTCTGGTAGTTCCCACCATCATTGGAGTCCAGACCTCTCAGTTTTTCTTTGGGGTTTAAGATAAGAAAAAATCCCAACCATGGGGGGAGCTCCAGACTGAGGCCAACACAAATCTGTGGCATATGGCTAGAACTAATTGAGTCGTGACAACACCATGCCAGTTTAAAAGCCATTATATAGGATAATTTACATGTTATCTTGATTATCCTGAGTGTTAGCTTTTTTTCTGTCAACCTCAATCTTGAAAATTATTTTCTGTGAAAAAGGAGTCTGATTTTATGTAAATTAAATTTTTGTATATTGTTTCACATCTTGTAATGACATTTGTAATAATGATTATTTTGACTTCCAGAGCATATTATTGCCATGCCATTTCCATCTTCTGGAAAGGAGTCTTTCTATAGTAATCCAATTAAGGTATGGGTATTTATCTAAGAGATATTCATTTCTCAGTGAGTGTAGACTGTGGAGTTCATAAGTTTAATATTGACCCAGAGATGGCAGTATTCTTCTAAAAACTTACTATTTCAGGTAAAAAAATCATAATGGATTGATATCAATTAGCTTTTGCTATGTTACAAACCACCCCAGAACTTACTAGCTTATCGGTAACCATTTATTTAGCTCATGGTACTGTGGTTTGTGAATTTGGGTTGGACTTAACTGGGTAGTTCTTATGATCAAAGGTAAGACTGGCTATCTCAACTGAGCTCATTCATGCATCTGTGGGCAGCTACTGGGTCATCTGAGAGCTAGCTAGTCTAAAATGGCTTGGCTGCATGGCTCCATATGGACTCTCATTCTCCAGCAGCCTAGTCTATGCTTGTTCACTGGTGGAGTGGTGAGGTTCCCAGGAGCAGCAAGCAAAAGAATGCAAAGCTCCTTAAGGCCCAGGCTCAAAACTGGTATAATATGGTTTCTACCTCATTGTGTTGGACAAAGTAAATTACAAATCCAGTCTGGTCAAGGAGTAGATAACAGATTCCATCTCTTGAAGAAAGAAATTGCAAAGAATTGTGGCCATTTATTTGTAGATTATCATAGGGGAGAAGGATGGGAATGAAATAAGTAAAATGTGTCTTCTTAGGTTGGGATCCTAAAGCATACTGCTTTAGGCTCTGTGGATGACTAAATTAATTTCAAACGTGTAATGCCATTTACTGTGAAATTCCAGCTGAAAGTCATTGTTTACAGGCACACCAGGTTGGCAGCTGCTACCAGCCCAGTGATGACCATTGAGCCACACCACAGGAAGAGCCCCAGAATCTGGAGCTGGGGTTGTAGGGGGCCTTGGGCCTTGGCCACTCCCCTCTGACACCTGCAGCCAGCCCAGTGACGACCACTGAGCTGCTGCAGGTAGCACCCTAGGCTCCCATGCCAGGGTGGTTGGGGGCTGAGGGCTTCATCTGCATCCAGCCCAGCAACAACAGAGATATTGCTGGATGCTCCCTGGTCCATCCCCAGCAGGAATGAGCAGGGGGTGCCATGGGCCTCAACCATGCCCCACTTTCCTTCTCCTCCCACTCTATTTCCTTCCCCCTTGCCTTCTACCCCTCCCCAACTGTTCCACAACAGCATCTTAGAACATAAAAAAAAATAATAATATTAATAAATTAATTTTTTAAAAAATGTTATCTCTAACTCAATAGGAGTGAGCTGTGATAACAGGGTCCTAGATGGGGGATGGAAAAAAACCTTTAGAAAACAGACTAGATCCCAGCTTATCACTGTCTCTCTTGATTTTTTTCTGCTACTGGATATTAAATAGAAACTTTCAGGGGACAAGCATTTTGGTAGGCTACATTTGCCTCTGCTGTGTGGTTTCTAACAAAAGGCATACTTGGAGAAATTGTGGATTTGTTTCCAGACCACTGCAATAAAACGAGTCAAATTTTGTGGTTACCCAGTGCATATAAAGGTTATGTTTACACTATACTGTAGTATATTAAGTGCACAATAGCATTATGTCAAGAAAAAACTATGTGCATACCTTAATTAAAAATACTTTGTTGCTAAAAAAATGCTAATGATCATCTGAGCCTTCAGTGAGTAGTAATCTTTTTTGCTGGTGAACAATCTTGCCTTGATGTTGATGGCTGCTAACTGATCAGGGTGGTGGTTGCTGAAGGTTGGGGTGGCTGTGGCAATTTCTTAAAATAAGACAGCAATGAAGTTTGCCACATCAATTGACTCTTCCTCTCATGAAAGATTTCTCTGTAACATGAGATTCTGTTTGATAGCATTTTACCCACAGTAGAACTTCTTTCAAATTTGGAATCAATCCTCTCAAACCCTGATGCTGCTTTATCAGCTAAGTTCATGTAAATTCTAAATCTTTTGTTGCCATTTCAATAACGTTCACAGCATCTTCACCAGGAGTAGATTCCATCTCAAGACACAACTTTCTTTTTTAAAGGAATTTATTTCTTTTTAAATTAAAAGTTATTGAGTACACATATTTATGGGGTTCAGAGTTATATTTCAGTATATGCATACAATGTGTGATAGTCAAGTCAGGGCAGTTGGCATATTCATAATTGCAAAAATTTATCATTTCTTTGTGATGCGAATATTTGAGTCCCTCTCTTCTAGCCATTTGAGAACATACAATAAATTATTGTTAATTATAGATGCCTAGCACTACTGTATACCACTAAAACTTATTTTTCTTATCTAGCCGTAATTTTGTATCCACTGACCAGCCTCTCCCTATCCCTTTCCCCCGCCCCTTTCCCAGCCTCTAGTGACCACAATTCTACTCTGTACCTCTAAAAATTCAACTTTTTTTTTTTTTAGCTCTCACATATGAGGGAGAGCATGCAGTATTTATCTTTTTGTGCCTGACTTATTTAACTTAACATAATGTCTTCCAGGATCATCCCTGTTGCTTCAAGTGACAGGATTTAATTCTTTTTTATGGCTGAGTATTATTCCAATGTGTGTGTGCGTGTATGTACACCACATTTTCTTCATCCATTCATCTGTTGATGGACACCTAGGTTGATTCCATATCTTGGCTATTGTAAATAGTGCTGCAGTAAACATGAGGGTGCAGGTGTCTCTTCAGTATGCTAATTTCCTTTCCTTTGGTAAATACCTGGCAGTGGGATTGCTGGATCATGTGATAGTTCTATTTTTTCAAGAAGCCTCCATACTGTTTTCCATAATGGCTATACTAATTTACATTCCTACCAACAATCTATAAGAGTTCCTTTTTCTCCACATCTTTGCCAGCATTTGTTATTTTTTGTCTTTTTGATAATAGCTATTCTAAATGGGGTGAGATGATATCTCATTGTGGTTTTGATTTGCATTTGCCTGATAACTAGTGATGTTGAACATTTTTTCATATATCTCTTGGCCATTTGTATGTCTTCTATTGAGAAATGCCTATTCAGATCAAGACACCACTTTCTTTGCTTATCCGTAGATGCAACTCCTCATCCATTCGAGTTTTATCATGAGATTGAAACAATTCAGTCACATCTTCAGGCTCCACTTCTGAATCTAACTTCTTGCTACTTCTACCACATCTGCAGTTACTTTCTCTGCTTGAAGTCATGAACCCCTGAAGGTCATCCACGAGGTTTGGAATCAACTTATTCAGAACTGCTGTTAATATTGATATTCTGGCCTCCTCCCATGAATCACAAATGTTTTTAATGGCATTTGTAATGGTGAATCCTTTCCAGAAGGCTTTTAACTGCCCAGATCCATCAGAGAAATCACAATCTATGGCAGCTATAGTCTTAAAAGTGTAGTTTTAAAATAAGACTTGAAGGACAAAATTACTCCTTGATCCATGGGCTGCAGGATGGGTGTTGTGTTAGCAGTCATGAAAACATTAATTTCCTTGTACATCTCCATTAGAGCTCTTGGGTGACAACGAGCAGTAATAATTTGAAAGGAATATTATTTTCTGAGCAATAGGTCTCAACTATGGGCTTAAAATATTTAGTAAATTATGCTATTAACAGATGTGCTACCATCCAGGCTTTGTTGTTCCACTTCTAGAGCTAGGCAGAGTAGATTTACCATAATTCTTAAGGGCCCTAGGATTTTTGGAATGGTAAATGAGCACTGGCATCAACTTAAAGTCATCAGCTGCATTAGCCCCTAACAAGAGAGTCAACCTGTCCTTTGAAGCTTTGAAGCCAGGAACTGACTTCTCCTTTCTAGCTATGAAAGTCCTAGATGGCATCTTCTTCCAATACAAGACTGTTTCATCTATACCAAAAATCTGTTGTTTGCTGTATCCACCTTCATCAATGATCTTAGCTAGATCTTCTGGATGACTTGCTGCAGCTTCTGCATCAGCACTTGCTGTTTCACCTTTTACTTTTATGGTATGGAGATGGCTTCTTTTCTTAAACTTTATAAGTAAGGAAAGGAAGAAAGTAGGAAATTAAAAAAAGAACTAAGGAAGGTTGGGCATATTTTCCCTTGTTTATTGACTATTTGGGTTACTTCATTTTTGGCTTGCCAGCCTATAACCATCAAACTACAAATGGTGTTTAACCTTATAATGTCAGAGCACTTTTATTTTCTTTAAGGTTGTTCTTTTTAAATTTTTTAATTGATAAATAAAAATTCTATGTATTTATGGTATACAACATGATGCTTTGATATATGCATACATCGTGGAATGGCCGAATCAAGCCATTTAACATATGCATTATTACTTCACATACTTATTATTTCTTTTGTAGTGAGAACATTTAAATCTATTCTCTTAGCAATATTCAAGTATACAATACATTATTATTAACCATAGTCACCATGTTGTACAATAAATCTGAATTTATTCCTCCTGTCTAAATGAAATTTTGTCTCCTTTGATCAACATCTCCCCAATCCTCCCTCTCCCTCCAGACCCTGGTTACCACTATTCTACTCTCTGCTTCCATGAATTTGACTTTTTTTGAGATTCCATGTATAAGTGGGAACATACAGTATTTGTCTTTCAGTGCCTGGCTTATTTCATTAGCATAATTTTCTCCACGTTCACCTATGTGTCTCAAATGACAGAATTTCCTTCATTAAGACTGAAAAGTATTCCATTGTGTATATATACCACGTTTTCTTTATCTATTTATCCATTGATGGACATGATTTCATCTCTTGGCTATTGTGAACAGTGTTGCAATAAACATGGGAATACAGGTGTCTCTTTGAGATATTGATTTCATTTCCTTTGGGTATATACCCAGTGGTGGGATTGTTGGGTCCTAGGCTAGTTCAATTTTTACTTTTCTGAGGAACTTCAGAAAGTTTTCCATAATGGCTATACTAATTTACATTTCCAGCAACAGTGTACAAGTGTCCCCTTTTCTCCACATCCTCACCATTGCCAACACTTCTTATCTTTTCTTTTTCGAAATGGCCATCCTAACAGGTGTGAGGTGATATCTCATTGTGGTTTTAATTTGCTTTTACCTGATTAATTATTTTGAGCATTTTTTCATATACCTATTAGCCATTTATATGTCTTTTGAGAAATGTCTTTTCAGGTCCTTTGCCCATTTTTTAAGGGGATAATTTGTTTTTTTGCCATTCTGTTGTTTGAGTTCCTTATATATTTTTGGGTTACTAACTCCTTATTGAATCATGGTTCCAAATATTTTCTCC
Organism: Cynocephalus volans; assembly: GCF_027409185.1. NCBI lineage: Eukaryota > Metazoa > Chordata > Mammalia > Dermoptera > Cynocephalidae > Cynocephalus > Cynocephalus volans. Next base: position 69,799,989 of record NC_084466.1, read on the forward strand.
CATTCTGTAGGTTGTCTCTTTACTCTGTTCATGGTTTCCTTTGCTGTGCAGAAGCTTTTTAGTTTGTTATAATCCCGTTTGTCTATTTTTGCCTTTGTTGCCTATGCTTTTTGGGTCATATCCAAAAAATATTTGCTCAGCTCAATGTCAAGAAGCTTTCCTCAGATCATTTTGCTAGTTGTTTTCCAGTTTCAAGTCTTACTTTAATCTTTAATCCATTTTGAATAGATTTTTGTATACGGGGTGAGATAAGGGTCCAATTTTATTCTACTTCATGTGGATATTCAGTTTTCCCAATATTATTTATTGAGGAGACTGTTCTTTCCGCATTCTGCATTCTTGGCACCTTTGTCAAAGATGAGGTGACTGTAAACACATGGATTTATTTTGGGGCTCTCTATTCTGTTCCATTGGCCTGTATGTCTGTTTTTGTTCCATTTAAGGCTGTTCTTAAACTTTGTGAGAATTTTTTAAGGCTATAGAAGTCAATGGAGATGCTATTTTGAAAATTATACTGGGATTTTTATATTGTAAAAATACAGAGTTGATTTTAGTGGAGGTAAAATGAAAGGGAACAGAAAGCCATTTGTAAATCCAAGCAATTTAAGTTCAAATTAGATTTCCTCTCATTAAGCTTTAGGCTTTGAATAATCACCTAAATAGGAGGTGCTTCAAAAAGTTTGTGGAAAAATAGAATTAAAAGATAATACAAATCTTTCTGTGAACTTTTTGAAGTACTGTTGTATTTCAGAAATTTTGACAAATGAAGAGTTACAGTATTGGTGGGCAAACAGATTTTTATATTGAATTCCAGGAAAACATAACATTGTAAAACTGCCTTATATAATTCAGTAGAATCCAGTTTTAGTGTTACTGAGAACTAGTTTCAAGCCCATTAGTTAGTAGGAAGGTTCTGTATGTAGCTCTACAGGTTGAAATATTCTGTATATGCTAGCAATTTACAATACCATGGCTAAATGAAGAGTATAGAGGTTGAACCACATGAAATTGCCAAGTTTTTGTGTGTTTTATTTTTGGCCATCTTTTGCTTTAAAATGGCCATTTCACATGGCTCAGCCTAAAAAATTATTATCTAAGCAGTTGGATTCAGTTTTCTTTTAATTAATGCTAATTCTCTGCTTGAAGAAAAACATTCATTTCAAATTTAATTTTTTTCTGATGGGGTTTACATTATTCTATGTTCATACTGATTTTTCTTTAGGGTTATTTGGAGGGCTGATATTCAGCAGCCTCTTTTTTCAAGTGTTCATTCATATTGGTCTTGCTCTCTTCTCATTGGTTGCTACCTGCACATTACCAGTAGTGTCATGATAGTCAAAATGTTTTATTATTGATTTATAGGAGATTATTTAAAGAAGCTGTATACTGACTTTTGTTAGTATATATTGCAAATATCTTCTCCCACTTTGTTGTCTTTTAAATTTGATTATGATTTATTTTATTGTATTGAAGTTTATAATTTTGAATGTAATTTATCGATCGTGTGTGTGTGTGTGTGTGTGTGTGTGTGTATAGTTTGTGCTTTTTTGTCATGCTTATGAAATTCACCCCTACACTGAAGTAGTCAAGATATTCTACGTTTCTTTTAAAATATTAAAGTTTCATTTTTTTCATTTAGGTCTTTAATCTAATTGGAATTTAGGGAGAGGGATTTTTTTTTTCCATATGGATAGCCAATTGTCCTAACACCTCCTATTTCATGCTATTTTATTCTCCATTGATTTGTAATCCCTCTCACTCATATACCAAGTTTCCATAAATATTTGGGAATGTTTCTGAGTTCTCTATACCATACTGTTGTGATTTTTATAGCTTTATAATATATCTTGATAAAGGCAGAATTGTCTTGCTGTTCTTGGAGCCTTATTCTTACATTCTATTTGAGAATCATTTTAAGTTCCACAATAAAATATGTTTAGGAGTTTTATTGGAACTGCATTGAATTTATAGATTAATGTGAAAGAACTCACAACTTTTCAACATTGAGTTGTACATTGGATATCTATTTATTTGAATCATCTTGTCTGTTCTTTAATACTTGTATTAGTGCATTTCTGTTGCCTATTTCAGAATGCCTGAAACTGGGTAATTTATAAAGAAATAAAATTATTTTATTACAGTTTTGGAGGCTGGGAAGTCCAAAGTCCAGGGAGCATAGCTGGTGAGGGCTTTTTCCTGGTGGTGACTCAATAGTGATGCAGGTAATCACATGGTGAAATGGCTAAGAGAGAAATTTTATTTATTTATTTATTTATTTTTTGTCTTTTTGTGACTGGCCGCACCGTGCTCAGCCAGTGAGCGCACTGGCCATCCTTATGTAGGATCCGAACCCGCGGCGGGAGCACTGCTGCGCTCCCAGCGCGGCACTTTCCCAAGTGCGCCACGGGGTCGGCCCGCTAAGAGAGAAAAATTAAGCTTGTCCTTGCTCTCCTTTTAAAGCCATCAGAACCACACTTATTACTCCATTGAATGGATCAGTCCATTCACAAAGGACATAATCTTCACAATCTAACCAGCTTTTCAAGGCTCCACCTTTCAATTACCATAATAGGATTTTCCACTCTCTTAATAGTTGCGGGAATTAAGCTTCAATGAGTTTTGGGGGGACATTCAATCCACAGCAATAATATTTTCTATTTTCTTCATGGTGGTGTTGCACATCTTTTAAAAAATTCATTCCTGGACATTTGCTACTGCAAATAGGATCTCTCTTTCTTTCTTTTTTTTTTTCCTATTGCATTTGGGTTGCTTCTAGGTTTTACTATTATAACTAATGCTGCTATGAAATATGTTTCTTGTTGCACATGTGCACACATTTCTGTTTCATATATACTTTGGACTAAAATTGTTCTGTTTGAGGGTAACCAATCTTGAAGTTTACTTGATAATGTTAGTTGTTTTCCAAAGCAATTGTACCAGTTTACCCTCCACTGGCATTGTTTGAGAGTTCCAAGTGTTCCACATCTTCACCAGTACTTGGAATTATAAGTATTTTTATTTTTAGCCATTGGATGGATGTGTGGTGGCATGTTATTGTGGCTTTCATTTGCTTTTCTATGATAACTTATACAATCGAGAAGGTTTCACAGGTTTATTAGCCACTTGGATTTTTTCTTTTTGTAAAGTAACTTTTATTTCCATGCTCATTTTTTCTCCTGCATTATCTTTTTCCTATTGATGTGTAGTTCTTTATGTATTCTGATTTCAACCCTATTTTTGGTTATAAATACTGCAAGAAACCTTTTCTGCTCTGTCATTTGTCTTTTCTCTCTTGAGTATCTTTTGGTTAATGGAAGTTCTTAATTCTATTATAGCCAAATGTAGCATTCTTTCCCTTTATAAGGTTAGCAGTTTTTTTTGTTTTGCTTTGTTTTGTTTGGTGGCTGGCTGGTATGAGGATACGAACAAACCCTTGACCTTGGTGTTATCAGCACCAGACTCTAATCAAACGAGCTAATGGGCCAGCCCAAGATTAGTGTTTTTGTGTCCTGATTAAGAAATCTTTCCCTGAGTTTAAAAAGACATTCTTCTATATTATCTTCTAGAAGGTTCATTCCATTTGGAATTGATTTGTGTGTGTGTGTGTGTGTGTGTGTGTGTGTGTGTGTGTGTGTGTGTGTGTGTGTGTGTGTGTGTGGGTGGGTGGTGTGGTGTGGTGTGTGAGGAAAGCATCGGGTTTTATCTTTTCCCATGTATGGCTATCCAATTGTTCTGACACACTGATTGGAAAGACTTTTATTTCTTTACCACTCTGTGAAACGCGAACCTGTTTCTGAGCTTTCTATTCTATTCATTGCTATTCTATCTATGTGCCAGTAGCACAACTATTTTACTGTAGCTTTCTAAGAAGTCCTCATTTTCAGTCAAGTGAGAACACCCATCTTGTTCTTTTTCTTCACAATTGTTTGGGTATCTTAGACCATTTACATTTCCATATATATTTTGGAATCAACTTATCCAATTACACACACACACACACATACACACCCCTAACAGAAATATGTTTGGAATTGCATTGAATATATACATTGGGGCGAACTGAAATCTTTACAATATTGACTCTTTCAGCCCATGAATAGAGGTATTTTTTTCATTTAGTTAGGTCCTTTTCAATTTCTCTTTTCAGCGTTTTATCACTTTTTTCTTTCTTTCTTTACTTACTTATTTATTTTAAATTTTATTTTATTTTGTCAATATACAATGTGGTTGATTATTATGGCCCATTACCAAAACCTCCCTCCCTCCTCTCTCTCCCCTCTTCCTCCCAACAATCTCCTTTCTGTTTGCTTGTCCTATCAACTTCAAGGAATTGTAATTGTTGTGTCTTCCTCCCTCGCCCAGTCCAGGTTGTTTGTGTATTTATTTATCTATTTTTAGCTCCCACAAATAAGTGAGAACATGTGATATTTCTCTTTCTGTGCCTGACTTGTTTCACTTAATATAATTCTCTCTAGGTCCATCCATGTTGTTACAAATGGCAGTATTTCATTCTTTTTTATAGCAGAGTAGTATTCCATTGTGTAGATATACCACATTTTCTGTATCCACTCATCTGATGATGGACATTTGGGCTGGTTCCAACTCTTAGCTATTATAAACAGTGCTGCGATGAACACTGGGGAATAGGTATACCTTCAACTTGATGATTTCCATTCCTCTGGGTATATTCCCGGCAGTGAGATAGCTGGGTCATATGGTAGATCTATCTGCAATTGTTTGAGGAACCTCCATACCATTTTCCATACAGTCTGCACCATTTTGCAGTCCCACCCATAATTGATGAGAGTTCCTTTTTCTCCACAACCTCGCCAGCTTTTATCATTCACAGTCTTTTGGATATTAGCCATCCTAACTGGGGTGAGATGGTATCTCAGTGTGGCTTTGATTTGCATTTCCCGAATGCTGAGTGATGTTGAGCATTTTTTCATATGTCCATTGGCCATTTGTATATCTTCCTTTGAGAAATGCCTATTTAGCTCTTTTGCCCATTTTAAAATTGGGTTACTTGTGTTTTGTTGTAAAGTTGTTTCAGTTCTTTGTGTATTCTGGATATTAATCCTTTGTCAGATGTATATTTTGCAAATATTTTTTCCCACTCTGCTGGTTTTCTTTTAACTCTGTTAATTGTTTCTTTTGCTGTGCAGAAGCTTTTTAGTTTGATATAATCCCATTTGTTTATTTTTCCCTTGGTTGCCCGTGCTTTTGAGGTCATATTCATGAAGTCTGTGCCTAGTCCTACTTTCCTGAAGTGTTTCTCCTACGTTTTCTTTAAGGAGTTTTATTGTTTCAGGGTGTATATTTAATTCTTTAATCCATTTTGAGTTGATTTTAGTATATGGTGAGAGGTATGGGTCTAGTTTCATTCTCCTGAATATTGATATCCAGTTATCCCAGCACCATTTGCTGAAGAGGCAGTCTCTTCCCCAGTGTATGGGCTTGGTGCCTTTGTCAAAGATCAGATGGCTGTAGGTGTGTGGGTTGATTTCTGGATTCTCTATTCTATTCCATTGATCAGTGTGTCTGTTTTTACGCCAATACCATTCTGTTTTGGTTATTATAGCTTTGTAGTATAGTTTAAAGTCAGGTAGTGTTATGGCTCCAGCTTTATTTTTTTTGGCTCAGAATTGCTTTGTCTTTTGTTATTCCATATAAATGTTGGGATAGTTTTTTCCATTTCAGAGAAAAATGTCTTTGGAATTTTGATGGGGATTGCATTGAATTTGTAGATCACTTTGGGTAGTATGGACATTTTTACAATGTTAATTCTTCCCAACCAAAAGCATGGGATATCTCTCCATCTCCTTGTGTCCTCTTTAATTTCTCTCAGCAGTGGTTTGTAGTTCTCATTGTAGAGATTTTTCACATCCTTGGTTAACTTTATTCCTAAGTATTTTATTTTTTTGGTGGCTATTGTAAATGGGCTAGCTTTCTTGATTTTTTTCTGCATGTTCACTGTTGGGGTATAGAAATGCTACTGATTTTTGTGTTGATTTTGTATCCTGCAACTTTGCTGAAATCATTTATTAACACTTAGAGTTCTTTTGCAGAGGCTTTAAGCTGTTTGATATATAGGATCATATCATCTGCAAACAGGGACAGTTTGACTTTATCTTTTCCAATCTGGATGCCCTTTATTTCCTTCTCTTCTCTGATTGCTCTGGCTAGTACTTCCAACACTGTATTGAATAGGAGTGGTAAGAGTGGGCATCCTTGTCTATCTCCTGTTCTTAAAGGAAAAGCTTTTCCCTGCTCAGGATGATATTGGCAATGAGCTTATCAAATATGGCTTTAATTAGGTTGAGATACTTTCCGTCTATACCTAACTTGTAGAAAGTCTTTATCATGAATGAATGTTGAATTTTGTCAAATGCTTTTTCAGCCTCTATAGAGATGATCACATAGTCTATATATTTATGATCACATATATTTTTGGACAAGTATTCCCTGCTTTGTTTCATGTTTGTAATTTCAGATTTCTTAGAAAGCTAATCTCTACTTTCTTCCTCTGCTTGATTTACAAACTATCTGTTAAAAAACACCAGATTGGGAGCAAAGACTAAGTTTTCAACCCAGAGGAGAGAAGTGTTTCTTTCACACAAGCAGTACTCCACCCAACACACATTGTTCTCCTGTTCCAAGCACTACACGGGGAGCCTATATGACAAGTTTCCTTTAATCGCACACATGTGCACGCACACACACACACATACAGTGAGGGTCAGAGGATCATGATAACGTGAAGGATAATCTTCAGTAACTTCTGCTTTTGTGTATCATAAGTGAAGTCAAAACGAATATTGTTCTCAGAGTAATTGAGATTTATTATTTTAAAATCCACCACCCCTGCTCACAACCAGCTTCACCTAAGCTTGGGGAACAATGTGAAGGAAGGTCACCTTTTCATTATAAACACTGGTTAGTCCTGTGTCCACAGGGAATTATTTTCTCTTAGGTACTGGGTACTGCTTTATTCTAAGTATCTTCATGGCCACCACATCTTAGAGGCTGTGACTGTCCTTGAAACGAGTTCTATTTTGGATTACTGAAATTATCCTATTTGAATGACTTTCCTTTTATTGGCAAAGCTCTCAACAATCCATACCAAGTTGAATTCATCAGGAAATGAAAGGTAGCAACTAATAAAATAGGTTTTAACACAGTATACTCATTCCTGAAAAACCTTGCACTCTGCAAAAAGCACACACACAAAAACAGTTCATGAAAATAAAAAAGGGTTTGGGGCAGACCACTCCAACTAAGCCTCTTTGTAACCAGCACACTAACAACTTGGACTACCAGGTCAGCAGGGCAGAATGCCTGGAGGTTGCCACAGTAGCTTTTAAAGTGCAAATAGAACAATAGTTTAGAGAAGGGCTGTGGATGCCAATGTGGAACAGACAGGAGCAGAGCTCTGAGCCACGGGGGCATGGAAGGCCAGCAGCCTGCCAAAAGCCCCACAAAGCTGGTGGGTGGCAGGTTTTTGTTGTTTTTTTAAATATCCCCAAAAGGGTTCCAACTGCCAGTGCAGCAGCCCAACTAAAGGGCTTTATATTCCTCCTAATCTGGCTCCTCTTGGAAGAAAAGATCATAGAACACGCTTTCAGTTCCTTCCATGTTATTGCTAATATTATTCCCTGTAATTCGTGTTACAGAAATGTGTTGTGGCAGAACAGTTTATACTATTTCATTTAAAATTCACGTAGGAAAAAAAAAATCCACATAGCGATAACCCAGAGGGAAGATTATGGGGCAGGTTTAGGTGAATGGGGAAAAGAAATACTTAGCTGGCTCAGTGATGAGTAAGACCTGTCTTTTTCGATACTGGCAATAAGGAGGGAAGGAAGCCCTAATTTTTATTTTAAGAATCTTGCTTTTTGAAATAAGGTAGTTACAGTTGAGGTTTCTCATCCTCAACAACCCTCCAAGACCCATCACAATTTCTGGCAATTATGAGTTGCCACACTATTCTGCTTTTGCTCACATAAAGAAAATGTATTTAAGTCCCTTGGGGTATTGCTTGCTTTGAACAACTTGAGAAACTTACATCATAACATATCAAAATTATATTCGTTTTCTTAAAGAGAATTACCCCAAACTTAATAGCAAGCAATTTAATTATTTTAAAAAATGGACAAAGGGAGTTTGAGAGAGAAACTAATTCATAACTGCAGTGTGTACAAACAACACGTTTTTGTCAGCTTACCTACAGTGAAATTATTTTACATTAAGAATCTTGCTGATTAAAAACAATATGTGTTGTAATAAAACCACCACCTTGAAATATTACTATACATAACACTCATGACAGTTGGTTCTTAGTGTGGATATAAAGCAATTAAAACTCATCACAGACTCAAATATTAGGTAAATAATTTAATGATGACAGAACACTCAAACTTCTTTAAATAATATTTCAAGCTACTATATTTTTGTCTGCAGTACACATCTGAAACAGTACAAATTTTACCCAAATATTGAACCATGAATTAAAATAGAATAAAAAAAAATTCTCCTGATTTAGGTTTCCATTCTTCATTCCCACTTGCCTCAGACTATATGTATTGAAGATATTTAGTTAAATCTTTAATCGATGACCTGTGCGAAGACCTACTGCCAACAAGGCTAACTTTACCTAGCTCTGGGCTCCGGGCAGGGAAAACGTGGACTCCGAAGTGGTTCCCTTCCTGCGGAAGCCAGTCCGACTTTGTATTATGCTTCAATCCAGGTCTGTTCAGATAAGGAACCACTCAGTAGCTCCTGACTATTTAAGTATGGAGAGAACAGTAAAGAGAAAAATAGTTTTCTAGTAAAAAGCAAATGGAATGGATCACATTGGGCATGACAAGCATCCCCTGCCCAAATGTCCATGGCAACACATCCTTCCTCCCCGTGTCATCCTCATTTCCCTGACCCCCTTGCTTTAAAATTGTCAGCCTGCTTGCTGTCAGCTTTGTAGGCTGCTTAAGAACACTTTTTATGAGAGAGACGCTGCTGCTCTTGGAGCAGCACGGAATGATGAGGCTTACTTTAGTGGTGACAAGAATGACCCTCTTACACCATATGGCCAAAGAACAGCTGCCCATCCCCAAGTCTGCAGGAATCAGATGAGCTGTGGGTTGGCTTTTTTTGTTGGTATGTATGTACATATAGCACAGTTTAATAAAATTGCTTTTCTTATTTCCATTGCTTTATAAAGCCACACCCCATATACAGTCATCATTAAAATTCACTGACTGCCAGTACCAAATGTAGAAGGCTTCTATAAAAGCCATGGCAAGAATTTATAGATCCCAGGGTAAATTTCAGGATAGTTCAGCCTCCAATCACTGTGGAGTATGAGCACTGAGTTCTTTCTAGCTCCATCGGAGAGGAGAGGACTTCAGCCATAGTACTGTCACCTGATCACGAAACAGGAAACAAAGTCTTCTTTTGGCTTTGGCACTCTGTGCCTTAGAAGGGCTTCTGATTGGTAGAGGCAGAGAGGACAGCAAGTGGTCCAAAGTGGACAGATAGCCCCAGATGGGTGTGAACAGAACACCCTGGTTCCTACCCAGGCCAAAACCCAAAGATGGAACTTAAGAGGTGTTCCACTGTGGAACATCCAGCCATGGGGGGATTCATCAAAGCACAGCAGTACTGCCCATCCCCTCAGTCCCTTCCTCAATCTAAAGTTCAGCAGAGAGGAAGCTCTTTGGGAGAGAGGAAGGGAATTTGGTGAAGGCTATGTTCCAAAGGCCTGATCCTCTAGGCCACATCTAGCAATATCACCTAGTCAGAGTGCAGAATATGATCCCACCTAGAAAATGAATGGCACTATTTTAAGAGTAGAGCATCTTGGAGAAATCCAGATTGCCTACTCTGCAACATTAACTCAAGAATGTAGAAGCCCCACCAGTATGCAGGCATGTTCTCTTAAAAATCTAGATTAATATTTTACTTTTCAAGCACCAAATGAAAACTTTTTAAAAACTTCAACCACTTAATACAGTACACATGTTAAGCAGACTTTAAGAGACCCTGCATCTACAATGGCTTAAGCAATTATTTATAACAATCTTCATGAAAATGGCCATCCGTGGGTTTTTCTGCTAACACTCGAGATTAAAGATGGAACCAAATTGTGTTGGCTCCTCAACACATGACATCCAAACTGCAAGTACACGTATAGGTTTATGCAAAAGCCCTGAGAGAACTACATTCAGCCTTTCAAATTGAGTTCATCAGGCCACCAGCCACCCTGTATATTCTACCAAGGGCAAGAGCAGCAACTTTTCTATTTCAGCACAATTATGGGCAGAAATTATATGGTGTAAATTAGAGGTCCTTCCATATAGCTTAATATTTAGGGTAGAAGAAGGGAAGACAAAAACAAAATTCCCAAGAAATCTAAGTAATTCCATGTTGGTCTTGTACTCCGTGAAACCCTGAGATGAACTGGAGTCCTCGACACCTGTGCTTGCCTCCAGGCCCACCAGGATGTTTCAGGATGCTTCCAGCTGGCTCATCATCAACTTCCTGCTGTACTCATAAGCCAAAAATAATGCCCCGTTGGCAGGGAACGCTCGAATCATAGTAGGTTTCAGTCCAGAATACAAGGCCATTATTCCTAAAAGATGAAACAGTGATCAAAGACTGTGACCCTCCTCTCCTTAGGGATGCCCCACGTGGCTGTGCAGCATAGGTACATTTACACTTACAACTCCAGACAACAGCAGTGAAAACCAACACATCATGGAAGGACTTATTCCCACGTTTCCCTAAATAGACTAATAGAAACAAGGACAGGTACCAGGTCTTCTGGCAAAGCTGACTGATGCTCAGTTATATCAATTCCATGCCTAGTTCATTCCTGGTATATGGGTGGGACAGAGCTGAGGCCTGACATGGCCTGACAAAGGCAACCACAGAGCTGGAGGTGGCAGCAGCTTTGCAGTTTCACAGGGTGGTGGCAAGAGCATCTTGGATAAGGAAGGTGTAAGTATTTCATAAAACTATAAAATGTTAAGCAAGTGTAAAGGGAGGTTACTATTAGTAATATATAAGATGTCTATGCTCTACTTGGGACAGGAATTAAAAGGTTTCTAAGTTACTGTGCTCTCTCTTTTTAAAATCAAGTTTTAAAATGTGTGGTAGATGCTGGAAGGACAGGTCTTTACCCACTGGTTGCATAAAGTTGGCTTTATACAAGCATTACTTAGAAAGTCTTTATCCTCCTGTATAACTTTAAAAATTGATAGCAAATGACCTTCAGAAATTGCTCCGTCCACTTGTAATTCCAGAAGTCTTAGCACTAGGACTGTACATTCTTTTAAATCCCTTAGTGGTGCTATTAGAGATCATCTTCTGATAATACCTGTATTATGTTAAAGCAGGTGGTGCTAACTTCAAAGCATTTGTCCCGTTAGACAAAATTCACATTTTAAAACTTCCTTCCAGGCTATTTAGAACAAAGAATCCTGACAACTATCTGGCCAAAGGGTTAAGAACAAGATCTTTAAACATTCTTGGAAACAATGAAAGTAAACTGAAGGAAGGGGTTTGGGAACAGAAGTCCACGCAGGTAGATTAACACGCAGGGTAGAGAAGGCTGTGAGGTGGAAGAATAGAGCAATTGCACAGCTCATCACACCTCGACAGGACAGGACCGGCAGTGAAGCGACCCGTCCCTCCCCAGACCTGCTCTGTTTCTACAATCAGCACACTCACCTTCATTTCTCACGGCACTTAAAAAGGTTCCGATAAAGCCTGCCTGTCTTCCAGACATGGAAAGAACTTGAATTCTGGATTTGATACAATCCACTGGATATACAGCAAGCCAGAGGCAAATCCCACCAACTCCACCACTTAACATCAAAGGTGCAGGGCCTAGAGAAGAAAAATAGCCAAGGGTATTTTGTCTTAAGAACAAGTGATGTGACATTTCCAGAGGTCAACACAGCAATGGCCGCAGGTAGGAGAAAATAAAAATGCTGATGCTGCAAAACACAATTCTTTGAGGAAACCATCAAAGCTCTTGTTACTGAGCTCTAAGGAAACAAGCTTCTGTTTGGTAGTCCACGCCCACCCCTGGGTCTCACCAGGACAAGAAGCCCTAGTGAGGGTTACATTTAGGGTGGTCACTGAGGTGCTCTGTCCCTCCTGACCGTCTTCCAGAGAGCTGGCCTGCATGGAACCAGCAGGCCCCCAGCAGCAGGGCAATGCCTTCCCACAAGAGTGAGAGTCACCTGAAACACAGGCCGCATCTTTTTCCAACTTTCTCACTGTTAAATATGTTCATATTTTACCATCCACCAGCCCTCATTCTTCTTATACTATAAAAACCAAAATGGCTTTATTAAACACAGCAGTTAAGTCTGGAGCTTGACTAGCCCCCGAAGAAATCTAACACACTGACAGGACATGTTTAAGAAAAACTGACTCGGGGCTGGCCTGTTAGCTCAGTTGGTTACAGCGCTGTGTTATTACACCAAAGTCAAGGGTTGGATCCCCATCCTGGCCAGTTGCAAAAACCAAAACACTCACTTATGCGAGCCAAATATTGCACAAAGTGTGTCAAGCAGCTCAACAAGATAAGCTAGAAAGAACTATCCTTTTCACTGCTCTCAAAACATTATCAACATTTATTACCAAGTTTTAAGTTTACTGCAAGTTTATAGGTGATTTCCCCATGGGAAAGTAATTTCTGTATTTCTTCTCTCCCTAAAATGGATTCAGAACAATTAAGAAATGTTATTCCCAGTAAAGAACTTAGGGATGTATTGCTTTGGCCCCTGTCCTGAAGAAATTACCAAGCCTGGAGGAAGGGTGCTAGCAATTGCCAATTCCACGTGTTACTTTCCAGCATCCAGAAACTTCTTGGGGCCAAGTGGACCCCCTCCCCAGGGGAGGTGGGGAGCACGGTGGTGCATAGAGCAGAAATCCACAGAAAGCACACCTTTGGGAAGTGGACACTGTCATACATACCCAACTACTGCAATGCAAACACATTTACCTAGTTCGTCTTTTGATCTCCCTGACGCAAAAAATGATCGGCTCAGTTCATAGCCACCAAAGAAGAAGAAATAGCCTGGTACTTCTCGAAGTAAAGTGCTTGAGAGTCCATGGTAGAAGCCCAAGGGGCCATCCTTTCTCAGGATACTCTTCACGACAGACCAAACTGTACTGAGAGGAAACAGAATGAGAGACACAGTTATGGCAGGTGGGGAAGGAAAGACATTCAGCCCCAGTTAACAGACCCGAGCAAGCACTAGTGAGGAAGCAGCTGAGTTTGTAAATAGAGACACTGGGAATAAAAGGAGAATACAAGGAGGCCTTCTGTGGGAAGTAAGCATTTTAAAGAAGCACAGATAGCTATTTTACAACAAGTTTTGTCAACTAAACTATTCTTGGTAAAGAAATTTTATTAAAATGGATACATACATTTTTAGAAGTCACATTATCAAAGATGTAAAAGAGCCAATACCTATTTTTTTTAATAGTGAATAAGTGAAAATTAGAATTATGGTATTGTACTTGCCCAGTCCCTTATCTCCCTCAACTCCTATTTCCTCAATCTTTTTAGTGTGTTTTTGGGAAATCTGTTCAAGTGTCTAGGGTTTATTTTGTTTTATTTTAGTTCAGAGGAATGAGCAAAGAGGTAAATGTTACTTGAAGTCAAGACAAAAGAAATTCTGAGAACTAAGCAACTGCTCCTGTGATGCAACATGCACCAAGAACTTAGTTCTTAAAGTAGCAGGGATGCAGGAGAATTTCTTTTAAGCAGATCAGAGCCCTGCTCCTATAGTAGCCGGAACACAGAATTCTTTTTGTCTACAGACTCCTCTTTGTGATGGCGTTCACCAGGGCAGGTATAGTAATCCCTACCGAAAACAGGGTAGGAAATCACATACTTAATGAAGCCCTCTTTCCTTACTTCGTTCTCAGAGAGGAGGGGACTTGGTTTGGCTTGGTTTGGAGAGACAAAGGATCAAGCCCCGAGGTCATAAAGGCCACAGGCGTGTAAGGATTATCTTCCTTCTGAGAGCTTCAGAAGGCTCCAGCAGGCATTCCCCACTGGCTTGGCCCTTCCTGCAGCACTGTCTCACTCTACAAGTGTATGTAACAAAGGAATCCAACTCAACACAAGTAACTTGCCTTCTAATCCAAGTCCTGTCCCCTTGTGCGGACACTGCCATGCCTCAAATACGAAGTCAACCAATATTTACTTTCTTGCAAGGTGTCCATCTGCCTAAGTCTTTGAATATAACCACTACTATCTTTAAATTACCTTAAACTACTCCCAAGGCCCACGAGGGCAGCTTTCTGGGTCCTGTTAATGTTCTATTTCTTAATCTGGGTACTGGTCACAAAGGCATGTTCATTTCATGACTATTCATAGAACTACATACGGTTTGTGTGTGTATTCGTGATATTATGTGCATATTATATTTCAGTGAAAAGTTTTAAAGACTTACACTTTTGGACTTCTAGGCAATGAATAATAGATTCAAGTTGGTTGAATCTCACAGGTGGAGAAAACAAGGCACTACTACAAACCCCATTCTCACTGGAAGGAGACTGGTAAGTGAAAATGGTTAGTTTATCTACTGGTTTTTCCTAGCAGACACAGGCTTTGAGTTAAGCACAGAAGTATCCTCCACCAGAACTTTAGTCAGCCAATGTCAAGATAAGCAAGTTTTATGATTAATAAGAATAAATTGCTTTTCAATTCAAATAAATCATATTTTGTATGACATATATACCCTTACAGGGTAACGAGAATCTGTTTTCAAGACTGAATTGGAGAGTGACTTGATCACTGAAGAGTAGCTGTGCTTACAAGGGTTTCCATGAATGTTTTAACAACTTGGGCCCTTTGCAGGTACACTTCGAGGACTGGGAAGGGTCAGGAGGGGGTTAAAAGAAGTTACCACTAGGATCTTGGGTGATCAGCCTGAATATCCATGTGAAACCTGGGACTGGGCATCAAATACTCATCCTAGAATCCAAACTGGCACTTATGAATGTGCAGCTCTCAGTTCAAACCTGCCTGCTATGTGCCTCCAAATACGGTTAAGGATCATGCCTTATGCATCTAAGAGGCCAAAAGAGGTTTTAAGCTTCTGGCTTCTCTACTTCTAGGGTACTAATTGCCTGCCTAAGACATTCTATGGGGTGGGTGGTGGGTCCAACTATCACAGACAATCCTTTCAGAAAATTATCCTCTGACTGGTAGAGGAAAGTATTCCAGAAACACAGTATTTTGGAGTAGGTAATTCTGTTTCCATATTCTGGCACTTAATTTCAGTATAGCATAAAATGGAAAAACATTCAAATACACCAAGGCAACAGATATCTAGTGTCTGTGCCCAAGTGGTGCTTACTTCTGGCTTTGGGCTATTTTTCCTGATGTCTCCATTTCATACATGGTCTGCAGTCGGCACTTCACAAGCTCTGTGGGGCAGAGCACCAGCGCAGCAAAGGCAGAGGCAAAGGAGCCGGCAGCAGCGTTCTGTAGGTCACTGAAAGCACACAGCACAGGCTGGTTATGTGCAGGCTTGCTCCTGCCCTCAGCACTCACCACGCCCAAAGCACTTTGGTGGCAAAGCAGCGTGATGATGAAAGGAGGGAATGTGCATGGTTCTGTTCTGTCTGAGGATCCCACAGCCCTGTGAGGTAGACAGCAACACCCAGTTCCCATATGGGAAATGACACACAATGTGCCAAAAGTCACCCAGCTACTAAGAAGCAGTGCTAGGACTCAAACCCAATCTGCCTTACTGCAACATCCATGCTTTTTTATTAAACACAGTGCTATGGACTGATGCTGTGCTCCCCCCCAATTCATATGTTGAAGCCCTAACCCAGGGAGGTAATTAGGTTTAGATGGGATCATGAGGGTGTGGCCCTCATCATGGGATTAGCGTCCTTACAAGAGGAGACCAGAGTGCTTGCTCTCTGCCATGTGAGGACACAGCGGAAAGGCTGTCTGCAAATCAGGAAGCGGGCCCTCACCAGACACCAGGTCTGCTGGCACCTTGATCCTGGACTTCCCAGCCTCCAGAACTGTGAAAAATGTTTGTTATTTAAGCCACCCAGTCTATGGTATTTTGTTACAGCAGCCCAAGCTAAGACACAAAATGACAAAAATTATAGCCAAATAAACTTAAGATATGGGAAATAATTACCCATAGTCCCACCACCGAAAAACATGAACTATTAACACTTCAGTGTATTTGCCATTAAGTTTTAAATAAAACTAGGTTCCGAGACCATCCCTACATACCCAAAATCCAACCTGGAATAACCAGACGTCTAATATAACTTCCACAGATGAAAACCCAGGATACATTTTTAACAAAAAGTTGCTGCACTGCAGAAAGGTTTCCCCGTTCAGCTGATGACCTCCACAGCCTCAGCAAAACCGAGGCAAGAGGAGGGTGTGACGGAGCTGTGGGAGCAGGGGAAGCAGTGCACATCTGCAAGCGCAGTGGTTTTAGTGAAGTGGCTAGGCTGGACATCTACCTAGACAGAGGGATGCATGTACACAACTACAGAAAAAGAAGCATTTGCCTCCTCTGAAACTGGAATCCACTAAGAGTTCGAGAATATGGAGAAAAGGAAAATGAGCCAAGGCTCACCACACCTGCTCCTTTCAGCAGAGCCCTGCAGGTGGAGTGGCCGGTGACCTGAGCTGTGCCCACAGTGTGGCAGCCAGCAATGGGGATGGAGCAGGGCTGCCACCACGCCTTTGCCACCTCAATCCCTTGTGAAGCTCCAGGCCACTCGCTCAGGAACATGGCTCCGGAGCAGCTCTGCTTGTTCCTTGAAATGTTGTTAGTAACAACACTCGTAGTGGAAGGAATTGCTCTGGCCCCAAAGACCAAAGATGGACAAAATATTAGAATCAAGCACATTCCTGTAACCCAATGTAGCATTTGGGTTCAAACCAGCAATAGAGGTCATTTTGCTTCACCAAATTACCCCAAAGCATATCCACCAAACAAGGACTGTATCTACATTTTGGAAGCTGCTCCACATCAAAGAATAAAGTTGATCTTTGATGAACATTATTATATAGAATCATTGTTTGAATATCAGTTTGATCACTTAGAAGTTCGAGATGGGCCATTTGGTTTCTCTCTTCTGGCATGAAAAGCTCTCCATTAATTAGATCGACAGGGAGATTCATGTAGATTACGTTTAGATCTGATGAACTGGAAGGACTGGGATTTCAAATAAAATATTCATTTATTCCTGATCCAGACTTTAGTTACCTAGGAGGTATTTAAAATCCCATCGCAGATTGCCAGTTTGAGCTCTCAGGAGCTGATGGAATAGTGAAATCTAGTCAGGTAGAACAAAAAGAAAAAACGAAACCGGGCCAAGAAGTTGATTGCAATTAAACCTACTCTGAAACCTAAGATTTATTTATTTATTGAGATTTATTTGAGGTTCCTAGATTATCAAATGGAGCACTCCAACAAATGCAAGAGAAACTTTGTGGCAGTCTATGATGGAAGCAGTTCTACTGAATATCTGAAGGCCAAGTTTTACAGTACGATGGCCAATCGTGTAATGTTTAAAACAGGAGTTAGAGTAGTGCAAATATGGGCAGATAAAAGTAATTGGCTTAGCAGGTTTACTTCCTTTGTGGAGCCTCCCTGCACGGGCAGCACTTTCTTTTGCCATAGCAACACATGCACCAGTATTTCTTTAGTCTGTAATGGTTTTCAAGAGTGTGCATACCCTTGGGATGAAAATCATTGTAAAGAAAAGAAAAAACAAATCACTAAAACTCATGGAACAATTACTGGCATTACATCAGGGATTGTCTTGATCCTTATTATTTCTATTTTACACTTGATCTTAGCCAAAAGGCCGAGAAGCGATTTTTATTTCTATTTTAGTACAAATGAAATAGCCTCAAAAAAAGTCATGGCTTACAGAACTGCTTTTACTGAAACTGGGTTCCCAGAAGTGTTTGATCTTCCTCATTATGAACTGTTTTTCACTAAAGGACAAAGAAATTTCTGCAGACCTGGCAGACTTGTCAGAAGAACTGAACAACTACCAGAAGATGCGGCACTCCTCCAATGCCTCCCAGCACATTCACTACCGTCACTGTGGATCGCAGACATCCAGCGTCAAACTGGCAGGACCAACCTCAGCTCCATGGAACTTCCTTTCCGAAATGATTTTGCATCACCACAGCCAGTGAAAATATTTAATGACACCTTCAAAAAAAGAAGCTCCACTTTCAAACAGGCACATGAGGGTCCTAAATAGGCACTAGGTATTAGTTTGTTTCTGTTGCTTATAACATAAATACCTTGAAACTGGGTGATTTATAAAGAAAAAAAAATTTACTGCTTACAGTTCCAGAGGCTGGGAAATCCACAGTGCAGGGAACACATCTGGTGAGGGTCTTGGTGTGGTGACAATGACCCAGGGGTCTCACATGGCAGAAAATGGTGGAGGAGAGAGAGAGATAGTTCCTCATTCACTCTCCTTTTAAAGCCCTCCAAACTACTCCCATGACCACCATTTTTAATCCATTCACTATGGCATGGTCCTACAGTCTAATCACCTCTTCAAGGCCCCACCTTTCAATTACCATAACAGGATTTCCCACCCTCAACAGTCACAGTGGGGATTAAGTTTTGGGAGGACATTCAGTCCAAGGCACGCTAGAAGACAGGGTAATGGAGAAGACGCCCTATGAAATTATGTCGGAGGCAAAAAGATTCTGCACAAGCATCCATATCCATCAGCTTTTAATATTTTACTAAACATGATGTGTATGCAGCCTACGGAGTGCACACACTGTTTACAGCAGCCAACCCTTTCTCCTATCAAAACCAGGAAGATATTTACGTACCATTAAGTAACATTTTTATTATCTCAGGCAGTCTATATATGTTAAACCGACCAAGGAACTTACTAGATTCAGTGGAAAAATAATCATTTATTGCTTGGTGTCACAAAGTACCATGAGTTCAATAGCATTTGAAGAGGGAAGTTGTGTTGAGCCTGGCTAAAGCTCCCTGTTTTAGCAACAGAAATACTGCTCTTGACTGATATAGCTCTGTCAATATTTTGATCCCACAATAAATTTAAAAATAAGATTATTCTTTAAATTCCTGTTTCTTCTTTCCTTTAAATTTAATTTGTTTCATAAGCCTATAGTCTTACCATTTCAGCTTCTCACACAAATATGAGTGGTTAATGCAGCACATAGGTCACTACAGGTGTTCTTAAATATGTCATAGTACAGCTACTTACTAAGCCCATTAACACCCAGAATTATGTTTCATCTATTTCTTAATTAATTTCTATATTCTGCCTTTTAATTACTCGATCTTTAGTCCTTATTTTTGTAAGAAGTAGAAGATATAATTTATCATCTTTGAATCATATTTTGTCTTAGTCATGTTATACCAGGAAATTTCAAAATCCTGGGATGTATACACCATTGCCAGTTACAACTAAAAATTTAAAATAAAAACTGCTAGCAAGCCTTTGAAATTTCCCAAATGTGGTCACATTCAGTAGCAGCCCATTCATTCTAGTAAACAGTCATTTAATTCTCCTTTGGGGAAGCCTGTAATAATGTTTATTTACAATATTTCTCATCACCAGATCTGTTTCCTATTATTGTTTTTAAAAAAGATTACTTAGCTCCCTTTGTATTGATTTATCTTCTAGCATATGGTAACCAGGGTTGTAGGAGAGTTAAAGGGAAATTCCTAAGAATTTTTCTAGCACTTAAGAATAACAATTTCTACTTTTTTTTAAAAACTGTACTTCTGACTTTGTGTTTTTTTATATTATATAAGGCAGTTTATAAACATGATCTAAAAACTCACTGGGTTTTTTTGTTTTTACTTTTGATATTACTTGATACTGTACAAACTTTATTAAATCAATATTAGACCTACATGACAGATTTCTTTGAATGTTCACATTAGCAGCTTTGTACATAAACATGCTGTGATGGAACTGTACACTATAACTTATTGTAAAGACCTTGGTACTGTGTACATAAGCCTTTTCTTTCCTTCTGTTACTGTATTTAGTTTGTGATAAATTTCTCACTCTGATATTTATTGCTCTAAATCACTATACACGAATCCTATATTAAAATGTACACTGGTAATCTGATCCTTCAACCGTTATTTAGGCACTCAGATTTTGGATCTTAAGGTATGTATGGAAAAGAATCTGCTCATTGACTTTTAGGTAATATAGACATGTCATTCAAAACAGATAAATTCTCGTTTTCTCTATTTTTTTAAGAGTAAATTCTCAATGAAATAAAAAAAACTGGGGAAAAGTCTGAGAAACTTTTCTCAGAAAGTCAAAAAGACTTCTCTGGGAGTTCGTGAGGGTCAGAAAAGAAGATCCCTTCCAGCCCCTGGGACAGTGTCTCATCATAGGAGCACTACTGGCATTAAGGGTGGGACAATCCTTCCTTGGGCAAGAAGGACTAAACTGGTCCCTGGGCACTCACCCATTAAAAGCCAGCATCCTGCTATCAGTGGACAGCCAAATCCACTCTCATAGATTTCCAAAAGCCCCCCCTGGGTGGGAATACCCTCAGCTGACTGCTGTAAGTATAGAGATCCCCTAACAATATTTCTCCAAACTGAGCAAAAGCACAAATGGACCTACCACATTCAAAGGTCCTAAAGTTTCACCAGTGTTAAACATTAGTACAAAATCAGGGCTACTCTCTGCTCCACCACATCTGCCATTTGAAACCCCTCTATCACTGTCACCACCACCAAGGCCTTGACCAAATGTGTTCCCTGAATTTGGGACTTCCCAGCCACCAAAACTGAGACACAGGCAGCTCCATTGCCTGGCAGCAGGCAGAAGCAAGCCCAGGGACCTAGGCAGGAGGGGAGGGCAGCCTCCCACCTGACAGAAGGCTGGAGCACACCTCAAAAACTGCTTCTGAGTGTGTGGTCCACCACAGCCATCACTACAGCCATCACCACAGCCACTGCCACCACAAAAGTGGCTAGCCACAACAGTAGCAGCCACAGCCACCACTCAGGTGACCTGCTGTTGACTGGATTGCACTGACATTAGGAAAGTCACTAGTGGACACCAGAAAAAGAGGAGGAAGTATCTCTCCTCAAAGCCCACTCCAGAGTAACAGAAGAAGCAACCATTCTATCAGATGACCAGACATCAACAGAGATACTAGAAATACAAGAAACCAAGAAAATATTACACCCCTAAATGCATACAGTGATTCTCAAGTACCAGACCACATAGAGAAGGAAACCCTTGAAATGACTGAAAAGGAATTCTGAGCAACAATCTTAAGGAAACACAATGAGATATAAGACTCAGACAAAATAATGAAATGAGAAAAAAATATCCAGGATATGAAGGAGGAAAAATACAAAATGATTAATACTGTAAAAAAGAATGTAGTAGAACTCCTAGAACTGAAAGATTCATTCAATAAGAAACACAACTGAGAGCTTAAGCAGCAGGCTAGAGCAAGCAGATGAAAGAATTTTTGATCTCAAAGATAATTCTTTTGAAATAACCCAGGTAGTCCACGGGGAAAAAAATAATTAAAAATAAATGAAGAAAATCTGAGAGCTAACAATCTCAAGTGCACAAACATACAAATCATGGGTGTTCCAGAAGAGGAGGAGAAAGAAAAAGGCACTGAAAAACTATTCAATGAAATAATAATGGAAAACTTCCCATGTGTAGGGAGAGACATAGATCTTTAGATCCAGGAGCCTCAAAGATCCCCAAACAGATACAATCCAAAAAGATCCACTCCAAGACGCATTATAATCAAACTGGCAAAGCTCAAAGACAAAGAATCCTAAAAGTAGCAAGAGAAAAGTGTCAAGTCACTTATAAGGGAGTTCCCATCTCACTACCAGCAGACTTCTCAACAGAAACACTACAGGCCAAAGTAAAATGAGATGATATATTCAAAATATTGAAAGAAAAAATCTGCCAGCGAAGAATACTATACCCAGCAAGGGTATCCTTCAGAAATGAGGGAGAAATAGTGTATTTCCCAGACAAACAAAAACTACAGGAGTTCATCACCACGTGATTAGCCCTGCTAGAAATCCTCAAGTGAGTCCTGCATCTGGAATCCAAAAAAGGATGATCACTACGACAAATACATGAGAAAGAACAAAACTCACAGGTAGAACAAAAACGCAAACAAGAAAGAGAAAGAAACTCAATCTTACCACCTCAAGAAATCAACAAACACTGAAGACACAATAAAAGAGGAAAGAACAAAAGATATTTAAAACATCCAAATGGAATTAGATAAAATGCCAGGTATAAGACAATACCTTTCAATAACCCTAAATGTAAACAGATTAAACTCCCCCACTCAAAAGACACAGATTGACTGACTAGATTAAAAAGCTAGACCCAACTATATACTGGTGACCTGAGTCTCTTGAAGACAGCAAATGCACACTCAGACTAATAGTGAAAGGATGAAAAAAAGTATATACTACACAAAGGGCCAAAAACAAGTAGGAGTAGCTATTCTTATATTGAATAAAATAAACTTTAAATCAAGAACCATGAAAAGAGACAAAGGCGGCCACTGTATAATGATAAAGGGATCTATCCAGCAAGAAGATATAACAATCATAAATTGTGCATCCAACAATGGAGCACCCCAATATGTAAAGTACTATTAGACCTTAAGAAAGAGACAGACCCCAATACAATAGTAGTTGGGGACCCAAACACCCCACTGTCAACACTGGACAGATCATCTAGGAAACAAATCAACAGAGAAACACAGGATTTAAACTACACTTTGGTCCAACTGGTCCTGGAAAATATCTACAGAACATTTCATCCAACAATATACTTTCTTCTCATCAGCACATATTCTCCAGGATAGACCACATGTTAGTTCACAAATCAAGTCTCAACGAATTTTTAAAAAGTCATTTCAAGTTATTTTCTTCAGACCACAACAAATTAAAACTAGAAATCAATAACAAGCGAAACTCTGGGAACTAAGCAAATACATGGAAATTAAACAACATGGTCCCTAATGCCCTATGGATCAAAGAAGAAATTAAACAGGAAATCAAAAAAATTCTTCAAATTAATGAAAATAAAGATAAATCATACCAAAACCTGTGGGATAAAGTCAATACTAAGATAGAAGTTTATTGCAATAAATGCTTACATCAAAAATAGAAAGATTTCAAATAAACAATCTAACACTACACCCCAAAGAACTAGAAAAACAAGAAAAATCTAATCCCAAAATTAATAGATGGAAAGAAGTAATATCAGAGCAGAACTAAATGAAATAGAAACCCCCAAAATGATACAAAAGATCAATGAAACAAAAAGTTGTTTTTTTAACAAGATCAACAAAATAGGCAAACCATAAGCTAGGCTAACTAAAAAAAAAAAAAAGAGAAGACCCAAATAACAAAAATCAGAAATGAAAAAGGAGACATTACAACTGATACCACAGAAATACAGAGAATCATTAGAGACTATTATAAATAACTGTACACCAACAAATTCAAAACCCTAGAGGAAATGGATAAATTTTTGGACACATACAAACAACTGAGACTGACCCAAGAAGAATAGAAAACCTGAACAGACCAATAACAACCAATGAAATTGAAGCAGTAATTGGCACTCTCCCAATAAAGAACAGCCCGGGACCAGGTGGCTTTAATGCTGAATTCTAACAAACCTTTAAAGAGAAATTAATATCAATTCTCTTCAAACTATTCCAATAAATTGAAACAGAGGCCATTCTCCCAAACTCATTCTATGAGTCAAGTATCACCCTAATACTTGACAGATACAACAGAAAAAAGAAAACCATAGGCTGATATCTCTGATGAACACAGATGCAAAAATCCTCAACAAAATATTATCAGATACAGCAACACATCAAAATAATGTACACCATGATCAAGTTTGAAAATGTCCATACTACCCAAAGCAATCTACAGATTCAATGTAATCCTCATCTCAAAATACCAATGACATTCTTCACAGAAATAGAAAAAACAGTCCTAACATTCATATGGAATGGCAAAGACCCCAAATAGCCAAAGCAGTCCTGAGCAAAAAAAAAACAAAAACAAACAAAAAAGCCAGAGGAATAATACTACCTGACTTCAAATTATACCACAAAGCTATAGTAACTAAAATAGCACAGTACTGGCATAAAAACAGACCCTCAGATCAATGGAACAGAACAGAAAACCTGGGGATCAACCCACATACTTACAGTCAACTGATCTTTGACAAAGGCAACGAGAACATACACTGGGGAAAAGATGACCTCTTCAATAAGTGGTGCTTGGAAAACTGGACATCCATATGTAGAAGAATGAAACTAGACCCATACCTCTCACCATTATACCAAAATCAACACAAAATGGACCAAAGACTTAAATATAAGAGCCGAAACCATAAAACTTCTAAAAGAAAACATAGGGGAAACACTTCAGGAAGTAGGATTGGGCAAAGGCTTTATGAATAAGACCCCAAAAGCACAGGCAACAAAAAGAAAAAAATAACCAAATGGGATTATATCAAACTAAAAAGCTTCTGCACAGCAAAAGAAACAACAAAAAAGAGTGAAAAGACAACCTATGGAATGGGAGAAAATATTTGCTAACTCTGCATCTGACAAGGGATTAATATCCAGAATATACAAAGAACTCAAACAACTTAACAGTGAAAAAATAAGTAACCTGGTTAAAAAATGGACAAAGGAACTGAATAGGCATTTCTCAAAGGAAGATATACAAATGGCCAATAGACACATGAAAAAATGCTCAACATGATTCAGCATCAGTTAGACTGTTCATTATGAAAAAGACAGAGAATAACAAATGCTGGTGAGGATGCAGAGAAAGGGGAACACTCCCACACTGTTGGTGGGACTGTAAATTAGTGCAGCCAAGTATGGAGGTTCCTTAAACAACTACAGATAGAACTGCATGTGATCCAGCAATAACACTACTGGGTGTATACCCAAAGGAATGGAAATCATCATTTTTAAGGGATATCTGCACTCCTGTGTTTATCGCAGCCCTGTTTTCAATAGCTCAGAGTTGGAACCAACCTAAATGTCAATCAGTGGACTTCTGGATAAGGAAAATGTGGCATATACACACAATGGAATTCTATTCAGCCATAAAAAAAGAATGAAATTCTGCCATTCGCAGCAACATGGATGACCTTAGAGGAAATTATATTTAGTGAAATAAGCCAGGCAGAGAGATACCACATGTCCTTACTCATAAGTGAGAACTAAATAAAGAATTAAAAAAAAGATACAACGAGCACAATAATTCGAACTTTCAAAAGGAGAGAAAAGAACTGAGACCACCAGAGGTGGGAAAAGGGGAGGAGGAGTTAACGAGAAATTGGTAAAGGGCACAAAAAATGATTACATTGTGTAAGGTTGAATATACTGACAATGCTGATTTGAAGATCACATATTGCCCACAGGTATTGATATTCAATGCTGTACCCCCAGATATTACAATCAATGACATTTCAATAAAAAAATAATAATAATAAAACATGATTTTCAAAAAAAAAGAATCAGGCCATCTCCAGTCTTGGCTCTGGTTTCCTGTTCCCTGATGGTCTAGCCTCTGTGCCACAGACAGATGCAAGGGGGGTGTCCATAGGGCTGAGCCAGCCCCTCACACACCAGGGTCTCTCAGAAGAGGCTTAGAGTGGGGCTTTTTTTCCAGGAGGAAGACTTCCTTTCAATTTTAGAGACAAACCTAAGACTGTTAAGCAGAGGAGAGCCAGGCGCCCAAGCATATGGGGTGCAGAAACTGATGCTGTTCAGTCGTTCCTTCCTCCTCCCTTCACTCCTTCTTAGCTCATTTGTTAAACCAAAACTTAAAATGGTTTCTGCTGTCTTCCAACAAGCCTGCAGATCCATATTTGGCCTTCTTCAGGGACTCTCTGTCAAACCTGCTGACAGGCAGTAGTCAATCAGGGTCATTACCCAGAGTCTGCCAAGTTTGCTAGAACAAAGGTGGCAGTCAATAAATGTAGAAGGCTATTCAATCTAAGATGTAATAATGGCTCAGATGTCTGAATGAACACCAAACATGATATCACAGTGCATAGCCAAGGCCATACGATTTGCAGTGGACTTTGACTTTCTAATAAACACTTCCATCTACCACTGCACGAAATGAGGTACGTGGGCTCCTGTTCTGCATGTAGCATTAACAGGTAGAAGTAGAACTGCAATGGCAATTGGCGTAGGACGAGATTTTGTAAGAATCAACTGTTTGTCATCTACTCCACAAACATGTACCTGAACATTCCTAGTTTGTAAGACCCCATCCAGCCAAAGGTCAAAGGAGAACACCACTCTGGGATGTGTTCAAACCCAGAACAGGCAAATATTTACAGTGTGATTGCAGAAATTCACAACAGGCTCTCACAAGCATTTCTCTCCTTTCACTGCTCTTGATTGGTCTTCTCTCTACATTTGACCCTTACAAAATATTCCAGAACCTTGACTGTGGTCTGATAGAGAGACCACTGGGCAGGGGCTGAAAAGACATGGTTTTATGTCCTTACTTGGTGATCTTGAACATGTATCTTTCCCCATCTGTAAGACAGAGACAACACCTGCCTTGCGCCTCTCACAGGATCATGGCAAAGGCTATGAAGGCATGATAGTATACATCATGTACTACACAAAATAAATGTCCCCAGAATGATTCCCCATGAGAGGCACTATGAGGTATTTCCCAGCCCTTTCTTAAGGACACTGATTCAGTGCTCTGCAAATAATGCAGCGAAATGCATCTGAGAAATATTATATCGTTCCCCATCAGAAAAGCAACACGCTCTTCCTTGTCTTCACTCTGTTCACAGGCTAAGCAAGGAAAAAAGTAGGGAGGGACAGGCAGGTCCAGATCCTTAATGGTTTTGCCCATGCAAGAAGGCAGAAGTCACTGTCTTTCTCTTATGGCTTGAGGGGCTGCTCTGTGCAGAGGGAGGACACAGTTCTTCCTCCAGAATCTCACACAGTTGCTCACTGTTGCCCTGTCTTCTCACCCTTTTCATCTTTTGCTAAGGAGGCTGAAGGAGAAGTGAACTCCTGGTCTCCTCAAATAGAATGTCTCTCCCTCAACTGGAAAGAAAATTAGTCACTTATCATTTTGCTTCTCT
Source organism: Cynocephalus volans (assembly GCF_027409185.1). Taxonomy (NCBI): domain Eukaryota; kingdom Metazoa; phylum Chordata; class Mammalia; order Dermoptera; family Cynocephalidae; genus Cynocephalus; species Cynocephalus volans. The sequence continues at coordinate 69,827,202 of NC_084466.1, forward strand.
TCAGTCTCCATTGTGGACTGCCTCACTCTCTTGGTTTGTCCCCTGCTTATTTTTCCTTCTTCTCTTTCCTGCCCTCTCTGTGCTAGAGGGTTGTAGGATCAGTGCTCAGCCCTCCTGTCCATCTACACTGTCTCCTTGGGGATCTTATCCAGTCCTAAGCCTTTAAAAAACACCAGTTCCGTCCATCATGACAGAATTCCTGCCTATAAAAGGGCACATCTTGAGACATCTAGGCATCTCCAGAGGACAATTCTGTATGCAAAGAACCCCCTTGAGTCATGTGGGATCTGTAGTTGCAAAAGGGTTTCAATTTCTACTGAAACAACCAACGAGACTACCCTTTGCAACCATGAAGCTGATATAATTCTAAATCATTTAAAATAAATCATCATTCAAAGGAGAGATGGCTAAACCCTCCAGTGTTTCCAAATTCTTTTCAGTCTCTGTAAAATGAATACCCAAGGGAAGACCAAGCACAAGCCAAACTCTGATGTTTGGGGAAGACTTGGCTAAAGAAATGTGAGTTCACCTGCATCTCCTCAGGTACTTCCATGTCTTGCTAAAATTCCAAGTTTCTCCTCAAATCTACTTGGCTCAAGCAATCTCTTCTAATACTCTAATGAAATGGAACCTAAAACTTGGGTTGCAAGTTACATCACGGTTTTAGTCCAGCACCTCTACTGACAAGGCAGGAAGCACCATTGCAAGGTTTGAAAAGCACTCCCCTGAAGGAGACCAAAATGTAAGGGGGCTTGTTCTTGGTCCCAGTCGTGGGTCATGGGCAAGTCTCCTCTGTGTAATGCATATGTGCTTTCCAAGTCATATGATGACAACGTATTACTTCATAATCAAAAAGAAAGTATTTTAAGAAAGGAGGCATTCTTCCCCAAAAGATATTAAAACCATGACCATACTACAGTGGGTTTTTTTCCAGAAAAAAACCAAAAAGTGTCAGTGCCCTCGACTCACCTCAGCTTTGCCTGCTTGTCCAGTCCAACCACTTTCCGCACCACTTGTTGGCAGAAGCCGTAACACATGAAGAGGACTGAGTTCTCGGCGATGTTGGCAATCAGCGCTGGGCTGGTGCCCTTGTAGAAGCCACGGAAGCCCACCTGGGAGTAGGTCTTTAAGCAGCAGTGGGTAAGGCCCCGGTACAGGTTGGGGAATGTTTGCATCTTCACTTTCATCGTGTCGAAGGGCTGTCCAGTCAGCACACATGCCGTGCCCCCTGCAACCAGGACGGAAGTCTTCTCTAACAAATGGCTACTGTTTTAGATGGTAGCCTTAATTACCCCTGGAAATGAGGGACAGGTGGCTGACCCCAGGCCTTACCTCTGCTTCAGTTCCTTTTGACCTCTTTTCCTCCCAAACATTCTAGCCGAGTCCAATAAACAATTTACAGCAGGACCCCAATGTGCCTGGCACCCAAATCTCGCCCTGAAGGAGCTCACACTTGGCAGGGGAGACAGACATGTATTCAACAGAGAAAATCACAGGATGCAAGGGTGTGGCATGTGTTCAAGAGCCTCGGCAATGGGGTCAGAGGAACTGGGGATGAAGCCTGGCTTTGCTGTGAGATCCTGGATTAGTGAACTAACCTCTGAGCCTCAGTTCCTCATCCACAGCCACCTCACAGGGTTAGCGTGAGGATTAAGTAAAAATGAGGAGATGGACTTAGCACAGCATCTGCCACACAACAAGTGGTTAATAAGCAGCAACTACTGTGTTGAGAGAGACAGAAACCATATACAGGGAAGGGGAAAACCTGGGAGAAGCTCATCACCCCTCTCTGCCTAATGCCCAGGAGTTCTGATAACTATCAGAAAAATAACAGAGAACTAGGCACCAAATAAAGAAAACAAGGCGTCTGGCTAATTAATCCCTGAAGAGATAAATATTTGACCCTATGGAAAAACTTCTTTAATTTGAACTCTACTACTAAATGATTTGTATTTAGATAGGTAATGGACTGAAATTTACCTTTGCTTAGCATAAATTCATCTATATGCTTGTATACTATAAGAATATTAAATACAGCAAAGTCTAAATGACACTAGATCACCTCAATAAAAATTCTGAGCGTAAGGAAAGGAATGAACTATAACCACCTTCTAATATCCCAGACCCTGGTCTGGACTCAGCATCTTGGGAACTGCCACTGGTTAACATCTACCACCTTCCCCTGGGCTTGAGGGGCCACCGCATCTCACACATCCCTTGCTTGTATTAGGAAACATGAGGTTATTAAAGTTTCCTCAAATTGAAAGAAGGCTTCCATAAAATATTTAAGATATATAATTTCTTAACTTTGACATACACAGCTGTACCACCTAAGTTGTAGAAAGTAATTTACCCCTAACAACATGGTCATGGAGCTCACCGTGTCCCCCTCAAATGAGTGATGACTATCCTGAACACCAGCACCAGCCACTGAGCTCAAAGACCTATCAAGCCATTAATAAATGACAGGGCCTCTTTTCCACATAAACGACAAGTATTAGAGCCATCAATGTCCAAAGGTCTCTCTAGCTTCCTCATTCAAAGACTTGAGCCCCTCAACAGTGGGCTCACTGCTTCCGGTTGGCACCCTAAGTGCCTCACAGTAGGATGGAGGTTCCTGTGTTACTAATAGGCACCTCCTCTGCCCAGCCCCCAACCCAAAGACCCCATCCCCACACCCCACAAAGGAGCTTGTTGTTCTGTGAAGTTAGACAGCAGCTCTACATCAGTGAAGGGCGTCCCTGTGTTGCTAGCATGGGGAGAAACACAGTTATTAGGAACAGTGTCAGTATGTATGAGTATAACGGCCCATACATGTTAATACTAAACTTGTTAAAAACATACCCATCATTAAATGTCTTATATACCAGATTCCTAACAATCCTATTGCAGTTTACATCTTTAACACTGACTGTAAATTACAAATGTGGCACCCAAATACCTGTATGCACATAAATAGGAAAAGGTAAGCTTTTTAATTGTATCACAATAGAGCGTAGATCTCTGACAGATTGACTGAAGGACATAAAATGCCAGAAGAGGAGAATCTCGTGTGGTTAAACACTTTGCTACTGCAGAGAGAATAACTGAGCCCAGAGCACTGCTGCGACGTGCGGAGGCCAGAGGTAGGCAGACGGCTGCACCCTTCTCAAGTCAGCATCCGCCTGTCCTCCACAGTGTGGCCTGGGACCTGGGGGCTCCAGCTCATTTCCACAGCAGGGTGAGAGAATGACCCAAAGGACTGTATTGGACAAGAGAACCCTGGGGTGGAGCCCAGATGGCCTTTAGTTTCCTCTCCTCCTGGGTTGGGACACTCTCTGTGCTTGAGAGGTGCCCTTGCCCTGTGTTCCTTATCAGCATCTGTAATAGGCTGTCCCCAGCCTTCCTCATTAGCCTACCTTGTCCGACCTTTGGTTCATGGAAAAATACTTTGCTCTTCTCTGAACAATGATTTCTCTTTTATAGTTAGTGAATGACAGGATGAGAGGCAGCGGCCCCCTGACCACGCTTGATCTGTTGACCCAAGAGGTTACACTGGATAAAAGAACACTGGGCAACACTCCCCTCTGGTCTCCCCACTCCAGGGAGCTACAACTATGATAAGAATCAGTATGGGAGGCCAGGGTTTTCATCTGGAAAATATGAGCATGCCAGCACTTCTCCAGCCCTAAGATAATGCAGGACTCTGGAGAACTACACCACCACCACTCACTTCAAATTCCTTCCCCTCAGGCTGAGGTTCCTGCTATTCCTACACCTTAAGCTTTCTAAAGAGTGGCCTGTGGCTGCCAGCGAGAGACTCAGTCCGCCCTTGGGCTTGGGTTCCTGAGTTCAGTCTTAGCTGGCCATTCCCAACAAATCCTGCCACCTCTCCTTTCCTTTCACGGCTAAGACACAATAGAACATCAGTCTCATTTCTAAAGACATTTCTAAAGGGTGTCCTCCTTTCTTTCGTAACACTAGTAAGAAGAGTAACTGGTGTTTCCTTGGAGAGATGGCATGGTGTTATTTTTGCACAACAAGGGCTCTGAAGACTGCCAAACTTGGAGTGGAGTCCCATACCACCTGCATATCCAGCTGTGTGACAATGGACAAGTGACTATCTCTGAGCTGTTTTCTAGCTATACTAGAGACATTCCCACCACTCATCCTGACTCATAAAGTTTTGATATCACAGGTACTACTCTACCTTCTGCCATGCTCTGAACAATACCACACTTCCATTAAGTAGATTCATTCCCAGGTTAAAAAATATTGCTTCTGGGGTGACAAAGGTAATATTTTATACTATTTTCACTTGATCATGCCTAGAAGGTACTTGAGGAACACAGATGACTGGGTTTTCTCTGGGGTTACCTGCGGCCCCTGCCGTGAGGTCAATGGCAGCCTGGATGGCAGGATTGGACTTCATGTTGTTGCCGGTCTCCGTGGAAGGCAACTCTGTGGAGCTTATGACAGGCACTGCATGTCCCTGGGAGGAGGCAAAAGTTGACCATTAGTCCAGCCTCTGCAGCCTACCGCTCTCTAGGACTGCTGCCAAGTTACTGAACCCGAACCTCTGGGAGTCAGGAAATGGGCCCTACAGTGCTCCAAAGGAAGGGGGTGCAAGGTACCAACGCAGCTTAGTGATCAACTGCCCTATAAAAAGCTCAGGGATCAACAACTTTCCCTGAGTATCAATGCTACAGTCATTGGCAGCACTTCAACAAACCTTAAAAATGAACATCAAATAATCCAGCCAACCAGACAATCCAAACCACATCAGACTATCAGTCCACTAGGCTCAGCTCTAAATTCAGACAGCAGCCTGTGCTGGGTGCCTAAGAGGAGGTCACAAGACAGTAAGTCTGGAAGGAGCATGCAGGCAGCAAAGATCAGGAGATCCACAAAGTCACATGCCTGGGTGTGAATGCCTGCTCCACTGGCAAGGTGGCCCCTTGGGCCTCTACAGCTGGGGTCCACATGTGTACAAGGTGAATTATAAAGATATTATAATACAAAGACAATCACAAATAGCCACATTGGACTGATGTGATGATGAACTGTGAACATGTATCGCTCCTTCTTTGAACAAGGCCTAGTACAGAGCACCACAGCCCGCCCTAGCACTTCAAACCCTAAAGGTGCACATGAATCATCTGGGGGGCTTGTTAAAAATGCAGATTCTGATTCAATAGGCCTCAGGTAGAACCAGAGAATCTGCCACCTTGACAGGCTCCCAAGAGGGGGCTGATAATGCCTGTCCTGCAGAACAACTTTGAAATGCATCACCTGAGCCACTGTGTCCCAGATTTGCTTGATAAGGATCACTTGGGGGCTTGTTAAATATTCAAAATGACCAGGCCTCTCCCGGAAATCCTGCTTCAGAAAGTTGTGATTGGAGCCTAGGAAGTTTGGGAAAACTAAGAGTCTATTCCTCTATCTTCTTTAGACAAAAATTAACTATTGCTGAGGCAAGAATTTAATAAGTATTGAGTAGAAAAAGGTTATTTTAGTCTCCTATTTTAATGAGCCACCAATTCAGCAACCAATTCTGTGCGGTTTGCAAACTATGTAAGTAACTTATTCGTGAATAACAAAACAATCGTCATTCCTCATCACAGTGGGAAGCAGTTTCTTCCTAGTCAGGCCACCTTTTTGGAAAAGGGGGTTGGCACGCTAGCTTGGAAATGAATGCCAAGGTCCTTTCTACCACTGTCATCCTAAATGTCAGCAGAAAATGTTAGCCACCAAGAAATTTTTCTTACCAGTTGAAGCATTTTGCCCATGACCAGACTCCAAGAATCTTCCTTTCTTTACAAAAAATTTTAAAACCAGCAACAACAAAAGCACAGTACTTAGAAGTCGAAGACAATGATTTTGTTACTGATGGGTCTGGAGAGACAGTACCCTTTACTAGGTTGGTAAGGTGGTGGTCATCTGTTATTTTCCTGGAAAAGGATATCAGCATCCTAATCCAATCTCCTTTTCCAGAAGGAAAACTGCGACCAGAGGAAGACAAGGTCTTCTCCAAGGTTACAAGTCAGTGACAAAGAAGTGACAGTCTTGTCTTCAGGTCTGTGCCCACAAACCAATTCTTAACTCCAGAGTATTCCAACCTGGCCCCAAAGTAAAAACACTCAAATCTGCCTTTTCGAAAAAAAAAGCAACTGGGGAGACACACACAGACTGGGCAAAGCCAATGTGGCCTCAGATAAACCTCAATGCGTTCGTTTCTTTTGGTGTAAACAACTTAACTTGGAAGGAAACAAAGTCACATCAGGTTGTACTGTATCTGTTGATGTGAATTAAAGGTGAACCAAACTTGAACACGTTAAATACTACAAATAACTAGTTGTAAAATTACTAGGATAAAAACCAGTGATGGGTTCTAACCGATTAACCCAGAGGTGTGGGCAATTAACTCGGATTACGCGAAGCGATGGTTTGGAGAAGGCAAAACTGGTCAGCATGAACGAGAATTGATGTATGAGTTTGCTGTACCACTTGGAACAGGACAACTGAATTCTTTCAGCGCACCTTGGTTCCTCTTCCAAAACTACACGTGGTGAGACCTAGCAGAGACAGAAACAACAGCTCCGACTACACGTCTTTCTTGTTCCTTGGGGAAATTAATTGCTTGGATAGGACAATCAGACGAGGCCGCATTTTCCACCAGGGAACAGGAGCTGCCACGGGAAGATCCCAGCTGCGGGCTGAAGCTGGAGCGGCAGGACCCCGGCCCGTCCCCAGAGCCGGACATAGGGCGCGGGCCGCCACCCAGCTTCGCCGCCGAGGAGCTGGCCCAGCCGCGTCTCCAGGGGCCTCGCAAGGAACCGGGTAGGGAGCCGACTTGGGACTTTCCCAGCGGCCCCGGCCGTCCACTCTCGGGCCTCCCCTTCATAGCGCCCTCGCGCTCGGGCCGGGCGCCGCCGAGCCCCGAGCCCAGGTGACCCGCCAGGGTGAAAGGCAGGCGCCGCGGGCAGAGGCCGGCCCGGGGCAGCGCGCGGGTCCCGCCGCACGTGCGCGCCCGCGCCGGCCGCGGGGGAAGGTCACCCCGCCCCGGCGCCGAGGCCCGCCCCGCGCCCCGCTCCCTCCTCCCGGGCCGGGCTGCGCTCACCGCCGCCCCGCGTGGCCACGTCCTGCTCCGGCTCCGCCGCGCGTCTCGGCTCCCCCTCGGCAGCCGCTTAACAGCCGCGGCCGGGCCCCGCCCCCGCGCCGTCGGCCCGGGTGGCCCCGCTGCGGCTCAGGAGCGCCCCTGCGGCCGGGGCGGGCGGTGCCGGGCCGGGGAAGCTGGAGCCGGGCCGCGCCGCCCGGGGCCTCCCCCTCCCGGGTCCGAGCCCCCGGAGGCCGGCGCGGGGTGGCCCCCAGGGCGGGGTGCCCGAGGTGGGGAGGACGCCCTGAGGCCTCCGGCTGCCAGCCTTGCTGCGGGGCGAAGGCCTGCACGTGAAGTAGTAATTGGGTAGGAAAGTGCTGGAATCGGGGGGTGAAGAATAAATCCCCTCACTGCCGGTGAAAACTAAGAGAAACGCCATTTCCCGTTTCCCCTCCTCCCGGGAAATCCATCCCCTCCGTTGACATCCCGGGAAGTCCACTGATGAAACCTGTGACTTCAGTCGGCCTCTCTGGTCTTTTAGTTCTCAGGGAACTAAAGGTTATATCTGTGTTTCTCTGTATTTTATTAAAAGGTTGAAAATATCCGAGAAAGCTGTTGTATCCCGGCAGTAAAGTGATTTTCCTTAGTCCCTGAGACCGAGAGCTGTCGCCGCCTCAGTCCGTCTCAGGGAACCACCCGCCCTCCGTGTTCCCGGTGCTTTGGTTCAGCCTTCGAGTATGTATTTTCACTTTCTACACTGTTTTCTTCCATAAACATGGTGTCATTTTCTTTTACAACTTTCAGCCTTGTTTGGATGTGCTGTTGGATTATTGCCAATGTCACTTAAGAGATTTGGGGCACGGGCCGGGGACTTGGTTAGCGCTTAACGTGGGTGCACAAGCGAACACCCCTTCCTGGCGTAGTAAGTGCTGTGGAGGGATCGGGTGCCTGGTAAATGGGGCTCTCGTCAGAATCAGCACTTTAGAACTGGAGCTTCTAGAACACAGTCTAATTACAGAAATAAGCTAGCGAGTTTGGATGAATTGTCCGAAGTGAACTGGTTGGAAGCAGATCCCGGAGCAGAACCTACGGTTACAGCAGCCCAGTGGCTTGCAAGCTTAGGACAAGGAGGCGAGAAGGAAGCCAAATTAAGGACAGACCCAGACCTCTGTTACAGATTAGAACGAGCACCGGACTTGCAGCCAAGATGCTTGTGTAAAAGTCCCTGTTGACCCTTAGTGACTCCTTAACCATTTAAAAACCCCGTCCATGGCAGGACTGCACCATGGCTCCTCTGAACCCCCTTGCTCCAGGAGCCTGCCTCAAGGATCCACCGATCCATCCTGTGGGTGGCACCCTCTCTGAGCTGTCAGCCCCAACCTAATGCTTGTCATGTCTTCCTTTAGCCCCTTCCTCTCCTATCTTCTCAAACGTTGTTCCAAACTCTCATCGCTCTCTCCAAGCCTCTGCCATTTCTTCTGTCCCTCACCTCTCCTTGACGACCCTCAGCCTGAATGTATTCTGTAGAAAGAAACAATCAAGATTTTGCTCAAATTTGTAACCTCTTATCTGCACAGTTACCTTTTTTGCACACACTCTTATCCATTTGTCCTCTTTCTGTCTTGCTTGCTGTGTCCACCTAGCACAATGGCCAGTACGAATGAGGTTGGTGAAGAAACAGAGACTTAGAGAGGTCAAGTCACTCGTCCAAAGTTATGCAGATGCTAAGGGAGGGGGTGGGATTCAGCACAGTTCTGTCCAACTCTAAAGGCCATGCTCTTAACCGATACACTGTGCAGTACAGCCATCCCTCTGTATCCATGGGGGCTTGGTTCCAGGACACACCTGGATACCAAAATCCATGGATGCTCAGGTCCCTGATTTGAAATGGTGCAGTATTTGCATATAACCTATGCACATCCTCCTGCATACTTTTAGTCATCTTAGATTACTTATAATACCTGATACAATACACATGCTATGTAAATAGTTGTTATACTGTATTGTGTAGGGATGATGACAAGAAAAAAGCCTGTGTATGTTCAGCATAGAAGCATTTTCTGAATATTTTCTATCTGTGCTTGGTTGAATCCATGGATGTGTAGCCCACAGATATGGAAGGTCAACTGTACCATCTACCAGAAGGCTTCCTTTCAAAGGCAAGAGGGCTGCAGGCACTAGAAGTTTTCTCTCCTGGAATAGATCCCCTTCCATAATATTTTATAAAAATTCCCTCAGCAGCCTAAAATCCCTCACAATGGTGGCTCATTCTGCTGTCTTTACTTTAGGAATAGAGAATCAAATATATAGATGTTAAAATGCATAACATCTCACAGGAGCTCAGAGACCTGAATAAAAAATCACCTGACTAGCACTAAATCAAGAAAGTGTTCGTGCAAACTTTGTTCCAAGGATAATTTCCTAGGAATCTTATGGCCTCTGGAGAACAGCATTTTAGAGACATAGGTCACTGATCTCAATACAGACAGGTCAACCAGCCAGTATTTCAGACCTGGGTTCAAAACATATCAATGGACTGACCTCTTTGCTCCAGGTAGTTGTTTGCTGCTCTTGGGATTGCACAATCCAGGGACTTAGTGCAAATGGCTTCATGATAGGTGGTAGGTGTGACATAGGTCAGAGGTGAGAGGACAGGCAGATTGGCTACAAGGAAAAGTTAGCCTTTCTAATTCAACACAATTTCACAATACACTGATTAATAACTTTAAAAAGAGAAATAACTTCACACAACAAATCCCTGGTTCTGACACCATGTACGTGTGTTTTAACAAAGTGTATTTATTGGAGTTGCAAATAAATCAAGAACATAAAACATCTCTGATTCAAATATACTTTTCATTAATGAGAAAGAAGGAAAAAATGCTTTTGATTACAGTTTCACCTCCCATGAAATATTCTTGGCTGCTGATGCAACTTTTATTGTAAACTCCCTCAAGGGCTGGCAGGTTTGCTCAGTTGGTTAGAGCATGGTGTTATAACACCATGGTAAGGGGTTGAGATCCGTGTACCAGCCAGCCACCCCAAACAAGCAAACACACAAAAATACCTCCTTCAAATCTTTTTTGGAATCAGGTACAATTTATATTTAATAAATTTATATTTAATAAATAAACATAGGTTTCGATTTCTGTATTTCTGTCAATCTCTGTGGAATAAGGGAGGTGATTTGTATCCACTAAGTAGTTTAGAGCAGTGTTTTAAGGGAGGACAATTTCTTTTGTCTTTTCCTTGACAATTTTTTAATGGAACAGACAAAGAAAGAAAGAAAGAAAGCCAGCCAGCCAGCTGAGGTGCATATTTCGTGAGACTTAGATTTGAATTTGTAAAATATTTTTTTTTAAAGGCAAAATTTACAATAGCAAACGATTATGGAAAATGCCCATAAATGGTTAAAATGTAATGGGTCATCAATAAGCGGAAATACTATGCCATAATTAAAAAAATTATTTTTCTCACATCCACATGCTTTAGGACAAATTGCTGCAAGAAACAGAATGCCCAACTAACAGTATACCTATTTGGCATGTAAAAAGAAATTTAGAAGCAGGAGTTTCCTGGGTCGGGTGAGTAACAGCTCAGCAGCATCTGGGTCAGCTTCTCTGCGATTCTCTTGGCTTTTGCTTCACGATCACAAGAGGCGGCCGCAGCTGTGCCTCTCACACCCTCACGGGCAAGAGGGAAGCGTCTCACATGTCTCCTGTGCATCAGAGGAAAAATCCCTCCCAGAAGCCATCTGTCAGGCTGCCCCCGTGTTCCCTTGGTGCAGAACTGGGTCTCATGTTCCTCCCCAAAATAAACATTAGGAGGAGAATGGAGTTAGCATGATTGGTTTAGAACAGGGTCAGCAAACTTCTGAAAAGGATCAGCTCTTATATTTTAGGCTTTGTAGGGTATGTGGTCTCTCTCGCATCCATGTGGCTCTGCTGCTGTAGAACCAAAGCAGCCATAGACACTGTAAACGAGTAAGTTCATGTGGCCGTGTTCCAATATTACTACCTATGGACACTGAAATTTGAATTTTATAGACCTTTTACCTCTCACAAAACACTATTCTTTTTTTATTTTTTCAAGTGATTAAAACTGTAGAAAAGTATTTTGTATGGCTTGAGGCCACACAAAAACAGGCGGTGGGCTGGATTTGGCTAGCAGGCTTCCTATCAATGAGAAACTTTCCTTTAGCACCAGTCATGTGCTGGACACTGTGTCAAACCAAATGAAGTGCTGGAAAATACGAAAGTGAAAGAGACAACAGCCAGCCTCAAAGAAATCTCAGTCTAAGTAGAAGAGGAAGAAACAAGTAATTATAATTCAGGGGGGCATGCAGCAAGAGGGATGTGGGTAGGGTGGCATCGGAGAATGGTGTGAATAAAGGATGGAAAAGAGGGTCTCCAGGGAGGCCCACAGGAGACCTCTAGCCAGGGTGGATTTTGCAAAACAAGTGGCTCTTGTTGACAGGATGAACACTGGTTGGTATATCACTCAGGGCTCTGAGCTGCAAAAATCAGAAGCTAACTCTGCCTGATGGAGCACAAAAGTGATTGGTTTAAAGGACCCTGGGTGACTCTTATGATGGCTGGATGTGGAGGTGGGGCACCCTGAACAACTTCCTGAAACAAAACCCTAAGCCCACTGCAGAAGTGGCTGCATGGAAACCATTACCGCAGCCCCTCCAGGGCTACGGATGTGATGGTTTGTGCCGCTGCCTCCTTTTGTGCCAGAGCCTCAGCCTCATAGCTGCTGCTTGATAAACCAGATATGTGCTCTGACCGAGGTCAGCTAAATTCCTAATAGCCCTGGGGAATCTGGAATGGAGCAACACCATGTTCACACATTCTGGAACTGTTACCACAAGACGACTTTTAACCTGCACCTAAATAAGTTGTATTAACTTAGGAATGCTGGAAATGTATCTTGTGACCCTGACTCATGCATCTGTACCTAGGATGCAACCAAGAAGCAATAGCTAACCTGCAATGCTCTGTAACCAATCGAAAAACTGCTGTGCTGATCAAGGGGCTGTCCCCTTTTCTCCCCTCAGTTCTTCATTTTTCTGAGGTTATAAAAATGCTAAAGTCCAGCTGGCCCTTCAGAGAAGCACTTCCCAAGGCCATTTGGTGGTGTTTTCCCAGGCTGCGGTTACACATATTGGCTCAAATAAACTCTTTGATATTTTATCATCACCTCAGGATCTTTTTCCAGGTCGACATGCTCTACCAAGGCTGGACACCTTCTTACCAGTTTTGCCTGATAAATCACATTCACACCATGTTCTCTGCCTTGAATTGCTCATTTCCAAGTTGATACCTCATGTAGATGCAGCTGATAGAGGAAGCCTGGGTCGCATGCCTGGACCCTGCTCTGGCAGAGTGATATTTGTGGTTTCTGTCTTGGAGAGGCAGGGCTCACTCACATGTTAGGAAATTCCCTGGACACAGGCAGGGTTTTGAAACAATGCTATGCAGCTAGAAAACTTGACACATCCCCACTCTGGACTGGCTTAGCATCCCAGTCAGAGGAAATGTGCAGAGGCACAGACGTATGAAACAGCAGCACGTACTTGGGGAACTGTAAGCAGTTTGGCTCTGCTGGTGTAGAAAGCAGGGAGAGCTGTGAGATTAGGTAGGAGCAGAGGTTAGGAGCCACGTGCTGAACTCTCACAGCCTCTGTGGCTCCAAAAATGATGGCAAGTACTGCTTGTGTCTCATTCAGTGGCCCCTGGTGAGGCCCAGGAGCTGTGACTTACTCCTTGCCTGGCCCAGGGCCCTGCCTCTGGTGGGTTTTAGTTACTGACTGTTGAAATGAATCATTGCGATAAATCTGTGTGAGTGTATCGTTGTTGTAGAATTTACCTGTATGAAAGTTGTAAGTGTACATAGACCTCTCCCTCTGTCTCTCTCAGGAGTATGTACATGTGTGTATCTTTCCCCAGAGCTGGGTCTATCTGCATTGGAAATTTTCTAAAGGCTACTTTGCTTTAACATGGGAAGTATTCAGTTACTACTCTTAGAGCCCCATCTACATCCTTTGATGATGCTCTTGTTTAGATGTAAGATCAAAACCACGGCCTTGAGTTTCAAGATGGCGGCGGCTGCGGCGGCTGGCGCAGAGTAGCTGAGGTGTAAAAGGTGGCCACTGGGCCTCAGGCAGCCGGGAAACTTGTGGACCTTCCTCTCACCATCTCTTAAGGGAGGACTACAGCTGCTGGCCGGTCGTGGGGGCTCAACGCCACTTTGCCCCCGGCAGGAGAGGCTGCCTCATTTACAGGCAACAGCTTTGAAGTGTGGAGCAGGAAAAGAACTGATTCTTAGCTGCAAAAGCGAGTCTTGAAACAGGGAACACGGCGCCAGGGCTGCTGTGGATGCAGCCAGGATCCCGGAGGCTGGGGCCGCACTGAAGGCGGCCAGCTGCCCTATTCAGGATTCGAGGTTTCAGGCCGGCATTAAAGAAGATTCCTGGGAGCGCCCAAGCCGCGCCGCGACTGAACAGCCCGAGGCGGCAGCGCCGAGAACACGGAAGGCGACAAACCAGAGACAGAGAGCGAGCACCCGACCTGGCACAGCACTGTGAGTGATCCCTGGCACAGCTCTGTTCGGGGGGTGGATGCCCACGCGGCTCCCGCCTGCACCACCAGGCCACTCACCGCCCCGGTGCTGCCTCCATTTTCCCAGGTGCGGGCAGCTCCGCCCTGCTCGGCCATCACTGAGCCCATTTGCTTGGCCTGGCGCTGGGCTTTCCGGAGCCTGCGGGCCGGCCTCCTCTCCCACTCCCTCCGCGGTTCTCTGGCGGGGCTGGGGGCGTGGGGCGTCCCAACCAGTGTTGGGAGGGCAAGGAAGTACGGGCGGGCCGACTGTCACTCCACCACACCCTGGACTCCAGCCCCGGTAAACTTCCTGTTACTGGGAGGCAGATACCATCTCTGCGACCACCAGTTTGGAAAAAAGCCTAACGAATTTCTGGTTGGGAATAGTGTGGTAGGAGAGTTCCCAGGTCCGCTTGAACCTGCCGGAGAGCAGGCTGCAGGCGGGCACTAGACTCGGTTTATACCGGGGGGATACAAAGGTGAACAAGACCCGAGAAAGATCTACACAGTGCTACAAAGGCACCCAGAGAGACCGGTCGTCTGTGCCTAGCAGAAACCTGGTAGACTTCCTGGGCGAGGCGGTGCTGAGCAGGGTCTTGAAGGCCCAGCTGATAGACGAGGGGTGCAAAAGACACACCCCAGCCCAGCACAGTGTGCACAGAGGGGGGAGACATGCGGCCAGGGAGGCGGAGACTCGACAGAAACCACACACCCGGTGGGGTCGCCACTGCACGATCTAACAGCCTGGGCCAGAGCACACGGAACGGGGAGAAGTCCTGCACAGGAAGTGAAAGCTCAACAGAGATCACACACCCTGTGGTATGTGATCCACCAGCCCAGCAGAGTCCAAGCTGACCAGAAAGGTGGCTCCCCGGAGAAGCCCAAGACCCGAGGCAACCACACACACAAGACACTAGAGGCCAACTGAGCAGTCACGGCGGGAGCCATACCAAATTGGCAACCACAGCAACATCCTAGTTAGTCATTAGTCTCAAACCGGTGGACTGTGAAACCCCCTGCCACAATGAATAAAAACCAAAAAAAAAGACACCAGAAATACAAAAAATCAAGAAAGTACACCACCAAAAGTTAATAAATCTCATACTCTAGATCCTATAGAACAAGAAGCCCTTGAAATAACTGACAAGGAATTTCGAGTGATAATTCTAAGGAAACTGAATGAGATACAAGAAAACTCAGCTAGACATCATGATGAAATGAGGAAAAGTATACAGGATCTGAAAGAGGAAATATACAAGGAAATCAATGTCCTGAAAAAAAATGTAGCAGAACTTGCTGAACTGAAGAAGTTATTCAGCGAAATAAAAAACACAACGGAGAGTTTAACCAGCAGGCTTGTCGAAGTTGAAGAGAGAACCTCTGAACTTGAAGATGGGCTGTTTGAAATAACACAAGCAGACAAAAAGAAACAAAAAAGAATCAAGGACATTGAAGAAAATCTGAGAGAGATATCAGACAACCTCAAGCGCTCAAATATCCGAGTCATGGGTATTCCAGAAGGGGAGGAAAATGGAGATTCCATTGAAAACATATTCAACAAAATAGTGGCAGAAAACTTCCCAGGTATAGGAAAAATCACAGATCTTCAGATCCAGGAAGCTCAACGATCTCCAAACGTATTCAACCCAAAAAGGCCTTCTCCAAGACATGTCATAGTCAAATTGGCAAAACTCAGAGACAAAGAGAGAATCTTAAAAGCTGCAAGAGAGAAGCGTCAAATCACCTATAAGGGAGCCCCAATCAGGTTAACATCAGACTTTTCATCACAAACCCTAAAAGCTAGAAAGGAATGGGATGATATTTTCAAAATACTAAAAGACAAAGATTGCCAGCCAAGAATACTCTACCCTGCAAGGCTATCCTTCCGAAATGAGGGGCAAATAGTATACTTCTCAGACAAACAAAAACTGCGGGAGTTCACTACCACACGACCACCCTTACAAGAAATCCTCAAGGGAGTACTGGGTTTGGTTCCTGAAAAATAACTACCACTGCCATAAAAACCCAAGAAAAATCTAAACCCGCTAGTACAATAAAAATGGCATTCATGAAGAGAAAACAAGCAAACAAAAACACTATCTACAACCTAAGGAACCAACAAACAAAGTAACCAAACAGTAAATCAGAAAGCAAGGAACAAAAGACACCTAAGACAACCAAACAACCAATAAAATGCTAGGAATAAATCAACACCTTTCAATAACAACTCTTAATGTTAAAGGCTTAAATTCCCCAATTAAAAGACACAGACTGGCTGACTGGATCAAAAAGCAGGACCCAACTATATGCTGCCTACAAGAGACCCACCTCACCCATAAAGATTCACACAGACTAAGAGTGAAAGGATGGAAAAAGATTTACCATGCAAACAGAAAAGAAAAACGTGCTGGAGTGGCTATTCTTATATCTGACAAAATAGACTTTAAACTAAAAACCATAAAAAGAGACAATGAGGGACACTACTTAATGATAAAAGGACTGATGCATCAAGAAGACATAACAATCATAAATATGTACGCATCCAATGTTGGAGCAGCCAGATTTATAAAACAAACTCTATTAGACCTAAAGAAGGAAATAGACACTAATACCATAATAGCAGGGGACCTGAACACTCCACTGTCAATATTAGACAGATCATCTAGGCAAAGAATCAGTAGAGAAACACAAGATCTAAACAAGACTCTAGACCAATTGGAATTGGTAGATATGTACAGAACATTCCACCCAACAACCTCAGAATATTCATTCTTCTCATCAGCACATGGATCATTCTCCAGGATAGATCACATATTAGGTCACAAATCAAGTCTCAATAAATTCAAAAAAATTGGAATTATCCCATGTATCTTCTCAGACCACAATGGATTAAAACTAGAAATTAATAACAAACAAAACTCTGGAAACTATACAAACACATGGAAATTAAACAGCATTCTACTTATTGACATATGGGTCCAAGAAGAAATCAAGCAGGAAATCAAAAAGTTTATTGAAACTAATGAAAACAATGATACATCATACCAAAACCTGTGGGATACTGCAAAAGCAGTATTGAGGGGAAAATTTATTGCATTAAATGCTCACTTCAGAAGAATAGAAAGATGGCAAGTGAACAACCTAACACTTCACCTTAAAGAACTAGAAAAACAAGAACAATCCAAACCTAAAGTTAGCAGACGGAAAGAAATCAAGATCAGAGCAGAACTGAATGAAATTGAAACCCAAAAAACAATACGAAAGATCAATGAATCAAAAAGTTGGTTTTTTGAAAAGATAAATAAAATTGACAAACCATTAGCATGGCTAACAAAAAAAAGGAGAGAAGACTCAAATAACAAAAATTAGAAATGAAAAAGGCGATATTACAACTGATTCATCTGAAATACAAGGAATCATTCGAGACTACTATAAACAACTATACGCCAACAAATTTGAAAATCTGGAGGAAATGGATAAATTTCTGGACACACACAAGCTTCCAAAACTGAACCGTGAAGACGTAGAAAATTTGAACAGACCAATAACAATAAAGGAGATTGAAGCTGTTATCAGAAGGCTCCCAACAAAGAAAAGCCCAGGACCAGATGGATTCACAGCAGAATTTTACCAAACATTCAAAGAGGAATTGACACCGATTCTTTACAACCTATTCCAAAAGATTGAAACGGACGCAAATCTCCCAAACTCATTCTATGAAGCAAACATCATCCTGATACCAAAACCAGGTAAAGATATAACCAAAAAAGAAAACTACAGGCCGATATCCTTGATGAATATAGATGCAAAAATCCTCACTAAAATACTAGCAAACAGAATACAGCAACACATATGAAAAATTATTCATCACGATCAAGTGGGATTCATCCCAGGGATGCAAGGTTGGTTCAACATACGCAAATCAATAAATGTGATACACCATATTAATAAACTCAAACACAAGGACCATATGATCATCTCTATAGATGCTGAAAAAGCATTTGATAAAGTTCAGCACTCATTCATGACAAAGACCCTCTATAAGTTAGGTATAGAGGGAAAGTATCTCAACATAATTAAAGCCATATATGCCAAACCCACTGCCAATATCATCCTGAATGGGGAAAAGCTGAAAGCTTTTCCTTTAAGAACAGGAACTAGACAAGGATGCCCACTCTCACCACTCCTATTCAACATAGTGTTGGAAGTACTAGCCAGAGCAATCAGAGAAGAGAAGGAAATAAAGGGCATCCAGATTGGAAAAGAGGAAGTCAAACTGTCCCTCTTTGCAGATGACATGATCCTATATATCGAAGAGCCTAAAACCTCTACAAAAAAACTGTTGGAATTGATAAATGATTTCAGCACAGTAGCAGGATACAAAATCAACACACAAAAATCAGTAGCATTTCTTTTCTCCAATAGTGAACATGCAGAAGGAGAAATCAAGAAAGCCTGCCCATTTACAATAGCCACCAAAAAAATAAAATACTTAGTAATTGAGTTAACCAAGGATGTGTAAAATCTCTATAATGAGAACTACAAACCACTGCTAAGAGGAATTAGAGAGGATACAAGAAGATGGAAAGATATTCCATGCTCTTGGATTGGAAGAATCAACATAGTGAAAATGTCCATACTACCCAAAGTGATATACAAATTCAACGCAATCCCCATCAAAATTCCAAAGACATTTTTCTCAGAAATGGAAAAAACTATTCAGACATTTATATGGAACAATAAAAGACCACGAATAGCCAAAGCAATGCTCAGCAAAAAAAAATAAAGCTGGAGGCATAACACTACTGGACTTTAAGGTATACTACAAAGCTATAATAACCAAAACAGTATGGTACTGGCATAAAAACAGACACACTGACCAATGGAATAGAATAGAGAATCCAGAAATCAACCCACACACTTACTTCCATCTGATCTTTGACAAAGGCACCAAGCCTATTCACTGGGGAAGGGACTGCCTCTTCAGCAAGTGGTGCTGGGATAACTGGATATCGATATGCAGGAGAATGAAACTAGATCCATACCTCTCACCGTATACTAAAATCAACTCAAAATGGAATAAGGATTTAAATATACACCCTGAAACAATAAAACCTCTTAAAGAAAACATAGGAGAAACACTTCAGGAAATAGGACTGGGCAGAGACTTCATGAATACGACCCCAAAAGCACGGGCAACCAAAGGAAAAATAAACAAATGGGATTATATCAAACTAAAAAGCTTCTGCACAGCAAAAGAAACAATTAAAAGAGTTAAAAGACAACCAACAGAGTGGGAGAAAATATTTGCAAAATATACATCTGACAAAGGATTAATATCCAGAATATATAAGGAACTCAAACAACTTTACAAGAAGAAAACAAGCAACCCAATTAAAAAATGGGCAAAAGAGCTAAGTAGGCATTTCTCTAAGGAAGATATCCAAATGGCCAACAGACATATGAAAAAATGCTCAACATCACTCAGCATCCGGGAAATGCAAATCAAAACCACATTGAGATACCATCTAACCCCAGTTAGGATGGCTAAAATCCAAAAGACTCTGAACGATAAATGCTGGCGAGGCTGCGGAGAAAAAGGAACTCTCATACATTCTTGGTGGGACTGCAAAATGGTGCAGCCTCTATGGAAAATGGTATGGAGGTTCCTTAAACAATTGCAAATAGATCTACCATACGACCCAGCCATCCCACTGTTGGGAATATACCCAGAGGAATGGAAATCATCAAGTCGAAGGTATACCTGTTCCCCAATGTTCATCACAGCACTCTTTACAATAGCCAAGAGTTGGAACCAGCCCAAATGCCCATCATCAGATGAGTGGATATGGAAAATGTGGTACATCTACACAATGGAATACTACTCAGCTATAAAAACGAATGAAATACTGCCATTTGCAACAACATGGATGGACCTTGAGAGAATTATATTAAGTGAAACAAGTCAGGCACAGAAAGAGAAATACCACATGTTCTCACTTATTGGAGGGAGCTAAAAATTAATATATAAATTCACACACACACACACACACACACACACACAAACCGGGGGGGGGGAAGAAGATATAACAACCACAATTATTTGAAGTTGATACGACAAGCAAACAGAAAGGACATTGTTGGGGGGGAGGGGGGGAGGGAGAAGGGAGGGAGGTTTTGGTGATGGGGAGCAATAATCAGCTACAATGTATATCGACAAAATAAAATTTAAAAATAAATAAATAAATAAATAAATTAAAAAAAAAAATCGAAACCACTTTTGAAAATGGTAATGAAATGCTGTTTGAGAAATAGAGTGAACAATAATATGTCTCATAGCAAAACAAATGAAAAACATTACTGTTGGGTTACAGCAACAGATACACCAATTGTATGGCTAGGGCAATTCATAACTAAAGCCAAAATGTTTCATTATTTTAGTTAAACTAAGTTTTCCATTTGTATTGTCAGGGCTAGGTCTCAGACCCTTCAAACCATTGTACAGACTGGGTTACCAGAACCCTCACACACAGGTCCACGCTAGGTAATTGGGAAAGATCCCAGGAGCCACTGGCAGACGGCACAAGCTCAGTCCTCAGCAGTAGCAGCAGTAGCAGCAGCTTGCAGCAGCAGTGGTGGCCTCTTGTGACATTTGGGGGCACTGGCAACAACAGCCTCCAGCAGCAGTAGCTGCCTCCCCCTGGCCCCCCTGGGGCATCCTGGGGGTGAGGGGCCTTGTGGATCAGGGCCATTCGTCCTTTATACTTAAGTCCATAACCCAGGACATCTGGGTACACATGCACAATTACATTAGACAATAACCAAGGAACACATGGGCGCAGGTGCCTATTTACATCCGATGCTCAGCAAGATTCTGAACATCTGAGGGGCCCTGATCATTTTCCTTCACTTTCCCGACAATTACCAAAGTTGCAAATCTTCTGCACTTACCAAGTTAATAATCCAAAGTAAGCATAACAAGTGTTTTATAATTTTTTAAAAAATTATAAGTGAAGGACATTTTTCTTTTCCTTTTTTTAAATTTTCAATTATGATCATTAGAAGCTGAAGAATCTACTTATAATTGGTTCTATTAATTTAGAAATGCAAGCTTATTAGAAGTATCATGTGAATGGATTTTCTCCTTTAGGTTTCCCTTTTCATTTCTCATCCCCACATCTGACAGCAATCAGATATTTCCCTTTAAGGTTTGAGTCAACAATCACTTGAATTCAGCCTGAGCTGCCAAAGAAGTGCTGCCATCAGCTTGGTGACTTCGTGCACATCTTCACCATGGTAATCTGGTGCGACAGTTCCTGGTTTGGTCACCACTAACCCGAGCAGGCCAGATGATGCAAATGATGGCAGAACAAACAGTCGCCTTGGCAACCATTATGCTAAGTCTGAACCCTCCAGTTCTTTTTTTATTTTATTTTTAGTTTTTATTTTTTTTAACTTTTATTTTGTCTATATACATTGTGGTTGATTATTGTTGCCCCTTACCAAAACCTCCCTCCCTCCTCCCTCTCCTCCCTCCCCCCCAACAATGTCCTTTCTGTTTGCTTGTTGTATCAACTTCAAGTAATTGTGGTTGTTATATCTTCTCCCCACCCCCATTTTTTTTTTTGTGTGTGTGTGTGTGTGTGTGTGTGTGTGTGAATTTATATATTAATTTTTAGCTCCCACCAATAAGTGAGAACATGTGGTATTTCTCTTTCTGTGCCTGACTCGTTTCACTTAATATAATTCTCTCAGGGTCCATCCATGTTGTTGCAAATGGCAGTATTTCATTCTTTTTTATAGCTGAGTAGTATTCCATTGTGTAGATGTACCACATTTTCTGTATCCACTCATCCGATGATGGACATTTGGGCTGGTTCCAACTCTTGGCTATTGTAAAGAGTGCTGCGATGAACATTGGGGAACAGGTATACCTTCGACTTGATGATTTCCATTCCTCTGGGTATATTCCCAACAGTGGGATAGCTGGGTCATATGGTAGATCTATCTGCAATTGTTTGAGGAACCTCCATACCATTTTCCATAGAGGCTGCACCATTTTGCAGTCCCACCAACAATGTATGAGAGTTCCTTTTTCTCCGCAACCTCGCCAGCATTTATCTGAACCCTCCAGTTCTTACATCTTTCTTCTCTCATGTGTTTTGGTCACTGTGGTCAGTGGGAGATGTGAAGTTTATCTCCACCCTGTTGTGGAGAATGCCCTTCTGTGAACCAGACGAGACAACCAAAGAAGGAGGCTTTCTGTTGTCCCCAGGGAGGTTCTGCACATTGATCATTTAACACATGGTTAAAAACTTCACTCTGATTTAATACCAGATAGTGTAAGAGGATAATGAGTAGCATTTCTCGTGTCCCAAGCTGGTGATAAGGATCAAAGCTTCAGGGAAGAGGCACTAAATTCTGTGCCTTCTAGAGAAAGCCACCTCCAGAAGGCTGACAATGCCTCCCCCTAGGGTTAACCAAGAGGGGGCAGGACCTGCTGGTCCCTCATCCATCAGCCCAGCACTCCTTGCCCAGCCTCCCGCCATCACCAGCCTGAACAGGGAGAGGAATTTAGGTAGGTGGAGGAGAGGTTTGTCCTTAGTCACAGGCAAACTGTGGGGGGCAGGCAGAGTTAAGGGCTGTATCTAGAGTCTTATTCCTCCTCTTCACAAGATCAAGGGGATCAACAAAAGATGGAAGGGGACACGTTTAGCTCCTCCCCAGCTGAACACTGTTGAGTTCAAGCCTGCGGCCCTCTGGGGTGCAGTTACTGATCAGAGCTGAGCACCATGCGGGGGTCTGGCAGGAGCCGGGGGGTCTTGAGACAGCCGGGCGCTGGGGTCTCATGGACGTCGGGACTGGTGCTCGTTTCTCACAGATTTCTGAAGGTGGAGAGGCGTGGCCAGCAGGTGGGAAGGGGCGTGGCCTGGTGAATGGCAGCAGGGGTCTCCGTGGCTCCCGCAGCTCCGCAGGAAGGAGAATGTGGGTTACAGAAAGGTGGGGGGTGGGGACGGGAGGGGGAGGTGGGGCCCCACCTGCAGGGGGTGGGGGGACGTGCTGCCCTTCTCTGAGGGGGCCGGGACGACCCTGCACACTGCCCCCTAGAAAAGCCCGCAGCAGCATCTCAGCCCAGACCACCAGCATCAGATGGACCAAGGCCAGCTCAAAAGGCGAGCGGCCTTTCCTAGCCCTTCCGCCCCGTCAGAAGCGGGAGCTGGAGCAGGATCTGCGGCGTTGCACCTCCAAAGGACTGCACGCTGCACGCCCGGCCTGCCCACCCCGCCTACCCTATCTGCAGCACTTTTTCATTTTCTGCAGCACATTACATGCTACGTAATTTATTACTTGTCATGTCTCTCATTTCTTGTCTGTCTCTTCCTCCCTCACCTCCACCCCATCTAGAATATAAACGTCACGAGACACGCCGTGTCTTGCATAGAACGTGAGACTGTTTCTGCTCCGGGGCAGCTGAACGTTCCCACGTACCTGAGGGTCAGACCAGTGAACACCCCGGGGAGAAGCAGTTTCCCGGGCGCGATGCGAGAGGGCCGGGCAAGCAGAAAGCCGTCCACCTCCGCGGGAGCTGCTGCAGCCTTTGCTTACTGAAATCCGAAAGAACCTCTTTCAGAAAATCTGATTTTCTTGAGATGAATAGCACAATAGCCGGCAGTTTGGGTTTTCATACGTTAGCGTTTAATTATACAGCCGTCCTCCTGGTGGGAAGATGAGAGAGAGGGGGCAGAGGAGGTCTTGGCGGGGTGACACCCAAAGCAAGGAGGCTCCAGGAACCCAGAAGCAACGAAGAGACAGGGGCACAGGAGAGACTGAGTACAAAAGGCAGGGGCGGCGGGGACCAGGCACCTCCAGACACTTCAGAGTTTGTTCTGCCTGGAAACATCCCCGCCATCTCCAAGTCACTTGCTCGGCCCTGTACCACACGCCCCATCGCTCACCCAAGTCAGGAAGCCTCACGACGACTTACGCCCAAGTGAGCCCACATTGCCTCATTCTCTCCTTTTCTCTGTGCCTTCAGCTAATGCATTACTTTGGAAAGATGTTTATAATAATCTAATACTCTTGCTAGTGGAGCCACAAGTAAATTGAAGTAGTAAGCCGAAACTGCTGGGTAAGTGGTTTTATTCTGCAGGCTTGCTTCACAAAGAGCAAACCTCAGTGTTCCAACGCCATTGCCGGCCTGGTGAGCTGGATTTCCAAATATTGACTGTTCCTGGACTCCTTGTTACAGGATTTCATCCATCTGCTGTGACACATGATTAGCCTGTGCTGGGTAATCCTGACGTCATTGAGAAAATTAAATGAGATAAGGATGGAAATTGTTTAGTACGCAATGATGGCAGTTAGTATTGTTATTATTACCATATTGCAGGTGTCTATAGTGCCTCCCAATTTCATTGGAAAAAGTTTTATATACCTTTTTACTTAGAGGCACTGAAAGTTAATTCAGAGTTGATTTTACGGAAAAGGGTGATTTTGCACATCAAATAAAGTATACCGATTCTATGAAATGGAAATATGAAATCATAAATTCTGGATATGCAATAATAGTCTACCAACCCTGAAAACAAAATGTAAATCCTATAGCTAAAAAATAAATATATTGGTATTGATGAATACTGATACATAGACAACAAAGCAACATACGAATGTATTTCAGAAAGTTCGTGGAAAAATAGAATTAAAAGATAGTACAAATCTTTCCATGAACTTTTTGAAGTACCCTCATATTTACTGAGAAATAAAGTTACATATACAGGTGATCCTAGAGACTAAAAAGCAATTCACAATATAAGTTAAATTTGATTGCCTATGAAGTACATGCCAACAAAGCAAGTATGATAAAAGTGGAATAAAACAAGCAGCAAAATACATTTGATGAATGCATAAGCAAGTAACCACAGTTCCTATAAAACTCACCTGTGCTGTGATATTTGTGTTCTGCCACCCTGCCACTATGGAGAAGTAGTTTCACATTTACCCTACTGTGGTCCACTAGTGTGAATGCAAACGGCAGATTTGCAGAATATTTCTAACTTTTCCTGAATTTTTCTAGGTGTATTTTTCATTTAGATCTTTCCAAGATATATTATTTACTAGATCTGAAGCATTCCTTAGAATTATCATAGCATCCCTTCATGATAGACTGTCAGCAAATTAGGTATAGAAGGAAAATATCTCAACACGATAAAAGCCATATATGACAAACCCACCGCCAGTATCATCCTGATATTGAATGGGAATAAGACAAGGTTGCCCACTCTCACAACTCCTATTTTACAGAGTATTGTAAGTACTAGCCAGAGCAATCAGTCAAGGGAAAGAAAGAAAGGGCATCCAGATTGGAAAAGATGAAGTCAAATTATCCCTGTTTGCAGATGACATGATCCTACATACAGAAAAGCCTGAAGACTCTACCAAAAATCTCTTAGAGCAGAAAACGATTTCAGTAAAATTGCAAGATACAAAATGAACACACAAAAATCAGTAGTGTTTTTATCTTCCAACAACAAACTAGCAGAAAAAGAAATCAAAAAAGCTAGCCCATTTACAATAGTCACCAAAAAACTAAAATACCTAGGAATGAATTTAACCAAGGAGGTGAAATATTTCTACAATGAGAACTATAAATCACTCTTGAAAGAAATTAAAGAGGACACAAAAAGATGGAAAGACATTGCATGCTCTTGGATTGGAAGAATTAATGTTGTGAAAATGTCCATACTACCCAAAGTGATCTATAGATTCAATGCAATCCACATCAAAATACCAATGATATTCCTCACAGAAATGAAAAAAAAAAAATCCTAACATTCATGTGGAACAACAAAAGACGCTGAATAAGCAAAGCAATCCTAAGCAAAAAATAATAATAATAAAATAAAGCTGGAGACACAACACTACCTAACCTCAAATTATACTACAAATCTATAGTAACCAAAACAGCATGGTACTGGCAGAAAAACAGACACTCAGATCAATGGAACAGAAAGAGAACCCAGAAATCATCCCACATAGTTACAGCCAACTGAAATTTAACAAAGGCACCAAGAACATATGCTGGGGAAAAGACTGCCTCTTCAATAAGTGGTGCTGGGAAAACTGGACATCCATATGTATAAGTATGAAACTAGACCCATACCTCCCTCCATATAACCCAAATCAACTCAAAATGGGTTAAAGACTTAAATATAACACCTGAAACTATAAAACTCCTACAACAAAACATAGGGGAAACACTTTAAGAAGTAGGATTGGACAAAGACTTCATGACTATGACCCCAAAAGCACAAGCAACAAAGGAAAAATAAACAAATGGGATTATATCAAACTGAAAAGCTTCTGCACAGCAAAAGAATCAATCAACAGAATGAAAAGATAACCTACGAGTGCAAGAAAATATTTGCAAACTATGCATCCAACGAAGGATTAATATCCAGAATATACAAGGAACTCAAACAACTTAACAGTAAAAAACCCAAATAACCCAATTAAAAAATGGGCAAAAGAGCTGAATAGACATCTCTCAAAGGAAGATATATAAATGGCCAACAAACACATGAGAAAATGCTCTACATCCCTAACCATGAGGGAAATGCAAATGAAAACCACATTGAGATATCATCTCACCCCAGTTAGACTGGCTGTTATCAAAAAGACAGAGAATAACAAATGCTGGTGAGTACGTGGAAAAAAGGGAACTGCCCTACACTGTTGGTGGGACTGTAAATTGGTGCAGCCATATGGAAAACAGTATGGATGTTCTTCTAACTATAGATAGAACTACAGATATGATCCAGCAATCCCACTGCTGGGTATATACCCAAAGGAATGGATATCATTATGTTGAAGGGATTCCTGCACTCCCATGTTAATCGCAGCTGTATTTACAATAGACAAGAGTTGGAGCCAACCTATATGTCCATTGTTGGATGACTTGGTATGGAAAATGTGGTATATATACACAATGGAATTCTACTCAGCCATAAAAAATAATAAAATTCTGCCATTCTCAGCAACATGGATGAACTTAGAGAAAATTATGTTAAGTGAAATAAGCCAGGCACAGAAAGAGAAATACTGCATGTCCTCACTCAGAAGTGGGAGCTAAAAAATAAACAAATAAATAAAAAAAGAGAAGATACAACAGTCACAATAATGCATTGAATTTTCAAACGGAGAGAACAGAACTGAGGTTACCAGAGATGGGAAAGGGGGGGAAGTCAAGGAGGAATTGATAAAGGGCCATGAAAAATTATTAGATTGTATAATGTTGAGTATACTAATTATCCCGATTTGCGCATCATATATGGTACACAGGTATTGATATTCAACCATTTCGGAAAAAAACAAAAACCCTAAAAACAGTGCAATAAATAGCAACAGATGGAGGCAGAAAAAAAAAAAAAGAATTAACATAGTAAATAATGTTAAAATTGAATCTGGGGTATATTGGATATTATGGGAAGGAACTATATTAAAACAAAGTAAAATTTCTTGTACCATTAAGCTAACCTAATATTTTAATATTTTAATATCTTTGCTATGGTTTTGTATAATTTAGCCTGCTTCAATTATTATTATGAATCCTATGCATAACATAATTTTTCAGCTTTGTGAACCACTAGTCATTGAATCCCACCTCTAGTTCATTAGCTATCAACTTTCAAATGATCATTTATTCATAGAATGCTTTGGAATCAGGATAATATTTGGGTGGGGGTGTATGTCATATGGCAGAACTACAACTGCCATACTGGACTCTAGATATCAGCAGAGGTTTCAAATATTTCTTCCTGGCAGCTGGACCAGCTCTTTCCTAGTGGTCCTTGTGCACCCGTGTGACTGCCCTGTGGTCTAATTTTCAGCGCTGGCCATCCTACTGCAGCAAACTAAGAATGCCTATCTGTGTCTCAGGGTAAGACCCTTCCTGAACTCTCAGGCTGGCCTCGTCCAAAGATACTCTATAATTCAGGATATAGAAAAATTCTTCTTAACACCTAGTGCTAAACATACTTATTACTTTATAACACAATTGAATACAAGAGCAACACTATTTTTACTTAGATTTCTGCATTTGAATCATAGGTTTAAGAGATCTGCAGCACCATGAATTGGCTGGAAACAATTTTCTCCTTATTTTTAAAAATTGTTTCATTTCATTTTCTTTGGCACCCGCATGTAGAAATATAACATTCATAAAAAGAACAACAATATATTCTGGACTATTTGACATGGGTTGACTGATGAAAGTTCACTGTCAGGTTCAAAGTAGTAATTGCTGAAAAAATTAGCTTTGGTGTTCTCTAGGAATGGCTATATTGGAAATCAGAAGACATTCTTATAAAGAACAGTGTTTATATAACCTTCTAGATAATTTAGCATCCTCACCCAAAATTGTTTTCTGCACAGATTCCTCGATTTCTAATAAACTTTCAAAGGATATTACCATTCCACTTTCAATTTTTACTGTACCTGCAGCAAACACCTATGTCGTGCTTACTCTGTGCTAGGCACAGTTATAAGCACTATTACATATTTTACTCACTTAATCCTCATAGCAACCTGTAAGGTAGGTGCTATCATTATTTCTTTTTTCACAGAAAAGGCAACAGGAGCACAGAGAGGGTGAGAAAACTTGCCCAAAGTCCCACAGAAACAGGCAGCACTTGGCTGCCTGGTCCTGCGCATCCTGCACCCACCACATTCTGCTGCTTCTCCTACAACACCTGAGCGGTGCAGGTTTGGTATGACTGCTTTCTTCTTCGTTTTCTTGCTTTTACTTTCTTGGAAGAAATTTTTAAATTGTTTTAAAAATATGTTAGCATTTTTTTCTCTAATTACAGGAATTTTGTGGATGGTCTATGCCATGTGGCACCCTTCAAATAGCTTTGTCTGCTGATAGTATCAGGCCCCTGTCTCGGCCTCTTTACCTGACACCCATCTCCTATACTAAGGAGGTAAAGAGACCCGTGAAATTAACTCTCTAACATATTACTGAATATCCTTCTTCCTTTGGTAGACTGTGACATTTGTGTGATGTTGTGAACCACCAACACTAAACAACGTCACCAGTAAATACATGAAATATTTTCTTTACAATTCTTCAGGCATTCAAAATTTGTCTGTGTTATTTTAGATTACCTTGACATCAGCTCCAACTTTACTTCATGATGGCAAGTTTATTGCTACTTTTCCCAAAAAAGATTATTTTCACAAAATCAAGTTTGACAGCAAGAGAGATTAAGTGATCTTTGAAAAACTTTTTCTTTTTTTCTTTTTCTTTTTTTTTTTTTTGCCTTAGCATCATTTCATTAAAAAATCTGAATAATCATCCCTGTCTTACTGGATGTTGCAATTCAGTACTTATATATTTATTTTGCCAGTACAAGGTTTTCTTGTTGTGGGCAACGCTATTATCACAGTTTCAATAACCTCCCTTAAACAGTGTTCTTGACAACTTTTTTTATTCTCTGACTTTAAACCATTTCAGCATCTATTAGGATTTAATTTTAACCAACGGAAAAGAAAACAAGAATAAGAAGCAGAAGTGAAATCCAGACCAGTCCACTTGCCCTCATTTATTATCCTGATCAGGAATAGATGGAGGGAAGCTGAGAAAACTGACTGATTTGAAAAGTTACGTTGTGGCGTGACTGATTGATATCAACTTCATATTCCACTACTATTGACAATTCGTGCTGGGGGTGGAGGAGCTTTCAATATATAATAGTAGAAGCCCTTTATTTTAAATAGTTCAATCAACACCTACCATCTTAATTAGGAATATGTTTTGGGCGGGGTGGGGAGGGAGGTGACTGGCTTGTACAGGGATCCAAACCCTTGACCTTGGAGTTACCAACACCATGCTCTAACCAACTGAGCTAACCAGCCAGCCCAGAGTATGTTCTAATTAAAATCTCTCTAGTAGATATGTGCCTAAAGTTTCCTTTGCTCTTTGTCTTCCATACTCATCTTAGAAGCATGATTTTGCTGACACCAGCACTTGGATGTTGTTAGTTGAACTTCAGCATGTTGTCATTTCAGGCTGGACTGATGCCAAAGGAACATACAATGCTACTGAATGGTCCTGAGAACCAGGGAAAGAGCCCCAGTGCAGAGTTAGGAGGCTTGTGGGCTGGCACTTATGGACCATGTGACTCACTTAATTTCTCTGAGGCTCATTTATCCCATTAGTAAATTAGGGATAAAAATCGTTGCCCTGGGCTGACTCGTTAGCTCACTTGGTTAGAGCGTGGTGCTGATAACACCAAGGTCCAGGGTTTGAGCCCTGTACCGGCCAGCCCCTGCTCCCCCTGCACCTCCGACCCCAAATCCTTGCCCTAACTACCTCGATTGTTATCATGATAATCAAATAAATAATGTATATGGCAGTTCTTACAAAATATTCTATAAATTGAAATACAGAGCTCTGAAAAGACCAAGATGGTTAGAAATTTTTTAAAAATAGGAAGCCATCAGTGTGGACTGATGAAGTGAAAGGACTTAATTAAAAGTTTCCTAGGGTATGGAAGCAATTCTCCACAAATGGTCCCCCAATGAGCCACTCCTGCTGGTACTCGAAGGGAAGTGTGGTTCCCTCCCTTTGAATCTGCGCTGGCCCAGTGACTCGTTCAGCATCAGTAGAACGCAGTGGAAGTGATGTTATATGATTCAGTGCTGTGCAGCTTTAGCCTGGGCCGCCTGAAATGCTCAGTCTAAGGCAAGCCAGCTCCTCTGTAAGAAGCCCAAATATACTGAGATGTCATGCTGTGAGAAAGCCCACGCTGGCCAGGTAGAGAGACCACGGAACAGGGCCAGCGATAGACAGAGACAGAAAGACACACAGAGACAGAAAGAGACAGAGAGATGCCTAGCCAGCCTCGTTTCTTCCAGCTACTCCAGCTGACACATCAGATGTGTGAGTGAAGAAACCATCATAGACATCTAGTCCAGACCGCCTGCTACCTGACTGCAACCACATGACAGACTTTGAGTAGGAACCACCCATCTGAGCCCAGTTTACCACAGAACCATGAGAGATAATAAATTGTTTTAAGCCACTAAGGTTAGAGTGGTTTTCTGTGCAGCAGTTGATAACTGAAATATAGGATGATTTTGTTTTTTTATTTTCATGGAAGGCTCGTTGAGTTAATTAGTGTCAAATTTCATGAGACATCTAGGACAGAGTCACTAACCTATATTATAACAAATTTCATTCAATTTGCGTCCTCTTTACAAAGGCGCTTTCTTTCTAGAGTGCATTTCTAGGGTCACTGGGAAGAAAATAGCGAATCAATACGAGAATAGAAAGGGGGTGGAGGAAAACATTTTCCACTTTCAGGCTTTATTTTTGTCACTCATAAAGGATGTGTATTAGTCTGTTTTGTGTTGCTATAACAGAATACCTGAGACTGGGTAATTTATAAAGAACAGAGGTTTATTTACTTACAATTCTTGGACAGCTGCATCTGGCGCAGGCCTCAGGCTGCTTGTTGACTCATGGCAGAAAGTGGCAGGCAGCCAGAGGGTACAAGGAGATCACATGGTGAGAGGAAGCAAGAGAGAGAGAGGGGAGGTGCCAGGGTCTTTTTAAACAACAAGCTCTGGCAGGAACTAATAGAGTGAGAACTCATTCATTACTCCCCTCATCTAGGGAGAGCATTAATCCATTCATGAAGGATCCGCCCCCATAACTCAAACAGCTTCCAACACTGCCACATTGGGGATCATATTTCCACATGAGTTCTGAGAGGACAGTACATCAAAACTCAGCCAGACGGCCAGGCACATGGCTCACTTTAGAGAGTGTGGTGCTGATAACACCAAGGCCACGGGTTCGGATCCCTGTATAGGGATGGCTGGTTTGCTTACTTGGGAGAGCGTGGTGCTGACAACACCAAGTCAAGGGTTAAGATCCCCTTAACAGTCATCTTTAAAAAAAAAAAAAAAAAAAAAAAAAACAACTCTGCCAGGATGACTCTGGCTGGCTGGTTAGCTCAGTTGCTTAGAGTGTGTGTTCTAACAACAAGGTCAAGGGTTTGGATCCCCATACCAGCCAGCTGCCAAGTAAATAAATAATTGCTCCAGACAATTGCACAAGTTATTGTGGCCAATTAGAACTACCCTATTAATTGTCTTTTTTATTAAAGTCAGGTTTACCAAGGTATCATTTATATTTGGTAAGATTCACCCTTTTTATGTGTATAGATCTATGAGTTTTGATAAGTGTGAAAGGTCATATAACTACCAGTAGAGTCAAGAGATAGACTATTTAAATAACCCCCAAAAGTTTCCTCCTGCCCCTTTGTAGTCAGCCCCCTCCTTCCAACCACTGATCTGATTTCTGTTCCTGTAGTTTTGTCTTCACAATGTCATATGAGCAGAATCATACAGTGTGTGGTCTTCTTGTGTCTGGCTCCTTTTACTTAGAATAATGACTTTCAAATCATCATGTTGTTTCATATTACTTTTAATATTGTACCAGTTCTGTCAATTTTTTCTTTATGTATATTCTAAGGGTATGCAGAATTTTGACTAGCTAAATGAGCTTAGGGCCATAGCAATATTTCTCAAAGCTCCTATCATCTGGTCTGTATTCCAACTAGGAGGAAGGAGAAAAAGTTTGTGAAGAATGTGTGCCCATTTTTTAAAGGGCACATTACTTCTGTTCACATTCTTTTGATTAGAACTTTGGTTCATGACATACCTATCTCCAAGGCACTGGGAAATGTAGTCTCTGCCTCTGTGGCCACGTGTTCAGCTAAAACTCCAGAGGAAGAGAATGGGCATGGGTAGACAATAGCAATCTCTGCCAGAGAGTGACTGGATGAGATAGGAGACTACTTTAACCAGGCTTGTCAAAGAAAGCCTCTTTTAGAAAGTGCTAGTTGAAGGATCCAGAGGGTAGAGCAAGGCTAAATTTCAGTTCCCACTTGAGACCCTCAGCCAGGCACTTCCAGATAGGTCACAGCCTATCTGTCCTCATGCAGCAGGCAAATAATTTACAAGGGCTGCACTTAGAGTGCACTAAGAACAGAATAACTGGGACAGGATCTTCCCCCAGAGAAACTGGAATTGAGATAGAAGTTTTAATCTCTTTTGTCAAGAGTTTTGTTTGTTTGTTTTTTTAAATGCATTTGAAGGATATAAGAAACTGAAAAAAGATGAAGTTACTATTAAATGTAATTTTGATGACTGCTTATTATACTCAAGAATGGATTATCCATTGGATATCAATTGATAATCAAGAAAAGTATGGCCTACTTGCTAATATTCTCTTTCTTGATTCAGGTGGTAGTTTCCTTGAATGAGATAACTCTGTGATCACTCATTAAGCACATTTTCATCAACAAATTTGTGATTCAGGCACTTTTCTGTATTTAAGTTATTAAACAAAGTTTATGGGAGGCCATTGTTTTGGATTAGCCTCCTGTACTAGGCCCCAGCAGACCAGACCAAACCAGAATGGAGCCACTGTGGTAAGTGTCAGGTAATAATCTGAACTTTGAAATGGGCCAGTTTTCCAAAAACAGGAGATTCACAGCAACCAATCAGAAGGGGCCTAGTTTATCTGAGCCAACATGACAAGGAAGTCCCCTATGTTTTAACCCTATAAGAAAATTATCTTTGAAGCAGCCAATCCACCTTCTATTCCGTTTCTGCTTTCTTCAGCCCTTTTCTGTCAATAAGGCCAAACATCTCTGCTCAGGTCATCAGAACACTCATTCTATCTCATAGAAGGAGGTGTTGCCCAATTCTAGATGGCCAAAAAAGCCAATTAGATCTTTTAATTTGTTGTAATTTTGTCTTATGACAAAGTTATACTTCAATTTTTAAAAAGTTTCTTTTAAAAAAGTAATTCAAAGTAAGCATCCCACTGTATATAGCATTCAGTCACAAGGGTTCTGTCAGGGTTAGTGATCTTGGGAAGATCTGCTCAATATAAGCTGTGTTTTCAGCATCCAAAATTCACTTCCCTACCTTGATTCTTTTTTTTAGAGGACAGGGAAAATGTTGATGTCAACACTGGCCCGCCAGTATGGAATTCTAGGCTAGTGGTTCCCATCAGTCGACATTTCTAGCCAGATTTATTCACACGCGCTTCCAAGTTAGGGAACCCCTCACCTCCTCTGGGCTACTGTTTACAGCCTTCACGAGGGGCAGGAAAAAGCCAAGTCTAAGTCTTTCTATTGCATCTTTTTATCTTTAAAGCCATTTTTGAAAAAAAAAAAAGCCTCATGTTTTGTCTCTACATCAAGAATTGATACTAAAAAGAACAACTAATGTATCGGGCAGCATGCAGTTTTTTAAAAACCTCTTTGGTGACCATGACTCATTTTGAGAATAAGATGAACGCTGTGGATGTTTTCCCTCAAAACAACGCACAATAGGGTCAGTTTTCTGCCTCATCTTACCGGCCCCATCGGCAGTCTTTGCAGCACTGATCACTCCCCCACTTTCTCGGCTCTCCCGCCTGGGCCCCGCCTCACCCGGTGCACGGTCGCTGAGTTCAGCTGCGGACTCCACCTCCGAGACAAGAATAACCGGGAGGGTGGAGTCGCCTGGCTCCGCGGCCGCGGGAGAGCCCGGAACACAGTTACTGGGCCCTGTTGCCCACCGGAACGCGAAGGGAGAGGGAACGCGCCAGGCTGAGAACAGGAAGAGAGGGCGGGGGACATGTTCGGCAGTGGGACGCACTATTCCCATTCTGTTCCTGTTCAATTTTTCCGTGGCGATGTTCTCTCGAGTCTCGGTGTTCCTGCCTCTTCGTCCCCTCTCCCGCCTCCCTTTGTCCTCTGGAAGCCGGGAGGTATCGGCGGCTGCGGTTGTGCTACCCGCTGTTCCGCACGGAACCGTCAGGTACCGCATTTCAGCTCTGTCGGCCCCGCAGGTCTTCAAGCAACCCCATCCCCCCTCCTGTACATTCAGTAATCGTTCTCCTGCTTCCTGAGGCCGATGTTATTACGTGCGGGATCTTAGAAGTCTTTGCATGAACTCTGAGGAAAGAGAAATCACAGAAAGATAAGGTGACTTGCCCAAGGTCACAGTGTGCATGGGAAACAGCTACGATGACTGCAGTTGATCCAGGCTCCGGAAGGGAAGTGTTTATTTTTTGCCTCCGAGTCTTGATGGTCTCATTTCTTCTTCCTTCATTTATTCTTTAGTTCATCATTGGAAATGCTTACAGCATGCCAGCACTGGTTATAAACCCCGAATAAAACAGTCCTGGCGTCATGCAACGTATAGTTCCAAGTACACAAGTCACCGCACAGTGAAGTAATAGCTGAGACAGTGTGGGTAAGCACAGAGTGCGGTATTCATTCAACAAGTAATTGCTGAGGAGCAAATGGTGACCCCTGACCGTTGTAGGAGAGGTTCAGGGTATCCTTTCTGGAAGAGAAGACTGATATGTAGGAGGACCATGGTCGGCATTAGCCAGGAAAGAAAAGAAGTTGCGGCATACTTGGTTTTGGTATTTATCCTCTGAGAACGTCATGATAATGAAAGCCGAATTCCACTGCATAGATTTCATATAAAACTGTGATAGTCTCTAACATTTTCATAAGCGGACCAAATAGTTTTTCCAGCAATTTGGGAAAGTGCCGTTTTCTCTTTTATTAAAGTGTCCCTAACCTGGTACTGCCATTTCCTGGCTTCCAGAACTTGATATAGTACAAGGGTACTAAAGAAAGTTCATGGAAAAATAGAATTAAAAATAATACAAATCTTTCCATGAACTTTTTGAAGACCCCTCTTATTTAACTCAGGGTCTGATGCAGGGTCTTGAGATCACCTGCATCAGAATCACCTGGGGTCGTAGTTAAAATGCAGATCCCTGAGCACCATTCCAAACTCACAAACTAAGAATCTCAAGGATCTGTGTTTTAAATGAGCTCCGTAAGTGATTTTTATGGCCTGTAAAGGTTCAGAGTCACTAACTTAACTTTTTTGAGCAGCAGTTTCTTCTCCCTTAAAACAGGAATAATAAAACCTGTGCTATAAGATTATAAGAATGAAGTAACATACGTAATATAGCTACTCAAGTGTAGTTCTCTGACCCCCAGCATCAGCATCACCTGGGAACTTGTTAGAAATGCAAATTCTCAAGTCCCTCCCTGAAGTTACTGAATCAGAATTCTTTGGTAGGCCCAAGTAATCTGTGATTTAGCAAGTAGCATAGATAATTCCTATGCAGGTTAAAGTCTGAGAAGCAGTGCTCTAGCCTGTTAGCTTCATAAAGGTAGGGACCAGAGATTCTTACTTACTAACACTTGTGTATTGTCAGTGCCTAGTGTAGTGTCCAGCAAAGAGTAGATAGTCGCTATATTTAATGAATGACTCTTTATATACATTTTACCTTCTCACTGAAACTAACACATTTGTTTTTAAAGTTCTTCTGTTTCAAATACCAAAAGAGATTTTTAACCCCATAGAATAAAATTAGATATTTGGGTTACTTAGAATTAGGAAATCTTTTGCATTGGTCTAAAGTAGATGTAATCATTTGTTTTGTTCTTTTTCATAACTGTATCTAATGAAGAGAGCAGAATAACATCTATAGCCACTGATTATTTTTTCTGTTCCATTTTAGCTTAGCTTACAAATGGTGACTGGTTAAATGGCATGGAGCTCAGTCACAAAGTTGAAGATTAGACTAACATCCAGAATTTAAGTAACTTTTTTTTTTATTGATAGAAATTTCTTTATTTTTGTGTTGTTTAATTATGACTTTTTAAAGGGGAATTATTATATTGTGTTAAGAGCAAGGACTTGGCAGTCAGATTTGAGTGTGAGAATAATAAATTGTTATTATTCATGTCAGTGTTTCCTAACCTTTTTTATGTCATGGAACACATAGAACATATTTGTACCAAATGCTGGGGTAAATGGAGGGAGGCAACAGCAGTCTCAGGCCTTACCCAGCTACCCCAAGGACCAGGTGATCAGTGTCATCCCACCTGTACTATTTGTGGCACATCAGTATGGCTTAGGCCTTAGTGAGCTCTGAGCTACGTGGCCTTGGGTAAGTTATTTCTCTGATTTTCAGTTTCCTTATCTGCAAAATGAGGATAATATGTACCTTATGGAGTTGATATGGTTATGAGAAAATGTACATAAAATACATTGCATAAGGCCAGGTACATAGTATATTCTAAAATGGTAAATTGGTGTTGTTGTGCTTGTTAACAATAATAATAAAAAGCAAGAGCAAGTAGAAAGGCTTGAATTGAAAAAATTTAAAAACACTTAAAAGCAGTTATTTGAGT
The DNA here is from genome assembly GCF_027409185.1 of Cynocephalus volans. Lineage (NCBI taxonomy): Eukaryota > Metazoa > Chordata > Mammalia > Dermoptera > Cynocephalidae > Cynocephalus > Cynocephalus volans. Next base: position 69,864,166 of record NC_084466.1, read on the forward strand.
TATCGCTTTATTATTTTGCATTATATTTTTTGTTTTTTTCTTTAATACATTTTTCCAGGACAAAAAATATTCAAAGATATTTTGGCACTAACAGTGTGATCTATAGCAAGAAAGATGAGCAGTCTGTTCCAGCTGGTGAGAGTTCCAGGGAAACTTCAGAGAGCCAAGATGGTGTAAAGGAGAATACGAAAAAAGACTTGTTAGATATTATTAAGGGCATGAAGGTTGAATTAAGCACAGTAAATGTACAAACAACAAAGCCACCCAACAGAAGACCACTTCAAAGTTTGGAGGCTACAATTGGTAGGCTTCGAAGAACTACAGAAGATACCCCAATGAAGAGGTAAACTGAATTGCAATTTGAATATTTTTCTTTGAAACTAATTTTTGAAACTCCAGTACACTTTTTCTCTTAGTAAAGCATATTTTAACTAGAGTACCTGGGAGATATTGAATTAATGAAGAATAAATATCAGCTTGTAAAAACAGGGACTCTAAAACTACTTGAGGAATGCTGTTATTGTTTTATATTTAAATAACAAGAGGATATCTGTATACAATCTAGAGAAAGGAAAACAGTAATCTAACTGAGAATACCACACATTCTCTTACATATTTATCAGTGTTGTTAACTGCCATTAAATTGCTTCTTTAAGCTGTTAATTAACAATATCATTTATATCTTGATTTGAAGGTAGCTTCATATCTGTAAAGGACTTGGCTTGTGTGAAATTTTCCACTTTAGAATTTTTTTGGGGGGATAGAGTTTTAGCATGTTAATTACAGCTATTTTTATATGACTTCCTTTGACCAGTAATTTTGAGTGGTTTTGGCTTTCTTATGTGGTTTCCTCAGAGTGTTATAATTATTTATGCTTGTCAAAAGAGAATTATATTTAATAGATTCTAAGTGCAATCAGTGATATTTTAGCATTTAAGTCCCTGACAGTGGTTCAACTTAGCATTTTTGACTTTGCAATGCTGCAAAAGCAATACGCATTCAGTAGAAACCATACATCAGTACAGTATTCAATAAACTACACAAGATGTTCAATCTTTATTACAAAATAGGCTTTGTGGTAGATGATTTGCCCACCTGTAGGCTAATGTAAATGTTCTGAGCACATTTAAGGTAGGCTAGGCTAAGCTATGATATTCACGAGGTTAGGTGTATTAAATACATTTTTTGACTAAACAATACTTTCAACTTATGATGGGTTTATCGGGATGTAACCCCATCATAGATCAAGGAGCCTCTGTATTTTAGTGATACATGTAAGAATGATATATTTTATATCGATGATGTCATTGATTCAAGTAATAAGGTGTGTGGCATTACACTACCCATCACTGACTTCTCTTATCAGAACAAACAGTTAATATAGATTCCAATTTTTCAGAATGACTTAACATTTCTATGGACCTTCCTGGTTTCCACACTGTATTAAAAGTACCTCTGGAAAGTATAATTGGGTGGTAGAGAGTAAGCTAAAACAGTGAGTGGGCATCTCCTCCTCCTTTTAGAAACAAAACAATTAATAATACACACACATACATATATATATACTTAAGAAGACTAACATTTTTATAATTTCCAGACCTGTTTATGACCCACTGTACTCTTGATTATAATTATGCAAGTTAATTAACTATTATAGAAATGGTTAAAATGAGTTGAATGCTGGGACTGGCCAGTTAGTTCATTTGGTTAGAGTGTAGTGCTGATTACACCAAGGTCAAGGGGTCAGATCCCTGTACTGTCCAGCTGCCAAAAAAAAAAAAAAAAAAAAAGAGAAAGAAAGAAAGAGAGGGAGAAGGGAGAGAAGGTAAGAAAGAAGTGAGTTGAATGCCTTGGAAAAATGCAGTAAAGGTAATTTTTTAAAAGTGCATTCCAATTAGGTAAGAATGAGACAAGCATAAAAATGTAGAATTATGCACTCAAATTGCTTTGTAAGCCTTTCTACATTCTTGCCCCACTTTTCCACATTAAAGAAACTGAAATTGGAAATATTGGAGGATGCACTATGGGTGTGGTATGTATAAAAGATAAGTCATGGAACCTTCTATCAGTATTCCTGTGTTCAAAGAAGAGGCTTTGGTCCTACCTCAAAAAATCGGTGAATAAGGTACTTTGATTTTGAGTTTTAAAAAATATATATCTATGAATTTTTGCCCCTCTCTCCCACATTTTTTTTTTAAGGAATCCAGGTGCACAGAATTGGGTTCATCAAACATAATCTTTGCTTCATGATGTACTGTCATCATTGCTCCATGCATGGCCTGCTCTTCTTTCTTGTATTGTGTACTGAACCTCCATCGATATGGTTACCATAGCTGCATTACAAATTATCCCAAAATTTAGCAGCATAAAACAGCCATTTATTATGCTCAAGGATCCTGTGGGTCAGTATTTGGACGGAGCACAGTGGGGAAGGCTAGTCTCTGCTCCATGATGTCTGGGGCCTCAGTTGGAAGCCTTAGAAGTCTCAAGGCTGGAATCATCTCAGGTTTGCTCACTCATAGGTCTGGCAGTTGATGCTGGCTGTCAGCTGAGACTTAGCTGAAGCTGTTAGCAGAAGTACCTACATGTGGCCTCTCTGTGTGGCCTGGGCTTTCTCACGGCTTGGTGGCTGGGTTCCAGAGGCTCAAGAGAAAGTGAGCCAAAAGGAAATTGTGGTGGTGGTTTTTATGACCTAGCCTTAGAATCAGATTGGACACTGCCACTCTCATCCTGTTCCACAATGATTTTTTCAGGGTACTTGATTTTTTTATCACAGCAACTGCTAAAATACCACCTTAGCAAAAATATGATGTCATCAAAAGGAATGCAGCAATCTAGTGTTAAAACTGTGAACTACCCTAAGTTAGTAGTTTACAAAGTTACTGACAGATGTGGTTGTATTTCCCTGTGGTGCTCCCGAGTGCTTTAGGGCACAGTTTGGGAACCAAGGTCCTAAGGGGAGAGCTATGTCTGCTGCACTCAGCATTAGCTAGGGCAGATTCAAAGTTGGGATCTGGAATCATCTGATTGCTAGTTCACTTACATTTCCAGTGGTTGATGCTGGCTGTTGGCTGGTACACTTACCCATGTCCTTTCCATGTGGCCTGGGTTTCTTGTGTGATGGCTAAGTTCCACAGACAAACATCTCAAGAGAGATCCAAGCGAAAGCTGTATCACACTATATGACTTAGCTTTACAATTCACGGTTTGTCACTTCTCTCATTCTCCTCATTGAGGCAGTCACAAAGTTTCACGTGGTTTTGAAGGGAGGGATAATAGAGGCCCCCTCTTGATGGGGGGGGGCAATGTTTTAGAAGAGCATGTGGGACCAGAAATATTGCTGTCTCTTTTTTTTTTTTTTTTTTAATTTTTATTGAATCATACTTGATTATACCTATTTTGGGAGTTCAATGTTGACATATGTTGATCAAATCAATATTACTAGCATATATATTGTTATAAATCATACTTGTTCTTTATGCCCCTTGTCCAATCTCTTCCCATCCCCCCCTCTCTCCCTCCTCCCCCCTCTAATTACCCTAGATTTCTTCTCTCCTCCTGGGAGAGTAACGATTACTTTGTTGATTTGTTGCCTAGATGATCTGTCCAATGCTGAGAGGTATGTTCAGCTCCCCCAGTATTATCATAGAGCAGATGCTTCTTCTGTCACTCTGGAATGGTCTTTGTGGAGAGAGACATCCTCTTCTTTTCTTTGGTCTCTGCTGGTGACTCTCCTTGTGTCAATGCACTCCAGTGGTTGGTGGACCATCTGTGAGGTTGTTTCTAGCTGCTTTGTGGCAGCCATGGTTATTGTGGTGGCTGTGGTGGGCCACCCACATGGAGGTGATGTTTGTGGTATGCTCCTTACCTAGTTGGTGGTGGTGATGGTGGTGTGCCTGGTTGTGGGAGGAGCGTCCGGTCCCCGGATCATCCTTGATTATACCACCTTAGCAAAAATATGACCCCGGGCCGGCCCTGTGGCGCTGGCGATGTGCCTTGCTGTTCCCCCTTTCTGGCTTGGTAGCCCAGGGGACTTCCCATTCTTCTAGGTGTTATAGGTGTTCTTTGGTGAAATGAGACCTTTACTAGTTAATATCAAACTTTGTCTCTGGTTGTGGGTACTTTGTTTTTTCTTTCAGTTCTGAGTTGGATTATTTGCTATTCCCACCACTTAAACTCTGCGCTGGAACTAATTTGTTGTCCTTTCCTTACTTCTAAAATGGGAGAACTTCCTGTGGGGACCAATACTTGAGCTGTGTGGTTGAGCTAAATTGCTGCTTTGCTGTTGATTCCCTAGAGAAGGCTTTTTGTGCAGCTCAGGTTTTAATGATTGACTTTGTAGGCCTTCCAGGTTTAGTGAAATCCAGTGCACCTGGGTTGTGTAGAATCTCTGGTCTGGGCTTGAGTCTTTTCATCAAACTACACCCTATGCAGTTCTATATTTCTGACCAGTCTCCTCTGAGTGGTCCTGTGCTGATTGGGGGGCAGATCAGCTCTCCTTGCTGTGCCCCAGTGTTCTCTCAGTGGGCCCGTCTCCCCCACCGCCTGTGCTGCAAACACTTCCAATGGGTTGGGCTATATGCCAGTCCCTTGCGATGACTCACCGGCCTCTGAGTGTCTTTTTTTTCAGTTCTGGCTCCTCCTGTGTGGGTCCACAGGAACCCTATTAGCGGTCTTGCTGGCCTGGGGGCCACCAAGGCCCTCTTCTCCCCTGCTGCCTCCAAGCAACTTCATCTGAAGGGTACAGATGGGGCTTTTGCCAGCTCCTGCTCTGTGCTCTCAGTAGCTCCAGCCTGGAAGCGGCCGGGGCTCAAAACAGTTGGAGAGGTTTTTTCTTTCTCTCATCGTGGCTTCTCCCGCCTTCCTGCACTCCATAGGTCTCTCCACCTCTTCCCCTGAGCTCTAGTGGCCCCAGCTTAGCTGTCGTTGCTTTTTAATAGTTGTAAATTAGTTGATTTGTGGGAGAGAGTGACTCTGGGGACGTCTATTCCACCATCTTGACTGGAAGTCCTGTCTCTATTTTCTGAAAGTATAACCTGCCACACCTGGTAACCTGATAACTGTAGAATGTCAGCTATATTGTAGGCAAAGTTGTGACAAAATTGACCCCTGGTAGATAAATTTCATCTGTTCTTGGAGAACTACAGTACCATACTTAGGGCTTCCTTGAGTGCACTTACTCTTGTCACTGCATGTCCTTTGCAGGGACTCTTGTAACAAGGTCACAGAGTTTCCAGAGATATTGGCTCCTGTGAAGCAGTAAGCCAGGCAGCTCCTGCACCTATGTAATGCAAATCTCATATCCTAACTCTTGGATGACTGTGAAGTGTCACCTGCATGAACACTACAAGGACTCCCACTGAGAGGAACACCTGAGGCTGCTCTGCCAGCCTGCTGTGCTTCTGTCTTTTACCTTCCTGAATAGGAACGTGTGTCTGTGGTAGTCTTGTGGATCTGAATTTTAGTGGAACCTAACAAGACCCTTAGTGGGTGCAGCAGAAACCAAGATTTCTAGATTCTGCTTTAACTTCCTCTTAACCAAGCAACTACTTGCTCTGATCATCCAGTAAGAAGACTTCAGCAAACTATTACTCAATATTGCCATTGATCCCCTGCTTAAAATTTAGATTACTTCTTGTTTTTCTCTGGTATAAAATGATACTATGATTAACACAATCATTTATTCAGCAACTTTCCATTGCTGTTGTATATGAGAGTACTTCAAAAAGTTCGTGGAAAAATTGAATTAAAAGATAATATAACTCCGTCCGTGAACTTTTTGAAGACCCCTCGTATGTTAGGCACTGTCCAAAGTGCTGAAGGTAGAACACTGAACTGCTCCCTACATTAAAATGGGGTGGGTTGGGTGAGGGGAGGGAAGGGGATATACTTAGACCGACCACACACACACACACACACCCCCACCCCCCCCACCCCCCCACCCCCCCATGTCAGGTAGCAGAACATGAAGAAAAACTAGAATGATGGGGCTGGAGAGGTGCTGTTTTTAAAAGAGATCATGCAAGAACTGATAAGGTAACATTGAGCAAAGGTCTGAAATAAAGTTAAGGATAAAGCCATGCAAATATCGGAGAGATGATTTCCCTTCCCAGCATAGGGGATAGAACTGCTTAGGCCTTGAATTTGGAGTGTGCAGTAGTCCTCAAATTTCACCTATCTGTTTATTTTCTTTAGACAAATATTCCTAGAAGTGGAATTGCTAGGTCAAAAGATTTGCCTGATTTTTAGGCTTTTGATACTGTCACCAAATTGCTTGCCAAAATTTGTTCCAATTTAGGTGTCCATTCAGTAGGACCTTTCCCCTCATCAGTGTTTCTTTTCTGAAATTGTGTCAGACAGTTCACTTTAAAGAAGTTCAGAAAATACAGAAGAATATGAAGGGGAAAAGTTTGTGTTCATGAAATAGTCTGAATTATAGGAGAGGATATATTGTTAGAAGTTATTTTCTTTTTTAAAAAAAGGTATTTTAACAAGTTCTCATCACATGGTTAAAATCTATGTAGAAAGATGCCTATATGTAAAAATTATCATATTTATTTATTTATTTATTATCTTTTTTTTCATAGTTTATTTATTTTTTATTTTATTTTTTTAAATTTTATTTTGTTGATATACATTTAAAAATTATCATATTTAGATGACAGAGGCTCTCCCACAATTTTTATTAATTAGGACATTTCAAATTATAGAGCCAGAGGCTGTAACTGTAAAGGAAAACATTGTTATAAAATGCATGGTTCTAGAAAATGAATATTCATCTAAATTCTTTTCATACTCTGATCAAGTACATACATTAAAATTTGAAAATGAAGTTCACAAATAGTTTATGAAAGAAATACAGTGACTTGGGATAAGGCTTAAGCTTTATTCACAGATAATAGTTTTGAATGCACATTTCTTTTTAACTGATTGTTATATTTCTCTTTTATATCCTCGTATTTTTCTTCCATTTTTATCAGATTTTAAATCTTTCATATCTTAGTAAAGTCCTTAAAATCTTTGTCTAACAACTTCAGGAATTTGGGAACTTTAATTTGCATATTAGATAATAGATCATAATATAGAAAGCCAAATATAATGAAACATTAATTTGGATTGCATTCCTTGAAATGGCAATTTGCAGTGAGTTCAAAAAATGTTTTTCTTTTTAGTTCTGGCATATTTTTCTATTAACTTAACCTAAGCATTTTTTTAGAAGCTTTTTCTTATGGAACATTTTAAACATATGCAAAGTGAACAAAATTGTGTAATGAACCCGTTTGTACCTGTCACCCATCTTCAGCAATGATCAACATATTGCATTCTTGTATCACTTATACCTTCATCTGCTTTCCATCTGCTTGATGATGGTGATGATGATGATGATAATTTATGGCTCGTTTTTTTTTTCTTCAGGTAAAATTCACATACATTGAAGTGTGCAAATCTTAGCTGTAGAATTTTGACAAATGGATATGCCCATGTAACTCACACACTTACCAACACACAGAATGTTTCCCATTTTCATCTTCCCAGTTAGTAGTATTCTGTCCTGAGGCTACTGTTCTGATTTTTTTCATCTCAGATTAGTTTTGCCTGTTCTGGAACTTGTTATAAATGGAGTCATACAGTATGTACTCTTTTATCTCCAACTTCTTTCATTTGGTCTATTGCCTATGAAATTCATTCATTTTGTTGAGGTGAGTGGAGTATTAGTCCATTGTATGGATATATCACAATTTGTTTTTTCTCCTGATGACAGATCTTTGTGTTGGATCCAGTTTTGGGCTGTTATGATAAATCTTCTATGAACAGGTTTAGCCACCTTTATGTTTCCTTGCAATATATATTGTTTTTGAACAAAATGGCATATAATTAAAAATTTCACTAATTTAAAATTTTTGAGGCTTGATCCCTTACCCCTCCCCCTTAATATGTTATTATGAGTTAGTATTATGCTTCAGCAAGTGTCCATTAACTTTAACTTTCAACATTTCAAAGTTTATATAAAACCAATACCTAAAAGTTGAGAATCTTGCATTTGTCAGAAATTGAATTGAATTATACTTTTTAAAATTGACACATAATAATTGTACATATTTATGGGGTACAGTGTGATATTTCCATACATGTGTGTAAAGTGTAATGATCAAGTCAGGGTAATTAGCATTCCCATCACCTCAAACATTTATCATTTCTTTATGCTGGTAACATTCAAAATCCTCCCTTCTAGCTATTTGAAAGTATACAATAAATTATTGTTGACTGTAGTTACCCTATAATGCTATAGAACAGTAGATATTATTCCTTCTGTCTAGCTGTAATTTATCTGTTAACCAACCTCTCCCTATCCCCAGCTTCCACCTACTCTTCGCAGCCTCTAATAACCACTATTCTACTTTCTATTTCTATGAGATCAACTTTTTTTTTTAGCTTCCATATATAAGTAAGAACGTGAATATTTTATCCTTCTGTGCCTGGCTGATTTCATTTAACTTAATGTTTTCCAGGCTCATTCATGTTGCTGTAAATAACAGGATTTCTTTCTTTTTTTTTTTTTCTGACTGAGTAGTATTTCATTGTATATACACACCACATTTTCTTTACCCATTCATCTGTTGATGGACACTTGGGTTGATTCCATATCTTGGCTGTTCTGAATAGTGCTGCAGTAAACATGGGAGTGCAGATATCTCTTCAACATACTGATTTCCTTTCCTTTGGATATATGCCCAGTAGTGGGATTGCTGGATCATGTGGTAGTTCTATTGTTTTTCGAAGAACTTCCATTAGTACATGGCTATACTAACTTACATTCCCAACAGTGTATAAGAGTTCCCTTTTGTCCACATCCTCCCTAGCATTTGTTATTTTTTGTCCTTTTAATATAGCCATTCTAACTGGAGTGAGATGAGATCCCATTGTGGTTTTGATTTACATTTCCCTGATGATTAATGATATTGAGCATTTTTGTACATTCTTGTTGGCCATTTGGATGTCTTTTGAGAAATGTCTATTCAGATCATTTGTCTATTTTTTAATTGTATTGTTTGTTTTTGTGCTGCTGTTTGAGTTTCCTGTATACTCTGGATATTAATCCTTTGTCAGATGCATAGTTTGGAAACTTTTTTTTCAGTTTTGCAGGCCATCTCTTTACTGTGTTCATTGTCTTTTTGCTGTGCAGAAACTTTTCAGTTTGATATAATATCATTTGTTTATTTTTGCTTTGGTTGCCTATTATTTTGAGATCTTACCCATAACATCTTTGCTCAGACCACTGTCCTTAAGCATTTCACCTATGTTTCCTACTAGTAGTTTCATAGTTTTGAGTCTTACATTTAGGGCTTTAAACCATTTTGAATTGATTTTTGTATATGGTGAGAGATAGGGGTCTAGTTTCATTCTTCTGCATTTGGATACTCAGTTTTCCCAGCACCATTTATTGAACAGGCCATCCTTTTCTCAATGTATGTTCCTAGCACATTTGTCAAGTATCAGTTGGCTATAAATAGGTGGATTTATTATGGGTTTTCTGTTCTGTTTCATTGGTTCACATGTCTGTTTTTATGCCAGTACATGCTGTTTTTGTTACTATAGCTTTGATGTATATTCTTTTTGCTCAAGATTGCTTTGGCTATTTGTCATCTTTTGTGGTTCCATAGGAATTTTAGGATTGTTTTTTCTATTTCTGTGAAGAATATCATTGGTATTTTAATAAGTATTACATCAAATCTGTAGATTGCTTTATGCAGTATGGTCATTTTAACAATATCAATTCTTCCAGTCTATGAACATGGGATACCTTTCCATTTCTTTGTATTTTCTTCAGTTTCTTTCATCAGTGTTTTATAATTTTCATCTTAAAGATCATTCACCTCCATGGTCAAATTTATTTCTAAATATATATATATTTTTTGGTAGCTATTGTAAATGGGATTGCATTCTTGATTTCTTTTTCAGCTAGTTCATTAATGGTGTGTAGAAACACTGCAAAGTTTTGTATGCTGATTTTGCATCCCGCAGCTTCACTGAATTTGTTTATCAGTACTAAGAGTTTTTTGTGAGTCTAGGTTTTTCTGTGTGTGAGGTCATTTCATCTGTGAACAGGGACAATTTGACTTTCTTCTTTCCAATCAGAATGCCCTTTCTTTCTCTTGCCTGATTGCTTTAGCTAAGACTTCCAGTACTGTGTTGAATAAGAGTGGTGAAAATGGATATCCTTGTCTTGTTTCAGTTCTTAGAGGAAAAGCTTTCACCTTTTCCCTGTTCAGCTAACTGTGGGTTTGTCATATATGGCCTTTATTGTATTGAGAGGTATGTTCCTCCTATAATTAATTTGTGAGTTTTTATCATGAAGCGATGCTGAATTTTATCAAATTCTTTTTCTGCATCTATTGAGATGATGATATGGTTCTGTCCTTCATTCTGTTATGATATATCACGTTTATTGATTTGTGTGTGTTGGAACCATCCTTGTATCCCTGGGATAAATCCCACCTTGATCAATGTATATAATCTTTTTGATGTGCTGTTGGATTTTGTTTGCTAGTATTTTGTTGAGGATTTTTGCATCTATGTTCATCAGGGTTTTTTTTTTTTTTTTTTTTTTTTTCTTTCTTTTGGTGTGTCCTTGCCTTTTGATATAAGGGTAATGCTGGCCTTGTGGAATGAGTTTGGAAGAATTCCCTCCTTTTCAATTTTTTGGAAAAGTTTGAGAAGAATTTGTGTTAGTTCTTCTATAAAAGTTTGGTAGAATTCAGCAGTAAAGCTATCCAGTCCTGGACTTTTCTTTGTTGGGAGACTTTTTATTACTGATTCAATCTCATTACTTGTTATTAGTCTGTTCAGATTTTCTGTTTCTTCCTGGTTCAGTCTTGGTAGGTTGTATGTGTACAGGCATTTATCTGTTTCCTCTAGGTTTTCCAATTTTTTGGCATGTAGTTGTTCATAGTAGTGTCTAAGGATTCTTTGTATTTCTATGGTGTCTGTTATGTGTCCTTTTTTGTTTCTGATTTTATTTATTTGGGTCTTTTTTTCTTAGTCTAGCTAATGGTTTGTTGTCTTTATTTACCTTTTCAAAAAAAAGCTTGTTTCATTGATCTTTTGTAGTTTTTTTCATCTCTATTTTGTTTATTTCTGCTGTCATATTTATTACTTCTTTCCTTCTACTAATTTGGGGCTTAGTTTTTGCTTTTGTAGTTCCTTGATGTGCATCATTATGTTGTTTATTTGAAATCTTTCTCCTTTTTTTGAGGAAAATATACTTTTTGAATGACAGACAGCTTTCCCCCCAAATCATTTTACTTCTCACTAAACTAATGGCATAGTAATGGCATGGTCTTTGTTATTTGATTTTCATTTTCTTTTTCAGAAATGAGCCCTTGAGTCCTGAGTTGGTGGCAGCTGCATCTGCTGTTGCAGATTCTCTCCCTTTTGACAAGAAGACAACCAAGTCAGAGCTGCTTAGACAGCTCCGACAGCATGAGGAAGACTCAAGGGCACAGAAGGATGGAAAGAGACCTAAGATTAGGTTAGTCTAATCCAACTGGTTAGACTGGCTGACCGATTCGCTCAGTTAGAGCATGGTGCTGATAACACCAAGGTCCAGGGTTTGATCCCTGTACTGGCCAGCCACCAAGAAAATAAAGTAAAATTAGATTAGTGAATGCTACAGTTATGTCCATAAGCTTATTTCTCAAAATAGGCCATTTTCAGGTGGCTAGTGTCTAATACACATAACATATACATTTATATATAAAATATACCTTATAAATGGAATTTTAGGAATTTGGTTTAAGAAAAACTTCTGTTTTAAGTGAGATTGTAGTTTTTAAAAGACCAATTGACTGGTTAAACTTTTCTTTTAGGAGGCTACAGAGTTTTTTGTCCCTGAAAAAGAAATAGTAAACTCAGTAACATTATTAAAAATAAGTTAATAACAGAATAAGAGAGTTTCTCCAAGAAAATCAACTGTTTTCAGTTAAATAATTTGCTAGTTTTATGCACAATATAAAAATCTTCAGGCCTGTTTAATTCTTTTTCCTCTTATTCTTATGTTTGTGCTGACATCTTTTCACTTATCCTCTTTATCTCTTACAGTCATGTATCACTTAATGACAGGAATAATTTGAGAAGTGTGTAGTTAGGCAATTTCATTGTTGTGCGAACATTATAGAGTGTACTTAGCCAAACCTAGATGGTATAGCCTACTGCATACTTAGGCTGTGTGGTATAGCCATTATAATCTTACGGGACCACCGTCATATTTGCAGGCTGTAGACCCAAATGTTGTGGTGGTGCATGACTGTACTTTTTGCCAGACTATACTATTTTTTGCCTAAATATAAGTGATGGCACTGCTTTGATTTGGAGCATGATCTTTATCAGTTCTTCCATTGAACATGTGTACCAGATTTATCTTGGGAAATTAAAAGAAAAATAAAGATGTCTGAATTGTCAGTCAAGTGACTCATTTTTATTTGTGTTTGAACAAATACAAGGCAACAAATAAGTATGGCTAAATCTTAGTTTTAATTTGGTTATTGAATGTAGGTGGTAAGTGTACAAATATTGATTGTACTTTCCTATCAGCTTCTCCGATTCTTTGATAATTTTTCATAAGTAATACTTTTAATTTATGCTTTAAATGAAGATTTCTGAAGAACGTTTTTAGAAGATAGAAGTAAATATGTGTCTTAATGGTCTGTGGTAATGTGAATGTTAATATGTGACATTTTTTGCTTAAACATGACCTTTTATGCTGTATTGGTGAATAAAAATGAAATAAGAATTAAATGATATGAATCTTCTGTTTAAGAAAGTTTATTACTGTTCTGTAGCTAAGATTTCTAATATAATTGACCTTTTTATTATTTCAGTTTCAGTAACATAATATCAGATATGAAAGTTGCCAGATCTGCACCTAGATTTAGTGCAAGACCAATGCATCAGATTCAGTTTGACGAAGGATTTGACAATTCTTTTGACCAGGAGGAGACTGCCAATCTTAGAAAAAGGTATCAGGCTTTTCAGTGTACTGGGTTTTCTGTGGTTTGCTTTTACATTAATTGTAGATTTACTTTATTGCTTGTGCATATTATTGCTGGTAGGTGTCTGAGCATAATGGATGCAGTTAGATCTGTTTTCTTACTCTCTATACACCATTTTCTAGTAAGGGAAAGATATTCTGGGTTTAGGAGTCCTATATTTTTCTGTACCATAAGTCAAAATGGATCCTGCCTCACCTCTACTTATGCTCAGTAGAGGTCTCCTGATTTAAATAAGAGCTGGCTGAATTCTGAACAAAGGAACGTTTTGCGAGAAGCATCATTTTTAATTCTGAATGTAAATGCCTAACACTGTATATTGATATGCCCTTTATATTTCTGTATATGGTCATCTTTCATCATACCTTAGAGAAACAATTATCAAAAAAAAAAAAAAAAAAAAAAAGGCAAAAGGAAAAAAGTCCATGTAATACTTTAAAGTGGTAGGTTATTTGCGGCAATTCTAACTTGCCACTTTGCAATTTTTAAAGATGCTAAGTCATGCCTTACATAGTTATCTTATAATCAAAAATTATTCTGTGTTTACATAAAGTTTCTATTCTTTCTCTTCATTAAGCCCAGAAAGCGATAAGTTGGGGAGGAGGAACCAGATGTTTGGCAAGGTCTGACAAAAACTAACTTATCCTTATAGTTAGGATGTGCTCACAATTGGAGTATTTTCAATTTGTTATGTATTCCATGGACTTTGTTTTAAGTATACTCTCAGGAACTTGAGCTAACTCCTTCCAGAAGTTAAATTACTGATTTGTATTGGAAGACTGGAAAAGGACAGCAGTAACGCAGAAGTTCAAGAGGATACAGTGACTTTGGAAGATTATTTGAATTGCTAATTTAAGATGATTTAGTATCTATGACATATTCTTGAATAAAGTAGAAAATACACTTGGAGTTTTACTCAAGAATATTTAACTGAATCAATCTTCTTTTAAATGGTTTTGTGCAACCACATCAGAATGGTGATTTTTAATGATATTAGCTGCCATTAAAAATTAGAAGGTGTCAAGGGGAAAATAAAAAAGTAGGAAAGGGCTTTCTGTGCATACAATGACTGTGTAAAAAAGCTGATGAAGGGGAATAAGGGGACACAAAATGGTGAGATAACCAATTTCATTCCCCTTGTTATGACTTGGGCAGGATATGGGCAGCCTGACAAGGCAGGCCTGGACTGATTCCTTCAGTTAGAGGCTGAGAGGAGTGAGACATGGAGCACTGGCTTTAGAGGCACACTAGCCTGCCTCAGAATCTTGGCACTGCCACTGACTAATTCCGTGACTGGGGCAGCTTTTATAGATTCCATCAGTCTCTTTCTCCATTTATAAAGTGCTGAAAGTGAAACCTAGCTTAAATGGCTTTCTTGAGGAGTAGAAAAGAAACACCTGAAAACCGTCTAATATATAGTAGGTGCTCAGCAAATGTTCATTCCCTTCCTTTTTAGTATATTCCTCTTTTAAAGTCTCATACTTTACCAAGGCATTTCTTCTTTACTGGGAGTGCTTTTAATCCATCAGCCTGTTTAACTGACATGCAGTAGAGAGAGAAGAATGCAAGTCACTGAAGCTAGTTCTGGAGTGTGAATGCCTCTGTTTACAAATGCAGTACTTGGGAAAAAGAGGAAAGCTTGTGTGGTTTGTGACTGCTTTATCTAATTTTAATATGGTATTTATATTTTTTCCAGTTAGTTTTTAATCTGCCAGTAGATTTATTCAAGTAAATATACGAATTGATCCATAAAGCGGTTGATTAAAGTGTACCAGAAAAATTTATTTATTAACTCTTTGACATTATTTCAATAGTTAGTTAAAAATAGTTATGTAAAGAAAGTTAATAATTATTTTTTAAATTGTAGAACAATTGCTTTATTAAAGGGAATGTTTTGATTCATTTGTGCAGTCTTTTATAGTTATAATTTGTAATTAAACATTGCAACGTTTCCTGCCCTTAAAGACAAATGTTGACTTTAACAGCTTCTATTTTAGCATATTTTTGTAGCTTTCCACAACACTGAGTTTTCTAAAGCCTTAATATGAAAGGGATCAAATAAATATTATGGCAAATTAAGCTAATCTTCAATTAGGTATTTTGGAAAATATACTGCTTTAAGTGGCATGTTGTATTGTGAAGAAAAAATTTAAGTGCATATGTTCCTGTTTTTAGTTATCAGTCCTAAACACATGGCAATTTAGTTAAAATGTCTGGTGTGGGTCAGTGGAATTATTTTTAATTTCTACATAGAATATTTAATGTAAAATTTTTTTCTCATAAAGTTTTTCATTGACAGTTTATAAATATATTCACTAAAATATATATTTTTTCTTTTTTTAGTCTTAGGAAAAATATTTTCAAGGGGAAGAGACTTAATATTTTTGACATTAACGCAGTTACTGAAGAAGTACCTGAAACAGGTTTGTTAAGAAAAGAATAACGGTATTTTTCTCAGGTGGTAAAACATTCCATCTTTCAAAGATATCCTTAGTGTTTTGATTGCATAATAGTTGAGTATTTTAATATTCCATCTAGTCATTGGCCTGGATCCTGCTTAAGAATGTAGTTGTTGACATTGCTAGTCTTGATTAGGTTTTCCCCTTGAAATGTCGCATTCTGTGAGACAATGGGAGATAAGTACTGTATTACTAGCTGCATGAATCCAGAGATATAGATTGTCTACTTATTTGGACGTTAATAATCACTATTTTCAGTGCATCTCTGTGCCGTTACAGAAAGATGAGCTGTGATTCCTGCCCTTAGGCAGCTCACTATTTAGAGGAGGAGATAGCATCTATAAAAGAAACTTATTGGAGTGATTTAGTGATTGTTCAAGAGATGGGAAGAAGAACATTCAGGGAATATATTTAGCAGACTTGTAGTGTTTTTTCTTAACACATGGTTAGTCTTTGTTTTCTATTCTTCCCCTTTTCTTCTTTGAGTAAGAAGTCAAATTCTTCAAATTCACCATTTTAAATCTAAGAGAGAAATAAGAGTGCCCTCTTGTTTGACATTAAATTTGGTTTAATAACTGATGAAATAAACAAAGAAACTCAATAGAAATGGTTCTTAGCTTATAAGCGATGTTTCTAAAGAATGGAAGTTGGCTTTTTGGATCTTGGTAGAAATATCATTGTAGATAGATGATAGATAGTCTGTTTGGCCAGCCTGCAATGGCTCGTTTAATCTTTCTACGAGTTACTTATATAAACATCTGATTTCTCCACTCTTCAGTAAACTCCAGGTATTGTTCATGTTCATATACCCTGCAGCACCTAGCCAAGTGGCTTATAGATAAAAGGAATTAGTTATCTTAAATTTAAATCCTTTTTAGAGCAAACTGAGCCATAAAATATATATCCATAAAGGAAAGGAGTTAATTCAATCAATATTTGTTTATTTGAACTGAAGGTGAAGCTAAAAGAACAACCCCCTTGTATTATTGTGAAAACTACACTCTGTCGTGTGTGATGAAAAGGAAATGCAAAATGCACAGGCATGGAGAATGAATCACCTCTGCCCTGTTCAAGTTGTGTCTGCTAAGCTTGTGTCTAGAAGGAATTTGTTGTCAGGGCAGCTGTTACTGTCCACCTAATGAACACCTAGAAGAGACATTTGGATTCTTAAAGGAGCCAGCTTACTTTTTAAAATCTGAAATCTTATTCTTAAAACTGATATTAGTTGGTGAGGAAGCACTGAAGTTTTATGTATTTCATAAAACAGTATAAAATGATTATATTCTAAAGAGGAAAATAGTATACAAATTTATGTAATAATTTACTCTAATGAAGGTACTGTTTTAATAAGCTATACTTGCATGCTTCTAAGGAATGTCTTTTCCCAATTAAATACAGGAATAATAATGTGGACACGTAAATTTAGCGATTGTTCACTGCTGTTTCCCTACCACCTAAAATAATATCTGAAATACAGTTGGCATTCAGTAATCATTTATTGACTAACCGAATGAATGAGCTCTTCTGTCACATGATTCCCATGACTTGTTCTCCACTATATTCTTACCACTGCTGCAAAGAATATCGTCATATACTCTACTGCTTATCCTAAAGTAATCTAGACTCAACAGCCAGTATAGCTTAGTGGAAAGAGACTTGCTGTTGGGTAGATCTGAATTCAAACTCAGATTCTGCCACACTAACCTTTCTGAGTCTTTTCTCCACCTATAAAGTGGGGGCTAGTACATACATCTTGAGAATTAAATGAGGTAATTGAAGAAAAGTGTCAGGCACAGTGCCTGGAACAGTAGACATTTAATAAATGGCTAGAACTAATAGCAAGTATAATAATATAATGGTGATGCTGCTGATGATGGAAATAATATAATGATTGTGATGAGGCTGATCAGTGTCCACTGAATAACTAGAAAATGTGTCCAAGATAATTTAGTCATCTTGCCATTGCGATTACTTTGTAAATATGGCTAATTGAGACTAACTGCTATGATCTTTTCTCTATATCACATGATCTAGACTGACATACTTAATATCTATCAGTCAGTGTGTAGGTAGACATGTTCATGCACATAAAGGCTCACAGAAAAAGTGAAATAGGTAAAATAAAGCTTACTTAGGCAGAAGAATAAATGATCTGTTTATTGGAATGCTTTAGAGTCTTGGCAAAAGTGTGTAAAGAGGTAGACTGTAGAATAAGTCATATGTTATCTATGCCTTTAACCCAGAAATTTTGTTCCTAGGAATTTATTCTAAGGAAATAAATACACATATGCACAAAAGTATAACTACAAGAATATTCATTACTACAGTGTTTAAAAGAGAATGTATGTAAATGATCAAAATTCTCAACAGTAGAGGATTGGTTGCAATACATCTATATAATGGAACAATGATGCGGCCACTAAGTAAAAAAAACAAAAACAGGTCATCAAACTATATATAATCATAATTTATTTTAAAAAGCAAAATCATACAGAAAAAAGAAATAAGAACAAAAAGGTTTGAAAAAATAACTAAAGAATTAAATTTTAGGGAAAAAGTGACTAGGGGATAGTTATTGATGATATTCATTTTTAAACACCTTTATTGAGGCGTGATTTACATGCAACAAACTGCACACATTTAAAATATATAGTTTGACAAGTTTTGAGAAGTATATACACTCATGAATCTGTCAGTCAAGATAGTGACCATCACCCTCAGAAGTTTTCTTATGTCCATTGACAGTCCATTCACACACACACCCAGTCTTCAGGCAACCACTGATGTGCTTTCTGATACTGTAGATGAGTTTGCATCTTTTGAAATTTTATATAAATGAAATCACACAGTATGTACTCTTTTTGTGTCTGGCTTCTTTCAGCATAATGATTTGAGATTTATTCATGCTATTGCATGTACTAGTAATTAGTTTTTATTGCTGAGTAGTATATATATAATTGTATGGATGTATCCCATTTTGTGTCCATTCACCTGTTAATGGACGTTTGGGTTTTTTCCTGCATTACAACCTAAGTTTGGATATTACAAATAAAGCTACTATAAACTTTCATGTACAAGTCTTTGTGTAGGCATATGTTGCCTTTTCTCTTGGGTAAATATTTAGGAGTGAAATGGCTGTGTTGAAACTATCAAAATCTGATGATGTTTCTTAAAAAAGAATGTTAGAATTTCACTTAATTTTAGATATTTGATAAAGAAAATGAAGAAGTAAAATTATATGGTAAAAATGCATCATGAAATTATGTGACAAAAAAGGGTTGAAAACTCCAGGCCTCTGCAGAGGTCCAGGCCTCAGCTGCACCCTTACAGACTTGCTTCAGGCTCAACAGCTGATCAGATGGCCACCTTCAGAGCTGCCAGGCCCTGTGACAGCTCTGCACACCTATTCCCAAACCAATAGCTGATCCAGGTAGCAGCTTTTCCTCCCTACAGGACCCCTCTAGAAAGCCTCTGGGTCCTGCAGCATCCACACAGGCTTGCTCAAGGCTCAACAGCTGAGCCAGTGGCCCTCTACAGACCTACCAGGAACTAATGCAACAGTATAAATCTACCACTGACTAAAAGTGGACCACCCACCTCCACAAGAAACCCACCCCAACAAGAAACTGCCAAGGGCCCCTCCACCTAGGCCACAAAGGAACCCACAGACAACTCTAAGATTGAGTACAGTTGAAGTAGTCACACGAAGGCTGCAGTATCACACTCACCCAGATCCAAATTTGAAATTGTCCAACCCAGCTGTCAATATAAATACTTCTACAGGAAAGGGTCACCCCCCCCTTCAAAAGCCACTCGTAGCATTAAAAGAAGTGACTACACCACCCAATACCCAGACATCAATGCAGAGATATGAGAAGCATGAATAAACAAGGCTGGACTTTAAAAATCAAACTCACATATTGTATAAAAAATATTTTCCTGCACCGGCCAGCCGCCCCCGCCCCCCCCCCCCCAAAAAAATTCACATTCATAAAAAACACACTTAAACAAAATACAAATCTGTTTTTTCCTTTCCAGTGGAGGGGGCAATGATTCCCTCGCATTGTGGTAAAACAAAAGTTAAGGTTTGCCATTATTGTAGTTAAGTCTATATATTATCATTTTTGTTGCAGTTTTTGCTGACAGTGACTTTTCATTATGTACTGTTTAATTATGAATGTCAAGGTTGTTACAATATATTATCAATTGAGTTGATTATAGCATTTTTAAAAAAAGATGTTTACAGTTACTTGCACTTATTTAAAATGTTTTTATTATACAGAGACATCACCTTCACTTTGGGATGTGGAATTTGCTAAGCAATTAGCCACAGTAAGTGAACAGCCCTTTCAGAATGGGTTTGAAGAGATGATCCAGTGGACAAAAGAGGGGAAACTGTGGGAGTTCCCAATTAACAACGAAGCAGGTGAGTATTAACTTCAGAGGTTTATAAAATTCATTGATTAAGAGTATTTCTGCCAGATGTTCAGTTTTAGAGTCTAAATAGTAGTTACATGAATTTCAAAACACTGTGTAGACATCTTTGTGGTGTCCTAAAAAAAAATCGAACAATGTTTTTTTAAAAAAGAATGTTAGAATTTCACTTAATTTTAGATATTTGATAAGGAAAATAAAGAAGTAAAATTATATGCCAAAAATAGATCATGAATTTCTAAGACATAAAGTGTTGAAAACTGCAAATAGCAGCTTTCTAGTTGCTAACAGGACATTACTTGATGAATCCTCTAATATGTTAAATATTGGGTATATGTTTGATCCTTGTACAAGCCAGCCATGCCTCCCCACCACTGCCCCTTACCCCCAAATTAAATACTGGGTATGAGATTATACTTAATTCTGGAGAACATTACAACTCTTAAAGTCTTGTGCTGGTGTCTTTTAGTTATAAAACTATTTCATTAATGAGGTACAAGGTACTTGTGTGAACCACTCAAAGCAAAAATGTTAGGAGGCTTTGGAAATCTTTGGCTGCATTATGTAGATGTTTTGAACTGGTAATGGACTATTATCTGCTTTCCTGGGTATTTTCTGGAGATGTTAGCTCTTCTTCAGTCAAAAGGAAAATGCTGTTTGTTTTTTATTGCCACTGATGTTGTCATCATTTAAACATTTTCTTTGAATTTAATTTAATAGACATATTTTCAATTAGAAGAGATCCATTTACTTTTATGGCAAGATTAACTAGAAGTTGTGAATAAGTAAGAAAGTCTTAGGAAGTAGTCAATGTTTTAACCTTCTCTGTGTTACAATATGACTGTAATATTTTAATTTTTTTTTTTTTTTTAAAGATGACCGGTAAGGGGATCTTAACCCTTGGCTTGGTGTTGTTAGCACCACGCTCAACCAGTGAGTGAACCGGCCATCCCTGTATAGGATCTGAACCTGTGGCCTTGGTGTTATCAGCACTGCACTCTCCCGAGTGAGCCATGGGTCGGCCCCTAATATTTTAATTTTTGATAACCTTTCATTCAGCTTACTAAGTGTAATGGAAACTTAAATATCAGAAATATTAGTCATATCTAAATAATAATTAATATAAAGTGTTACTTTCTAAAGGGAAAATTTTAGAGACACAAATCCTTTAGCAAATTCTTAATATTTTGTATATTCATATGGTATATGCAGTAATATAGCATGCTGTGTTTTATTTATTGCATAACATGTATATTTCTTAATGTATGATGGTTTTATATTCTGGAAGTTATCAGGGTAAGGTAAAAAACGCCAAAGACTTTAGTTATGCAAACCTGAGTACAGATCCCCATTGTCAGGTATTAGTCGTTTGCCTTTGAGGAAATTAACTTCCTGGGCCTCTGTTTCCTCATCTATAAAACTAAAGATACTTCATTGGAAGAATATGAGAATTAAATAAGATAAAGTTGTTCAGCACAGTTCTTGGCATATTATAAATATGAGTAAATGTTAGCTCTTTCCCATCATAGAATTTTTAAAGTAGTGAAAAACTGACAAAACACCATGTGTAGTATTAAGGAAAGATTTACTCAGAATATCTTTGGATTTCATTATCTGATGAAACTTGGGTGTTCTAAGTTCTCATAGTTAAAAAACATGATTTAAATATTCAGTATTGATCATACCAACTGGCCACACACAAAAAAAAAAGAAAATAAAATTCAGTATTGAGGTATAGTAACATGTGACTTCATTCAGAAGACACAGTGAGGCAAACTGGTTAGGAGTTTAAGTTTCTGAGTGAATTATAGACTTGATCTCTCCAAGCTTCCTTTCCCTCATCTCTAAAATGATGGGAATAACAATAGGACTTATTTTCTGGGATTCTTGTGAGGAATAAGTGCGGTTGTACAAGTAAAGCTTCATCACCATTGCCATCCCTGTTTCTACAGTAACAATATTGTAAGTGGATTTGCTACTGTGACTATTTCCTGTTCTGTACCATAACATTTTAAAATCTGAAAATATTAGGAAATATAGTATGTATTATCTAGGAACCATCAAATAGAGTGATAAGAAAACATGAATTAGTAGTACATTGTCATCAACAGTGAAACACTTCAAAATCTTAAGTGTCCAAACTCCAGAGGAATTTATCTTAAATCTGACCTGGTTTTGGAGAAGTTTTAATTTCTAAAAAAGAAGAAAAACATGTATTTTAGTCAGGTTGGAGAGATAAATGTGATAAGTATTCATATACTGTACGTATTATTGATGCTTCAGGGTTGAAAAAGGAGATTATCTCATTCCAGCTCCTTAGGGCAATTGTAATCTGAAGGAAGGACAGGAAAGGAACTATGGGAACTTTCACTTTGATCACTCTTCTCAGTACACTCATAGAAGCTTCTAAGTTTCTGACTTCCAACTTCTAAATTGCTGAATATTTTAAAAGACTGGTATTGTAACCTGGAGCCTCAAAGTTTGATGAAATTTAAGTATAAGAAATATAAAAGAAAGTTAAGATTAATGAAATATCATGCTTTCGTTACTAATACTTAGCTTCATAAAGATTTGATGCTTTGGGGGAAAGATGTTTTCTTTTGTTTTTAGTGGCTCACTGTGTCAGTTTGGGAACATAATGCTGAAAATAAAATATGTCCTTTGTTTACAGTTTACCTCCCAGTGTTGTGTTTTTCATTATATAAAAAATTAAGGTTTGTTGTTTTGCCACTAAATGTGTATAAATTATCTTTCCAATTCAGAGTAGCTTTTTTTCTGTTTTTGTTTTATGAACTGGTTTGCTTCTTTTCTTGTGCTTTACCACATGGAGATTTACAAGAGCTGCTAGGTAGATTGTTCCCACTTAGATTTTGTAGTAGTTTCATATGTCAGATTGATAATAGCATCATTTTTATTTTAGCTTTGACTGATTTTAACTAAATTTAATCTCATTTTACCCTATCCAGTAACAGAGACTTGCTCTTTGAATATCTGTTAACCATAAGTATGTTACCAAATTAAGCGTGTATTTTAAATGCTTTGCAAGAGTAATTCTCAATTTAGAGGCTTCAGGGGGCAAAAAAGCTCATCATGGATGTTAATCACACTTTTGTTTCTATTCTTCTGCTGGCTTCAACTTTTTCACTTCTAATGTGCCATCTTTTGTTAGGGTGTCTGGAATATGTGCTATAATATGAGCTAACAAGAAGAGTTAGGAAAGTTCAAAATTACCATAAAACTTTAAAGAGGGCTGTGTTATGTGGGCAAGTACATGGTTGAAAAAATTAGGGGAAGTATGAAGATTATTCAGTATGTCCTAACTGAAAGGTAGCAGTATCTGTTGGTGGTTTTAGATGAGATTACGGCTTATGAATAAGAGCCTCAAAGAACTGACAGGAAAAAAAAAAAAGTTTTGGTAGTACTAGAAGTAGAAACAACAATTCAAACTGAAAATGACTGAATTTGCTTCAGTGCTCTAATATGCCCTCGTCAAAAATAATTGGTCATTACTATTAATTGGATTTTACCCTTTATTTGTTGTACCTTATTTTAAACTGTATTCAGTAATATTTAATTGCATTCAATAATATTTAAGGCAGAATCAGACACAAAATTAACATCACCTTATATGGTTGTACACCGTATGGGATTTCCTTTTTATATTTAATTTTTCACTCTCATTTTTTCTTTACTATATTATATTTCTTTTATTAAACATATTTTAAATTACATAAATAATAATGAAAGTTTACTTGCAAGAAAGCCAAATAATGTGAAAGAATGTTATGTTTTACCCCTCAGTTCTCTTTTCTTTTCCTAAAATGACCATTGTCAGTAGTTTGATATATGTCCTCTGTTATAACACTAAGGTCAAGGATTCTGATCCCTGAACTGGCCAGCTGCCAAAAAATTTTAAAAATAATAATAGAAGATATTTGTCCTCTCAATACACTTTAAATGGCAATGACACATTTATCTGCTGTTTTGTTTTGACCTCAACGGGACCATACTATATATATATTGCCCTGCAGCATTTTTTCCTATTACTTAGCAACATATCTTGAAAACATTTCCTCATTGACCTTACTCATTTTAATAGTTCTATAGCATCCCATTATTATGAATGCAGACTGTAATTTATTTTACCATTTTCCTATTGATGGATAGAGATGTAGTAGATCCTTTCACATATATTCTTCTGTATATGTTTGAGTACTTTGAATTCTTAGAAGTGTTGAAGAGTAGGTATACTTCAAATTGCAATGAATATTGACAAAGTCTCTTATAAAATGATAGCCAGTCGATCCTGCAACCATGTGAAAATCCTATTTCTTGACACCTTAACTAATGCTGGACATTTTTAATCTTTCAAATGTTCTGGGCAAAAAATCTTTTTATATGTTTATTGGCTATTTGTATTTTCTCTGTGACATCTCTTTACATCCTTGTTATATTGTTTGTAGGAACTTGATATATTATGGGCTTTAATCCTTAAACTGTTACATGTGTTGGACATATTTCTCCCAATCTGTCTCTTTTCCTTTTAAAATAATTTGATTTTCAAAATCGTAGTAAGCATTTAGTTTAATATAAAAGCTTATAATATAAAGCAGTTCTTTTTGTCACTTATCAGGCCTGTTTCTCAGAGCCAACCTCTTTTAATCTTTTAGCTCTATTTTATTTTTTATATTTTTAAATTATATGCTTATTTCTGCTATTTTAGATATTACCTAATGTATGTATCTTCTCATCCTCTCAATATAGATATATAAAATTTTTTTGTTAGATCCGAATTCATTGTTTACATTAGTATGACTATGGAAAATTGTTTAATGCTAAGACAAAAAAATGTATATGAGTATATTTCCTTTCCTGTTTCCCTGTCCCCACCCAAAGTTAACAATTCCTTGTTTTTCTTCCCATTTGCTTAGTTTTTCTTTGAATCTGCAGATAAGTTTTCCTACATTCTTTACAGCTACTTAAATTCACATGGTCAAAAGTAATAGATAATGTATTGGTTTCACTTTTTGTTCCTGGATGACTGGAGCCCTCTGCCGGTACCTATATTCTATACCTCAGTCTTCTGGCACATCTGTTTCCCTGTGACTTCATTTTACCCTCATCCTGGGATTTCCCTTTGTCTCCGATATTGGACACCCTTTCTTTTGATCGTGTTTTCTTCTCTTTAATGGTCTCTTTGTTTTGGTGGAGCAAATGCTCCATTGTCACCCTGAGAATGAATACAAGGAAGTAAAAATATTTTGAGACCTGTAACATACAAAAACATATTTCTTTTCCCCTGGCACTTACATAATAGTTCAGCTGGGCAAAAAATTAAAGATTGGAAATAATCTTATTTAATAATTTTGAAGGCATTGCTCGATTGTCTTATGTTGCTGAGAAAGCTTTTGCCATTCTTTCCATTCTTATCCCAGATTTATTGTATGTGATCTCTTTTATTTTCTTTGGTAACTTTTAGCTTCTTCTCTTTACAATATTCATAAGTTTCAAGATAATGATCCTTGGCAAGGGATTTATTTTTTTAAAATCATTTTTCTAGGCATCACTGAGTTCCTTTAATCTGGGAACTTTATTACTTTATTTTATTTGATAATTTGGGCCTTCCAATTTTTTTATTTTTCTTTTCCTTTATTATTATTTTTTTGTTTCTTTGTTTGTTTTTGTTCTGTGCTCTGGGAAAATTTCACAACTTTTACCTTACAGCCTTTCTGTTGGGTTTTTATTTTTAACTTCTAAACCCTGTTTTGTTGTTCTTGATTTAACTGAATTTTTTCTTGTGCTACCTACATTGTATTAGTTTTCTCAAAGTTTCTTCTTATTTTTGGTGTTTGTATTAGGTTTTAACACTAACTGGTGTTTCACTGAGATCCCATTAGCAATGGTTGATGGGATCCAGTTTTTCCTTTTATGGATCATGCTGGTGGTGTGAAGCTCTTTGTCAGCCCTAGAACCTGAAGATTTTGCCCTGTTTTTTCCTATGAGATTTATAGTTTTACATCTTACAGTTAAGTCTATGATCCATTATGGGCTGATTTGTATGAGGTGTAAAGTTGGGTTGAGGTTTTGGGATTGGGTTTTTTTTGCCTATAGATGTCCAGTTGCTCCAGCACCAGTTGTTGAAAAGACTGTCTTTCCTCCTTTGCACCTTTGTGTGGATTTATTTCTTGTTTCTCAATTTTGTTCCACTGATCTGTGTGTCTGTGTCTCTGCCAGTACCATACTATCTGATTATTGTAGCTGTGTAGTGAGCCTTAGCATTATTTCTCCCATTTTATTTTTCTCTTTCGAGATTGTTTTAACTATTCTACAACTTGTACCTTTCCATATACATTTTAGAATAAGCTTGGCTGTGGCAAAACATTGCTGGAATTCTGGTAGGAAGCACATTAAACCTATAGACCAATTTAGGAGGACATCTTTACCATGTTGAGTCTTCCAATTTAAATTTAATTACACATGTGATTGATTTTTATGTGTTGATATTGTATCCTGTAACCTTGCTGAACTCACTAATCAGTTCTAGGAATGGTTTGTTTTTGTTTTTTGTAGTTTGCTTGAGATTTTCTACGTAGACAACTATGCCATCTACGAATAGGGAGAATTTTATTTCTTTTCCTATCTATATGCCTTTTCTTTTCCTTTCTTTCTTTTCTTTCTCCTTTATCTTTCCTTTTCTGCCTTATTACAGTGGCTAGAGCTTTCAGTACTGTGTTGATTAAGAGTGATGAAAGCTTACCTCTTTGCCTTGTTCCTGATCCTAGGAGAAAAGAGTTCAGTGTTTTATCAAGTATGATATTAGCTGTAGATTTTTTACTAGATTTTTTTTATCAAGTTAAGGTAGTTTCTTTCTTTTCCTAACTTACTGAGGGTGTTTATCAAAAATGAGTGTTGAATTTTGTCAAATATTTTTTCTGTCAATTGATTTTATTTTTCTTTTTTAACCTCCTGATACAGTGGTTTACATTGACTTTTGAATGTTGAACTAAGCTTGCATATCTGAACTAAATTCCACTTTGTTTTGGGGTATAGTTCTTCTTTCACATTGTTGAATTTGTTTGCTAATTTTATTTAAAATTTTTGCCTCTAGGTTCATAAAAGATTGGTTTGGTTTTTAGTGCTCTTTTTGTTTTGTTTTGTTTTTCTCATTTCTTTGTCTAGTTTTGGTAACAAGGTAGTACCAGTCTCATAAAATAAGTAGGAAGTATTCCCTCCTCTTCTCATTTCTGGAAGAAATTGTGTAAAATTTGTGTTAACTCTTCTTTAAATGTTAGATAAAATTCTCAAGTGTAGTCATCCGAGCCTGGAGTTTTCTCTTTTGAGAGCTTTTAAATTACAAATTCCTTTTCTTTAATAGTTATGATTATTCAGGCTATCTGTTTTATCTTGGGTGAGTTTTGGTAGTTTATGTATTTCTTCTGTCTGTTTCTTTTAAGTTACTGAATTTATGAGTATAAAATTTTTTATAGTTGTATTCGTTTCTGTTGCTTATAACCGAATCCCTGAAACTGGGTAATTTATAAAGAAATGAAATTTATTTCTTACAGTTTTGGAGATTGGGAAGTCCATGGTCCAGGGAGTACTTCTGGTGAGGGCCTTCTTTTGGGTGCAAACTCTACAGGGTCCTTTGGGATACAAAGTATCACATGGTGAGAATTGACATGAATGAGGGAGAGCTGTCTCATTTGCTCTCCTTATAAAGCCATCAGAACCACGCCCATGACCACCTGTTAAACCAATAACCCATTACTCTGTGAATGGATCGATCCATTCATGAGGACACAGTCCTTATGATCAATCACCTCTTAGAGACCCCACCTTCTACCACCATATAGGGGATTAAGTTCCAACATGAGCTTGGGGGGACATTCACACTACAGTGTGGTATTCCCTGATTGTCCTTTTAATAGTTTTAAGATCTGTAGTGATAACCCACTGTTCATTTCTGATATTGGTGATGTGTGCCTTGTCTACTTTTTCCTTTGTCAGACTTGTTAGAGAATTATCATTTTTACTGATTTTTTTTTTTTTAAAGAATCAGGTATTAGTTTCATTGATTTTTCTCCATTGTTTTTCAGTTTTCAATTTTATTGAACTCTGCTCTTTATTATTTTCTTCCTTTTGCTTGCTTTGGGTTTATTGTGTTCTTTCTTTACTGGGTTCTCGAGGTGGGGGCTTAGATAACTAATTTGAGACTTTCCTCTTCTAAAGTATGCATTTAGTATTACACATTTCTCTCTCAGCACTGCCTTAGCTGTGTCGCACAGATTTTCATTTGTTGCACTTTCATTTTCATTGAATTTATGTATTTTTAAAATTTCCTTTGAGATTTTCTCTTTGACCCATGGATTGCTTATAAGTGTGTTGTTTAATTTCCAACTGTTTGAAGATTTTTTTGTTATCTTTATGTTACTGATGCCATTATGGTCAGAAAACATACTGTGTATTATTTCAGTTATTTTAAATGTGTTGAAGTTTGTTTTGTGACCCAGGATGTGGTCTAGCTAGGTAAATGTCCCATGGGGCTTGAAAAAAAAGCCCCATGGGACATTTACCATAGTTTGTTAAAGTGTTCTATAGGCATTGACTTGATCATGTTGGTTGATGATGATGTTCAATTCATCTGTGTCTTTGCTAATTTTCTACCGGTTCTATTAATTGTGATAGTAGAGTGTTGAAATCCCCAACTATCATTGTAGATTTTTCTGTTTCTCCTTTATTTCTATTTTTCTTTTGTGTATTTAAAAACTCTGTTGTTTGGTGCAGATATAATTAAGATCACTGTGTCTTCTTGGTGGAGTTATCCTTTTATTGTGTAAAGTTCTTCTTTCTACCTAGTATTTTTCTTTGCTCTAGAGTCTACTTTATCTTATATAGCCGCTCATGCTGTTTTTAAAATTAATGTTACTGAGATAAATCTTTTTCCATCCTTTTTACTTTCAACCTACCTATCTTGTGTTCAAAGTGTGTCTCTTGTAGACATCATATAGTTATATCATGTTTTTATATACACTGTGCCAATCTGTCTTTTGATTGGTGTATTTAGACCATTTAAATCCAAAATAATTATTGATATGTTAGGATTTATTTTTTATTTTAATTTTTTTTTTTTTTTTTTTTTGGCAACTGGCCAGCATGGGGATCTGAACCCTTGATCTTGGTGTTATCAGCATCATGTTCTAACCAACTGAGCTAACTGGCCAATTTGTTAGGATTTAAGTCTCTCTTTTTATTATTTGTTTTCTGTTCATTTTCTCTATTTCTCATTCCTCTGTTTGTCTTTTCTTGGCTTCTTATGCTACTTGAACATTTTTTGTGATTCCATCTTGTTTTATTTATATATTTTTAAATGCAGTTTGTATAATTTTCTTAGTGATTACTGTAGATTAAAATATTCATGAACAATAATTGCTGCTACACTTTGTAGGCATTATAAAAGAGCTTTATATGCTTGTGTCTATTTGTGTCTTTGCTAAATCCCCAGGAAGGTGCTATTTTAATTTTCATATTATGCCTGAGGAAACTGATACTCAGAGAAGTTAATTAACCTTCCCAAAGTTACAGTTGTTAAATTGGTGGGCAAGCCTAGATCTCAACTCCAAAGTTCATGCCTTTAGCTATATTATTTTACCTCATTAATTTTATGGTATAGGTTTTACATTCAAAATTATAACATAATGTATTTTGTCTCATTTTCTAGGTTTTGATGATGATGGTTCAGAATTTCATGAACATATATTTCTGGATAAATATTTGGAGGGTTTTCCAAAACAAGGACCAATTCGCCACTTCATGGAGCTGGTGACTTGTGGCCTTTCCAAAAACCCATATCTGAGTGTTAAACAGAAGGTCGAGCACATAGAGTGGTTTAGAAATTATTTTAATGAAAAAAGAGACATTCTAAAAGAAAGTGGCATACAGTTCAGTTAAGACCATGGAAATTTTTATTTTGAGCTGTTGGAGATGGATGTTATAACTAAATAAAATTATTTTATTAGAAGTTTTCCTATATTATGTTAATTATTACGTCTGATTTGACTGGTATAAATGTTAAATAATTTTTTAAAATATGATAACTGAAAAATATTCTTGCATAGAGAAGAATTATCGGCATTTGTAGGTTCAAAAGAATATCTGAGAATTAGTAATAAGTTTAAGACAACTTGCCCTTTTTTTCATTCATTGACTGTACTTTGAAATATAAACAGCTGAGATGTTTTACAGACAGATGGATATATATGTCTATATATACATACAAGGGTATGTCGAAAAGTTCATGGAAAAATAGAATTAAAAGATAATGTGAATCTTTCCATGAACTTTTTGAACTACCCTCATATATATTTTTTTACATATATATATATTTACATTTTATATATATTTTGTACTAAATTAGTTACTCTCACCTAAGTCTGGGTCACTACATAGAAGTGATCTTGTAGAATTTAAGGGCTTATTCTGATCCCTTCTTGTAATTTAGGTCTTCATGCCAAAGTTAGAACTATTTATTTTCCATTTGGTGCTGAGCAGTGTTACTCAACTTTCATACAACTCAGAGGATTGAGGATTCTAAAAAATCTTAAAACTAGATTTAGTTTACAGTAGACCCAGACTAGTATTGTTCCAGGTTCCTAGCACAAGTCAACAGAACTCATATGTGAAAGAATCCACCATAACAACCCCAGGCTTCAAATTATAAAACACAAGGAAACACAGAACCATGAGTATGCACCAGCAGAAATAAAACAGCAGAATCAGACTCCTAAAACATTTGAATATTGGGCTTATCAGATTCAGAATATAAAATGTGTGTTTCTAGCCATTGTAACTAAAAAGAAAAAGAAGAATATGAAGTATGTGTAAGATAGAATAAATATTGAGCAGGAAACTTTAAAAGTGACCAGTCACATTTGAAAAAAAAATTTTAAATTTAGTGAAGGAGTTTAATAACAGATTAAACACTAGAAAGTTGTGCTAAAGAAATTATTCATATGCAGCGAGAGAAGCAAAGAGAAAAGAAATAGGAAAGAGAAGTAAGAAAGTAATATTTGTACAATCACATTGCCAGAAGGAGAGAAAAGAGGAAATAGGTCAGAGACTATCTTTGGATAATTAATGGGTAAGGTTTTCTTTTTTTTATACAGTTTATGAAATATCAACACACAGTTAAACAAGAATCTCTTGGTCATATGTACAAACTGCTCCCAACAACAACAGAATACATTCTTTCCCAGTGGAACCCTTAAAAATGTTTATTTTGGGGGGTTGGCTGGTTAGCTCAGTTGGTTAGAATGCAATGTTATAACACAAAGGTCAAGGGTTTGGATCCCCATTCTGGCCAGCTACCAAAAAAGAAAAAAATAAATTGTTTTTATTTTGATAACCCCAAGGTCGAGAAGGGTTCAGATCCTCTTACCTGCCAGTCACCAAAAAAAGAAAAAAAAAGGTATTTTAATTCAGAAATTTAGTTCATTTATATTTATCACAGTTACTGATATATTTGGAATATCTTTTTTAAAATGAGGGCTAATACATTTGTCAGATAAAAGTAGTTGGCTATCAGCAGACCCTCACTAAGAGAATCCAAAAGATGTACTCGAGGTAGAAGGGAAGTGATATCAAATTTAAGGTTGGAAACACATGAAGAAATGGTGGGTGAAGAAAGTAGTGAATGTATAAGTTAATTATAAATAATAAAACAGTAATGTCTTGTTAAAATACATGACAGTAATAGGATATGTCAGAGTGGATTTTTAAAAAATATCAAGTGATACTACTGTTTACTAGAGGCACATCTAAAACAAGAATACAGAAAGGTTGAAAGTAAATGGGAAAAATATATCAGACAACTTTTAAAAGAAAGCTGGTGCAGCTATATTAATATCAAAAAATGTTCTGAAAGGCATTATTAGAGATAAAGATATTCTGTTTATCAGGAAAATATGAACTGTTATGTACTTAATAATATGGACTCAAAATATGCAAGGCAAAAATTGACAAATTCAAAGAGACGAATCTACCATTATGAGATATTTTAACATAATAATTGATGAATTAAGCAGACAAATCAGAAGCTTTGCTGTACCTGATTATCTCGATCTAAGGGACATTTTTAGACGATTACACAATGTAGCTGCAGATACATTTGTTTCAAGCACACACATTCATAACAATTGACTGTAAGCTTGGCCATAAAGAACATCTGAACAAATTTCAGTGGAATGAAGACCGTGTTTCCCAATTACATTGCAGTGAAGGTAAAGAGCAATAACTGAAAGCCAAGTAGAAAAACCCCATATGTTTGGAAATTTAAAAACACTTCTTCTAACTTACTCATGGATAAATGAAAAAAAAATATTCAAAACAATACTATGAATCAAAACTTACAGGATGCAGCTAAAGTAGCAGAAGAAAATAACATGTTAAAAAGAAAAAAGACTGAAAATTTATGAAGTAAACTTACAATCTTAAGATATTAGAAAATGAACAAGTCTTCTAAGGAAATAGATGAAAGATCTAAGATAAAAGCAGAAATTAATAGAAATAGTACAGTAGAGAGGACCCATAAAATCAAACACTGGTTCTTTAAAAAACTAATAAACTCAAATTTCTGTCAAGATTTATTTATTTATTTATTTATTTGGCAGCTGGCTGGTACAGGGATCCAAACCCTTGACCTTGGTGTTATAACACTGTACTCTAACCAGCTGAACTAACCAGCCAGACCAAGATTCATTTTTAAGAGGATAACTATAGATGCTGAAAAATTAAAAGATTTATTTATCAAGAGGTTAATATGGACTTCATGGCAACACATCTGAAAACTTAATGGGAAAATTCCTCGAAGCTATGCTGTCAAAATAGAAAAAGAAAAACTGAATAACCATTAAAGAGATTGGATTGACATTTTAAAATCTCAGAAACAAACACTAAGCTGAGACGGTTTTCGGAAGAGTTCTACTGAAAATTCAGGAAGAAAATAGTTCCAGTCTTATATAAATTATTCCAAAGCATAGAAAAAGAGGGACCACTCACCAATTCATTTCAAGAGACTAGAATAAAAAAGATTACTTGCAATCAAGAAGACATATTTTGAAAAATCCAAAACAAAACAGCAAACTAAATCCAGCAATGAATAGAAAACATGTTGGAGTTATTCTAGAATGCAAGGGTGGTTTAGCAGTGGAGGAAAAAAAATATTGTCTCAAAAGATGCAGAAAAAAAAAAGTTTAATAACATCAACAGCCATTTATAATTAAGAAAAAAAAAGGCTTAGAAAATTTCCTTAACCTGATAAATAGTATTTACAAAAAACCTATAAGAAAACATCTTTATGATAAATCATCAAACCATTTCCTTCAAAAAATGGAGTAGAAGGGAACTTCCTTAACCTGATAAATGATATTTACAAAAAACCTACAGGAAAACATCTTTATGATAAATCATCAAACCATTTCCTTCAAGATCATAAATAAGATTAGGATAATCACTATCATGATTTCAACATTATACTGGGGGCCTAGCCCGTGTCGTATAGCAAGAAAAAGAAAAAGCTGTTAGGATTAGAAATCCACCCTATGATAACCTCCAGTAAACCTCGCCCTCTCAGAGTGTGCATAACCTGAAACTTGCTTCTAGCAATTTGAATACAGCAAAGGTGTTGGGAGTAGTCACTCCCTTGACTGGGTCTTGTGATATGGCAAAAATGAAGGAGTAGTCACTCTTGTGATTACATTATATTATGTAAGACTCCTTGTCAGCAGACTGGAGTGAGCTATCATGTTGAAAGAAGGTCTGTGGATAGGCCATGTGGCAAGAAACTTCAGGGGCCTTTAGGAGTTAGGAGCAACCCCCAGCTGACAGCATCAAAGTGGGGACCTTGGTTGTACAGCCTCAGATAACTGAATCCTACAAACAACCATCACCGCAGCTTGGGAGAGAACTCTCAGCTTTAAAAAAGAACAGAGCCTGGCTGTCACCTTGATTACAGTCTTGTTAGACCTATAGCAGGAAACCCACCAAAACTGAGAACATAAGTGCATGTTGTTTTAAGCCACTAAGTTTGAAGTAATGTGTTATGCACCAATAGATAACTAATATAGGAAGGAACAGAACTATCACTAGAGAGTCTGGATTGTGTAGAAAACAAAAGATCATATGGGTCTTTCAAAGCTACTTTTCTTAAGAAAAGACATGTGCATTTACCTTCTTTGGGGATGACCGCAATGCTTTAAAAGGAAAGAAAGAAATTTGCTAGGAATTCCTTAAATGTTTAATATTTTTCACTAGCTGGTAAGGACATTGTTATTTGCCAATAGCTTTGAAAGATGATAATACTTCCGCAGTTGAAACCATGATGTTAAAAACATCCTTCTTTTGGCCAATTACATAGTTGCTTCTAAAGAACGTATTATCCTTAGATTCTTGGCTTTAAAGAATGTATTATCCTTAGATTCTTGCCTTGTTTACAATTCTTAAAATTGCTCTAAACTTGCTTAAGTAGTCAGTTTTAAATTATGTAAGTACAAACAACAAAACCCTCTTAATTCTAAAGTTGCTTTTAGAATCCATGCATTTATACATTTATGCAAGTTGGGTATTAAATTGAGAAGATTTTATTCTAAGTAACCAACTCTTAAGGGGCTAAAGCAAACCTGCTTTCTAAAATATATCAGTTCAAGGACTAAGCAGTTTCTGAAACAGAATGATTTACTGTGCCTCGTACTATTTCCTTGCACTAGAACATGAGTGAGGGTGGTAGAAGGAAGAAGGAGTTCATATTAGGAGGAACAAGTGGCTGCTGGAATATGCTTATGATTTAGGACCTCTTTTAAAAATCCTGTTAGCTGGAAAAAAAAAAAAAAAGGACTAATGTTTTCCAAGGTTTCAGTAGCACCTTTACAAAAATGCTGCTTTTGCATACAGTACAGAAAGCTAGAAAATGCTTAGGTGTCGTATCTGGCACAGCACCCCTAAGAGGGAGTGTCTCATATATCTGAGAGGAGTTTACCCTTCCTTACCAGTTTAAGTTGTGACAGATTTAATGTTCTTATCTTGCTTTTAAACTGGAGAGCAACGCAGGTCTGAAATAAATAGCTTTTTGTTCTCTACTATTTATCGAACAGTTCAGAGGGCGAGGAAGCAAAGAGAAATGTTCTGATTGTTTCTTTGCTTGCCAGCTCCTGAATTGTGGACAGTTCTACAGTGACCTTCCCATATTATTCCCTCCTTCCTTCTGTTCTCTTCTCTGCTTTGGCATCAGAAGCTTCAGTTCAAACCTTGTCATGGCAGTATGAGCAACACTTAACCTTTCAGCCCCCATTTTCTCCCTTGTAAGTGACGGGGATAATTTCCATCTCACAGAATTTGGAAGTGTTAGAATTGCATGAGGTAATGTACACACAGTAACTGGCACATACTGTGAGCTTCAGATATATTGTCAGTTCTCTTTCCACATATTCCTCCCCAGAATCCCAGCACCAGGATGGACACACAAAGGAGTCATTTTCTTCACTATCCAATATTAATTTGGGAATGGCATCGTGCTGCTTTTACATTTTCAGATCTGGTTACCATTACCTTTCATCAGTGGAGTAGGATATATTTTTAAAATCAACTTTGTTATACTTTCGCATGGAGGAAAATGGGAATGGTCAGAGACACTGAAATAGGAAGATTTGTCCTCTAATTTCTCTGTATTCAGTCTTAAACCTAAGAACTTCAAGCTCCCTTCTAGGAAGGCAGGGCCCTGGGTATATCCAAATGAGCAGATACCCTTAGTGAATGTTTATCTCTGTTATCTGCCTTAATATCTCTTGGATGTTCTACAGAAGCACAATAAAAGTTAGATCTCCCCATAGTAAAATTAAAATGACTAACATCTGTGTGGTACTTTGATTGCATAGAAAGTGTTTTCACATTTGGTTAGAGCACGTCCTTGTAGCACGAGGTCAAGGCTTTGGTTCCCTGTGCTGGCCAGCTGCCAAAAAATAAATAATAATAAAATGAAGTGTTTTCACATACATCAAGTCATTAATTTGTTAAGCATTTACTGAGCTCTCCTATGAGGTAGGCCCCTACTAGACACCAGAGTATGAATAAATACACTGGTGAGGCACTCCTGACCCTGAGATGTCACCTTAAACGTGACTTCCCAAGAAAAACCTCTCCCCACTTCGTTAAGTTGCTCCTTTCTCCTTGTTGTCTAATACAGTACTCTGTCTCCTTTACAATATCTCCTATCAAGATCTCCTTAAGGGCAGGGATTGTGTCAGCTTCTGTCACCTCTGTGAGGTCCTGTGTGCAAGACCTGGTATATTGCTAGCCCCCAAATAGGCATGCAATAAAACCAGTTGAGTGAGTGTAAGAATGGATGAATGAAACATGCTCATAGGAAAGAGACAGGTCGAGATTCTATTCTACACAGTGTCATAGGTGCCAAGGCAGAGAATTGGGTTAAGGGTATTAGTCCGTGCTGCTATAGCAGAATACCACAGACTGGGTAATTGGTTAGGACCAAAAAATTATTTTCTCACAGTTCTGAAGGCTGGGAAGACCAAGATCAAGGTGCTGGCAGGTTCAGTTGTCTGGCGAGGGTCTGGTCTCTGCTTCCAAGGTGGCCTCTTGAATGCTGTGTCCTTGGGTGGGAAGAAATGCTGTGTCCTGACATTGCAGAAGACGGAAGGGTAAAAAGAGACAAACTCTATGCAGCAAGCCCCTTTATAAGTGCACTTAATCCCATTCGCAAAGGAAGGGCTCTCATAGTCTAATCACATTTTAAAGGCCCCACCTCTTAATAATACTATCAAATTGGCAACACATGAATTTTTGAGGGGACGCATCACAAACCATAGCAGGTATAAAAGAAGCATTTAATCAGACTATATGTCAGCTGAGGTTTTTACCTTCCCTGTAGGAGACCTGTTTCAGGCCAGCACTGTCAATGAATGGCTGGGTAGATCTGCCTAATTCTGGGGTGCAAAATTAGCAGGGTCATCTGCCTGCAAGTAGAGATAAGCTGCATTCTCTAAAATCAGCTTTGTTCATAATAAAATTAATGTTCTAGTTTCCATATGCCATATTCTTTATCTCTTAAATAATTCAGAACTTGGGTGGACAAGAGGCATACAATTTATTGCCCCCTCCTATACTATTTTTAACTAAATATTTAATTCTTATATTACGTTACTTTTTTGTCTGCTCTCCTATCACATATAAAAATAGACCAAACTGACATGATCATATTTTAGGAAAATACTATTCTCTCTTTTGGAAAAGGAAACAGAAAAGAAGATAAATGGCTTAAATTGTCTACTTAGCATAGAATTAGAAATCTCAGTCTTTGTGGCTGCCAAAAAAATGAGGAAATGGCTAAAAAATAAAATAAAATAATAATTCATTACTTTCTTCCTGGTATTCAGTATATTAGTATAAGGAAACTTCATGGGGTGAAAATAAAGATATAATTGGCTGCAGAACGTAAAATATGATAAAGTCACAATAGTCAAAGGGGAGAAAAACCCCAAATGTCAACCAGTGGATGAATGTGTAAACAAAATGTGATATATACATACTAAGGCATATTATTCAGCCTTAAAAAGAAACAAAATTCCGGGGCCGGCCCGTGGCTCACTCGGGAGAGTGCGGTGCTGATAACACCAAGGCCCCGGGTTCGGATCCCATATACGGATGGCCGGTTCGCTCACTGGGTGAGCGTGGTGCTGACAACACCAAATCAAGGGTTAAGATCCCCTTACCGGTCATCTTTAAAAAAAAAAAAAAGAAAAAAAAAAAAAGAAACAAAATTCCAATATATGCTACAACTTGGGTGAACTTTTAGGGCATTATGCTAAGTGAAATACGCCAGTCATGGAGGGACAAATATTATATGATTCCACTTTTATCAAGTACCTAGAACAGTCTGTCATGGGGAAAGAATAGAATGGCGTTTGCCAGGCCTGGGGGATGGGGAGGATTGGGGCGTTATTGTTTAATGGGTGTCGTTTCTGTTCGGGAAGCTGAAAAATTTCTGGGAATGGACAGTGGTTATGGTTGCACAACACTGTGAATGTACTTAACATTACTGAACTATACACTTAAAAATGGTTAAGATGGCAAATTTTATGTCATGTATATTTTAACACAATAAAAAAATTAATATGATAAAATGTGGACAATGTGTATAATAACGATACTTCAACCATTGGAAGGAAGGAGTGCTCTGTTCTCAAGCCAAATAGAGGACCGCATAGCATCCCAGAAAAGAGCACATGTTAGGATCTGGGAAAGCTGGAAGGGCTGGTGTTTGGTGGCTGAGGTCAGTAGAGGTGACTGCTCCATTCATGGAAGTGAAGAAACCCAGGGAATTTCATCCAAAAGTAGGGCTCCCTAGTATGATGGATATTTTGAATTAAAGGCCCTTGGAGATCAGCAGATGCTGGAAGAGGCTCTTCCTTTGTCTGCATGAAGTCTGGACCCACCAAGGAGAACAATTGCTTTCCATCCCCTCCCTGAATTCTCCTTATCTATGCAGAAGACTGAGAAACACCTGGAAGGATCTTTCACAAATTGCTCTCTATCTCTCGGGTTCATTCAAATTCCAAAGAGATGAGGTGATCTGTTAGCTCAGTTGGTTAGAGCACCGTGTGACAACACCAAGGCCAAGGGTTGAGATGCCTATACTGGCCAACCACCAAAAAAAAAAAAAAAAATTCCAAAGAGACCCATTTACAGGTGGATTTCTATTCCCCAGGTCCATTTGTTCTCCCTAATAATCATTTATTGCCCCTTAAAGGAATTACCTACATTCCCTATCTCCCTTCTCCCCTATGAAGAAAAGCTGTATAAGCATCTAGACCCCATTAGGTTATTTGGAGTAATCACTCTATTGTGCTTTTCCCCAGTGCACGTTAAAATAAAATTGTACTCCTTTTTCTCCTATTAATCTGCCTTTTGTCAGTTTGTTTTCAGCGATCTTTCAGTTGCTGGAGGGGAGGTTTTCTCTCTTCACCTGACAATAGTCTGTGGGACTTAACATCATCATCATCATAGCCACCACTGACAGGGTCCTCCTGGACAGGCTGGCCCTGTGCTGGGTACTTCATGTACATTATATCACTGGATTTTTGAAACACTCTATAAGGTAGGTATTATTTCCATTTACACAAATTTAATAATTTTCCCAAAGTTGCCAAATAAATAATTGGTGGAGCCAGGAATTAAGCCATAGATCGTCAGACTCCAAAAACCAAGTACCTTTTCTAGTATGTCTCAAATGTGAAAATGACCATATACCCAAAACAATCTAGAGGTTCAGTACAATCCCCATCAAAATACCAGTGACATCCTTCATAGAAACAGAAAAAACAATCCTAACATTCATATGGAACAGTGAAAGACCTTGTATAGCCCAAGCAATCCTGAGCAAAAAGAATAAAGTGGGAGGCATTATACTATCTGACTTCAAAATATACTACAAAGCTATAATAACCAAAACAGCATGGTACTGGCATAAAAACAGACACATGGACCAATGAAATAGAATAGAGAACCCAGAAATAAATCCACATCCTTACAAACTGATCTTTGACAAAGATGCCAAAAACATACACTGGGGAAGGATAGCCTCTTCAATAAAAGATTCTGGTAAACTAGATGTCCATGTGTAGAAGAATGAAACTAGACACATATCTCTCACCATATACAAAAATCAACTCAAAATGGGTTAAAGACTTAAACATAAGATCTGAAACTGTAAAACCTCTAGAAGAAAACACAGGGAAAATGCTTTAGGACATTTGTCTGGGCAAAGATGTTATGCATAAGACCTCAAAAGCACAGGCAACAAAAGCAAAAATAAACAAATGGGATTTCATCAAACTAAAAAGTTTCTGTACATCAAAATGCAAAGATTTGCAGCAATATGGATGAGCTTGGAGAAAATTATGTTAAGTGAAATAAGCGAGACACAGAAAGAGAAATACCACATGTCCTCACTCATAAGTGACCGCAAAGAAAGAAAGAGAGAGAAGGAAAGAAAGACCACAATAATATGTTGAACTTTCAGAAGGAGAGAACAAATCTATGGTTCCTAGAGGTAGGAAAGGGGGATGGAGAGGGAGGTTAGGGAGAAATTGGGTAAGGGGCACAAGGAATAATTATGACTTGTAATAATGAATATGCTAATAATATTGATTTGATCATCACGTATCATACACAAATAATAACAGTCAACACTGTATCCCCAAAATATGTATAATAAATTATGCTTCAGTAAAAAAAATAAAAAATAATAAATAAAAAAATAGTGTGAAAAGACAACCTGCAGAATATTTGCAAACTATTTATCTGACAAGGGACCCAATATCCAGAATATACAAGAAACTCAAACAACTCAATAATAAAAAATCAAATAATCCATCTCTCTGCTCTCTCTGCTTCCACCATCTTACAATGTGAGACCCCTGGGTCACTGTCATCACCACCAGATGGAGTTTGGACTTCCCAGCCTCAGAAACTGTTCTGGAAGCCTAGAGAAGACCTAGTAGACCCTAGAGAAGAAGAACATGTGTTTAAGAGATCGCTGAACACTCTGACTATCCATAAAGAAGCTGCTGCGTACATTGAAGCTTGGCGCTCATATTTGGGATGAGAGATTGGAATTTGCAGAATCACGGAATTTATCTCAGAGATGGATTTACTTAGTTCAAATTTTATTTGAATCATCTTAATGGCATTGCTGCCAAGTGAATATCAAACCTATATCTGTGGTTCTTTTAAAATATGGTATTTTGTTTTATAAACAAATTGAGCAATACAAAATGTATAGCAAAGTTTGTAAAAATTACCTGTCATTCAGCCAAGATATGAGTATTGTCAACATTTTGGTAAACACCCTTCTGGATCTCTCTTTTTTCCTATATAGACATATAGACATATGTATACTGTTCTATATAAAAGAGCTCAAATAATACAAAGTGATATTATTTTAAAAAAGCAAACAATCCAATTAAAAAATGGGCAAGAGAGCTGAACAGACATTATTTATTTATTTATTTATTAAAAAGATGACCAGCAAGGGGATCTTAACCCTTGACTTGGTGTTGTCAGCACCATGCTCTCCCAAGTGAGCCATGGGCTGGCCCTTGAATAGACATTTTCTGAAAGAAGACATACAAATGGCCAACAGGTATATGAAAAAATGCTCAACATCAGTAATCAGTAGGAAAATGCAAATCAAAACCATATTGAGATATCGTCTCACTCCAGTTAGAATAGCTATTATCAAAAAGACAGAAAATAACAGATGCTGACAAGAATGCTGAGAAAGGAGATCATATACACTGTTGGTGGGACTGTAGATTAGTATACTCATTATGAAAACATAATGGAGTTTCCTCAAACAACTACAGATAGAACTGCCACACAATCCAGCAATCCCGCTGCTGGGTATATACCCAAAGGAATAGAAATCATCATGTCAAAGGGATACCTGTACCCCATATTTATCACAGCTCTGTTCACAATAGCCAAGATATGGAACCAACCTAAATGTCCAGAAGATGACTGCATAAAGAATATGTGGTGTATATACACAATGGAATACTACGCAGCCATAAAAAAGAATGAAATTCTGCCATTTGCAGAACATGGATAAACTTAGAGAAAATTACATTAAGTGAAACAAGCCAGGCACAGAAAGAGAAATACCACATGTACTCACTCATATGTGGGAGCTAAAAACAAATAAATCAACAAACAAATAAATAAATAATAAGTTGAACTGTTGAAAGGAGAGAGAACTGTGGTTACTAGAGGCAGTAAAGGGGAGGGAGGGGGAGATAATGAGAGGCTGGTTAACAGGCACAAAATTATAGGCAGATAGAAAAAATAAGTCCTATTGGTGTATAGTCGACCCAGGAATCTATAATTAACAGTGCTTTACTGCATGTTATCATACAGCTAGAAGAGAGGAGATCAGATGCTCACATCACAAGGAAATGATTAAGCTTTGCTAATTAGCTTTGTAATTACCCTGCTTAGATCATCACACATTGTATACATGTATTGAAACATAACTCCGTACCCTATAAACATTTACAATCAATATCTTCCAATAAAAAATTAATTTAAAAAAAGAATAAGATGTGGATAATCTGGAATAATAGGAGTAAGAATTTCTTCACTTAGATTTAGTGAGATGCACTGACAGGATGACCACAAATGTCAATTTGTTTGGTGGCTGGCAGGTACAGGGATCAAACCCGGGACCTTTGAATTATTGGCACCACGCTCTAACCAACTGAGCTAACCAGCCAGCCCAGGCAGTTAAGGTTTAGATGAAAAATCATTAGAATTTAAAGAGTACAATAACAATGCAATCGAAGAGTTTTTGGGCTATTTGGGATTGATTGGGGGCAGGTGGGGACGGGTGCAGGGGGAATGAAGCCAGAAGCTCAGTGGAGCAAATGTGACAGTGGCCACAGTGAACAAAGAATTTAAAAACTGAGAAACAGTAACTCAGAAGAGAAGTAGTATTTCCAGTGTCATTATGGGTGTGAGGAAAATTGTGCTTTTAGACTCTAGGTCAGTTCGTAATGATCCAGGGATTGGTGGTGTAAGCCACTGATTTCTGCCTTTGAGTTCATCTCTAATCCCTATCTCATCACCAAGAGGGATCAGAAGAAAGGGGAGGAAGCGAGTTGGGTGCACCTTGTGTCTGGCTGCTGAAATATGCTTAGACAGGAAAGAAGTTGAAATGTTGTCCTAAAATGAAGTTTGAACTAGATGGGTTGAATTTCACCATGTGCTCACTTCTGTTCCTTATTGTATAAAATCAAGAGACTTAAATGAGATATTAAAAATTAAGAATCCAATTACTTCTGCCACCTAAATTTACTTCAGTTACTGTGCTGACATACTGAGCCACAAACCAGCATGTACAGTCTGGTCACTTTTTCACCAAAGCTGTCATCCTAACTTGAGGGTGAAGGCCGGGCCAAGAGGAGGCAGGAATCATGCAACTGAGAAAGACAATACATTTTTCTGTGTATTTCTCTCACTTTATAGATGTGGAAAACTGAGGCCCAGGAAGAGCAACTTGCCAGCAATTTTACAGTTAATTGAAGGCAGAGCTGAGACAGAATCCCAGATCAGGGGCCTTTTCATTTTATCATATTTCTCTTTACACAAATCAGTAGCTTAAGCAGGTAAGAGTTATTTTCTGAATGAACAACAGTGAATTCAATAAGCTTGTAAGTTGAAAGCCGAGAAGCAGAATGCAAATTATTTTTGAAATGTTTCAACATTTTGTGAAAGCACATGGTTTTAGCACAGCATTGGGGGAAATTCTGAATAGTCTTCAAGTCCTCAGCATCATCAGCAGGATGTGGTTTTGAACATGCACTATGAAAATAGCTCTTCTGATTCAGCTTATTCTTATTTTTAATTTATTTTATTTTTTATTTGATTCACTCATTTATGTATTTTTATATATTCTTACCAGCTTTATTGAAATATCATTGACATATAGCAATTCTATATATAGAAGGTATACGACTCGATGTTTTGATAAACGTATACGTTGTGAAATGATCTCCACAATCAAGCTAATTAACATATCCATCACCTCTACCTAGTTTCCATGTTGTGTATTGTGTGTATGTATTTACTTTCTGAAATAATTTTAGACTTACAGAAAAGTTGCTAAAATAGTAGAGAGTTCACATGCTTGTGTACTCT
This sequence comes from Cynocephalus volans, assembly GCF_027409185.1. Lineage (NCBI taxonomy): Eukaryota > Metazoa > Chordata > Mammalia > Dermoptera > Cynocephalidae > Cynocephalus > Cynocephalus volans. The sequence continues at coordinate 69,907,862 of NC_084466.1, forward strand.
CCACCCAGCTTCCCCTAATGTTAGCAACTTACATAAACATAGTTCAGTAATCAAAACAGGAAATTAACTTTGATACAGTACTATTAACTAAACTATAGAACTTTCGATTTCACCATCCCTTCCCCATTGACCTTTTTATGTTCCAGAATACAATTCAAGATCCCACGTTGCATTTTAGTGTTTGTATCTCCTTAGTCTCCCCCAGTCTATGTCAGTCCCTCAGTCTTTCCTTGTCTTTCACAGACTCTTTTGATGAGTGCTGATTAGCTATTTTGTAGAATGTTCCTCAGTTTGGGTTTATCCAACATTTTACTACTGATTAGACCTAGGTTACGGGTTTAGGTGAAGAAGACCACAAGGCAGAATGCTGGTCCCATTTTTTCATACCAGATGCCGACATGACATTATCAGTGATGTTTACTCTGATCACTTGGTTATGATGGTATCTACCGGTTAAGATGGCATCTACTGTAAAGTGACTATTTTTCCCTTCGTAATTGATAAACACCTTGGAGAGATACTTTGAGACTATACGAACATCCTGTTTCTCCTCACACTTTTGCTCACTGATTTTTGTGCCCATTGGTGGAACTTGCTGGCAACAATTACTACTGTGGGGTTCTAATTGGGATTTTGCACTTCCCTCATTCCTTCTGAACTTATTGATGTGAATTCTTCTGTAAGGAGGAGTTGCCCGTTCTCCCCCACATTTATTTATTCAATTATTTATTTACACCAGTATGGACTTAGAGAGAGGTATTTTGTCCTATGGGATATAATCTAATATTATCAATATTTTGTTGCTCAAGTTGTCCCAGCTTTAGCCACTAGGAGCTTTTTCAGGTTGGTTCCCGTGTCCTTATGACATGCATCCGTCTTTGCAGAGCACTCCCTGATTGTCTGGCACTGCAAGAGGCTCCAGACTCACCTTGTCCCTGCCCCAGTCCTGGAATCAACCACCTACTTCTCCAAAGAGCCTTGGTTTCTTTAATTGGAGAATAACATTTAGAAACCAACGTGTCAGCATTAGGTGGAAACTTATTCTTTGATAACCTAAAGCTTGTATATCAGAAACTTTACTGATACAGGATCATGGAGCATCTTTAGTCATAATTCTGAAGCAGAACAGCCAATAAATATGGATTACCTTTAAGCATGATTTAAAATGTTCTGTTTACTCCAAAATGTGCTCTAGGCATGAATGTCATTTATATCAAAGTTGGAAAGTGCTTTTCCATCCTAAAATGTTCCTTTATTCTTTAGCAGGAATATAATTTAATTTTATTTTCAGTCTCATATTCTTCCATCTAAGATGTCAAACTAATTATATCTTATATTTTAAATAAAAAAATGACAAAATGCTCAATCTCACTGATCATTAAAGATATGCAAACTTAACAATGAGATTGCTGCCATCTTGTGAAAATATTAGTGAATGTTTCAAAGACTGGTAACATCCAATATTGTTAAGAGTGTAAGAAAGCAGCTTCTCTATGGCACCTTTTTGAGAGCAACTGGTAGTCTTGATTGAAATGTAAAATGTGTGTTCATTTTGTCTTAGCAATTCCACTGCTAGAATTCAATTTATCAGAAATATAAGGGGCCGGCCCGTGGCTCACTCGGGAGAGTACGGTGCTGATAACACCAAGGCCCCAGGTTCGGATCCCATATACGGATGGCCGGTTCGCTCACTGGCTGAGCGTGGTGCTGACAACACCAAGTCAAGGGTTAAGATCCCCTTACCGGTCATCTTTTAAAAAAAAAAAAAAAAAAGAAAAGAAATATAAGTACGAGTATACAAAGGGGTGTGTGTGTATTGCTGCATTGCTGGTAATGATGAAAAATTAGAGACAATTAAGTGTCTGCGAAGAAAGAGCTGTTTAAATACTTTGAACTACGGTCTCATGCAGCTGGAGGAGAGTCGTGGAAGGCTTCCTACAAGAAGTGATGTTTAAATTGTGAACTAAAGGAGGAGCAGGAACAGCTGTGTGAAGTGTGTATGTGTGTGGGGGATGAGGAGAGGACATCCAAGAAAAGCCGAAGCACGTAGAGTGGCCCTGAGGCAGGAAGGAGAGTGTGTTCGAGTCATAGTAAGAGAGAGTGACAGGGAGACTAGTAGCTTAAGAAGAGGATGGGGAGGAAGTTGGGGATGGCTCCTACAGAGCATGGAAAGGCATGTTAGGCTTCAGGGGAAGGATCTGGAAAGCAGGAGGTTCTTCACCATCAGCCCTCAGAGCCCCTACTGTGGATCACAGACTCAGATGCAAGTTCACTCCAACCTCAAGCCACTCACTTTTCCCACAAATACCCACTTCCAGAGGCCTTGCACCCCTCCTCTGTACTCCTGGATACACTGAGCTTTCATTGCACCCACCATATTTGTGGAGTATTCATAAAGCAAATGTACTTCACAGGGCCTGGTTTTCCAAAGCCTTGCAGTTTCAAATATTGACCTTGCAAAGGACAGGAAATTTTCCCCAGGCTATAAAGTCTCTGTTGTAAGATAAAGAATTGTAACACAGCAAGGCTGCTGGCTCAAAGACAGACAGGTCAAGCTTTTGTTAATGGATTGACTTAATTGCATGTTACCAGCTTCTATTGTTAAACTTGTTCAACTGTACTTAGCAAAAACCCCACCTATGTCTCTTCCTGTAACTTGCTGGTCTGAAGAATAAATGCAGGAAGAGAACCCCAATTCATGGTTAATTTTCCCAAATGGAAGGAACGCCTCATGCTTGAGGGTTCTGGGATATTAACCCCTTTCTGGGGCTTCTCACTGCTCAAAAGAGATGGGCTTTGAGTAATCTTTGGCAGCTCCGTCACCCAGGGGGAAAGGGGTGACAAATCCGTGGGAGGCAAAGCAACAATATTGAATTGCCATTCTCTATTTATGTGTCAGTCTCCTCAACTTCACCATGAGCTCCTTGAAGCTTATTCTTGTGCCTTCACATCTAGCACAGACTGATGTTCAATTAGTAGTTGTTGAATGAATGAAGTAATTCAACTGGCTACCCCAGAACAGGGTTCTTAACCTGGGATCTAGGGACCCATAGTGGCTATGGATAGAGTAGGGGGTAGGGGATATCTGGATTGCAAAAAAATTACTTCCTTATTTTCACCCACCTCCGAAAATGAGCTCTTCCTTCAATTATGGATGCATTCAACAAAACAGAAGTATTAGCAATACCTATGACTTTGTCACCCAGAAAAGTCACAGTTATTTTCCTATCACATTAAAGTTGTTGCAGATACCTCAAAATATAACTTATGCTCATTACTACTTCAAAATTACAGTAATTATTATACCCGCCACTAGATCTTGTTATTTAATGTGTCAATAAAAGGATAACTTTTCTTATTGTAGCACATGTTAAAAATATTTTGATTACTGTATTTCAACATAATTGGCTTCCTTTGTAATTCTGTGTGTTTTATTTTATGCCTTAAAGAACATTATTCTGAGAGGGAGTCCACAGGTTTCTCCAGACTACCAAAGGAGTACACGGGGTTCAGAACCCTGCCTGAGAGGATAGCACACACAACTCTTTCTACCACACTCTCTAGGATGAAGTATTGTAATGTAAATTGCAGATGTCATGACCTGACTCTTTTTCTGTCAAACAGGTGTCACCTTTTCCTCTCTCCTTCTCTGGTATAGTTTGGTCATGTTTGTTCCCCCAAAGCTCATATTGAAACTTAATCCCCACTATAACACTGCTAAGAGGGTGGGAAATCCTATTATGGTATTTGAAAGGTGGGGCCTTTTAGAGGTGATTAGATTGTGAGAACCATGCCCTAGTGAATTGAGTAACCCATTGATGGCATAATGGTGGTCATGAGCATGGTTCTGATGGCTTTATAAGGAGAGCAAATGAGAAGTTTAGCTCCTTCTCGTAGTCATTTTCACCATGTGATACCCTGCATTGCTATAGAACCACCATCAATAAAGCCCTCACCAGATGTGTTCTCTGGACTTTGGACTTCTCAGCCTCCAAAACTATAAGAAATAAGTTCTATTTCTTTATAAATTACCCAGTTTCAGGTATTTTGTTATAAGCAACCGAAGTGGACTAATATAGTCATTCTATTCTCTTTTCACTCTCAGTTGGCTTTTCATTCTTATTTCCATAGAATGACTTGTTAAATATGAATGCCTGGCCTGACCTCTCTCTGAGCCCCAATCATCTGTATGTCTTATTGTGTGTCCAACATTATCTCGAGTTCTCCATCTTTCTCCACAAATTACCTGTTTTTCCTGATATCTCTTATTGTCCCAAGAGCAAAACACAGCTATCAACTATGAGCACTTATTCTCTTAAGCTTCTGCTAGTCAGGCAACAAAACCTATTAATTCTCCTCTACCTTTGAGTTTCTCAGTGTTAGACTGTCTGTATGGCGATTTACTTTACACTACTTTGGTATTAACGGTGTGATATATGTGTGGATAGATTAACTTTAATCTCTACCTAGAGGCTGTTCACGTTTGAAGTATCCTAATTAGGAACCACACTCTAGGGGGGATTAGTTAGCATTTGAAGTATCCTAATCAGAAATTCATTCTCTAGAGGTAGTTACATAAGCACTTCAAATCCATTACTGATTTATAAATGAAATGATATGATGCCTGGAATTTGCTTTAAAATAATCCAGGAGGAGGGGCAAATGGGTAGGGATATGGAGGAAACATGATTAGCCATGAGCTGGTAATTGTTGAAGCTGGGTGGTGGGTAATATGTGGGAGGGGATTTATAACATCCTCTGTATTTTGTATATATTTGAAACTTTCCATAATAAAACATTTTGACATGTGTCATCATTGCAATCGTCACTAGAGTTTCTGTGTAAAGATAACAGATTGAACACATGCCAACTACCTGAGCCTCTTTGCAGTGTGTAGGAAGGGAGTCCTTGTCTAAGTTGGACTTACTTTTCTCTCCTGAATGGTAAAGGATCAAAGTTAGGTAGGTTCATGTAAGGAAAACAAAGAACTGGGCCTTCTCCATACCTGACTTGTGGAGTGGGATTCACACCCACTACTCAATCAATAGTGTCAACCATGTCTATCATTTCTAGAGTGAGGTCACAGGTGAGGTATAAGAAGAGAGACATCTAAAGGCCTGGCTTGAGCTTCACTTTTTAGTAAAGTAAGAGTATTATAAGTGACTTACAGATCATCCGGAATTAGAGAAGACTCCTAAAAAGTTTCTCAGAATTTGAAGGGGCAAATGTTGGGTGAGTAGTTGACCTAGTCTATCATTTATTTTACCTTAGTAAATGTGGTCCTTTCTTTAAGGATCACCTTTGAATCTCACAGATGATTGTGTGTCAGGTTCCTAACTCTCATCCTACTAATAGCAAGCACATTGTCTTGTAAAATTATCATCTGCAATACAGCATCTAACAATTTAAAAAGGGGGAAGGGAGAATGTTGGCTCTATAGCTTCAAATGAGTAAGATTTGAAAATTAATTGTGTTTGGAAGGCCTCCAGTATCATAAAGGTCTTGCTATATGAGGGTACTTCCAGAAGTTCATGGAAAGATTTGTATTATCTTTTAATTCAATTTTCCAAACTTTTTGAAGTGCCCTCATATAGGTGGATGCACTTTGCTTTAAGCGGCATAATGTCGTGGAGAAAGTCTTGGGCGTGTTGTTCAAAAAGCTGTGTTTCTAGTCTGTTCTGCTCATTAGTCTCACTGTATCCACCCATCCATACCCACTAGCTAGCTGACAGAGTAATGAGTGTGTGTGTGTGTGTGTGTGTGTGTGTGTGTGTGTGTTTAAGGATACAACAAGCATTCTTCTATTCTTCTGGATTTCTGGAGCAGGAAGTCAAGTCCACTCGAACTCAAAGGGACAAGATTGGGGGAGTCTAATTGCTTTCATTGCTGCTTCTCTCTTTGCTCAACCTGCATTCACTGCAGCTCCTCAGTTCTACATCACAACCTCTTAGCTCAATTGTCTACCATCAGCTGAGAATATCATTGCCTCATAGTGTAAATTCTGGCAGAACCTTTACCTTAATCCACAGGAAGGACAGCCGGTCACCCTGTGGATTGGTTGCTCTGGGTCAGGTGTCCTCTCCTGCCTCACTAGCTATTGTGGGGATGGGTGGAGTAAAGGTTAATTCGCATGCTAGGCTGCCCCTTTGAAAGCTGTGGATGACACAGTTTAAATTAAAAGTTGGGTGTGACAGAAAAATTCCCAGACATCTTCAATGCACAGCACATCCTACCCAGGAGACCTTGGGTGTCATTCAGCATCGCTGCACGGCAGTCCCATCTGTAGAATGGGTGTGATGGTGCCTGTTGCACATGATTGCTGTGCGGAGTGCGTGAGCAGAGCCCTGAGCCTGGCATGTGGCAGATGCTCCGTAGAGAACAGCGGCAGCTACACTAACCTTCAGGCCCAGTGCTGAGTGCTTTACGTATATTTTATCATTGTGATTCTTGAGCAAGAGCTCCACTATTGTGATATTATGATAAATAGATAGTTTTGGTTTTCGTCTATGGTTCCTGGCTCCCCAAGGTGGAACTCTTCTCTATCCCTGCCTTTCTGTCTTGTAGCTGGCCATAAAGACATTCTCTGACCTACCTAATCTGATTGTAGGTCATAAGACCCCATTTCAGGAGAGGTCTTGCCTGATGCCCAGGAGGAAGGAATGCTGCACAGAGGCCGAGGAGAACCTGAACAGACAGGCCTTGCTAGGTTTCTCCCCAGTCTGTTAGTGTTAGATCACACCCTTTTTGTCCAATCACATCTCTACATGGTTTTCCATGCTTCATTCATGCCTACAAGATGAAGCTTCCATAAAAATGCAGAAGGACAGGGTGCAGAGAGCGTCCAGAGAGCTGAACACGTGGAGGTTCCTGGAGGGTGACGCTCCTGAGGAGGGTATAGGAGCCCCATACCCCCTTCCCCCAAACCTCGCCCTGTGCATCTCCTCACCCGGATCCTTTGTGATATCCTTATAATAAACCGTAAATGAAATGTTTCCCTGAGTTCTGTGAGCTGCTCTAGCAGATTGATTGAACCCAAGGAGGAGGTTGTAGGAACCCTAATTTATAACCAGTTGGTCAGAAGCACAGGTAAAACAGGCTGCGGCTTGCAACTGGTGCCTGAAATGGGGGAGGTGGGACATCTTGGGGACTGAGCCCTCAACCTGTGGGGTCTGTCTGACTCTATCTCCAGGTAGATGGTGTTGGAATCTAATTGAATTGGAGGATCTCCAGCCAGTGTCCACTGGAGAATTGATTGGTACGTGTGGAGAAAAGCCCACACATTTGGTCATAGAAGTCTTCTGTGTTGGTGGTTGTGCTATGAGAGCAGAAGAAAAACAGTCTGTGTTTTTTCCTCTCAATTGTGTTTATTGAATCTGAATTTTCTGTTGGTCAAAAAGCTTATGTAGAATTAAGTAAGTTTTGTGTTTAAGCCACACTATACTTTCTAAATTTAACAAACACTTATAGAGGACCCACTAGATAGGTCCTTATGGACCACTAGTTTGGCCATCCTGGAGCTCAAAGTGGAGAAAAATTGCCTGAAAGATTAGAGCATAAAGAAGTGATCGTCCAATGCAGATCAGTTGGACTAATAACTGGAAAAGAGCTCAATAAAATATTTTTATCAAATGCCAAGTATTTTGCCAATCCATCTTCCGCACTTTCTGAAATTGTTGCTAGATAGTAGTTACATCAAAAGCAACAACTCATTCACTCAAACCTCCTTAAGAGAAAAGGGGTTTGTGGCAAGTTTACACGGACTGAACCTGGACCAGAGGCCATTCTAGAGCCAGCTCCTCTGTCTGGATCTCAGGGTCTTTGTGCTCCCACTACAGTGGCCCTGGCCTCCTCTCCCTGCCGACTAGCTAACTTTGTCCCATCCTTGTATCCTTAAACTTGAGAGGAGTTAGGCAGGCTCGCTTAGTAATGACCACAGTCCCTGTCGCCCAGAACCATCCTTTCAGGCCACCTCAAGTTACTGCCGTTGGAGCAGATCCTCAGGTCCCTCTTACACAACCATGGCCAACCCTGCCCCACCCAGCCCAGGGCAGCTTCCCTGGGCAAAAGCTGTGGGCAGGTCAATTTTATCTAGAAGGGAGGCTTGGGTATGGAAAGCCCTGTGTCTGCCTGACAGACATGTCCAGGATATATTTTTAAGAGAGAAACTGAGTCATGGTACCCTTTTCTCATCATCCTTTGTTTTTTCTTAATTTCTCTGGGTTTTTCACCCATCACCTATTGTCATGGTTTCCAGTCAGCAATGCTTTGATGTGATGCTTCTCGGCCCCACACATAACCACCAAAAATTAGTGGCATGAGAAATAGAGCCAAGAGCTTGACCTTTTTTTTTTTTTTTTTTTTTTTTAGGCAAAGTTTCCCCTCAGTTCTCAAATGTGTCATTCATTTTCAGAGGTGAGCCTGGTAGTTGGCAGAGTTGATAGTCAATAAATGTTTGATGAAAACAGAACAAAACGATCATGTGTTCTTAAACTATTAAAATATATGAAAACCTCCAGCTACTTTCTTGTCCTGAAAAATCTCCCTCATTTCTGGTTTGCTTTCTTGATTTCCCCTCTTGGGGGACCCTGACAGCTCCCCCATATATGCTGGCCTTCCAGTCTGCTTTCCAGTCTTGCCCACAGCACAGGTGGAAAAAGGATCAAACCCCAGAGTCCTCTGTCAGTCCTCACACCTGAACTCCACACTTGCAAACCCCTGCTTAGCACAGTTAAGTCTGTAAGATTATCCTACAATCTGTAAGTATACATGCGGATCTGGGGAGAGAGAGCTGCCCTAATGGAAACATAACTCACTGGGGCATAGTTCTACAAGAAGATAACAGTGGAACCCTTTATATCTCCTTCTGAAGCATCACATTCATGATCCCCAAGAATCATGGGGATGAACATAACTGAAAGAGCCCAAAATAAATCGCCTGAGTTCTCCAGAGTAATCTTTAAAAAAAAAAAACCAAAAAACCCACAGTGTTGATAATGATAATCCTCTATCTTAAAAGCCTTGGGTGGGGGAGGGGGGTAAGCCTTTCATAGCCCTGCACTGATTAAATGACAAACATCACACCTTTGTACCTTTCCACATGCTGGGGCACCAGCCCCTTCTCTAACTGGGATACTCCTCACCATCCCCACGAGACGCAGCAGGGCGGTCAACTGCTCTGGGCATCCCTTCTAGGCTCTCTGGGCAGAGCTGGCCCTGGTCTTCCTCTTGTCCCCATGGGCACTATGGCACTGCATCAGCCACAGGGCCCTAGACTTAGATCTTCAATACGGTGAGTCTGGCTCCATGGCATGTCATCATGCATAAATTATTTAACACACGATGGAGTTTGGATGTGTTGTCCCCTCCAAAATTCATGTGGAAATTTGATCTTCAATGTGGCAGTGTTGGAAACTGATTGAGTCATGGGGGCAGATCCTTCATGAATGGATTAATGCTCTCCCTGGGGGAGGGGGGATTAATGAGTGAGTTCTCGCTCTATTAGTTCCTGTGAGAGCTGATTGTTTAAAGGACCCTGGCACCTCCTCCTCTCTCTCTCTCTCTTCCTTTCTCTTGCTTCCTCTCACCATGTGATCTGCTCGTGCCCGCCGGCTGCCTGCCACTTTCCACCATGAGTAGAAGCAGCCTGAGGCCCGTGCCAGATGCAGCTGTCCCAGAATCGTAAGCCAAATAAACCTCTGTTCTTTATAAATTACCCAGTCTCAGGTATTTCTGCTATAGCAACACAAAACGGACTAATACAACACCTCTGTGCCTTTGTTTCCTCATTTGATAGCAATTGTAAAACTTGTTCCTACCCTGTAAGGTTGATGTGATGCACTGGATAACAGGAATAAAATGCTTGGAACAGTGCCTGGCACACAGTAAGCATGCACTAAATGTTAGCTCTTATTCACACGTCTCTCCTATAGCCTTGAACATGGTGGAAGCAAACTTCGATGAATTTTTTGTTGAATAACTATGTAATCATAGGTTTTCTCTAAGTTAGTGATAGAACTCAGCAAAAGGAAAACCAGGGCAACTGCTTTTTAAGTCAGGGTTTCCAACTCTTCTGCCTGTATTGGTTGTGCTTTTAACAAAAGGATCCCTTCTATTCCCATTCAACAAGACTGCATAAGCCATAATGCACTGGTAGGTGTTAACCTGTTTTTATTCTTTCTTTGAGCCGGGGATTTAGTGAAGCTAAGGAATGCAGTAAGAATGATTTGCATTTTAATAGACTTGGTTATAAAAAATATTCTCCCTGTGGCTTACCTTCCCATAGAGCAAGGGCTGAGATTTAAAGTTGAGTCAAATTTATAATGCGCTTCTGACCTTATAAGAAAAAACCATGGAGACAAGCACCAGTTTTCAAGTTGTCTAGTTCCTGTGAAATTATAATAGGTAGGTTTAGTTTTAGAAGAACTGTCAGTTGAGGCAGTTTTTTCTTACAGTATGACTAATAATGGCAGTTATTAAAATTGAAGCTAAAACACCTGGAATTAAGATTTTGGCAGAACACACTGAGACATTCCATGGTTTTGGACGTTTTAAGTATATGCCTTGATTAAATGTTCACTTCTCACTTAACAGATTTTAAAAGCACGAGGTGGAAATAAATTACAGAAATAAGAGTTACATGACAAATGTATTTCAAATGCTTCTTCTCCAATGAATTTTAAAAGTAAAATTAGAATAACAAAAAAGAAGGAAGATCAAGTCTAAAGGATTGAAAACAGCTTAGAAAATCCTTAGGCTATTTAAATTTCCTAGGAAGCTTTGCTGTTTTTGAGGATATAACACACTGAGTGTATTTTTCACTGTCAGGACTAATCTTTCAAATCTGGCACAAACCTATAAGTGAACTATGAGTGACATAGTTTCACTTGGCTCATTTTTGACATGAATTTGTATCTCTAGTTTCCCTCTGGCTTTGCAAAAACAGGCCCACCTGCCTGTCCACCCGTCACTGACTGAATTGGAAACCACTGAATACTACGTTCCGCTTTATGTGTCCACTCCTGGGCCCTCTCCCTGCAGGCAGGCTCCAGTTGGCTGCTGAATGCTGCATGGAGGCTTGTTTGTATTTTCTCTCCTTGTTCTGGGTAAGAGTTGACAGAGAGCTCTAGGTCACACAGGGTCCCTTTTGCTCTGGTTGGCTGTGCATTCCTCCCAAATATAATGGGGAAAAAAAATTGATTCCCTGTTCAAATTGATGTTGCAAAATTATTTTACTATCTATAGCAGGACTTGCTCTTTTAGGGACAAAAATCTTTCTCCACATTTAATTTATAATCCTTCTAGTTCTAATTCGTCTGCCCCTCCCCACCACTGGCCTGTTTGCATGAGTTCCTTTTCTCCTCAGTTGTCCCTTCATCTGCTGATCTCATGCGGCATGATGTGTTTGTCTACTATCTTTACAGGAAATTTAGGTTTTATCACATGGCTATTCAGCAACTGATTTAAGAGAATCTCTCTCTTAATAAGTATCTTCAGAAAGTTTCTCAAAACTTTATCAACTGATAAAGTTTTTTTTCCAGCAAAGCTAAATATCAGATAGAATAAAAGATGTAGACAAATCAGATGTTTAATGTTAAAACAGGCCTATATAATGAATAATAATAAAAATGGTAAACTATTTGTGTTACTGTTCAGGTATTATAAAAATGAAACAATTTTTAAAGGCACATCAAACATTCTCTTTTTTTGACTTTTCTGTGAATTTTATTACCTTTTCTCTAAAAGTTATGAATCCTTTTTGGCAAATGGCTACTAACGTCTTATACCAGTAGGAGGCGCCAAAACACCGCTTTTAAACGTTATTTGAACCTAGAAAAAGTAAAAAGGACAGTGAAAAAAGACTTTGGGGCAACTTTTCCTTTGCCTTTTCGCAAAATAAAATGATCAAAGACACTGGCAAGGGAAAGAAACATAGTTCAATTAGAAGATCAAAACCGGGGCCGGCCCGTGGCTCACTCGGGAGAGTGCGGTGCTGATAACACCAAGGCCACAGGTTCAGATCCCTATGTAGGGATTGCCAGTTAGCTCACTTGGGAGAGCGTGGTGCTGACAACACCAAGTCAAGGGTTAAGATCCCCTTACCGGTCATCTTTAAGAAAAAAAAAAAAAAGAAGATCAAAACCAACAGACAAGGAACCATGACCTAAGTCTGCAGAAGAGAGAATCATTTTCTGTGTAAAAACCAGAGTGACAGCTATCTGTAGTACTGGTGAATGTCTCATGGACACAAAACTTCATGCTAGCTCTCTGACACCCCATAATGATCATGGACAATTATGTATGGGGATTTTACAAGCTGAAATGAATGGCAAAACTCAATTATACACGGTCTGCTATACATTTTGATGGTCTAGAATACATAACTTTAAAACTCAAGATTGTAATAGCATCCGCATAGATCGTAGTTGGGGCACGGACTACTTAGCCATCCGCTTGTGGTGTGGCAAGAGTGTATGGTGAGGAATGGCCAGATGACATTCTTGGGTGTTGGTGTGCCATATTTACCTAGGCAGGCTGGATTACTGTAGGTCCTGTTCATTGACTGGCAGGGACAACCAACACCAGGAGTAAATGAGCATCTGGTTCTAAAAAAGTGAACACTCAGTTTCTTGGATTGTTTGTTTGCAGGAGAACAAGAGGGAAAAGCAAGCCCAAGCATTTTCTTTTGGCGATCCGCACAGCTGGAGAATGTGCACTGAATTTAGTCTGGCCTGTGGCATTTTTGTCATTTGTTTTGCAAAGTTTAGTAGTATGGAAAGAAACCATCAGCACAGGAAAAAAATTCCTATGGCTCAGAATATGTTAAGATTTATATCAAATACAGGGCCCAGCCCAGCTAGTCTCCAGCGGGGTAGGCTTGGCACTCTGTCCCTGCCAAGATGTTGAAAGCTCTCTCCTCAAGGTGAGTCCACTGTACTGGACACAGGACGAGATGGCTTAGATCTAGACAGCTGCAGCTGCAGTAACGTGAGTTGAAAGGAATGCAATTGTACGTGGGGAGTGCCAATTTCCAAAGCAGGCTCTTGAAAGGGTGTTTCTCTCCTCATAGAGCAAGACCTGTGCTGTTTTTAAGAATAGGAAGGGAATTCATTAAATGTCATCATTAGCCCAAACAGGTGGATGACAAAGGCATGGACAAGACTGAGATGAAGTCTCAGAGATGGCGATGATTGACTATCAACTCATATTATCAGTTGTGATTCCAAGAAGCCCAAATTGTGGGAGGCCTGGAGGAAGCCACAGAGGTTATCCGGAGGGCCAGTGCTCACAATCTGACTGGACTGGATCTAGCTAGGCCACCTGATCCCTCCGAGGCCAATCCCAGGGAAGGCTGGTCTGGTATTAGGACACCTTACAGCAGGCCAGGGGGCAGGGAGCTTGAACTACACTTTAGGTCGTGGAGTGCGGATGTGGGAGGGAGGGTGGTGTGGTTCTGCAGGCCCCACAGGGGAACGCCATAGGATCTGGTCTATGTTTGCCTTAAATTCAACTGGCTGGCCTTTCCTTTCAAGGAGTCCTCCTCGCAAATGCTCTCCATCCAAAGACACTCTTCTTCCTAAACTGATGTTTCTAAGGGCCTTCTAGAAGCCTAGAGAAGGCCACAGAGAAGAGCAACAGGGATCAGAAGAGCAACAGGGATCGGGAAAGGGCGAGTCGGAACTTCTGTTTCCTCCCATTCTTGCTTGTCCTTAGTGTGGTTTACTGAGGGCAAGGGATTCTGGACCTGCGTGGATGGGTGTGGCTGGATCATCACGTCTTGCAGGTACTAGACAGATTGGAAGGGGAGAAAGGCCTTGATGGAACCAAGGCCATGGTGGATTCCCGCTCAGCAGAGTCCCTCTGAATGTCATAAAAAGAACTTCAGACTTGACATAAAGAGAACCTCTAAACAGGCCTCCGATGCCTGTGGCTAGGCCCACCTGCAAGCACCTTTCTATCATTATCTCAGTTGACCCCCACAGCAGGTACGAATTATCATGCCAATTATTCAGATAAGGAAACTGCCTGGAGGGGGCTGGCAGGCTAGCGCAGTTGGTTAGAGCAGGGTGTTATAACACCAAGGTCAAGGGTTTGGATTCCCATGCTGGCTGGGAACTGCCTGGAGGAATAAGGAGCAGAGCTTGAATTTGAATTTAGGTCTCTAAACTCTGGTCTATTGCATTTTTCATCACTTTGCACTGAGCCATGGTTGGCTGGTGAGGGAGGGTAATAAGTATTAGATCTCTTCATTAAGGAAGCAGCATGGATTACTGGTTAAAAGCAAAGATGCAGGACTGGACTGCCTGGGCTTGCATCCCAGCTATGCGAGTAACACAACCTCCTTATGCCTCAATTTCCTCATCTGTAAAATTATACCTGCCGCAGGAGGTTCTATGAGGACGAAATGAGTGTATACAGTGAAGTGCTCAGAACATTACCTGCCACGTGGTAAGCACTAGACACGTTTTCTTTGTGATGACCATGCTGCTGTTGAAAAGCCGTGCAGTAGCAGAGTGAGTTTGTTGAGATTTTGGCTGTCAGATTAGTGCTTTATTTGCTTAACTATCTTTCTGGATTTGGTTCCTTTAGTTCCTCAACTGAATGTTAAAAATCTAACCTAACCTTTGGGAAACCATAATTGATCATTTAGTCAGCACACTAGTTGCTAGGACTGTCATAACATAGAACCACAGGCTGGGTGGCTTAAACGACAGAAATTTAGGTTCTCACAGTTCTGGAGACTGAAGTCCAGGATCAAGGTGTCTGTCAGCAGGTTAGGTTTCTCCTGAGGCCTCTCAGTTTGGCTTGCAGATGGCTGTCTCCTTGTGGCGTCCTCACCTGCCCTTTTCTCTGTGTAGGCATATCCCTCGTTCCTGTGTATCCAAATTTCCTTTTCTTGTAAGGACACCAGTCAGACTGGATTAGGACCTACCCTAATGGTCTCATTTTAACTTAGTCACCTCTTTAAAGGCCCTATCTCCAAATAAAGGTATTCTGAGCTACTGCTGGTTAGGATTTCAACATATAAATTTGGAAGGGTGGGTACAATTCAGCCCATAACAGTCAGGTTCCTCAAGCAAAAACAAATTTAGATGTGCTCACATCAATCAAAGAATGACAGGTGCCATTTAAAGAAAGAAGCTGAGAGTGTGGGAGCCGTCGGACACTGGCAGATGTTAATGGGGTGCAGTCACACAATCCTGAGTACGTATCAGTACCGCAGTACAATCAGGATTTAAAATTGAGTAGGAAATCATGATTTAAAACATTTCCCTAATTTCTCTCTCCTGCGTTTTTTCTCAGCTGGCTAAGAGATGAGGGAAAGTGGTTGAGGCAGTAGAGGGAGGTGAGTGTTGCCTGGGGGAGCTATTTCAGGAAGATTGATGTCCCACCATCCTGGTCCGATGCAAGAAATGCCCTTGAGGGCTGGCCAGTGAGCTCAGGTGGTTAGAGCGCAGTGTTATAACACCAAGGTCAAGGGTTCAGATCCCCATTCCTGCCAGCTGCCAAACCCTGCCCACCTCCCAAAAAACAAAACCCTGAATCTCTCCGGAAAGCAAGAGTACTTTATCCACTATGACCATTTAATATGTTCTCTGACACCTTTAAAAACATTTTTTTCATTATAACCAGTGTAAGAATTTATCAGCAATAGTAGCTAAGAAGGTCCTTGTTAACCAACAAAAAAAACAACTTTCGCACCTTTAAATGTTTTTTGGTAACATTTACAATACAAACTCTTACCTTGACTGTATAATTTTAGCAACTTCTTTTGTTTTTTAATTTCAGGTCCTCCTGATTCCTAATTTAAGACTTTTCATGGTTCTTGTCAATTTATTAGTTTTAAAATTTGTTGTATACTTTAATTGGGCTGTGAAAATATGGTGGTATTTATATCTTTTCATAGAATCCTGGTGTGTGTACACACATACAGATACTCACAAGCTGACATTTGATTTTACAGTACAACTGCCAAGAATAATCTAGGAATAATTGCAAAATCTGATAATACAGGTGGTGTGCCTTGTTAGAAATAATTTGTCTACATGAAGAGACATGAATCCCTTTTAATTCTAGAAGTGAACATTAAAATTAAGCTTCTGCCTTCCTTCTATAAAAAAGTATTTAATTAGTACAAAAAAAGAAATAGAAAAAATCCAGAACTTAGAAGCCATCATATCCCAATTACCTTTAAGCAGTATACTGTTGTTCGGTATGTTTTGTTTTTCTTTTCTTTTTTTTTTTCTGAGAGAGCTAATTTTGTCAGCCTTTTTTTTTTCATGAGGCAGTCCCTTGTCTCCAGTTTTTACGTTTCTTAGAGGCAACATCTAACTTGCCTCTAATATGCCTCTACTATGTTGGAGTATCTGAGTGGCACTAGTTTTTAAGAATTTTATTCAGAAGAAGACCCACAGAAAACCAGAGAATTCTCTTTCACAGTTATTTTAGAGAATTTGCTGTACTGTTTAAGTTGCACTGCTTTCTATGATAACATTATCTGTTAAGCTGAGCTACCGGTACCATCATCAACCCAACTCCTGAAATGAGTCAGCTAACTTTATTTTTAACTGCTTTTTAATTGCCTGCTGAGACTTTCGAACTTTTTAAAAGATTTTTTAAAAGAGGATTTTTAAAGCTTATATAAAAAGCAAGGTTCTGGTATATCAAACTATATGAAAAGGTGGATCAAAGATTCAGAATTTTCAACTTATATCCATGTAGTTTTTCTTTTATAACTCAGAGCTGTAGGACATGGATGGGAGGTAAAAATCCCTGAGACAAGATACCTTCCTGAGGTTAGAGACCGTCCTAAACTATTGCTATGATGTTCCATGGAAATTATACATATTAGCCCTGAACTCACAAGGGACTGGTTGGATTTTGGCAACCAATGTATATAACACATGAATGTGAAGGAGCTGTAGTACAATTCAGAACAAATAGCAGTAATTTAGAAATCATGTATTTACCTAAGTTAAAGTAATTTGTACAGTAACAAAAACCTACCCACAAGGTTGTACCAATGTGAAAGAACAAACATTTCACCACCACTATTTCACAGCACTTCAAGACATTATTTTAATCCTTATAATACCTCTGAGATGTATGTAGGTGGCAAGTCATACCAAGATAAAAATGGTTGATCACGCTTTGTTGATTTTTTTTGCTTTTCTTGGAAGATCCATTTGTGATCCTGCTTTATCCTATTTTATGTATAGGACCAGCATCCTGGCATACTTGGTAAAGGGCTATCATGATCTGTAAAGAGCCACTGTGTTCCCACAGCTTTCTACTCAACAGGGTGCACTGTCACATCCAGCAGCCAACAGGTAGGTGCAGGTATTCCTGTCCTTCTCCACACTGCTTCCCCAGGCCCTTGTTAGGCTTCTAATATGGCTGTGTATATGGCGAAAAGTGAAAAATCAAGGATCAAGTGTATAGGTATTCAAGAAGAGAGATAACAGATCTGGATGATTAGCTGATCTTGTTTCACTTGGTTATACAAAAGCTGGCTTTAATCTTCAACATCTGCTGATATCTAGTATCAGCTGATGCACTGGCCGATGTTCAGTGGATCATTAAAACTAGAAATGCTCCTTGAGATGGGAAAACAGTGAGGAGTGGTTTTCCTTTTGTGATTCATTGGCAATTTAAATTGTTCCCAGCTGAAAAAAAGTAGCCACAGATAAGCTCTTCTGACTAATACAGGCCGGTAGTCTGTGGTTAGCAGAGGCTGCCTAGGCTTCTCTGTGATGTGAGGCTGAAGAAAAGAGAACACACATGAACTCTTAGAAGGATGTTTTATTCATGCATTTTATGAAAACTGAGGACACTGACACCTGATTACATCCCATTCCCGAAGTTTTTCTAAAGGTGCTTTAAAAGTATTTCTGATACTTTATGCTCACTTGGCTGTATAAGGGGACAACTCTCCAAATTACTTTGAGGCCAACTTCAAAATAGAAAGGAATACAAGGGGTTTTTTTTGTTTTACTTTTTATTTTGTTTATTGCCTCATGAAAGTAAATGTTATGGCTGTGAGCAATCCCCCAGTAGGTCCAGCAATTAAATATTATTGGAATAAGAATCATCATTTGAACTGTCAATTACATGTTCATTTGTTCTAATATAATTCCAACCTTCTGAAACTCAGCTGAGAAAGGCTTTTAGATCAAACCCCAAAGCTAAGCTAATCACTTTCTCTGGTGGGGATAGAGCTCAATATGGCTGTTGAGCTTGGTTTGATGTGCTATTATTCAAGATAAAGAGAGTTTTGGAAGGAGTTCCAGACAAGCCAACCATTCCGGAAGGAAGGGCTGGATGCTCTTATTGCATATGGTCTGAAGCTGTCTGTTTAAATAAGCAAGTGCTAATGGCTTGAAATCCCCTACAATGTTTGCGTTATACAAATGCAAACATCAGCATTATTATTGTTATTTATGTTCTGTCTCTAGGCTTCTCTCATTAACATAAGCTGAATTGGTTTCAGGCAGAGCTTATTGCTGACAATGATCCAAAAAAAAAAAAAAAAGTCCAAATGTCAGTTTTGATTAAAAAAAAAAATTGAATCATTAAATTAAACCTCTGGTTAATTTCTAGACCTCTACAAGAATCCCAACATTTTATGGAGGTAAAAAGTGCAGTGTTAAATAGGAGATGAACTCTAGATTTGGATAATGATAGCTTCAAGTCTGATTATAATTAAATAAACTTCTAAGATAAGGCTTTAGGTAGTTTCTTAGCTCTTTGTACCTCAGTTTCAATTTCTGTAAAATGTGACTCATAATAACTATTACATTATTGGGTGGTTTGGAGAGTGCTTGAAAAAGTTATTGTGAAAAAAATAACAGTTTTTATTAACACTGGAGCATAAAAATATAACTTTTATATGTATATTCTGATTCTGGGTAAGAAACGATTTATGGTTTAGAACTGAAAACATTTTGGGCCGGCCCGTGGCTCACTTGGGAGAGTGTGGTGCTGATAACACCAGGGCCACGGGTTTGGGTCCTATATAGGGATGGCCGGTGCGCCCACTGGCTGAGCGTGGTGCTGACAGCACCAAGCCAAGGGTTGAGATCCCCTTACCGGTCGCCTTTATAAAAAAAAAAACAAAAAACTGAAAACATTTTGAAATAAAAAATATATATACTTATATATTTTTATCGATGTATATATCATCTTGTTTCAGATGATATGTAAATCTGAGAAACAGGAGGAAAATATCTAAGAGAGCCTAGTCTTGAATTGTGGAAAGAGTTTTTCCAGGTTGGAATCTTCTAGAACTCAGTCATACAACATAGCTGTCAAATGTTCTGTTTTCAGTTTGTTATTGAAACACAAAATTATTTAAAGTACACATAGCATCATAAGAGACAAATCATTTTTTTTCTCCAGCACTATATCAGTGATCAGCTAATTAGAAATTCCATTTTTAAATGTTAGACCTTAGAATATAGAATATTTCAGCATGTTTTAAAGGCTGTATTTACCACAAAATAGAAACCTGATATCCTGGAGAAGTACTCACGATTTATTCATCTCTGTTTACTCTATGGCAAAGTAGACTTTGCAAATGGGTGGGCCCTGTGAGTCAGCCAAATCTGAAATTCGATAAACTCTTACCTTCTGCTTTTACACCCTAACTGACACAGTCAGAGACTATACATATCACATTAAAAACACATGAAACTCTTAACTACACAGTCATTACCTCTTGTTAGTGATTTTTATCCAAAAATGACAAGCACCATGGTTAGTTACGCTAAAATGCTAACAGTTTCTTCTTCCTTCATTCTTTTATTACTGTCCTGGACTCTCTTAGTAGTTTGTTTACAGTAACATGTGACTCCCTTCCCCTGCATGGAAATAGGGTGATTAGATTTGAAAAAACTGACCACTGTAAAACAGCAATTAATTTCTTACTGCTTAACTTGAACATTCATGCATATTAGTTCTCTGACTAAATAAGTAAAACGCCCTGTTAAACTTCCTTTCTGCCAAAATTGTACTACCATCTGTGCTCTACATGGCGGCATTTTCTTATTTAATGCATATGTCCCCCCCTTTTTGGAAGCATGTTAAGAGGTTTAATATGACAAGAAACAGAAATAAAATAGTGAAAACACACTGTGTTTCAGACGTGAATGCAAGATTCAGATGTGTGACATTCAGAAAATTTGGAATTTCATATGCCATCATTAATTTTATTCTATGCGTCAATATTAGAAACAATTTTAATTCTAATGTGTATACAGTTCAGGGCTTAGGAGAGTTATTTTTATTGTCTCAAAGATAGTTAAGAACGTAGTGTTTAAAAAAGATTGAATTCCATCAAACAGTCTGGAAACCTCCAGTTAGAAAAGGTAATGTCACTCACAGCAATGCAATACAATGCAGAGAGTTTGGCCTGAACTCTAGGAGATATGAGTCCTGGTCCTGCCACTTCACTAACTGTTCAGCCTTGGGCAAATCACTTAAATTCTCAGTGTCTCTGCTTTCTTACCTGTGAAATGAGGGGTTTGTGTTAGATCAATAACAATCACCTATAAATCCATCACCCAGATACAACCACTGCTAACATTTTTGGCTGGCAATAATAACTTCCAACCTTTTAAACATTGTATCACCCACATTGTGGGAAACTCATTGCAAATACTTTGTCAACAATTTTCTGTTAAGTGGCTGCATAAGACTCTACCTTACAGATGCATGCCATGATTTATTTAACCATTCTCTATTGTTGGTCATTTAGATTATCTACGAATATGTGTTAGCATTCTTGCACAGACCCACAAGAAGTCTCTCACTAACACTTAAAATAAAGGAACAGAGTTTATGAGGGAAACTGACAAACATTGGCTCTTCACACAGAACTGAAAATGAACCTGTGGCTCATGACCTGCTTTTCTTCTGTTACAGGTTGGTGGGCATTGTTTTAGATGGAGCCTCTGCCTTTTTTCCATTTGGAGTAAGATCATCCCACCTCTGCAGCCCTGTGGCTGCAGCTCATACTCTCAGCGCCTGTGGATTGTGCATTTATTTAGCTTTTCTACCTCATCTCATTATTTTCCTCCTAAATGGTAACTATGATAATATTTCAGTTTTTTCCTGCCTTATCATTCCTTTTATCTATCAAATACTTTTTTTGTGTAATTCCTCCAAATAAATATTGTCAATAGGCATTGCTGATTACAAAAGAGTGAAATTCTTAACTCTGATATCAAATATCATATCAAGGAAAATAAACCATTTTGACCTCAAGGTATTGACCATCAAAACAGACTCTAAGATCCACGGCACCTGGCATGTATGCAGTAGCTGCTCTATAAATATCTGTGGAATGAGTGACAAAATCCAAAGGGAATCATCCCTTAAGAAAAATGATTACTTCTGATATTACTACAGCTACCAGTTAATATGCCAGCTTTCAGGACATTGATCTAAAGATCAGAGGCTGTGCTTTTTCAGATCACTACTTTCTATGGGCAAACTGAAGAAAGGCTGTTTTAGGTTGATATCGATAACTCAGACAAAATATTGGAAATGGACAGTCGTGGAGGAAAGGGAACGTGAAGTATGAAGCAAAGCACCATGATCCCCCCCCCAAAAAAAGCATCCAAGCTTTACACCTACTCATTAAATTGGACTTAAATTACCTATTTTGACAAGTAAGAATTTAGATCAGAGATCCGTGTTATCAGGTGAGGGATAAATGCAGAAGTTTCTGCCACAGAATTGATTGGAAAGAACCATCCCTCAGTCTTCCTGTTAAGGATGACACAATAATTACCCTAAAAACCAGAGTAACATTGGTTTGTGAGATGGGCTTTGTCAGGATAAATTTTCTTTTTCATTTTAATTGTCCTTACCTGACATGAAATATTTTTCTTTCGTATTTTCTTCCCTGTTTGGCCACATGCTGCAACTAATAAGTGATAATCATTAGAAAAAGGCTTGAAAGCAAACAGCAAAACACAAAAAACACTGAAAGAGAAAAGAACTTTTCCCTCTTAAGCAGAACCAGTGCCGACTTAAAAACTCTGGCAGCCTCAAGAGAGAGAAAACGTTCACATTTTTTACTGAAAAAACAAACAAAAAACCCCTCAAAACCCCCAAAACAAAAAACCACTCTTTTGTAATCATTTTTCCTTCGTTATCTATCACTATGATTTTTGTGTCTGCTTTTTTAATCTTTTAAGTCAAATCTTTATTCAGTTCAGTGAAGTTCATCTAACTAAAATTATGAAGATCTGTTAACTGAAGGAAATACACCATAAAATTACAGTGTTATTGTTATATTAGGGTTACAGGATATTTATAATTTTCCATCTGTGTATCAAGGAGGTTATTGATGGGAAAGTGAGAAAATTGGAGCTCTGTTCCTGGCGCCACTCCTCCTCTCTCTCTCTCTTTTTTTTTTTTGGTGGCTGGTGGGTACAGGGATCAAACCCTGGGAGCTGGTTTTATCAGCACTATGCTCTAACCAATCAAGTAACTGGCCAGCCCTCTACCAGTACTCTTATTGTGGGACCGTGGGCAAATCAATTAGAAAAATGGAGGCACAGAGAGGCTATCTATAAGTTACAGGAGATCACCAAAGTCTCCAAATTTACTGTCAACTTTAATATTTTATGGGTCTACCTGAAAAGAAAGTTTAGCTTGATACAACCCTTATAGAGGGCAATTTGATGTGTCTTTCAAAATTGCAAATGCATATACCTGCTGACCCAGTGACTCCCATTTCTGGAAATTCCTCCTATAGATATAAATAACCTGTGATAAAGACTGAAAATAAGCCAAACATTCACCAACACCCTATGATCAGTTAATTGATCTTTAGGTACAAAGTATGGTAGACAGCTATAAAAACCTCTTGATGGGCCGGCCCGTGGCTCACTCGGTAGAGTGCGGTGCTGATAGCGCCAAGGCCCCGGGTTCGGATCCCATATACGGATGGCCGGTTCGCTCACTGGCTGAGCGTGGTGCTGACAACACCAAGTCAAGGGTTAAGATCCCCTTACCGGTCATCTTTAAAAAAAAAAAAAATAAAAATAAAAAATAAAAACCTCTTGATACATTAATTTTTTGGACCTATGTGTCAGGGACATTGGAGTTATAGGTTCTCTGTGCCTCCTTCATGTCAATTTTTTGTTTCTGAAGACCAAACACAGGCAAATTACAACATTTAAAGAAACACTTGGGCTGGATAGCCTCGAAGATTTCAAGGATTTGTGGGAAAACTCAGTTACCCAAATACTCTCCTTTGATTGAGGCCCTGAAAAACTGGAATGGAAATGAAGGCAAGGCCAAATTTGCAGCTGGCTTCCTTTGCCAAGAATGATCCACCACCTATTTTGCAGGGTGTGGCTGTCTTAATTCCGGGGGCTGCTTCCACAGTGTGTAATTGAAAAGGTTGGGGGTAGTAACGGTTGTACGTTGGGGCCTTTCTTTCAGCTCATCGTCTGGGTTACTGAGGTCCCCTAGCTGCTGGCAGAGGAGGCCCGAACTGTCCAAATTTGATAGTAGACGTTAAGAGACCACCAGAGGAGGAGGGTGGGAACCGGCTTCCATCCCCAATCCCTCTGGCTCATGACCCCACACTGCCCACTCCCATTATCAGTAGGAAGCTGTCGTGATAAATAGATTACACAGAAATAGGGGCCTGGAGTAGGGAGATGATAGTGAAAATTAAAGGTAGAAATAAATCTCTCTTCCTAAATCTTTTTCACTGTTGTAAAACAGGTCTAGTTTTCTATACAGGCCACGTTTTCAATTAAAGAATTACTTGTAAGAAAGAAAAGGATTTTAAAAGAATTGGGAGCTATACTTTTGGACAAGATAGTTAAAATCCTACTGTCCCTCTTTTATCCTAAGTGATCCCATCCCTCTAAAAGGAAATGCCTTCCATATTATTCCTCCAAAAACAACACAAAACTTGAAAACTGTTTCTTCTGCTCTTTGAGACACAAGGGCCACTGTCTTCCTACCTTTGGCCTCACTAATTCTCGACAGGACGTCCCGGACCTGGAGCCTAGATGGGGAAAGGTGGGGTGGGGTGGGGAGGTTGACTGTCGCAGGCAGCAAGTAGCCTACATGAACCTGGGGGTGGGGACAGGGCTGCGGCCCAAGGCATGGGCCCTAACCCCTTCTTGCGTTTTTACTCAACACCTCATTACTTCCATTCCAAATAAAAAATAACAAGCAATTAGGCTTAATTAGTGGTAAGTATAAAGCGACAAGATTCTCTCTGAAAGCTCTCCTCGGACCCCTTCGCTGCGGCCCATGCACTTGCCGGGCAGAGTGTGAGGTTCCCGGCCAGGGGAAGAGGTCCCCACGGAGGGAATGAGGTCTAGGGTGCGTGTGTGAAACAGGATCTGCTCCCCGAGAGCCCCTTTCCCTCATTTCTAGCGTTTTAGGTCAAGAATGGAATGAATCTGCCTGGTGGCTGCCGGGCTGGGCGGCCGGCCCGGCTAGACTGAATGACAGGCTCAGCTGGGGGGTGCGGACAGGTGGGTTCCGCGCGCGGGGCGGCGGGGAGGCTCCCTGGCGGGGACCTGACAGAGCAGCGACAGAAGACATGCAACAAAAACAACCCCCGACTTCCCCACGTTGCTCTGCGGAGACACCGTGGGTGGAGCCGAGAGGGGGAGACAGAGTCGAACTCCGCGAGCCCAGCTCCGCCCGCCCACCCCGCGCGTCTGGAGAGCGGAGCAGCCCGGCCTCCCGGTGTGGGCTGCGAGCGGGGTCGGGCGCAGCGGGCGGCTGGTTCCACTCTCGGTAGTAAACAAAGTGTGGCCGCCCTCCACGCTGGTTTGCCTCCTGGCAATCAAAACACTGAGAGGGGAGAGACTCACAGAAGCGCTCAGAATTACCAGAAAGTAAAAAGGAGACCCCAAAAATAAAAGTGTGAAAGAGAAAAACACTCCACTACCCCCACCACCCACTGCCGCCTCCCGTGGAAAGCCGCCCCCGCCCAGGCCGGTGCCCACTGGCGGTCCGGGTGGCAGTGCCGCGCGCCCATTGGCCGCACGGGCTGTCAGTCAGGGGCGGGCCGGCGCGCGCGCCGCCGCGGGCGGGGGGAGGCGGCAGATCCCGTAAGTCGGGAGGACGCGTAGTCGCTGTAGACGCCGCCGCCGCCGCCACATTCAACAGGCAGCAGCGCCGCGGTCGCGCCGCCTGGGAGAACGAGCGGCCCGCGGCGTCCTTCCGTCGTTCCTTCCGTCCGCGGCCCTGTCAGCAGGAGCGCAGCGGGCGCTGCCCGGCCCGCCGTCCAGTCGGTGCAGCGGACCCGGAGGAGCCTGGATGTTGACGGACTCGCGAAGTTAAGTTCTGGGCTCGCGCTGCCACTCCGCCGCGCCTTCCTCCGGGTTTCCGTCCGCTCGCGGCACTGCCCTCGCCCCCGCCAGTCTCGAACCCGCTCTGCGCACCCCCTCCCCTCGAACCCCCGTGCGGCGCGCTCCCCCTTCTTGGCTCTCCAGCGGCTGGGGGAGGGGCGGGGGTCACCATGGCCGAAGCGCCCCAGGTGGTGGAGATCGACCCGGACTTCGAGCCGCTGCCCCGGCCGCGCTCGTGCACCTGGCCGCTGCCCAGGCCGGAGTTTAGCCAGTCCAACTCGGCCACCTCCAGCCCGGCGCCGTCGGGCGGCGCAGCCGCGAACCCCGACGCCGCGGCGGGCCTGCCCTCAGCCTCGGCGGCCGCTGTCAGCACCGACTTCATGAGCAACCTGAGCCTGCTGGAGGAGACCGAGGACTTCCCGCAGGCGCCCGGCTCCGTGGCGGCGGCGGTGGCGGCGGCCGCCGCTGCCGCCAGCGGGGGGCTGTGCGGGGACTTCCAGGGCCCGGAGGCGGGCTGCCTGCACCCGGCGCCGCCGCAGCCCCCGCCGCCCGGGCCGCTGCCGCAGCACCCACCCGTGCCCCCTGCCGCCGCGGGGCAGCTCGCGGGGCAACCGCGCAAGAGCAGCTCGTCCCGTCGCAACGCATGGGGCAACCTGTCCTACGCCGACCTCATCACTAAGGCCATCGAGAGCTCGGCTGAGAAGCGGCTCACGCTGTCGCAGATCTACGAGTGGATGGTCAAGAGCGTGCCCTACTTCAAGGATAAGGGCGACAGCAACAGCTCGGCGGGCTGGAAGGTGAGGGCCCTGGGGCGCGCGGCCGGACCTTGAGGGCGCGGTGGGGCAGGTGAGGGCGGCTCTGCAGGTTTGCCCGCCCGAAAGTGCAGCGCACGAGGGAGCGCGTGAGGGGAAGAGCGCGCCAGAAGTGGCCCGTGTGGCGGGGGGTTGCCTGGCACCTGTGGGGGCCGGAGTAGGTGTGCGCGCCCGCATAAGTGAGTGTCCGAGTGGGACTGGGAAAGGGGCTTGTTTGGGAACTAAGTGAAGAAAGTACAGCAAGAAGTGGACGTCAGAGCGGCCGGAAAAGTTCGCCAGTGAGAGGAGAAAGGGGTTCTCTCGGAGAGACTTCCCCGGTCCGCGCCGAATCTTGTGGCTGCCGCTTTCCCTCCTGGGTCTCCGGGGGAGGGCGGCTCCTCTCCGCCCCGGCGCGGATCCTCTCAGCCTTGGGCCGCGCCGCGGGGCCGTTTCCGCTGCGCCAGGTGGGGGATGGCGCGGCGAGGGGCGCCAGAGCCCCGCAGCCAGGGCTGCAGGTGGAGGGGACAGGCAGGGCGCGACCCGCCGGGGACGGTGTGGGGCCGGCCGCGCAGTTTCTGGAGGCCGGTGCGCATTTTGCTTTGTTTTGGTTTTATCCAGAGCGGCTTCGAGTGCAGGGGGCCGAGCGCGCGGAACCCGAGGTAGCGCCTCCGACACGTGCGAAGGGGTGGCCGCTGCGGAGCGCCGGCGCCCTGCTGAGCAGGGCAAGCTAAAGTTCAAGTGTGACCCTGGGCGAGGGCGGGTGCTGGTGGCGGCGAGGGAGGGGCCGCGGGCGCAGGAAGCCAGCGCCTTTAAAGGGCCAGCGCGTCCGGGCCGCGCGGCGGGGCCAGGTTTTTTCCACGTAGAGAAGCTCCCCGAACTTAGTCTTGTCCATGGTACGAGGCTTCTAAATATGAAGCGCGAAGGCTGATCTGGGTGACCAGGGGCGGGGGATGTGTGTCCTTTCTTTTGCCTTGCCACCTCAGTGTTAAGGAGCACGGAGGTACAGTACAAATGAGGGGCAAGCCTAGGGGCTTCGTGGTACTGTTTTGGGGGAGTCAGAGTGGAGGTGCACTGCAAGGGAACGGGAAGGGACCTCCTGCCTCAAGGGAGGATTGCAGGTGAGGCGCCTGGGACCCTTTTTTGCCTTTCAGAGTGAGGTAGGGAGAGACTGGGTGGGGGAGGCACATCCCGACCCCGAGGTAGAAAAGACCCTGAGGTGGAGAAAGCCCCGGGGCCCTCTGGAGGGAGGCTTACGCGTCTGAGTGGGGGGGGCGGGGGGGGCAGGTGTCCACTCGCCATTCAGCCTCTCCAAATTGACAGTTTCTCGCTGTCACAGGTGAAGGGATTGTTGTACAGGCTCTTTAGTTGAACCAAACACCTATATCACCTCTCTTCCCTCCTCATTTTGACTGTGCAGCCTAATAAAGATTGGTCTTTGCCGCGCAGTTATTACTCGGAATTGTTTCACTTACGCTGTCATCCGTGTGGTTAATGTGTGTCAAAAAGGTCAGGTTACCCACATCGTGTTGAAGTTCCTGGAGAAGGAGCCAGGATTTATTTTAATTTTTATAAAGCGGGTTCTAGAGTAAAAGTATCATTTGTAACCTCATTACTGGGCGTGCGTTACATGCAGTTTTTCCAAGTGTTTCAAAAAGGTAAAGTGCCTCACTTTCTTAAGCTCCGCGTAAGTCACAAAGTCGGATTGTCTGCCACATCCCATTTTACTTAACATTTGAATTTAAGTACTTGACTTTTGCGCATCCATCAATCCTACTTCAGCTGTTATGAAGCATTTGCCATTAAAAAAGAAAATCTTTTTCTTTTGGCTTTCAAAGTACGGTGTGTACTTATACCGTTCTTATGCATCCTTGGAAATGGGTACAACCTACTTCAATTTGCTGGAGTGCCTTTAAACATGGAGAAAGGTAATGATTGGGGATATTTTTAGTTTTGTCTCTCAAATGGCACTGTCAGAGTTTTCTTAAAAAGTGTAGGTTATGTTTCTAGTTTAAGATTTAGGTATTGTTTTTTTTTAATAGATTCTAATGTCAAATCAGTCCCCTCCCCCAACCATTTTGTCAGGTTCTTGTTCTAAATTTTTTCAAATGCAAATATAGTTTAATTTTCTTTTTTAAATTTTCATACCGGATCTAGGAGACTTATTAAGTATTAAGTAAGGTCTGTCTGGAATTGGAGGCCCATTGGCAGCTCCCAGTGGGAATCTAGTGGGGCTTTGGGAGGGAGCAGGCTGCCTTTTCTCAAATGAGTAAATGCAGTCAGTTGGTGCAAGTCAGATTACAACAAGTGCATTTGCAGTTTGAGTAAAAGGGTATTTTAAGAAGGAAAGACACAGCCTGAAGTGTTCTCACTCATAAACTAGTCTTCTGGTTAGAGTTTTCATAAAAATGAGTTACTTGTTAAAACCAAGTTTCAGTCTCATATCTGAAAGACTCTCCTATTCTAAAGATTTCTAAAAGGGAGAAATTTTACTATGACTTTTAATTTAAGATCCAGTGCTAAAATGCAAATCAGCCAAAACTTAACAGTTTTAGGACTGAGAGGCTGCTTTGGAACAAAATATTTCCTGTGATTTACTACTGGGAATTGGACTGAATCTTTAATTAAATGTAGCCTCTTGTGCTGTACTTCCCGGGGCCTGCCAGAGATTTTGAAAGTCATTTGCATAGGACAAACTAGTTGAAAAGTTGTTAAAGAGTTCAAAAACATCTCTTTTAATGTTGTTCCTTATAAGCACAGGTTCTATTTGAGGGATATGCATTTCATGTTTGTGGGGATGATGTGTTAAATCTTTCTTACGCTTGTTTTAATATTGGCTAGAACTATCATAAGATCACACACAAAGTGGAACCTAGGACTTTTGGAAAACCCGGGATCTTTTAAACCTAATACGGTATTTGTAAATAGTGAAACTTCATTTCCGTGACCTGTTTTCTCACACAGAAAGCTTTCTAAAGCTTGGGAAGTATTGTGAGCTCTGATATTTTCTTTTTTTTTTTAAATGGCAGTTTTGAGTTGACTCTTTTTTTTTTTTTTTTTGGTATTATTCGGGATACTTAATTTAGGTTAAAAGGATTACTTTGTAACACTTGTTACAGAAAATTTTAGATTGTTTTATTATGACCTAGATCAGATATTCTTTAATTTGGAATGAAGTTTCTTTAATTTGGTCTGTGAACTGACAATGGATTTTTTTATATTTTAAAATTCATATCTGCTCTGTAATTTGGACTTTTAATCTGTGAGTAATTTCAGTAGCCACAGAGGTCCCATTACGAATATGGCTGCTTTCTTGCTGCATAGTCACATTTGACTTAATCCAGGTGGGAGTGATTTAGAGGACCTGAGACGTCATTCCTACTTCTTGTTTGTCACTGAATGACCTTAAAAAAAACCATTTTTGTAGTTGGGCAATAACTTTAATATTGGATACATATTTGGGGAAAGGAGAATGAGGAAAGATTAAAAATGAGTAAGGGGATATGTAGTGAAATGTGATATCTTACTAAAGGCTGAAAGTTAATGTGAGACTGCTATGAACACATCTTACTGCTGAAACATTTTGTTCAGAAATTCCAAAGTAGATGCCAGATTTGAATACTTCGAGACTCATTAGAACTTTATTTTTTCTTTTTACTTATGGTTTTGTGTCAAATTCTTGGGTGGTGGGAAGGGTGGCTTCTGTTTTTGAATGATACTCAGCTTTTTTTTAAAGTGGCAAACATTTGACTCCTGAAAAGAAGGCATTTTAATTCTCACGTAAACGTAAAAAAGGTAAAGGTCTTTCTGACCCCAGAATTGCCAAAATGATAGATACCATGTTGGCAGTAGACACCAGCATAGGTAAAGTTCTTTCTGACCCCAGAATTGCCAAAAGGATAGATACCATGTTGGCAGTAGACACTAGTATCACTGGATTTCATGCCCTGCTCAGGGGATCTTCTCAGTGGCCATGTGAAATGGGAATGATGGCAAAAGGTATTCATTGTGAAGGTAGAATCCCTGCTAGACTGGAAATGTTTGCTTGGCCTTGTGCTCCTAACCTCTTCATCCTAGCTCCTAAAATGCAATTTTGTATTAGACTTTCTAAGAGTAGTTGTCTGAATTTGCCTGGAATTTCTTCTGGGGGGCCTGAACTATTTGCATTTTCTGGAATCTGCCCTTGGAAACTACCCAACATCTTGGTATCATGGGAATTTACGCAGTCTTTTTTTTTTTTTGGTCTCTGTGTTCTGTAGCTTTGGGGCTTCCTGGGATCCTCTTGGAAAGGTAATATAAACCTCATAGTGATTAGATAGAGCAGTTTTCAGTTGTCTGGAAGACAGTGAGTTTGTCCCTGCTAGGCTGCAGTTCAAGATTTTCTTTGGCCCTCATAGCAACAACTTGCAGAGACTTGCTCAAACACCCAGGACTTCCCTTGGTCAGATAACCATCTCTTTTTGATGCATACAATGTCCTGAAGTTGGTGGTGGTGTTCCTCGGTTGTGCAATAGGACCAGATGAGCTTGAAAAAATGTTTATTTTGGGTGTGAAGTCTTATATTCCAATGGATGTGTTCTATACAAATACACTTAAATGTGGAAGAATTCTCTCTCTTTGCTAATTGGTGATAAGGACTAACGAAAAGCAAGTCAGTGGCACAGACATTCTTTGTAGAGAATTGCTACTTGTTATTTGTGGTCTTCTAAGGAACATAAGAAACATGAAAATACATTTTTGTACCTCGGTGATTTCATATGGTTCAACTTAAAAAAAAAACTTCTCCCAGAGGAATCCCAGTTTACTCCATTTCATCTGCCTATGGTCTGTCAACTTGTGGGTTAAGCACTACAGATACTGAGTCTTGGGTTGACTTCTTTCCACTTAGAAGAAATTTGGGCCACTTTCCTTTTTTTCCTTCATCCTAGTACAGCTTCGATAAAAACTAAAAAAGAAAAAAACAAATAAAGAAAAAAGAAAAAGAGAAAAACAAACTAGTTTTGTTATTAAGCCCAATGTAATTGGAAAGGTAAACCTTCAGCCCCTTTTCAGCACATCATTTAGTGAATTTTTACCTTAACACATTACTTAAATGAGGGCATAAATTCAACGTGTCCTTTATTTCAGGCCATATTCATTACAGAAAAAAAAAAAAAAAAAATCAAGTGAGGGATGTTGAGTGTGATTAGCCTCTGTAGCCCCTGATTCTGGTTTTTGTTCTAATGATTACTGAAGCTGCGCTCTTTATGGTCAGAAATCACTAAGGCTGGGGTGGAGTAGGGGGTGATGTGTCTAAGTGTTCCCTTTTCTCAACTTTGCTTTGAGAAATCTTTTCTTATCTTGGACTCTGTTATGTTGTGCTGTCCTGGTCCTCATTCTGGCTTCTCCTCCAGTAGGTTCAGTCATCATTTCTTTTTCTCCTGTCCTCAGTCATGTGTATACCTCAGGACTAGTTGTGGACTTTCTCTTTGGTCTTCCTAGATAACTTACTCCTCTATTGCCCTGTGTCTCCAGTTACCTAAAAGCCATAAATGTCCCACTTTTACCTTGTGTCTAAAACCAGACATACTGTATTTCTCCTGACCCTCTTACTATTTCAGGCCTAGACCATCCTGTCCCCAGAACTTGGGTCATCTTGTGCCCCTACTGGAAATTCTGCAAATCTTGCTTAGTCTGCAGGGCTCAAGTCAGTTCACCAACTTCCAATCTTGGCTGCTGCCCAGAGGAATTTTGCCTTCTCTGAGTGAATGCTTGGTAATCTCTCAGTTCATGCTGTTGTGTATTATAATTTAACTTTAATGTCTGCATTTTTTGGCTCTCAGTTATATTGTAAATATACGGTTAGGAAAAAAAAGTTCCTTCTTAAACATAGATCTTTTATATTTCAGCTTCCTGTGTGTTCAAGATTATCATAGTCTGTATCACGTGAGAATAAATAGTATAACTAACGAACAGTGATTATTATCAATAAATGGTGAAAGTATTTTTGTTTTCCCCATTTATTTGTTTAATGATTACTGTGTATGAGATGTTGTGCTAGGTGCTCTTGGATGATCGGAATGACACAAACGTAGATCCAGTAGGGAGACTAGATGTGACATGGAAATAACTGTGACACATGGTAGGAATGGTTGAGTGCCTTAGAGAAAGATGAAGTTCTTTATTGGCCATTGAGCTGGGCCTTGAAAATGGGAAGTTATTCCCTTAAGATTTCACTAGGAAACTTTTCAAACATTCAGCAAATTTAAGAGAATTCCGTGTTGAACCCGTATACTTATCACCTAGTTTCTACTACTACCATTTCATTATACCTTTAACTATATCTATCTAAATGCACATCCATCTTCCTATCAATCCATCTAATTTTTTATTTTTGGGATGATGGACTGGCATTCATACAGGCATGAAAATAGGGAAGTGTCAGTTTCTCTGAAAAGTATGGGGAGGAGGGTCTCTATTGTCAGATTAAATTTAGACCTGTGTTATGAAAATTGTGTTATAGACCAAATGTGCTATCAAACTGTACTGTAGTTTTTGTGGTATAGGAAATTATGAAAATAGGATTACATTTTAAGTTTTTTAAGTGCGACTTCTTAGGAACACACTCATCTAAGTATACAGACTCATGGAATGCAATTTGAAGCCAGTGTACTGCATTTGAATTTTGTTTTGTTTTTTGTTGTTGTTTTGGTGGCTGGCTGGTATGGGAATCTGAACCTTGACCTTGCTGTTACCAATGTGTTTGATTTTAAAACTGACATACAGAATTTGGTAATACATGGGACAGATTACACAATTGATTTAATGTGAATATTTGGCATTTACAAAATATTTAGCTTTTTGCTTTGTCTGTTCTTTAAAATTAACTTACATGTCTGGTGTCCTAGTAGCAGAGCAATTCAAACAAAGACTACTATTAAACATAATTCTTGGGTTTTTTTGAAAAGTGAAAAATTCTGAATTGAAGTTAGCAACCTCAAAATTGTATACTTAAGGCAATTGTGAGGGAAAATTATGTTGGCTTAAAAAGATGCTTCAAAATTAGAATTAAACAGTTCTAATATTGCATATATAGCTTTTTCATTGTGATGTATTCACTAACCAAAGTACAAGAACGAAGATTATAATGAGATGTTTCAGTGGATTCAGAGGAGGTTAAATTTGGGTAGGCCAAACCTGAAATTGATGCCAAGCAGACAGACAGAACTGAATATATTCAGGATACTTGGAGTGAGTCTGACTGGCCCATTATGAACTAAAAGTTTTATGCAATAAAAAGCTGTATTGTGGCACAACAAAAGGCACAAGTACGAATTTATTAAAACTTAGCCATTTTAGAAATCACAAGTATTGGCATGGCCAGTTAGCTCAGTTGGTTAGAGTGTGGTATTGATAACACCAAGGTCTGGGGTTTGATCCCTGTTACTGGCCAGCTGCCAAAAAAAAAAAAAAAAAAAAAAAAAGAATCACAAGTGTTGAAGAAATGTAGAAAACTATTTTGCTAGTATGTATATTTATATCTATAGTTGCAGACATTATCTTATTTTAAAGATATCCTGCTCTGGGTTTTGGGGGGCAGTTAAACAAAAATACAGTGAAAAGCTCACTGTTGTGAGGTTTTATTAAATGTGTAAAGTTGCCTTCCACATGGAGAAAATAGTTTTCAGAGCACACCAGGATATCACACTTGCGTGGCTGTTAAAGATGCCAGGCCAACCTAGTCAAAATCAACTAGGAGAGAATATGGAATTGGCCATTCTAATTGTTTACAACTATTAATGTCTGCAAATTCAGTGAAGTTCAAAATTACAGCTCATCTTTGTTCTTCTCATTCTGTAAGTAAAGAAATATTACGTGAAACATCTTCATCCTTCAACTTTTGTCTCATCTAAGTTTTGATTTTGAAGGGAGGAAGCATAGGGTCTTACCTCCCTCAGGGCGGAGTAGTGGAAGTCAATTTGTAGATCTGTGGGGAGACAGATAATTTCTTCCAAGGTGGCCTGTCCCTGCTGACCTGAAGTCAGGTGAGTTCTTTAATTCTTTGGGACTCCTGCCTTCTCAGAGGAGAGAGCCACCTCTGAAGTGGTGTGGCTCATTGGTCTACACTGCAGCACCCTTGATCTGGGAAGGGCTGCCACCTCCTACTCCTTGTTAGTCTTACTTCTCTTACACACCTAGCCAGCCACACACAGCTACTACCTTCTTCAGTGTTACTTGGTTCCAGCGTCTCTGTACAGATCTTTGAGACCTAAAAAGTAAATCTTTTTCTGCCTTGATTTACTCCCCCTCCTGCTGCTGCCATGATATTTATCTTAATTACAGCGTCGTTCTTTGTGTGACTTAAGTTGCAGAGCTGGTCGTAAGGCTATATGCCCTGTGATCTAAACAAGTATGGCGCTGCTCCCCAACTCATCTGATTAAAGCAAAGACAATGAGAAAGAGGGTGGGAGAACCTATTTCGTTTGTTCTCTTGTTTGAAGATATTTCTTGGATAAACATTTTTTTCTCGCTTGTTATTCCTCACAAATCTGGTAAGTGGGTCGTGGTTCTGTGAATCTCTGCTCTTATTATATTAGAGATTCGATAAGCATCAGAGTTGAGAAAAAAATGTTTTTCTGTTTACAACCCTGGTTCCCCCATCTTGAAGTTGTTACAGTACTGCCTTGCCCTGCTGGTGAGGAGCCTCTGTTACTGGTTTGTTGAGTTAAAAATGTGAAAGTAGCTAAATGAATCTAGCATCAGGAAAGGGAAGGGGACCTCAATGGGTGTATTTTGTTACTGCAGTAAAAAAGCCAAAGCGTGATTAACGCTTGCAGTCTTATTTAGGTCCTAGGCTGGAGAGAAGCCAAGTGAAGGAAAGAGGAAGAGGGAAGCCGTTTGGATTATGTGGGAATATCTCTTCGGTGGCTTGGTATCCTGAGGGGTTAGCTGAGGCCTGGAGGCACTGAGCTTTGCTTCCTCGATGTTTCCCCCTTCTCCTATCATACCAGTTTTCCTTTGTTAATCTAGAAAATTAGTAGTACCATGCCCCAGGAGCCTTCTGTGTAGTGGCTGAGGGAAGACCCATCTTACTGTCTGAGCAAGAAGTCTGCATGCGTGGAATGAGAGAGTCTTCGTCTTTGCAGGGGTGGCAAGAGTTAGAGTGAAAAGGCACTCTACATTCTGTATCTGAGGAGAAATGCACTTAGAATTTAGACTTCAATTTGAAGAAAGAAATTATAATTGAATCACCTAATTCCCAGGCTTGTGAATATTGTGTCCTTCAAGTCTTAGAAACACAATAACCACATAGATATTTGGGAATGGTTTATACAAGTCATTGTCAAATTGTGAGACAGATTGGTTGCTTGGAGGCAAGGTCAAAGGAAATAGTTTTCATATGGTTTAGCTAAAGGCTCTTATTTTGGCAAATTCTTGAAGCAGTGACAGTCAAAAGCTGGATTTTATTATATTTGACACCAGTAAATATTTCTCCTAGGACTTTTTAAGTGTAGGATTGCATAAGTAAAATCAAGACAGGTGCTTTCAGTCATCATAAATTTGTATCAGAGATGATGTAGCTTCATGACTCCCTGCGAGGCCTAATTTGCAGAATCATCAATTTGTCACACCAGTGAGGGTTCAGTGTCAGGTTTCAGCAGGCCAGACTGTGACGTGAATACAGGAGAATCCAGGCCACCTGAAGGCAGGCGTTAGTTACTTCATCCACCTGCTTCAGTGG
This sequence comes from Cynocephalus volans, assembly GCF_027409185.1. Taxonomy (NCBI): domain Eukaryota; kingdom Metazoa; phylum Chordata; class Mammalia; order Dermoptera; family Cynocephalidae; genus Cynocephalus; species Cynocephalus volans. The sequence goes on from NC_084466.1 coordinate 69,943,705, forward strand.
AGCTCTCTCTCTGCAGAGGTAGCTCCGTGGGGGGTGGTGGGAGGGGGGGAACTTGCAGAACTTGTAAATATCAGCTAAGGTTGTTTTTGTAGTGACCCAAGCTGGTTGCTTTGAATGGAATGGTCTTATCTCTGGATGGGTAGGTATGCAGGCCATCATGAAAATTACATGCAATGGAAAAGATTCCTGTGGATTATACTGCTAGAGAGTTCTGTAATCTGTGACTGAATTGGTCTCTCTTCTTTAACCTTTACAATTTAATTTTCTCTTTTCGGCCCATTATGATGTGTATACATAGAATGTGAAAGATTCCTATACTTCTCTGCTCTTCAGTTACCTGTGTGCCTGGAGCAGTTTCTTGAATTTGTGAAATAAAATGATGTAGGACCTAGATTTATATTTGTTAACATGCATTTGTATTAACTTGAAGACTTTATGATTATGATATAACCCTAAATCTTATTTTATTTATTTATTTTTTGGTGGCTGGCCAGTACGGGGATCCAAACCCTTTTGACCTTGGTGTTATCATCAGTATAACACTAATTTAAAACACCTTTGCTGGCTTTACATTTTAGAGGAGGTCATCAAAATGGTTTCTGTTGCTTTTTTTGTTCTTTCCAGAAGTATTTGGTATAACTAATAAAAACTTAATGCAAGGAAATTTATCAGGGTTAGAAATTCCTATAATTGGGTGTGTTTTTACGTGATTTACATCCGCTTTTTTGGTTCTGTAATTGACTTCCCCAGCTGTGACCACACTGCTCTGTAGTTGTGTTGTAGGGTTACAGTCCGAAAATCCTGGGATGTTTCTTTAAGGTGCTTTATTTCTTGAAATGCCATTTTGACAACTTTAATGATCTGAGTTACACTGAGAATATACTGAAATAATAAAAAGAAAGCATAATCCAGATTATTTAAATAAAAATTTAAAAGCATGATTGTCACAAGCTTCAAGGATTACCCTGCCTGCTCTTGAGTGTATAGGTTGGTGCCCTGGAATTGATCCTGTAACTTCCCTATCAGAGACTGCCCTGTTCATGATCTTTTTAGCCTGAAATTCTCCCTGTGGTGCCTACCTTGGAAGTAAATATTCTTAAAGTGATCTGTTCAGTTTAGTTGAGTTTCAAACCATTTAATGAATAGTTTGAAAATTAAAGTTTGTACCATCACATTCCTTAGTGTGACTGTTTTATTTTGACCTAAAAGTGGAGGGTGTGGGAGATGTAGAATAAAATCCAGAGAATATTATATTCATACAGATGTAGCCCATGTTCATGCTGAATGTTTTCCCCCCACAAACTATTGGAAGGTGTGTGTTTGAAGTCAGTTTGTGAATTCACTACCATTTGTGATTGCATGCCTTAGAAGCAGAACTTGTAAGAAAAAGTTTAAAAATGATTATTGTACTGTGTGATCCCATTGAACAGTGTAAATGATCTTGGGTTATATCGGATGCTGAACATATTCATAGAAGGACCCTATTTAATTTCCTTTGTGATGAAAGTATGGAGACATTTTAATCAAGCTGTTGATGGTTATGGTTCTTAGACTAACCATGACTTCTGCCTGTGTTTATATAGAGGCAGGAAGAGAGAAAGGAAAACACTTTTAACCACAGAAGTCATCTATTTGATCATGATTGACAACTTGGAGACCTCCGATTAAGCCTCATTTACACTCCCCACCCCTATTTGTGTTTCAAATAACTTATTTTAAAGAGTACTGAGTAGAAGTAGTAATGGCAACAAATTCAAGGGATAAAATGAAAAAATGTTTCAGATTCTAAGGTAATGAATGCATCAGAGGGATTCTCTTCACTGTGAAATTCTTTGTGATCCATAACTGTGTGAGTACAGCCCTGGGATTTGACATGGAAACACCCCCAATCCCCCTTAGTCACGTGCCCCGCTAAGCTCATTTCCGTGTGGCTTGCTGAGACTATTTCAGGGACTCACTTAAAAAAAAAAATGACATTGACTTTTATTATACTTTTAAGTCTTTGACAAGCATTTTGTGTAAAAGCTCACCTCTCCAGGGGAGGCATCCCTGCTTCCGTAGGTTGCTGTCTTGTTAACTCTGGCCTGAAACAAGTTAGTAGCCACCTTCCCACAGACCTGTGCAGGGTGCTTCACATCATGGACCCAATCAGAGCACGATGACTTGTTAGACTGCATTTATTGTTCAAATGGACTTGTATGTTACTAGGACAGCATATCTGTGTAGGCCTACAAAACTTAATTTAATGTCCCTTCCATTTTTCATCAGGTTAAAGGTTTTGGATTTATAGTTACTCATTCTGGCTATAAATATATTAATGGTATTTTGGTTTGGCCAAATATGGGGCATGACCTTTGACATCCTGCTGGCTATGCCTGGGAATTTGACATCCTTCAATTTAGATGGAATTCCCTTGTTTTGTTTCCTGTGATAGTGTGGGGAAATACACATGCTGGCTCTTTCAACAGAGGAAGACAGGAAAAAAGTAAAATTGGAACACACAAAGAGGGTATTAATGATTTCTGCTGGGTGTGGTTGAGTGGACGTGCTTTTTATAGAAGTCTGAACCTATGAAAGTAGTTAGTGCAGAATACTAAGAACATGCTATAATCATATTTATTTTTTTAAATCTGGATTTATTTTTTGACTAGGTCGACATTTTAGGATTTTTGAGCTGTTCTGCATCTAAGAACACATGGTACTAAAAAAAAAACCCAAAAAAACCCAACCTGGAAATATGTATGATTAATTATGCTTCAATTAAAAAAAAGGACACATGGTATAAAGAACTTTTTGTGATGCCTTTACCAGTATTACAGGTGGTAAGTATCAACAACCTAGAAGAGCTGTCAAACTAAGAGGGAACTTGTTTTACCCTTTTGTATTTCCCCCTGAGGAGGGGAGTGGTTTGCTTCTACAAACTAAAAGTTTACATCTGTTATTTTGTTTCCTGAATGTAATCAGAACCACTATCAATAATTATCCTTGTAGGAAAGCAAAAAAAAATGGCTTTCCTCTACACTTCTATAGGTTCTTCGGCTGGGTTACAAATTAAGTTGACATAAGGCTGATTAAGAGTAGAAAAAAACCATTTTAATTATGTACACACGAGAGTCCCACAAAATACAACATTCAAAGAAGGGTCAAATGATTGAAGCTTATATAACATCGTGAGCTGCAAGTTATGGGATTATGCAGATAAAGGGGAAAAAAGAGAAAGAGACCCTTAACAGTCTTGCTTTGACCAGCCTCTGCAGGACAGACCTGGGAGCCTGATGTGGTAAGAAATGTTACCTGCACCAGTGCTTTGTCAGGGTCCCAGGATCCTGCAGCTGCAGCAGTCTCAGAGTGAGCAGTGTCCCAGCCAGTGACGGATGCCCCACGTCAGGCAACAGAAACTATAGGGGAGCGAAAAATGGCTTCCCCCCACCCTTCTAGGTTCTTTGGATGAGCTAGGAATTAAATTGACATAAGGCAGCTTAACAGGAGAAGAAAAAACATTTTAATTACACATACGCATGGAGTCCTGCAAAATATGAGATGGGTCAGATGACTGAAGTATATGTAGTCCTGAGCTACAGAAACAAAATGGGGCTTGGGGCTTCTGGGGGTGGTGGCAACGAAGTTATGGGAGGGTTTAGGAATTGTACAGTGAATAAAAGTTGTCTTGTTATGCAGATAAAGTTTCTCAGATTATAAAAGTTTTGTGGAGCAGACTTCTTCCTGATATAGATACGTTACTAATGTAGATTTCCTTTATAGATGTAAATTTACTTTACAAAAGGTCAACTTTTCTGGGCTACTCCTAGTCTGCAGTTTCTCAGAATAACCAGATCAAAATATGGGGAGGCATTCTGGTCTCCGAAAGCCACATTTTGGGATGGTGTGTCCTGAGCCCTATCGCACCCTTTGGATTGTCGTGCAATTCAAATATCCAAAATTTGATGAAGTGGGGCCGGCCCATGGCTCACTTGGGAGAGTGTGGTGCTGATAACACCAGGGCCACAGGTTTGGATCCCTATATAGGGATGGCCGGTTAACTCACTTGGGAGAGCGTGGTGCTGACAACACCAAGTCAAGGGTTAGGATCCCCTTACTGGTCATCTTTTTAAAAAAAAAAAAAACAAAAAACAAAATTTGATGAAGTGGAGAGAAATTGTTGAAGCCAGAATTTTACAGTATTTCCCTTTTAAAAGTCATAAAAGTCAGCTTTTGCTTTAAGCATTTTAAGCAGAAAACCATGGTTCCCCTACACCCCCAAATAACCCATTGATAAGCTTGCTTTTTGTTCATTAATTTTTTCATTTCCCATCTGAGGTTGATATTCAGGGTAGACTAGTTGAAAATGTAGGTTGTAGAAAGTCTGTCTTTTCTGTCCTCAGTTACCCACTAGATGAAGAATGCCAATTGTAGCCTTCTGGGCTTTCGAAGGTACGAATCTAAATGGCTGATATTTAATGTGTACTTGTTTCTGGTCACCTCCTACTCCACCTCCCAACTTTTTCATTTCCCCTTTGTTGCCTTCTCATTTTAGGCTCCTTTGTTTAAAATGTGTGATTTGAAGAAGTTTTCTTAACCTATTAATGTAAATTAAGTGAAAAGCTTTTTTACAGGTGTTTGCTGGTTGTTGGTGTGAGTTTTATATTCGGTACAGTACAGCAGCCCTTTTGTATTTGGAAACTCACTAAACTATTAGTAGAACTGACTCCTTTCAGAAGTATTTGCAAGTAGAAGATTTAATGTTTAACAGGTTGTCCATGTAGGAGTTCTCTTAAAGTGTTGGTATTCCGATTTATTTCTTAATTCTTGGGTTTTGGCTCAAGGGCTTTCACATTTACTGAACTGTGTAATAGAAGGTATGAAGAATCTTAGAATCTTAGTTTGAAGAGATTTTAGAACTATCGCCTGATGCAGGAGTCCTTGCTTGGCCATTTGGAGATTTTGAGAATCCACTACATTCTGTGTTGCTAAAAAGTTTTGTATATTGAGCCTTTGATTTCTCCTAAAATTCCCCCTATCCCCACCCCTGTCTCCCTTCTGGTTCTGAAATTGGGAGCTACGTTGGATTAGCTTAATTTTTTTACCCTTCAAATACATGAAACCAATCCTCCTCAGTCTTCTTTTTCTAGCGAACTAGCCCTAACTCTTTAATAAGCTTTTCAGAGAACAATAATATTTAAGTATCATTGTCAAAATGCAGGACCCCAAACTGAGTCTTCTGTTTTGGATGGGGAATGACCAAAGAAGTAGACAGCAGTGCCCTTGTGCCGTAGTAGGGTGGCTTGAGAAAGCCCGTACTTGCTTTTGGATGCTGTGTCACACATGGACATAGAAGAGAAGTATAAGGACACAGGCCTTGAGAAGACCGTTGTTTACTCTCACCAATGTTTGGAGGATGATGGTAATGCTTTCTGTGCATGAACGAGCTGCAAACCACATTAAACATGGCCCATAAAGAGGAAATCCATGGAGAATAACTTAGGGGAGTGAGCCAAATGGAAGTTCTCTGTGCATTTTAGCTTTTTAAGCTAAAAATCTATGAGTATGTTTGTCTGTCCTACTATATATTTTTACTAACTACTTTTTGGCATCTGATAGTCCACATGTATGGATGTAAATTTCCACCGAATCTGCATCTATCTGATCCATCCCATTATGTGTTATCCCATATTTGACTTCTGGGAGGAGCAAACCACAAAGTCCTGCAGAAATACTAAGGTGCACGATAAGTAATCATAGCTGTTTCAGTATTATTCTAGGAGTGCATTGTCATCAGCTGTCTTCATTGTGCTAAAAGTGTCTGTGCTTTTCGGTGAGGAATCCTGAACTCTGTCTCTAGCCAGAGACTGATTTAGCAAATTCTGCAATCTTTCTGTTTCATCTGTGTTGAATGCTAAAATGATTAACTTTGAGATGGGTAGTGTTGACTGCCTTCACATTCTGAAGTTCTTAATTTTAATTTCTGGCCTAGAGAATATGAGACCATAGACTGGAGAAGTCTTTTAGTTAGTAAAAGGAGTTAAAATTCTCAGGGTCTTTTGGTTTTTGTGCTTGAATGAGGATGAGAGAATGCTGCCCCTGTGGTTTGGGTCTGACGTTTTATATGTTGAGACTGCAGAGGTTTGACCCAGTCAAACCAGGCTTTGTGTATTGGGATCTCCAATACCAAGGGCTCTAAAATCCTATAAACTACTTTTTTTTTTTTTTGACCGGTAAGGGAATCGCAACCCTTGGCACAGTGTGGTCCGCACCATGCTCAGCCAGTGAGCGCACCCGCCATCCCTATATAGGATCCTAACCTGTGGCCTCGGCGCTACCAGCGTCGCACTCTCCCGAGTGAGCCACGGAGCCGGCCCCCTATAAACTACTTTGGAAGCACCCGAGCCATTACTCTATGTGTGACCTGGTATATCCCATGGGACTCAGTTGCATGTCATCATGGGTTTTCTCCAGCTCCAGGTGGATTTGGCTTCCATCCTATCTCTGGTTTCTAATTGGTCCTCCTTTCATTCCCCCACCCCATTTTCCCCTTCCAATAACTTTTCCCTTTCTGTTTGAGGCAACAAAGTCCCCACTTAGTCCACATGGAAGTTTTGCCTACTTGTCTCTTTGGAGTGGGGTGAAGTGGGAAAGGAAGTGTTTAGTCCTGTCTTAATCACGGATTGTTGGGCATGTGTGTTTCAGTTTCCTTAGTCTCAATTTCCCCACCGGTAATTTTGGACAATGATAAGTGGTCAGCAAGTACCAGTGTCTACAAAACATGCTTGGAGATCTTTGGACAAAAGGTGCTGGTTAAAAATGTTTTCTAACATGCCCTGGGAGGATGTCCTTAGATTACCAGGGTTGGGGTCACTTCAGAACTAATCAGAATTCTGTCTGGAATTTGCTTTTTATAATGTCCTCAGCCTAACAACCCAGGTCTGTAATTTTGCTGTAAATATTAGGAATCTTTGATTCTGTCTCTAGATTGGCAATCTGATCATTCATATTTAGACAGGTGTGTCACTGCTGCACTAGCTTCTTCATCTGTGAAATGGGGTTAATGATACTTCTGGGAAGTACTTGTAGGACGAGTTGGGGTGCTCAGAGCTATGTAATTATGGCATATTATATATTTTAGCATTAGCCCAAACACTTCAACTTAAAATTCAGAGGACCTTAGAGTCTGGGGCTTTCATTTTTTACTTATGGGCTTCATGATTATATGGAACATTTTTAGATAACAAAGTTCGTAATCAAAGAAAGCACCAAAACACTCAACTAGACCTATATTACCTAACTTTCCTGGTAATTCTGTAGCAGGTTTGATAAGGGTACTCTGCGAGACTTGTATTGTTTTTGTGTTTTGGAAGAACTTCTGATGGGATGGAGAAATACCTGGCAGCACAAAGAACAGAACATAATGAGAATCAGTTTTTATATGATTTTGTGTGAAGTATCTTTGGTTTTGTATCGCTATACCTGGGAGGAAATATACCCAGGTGTTACTGGTGGGTTGTATTTGGATTGTATGTAGTATGGGTAAGTTATTTTTTCTTTATATTTTTCCTCATTTTTCACATTTTAAGCAACACACACTTTTAATAGAAGCATTAAGGTTTTTGAAATGAAGATGCAGTTTATGGTTTTCAGGTTCTCCTCCTTGAGAGAATATTGGATTCAAGAAGTGTTGAACTTGGGGATCAGTTATACTGTTAAAGAGAGGGGAAGAGGGTGGAATTAGGTTTGAGGCCCTTTTATGTGCCAGGCAGCGAGACAGGGCTGAGCTGATCATGTTAGGATTCCAAATGGATAAGTTTGCCAAGTTTGTGGTCACAGGCATGAGAGATGCCTTTGACGAGAACAGCTGCTAGTGCAAAGGTGAAGATGACAGACTATGGTTGTACTTACTACATATCCCAGCAATTCTTAGGAATGTGCAAAAAGAGAAATCTATAGAATTTTACCTATTTTTCAGAGCAGTGAAATTATAGTAGCTGTAAAAAGTAGCTGATATTTATTGTGTACTTAACTTGCCAGGCTCTGCTGTAAGTGCTTTTTATGTGTTAGTTAATCTCATAAATGTGTACAGTATATAGTACTATCCCTACTTTGTAGATGGGGAAACTGAGACAGAAACCTAAGTAACTTGTCCAGTGTCCCACAATAAGTGATGGAACCAAGATGTCAGTGGTTTTTAGTCTTGATCTTTGACTCTTAACCACCTTGCTACACCAAAGAGGATGATTATCTTTGGAATCTTAGAGAAAAAACTAGGACTTCACTTTAAAATTGGAAATAACTAAGGTCAAATAAAATTAACAAATAATGAGTTAATTAGCAATCTAAACAGTGCACATACTGACAGTCCAAAGATAGTCTGACTGGTTCATCCAGCTAGTTAACTAGACCCTTAAAGATGAAAAAGTATTTTGATACAGTGAGCTTTTGGGTTAATGAATTTTCATGTCCTCCGAGGATAAAAATTTGGTGCATTTGTGGTGAAGATTAATGAATGTTTGGGAGGAGATGATCACGTGACCCAGTCATGGCTTACTGTGTGGCAAAGCAGTGTCATTCCATGGTTTCCTCGCCAGATGAATGGGTGGACTCATTGGCTGTACTATTGGTTCTGTCACCCTCTGCTTACTGCTTAGAAGATGGAGGAAAAGTACTTCCTTTTACTGGGGGATGGACGTGTTTGTGTTGACACTGTAGGGTTGACAGATAGAAATAACAAACACCTATTTGGACAGAAAAGACTGTTCTTGCAGTGAGCTTAAGCTTCAGGAAGGCTACTGAGCCCTCACCTAAGGGACAGGGACAAAATGAAATTCTCAAGCTGTCATCTACATTTTACTAAGTGTTGGTCAGTCCTTACCATTCAATACTATCTTCATTGCATGGACAGGAAACTGAGGCCAAGAGGGGCTAAGTGACCTGCTCTGACCACCCTCCTAGAGTTGCTGGGCCTGAGAATCAGGGTGTGGGATGCCAAAGCTGCCCCTTTTACTTGACCGTCAGCCTGTGTAACTCCCAGGAGTCCCCTCAATGGTAAAGTCTTAGTTTTGCTTTGGAAGGTGCGTGGAGAGAGACAATGTGGTTCAGAGGCAATGGCACGTGTTTCAGACTCAGATATTGCTTGGCTTATGACCTGCTTCCAAATAATCTTCATCTTCCCTCTCTTTCCCATATATCCTTTTAAAAAATCGTGTTAGGCTGTGAGTGTCTCTTGAGTGGTACGCCGGGAAGTGGGGGTAGTCCAGGGCCATCCACAGCCCGGTGCCATTGGCGCCCTGTTTCTGTGTTCCTGGTAGCCATGCCTTGGAAAATTGAGGAAATCAAGGACTCTCTGCCCATGGCCAGGCAAAAGGATGCCAAATCTGTCAAGATCAAGAAAAGTAAGGATAAAGTGAAGTTTAAAGTTCGATGCAGCAGATACCTTTTACCTTGGTCATAACAGACAAAGAGAAGGCAGAGAAATTGAAGCAGTCCCGGACCCCAGGTTTGGCAGTGAAGGAGCTGAAATGAATCTGACACACTGATTTGAACTGTATTAAAATTTTAAAAATTCAAAAAAATATCATGTTAGCCTATAGCAATTCTTTGTTTTAACTCCCTTTACATATGTTGCTTGTATGAAGTGGTGGCACATTAGCCTTTTTTTGAGTAAATGATTCTTAATAGATGGACAGCACTTGTGTTATTTTAGCATAGGATTACCTACAGGGTTATTATTATTTGTTTTAAAATAGTGGAATTTCTGTTTACTTAAGTAAAAGAGCTCCTTGGGGCGGAAGTCCTGTAGTGTTTAGAGCCTTTAGTATTTTTACCAAAACCATTCAAGCTTGCTGAACTTAAGTTGGACTAGTTCACTTCTAAGTATAGATTTCCTCTTATGTAAAATGAGAAAAGTACTTCGTGGGATTGTTGTGAGGGTCAAAAGATAGGGGTTGCCACATAAGACAAAGGTTGCTGTCTTACCTGTCCTTAATTTGTAGAGACTTTTCAGATAGAAGGGAGAAAGGAAAAAATTCCAAGTATTTCTACATTCTTCCTCTATACAAGACTGGGGCAGTGGTCCTAACTGGGTTTTTTTGCCCCCCACCCTGGGACTTTGGCAATTCAGGAAACATTTTTAGTTGTTATAACATGAGGTTGGGAGGTGGGGAGGGGTGGTGGTTTGCTACTGACATCTAGTGATTAGAGACCAGAGATGCTGCTAAACATCGTATAGTGCACAGGACCCACTTCTCACAATAAAGAATTATCTGGCCCCAAATGTCAATGTTGGGAGGTTGAGAAACCCTGCATTAGGCAGAATTACTCTACTTTTTTTGTCCGCTAAAATTCCTTTATTTCATGTTTACTGAGTGACTTTAAACATTTGAAACATACAAGTGAGAGAATTCCTAACTTAGTTACTACTATCTCTATTTACTGCACCTGAAATTAGAGGAGTGGTGTAGGGCTCTGGGCTGCTGGCAGATCACTCTCTCTTTGGGAGAGCCATGCAGGGCTTAGACTGTCAGAGGGTCAGACCTCCTGTATTCCATCAGCCCAGATGCTTGTGACGTCTGCGAAGAGATGATATAGTTGCTCCCCTGGCTTTCTTGAACCTTCTACATATCCCTCGCTTCCCTTTTTATGGTCCCAGCTGTTGTTTTGCAGTTACTGAGGTGGTGAGCTGCCCCTTCCCTCCTTACTTCCATCTCAAAATTTCTTATGCTCCCTGTGCCCTCAGCCTGGCGTGAATATAGAGTTTGCATCCCTCCTCCATCACTGTCACAAGAGGGCATGTGTTTTCTTAGGACCCTTGCTGCCTTCTGAAATCCTAGGTCCCTGGGGTGTATGTTGGCCAAGTGCTTTGCCCGGTGTCTCCCAGACCTGTTTGTTCATGCCTTTATGCAGGGAGCTCCTCCCCCCTCCTCCTCCCTCTTCCCCCCCCCTCCTCCTCCTCCCTGATTGCTTCTTCCTCCTTCACAAAGCTTGTCTTGATTTCCTCCCCAGTTGAATGGGGTCTCTTTCTTTGACTCCCCATAACAGGTATGATTTCTCAGGGAACTTCTCATGTGTTAGTTTCTTACCCCCATATCTCATCAGATTGCAAGCTCTTTAGGGCAGATTTCTATTTGCTTCTAATTGGTCCCTGGAAACACCTGAGTATAGTTCCTCACCCATGATGGGCATGAAACAGTTAAAAGGTAACAAATTACGGTTTTTTGAGGGGAAGTAAAAATAATTTATTTTTCATATTATGTTTTCATACATCCTTTTACTTTAATGTTCCTATATGTTATCTTGTTATGATGATGGTGATGATGGTGATGCCAGAGGTTTTCAAGTGTTTTTTTTAATTCACACTTTTAAATTACCAGGTTCTTAAATTAAATGATCTGGTTCACTGCTGTCATTATGTTAAACTAATTGTAAACCAATCCTTCCCTTCCCCCAGCTTTCTATAATCCTTTATTTTTTTATTTTAACATTTACTTGTACATATTTGTCGGGTACACAGTACATATGCTATACAGTGATTCACTTATGGTAGATAGCATGGTTTTGTACCTGTTAATTCACCTCTTCTCCTCCCCCATCAGCCTCTGGTAACCATTATTCTACTCTCTACTTCTATGAGACCCACTTTATTTTATTTTTTTGGATTCCCCATATGAGTAAGATTATGCAGTATTTATCTTTTTTTTTTTTTTTTGTCAGCTGGCCGATACAGGGAACAGAACTCTTGACCTTGGTGTTATAACACCATGCTCTAACCAACTGAGCTAACCAGCTAACTCAGGTATTTGTCTTTCTGTGCCTGACTTAGTTCACTTAAACATGAAGGGCTAAACCAGTTCTTGCCGTTTCTAAATTCAGAAAGGGAAAGAACCCTTCACAATATTCCAGTCTTCTCTGGCACTGAACTCTGCTGGCAGAAAACCAGATTTCAAGAATTTTTTAAAATACAAAAAGTTTAAAGTTGGCAATATATCATTTTTAACTAAATAGTGAACTGTTGGTGGTTAGATGTGTATTGCAACTTGGAAATGACCCTAAGTGTGGTGCTTCCAAAATTTTAGTCTTATTTGTAATTAATCTGCCATTTACAGATAAACACAAACAAATATATGGTATTGGTTAACTAAATAACCAGTTATTCCCCGTAAAGTTAGTAGTCTGAGGTAGTCAGTGTACTAGAGTAATTAAGAGCTTGGGTTTTGCCAGTTACATTGCTGGAGTGCTTTCAGTACTTAGCAACTTTGTCATTAGGGCAGTTGAACTCACTGTGCTGCACTTTTCTCATCTGAAAAACGTAAATAGTAACTCTTATTGGTTGTGAGAATTAAAAAATTATGAAATGTGTTCTAGAGCAGTGCTTGGTGTGTAGGAAGTGTTTTATAAATGGTAGCTATTATTATTTTTGCATAGAACAAAATATACAGAGAGCAGAAAATAGGAGGCTGATGTTTTTTGAATTGGTTAAAATTTGATAGATAGGAAGACTAAGGTCAAGGGTGAAATCCCAGCAGAGACCTGTTGTAAGCTTTTACACTAGGATCAATAGCCACTGCTTACTGCCACCTGTGTTGAGCTAGGGATGTTTCTGTCTGATTTTGAATCCAGACTTCCTCTCTTGTGAGTGAAGTCCTTAATCTTTATGCCTCAGTTTCCTCACTTATAAATTGGGGTAATAATGATGGAGTGTTGTTGTGGGAACTACATGAGTTAATATGTATAAGGTGCTTTAAATGCCTGGCACAGAGTAGAGTCAGTGTTGAAGAAATGCCATTGTTCATAATTATTATCATTTATTCAGCTTGTACTCGGGGCCAGGTACTGTGCTAGGCAAGTTGTAGACATTATTTCATTCTCACAGCAACCTTTCAAGGTAGATATTACCATCACCATTTTACAGGCAAGGAAATGGAGACCCAGAGATGTAGAGGAACTTGCTCAAAGTTGTATAGCTTGTTGTGGCAGAGGTTTAACTGACCCCACTCTTTTTCTACAGATATGTACTGCTGTGGGTCTGTGATGTGCATGTATTGGGTCCCCAGGGAGGGGGCAGTGGTTCAAGTATAGCTCATCGTGATGGCTGGGACCACTGTCAGGCCCCTGAGAGAGCAGGGTAGGCCCTCAGTGGAGGGTGTGCCTGACTTCCGGAGGCCCTTCCTGCAGGAGGGACCAGCCCTGCCCAGTTGTAGAGAGCAGTGATTAGAGGTGAGAAATTTAGTTTAAGGGATTGCCCAGACATGACATCTTCTAAATTTTCATCTGTAAAAATACTCTGCCAGAGTCATGGTGAAAAAATTTTCATTGTAGTCTTAGCAGGGTATTCATTCCAATAGTGTTTGACAAGCAGATTATGAAGCTAAGTAAAAACAAAACTGACCAGGATGATGATTTTTTTTTTGAACAGCCTTAGCAGTGTAAATAATGCCTGCTTCTCTTCCCCATGGATTGCAGTATTAAACCGTGAAGTAGATCTTTAAAAGTTGTCTTTCTGTGTTAAAGGGCTCTTTGTTAGAAACAGTTAATTGAATTTTTCCCTAAATAAAAAGAAGGTTGTGATGTAATTGTTCTTCTTAGTTGCCTACAGAAAAATTTTATCATGCTAAGTTCACATTGTATTAGTCTGTTTTGTGTTGCTGTAGCAGAAATACCTGAGACTGGGTAATTTATAAAGAACAGAGGTTTATTTGGCTTGCTGTTCTGGGACAGCTGCTTCTGGTGGGCCTGAGGCTGCTTTTACTCATGGGGGAAAGTGGCCGGCAGGTACAAGCAGATCACATGGCCAGGGGGGGAGGGGAGGGGGGAAGGGGGAGGGGGGAGGGAGCTAATAGAGCAAGAACTCACTCATTAATCCCCCCACCTAGGGAGAGCATTAATCCATTCATGAGAGATCTGCCCCCATGACTCAAACAGCTTCCAGTGGCTGCTGTCACATTGGGGGATAAGATTTCCGCATGAGTTTGGGGGGGACAACACATCCAAACTCTCTCACACTTCTTATCTTCTTTCTTCCTAGGAGTAACAATGAATGGGGACCAGTATTTTTCCTAAACTTTTTTTGGATTAGTTAATGTGGAATTAGGCCTTATGGTTTCTTTATTGAAAGGTTCTTTTGATGCATTTCTGACATCTGATACTTAATTTCAGGCAGATAAAACAATGTCAGATGCCTGACAAGAAGGTAGATGTTTTATGTATTTAATTGTTATGAATTGTAAATGATATGAATTTAGGCATAGAGTCTTAGATTTTAGTGAATGATGCGAAATTGACGTTGAATTTGTAGAGGTTTTTTTTTTTCTTTTTAATTTTTTTTGAGAAATTGGACCAAAGCCACTTTTTAAAATCATACACTTAGAGTTACTTACAAATTGTGTGTATTCTCCTATTGCTTCTTAGGTTTGTGTTCACTTTATTGAACATGGGACTGTTCATTTGTGAGTATAAAAGTGAGATTTGTTATCTTTGCAGCAAGGCAATTATATGTGCTTATACGTAGTTGTGTAGATATGAACCAGTTAAATTGCTGAGTCCTCTGTTACAGATTACCCCAACACAAAGCAAAGCTTTGTGGTGTTATTGGGAAAACTCTAAAGGAACTTTGTCATGAACAATTTTATTCGAAAAGTGAAACTTCTTTAAATTTCACTGTAAAATCACACAGCTATAGAATATCAAATCTTGGTATCCTGTCACACACCTATCATGTGGGCTCACAGCTTGATGTTCAAGAACTGTTGTCAAGTATTAGATTGTAAAATAGTTCATTAAGAGAGTAGGTGTAAAACTTTTCATAATTATAGTAGTGAGTGCTTTGTTTGGTCCAGTGCTTTGTAACTTTACTTTTATGACCCTGGGTGTTTGGCAAAATATGTATAGCATGCTTTTCCACTGATATGTGCCTGTCATGAGGGGAAGAATTCCTATCATTTATTTTAAGACTTGTGAATTCTTTCCTTTGTCATTCAGAAAGTTACTGTTACTAGGTATTTTTTAGGTATGGAATGGATAAAGACATCCACAGTCATATTTTTTCATAACAACTTTATTGGGATATAATTCACATACCATACAACTCACCCACTTAAAGAGGACAATTCAGTGGTTTTAATGTATTCACAGAGTTGTACGGCTATCAGTCACCACGATCAATTTTTGAACATTTTCATCATCTGCAAAGAAATGCATACCCATTATCAATCATTCCCTGTTCCCTCCCACCCTTCAGACCTAGGCAACTACTTATCAACTTTCTGTGTTTATGGATTTGCCTCTTCTGGACATATCACATAAATAGCATCATACAGTATGTGATCTTTTCTGAGTGGCTTCTTTCACTTAGCATAACATTTTCAAGATTCATCCATGTTGTATCAGTACTTCATTATTTTTTCTTACCAAATAATATTCCATTATATGGAAATACTACATTTTATTTATCCATTTGAGTTGATGGAGATTTGAGTTGTCCCCCTTTTTGGAATTATTGCCATTATGAATAATGTTGTTGTGATCATTCATGTATAGTTTTTTTGTGTGCACATGTTTTCATTTCTCTTGGTTTGGGTGTATTCCTAGATGTGAAATTGCTGAGTCGTATGGTAATATATGTTTAACCTTTTAAGGAACTGTTTTCCAAAGTGATTGTACCATTTTATGTTCCTACCATGCAGAGTATGAGTATTCTAATTTCTCCACATCCTCGATAACACTTGTGATTATCTGTCTTGTTGGTGTGAAGTGATATCTCATTGTGGATTTGTTTTCCAATTTTTCTGATTGCTAATGTTGTTGAACATCTTTTCATGTGCTTATTGGCTGTTTGTATATCTTTAGAGAAATATACAGATTCTTTGCCCATTTTTAAACTGTTATTTGTCCTTTTATTACTGAGTTTTAAGAGTTTTTTTATATATTCTAAGTACAAGTCTTTTATCATATGTATGATTTGCAAATAATTTCTCTCATTCTGTGGGTTATCTTTTCACTTTTTTGGTGGTGATGTCCTTTTTTCCTTTTCTTTTTTAAAATTGTAGTTACACATAACAAAATATACTGTGTTAACCACTTTTAAATGTAGTGTTCAGTGGCATTAAGTGCTTTCACATTGTTGTGCAACCCATCACCAACATCCATCTCCAGAATTCTTTTCATCTGGCAAAACTGAAACTCTGTACCCGTTACACAATAACTCCGCATTCCCTCCTCCCCCTATCCCCTGACTGCCACCATTCTGCTTTCTGTCCCTTTGAATTTGACCACTCTAGGTAATTGGTATGTGTGGAATCATACAGTATTTGTGCTTTTGTGACTGCTTGAGGACTTAGTACAAAGTCCTGAAGGTTTACCCATGTTGCAGCACGTGCCATATTCCATTGTGTGTGTGTATGTATGTGTATGTGTATGTAAATGTGTGTGTGTGTATATATCTATCTATCACGTCTTGTTTATTGGACACTTGGGTTGCTTCTACTCCTTGGCTATTGTGAATCATGCTGCTGTGAACAAGGGTGTACAAATGATGGTAGTGTCCTTTGAAGCACAACAGTTTTTAAATTTGGTGAAGTATGGTTTATATTTTTTTCTTTTGTTGCTCGTGCTTTTGGTATCATATCTAAGAAACCATTTACCTAATCTGGGATCACAAAGATTTATGCCTATCTTCTAAAAGTTTAATAGTATTAATTAAACTTTATCTTTTTTTCTAAGAGTTTAATAGTATTAATTCTTACACTTAAATCTTTGGTCCATTGAGTTAACTTTGGTATATGCTGTGAGGGTCTCATTCATATTTATGGAATGGTGGCTCTAAACTTAGGCTCCACTTGGTAGGTCTGTTTTGGTTATGCTGAAAAGTTGGGGCATAAAAACTTTTAGTAGGGATTTATTGTCTTCTATAAAGCTGCTACTCTGCCATCTCGCAGGACCCCAAGTCCGGCCTCTCTTGTCCCTGCGTGACTGAGAACACAGGAAGAAAGACTTTGGCAATGATGATTTTATGTCCATTTCACTTTCCTTTATTCGCCATGGTGGCTTCATTTTTTTCTCACTTATCCACTCCCACCACATAACTTATGTTAGGCAGAAAATTCCCCTGCAGCTCAGTAAACCTCTTTGGGATGTGGAAGTCATCCTACCTGCGTGAAGACATTGTCCCTTCCCTTCTTGTTCTGAACCACATACCAGGCACAGTGTTGCCCCAAGGAAGTCTTGGTGTTGTACCTCAAGGCAATGTACCTCCCATTTAAGAAATTGAAAAGATATGAACAAAGAAAATGACAGTGGTATTAGCAAAGCATGTAGGCTTTGCAACACTTCAAGGGAAAAATAGTTTTAGGCTCTTTCCTCATTTGCTGGACCAATCACTAAACAGCAAGCCTTTCCTGGTTTTTCCAGTGTTGACAAATAAGTTTTGCTCTTCAGTACGATCAAAAAGAACAACCTCACACCATTTTGAAGGATTCCCCTGGCTTGCATGTGTGTAGAGTACACCCAGATACTCTGTGTAATCAGAGATTCTCAGGGTTTCAGTTCCCCTTGCTGTTTAATTAGCAGTACTTGAATTCCTAGAATAAAATGTTTAGCATTATGGAAGGATTGGTGTTCCTGGTTTAGCTACTTACATTTTTTTTTTTTTTGTCTTTTTGTGACCGGTAAGGGGATCACAACCCTTGGCATGGTGTCGCCCACACCGCGCTCAGCCAGTGAGCGCACCGGCCATTTCTATATAGGATCCGAACCCGCAGTGGGAGTGCCACTGCGCTCCCAAGCGCTGCACTCCCCCGAGTGCACCACGGGGCCGGCCCAAGCTACTTACATTTTAAACCTCCTCTTACTTTCTGGAGGAACAAAGGTGGAAGATGTTATCAATTTTTAAAAAAGTGGTGGACATTATTTTGTAAGTTAAAAATTCTGAATGTGATGTAATTAAAGCTTCTTATCAACCATCTGTTCATGGGCTTGAGCGCTGAGCACAAGAAAAGCATAAACTTGACTACTTGTTCTTTCCAGAGCCTTCCTGACTGCCAGTTTCCACCTTCATTCTAGGTCCTCTGGTTTCAGAATGATTGATGCTTACTCCACTAGCACACATTTACTAACCCTGAAGCTTCTCGTCTGTAGCTTCCTCTTACATAACCCAGTGCCCCATGGGGAAACTTTGGATCTGTGGTCTCTTCCCAAGTTTTAGCCAAGGCCCACAACCAGGTCTGAGAAGGCAGGGCCACTGTGGGTTGGCCCAACGTCCATATACTTCATATAGCTCTACAGGTTGTGAAGACTTAAGCAGTTTTAGAACTCATTGTTTTAGCTACTCATTGCCATTTGTTGGCCGTGCCTCTTTACCATTATGGACTAATCATTGTAGTTCACTACATTATTGGATTCAAATATTGAGCTTCTACGATGAGCAAGGCTTTGGGCTGGCACATGAAGATGAGGCATACAGAGGACTTGCCCTTGGAGAGTTTGCATGAATGTATCTTAGTAACAAGATACATTTATGAGTAATTGTGGTAGATCCACAAAGCATCTATACTAGTATTGTGTGAATCCAAGGACAACTTTGGGAAGAAGGCTGAGCGTGCAGGGCTTTAGATGAGTGGAGGTAATGGCACTCAACAGTATTTTGTATTATTTCAGTTTACAAGATACTTCTATATGTCCCACTTCTGTTAACTTCATCTTCACAACCACCTACCCTGCCAGTTCCCATTTGTACCTGTCAGTAGGTGGCTGTGTCCCCATTTCGCAGATGAGGAAACTGGGCTTCTCTTTGAACATGTGATTTGTCACAACTGAGATTTGACTCTAGATGGTGTGAATCCAAATTCCACTGTCCCTTTTCCAGGAAGTAGTAGTAGCATGAACAAAAAAACCCCCAGAGGATAAGCTCAGAAAGTATAGTGAGCTCTTCGGGATTGTGGGAGGATGGGGGAAGAGTGCAGAAAGTGGATGAGAGGGCCCTGTGGTGACAAAGTTTGTTGAGATACAAGTTGTGAGAGCACCCAGGAAGACTGAAGGTGTGTGTGTGTAAACAGTACAATTTGATTAAGTCTTGACATGTATACATTTGTAAAGTGTCACAACAGTCAAGAGAATGAACATATCCATCACACTGAAAAGTTTCCTTGTGTCCTGTCAAAGGGCTTTTTAAAAAAAGAACTTTTTATTTTGAAATCTTTTCAAAAGATAAACTTAAAGAATACTTAAAAATAACTTCCTTATACCCTTTACCCAGATTCACCAATTTTTAACATTTTACCACATTTGCTTGCATTGTGTGTGTGTATATATATTTATAGATACATATATTTACACACACACTTTTCTCCCCAGCCTGTTCAAAGTAGCTTATAGAAGTGGTGCTTCTGAATTCCTTAATGGTTCAATGTATATTTCTAAAAAACAAGAGAAATCTCTTATGAATTTATAGCACAGCTATTACATTCAGGAAATTATCGTTAATACAGTATTTCTTATTCCATGCTCTGATTTTGTCAGCTTCCCAATAATGTCCTTCATAGCAACTTTCTTTTTTTCCTGGTACAGAATCCAATCCAGGGTAACACAGTGCTATCTTTCTTTAGTTGCCTTTGATTTGAACAGTTCCTCAGCCTTTCTTCATCCTTCAAGCCATTAACAACTGGGAAGAGTCCAGACCAGCTATTTTAAAGAGTGTCCAAGGTAGGCTGGCTGGTTAGCTCACTTGAGAGAGCATGGTGCTGGTAACACCAAGGTCAGGGATTTGTATCCCTGTACTGGCCAGCCACAAAAAAAAAAAAAGTGTCCAAGGGTGTCTGGGCTTGGGGAGATGAAGATATGAGTGAGGTGGATGCAAATGGTGGTGGGGAGAGTTGGGGGTGGTGGCCTCGTATTCTGAATCTGAGAGGCCTAGGTAAAAAAAAAATTTTTTTTACCAATATTTTTTCTCCTCTGGAAGTCACAGGGGAGGAAAAATATTGGTAAAATTGCATGGGTGTGGATGGAACTAGAGAAGAAAGAGGGGTGATTGCAGTGTTAATTACACTGAAGATCTGGAAAATTAAATAAAGAGGAGGGAGGTAGAAAGAAAAAACTGGGAAAGGGCTGTGTCATGTCCTGGAGTCATATGTATACATTTTTTCTTACTGGACACTATGATACCCCTGGGGGTAATAACTCTATTTAGAAAAGAGGATGTGAAATTTTAGGAGTTTTAGACCCTGTAGCCAGATTGCAGTCCTTTACTGTCAGAAATGCCCTCACCTGTCCAGTGCCAAAGAATGGACACAGAGACACGAGGTATGGTGAAGAGAGGCTTTAATGGCAACCTTGCAAATTCAGATATCTGTTGGGCAGGCACACACAGGGCGGTTACGGGAAGCAATTTATTCTCTTATGCACAAATCCCTCCCCCAGTTCCTCCTTGGCTGAGTACTATGGGATATATAATCTTCCTGGACGTCGCCTATGTTTTACTACCTCCTTATAAGGCATTTATTGTCCCCTTCCCTGTGGCGGAAGGGGGTGGGCTCAGGACAAGCCCGCCAAAAAGGCCGGCCAGAAGTCCTGAGGAGGAAGAAGAACCAGGAAGTAAAAAGAACAAGGGGACCAGCCACCATCTTGAGAAGTTACCCTCAGGAAAGTGTACTTTCAGGGGTTATCACACCACAAGTTAGTCAAGCAACTCTTGTTAGGCTGTTCCTGAAACTGAATCATTTAGGCTATTTTCCCACAATTGCATGTAGAGCAGTTGCCAGTGAAGTCACCCTTGGCATGTTGATAGCTCTAGATGGAGGAAAGTTTGTTTTCCAGCTTTAAGGAATAGAGGCTGATATTATCTGGGACAGATTCTGGTGGACCTAGTTTAGGGAAGTTCATGGGCTGGTGTCTGTACAAGTGAAACAAAGTATCTTTTCCTACCTGAAAGAGCATGCGGACATTCCTTGAGAGGACAGCTTTTGGAAGAGAGGGATAGATGGAGTTATCAACTTTATTATGTAGTCTAGTTTTCATTCTGTGGGTATTTGAGAGTTCACCAAGTGCAAGGAGTTACATCTGGATCTTCTACATAGTAGAGTCAAGAAAACTTAGGCATCTTTGGTGACATGGATTCTGTTTATAACCCCTGTGATACAAAAATGAATTTAGACTTTCTTTTACTAAATATGTGCTCTGATAGCAGAGAACATTGCAGGGTGTTGGACAGGAGCTCTCTCACTGGTATGACGGCTTTAGAAGGTATTAGATTTTCATTCTTGTAAACTGTATATCACTTATATTAACCATCATAACTGCCTGAGACCAGTGCTCTTACTTACTTCCTTTGTTAGGAGACTTGTGAATATCACATCTTTTAAAGTTTTTGCAATGTTTTGAGGAGTGGGATTAGTTAAAAATACATCGTATTACCTGAATTTCTGTTGGCTAGGATTTGGTTTTTTTGGTTATCCTTCCTCAATAGAATATGTCATATAGCAGGGATCTTCTAAAATAGTTTTAGGTTTTAAAATAGAAAGTAGTAAAGATGAAAAAGACTTTCTGCCCTGGTCCATGTTCGAGTACATCATTTAAACTCTCTTGTCTCACTTCCAGTATCTATAAAATAGAGTTGATAATCTGTATTGTCCTGGATTCCTTTTGACAATGTATATGTGAAGGCATGTCTTCAAATGGTAATAGGAAGGTTGGTACTTATATAATGTATCTGTCACAAGCCACATTTTCCTTTAATTTAAACCTAAAATATTTTAAAGTGACAGTTGCCTTATGTAAAATCACCACAAGATCATATAACCACTTTCCCCTTTGACAAAAATTAGACTGTCTTTTTAATTTAATCTAAGCTAATGGAGATTTGGGTATTATAAAAAGCTCTTGTTTTACATCAGAATTTTCTACTAGGCCACATACAGATTTTCTGCTCTAACTGTCCTAAGTGTTAATGGTGGGAAATTGTGGACACTTAGAATTTGCTGGAATTGCTGGAAAAGTAATCCATTAGCATTGGGAACTGCAAGCAATGTAAATTGTTCATATCATATTTATTTTATTTTCATTAGGTGGAGAAAGAAAGATCCCTTGAGTTAGAGTTTTTGGATGTCACCTTTAGTACTTAATCATTGGTACATTTGTGCATGTCAAATTAGTTCTAGGCCGGGGCCGAGCCCGTGGCGCACTCGGGAGAGTGTGGCGCTGGGAGCGCAGGGATGCTCCTGCTGCGGGTTCGGATCCTATATAGGACTGGCCGGTGCACTCACTGGCTGAGTGCTGGTCACAAAAAAGACAAAAAAAAAAAATTAGTTCTAGGCCGTAATAAATAATTTATCAATATACCACATTCATGGTAGTCATGATAATGCTTTTATCTCTTTTTTCCCCATTTTGTATCCAGATTAACGTGATATATTATTTGTGATTCTTTCAATTCATTGTGGTAATTCCATTACATTAGATCTCTAATCAGTATTGTCTTTACTAAAAATCTACTTGATCTGTCACAGCAAAAAGTATTTGTACTTTCATGATTTTTACTGACTTAAATTTTCCAATCAAAACTTTATATATTACTAGACATTTTGTTACTTTCAAATAGCATTTGAAACCATGTTTTATAATTTATTGGCAGAGATCTTTAGAACACAAATCTTAATACTGAAATTGATATTGTTAAATTTTCTCCCTAATGGATTACCAGAAACATTCGTTATATATGTAAAAAACTATGTGCATAACTCTCAGACGGTATTTCTGTTACTGAAACACTCTCACTGAATGTTGTGATCTCATTTTCTGAGTGGGTAAGTCCATATACTTTCAAAATTTCCAAGTAATTTCGGTGGAGTTGATAAACTTTACAAAGTATTAAAGTCCTGTGCAGTGTTCCCCCTGCCAAGTTGCCTGGTTAGCCACCATTTTATTTGTGATGAGATGGTTACTCTGGCCCTGGGATTCAGAATTGTCCCTCCCCTATATCAGAATGCCATTCTCATAATATATGAATCAGAACTAAAATGTTGTATAAGTCATAAGGTAGGGTTGGCAATATCTGGTAAGTGATATTTGAATATTGTTCTTCTTTGGCACAGTTTTTGGATTATAAAGCAAAGCATTACTGCAGATTCTGGTAATTTTTCATGAAGTTCCTGTAGTGTACAGTATCTCTTTATGCTCTTAGGAACTTCTTGAGTGATATATTTTTGTAGCAATATTAGTTGCTAACAGCTTTGATCATGCTCCTAGCCTGTTTTTTGTTGATGGTACTATCAGGCTGTGATATGGTAACAGTGCCACACTGAAATCTTGGAGCTGAGACTAGGCTACACATCCCCTTATAGCTTCTCCTGCAGAGGATCACCTAGGCCTTGTTTATCTCCAGAGACAGGGAACTTCTTTGACCAGGGTTCCCAAAATATTCTCTTTATGGGATGCACTCTCATTTATCAGTGTCCTTCTTAAAGTGTGCTAGTAAAGAGCTCACCTAGTCCTCTAAATCTGGTGTGGTCAGTTTTGAGTGCAGTGGGACTTTTTTTTTTTGGTGTCTGGCCAGTATGGAGGTCCGAACCTATGACCTTGGTGTTATTAGGCTGTGCTCTAACCAGACAGCTTGCAGCAGAACTTAATGTCTTGTGATCTGGAAATTGTACTGTAGTTAATGTAGCCTAAGACTGCACCTTTTTTTTTTTTTTTTTTTTTTTTAAGTATTTCTGTCACTCTGGTGGTTCATATGAAGCTTGCAGTCAGCAAACATTTCTCTGCTTCCAAACACATTTCCCTCAGTTTCCCACATTTTTTAAAAACTCTTTCGAACTTCCAATTTTATGTTGCTTTTTAAACCCAGCATTCTGACTTGTCAACGTAATTTAATTCTGCTGTTCATTTTATTGCTCATCTCATTTTATTTCTTGTTATTGGCAAGTTTGCTGGTCTATCTTCTAGGTTATGTGATACTTAACAGACATGCAGAGGGGGAAAAGGTTTATTTTCATAACAGTCAGCAACAGTAATAACTAATGCCCCACATGGTCTCCAGTGTCACTTTTATTTATTTATTTTTTGGCTTCTGGCTGGCATAGGGATCTGAACCCTTGACCTTGGTTTTTACCAGTACCATGCTCTTAACCAAGTGAGCTAACAGGCCAGTGTGGGCCCCACTTCCCCCAAACAAAGCCTTTTGTTCATCGAGTGACCTTATCAGTGGATAAATATTTTATTGTCACATTTTTGATAGTTGGAGAAATTCATCTCAGTATAATGGTTATGTTATTTTTCTGAAGCCAGTTTTCTGTTTCCATTGTTCCTCTTCCCCTTTTAACTGTATTTCATTGTTTTTTAACTTTCCCATTGGAGTACTTAGATGAAAGGTGAATAAATGCAAATTAGGTGGCTTCGTTTTTATTTAGTAGTACATTTGATAAAAGAGATTCTATCAGCTGAGAATTTGGCTGTATAAACGTGTTACGGTAGCAGACTTAAAGTCATAAAATGATTGGCATGGGCTTAAACATTTGAATCCCCCCCTCAAAGCAGATAGTCCCTTGGGAATCTGTCTGGAGAAGTTGCTTCTTGCTTAGTGAGCAGAGCATCCCCTTCCTCCTCCATCCTTACTAATAGCTCTATTAATTCTTGGGGAGTGGGCAAAGTGGGACTAAAGTAGAAAATAATTTTTAAAGTATTGGAATCTCTCAGTAGTAAAAATAAAAAATAGCTTAACTTTCAAAAATCATGTTATGCCAGGCATAGAGGTATACATTTTACATGTACTTTCTCTCCTTTAGTCATCACAACAATTCTGAAGCAATGGCCTGTTATTAACCGCATTTAATAGTTGAGGCAACGGACCCGGGCAATAGTGGAATTGTATGGAGTTGAAAGACGATTTGGCAATTTTTGTTTGGATATCTTTGACGTGGGAAAGACAGATCTGCCTTTTGCCAGAAAAGAAAGTCCTTGAGTGGGCTGGCACCTTCCAGAATTGATGTCTCAGCATGTCATATTGAGACCCAGCCAGTTCACTTGAAGGTGGTGGTAGTGGTGGTGAAGTAAATAACCCTTCTGTAAGTGTAGCTCTTTCCAATGTTGTGAAATTTGAGAATTTTATTTTAGGATGAAAGATAAATCTTTAATGGAATATATAGGCTTATATTATTACATAAAAGAAAATGCCAAGCTTATTAATTAGGAGAAATTACACCGATCTTATGTAACACTATATAAAATGTTATGTAATGCTGAAGAATTACATTAATCCATAAAATATCTTTAGAATAGCTCCAAACATACAGACAACAACCACTCTCACAAAGTGCTTTAGGGTTTTAAGGAGTGGGAAGAACCCAAGGTTTTATTGCTTTCTGCTGCTGGAATACCATGGAAATAAAAATTGAGCTTAAGTTGTAGACAGGCTAATAAGACAGCCACCGTTTATTGAGTACTTATTTTGTGCCTTATGGTAAGAGCATATCATTTTTAATTCTTAGTCCATTCATATAAAGAGGATAATGCTGTTATTCCTTTCCTTCAAAGAAGAAATCAAAGCTTAGATATTTTAGGTAGATCATATAAGTTAATAAAAGATACAACCTGGAATCAAATCCAGGTCTCTCTCTCTCCAAGTCTCTTAGTTTCTAACTATTGCAGTATTCTTGGTTTCCTAACTTTGCTGTTCAGTAAAATGAGTTATTGTCCTCTTTACCATTATTGCTCAGCCAAGTCACCTACTAAAACACAATCCTGTAACATGGATCACAATGCTTGGAAGCTTGGAAGAAGGAAGAGTGGGTACTGAAGTATGAATTGGTATATCCTCCATGTACATTTCAAGTTCTTAAGTCTTGGAAAGAATATCTAGAACAGCAGAGATGTTATTTTGGCAAGCATGTCACATGTGGATTTCTATTTTGCCAGTGAAAGAATAAGGCTTACTTTGTATGTGAGATCTCAACTTCTCTTGTTCCTGATTAGTCTGAGGCTTACACTCCAAAGCTTTTCCTTCTCTACAGAGAATTTTACATGTAATACATCTGATTTGTTGTGCCCACCATGTATGGTATAGAATACCCATGCTTTAATTGCACAGGAAACTCTGAAATTAACAATGAAATACCATGTTTGTTTTTGCTTTCTTCTTAGTTATTATTCAATATTGTTACTTAAATCTTTTTTCTATTTTTAGGTGATAATTCCCCCCCCCCCCAACTCACTTTATATTCTTTCTGTCCTCTTACTCCTTCACCCAAATATATGTTAGAAGAGAAGGTGTGCTGGCCTGTTGAGGCTTTTGGGTACTGTGGCTCTGTGTCTTGTTGGGTGGGACTGACTTCTCTTTCTGGTCCTTGAATGCTAGGGACATGTTACATGTCTTTTTTTTTATCACAAAAATATGAGCTCTTTTTAGTGGTAAACATTCTTAGTAATCTTTCACCTTATTCATCAGGGATAGATTGTATCCTAAACTGCAGTTTCTCTATCATCCTATTTGAAATACATGCAGGAATTAATGCTTTCCTATATATTTTTAAAAGTCTGCTCAGTTATTTATATTTAAAGTAACTTGGATTCAGTGGAGCTGGTGTGGGAAGTTATGTATGTGTTTGCATGTTGGGGTATGGATTCTAGAGCAGAGGGGATTTCCGTTGAAGAAATAACACCTGAGAAGCTCGGGATACTGTCTAGTGTTTCCTGTGAGAACTGACTACTACTGATTGCAGTTGGCGCTGAAGGTTAGTTGTAGTCTGGCCTAGTTACCTGGTTTCTCTCTCCCTTTCCCATCTGTCCCTTCCCTCTGGCTTCTGATCTAGACTGCCATGTAGTGCCAGTTCATTCTTTGCATTGCGTGGGTCTACTTCAGGTTCTTCATTTTATTGTGCTGCCTTCCCTCCACACCCCCTTGCACCCAGTCTCACCCATCATCTCTGTCCTAAGTGCAGAAACACAGCTTCATCTCCCTCCTGCATTTCAGTCTTATTCTGCCCCTGTGGTAGCTTCTGAGGGCTTACCTCCACTAATAAATAAATTTGCTTATCATGGCCTTTTCATGCCATCCATTCTGTTACTCCTGCCTGTAGTTTACTGACAGACTTCTCATCCTTCCTCACATGCATTTTTGCCCTCTGCTGTGCCTCTTCATCTGAAATCCCTTTTCTATCCTCTTTATTAGACCTGCATCGTCTCATTTTTAATAATCATTTACTCCACAAAACTTTTTAGAAGTATTTATTACTGTCTTTTTATTAATTTTCCATCTCTCTCCTTGCTACTTCAAACATTAGCTCCTCTGCAGAGCTCTCTGACTTTATTTTTTGTTGTGCACTAAGGTGTAGGGTATTCTTGTCTCAGCTAAAGGTACTTGTTTTCCATTTGAGTGAATATTCCAAATAACTAAAGCATTTTCCTATTCAGGAAGAAGATGTTTTTCCTTTGCCTCCCTGCCCCACATCCAATTTATCAGCAAACTGTCATCTTTACCTTCAGGATGTATACGGATCCCTTCGCTTCCCACCTCCTCCACTGCTGTCCCCCGGTCTGGCCACTGTGATCTCTCATCTGGTTGTTGCCCTGTCTCCTAACTGGGTTTCCTGCCTCTGCCCTTGCTTCCTGTTAGCCTGTTCTCAGCAGGGCCTGGGTGATGCTCTGCTCCAGACCTTCCCCTGGCTCACGCAGCCTAAAAGCTGAGGGTCCCTCCAGTGGCCCTTGTTACTTCTCTGACCTCACTTCTCCCTCCTTCCCTTCATGTCTCTCTGGTCACACTGGCCTCCTATCAGGCCAGGCATCCTCCTGCCTGAGGGCATTGGCACCATCCTTGCCTCGGTTTAGAACACTCCTCCCCAGGTATCTGCATGCTTCTTTCTTCTCACCTGCCTCACTCAGATGCCACCTTTTCAGTGTGGTCTTCCCTGACCACTCTGTTGACAATTATAGCTTCCCTTCATCCCCAGTATGTGCCACGCCCCTTGTGTCTGCTTTCTTTTTCATGGCACTTATTGCCCTCTCCCTCCCGTGTGTGTTCTGCTTGTCCATCTCCCCTGCTACAGAGTGTAGGAACCGCAAGGACGAACATCTCCTGTTCCATTTATTCCTTTGAACCGAGGATGGAGGAGGTGCTCAGCAACTATTTGTTACACGAATGCACTTCTAATCTACCTCCTCGTTCACTGTGTACATTTCTACCTTACTGGGGTGATAGGGGGTGGCTGTTGTGAACATCAGCATTTTTACTTACCACTTGCACCACAGTGTCTCTGGAGCTTTGGAAACACCACCTCTTATTATGCATTGACTGACCTCTTAGCTACTTAAATGTGATTTTCCAGCTACGGGATGAGCTTCTCAGAAGAAGTTGTATAATGAAGTGTGTTAAATAACTGGCCTTATTTTATACAGTTTAAATCCAGCAGGCCCTGGATGAGGGTCTGAGAGGGTCTCAGGCTCTATAGTTCTGTGGATTAGCACTCTGCTTTCATCGTTCTCTTTTAGCCCTGACTTTTTTTGGCTCATGTTTGTTCAGATAGTCTAAACGTTTTCTGAATGGCTGAGGTGGTTGGAAGACTTGCCACCAGATAAGAGCAGCATTACTATACTTAAGCTCTTTTCTCTGCTGAGCGTGCAGCACCAAAAGGCTTCTAGCATCATTCTTAGTAAAAAAAAAAAAACAAAACCTCCTATGTGATTTGTCCCCACTGTTCCTCAGTTTTCCTATTTACAAAATGAGATGGGCGCTGACTATATTTTGGGGTCTTTTTAAGTCCAGTGACCTTGAGTCATGCAGGCTACTCTCTCTGGGTAGCACTTTGAGATATATCAAATACGGTGCTGTTGTGTTGCAGGATCATGCTTTCAAGTGAAGGGTCCTATTCCCTGCTGTGCTCTTGCCTTTTTAAAGTGGTCTGGGCTCACAGTCAGCACATATCCTGGCAGTTAAATGTATGTATCATTAAACTTTCCAGCCACTGGAGGAGATAGGGACAGTGGGGATCAAGCATGCAGCAAACAGTTTGGCTTTTAGAAGCATCCTGGAATGGCTGGGTGGACCTGCACAGAACCACTGGTGCCAAGTTAGTTCCCTGGGACTTTTCCAACATTCGTCTCTGTATTGAATTTTGTTCTTATTCCTAAAACAGAGTGGCCACTGAAATCAGGAACTATAACTGCTGGAAAATACCTTTGGAAATCACTATGTTGTGTGGTACAGAAACGGTAACTGCCGGTAGTTTACATGCTGGGTTGGATGCTGGGTTTTTTTTTTCTATTTTATCTCTTTAAAGAGGGGCCTGACTTTCTTTCATCTGTTACAGC
Organism: Cynocephalus volans; assembly: GCF_027409185.1. Taxonomy (NCBI): domain Eukaryota; kingdom Metazoa; phylum Chordata; class Mammalia; order Dermoptera; family Cynocephalidae; genus Cynocephalus; species Cynocephalus volans. Next base: position 69,972,970 of record NC_084466.1, read on the forward strand.
TCTTCACAGGCTCTTAGAAAACTGAACCATTTAATGGTACTGGCCATGAGGGCCCAACTTTAAATCCTATGAAAACTGTCCCAGCAGTCCTGGTCACTGGGTCCTAATGGACGACTGTAGAACTGCAGAGGTAGAGCTGCCAGGCAGTCGATGGCTGTGGGATGGCCCATGCTCATGTTTTCAAGTGACCTGAATGTGCTTCCTCTTTGGGGACCTGTTTTAAGTGCACATGTAAAGCCCTACAGTCATCCACTAAACCTAACCAAGTGAGAGTCAGTAAATTCAAATTCATAGTGCCTGTTCCTTGGCCACACTGCCCACACACATATCAAGGTCTTAAATCAGAGGGACTACCAAATGCAGTAACATTCAAATTGCAGATGGGAGCTGTGTTGCTGTTGCTGTGGGAACTGCAACTTTGAAGTTCCAGACTTTCATGTGATTAAAGTCTCAAGATTTAAAGTTCTCTCTGTGTGGTAACTTTTTTTTTTTTTTAAACACCAGACTGAAAATAAAAATTGATTTAAGTTGGGGATGGGTTGGAGAAGCAGATGATAAAGGGAGGAGGCCTCTTGCAAACCACATGTAACTGTGTCACATTCTTATGTGCCAAAGGAAGAAAGAGTGACAGACCAGTGACCTTTTCACTATATCTCTTCATACTTCTAGCTGTTCCTCATGAAGGCCTTGCCCTCAAACACACAACTCCACCCAAAAAAAGAACACTTTTGACTTTGCTCTGTTTTATTGATCCTAGCAATAATTCTGATGGAGAAACAGAGTTTTCATGCATTAGGTCCCAAGGTTCAGATACTTGAGATCATCTAGTAGTATTCTTAAAATTGTGGCTGATAAAAGTTTAGTTTTTTGCCTCTTGATGAAAGGAATATGGGGACAGGGAAAGCGGAGTTTGTGGGCTATTTCCTGTTTAAAAAGTTGCCAGTAATGTTCCAGATCAGTTGATATGTCAGTAATGGAATCGACTTCAAACAAGCAAACAAACAATTGTGTCTGGGATGTTAAAATTTCTTGGCCACAGAAATTGTAGGGCCAGCTTTGTTTTTGAAAAAAAAAATCCCCTTAGGCAGGTGTGTGTGTGTACACGTACATATGTATAACACACACACGAAGAATCTAATCTCTTCTGTTTTCTTCCTTAAGGTTGAAAACCTAAGATGTCATCCTTATAATTTCTTGGAGGTGCTGTACTATGACAGTTTTTACCTTCACAGTGGTACATTCTCTTAATAATCGAGTGTTTGTGATGTGCTGTGTGCCTGCTGTGTTGTATCCCTTTTGAGCTTTCTAGAGCCTGTGGTGGAGGTGGGGAAGCCCAGATCTTGTCAGGGAGATTCAAAGGTCTTCATAGTGTGACATCTAATAAATGAGAGATGGGTAACTGCAGCCTCTAAGTTGGTGCCTTCTCAGGCCTCTGCGAGCCTACTGACCCTGCCCTTGGGAAGTCCTTAAATAAGGCAGGGTAAAACCGAGCCTTCTAGTTCTTAGGGTTTTTATTTTTTTTTTACTGTTGATAATGCTATAGCTGTGATAGGAGGAGGGAGAAAACATGAGCCCTGTTAAAATTCTACATCAATTGATAATAATGAGATTAGTACCTTTTTTTTTCTCTCCCAGTTTCTTTTGCTTGATGAAAAATACCTGGGTAGACATTTTCACAAATTTTTTATTTATGTCATCCAATTTTAACTGTGGATGTTTTCATCCAATATGATGGGTCAGTATTATAATTGCTCTTCTCTTTATGTGTTCGGTTCATGAGGTTTATTTTTTTTATTGGTTATGAATATTCATGGGTACAAAGCTGACCATCACTACTTGTGCCTAAGATATGGCCAGACCAACACTAGCAGCATGTCTGTCACCACAAATTGTGATGATTCCCCATGTCTCCTACCCAGTTACTCCCCGATCTTCTTCCTCCCCACTCCTGCCCCAGCAACCCTAGGTATGCTCTCTCCCTCTGCAAGTCCAATATGCCACTGTGGTCTTTCTTTCCTTCCTTCCCTCTCTCTTAACTCCCACTTATGAGGACATGCAGTATTTTTCTCTCTGTGGTTGGATTATTTCACTTAACATAAGTTTCTCCATGCTCATCCATGTTGTTGCGAATAGTCTGCCTTTTAAAACTCATTCATACTTGCAAACAACACCCCTCCCCCCTGTGCAAGTACAACTTCTGCTGTTTCTGTTTATATGTATTCTTTCCCTGTTATGCCATTCATGTTTAGAGGCACGTGAAGATACAGGTGAGGAGGGAATTGGGAGGTAAGTCCGTGGAAACTCCTCTAGCAGGGTTTTCTCCCTCTCAGCACTGTTTCAAGGAGATGGGATGGAATCATACTCTTTCAATGTAATACATCAGAAGCTATGAATTCTTTTGTAATGTATTACACACTGAGAATGTTCTATTTAATTCTACACTGATTGACCATACCCTGAAAACTACACTGTTTGCACCTAATATTGGCTACAGTGAGGATGTCTTGTTAAGTCTTTTTTGTTTGTTTTAAAAATAATGTACTGAAGCCACTCTAGCGCAGTTTGGGGTAACAAATAAGATTGTGTTCTGAAGCGTGAGTCAAATGATCACTAGAACCCATGAGGTCACATAGAAAGTGTTTAAATAACTGGACAGAACAAAACTCATTATTCCAGGAATATATTGCTCACTCATTTTAGTTATTTTACGCCAGACATGATGAGTTTTGCAGTCTATACGCAGTAAAGATGTCACTGAATAAACGTTTATGTAATTTTTTCTCTAACCTGTGGTTGAGATTGTAGCAACAAAGACTTTGGGTTCTAGAATTTATGTATGTCTTCATGTATAATACTGGTAGTTTTATAAATTCTGGCAACCTTAATGAATGGTGGTAAAAGAATTTTTCTGTCTTTTAACAGCATTGCTATGTGGTTGACCATTTAAATATGCACCCCTTTATCTTGATGAAGTGAATGCATTTGATTGGTTGTCTTGGCAAACCAGGATATTTGTTGGTCACAAACTTAATTTTCTTAGTGTTTATACTATTTTTCCTCCTAGATATTTGTGAGGTATTGTTTTTATAGCCTATATTGAAAACATGCTTTTTCTTTTTAAAATGGACTATAGTATAGAGCTTTGTTAATAAAAATATTAAAAATGCTAAGGCGGAATGACTTAGTTATTTTTATATTTTCCTGTAAAAACAGCCTCAGTTAAGTGAGCCACAATGAGCCATGATGTATTTCCTCCATCAGGATGGAAAATAAGCCATTTATTATTTCAGGTCTGACTCACAGTGAACCTGCTGACACTGGGATGTTTTAAAATCATAATCATAAGGAACAGGTTGGGGCAGAAACTTGGATGCTGGGCCTAGGGATTACCTGCTTATTAGAATGTTTTACAACTTGGATACTTTAGGTGTTCTGGCACAATGTCCTAAATCTCTCACACTAAATACCCCCTTGTTGTACAATTACTGCCTGCCGGTTTTAGATGGTGTCAAATAGACAGATGCCTCATCATTATTACCATTTTTTAATTTCACTGTTATAGACATATATATATATACGTATATATGTTATTTCCTCTCCTTTCCCCGACTATGCTAATCTTCTTCCACACAGAACAAACTCTAGCTGTCCTTAGTTAATAAAGCCAGGGCAGCTGAAGAATGAGGAATGTGGTAGGTGGATGTAGCATGTTCTCAGTATTGTAAAATATATGGCATAAAATACATGTGATTGCAAAGAAACCCAGTTATATCAAATACAGTTATCAGAATTGTTATATGGTAACAGAAGTGCTTTATCAGTGCATTATATAATAAGGTTTAGTGGTGGGTGACAGTAATTTTGAGTTGGTGATGAGTAAACAGTATTTTGAATTTTGAATGTGAGGATTTTAGATTTCTGTTGGTGTCAAAGTCACAGGTACTATCAATACTTACTATGATGTGTTGCCTACATTCGTAATTGAGAGAAATGCTAACATTCAGTGAGTGGTTCTTAAAAACAATTTTTTATTTTCCTATCCAATATCACTAATCCCCTGAGTTTTATCCATGAGCTCCAGGTTAAAAACCCTTGGCCTTGAGGGAATTTTTTTTTTTCCCTGAAGAATTTCTTTAGACATCAATTTGAGTATACACAGATCCAGTCTTCCTTGAAGACAGTGCCATTCTACTGGTCTTGGTTCAAAAACAGGGAGGAATGTTTGACTTTGTTTTCCTGGTCAAGTTCTAGTTATCTATAGTCCAAAATGGAAACATTAGCTCTCATTTTCCTAAGACAAACCACCAACTCCTTTGACATCAAAAGACAGATGCCCTCAAACCTGTATTTTCTAAGGTGTGGTGTAAATGCACTTAAATTTTCAAGTACCCAAGAATAATTCTCCACACTTCAGGGAAATAATACTGTGTATATTGAAGTATATATGTAACATGTGTAACATGGAAATTACATCCTTTCCAAAGAAAGTATTCCTTCTTATTTTATAAGACAGAAGAAGAATGAAAAAGGAAAGAAATTAGCCTTGTCATGGCAAGCAGAAGGAGAACTAAGTAGTAGATTCCAAGTTTGGCATTCTACCCTCCAGATGACTTTATTGCATAATGTGTTTTGTCATCCATACATAATTGTATTTCAAGTCTACTGAACTTCAAAAATTATACATGATAATGATAATTAATTAAATTTGTGTAGTTTTAACAACATTGAGCTGTGTACTGGGATAAGAAAATGGCAAAACTGAAGGACATTTACGTTGGGTGTCATTATTTATTGTTACCCTGATTTGGAGGCCCTTTAAAAGTATCAAAGGTCAGTGTATTTTAACACTTATTCCAGCTGAGGGTTTCAAAGCAGCCTTTTAAAAATCTTAGTACCTGCAATGAAAGATACATGTACTCCCTTCCCACCTATCTGTAGGATCCATCATCTGAGCTGAAAATTATCTGTAATAAATTAACTGTGATCGTGACAAATCTTACTGCTTTGAAGGGAGAAGGAGGCATTTTGTGAGTTGGTAGTGAAAGGATAACTTTTTCTCCCACCCTCTTACATAATACTACCTTAAGAATCAGTAAAATACTTGGAGATGACGCTTTAATTTGGAGACATATTCTTTTCTGAAGAAAATTGGAATAAAAGATGGCCTAGAAAAATTAGTAAAATGGGAATAAAAAAGAATAAAGTGATTACTGCTTTGACAGTGAGCTGATATTCTGAGAGGATACAGCAATGACAGATAACCAGAAGCATGCATCTTGATTTGCAGGATAAGACATTGTATCAGTCAGCTTTTGCTGCGTAACAACCAACCATAGAATCTCAATGGCATGCAACTATATGCATCTATTTCTTGCTTCCATGTATGCGGTGCCTGGGGCAGCCCACTCTGATTGTCTCACTTTGAGGCCCTGGCTGGAAGGTGAGTGACTGTCTGGGGTAAGTTCCTATGGTGGTGTCAGGTGTGCAAGAGGGGAAGCTTTACTACACAAGGATGTTTCAGGCTTCTGCCAGCATCAGATTCACTAGCATCCCATTGGCCAAAGTAACCCTGAAATCAAGAAGTAGGGAAGTACACGTCATAAAACTACCAGAGAGTGAAGGATTGGGACCAATAATTCTATCCTATCACAGATGCTAAACATATTAGCAGCTGGGGAGCATTTGGCTATGAGATTACATGGTACTACTATACTGCCTTTGGCTTTTTTTGTCCCAAGAAGTATCCTTTCAATTTTTCATATGGATGTGGGCTGAATTTAACACACCACAGGAGATATGTTACTGTAGATCTGGTAAGGTGCAGGAGAGAAGGAAAGAGAATTGGGCTGAGACTTAAGAGACCTTGGTTCTAAATCTGGTTCAGTGGCACACCTGTTGGGGGATTCTAGAAATTCATGGAAACTGTCTCTGCCTTGGGCCTCTTGTTCTGTAAAATGAAGATGTTGGGCTAGTCCATTGCCTTAGTTTCTTCTGCCACCGGAATTGAGATTTGATTCCCTTTGTGTAAATGCAGGTTTCATTTATTGGCATATCTAGTCCCACCTTTATGTTGCCATGTGTTGGAAGGGTGTAAAACTTGGTTAAGACCTAAAGGCAACAGAAATGACTGTCATAGCCAAATAGAGTTAAATAGTGGACAAGAATGAAAATATTGAGTGTATAGAGACCTATTATCTATGTGTACCATACTAAATAGTGTGGAATAATGACTACTGAATGCTGTGTTTGGGGTTATAGAGCCCCTCATGAGGCTCTAAGCTCCCTGAGAGCCTTAACTTATTATTCATTCATTCATTCATTGGGCCTTGTGCAGTGCCTGACTTGTAATAGAGCACGCTTGGAACAGATGAGTGAGGAAGCCCCAAATGAGAAATTAGTGAGGGAATGATTCCCTAGTCTGAAAATGTCTCCAAGAATGCTGGTTTTCTGGTGCTCATATTTAGTGACTAGGATGGATAGCTCTCTGCTTCTAAGGATTCAGAATATTACAGTAGTCCAGGGATTGAAGCACTGATGTAGGCATTTGACCCCTTGCCGTATCTCCAGCATGTTGCTAGGCTCTCAGGGTATACTACCAGGAAACATGGTTGCCGCCCTCCGGTTTTGGTCTGGAAAGACAGATTTATAAACAGAGTAGCAGCACTATGTGCCTCCTGTACCGGAGGCTGAACAAGGCTTAAGGGAGCCAAGTGGGAGGGATGGGGAAACCTTGCTTGGAAGAAACTTGGGTGTGGTCTCTATTGAGGAGTGGGGAGAAGGTGGCCAGATCTAGGGCTTTATGGAGAGCCTCTGGGAAGTGTGAAAAGGCACGGTATATTTTGGGGGCCCTGGGGGCCCAAGTACAAAGTCTGAAGTGGGAGAAGCAGGATGAGACAAGGCTGCAGAAGCAGGCAGGGTTAGATCAAGAGCTTTGAATGAACTTGATCTGTACCTGATGGAAAAAGGAAGTCACTGAGGGTTTTTAAGCAGGATCAGGGATGTGACCAGATGTGCTTGTTTAGAATGCGAAGAATAGGAGAGGCAGTGCTGCAGTTGGATGGGTGCAGACCCTCAGGCTGCAGCATGACTTGGGGAAGATGGAGGGACAGGGCAAGGTGAGTCGGCTGACACCTGGTGAGGTGTGTCTTGTGTGAAGTCCACTGCACAACCGTCCTTAGTCCCTTGTGGCACTCTGCCTCTCCCTCTGCCCCTCCATAAGAGAACATGATATGCCTTCACTTAAAACCCCCTTTCATAAACTGACAGAAGCTGGTGTACTACTCCTGAAATGTTGTTAGTCCCTGAAACAGTCTGTTTAGGCTAGATAGCTCCAGGTGACGGGATAGGTGTGGTACAGTCTCAGTGTTGAAGAATGGCACAACCTCAGTTTGGAAAATTGTAAACTTGGTATGTTTGAAACCACCTTGGTCACTAGAGGGATGGATGTTGTTTTGATCTTCAGTTTTTACACTTATTTTATCTTGCTAGATAACATCTAGAAAAATTTTTACCGTATTTTGATTAAGTAGAACATGGCTTTCAGTAAATACCACTGCATTATTGTGTCAGAATATCTTTTCTTATTGTCCAAGATTAGTTGATGTTTTTAACTATTGCTTGGACCATGTATGTCTTCCAGATTATTACATTCATGCTTACTAGCTTTAAACACTTTTCAGCTGATACTGAGGCATTTCTTAGTGGTTAGTGTTGGCAGCATTATTGGTATAATTTGTGGCATTCTTCCACACACTAGTTGGTTGTTTTTGCCAACCCTGCATATCCATTGATCACCAGTGATATTGTTCTTTCTCTATGTGCAGTTGATGATGACACAGCCCCTGCCTTAAGGGGCTAATTGGTCAGGACGCGTATAGCTACTTATGTATAAGTATTGCCGGCAAGTGACTAGAGAGGTGTAAAGGGGAGTACCTTGGGGATTAGGGGCTAGAAAGATCACATTGGGTTGGAAGCACCTGGAAAAATGTAGCCCATGCTTAAGATGAGCACTAAAGTATAGGTAGAATTTCAACAGACTGAGGCTGTATTTGGGCCAGACTGAGAGGAGATTCAGGGTGGTAGGAGCAGCCTGAACAAAGGGCGGGAATTGAGAAGTACAGTGTGGGTGGAGTTGGGTTATTGGAGATATGCCTGGAAAAGTTGGGGCCATGTCCCCATCATTTGTATTTGAGAGTAGGGAGCTATTGAGCAGGGAGTTTGCATGTGTGTATTGCTGACAGCAATACTGTTAAAGGTTTTAAGCACCAACTAGGAAGCACTGGACCTCTTAGAATTTTAATAGAACATCTTCAAACAGACTGGAATTATCCTCAAAATATCCTGGAAACATCTACTTATTCCTTGATTAGGAAATATGATATGGTCAAGCAGTGACTTTAAAGAGTTTTATTTTTCCATTTAGTTATTTATTCCTGTAAACATTTACTAGTAACTGTTTTAGTATTAATGATTTTCTACAAAGTGTGGTTTTGCTGACTAAAAATGAGGACTGGATGATAGTTGATTAAAAATATGTATAATATCTATATAAATAATCATTTTAAAATATTTGAGTTACCAATTTTGTCTGCCTAAAAGGACTTTAACGTGACTGTGTACTTTTCCTGAGAATGTCTATTCCTTTACTATTACAAACTTAGTGTAAATTTCATATTTTTTAAAAGTTAAATGAAGTTTTTTTTCAAGTAAATGATGTAGTTTTATTTGATTTCTGGTAAATCAAGAAACATGTACCAGTTTTTAAATTCTGCCAACAAAGACTTCAGTTTTCTAAGGCATTTTTCACAAATGTGATTTTTCATAGCAAAATCTACATGCCTGAGGCAGTTTAAGATCCAGAGGAAAGGGTTTGTGGCAAATAGGAACCAATTGGATTTTAGAAAGAGGAAGTTAACATATAGCTGTTTTGCTCTCTATAATGTTAAGTAAATACACTTCTGGTTTCTGTTTAGAAAAAAATAACATCTTAACCTAGCGGTGTGTGGTTTGTTTTTTATACATAAAACTGTTTTTAGGGATGATAGTGATAGTTACAAATATGTGAGCAAATATAGAGCTGGGTCTGATTTAGAATCATGTTGCTTGCTAAAGACATTTTCAAAGAAAGCTTCCAGCAGAGAAAGGCTTAAGGTGATTAAGTAGCATCACCTTGCAGTTATCTGCAGTGTGGATTTTGTGTGTCTGCCATTTCATTGATGTTGGTGGCTTGGTGTTGTCGCCTGATACCACTATGACTCTGGGCTGGAAGGCATCTGAATCAATTCTGATATGAGTGTAAACACCACAGGGGAGGATAAACATGCTAAGAGAAACACAGACTATGCCATGTTTTCCAAAGAAAGGCAAGAAGAATTTTAAAAAGTTATCTGGCATCAAGCTAATTATGAGATAATTGAGAGTTACATGGTCACATGTGCACGTTAACTAACATGTACGTACATGCACATACATATACAATATCACTATTCAGATTTCCCAAAAGACGGACTTGTAGGAACAAGTAACATTCAACTCTTCTGCATTTAAAGTATTAAAACCATGCTTCTGGGTGGCAGGTTTTATTACTATTACTATTATTATTATTATTATTTATTTTTAGTGGAAGTCACTAAATTCCGGCTAATCCTATCATATTCAACATAAATCACACATTAAAAAAACATCCTTTAGTCTTCCCTATCTTTGCTCCTATTTGGCACATAAGTGCCATGTTTCTGTTGTGACTCCATCATCTACTATAGTAGCTCTCTCACCTGACCACGTTAACCTTGTTCTCAATTTTCTTGATAAAACACTCTTCCTGGTTGAATGTGGCACTCTGCTTAACATACCTCTTAGGACAGAAGTTGATTTCTGTTTTTCTTGGAACTTAGTTGTGGTTTTTCAGATGTGTTTGTACAGTGGTACTTGTTTTCCTAATTAATAAAAATTAATTAAATATTAAAATATGTGAAAATATCATCTTTAGGAAAACTAAGTTGAACTCTTTGAAAGACTTAAATTGCTGAAAAATTAGGTGTGGTAAAAGATTAGGGGGAAACCATCAAGAATGAAAAATACCATAGTTGAATTACTATGCAAGAGTTCCTCCTTCCCCTATAAGAAACCAAAATTGTAAATATTTGGTGATAATAAATTGTGGATTTGTAAAAAAGGCTGGAAGGCCCAGCCAGGGGACCTGATTCGAAGGTTTTGTCTTATCTGAAGCATGTTTACTTGTATATTTTTAAGGCAAATGTTTAGGTGTATATAAATATTTAAAATTCTATACTTGAACTCATCTTTTTTTTTGATTCATCAACCAACTAGAGTCTCGACCTGGTTTGAGTTGGATTGGGATTGGACAACAAACACCTTCCCATCTAATGGTCAGTGGCATTAACAGCACTGACTGCCACAAGCCATATCTAACCTACTTTATTTGGGATACATCTTGTTTTTCCTTGTTACCTTATAATGAAATAATAGGTTTATCTTAAGCATGTGCTGAGAGAAGACCAAAATGCAAATAAAAGGCACAGGCATAGTAAGAAGTTAGAGGAGACCTTTAAAGACTGTTGCTAGCATCCTAAATGAAAACTGAGGAAATAACCCTACCAGGTTATCTTAAAGTGGCCTAGCTGTGGAGTAGCTGGGGCAGTGAGTGGGAGAGTTGAGTGTGTGGGGGATTTGTGGTATTTGCGGTGTTCAAATCCATCTCTCACTCCACCTACACAAAGTTGCCTCGAGATTGGGAGCTTAAAGTCCACCAGTTTTATGGTAGTATAACTTGCAGAAGACTTTGCTTATCAGGTAGATGAGCTTGGTAATATGGATTTTTTGTTTTGTTTTACATTTGGGGCCATCTTTATATGTGTCAACTAAGAAAGATATGCTGCTCACCTATACCCAAATCTCTGGCACAAAACTTGGAAAAGCCTTAGATGATTGGCAGTTAGTGGTGAAAGGTAGTGTGTTAGGGGCTTTGTGAATCATGCCTGCTAGATGGAATGCCTTGTGTTGGAGTGAAATTAAAACAAGTTTCTTTAAATGTAGGTGATCTTGTGTAGAAAAACCAAGAGATAAAGCTGTATTAGCTATTGAAGATAAATCTCTCCCCATTCATGTTTGAAATAATTTTTTATTTATGTGAATTTCGTTTTCTTTTACATTGACCGAAGTACATTGATCATGCATCTCCCCCACCCTTCACGTTAAATTCCTCAGGGATCTGTATTAAATGAGTTTCTATGCTTTGAACTCGAAGTTTTTCTTGTTGTCAGAAGTGAGACTGGGAAGAAAGAGAAAAGGAAGGCTTTTAAAATTTCCTTTGAAAGCTTTTATTTATCTCATATATCTATTCCTTCTGAAAATTTGTCTGTGTATGGCAGGTTTAGTTTTTTGCAGATGACTAATTTGAATGACAGGGAATATGTTCAGATTCACTGTCCTTTGGTCATGTCCCAGTCCCATCGCTCAGATTCACCCTCAGAAAGTGAGGGGAGGAGAAGCTAAATCTACTTAAAATTAAGGCGTAGATTGTTTAATTTGCAGTTAGTTAAAAAAATTTTTTTAAAAAAATTTTATTTATTTTTTCTACCATGCTGGAACTGAAAATAAATTTAAAAAACAAAAAACAAAAAACATTTTGCTTGTCTTTTTCCTTTAGTGATGGGACTAAGGTTTACGTGAATTTTTCTGTGTGACTTCAACCAGTGCCTCTTGGCTCTGAAAGCTTCTCGCTCTCTTTCTCTCTCTCTCTCTCTCTCTATATATATATATATCTAATTTCATTATTAACAATAATAGTTACTCTCTAGACTGTTCTGATTACCTTAATTTTTGATGTCTAATATTTGAAAACATAGTACAATTTATTTTGTTTTTTGATTACTGTATAGGTCTGAACTGAGGATATATATTATCTTCAGTGATATTTCCATTTCAAAGTGTTTATCAAATGAAGATGTTGATGATAAAACTGCTCATGCACAGATGCTATATTTTCAAAAGAATAGCAAACCAAGAAGAGCATCTTTTGCAAATATGTACCCAGAAAAATGCCAATCTGACAGCCATTTTAACTACTGAGAATTTTAATAGGAATTTAAAAAATTTATTTTATTGACGTTTTAATGTTTTATTATATGTGGGCAGTTCAAAAGATTGATTTGCTCAGGTTTGCTTGGGGACTTGAGAACAAATTTGGCTTGAAATTTGTATAATTTAAAAAATATTAAGGAAAATTTCAAAAATAGGGAAAGAACATATTTTTTTAATTAAACAAATCTACTGTCAGTATTTTAGAAATGCTTCCATTTTCTTTTCTGTGCATTATCTTTTAAAAATGACTAGTTAATGCTGTGTTTGGAACTTGGAGCTTGCTTTTGGTTAACAGTAAAGTTGAATCAGTGAATAATGTAAAATATTATTGGCAGAACAACTGGTCGTGACTAGAGCAGTAAAAATGCCCCTTGAGTCAAAAGCTAAATATTCCCCCTTTTATATTATTTATTGTCATCATTCAGAGAAAAGAAATATGCCTCATCTTAGGAATTCTCATTTAATATCCTCCAAAGACTGGGCTTTAATGGACAGATTTATTATTTGTCATCTGGTGGATGTTACTGTAGTCTAGTGAAGGGGCAGATGAAGGGAAAGCAGAAGGTTATTGAGTTATATAATCTGTGGCTGTGGTATAATTTTATACACACACTGACACACCACACAGTCTTATGTTTCCAAACACCGTTCCGGTGTAAACCTTGACCTCAGGCTTTCTGTTTTTCTGTCTCTCTTCAGGTTCTATTTGTAGCGGGTTTCTTGAGGAAGGACCACTACTGGTTGGTTGTTAATCATCTAAGATTTAGGAGGTCTAAATAAAAGTCTCTAAGATCCAATTTGGACAGAAGCTTAAATGCCCAATTTAGTGGATTGTCTTTAAATCCTTATTGGCGATATGCAAATTGAGTTAGAGTCTTGAGTATCAAAAGCACCTTAGGAGTAAATTAGACAGTTTGGAAGCTCAATTAACTTTTTCAGAATACTAGGCTATTATTATTTAGTCTACCCAAACAGTAATTTACTAAGTTTAGCCTACCCAGACAATAATTTGCAAAGTAATACCTTGAAGATGCTGGAAAGAGTTAATGAAGCTTCTGACATACCTTGTGTTTTCTGAGAGAATCTGACTCAGCATTTGCAGTGGTTGGACTCGAGAAAAAGCATCTTTAAAGTGAATGCCTTTAGATGGGAGTTGTAACTAAATTTATGCTGCGATCTTTTTTTGTTTTTTATCCTGCTCCTTTGCTCTTCCTATCATGTTGCATTGTCCTTTTTCTTATTTCATGTGAGTCTTCCCCAAGGCTCAGTCCTCTGGGTAGTTTCTTGGTGGTGCCCTCTGTTCTCACTGTCTTCAGCCTGTCACCTTGACACACGCAGATGGTTGGTTTCTGGAGGCCCATTTTCGTTCTAGTTGCTTGTTCTTCACCTCTCATATCCACATCTCCACATATTTTCTCCTGAGCTTTGGTCTAATTTGTCAACTCAGTGGGGACGAGATGGCCAGCTTACTGTTCTTGCCTTAAACTTGTCCTCTGTGAAACTGGTTTCCCCTCCTGAGCTCCTCAGGTTTGGAATAGCACTTACCACCACTCTTTCTGTGAGAATGGCTCTCAGTGCCATTCAACTCTTCCGTCTCTGCAGTGGAGCATCAGGCGGAGGCTGCTTGGAGGTTAGCCTCTTGCCTTCCCCGTGTTGGTTCTCTGCATTCGTCGCTTTGTACCTGGACCTTGCTCTGGGTTTTCCATAGGCTTGCTGCCTCCCATTTCCTTCTTTATTCTGCTCTGAGCAAGCTGCTACGCCAAATTCTCTGACATATCACTTTAATTCTATTATTCATCTCCTCAAACATCTTTAGATGTTCTCTACTACCTTGAAGATAAAAATCTAAATCCCTTTGCCTGGCATTCAAGGCCTCTCACCATCTGAAGGGCCCATCTTTCCAGCTTCCTTTCCTACAAACTCCTCTGTGGGCTCCATGCCCCAGGGTTCTCTCTTCCCTCCTAGTTATTTTTTTCATTCTGTTCTGCCAGCAGGGCATTCCCTTTTCCCTGCCACTCTGACCCCCTAAAACTTCCCAGTGAAAGAAGCCAGAGTCAAAAAGGTACATTCTGCACAATTCCATTTGTAGGAATTTCAGTCCAAGGAATACTATGTGTTAGAAGTCAGAATAGTGGTAGTTACCTGTGCTGCTGACTGTGGGGGAGGCATGAGAGCTTCCTGCTGGGGTGCTTGGAATGAGCTGGGTGGTGGTTAGGGACCTACAAATGTAAAAATTCATCCAGCTGTACACAGCACATTTTAGCACTTGGCTACGTATTAAGTTAAACCTCAATCAAACCACTAAAGTAGTGCCCACCTCATAAGGCTTTAATGATATATATGTAAAATGCTGAGCACAGTGACTGGCACGTGGGGAGAAAGTCCCATCTCTTTTAGATAAACAGAAGTAGTCTTTCTCACCCTGAATTATATAGCCAGTATATTCCCCGACAAGGCTAACTTTGCAAACAAGTTGGCCTGGGAGACGTGCATGCTGTGTTCTTCACTTGGCTTTTATTGCCATGTTTATTTTCTAAAGTTGGTATCCTTGATTTAATGTGGATACCTGCTTTTATTTGTGTTTGTTTATAGTGTAAATTTTTGATCATCAGTAGAAATAGTGGAAGTGTGGTATGTTGTGAAAAGCTTGTAATGAATTAAACAAATTTTCCCCTAAAACATTGCATGCATCAACAAAAGAACTTTGAGTTTATTTTAAAAGTATTTTATGTGACAAGTTTAAGACTATTTTCCCAAGTCTTCTAGTCACCAGGGAAACATCTAAAAATGGGACTTATAGGAGGACATAATACAACTCAGTGTAAGGAAGACTTTCTTAGCAGTGCTGTTAAAATGGGTTGAAATTATTTTTAAGTAATAAAATATCTCAGGAACCGAGGCCTGAGGTTCTGCATTTGTAACCAGCTGCTGGGTGATGCTGATGCTGCTGGTCCCAGAACCACTATTGGAGTAGCACTGAGTTAGGGGTACACTCAAGTTTAGAGATGTGACATTATGAAGGGCAAAACAAGGCCTTAGTTCATAAAAACCACTCTACAAGTTTGGATGAGTAGCAACTGTGCAGACTACATGTGTGTAAATATTCCTGAAAGAATCCATTCAAGAACTCTTTAAGTTTTGGTGTCAGGTGATTTTTTTTTCATGCTAGTGGACAAGACTGGTTGATTTCAGTGGTTTGTTTTTGTTCCCTCTTGCAAATAATGCATCGGTAGAAAGTCATGAATTCAATCAGAATTTTTAGAGAAAGATAACTAAGAACCATTTGTATAAATGCCCCTCCTTAAAAATAGATTACAAAAACACACACAAAAGTAATCTAAAAAATACCACCAGTGAGACTCAGTCCTTGCCCATTTGTTACTGTGCTTCCTGCACAATACTTGACAAAATTGCCACCACTGTGCCTTATACCATTTGAAGAGCCAATTTCAGGATCGCATGTCCTTCCCACTCACAGCAGTAGATTTCCACTCCTCTTCTGAACTGGGGCCTCTTTTATTCCCTTGTTCCCCTTTGCCTGTCATAGTCTTGACTTGGTAGAGGATGGTTTTATACCCTGTCAGTCTTTAGCCTTTGTCAGCCTATGATTTGAAACAGAAAATCCAAGTTACAAATCAAAAACGAGATGCTGACCCTGTGAAATTGGAGAAAGAGGGCACTCAGGGGACTGGCTCCCGAGCACCCACCGCCTGCCCACCTGCTACTGGAACAGATTAACAGGAAGAATGTGGCTCTGCCTGCTGGCTCTTGGGCACATTCTGTTTGGGGACTGAAGTACTAGACACACATGTTATTAAATTACTTAATGAAGATTTTGTAGCACACCTCTAATCCTTAGAAAAGGCCCTTTCAGCTGCAGAAGAATGTGTGGGCAGGGAGAGAGAGGAGCTTTAATACTGGTGAACAGGGCCCCTCCTCAGATAATCCCCAAGATGCAAGTCAGTGCTCCAAGGCTGGTTGAATCTTTCTGCCCTGGATTGGCAGAGGAGACTTATGTGGGCTCAAGGGAAGGTACTTTATAGGAAGGACCCTCCACCAAGGGAAAATGTAACATTTAGCTTCAGCCTTGATTTGGCATTACCATTTACATTCTGATGCAGGAGACCTTGTTTGAGCTGTGATCAAGGGCCTCCAGAAGGTGGGCTGTCATTTACGGGTCCTGATCACTTACAGGGGTGCAGCTCAGACTGATGAAAATGGGCCCCAAGGGTGTCTCTACCAGAAATGTGTGTGTAATTGAATTACCTAGATGGTTCTGATAACAAAGATGCTTTCATGTCCCCACCACACTCTTATTGGGGAGATCTTTGCCTTAGAGGAAGAGAGAACAGGCTCCAAGACTGCGTCACCAGGGACTCATCTCTTGTATAAACCTGTGAGCCTTTGTCTTTACCTGTGGTGATGTTAGTAATAGCAGTCCTGAAGACATCACAGGGTTATTGTGGGGATTGATTGAGATAATATATAAAGACTGCAGATACTAAAACATTAGTCACATGCAGCTGTTTGTAAACAATGATCTTGCAAGATTTTGCTTTCAGTAAATAGCCTTCCCCATGTGATCAATACCAAACTGGCAGCAAAAGGGCAGTCCGTTCCTTTTTACACCTAGCTTGGGGATATGAGTTGCCACTGGCTCAAGAAGTACACATTCCTGATGTGGAGAGATGGCATGAGGGGTGGGCTCTCTCTTCCTCCTCTTTGGGGTACTGTGCTGTCTTTTGACAGGATGAGGATAGAGGTGCTGGGAAGGCAGGGAGGATTGATGATGACGTGGCATTGGGGACAGAGGAGAGAATGGTTGTGCATATGATTTACAGTCTTTCTTTTCTGAATACCACAGTGCTTAGGTGAGTATATAGAAATCAAGAATTATCAGTGATGTATTTAAAAAGTAGGTGTGACTTTTATGTCTTTCTGGCTTGGAATGTAAGCTTGTTGAGAACAGAGCCTACAGAGAGACATGTATATTTAGTATAGTGCGAATTGGGATTGGTTGGCTTAGTTGGAGAAGGGTGGCCCTGATGGTAACAGTGATCATCCTACTGTCGAACACTCACTGGGCCATGCACTGAGCTGCTGGGCACTCCAAGTACTTGATCTCATTGGAACCTCACTAGGTGGCTCATTTTGTAGTTGAGGAAACAGACTAAGAAAACTTAAGTAATTTGTGCAAGTTCATGTTGTAACTTGTAACTGGCAGGGATTTGAGTTAAGATCTCAGACTCCAAAGACATACCTCTTCCTAAAGGTAGTTTTAAAAATTTTGTTCCTCACATGTGGAATTGCTCACAAAGACAGAAAGCTTACATTTTCACTAAGGCACATGAGACTGCAGAAACAGTGTTACAGATAATAATTACATGCCTGGATGAGAGCAGTCTTGCTCCATGGTCCTGGACCCTGGATTTCCTGTGGGCTGTGAGGACTCCTGAAAAACAATACAGTCCATCAGAGAGCGAGTGGGCTTTAATTTCCTTCTCATGTAAGGAAAGATTAGCTTTCATGCAAATGAATGCTTGATCCCTTGGGCCACTCAGTAAGACTTAAATTGTGTCCCATAACCCTTAATCAGTCTTTACTGTCCTTTTTTTGTATGACACTTAGGCTGAATAACCCCTCTCCCCCCCAGATCCTTACCCTGCACCAAGCAAATTTTGTTAATAATAACCATGATACCATGTACTGAGTGCTTTCATATATATTTATTGCATTGGACCCCCCCCCCAATTATGTTGACGTTTCTATAGGGCCTGCCACTAACCAGAAAGAAAAAGACTCACAGTGTTTGTAGCCAGCGACCCAAGTTGTGAAATAAACATACCTTGAAAATATGGCTTTTATACCTCCTGTATTTTGTGGCCTTGTTACTTAAAGTGTAGCAGGGACTATTGGCATCAGCATCACCAGGAAGCTTGTTAGAATCTCAGGCCTGACCCCAGACATACTGAATCAGAGTCTCCATTTTGATAAGATCCCTGGTGATTCCTGTGCATGTTCAGGTATGAGAAGCTGGTTTTTATGGTACTCAATGCCCCTCCAAGTTACTGGTTAAGCTTATTGAATGGAGGCTTTTTTCTTATTTACAAAGCCTGTTTCAAGGGCAAAATGTTATATTTTTGGAGCTAGGCCCTAGAGAACAGAGTACTGGTGAGCATCAAGGAGTATTTTGCCATTTCTAGCAAAGTCTGACTTATTTATTAAACCTTCTAATCATTTCATCTGATTTTCTCTGTTTATATTGCATTTGTACTCCGTCCTTTTTAGGGGGGTGCAGGGGGGTTTATCTTAGTCTTATAAAAGTATAAAAATCAAAACCAAACATTTATCTCCAACAGATACCATTGAAGATAGAAGCCCATTAACCAATTTGTATTATGTAGACCACCCCTGCTCCTCCTGCTCTCACGGATCCCTTGGACCCCCGTAAACTCCAAAAGATCATAGAAGTGATGTTTTTGTTCATTGCCCACTAACTGTTCAAGGAGGGAAATTCTGTGTTCAAGAAATCAGAGATTATGAATTTAATTGAATTTATATTACTGTTCACTTGATAATTATACAGTTGTCTTGGAGGTCCTTCAAACAGAAGATACCCCTTTATGAGATATTTCCTCTTTACTCCCATTTTTAGGGGATGGGGTTCACTAAATCCTTTTCAAATTCAGAGAAATTAGAAAATCTTGGATCTATTTTAGTATTAACTAATTGTGGACGGTTGTCAAATCAACCTTGTCTAGGACACTTCATTAGGCAGTGTTCTATAATGGTGACAGGGTGGCTTAAAAAGTCTAACTAAATGTAAATTATCTCAAGAGCCAATAGCTGAGTTTCACTTGAAAGCCAAGGAAACATCCGATTAAGTAGTGAAGAAGGATGTCAGAGAAGGATCCAAAGTCCTGAATTTTTTTTTTAAAAAAATATTATGTTTTTTTTTTTTTACTGGAAACCATAGGATTCTGTATATAATTTATGTGTGTGTGTGTGTGTGTGGCTGACTGGTATGGGGAACTGAACCCTTGACTGTGGTGTTATAACACCATGCTCTAAGCAACTGTGCGAACTGACCAGCCCTCTGTATATAATTAATTATTATTTGAAAAAATAACACACAACAACTGAAATTTTCCCTTTTCTTTACCTGTGGTATATAAATTAACCAGTGCATAGGTTGGGATGTCCAGTAGTATGTATTGCTTATATATTACCATTGTTCAAATTTGAACTTGGAATATCTTAAAAGAATACTATACAGTGGTAATAAGTTTTCTTTGCTGCAGTTTTACATTATCTAAGTAGAAAGCAGTAACATATTGGAGTGATTATAAACTGGTGCTTATGATCCTGGAAGTGAACTGTTTTCTAATTGTTGGATTGTATGGTTGACCCAAGGTTAAGTACACCTCCCCCTTTTAGAGTCTCATTCAAAATGTTTCCTTCTATTCTTGTGGCATAGTTGGTATTTTAGCAGTGTTAAGTTTTACAAACATAATCATTACCTTATGTAGGCTGTGAAATGATTGCTTATTGAGTTAGTAATATCATAAACCATATGCCTTTTTTATTATGTTGAATACTGTGAGGCCCAGAAATGCCCATTATACACTCCTTTAATATTTCATGGCAAGACAATAGGGGCCTTCCATTACTGTGAAGCAATAAAGTAATTTAAGGGATTGGGAGATAGGAATTGGGATTATTGAAATTGGGAAAAATGAAGGATCCTCTTTCATTTATTAAAAATCTGGTTTTCTGACTGTGCTAAGTACTGCAAAAAGACAAAGTCTAAGACAAAAGTTTTAGTCCTTCACGAATTTACATTCAAGGCAGGGATCACAGTTCTAGTTGCGTTTCTCCAAAAGTCAGGAGAGGAGAATCTGAGATACTCAGAAAATGTTCTGGAGGAATGCAGTAATCAGGGCACCTTTCTGGTTTAGTCTGTCTTCTTACCCTGCGTTCACTACTATTCAGAAAGTTCTTTGTCCTGGATCTCTGAAATACAGGTTGGTCTGTTGCTTTTTAATATTGTAACTACTTCAAAGAGAACGCAGGCTTAGTTCACAAAATAAATTGTACACTGAGTAGGAAGCAACTTTCTTCTCTTTATTTTTTATTATTATTATTTTTTTGAAAAGATGACCGGTAAGGGGATCTTAACCCGTGGCCTTGGTGTTATCAGCACCGCACTCTCCCAAGTGAGCCACAGGCCTGCCCCTTGCTTTCTCCTTTTTTTAAATGGAAGGCAGGACACAGGTCCTCAAATCAGTTTTGTCTGGAATTTAGGAGGTGAGAACAGAATGAAATTAAATGAGATGGGGATTGCACATAATGGTGTACCTAGTGTGGAAGACTAACCTGAGTACATAGGTAATACTCAGGTAGTGTTGATGGGTGAGGATGCAAGGGGTCACAGTTTGTGAGAATTCAGCAAGCCTAGTGATTTCATTTAATCTACTTGCTGAGCTATGGAAACCAAACATTTCTAATAGTCTTTGCCATAGTTTTAAGTTATGTGCTATACCTGAGAAATAATACACAACTAGCTAATAGGGAAAGTGTGAAAATTGAGAGTTAGAAGTTGGGTAACACCAACCCGTTTCACCATTTTGTATATAGCCATCCATTAATAGAAAATTTAGTTTCTTAAACAATGAGTAGATTGGGAAGATGATGCAGTCACATCCTGAAATATCTATAACGATTTTGACTTAAGGTAAAATATGCATTGGAACCTTATCAAAAGTAGAATATCACAGAAGTCAGTGAATGAAAAGGTCTTCATTATCAGCTATTTTCATTGAGATGCAAGTGTTTCTGTAGAAAAGTAATGTTTCTTTTGTAGATTAAAAGTTGACAACTCTAGGATGAAAAGTATTTTAAGTTGAGTATTATACATGGATTCACACAATAGCAGCCATGTCAAGAATATACAGACTTTTCTCATTATATTCCCTTTATATTTATCCACTCAATATGTACTAAGTATACATGCCAGGTACCATCTGGGGGCCTAGAAACCCGCCCGTGTGGAGTTTACAATCCTACCAGTGGTGACAGAGAATAATTAAGTGTAATATAAAGTATGTCATGGTCCAGTTCGCTCACTGGCTGAGTGTGGTGCTGACAACACCAAACTAAGGGTTAAGATCCCCTTACCGGTCATCTTTAAAAAAAAAAAAAAAAGTATGTCATGGTGATGAGTGCTTTGGAAAAAAGTTAGGCAAGGAAAGGAGGGGTCTTGAGTTCTGAGGTAGCCTCATAGGAGTGACATTTAAGCAAACGCCTGCAAAGGTGAGGTCTTCTTTTGAATCTTTTGAATTTTGTACCATGTTACATATATTTTCTCACTAAAAATAAATATGAAGGAAAAGAACACATTGTGTAAACTATTTTGACTACACTGTGTCATTCTGTTATGTGTAGTGGGGCCATAATGAGGTCTTTGAGCACCAAGATGGAAAAGGCAGTTGAATATCAAGTTGGAAGGCTTTGTACTGAAGGAAAGGCTCATTTCGCTTGCTTAAATTTTTATATTGAAAACTTTGGCAAGTTCTGTCTATTGCTGAATAACAAAAGTACTCCAAAACGGTAGTGGCTTAAAACAACACACAGTCATTATTTCACAGTTTTCTGTGGATCAGGAATCCTGTGCCTAGTTTAGCTAGATTCCTGGAGGAGAGATTACCTAGGGCCTGAATATCATTGGCTGTTTGCTGTGCGAGATCTCTCAGCAATTCTGTGTGTCTTGTGAAACATGACTGTTTAGACTGGCTTTGAGTCCATGGAGACAGTCAAAGGAAAGGACTGCTGGAGACAGAAAGAACAGCATTTTTTCCTGCCCCCTGAGAAGGGAGAAAAGGAAATGATTTCCTGACTTTTCCATCTAGTTATTAAATCAAACATGACACCTATTGCAGGGAAACAGGGCTTATCAAAAATAATAAAACAGTAGTTAAAAAAAACCATGAAGCAACTGGCTTTTATGGTCTTAAGTGCTCTCTGCATGTAACCTCTGCGTGTTTCTTTGTCTCCTTCCATTCTGCTTTCTCCATCTTTCCCAGCCCTGGTGGGCGCCCTCCCTGGCTGGCCAGCTGGTAAAGATGGCATTGGGATTCCAGTCTGGGCCTCTGGCTGCCATGCAGTGATCTTGTAGTTACCCTGTCCTCTCCTGGAGGTCTCTGGACCTTCAATTGCTTGACATCCTGGTTCCTTCCATCTGGTTTGCAGTTGCACCCACTTTGGCTGAATCGTGCTGCCTGTGATTGTTACTTCTGTTTGTGAGGCTTGCCTTTTCCCTCTAAGCTGCTGTCTGCCTAGACCTAGCCATGGGGCTCCATGTCTGGAAGGGGGGAGCCATCTAGCTAGGCAGTTGTCCACATCACTGCCCTCCTTCATCACAAGCTGCAACTTGTCCTCCTGGATTTCTCAATGCTTCCCCCTTCTGCTTTGTACTTTTTGGCAGGAAGGGCCTCTTTGTTTCTAAAATTATATGCAGATCATAAATGATGGGCCTCTGATGAACTCCTCCAGGATCATTCTCATCTCTTGAGACTGCTAGCTCCCTCGCTTCCACACCTCTTCCATCCAACACCAGGCCCCAACCCTCAGGGGGCTTCCAGAACATGAGCATTGTGTTTTTTCAGTCCCTAGTACCTTAAAAACCAGAAGGGAGTAAAAGGAAGAGCAGAGGAGACATTAATCCTCCAAAAGAGGATTTTGACAGCCAACTTATAAAGTGGTAAGTTGTGATCTGATTTTCAGTATTTTTGAAAGCCCTAATGCAACTGTGGCAGGCAAAATGTTTAGTTAAATTAAGTCCTTTCCCCACCCCCAGCATCTTCATTTTCTTTAAAAAGAAAAAGAGTTGCACAGAGGCATTAGTATGGTACTTGAACTGGAGCAGCAATTCAGTGTATGTCCACATCCACTTTGAGCCTCCCTTGGCAGCAAATCTGAGCCAACAGAGCAAGTCCCAGCCTTTGAGACTGTCAGGTAACCTGTGCTGTGGAGATGGAGAACTAAACTTTATCTGTTGAATTTTCTGAATTTGTGCTGTTTTTGGTTCATCTTTGGTATTTCAGCAGTTCCCGTTTTGAGTTCTCACATTTTAGTTCTTGTTGGGTTGCCACTTGGTGGAATAGTTAGTATCTGTCCTGCAGGGTATTCTTAGGTCCCTTTGAGTCCTTAAATTTGGTTGGATTACTAAGAAGATCACCAGTTTTCTTAGACTCACAGATGTTTAAAGGCGTTGAAAGGTCTTTGGAGGCCACGAGTTTAATAGAGGAGACGCTGACAGCAGAGAGGTTGAGACTGCGTTAATGAGTGACACCAGGTAGAGCGAGACTCTTGGCTGCTGGCCCAGCACCCTCTCCTATACCTGATGCCCCTTCCAGCTGTGTCACATTTAAAAGCAAACTGAAGATAGTCTGTCTCCATTTTGCACCCTTGGCAGCGAACTCTTCTCTCAGACTTGAGTTACTTTAATTTTGGAAGAGGGGCATTTGGTTAACAGTCATTTTGTAAAGACAGCTATTTGGGGACAGTATCTGTCTGGAGTCTTTAGTCTCAGCAAGGAGAGGATTTTTCAGTGGCATTTAGGCCATGGTATACATTTCTTCCTGTTGTTTTGTTTGCATCAATTGGCTTAGATGGTATTAAGTGTTGCTAGTCCAATCCAATTCCTTGTTTTGTGAAAATAGGTTTTTTGTTTATCTGAGTGGGCTTCTCTTTATCACTGTGCTGGAATAGTTATTCTTGGAAAGCAGTGATGGCTTTTTAATCTGTTACATTTTAACACTTGCTTTAGGGTTGCAAAATAATATTGTTGTTACTGGGAGGAGTGGGGTAGGCACCATAGCCTGTAGGGAGAGATAGGAGAGAGGCTGCCATAGTATATACTTGCAGACTTTTGCTAAACCTTATTTCATGATTGCGAATGATGGCAAAAGAGTAAGGCCTTGGTAATTCTTCAAGTTACCAGTATTTGCTTCTTCACATTGTTTCCAAGCACCCTTATAACCATCTGCTTCTTCTGGTCTGGTTTAGTCATGTTCTGGGTGACCAGTCCAGAAGTCTGACAGTTCTTCCTGTCTCAACTCCTGCGAGTCCAGAGGAGCTGAGCACCCTGCACACAGGAACAATGGGACTCCTGGAAACTGTCTTACTGTTGTCATGCAGAAGTATATTTCCTCCTTGTTTAACTTCCAGAAAGAATTGCTGTCGTGGCTTTGAAATTTGTTCTGAAACAATAAATTCAGAAGATTCTGTTAATCTATTCTGATTTATTTAGGAGGCAGCAGTGTTCATTATTTGACTTATGTTAGTGGTTAATTAACCAAACTAGAACATGTTTCCTTTTTGCAAACTGAATGCTGAGAGAGTAACAAAGACCAAATATTTTACAACACAGATCCTTGAGTTTTACTTTGAGATATAACATTTTATTTTGCAGCAACTTCTGGTTTTAATGACACAATTACTATTTCTATCATTAGCAAGCTTTGAATTTCGAATAAATAGAAGTGGAAATGAAATTGTTTCTAAAAATAATACAGCTGGTACTTAGGTGAGTGTTTTTTAGCCTTTGTCATTGTTGGTGAGGAAGGCCTTGATTCGGGAGAAAATGTAAATTTCACACCAGTCTCTTCCTATTTTGAATTGGTGAGAATTGGATTGAATTGTGTGGAACTGTTTATGAGAACAGTTAGGAATATTTGAGATTTCTTTTAATGTAGAATATTCTTGCATTCATTTCTTGGTGATCTGCCTTGAGTATCCATCTTATGGGCCACTCACTGGCATCAGTGGCACTTTTAAATCACATGTGCTATTGACTCTGTTTATGTTGGCTTTATTCTACCCAGGAAAGTCCACATTTGCTCATTTTGAATTCTTTAGAGAAGATCCCTCTGATTAGGTCTTCTACAACTGGGAGTTCAGGAGATCAGATGATAAAGGGGAAATAATCGTATTGCTTCCCAGCCCCTTTAAGTGGGGTCTTCTTAGGTTGAATTTTTGGCTTGGAGTAGATTTCCTCCCAAATCTTATGTACTCAATGCAAGGATGAAAATGTGTTCCAAAGCTTAAAAATTTTTTTTTTTCTTGGACTTTGGGATTCTGTGAACATTTGTTTGCTTCCATTGGTAGTGATTGTGGAGGGTTTGACACCCCCATTTTCACTAGTTTTTTTAGCCCACTCAGTGGAAAATGTAGGTAGGGAATTTTGTTTCGCTTGACATCACTTAGCTTCTTCAGATTCAGATAAATCAAGGTTTGGTAATCAAAGTAGAGAAGTTTGTTCTGCAGATACACCCAACCTCCCTGAATGTACAGTTTACGGAATTACAACCATGGCCTGTCGGAGGAGTACCCTGATCATTTGTTTGTTTGTTTGTTTGTTTATTTTAAATATTCATAAGATACAAAGCTGATTGTCCCCCCTCCTGCCCATGATGTGGGGGCCAGATTCATATTGGGGGCATACCCATTACCAGAAATTACTTTTGTACCCTCTGTTCCCTTCCTGTTATCCCTCAACCTCCCTCCCCTTTGCCCTCTCCCCTCAACTCCAATTTGTAGCCCTAGGAATGTTCCCTCCCTCTGTTGGATCATGGGACTACTGTGGTCTTTCTTTCCTGCCTTCCTTTCTCTCTTAGCTCCCACATATGAGTGAACACATGAGGTATTTATCCTTCTGTGCTTTGCTTGTTTCACTCAACATAAGTTTCTCCAGGTTTATCCATGTTGTTGCAAATGAAAGTATTTCATTCTTTTTTATGGCAGAGTAGTATTCCATGGGGTATATATACCACAGTTTCCTTATCCAGTCGTCTATTAATGGACATTTAGGTTGGTTCCATATCTTGGCTATTGTAAACAGAGCTGCAATAAACATGGGAGTGCAGGTATCTCTTCAACACGATGATTTCCATTCCTCTGGATATATACCCAGAAGAGGGATTGCTGGATCATATGGAAGATCTATCTGTAGTTGTTTGAGAAACCTCCAAATTGTTTTCCAAAGTGGTTGTACTAATTTACATTCCCACCAACAGTGCAGGAGCATTCCCTTCTCTTCACAACCTCGCCAGCATTTGTTATTCATCATCTTTTTGATCATAGCCAGTCTAACTGGAATGAGGTGGTATCTCAATATGGTTTTAATTTGCATTTCCCTGATGAATAGTGATGTTGAGCATTTTTTCATGTATCTGTTGGCTATTTGTATGTCTTCCTTTGAAAAATGTCTATTCAGCTCCTTTGCCCATTTTTTAATTGGCTCATTTTTTTTTTTTTTTTTTACTGTATAATTGCTTGAGTTCTATGTATATTCTGGATATTAGTCCTTTGTAAGATGCATAGTTGGCAAAAATTTTCTCCCACTCTGTAGGTTGTCTTTTCACTCTGTTGATTGTTTCTTTTGCTGTGCAGGAACTTTTTAGTTTGATATAGTTCCATTTGTTTATTGTTTCTTTTGCTCCTTGTACTTTTGGGCTCATGTTCATAAAGCCTGTATCCTGTCCTAACTACTGAAGTGTTTTACCTATATTTTCCCTTAGTAATTTTACAGTTTCAGGTCTTATACCTAGGTCTTTAATCCATTTTGAGTTGATTTTAGTGTATGGTGAGAGATGCATATCTAGTTTCATTCTTCTGCATATGGATATCCAGTTTTCCCAGCACCACTTGTTGAAGAGGCAATCTTTTCCCCAATGTAGATTTTTGTTGCCTTTGTCTAATATCAGATGGCTGTAAGCCTGAGGAGTGATTTCTGGGTTCTCTATTCTACTCCACTGGTCTGAATGTCTATTTTTATACCAGTACCATGCTGTTTTGGTTACAACAGCTTTGTAGTATAATTTGATCTGATCATTTGGAGAGGAAAGATGGGAGATGAACTCTACCTTGCCTGCACCTCTCCCCCAAGCTCCGTTTCTTTTGGGTTAAATGGGCATTCATTTAAATACAGGATTCTGCTTGCCTGAAACAATCCTCCTTCCGCTTTTGTTGACTGAATTTAATCCTTGACATCCCGGGCCTCCATCTGCACTGTAGGGGATGTGGGGATATGTAGCAAAGCACCATTCTGTCCTGAAAAAGTTAGTGCATTGATTCTCTATCATATGGAAGACCCCACAGTTTACCCTGGGAGTCAATCTAGGGTAACACAGGCAGAGACCTGTTTCCACCACCCATTTTAAAAGGCAGGGAAAAGATAGTGTGAAGACAGCATTTTAATTGGATGGGTTTCATAATTAATGTCTCCTTAAGTAAAGACTTCTGTTTCATCTGCCTTTCCAGACCATGTGGTAGAAATTGCAAAGGGATGGAGAAGAACAGCGCTTCTCGGTTGGCAGGCAGTAGAAGTCAGAGCAGACGCGGAAGCACCACCAGATGCGCAACTAGCTTCTTTAGGGAGAGGTGGATATTTTCTCCAAGCATGTGAAGGAGATGTGGCTTTTGTGTAGTGCCGTACGCTAGGTACAGAAGGCCTGCATTTGGGACCATCCTAGTAATTGTTATGGTTAATACCAGATTCTTTCTCCATTCTTGAGTCTTTTCTTTTTGTCAAAAATGATTTTTTGTTTGACTCCTCAACCAAGGGTACCCAGCCTTGGAGAGGAGATGAAATTTGGATATCTTTATTTTTTTAATTTGTATTTGAAGGGGAAGATTAAAACTGTTCAAGTAAATATCTTTGGCTTACGTGGACTCTTCAGTCATTTTGGGTTCCTTCCTCCATGGATAATCAATCTTCACTACCTGGGGATGCCTGCTTCTCACTGTGGTCTCCTCTGGCCCCTTTTTCTTCTTTGTTCTGAGCCCTTCCCAGGCAGAGGACGTCAGGAACGTACATGTGCCTTTGGGAAGAAGGTGGTGGGAAAATATGGAATAATGAGCCCTTCTGACTTTGGATTCAGCAATTTAGCATTGGCGCAGTAGGTGGAGTTATTCTTGGAGCCCCGGTTTGAAGATTGCTGTGCAGAAACCCATCTGTGCCGCTGGTTGCCAGCATTTCTGGTACAAATATTGTCATTTGCTCTTGAGGCAATCTGCTATTTCGGTCCTAGATGCAGTTTTGTAATATGCTGGGCAAAATAGCAGAGAAAAAATATCTTAAGTGGTGGTATAATCTTCAGTTTAAAAACACTTTAGTAGTGTTTCCAGTATAGGATTGTTCAACGTGTCTCCTTTCCTTGGCTGTAAACATAATCTAAATTCATTTTTTTCTCGCTTGCCTGAGCCGTGGTTCACTTGTGCTGACTCTGCATTCACTGAAAGGAAAGATGGAGGGATAGTGTTGTCCACATATAAGGCTTAAGTAATAATATTTCTTTAAAATTGTACTCTGTGGAGGTTTAGCTTGCCACATTGGTTCTGTTGATAAGAAAATGAGTAATTTGCTCAGAAATTATTTGGTTACAAAAATTGTCAAACACGATACTACACAACCCTTCCCCATCCGGGATCCTTCCCTATCCTGGGCTGTGAGAGTCACCTCTTCCACGCAGGCTGCTGAATGGCTTTGCAGAGGGTACCTCTGTTGCCTGTGCAGAGTTGGGTGCTCCCTGAAGGTATTGGGGTGTCTCCAGAAAGCCTGGGGGTGGGGCTGTGCTACCATTTTATTGCCTTTGTCATTAAGCCCTTTTTTAGAGAGAAAGCCCATCCTATAGGAAGTAGTATGTTTCCTCTGTTTTTGTGGTTTTCTTATTTTCTTACCAGCCTGCTGCTTAGTGAGAAATCCATTCTCTAGCATGACTCAGTGCACGTGTGCACACACATGTTACAAGAGTTTTACAAAATAGTACTACTGTACTTACCCATTTACGTGAGATATGCTTGCTCTATTTTATTAGTTAGAAAAAAAAATTGCTGGTCTCAACCCCCTACACTGACTTCACTACTTTGTGGATTGTGATCCAGAGTTTCAGCCTGAGGGCTTTCCCACATTCTGTTTCAAGACCTCCGTGTTATGGCAACGGCCTTGAAGTTAGGGCAGAGAGGTAGATGCATCCATATGTGGAAGATTGGCCCAGAGTAGAAATGAAGAGGAGGGTTAAACACACTCTGGAAGATTTGGGCTGAACAGATAGTTAAGTAGCTCCTCTCTGGATTGGTTTCAAACATGGAACTAGTTAAAATTATATATCCAATTAAACAACCCTAAAAGATACAATTTGTTTCCTAAGTTCTGATATGACAGAGTAGCCAGGATAGAGTTTTGCACTTATCTGGACATCTTGTCATTTAGATTTTAAATTCAAGATGTTTGAATTCCTTGAAAATGGGCAGCTGCCACATTCACTTTCCTGGATGAGGTTTTGTGCTCTTTTCCTTCTATATGGACCTGAGTCAGGCTCACCTGACCTACGCTCAGCTGTCTGCAGAAGCTTTGATCCCATGAAGTACATTCCACTTTTCATTTCCTTGGAGCAGATAGTAATTCCACTTCCACCCTGAAGTCAGATAGGTTGTCAGAAATGTAAAGGAATTTTAGGTGATATCAGTATTTAATAAGAAATGATTACCCTTTCTCTGCAAAGCTGGAGCAGGCAAAGTGGGTGTGAGCAGTTCATGCCGGTGTAGTCTGGCTGGGAGAGGGCTGTCCCCCGAAATGGCATTCCTCCCACTGAGACCCTGACTTGCTTATTGGTATATGAAGCAGTACTGTTCTCCATTGTGAAGTTGTGTGTGTTCAAAGGAAATACTGTATATTAAAGGGGAAAGCGGCGGGGGTGGGGGTGGGTGGAGAGGAAAATTGCAGGAAATTGGAAGGTGAGGTTGACATTCTTCATTCACTAATGCCACTTCTGTTTTTCTTTCTGAAAAACAATGAAGACTTAAAAATTGGTCCCAGAACTAACTGGCTTTTTTATCCATAACCTTATAATTACGTTTTTTAGTCATCCTTTCTTAAACATCTAATGAGTTGTCTTTTGTTATTTGATGTTAGTGACCAAAAAGTGTTACTAATGTAGTGTTTCTCAAACTTGTCTGTCATATGAGATACTTGTTAAGAATATTCTTGGACCTCACCCTCTTCCTGTTGAATCAGAATCTATATGGACTAACACAGTTGATTCATTTTCTTAGAATATTAGAACTGGAAAGAATCTTGGACATGAAGCTGATGCTGGTGTTCCCAAAACTAGTGCCATCAGTATCTTGACTATTTTATACAGATTCCTGGGCCCCACTCCATACCGATTTAATCCTAGTATCTGAAGCTTCCTAGAAGATTCTGACTGTTAGCCTAGAGTGGTAACAACTCATCTCTTCAGCTTCCTTCAGGAAGGAAAGTGACTTGACATGCTTGGTTACTGGCTAGTTAAGAAGTCCTCTTCTGATCTCTTATCAATTCATTCAGATAATATTTATATATCGGGTACTGACTAGTGGGGGGTGGGGGCAGTTTCAGGATAGGTGAGCAGGGTCCCTGCCCTGGAGGTGCATGGTACCTAGCCTTTCTCAAAGGATGAGTTTGGGAGGTGGTGGCATTAGAATCATTTGGGGAGCTTTTTTTTTTCAAGCCATATGCAATGCCACCCTAGTATCAGATAGGCACGTGCCTGTGTGGTGGCATCTTCCCTTGTTGGATGCTGGCTGGCCATTTGTCCTTCTCTTAAAATTTTGTGACATAGTTCAAACATCCAGAAAGGCAGAGGCTAATATAATTAGTATCCATATTCCATCTCCCGGTTTTAACAAATACTACCCATCTTTGGTGTAGATAGCCTTCCTACCTCCACAGAGGTAGCCACTAATTCCACAGTTGCAGTCAGTGCCGGAGGCCACCTTTCCTGCCAGAAGCCTGCCCGCTGGCTGTGCTGATAGGTTCGTAAACTCTGTGTAAGACTGTCTTTAAAAAAACTTTACATGAATGTTATCGTTTAATGTAAATATTACTCTGCAACTTGGTTTTCTTTAAAAAGTCAGCATTTGTTTTTGAGATTTATCCATTGTTGTTGCATGACCTGATATGGCCCTATACTTAATAGTAAAATCAGGAAATTGAAGCCAGACAGCTTGAAAACCTTCTCAATGGAAAAAATACAAGAAGTGCCGGGTGGGAGGAGTTTTTGTTGAATTTTTGGTGTAGAACGTTATCATTTATGGAAAAATAGTTGATTTGAATTGTGCATTATTTTGAATAGCCCGGTATCAGCTCAATGAGAATTAATTGCATGAAAAGTTGTTTTTATTTACCATGGGTATATTACCGCAGTGTGGTCCAAACAGGTGAAAGTTAAGATTTGTGGCATAAAACAGGAAGCAGATGGAGGCTAATTAAAGTTCTGTTGATGAGGAAAGGATGAGTGATCAAGGAGCAGCTGGTTTCCCAGTTTAAACACAATTTGTACTATTCTATGACAGCCCTCTGCAAGTTCTGAGGGTCTTTCAAAGGTGAAGGCATGTGTTTCAGCAACAAGTGTGAAGGCTGTTGCTGCTCTATTTGTGTTCACCTTTGCTTTGAAGCAGATTTTCAGTGTTGCTCCAGCCACACTGGATATTTGTGCCCTGGAAAAGCCTAAAGTCCTTTCTTTAATCTCTAAAAAAGTGCCCAAGCATTTGATTTTATTTTGTATTTTTTCTTAATTATCCCAACTCCCTCTCCTGGTGGATTTTAAAATGTTGGTGCCCTGGCCCTAACCCAAGAAGGCACCAGTCTACCTAACCAAAGCTCTAGGCATATATGTGTGTAGGTGAGTGCTAAGAGGTACTGTGGAAACTTTCTTGGAGCCTCACCTTGTTCTGAAGTGTCTTTGAGCTTCTGGCTGTGAGGTGTCAGGGACTTCTGAACTTATTTTGTTTGATTGTGTCCTTGATGACTTTCACCTTCAAATGACAGCATCTTTTGTTGCTACTGCTAATAATGGTTGCATAAACATTAAGAAAAAATACTCTGTATGTGTTTTGTCTAAAGGAAATACCAGCACTGGGTTTTCTTTGAATATGTGTAGGGAGATGACATGAGGTCAGATAAGATTTGCCTTGCCTAGACATTTCATGGAAAATGTAATTAGAAGATAATATGAATCTTTCCATGAACTTTTGGAAGTACCCTCTAATATATACTCATATGCGTATATACACATCTATACCCATCTGTGTATATTTGTTTCACTTTGTAGGAACTCATTTTTTGAATGAATGCATGAAAGAAGAAAATGTATAGA
Source organism: Cynocephalus volans (assembly GCF_027409185.1). Taxonomy (NCBI): domain Eukaryota; kingdom Metazoa; phylum Chordata; class Mammalia; order Dermoptera; family Cynocephalidae; genus Cynocephalus; species Cynocephalus volans. The sequence continues at coordinate 70,005,270 of NC_084466.1, forward strand.
TTTTTTGTTGTTGTTTGTTGCCCCAATGTAGGTTTACTCTGATCGTGAAAGGTGAATGTGCTTTTTCTTTAACAACAACAGCAAAAAAGACATACAAAGGTAAATCTCTTCTGTTCACCACCCAGAGGCAACATCAGTATATTTATCAAGATTGTCTTGTAAAAGAAATAATTGACTGTGTAGAGCCCATATAATTGGTAATAAAGAGCACCATTTATTTTAGCTACAAATAGTGTGCAGTGGAGATTTCAAGGATGTCATGATGCATGTTCATTGTCAGATGTTGTACATAAACTTTTCAATCCTAGATGCTGTTTTTGCCCAGTTGGGCTCTGTACTTAGTTCCACTACTTACTACATTAATGGGGTAAGCTTGTGTACCAGCTCCTGATCCTCCAGGCTCTGTTCTGGTGACCCTAGAAACTCTCCCTCTGCTGACATCACAGTTCTTCCAGTGTGAGGAATGTCATCACAGCCAAAGCTAGAGTGTTTTCCTGGCTTGGGAGAAGTCTCAGGATTCTGTCATTTTTTTTTTTTTTTTCATTCTGCTGTCTTCTCAGAAAGTCAACCTAAAATATTCTTCTCCTTTCTTCTCTTCCCCTTCTCTCTTGTTCCTTCTGGTACCTTGCTTGCCCTTCCTTCCTCTTACCAGAAGCGTTTAGGGAGTCCATTCTTCTACCCTATGGCTCTGCCTTGTGTATTTTTGAAGATATTGATGGATGACTGTTAGTGTATGATGTTGTGGGGAGAGAGAGATCGACTGTGGGGTCTGCTTCATATGGAGCAATCCGACCTGGCTTGGATAGTCTGCGTCTACTTCGTCCTCCAAAGAACAAAAGGCACAATTCAGGTGTTTCCAGCAGCAAGTCCCACAGAGCACCTGGGCTTTCTCAGAAGCCTAGACTGAGGTGTGTTCCTTGGTCTGAAACTTTCTGTTAGAGCCCTCCTTTCCCCCCAGGCGTAATTATAAACTCTCACAAATGCATAGTACTTTATGCTTTTTGAAGCAGTTGTATCCATTACAACTCCTCTGTGAGGCGGTTAGGACACACATTAATTTCCCATGTTATAGACAAAAAAGCTGAGACATATGGTATATAAAGTTTGTCCAAAGTCATACATATAAGGATAAAGCCAGACTTAGGTCTTCCACTTCACCACCATCTTGCCGTTAGACCAGCATTTTCCAAACTGTGTGCCACTAAACATTGGTTTCATAGCATAGTCTGTCAAGAAGTGTGGTCAAAGAAATATGATGTGGGGTATGTGTGTGTGTGCGTGTGTGTGTGCGTGCGCGCGCTCATGTGGACACATGTCATCCCACCCACAAAACCAAACAAAAACTCTTAAGTTAATGGAAGGTTTTGCTTTGCTTTGTACATTAACATGAAGTTAGTGTATCAAAGGCTCTAAAGACCCTGCAGATTAGGAATCTTGCTTAAGTCTGTGTGGCCATGGTGTCCACAATGTATTTCTGCCACGAATTCTTTTCACTATAAAAGGAACCATTATTTTATGGAGCACATGTCGAAGAATGCTTTACCAGGCCATAGTGTGCTGCTTTGCTCTGGAATGATTTGGGAGGTGCTACAAGATACCTCAGTAGTTAGAGGACGATCTGTTCTTTTGGAGAACCTGCAGGGGAGAGTTCAGTGGATGCTTTTCCATGGGCAGTGATTGGAGATGCTTTGGGAATAAAGACCATCCTGGAGGGGGTGTGGGATGGGAAGCTGGCTGCAGGGAATCCCAGTCATCTTGTCACTATAAGCATGGTAACATACTGAGTAGGATTTTAACCAGGACACATAGAGTTTTCCATCCACAGGATCAGCATTTTAGGACCAGTCATCAGCTCTGTTAGGGAACAGTCCATGAGCAGTATCCTGAGTGACAGCAGCAGTGTTTGGCAGCTGAAGATGGACTTCAGAAATCTGGACCCCGAGCAGCATGCAGCTACATCTCAGTGTGGCCTTTGACAAGACACAGTGAGGCCACCTGTACCAACTCCCCTCTACTGCCTTTTCTGTAACTTAATGTTCAACTTTGCTTGCGATTGTTGTTCTTCTTAGATTGGCAGTTGATGGCAGGGAGGATGGTGGTAAAGTTGCCAGTGGCAGATTCCACATCCATCTCATTAATCAGTTCTTACTTCACTTGAGCAGAGTAGGACTTTTTGACAAAATTTTTCAATTTTAAAGTAAGTTTGTTCCAACCAGGCAGAAATGATAGATTACTTTGCACTGAAATCTCAAACCAAGGAAGCAAGCCCAACTTCTTACAACTGATGTCACACTTGATCTCTCCTCTCTCCTCTCTTTGCTCTCCCCTCCCCGCTTCTCCCCTCTCTTCCGCTTTCTCCTCCCCTCTCTCCTCCCCTCTCCTCCCCTCCCCTCCCCTCCCCTCCCCTCTCTTCCCCTCTCTTCTCTGTCTTCCCTCCTCCCCCCACCTGCACAAAGGACTTACCTGCTTTTCATCCAAGTGAAGCTTTTGCAGGTGTTGAATATAGATCAGAAGTTCACGTACAGTATTTTAAAATCCAGAAGGTAGAAATAGAAGCTCTAATGGAGGTGATTCCTTTGCTTTGTTTAGTTTGGTGGGGAGAATAAAATGACCCTGTTAGGACAAATGACTGGAAGAAGTGCTGTGAAATAGATGGGACGAGTTAATAGCCTAAGGTGTGGTATTTCTGTCGGCAAATGTTCCTGTGCGTCCTGCGTAAAGTGATTGGACAAAGCATTAGACTCTGTGACCTATATTTTACAAAGTATTTGTACTATCTGCTAATTTTTTTTTCCTCTAGTGACTTTGTGACTTTTAGACCTGGTTGTAAGTTGCATGACACTAACTTGTTTTGTACCAAGAAGGAAAGGAAGCAGTTAGAGGAGGCCAGGGCATCTGGCTGGTGGAAGAAGAAAGGCGGAATGTGCAGAGGGTAAGGCTTGCACCACAGTCACGTGCTTTTATAATTGAATCTCATGGGGGGGAGTCATCAGCCGTTTAAAACTAAGTTTTCAGGATTTAGAACATTTGCCTTCTGGTATGTTGGGGGGATGCAGTGCCTGTCAGCTTATTCTTGCACCCCTGCAGTCCAGCCGTGGGTCTTGGCCCTGGATCTCTTATGCACCCACCAGAGTATTGACTAACGCGTGAGTAATTTGTTGTAGTTTTATTCATGTTTATGTTGAATAATCCATGGTTACACCGTAGGGCATTATTTCCTTTAATTTCCTTTTCAGCTGTTCAAAACAACCTGAAAGATGTTATGATTGAGCCTAGACAATGACCTCAAGAAACAAAAATAAACCTTCAAAATATAAGAACCAGATTTGTATGCCAAGTGTTGGGAACGATGCATAAAATAAATGTATGAAAATACGGTAGACTTCATGAAGGGGTACTTTAAAAATTTGTTTTCAAAACATATGGTCTCTGCCCCAATGTTGTGTGCTCCTCTGGCTATGAAAAAATAAGAGATTATGCCTTAAGTTTAAAAACAACCAAATATCATTGGAGTCATGAGACAAAAGCCAAACAGCTGCTTGAATATACCCCCCCCCCCCTTCATTTTCAGAGTGAGGGGGAGAGAGGAGGTCCTGCGATGACATGTGTTTCTGGAGGTGCTCCTCTGCACACCAGCCCCAGCCACACCAGCTGCAGCAGCCTCCTGCAGGTGGTGTCAGGTGCAGAGGGACCTGAACCAAAGACAGCAGCTCCCTGACATGCTTTTACTTATCCAGAGAAAGTTATGTACATGGAGAAACACACCCACGCATATTTAAATTTCTGGATAATCAAAAATACCTTCCTGCGTTCCAAGCAGAGCCCTGACTCTCCTTTTCTCTTACCATCTGGGTGGGAAATTAGGTTTGGCACTTCCCTCTGGGTTCCACGTCATAACTTTATTCAGTTGTCTTTTGATTTTTCACTCGCTTTCCTGTGTGTTGCCTGTAGGATCAAAATACATGCTCCTAGCTTGTGTTTTAACCTCTCTCCCCACCTTCTCCTCTCCCCCTCTCCCTCTCTCCCTCTTCCCCTCCCCCTCTCCGTCTGCCCCTCTGCCTCTCTCCCTCTGCCCCTCTCCCTCTCTCCCTGTCCCCCTCTGCCCCCTCCCTCTCCCCCTCTCCCTCTGCCCCCTCCCTCTCCCCCTCTCTCCCTCTCTCCCTCTGCCCCCTCCCTCTCCCCCTCTCTCCCTCTGCCCCTCTCCCCCTCTCCCTCTCCCCATCTGCCCCCTCCCTCTCCCCCTCTCTCCCCCTCTCTCCCCCTCTCTTTCCCCCTCTCTCCCCCTGTCCCCCTCCCTCCCTACCCCTCTCCCTCTCCCCCCTCCTTCTCTCCCTCTCTCTCTCCCTCTCTCCCTTACCCCCTCACCCGCCCCATGCCTAAACTCAAGTATGGCCATACTGACCTCTCATCCCTAGACATGCCTTCCTGGTGTTTTTATAAAGTTTTTCCTCACAAATGCTAATGTTTATTGGGCACTCTGTACACACTGAACATTTAATACTCAGCAATTCAATACATATTTCCTTCTTACAGATGTCGGAACCAAGGCCCAAAGATTGCAGATCTCTTATCCGAGACCACTCAGGCAGCACTGTGCTGACTGGATTTGAATCTAGGCCTGTCTGGTTCTAGAACCCATGTTCTTAATCATCACATAGTATGCCCATCAGCTTTGATTCGTGTTCTGCCCTTATATTGAGTTCCTTCCCCTTTAGCCAGCAACCCAAATCCTGCATTTCCTTCATGTCCCAATATCAATATATTGGGTAACCATTTTAGTCCAATATATTGGTGTCTGTCTTCATGCACTACTTGATAGAAATGTACGATAGACTTTAAAAATGATTAAAATGTAAAACTTCTCCCCTTTTGGGGGCAGGGGGTAGGGTCCTACTGAAGAATGATTGTTTTAAGCTTAGTTCGGTCACTAACAATTCTAAACCATCCATTATAATCTTGACTAGGTTGTCAGAATTTGACTAAATTACTTTTCTCAGTTATAAAAATAAAGAAAATGCATTGAAATACCAAACAGACTACATGTTGATTCAGAGAAAAGTAGTCTTTGAGAAGAGATGCTGAAATGGTTTACTGCTCATCTCTAATGGTTTAGGTATCTATGACAGTAGAGCCAACAAATTTCTTCTAGAAAACCATTTATGGCTCTAGAACATCATGAATTTCTAGAAGAATTCTCTGATATGCTTGAAAGTGTTAGTATTTTTTACACATATTATGCTTTGTGTCTTTCGAACATGTTCTCATTTAATTTTTACAGTGTACCTTTGGGTTTTGTGATACAGAGGCACTGTATTCTGTGTGAAGTTAATGACCTAAGTTGTACGCAAACATACAAGCCCTGACTTCTTGTACCGTTTCTACTGAACCATGTTGGCAAATGTATAATTTTAAGAAAAGTGGAGAAAAGGCACCCCTGAATGTTCTAATACACATATTGTTGTGGAAAACTATAGCTATAGTTCAGAGTATCCTTGAATGTAGTAGCTTGAAAGAGAGAAGAAACATTTGTACTAGTGTGCAAGATTCCAGCCACAGTAGTTTCTATTTAACTCCCTTTTGGAGGAAATTCAAAGTGATAACACTGAAAAGAATGAGGACTAAAATTCCAAAGAGGAGTTTAAGGTGTATAGCATTACTAATTATTGGCTTACGTGAGGAGTTCTAATTTTCCATTGGTTTGAATTATCCTAAATCTGGTTCTGGAGCAAACTCAACTTGGAAACTTCCAGAATCCCCTTAGTGCAGGAATGATCTTGGGGAAGCACATTCTCACCGGGCTGATCTGTCTTGACCTGAGACCAATTTAAGCTGCAAGTCCTTGTGGACATCACTAGTAAATACAGAGGTGCTGACTTCTGGTGGAGAGCCAGTGAAGACACAGGAGTGGGAGGAATGGGAGGCTGCTTCTTGGGCTCTTTTCTGTTGGGTTGATGCCGAGTTTTCAAACGGAGGTGAAGATGCTGCTCACAGCATTGGTCTTACATTGGGGTGGAAACTTGGTCTTCCACATAAGCAAAGTGTAGGCCTCATGTTAGGTCTGTGCTGGTGGGGAGATGTGGCTTTAAGGTGGACACATTGTGGAGGGCCTTGATGGGTCATGGAATCTGTAGGCTTTTAGGTGACTTAATAAAAGCAGTACTATGGGAACATTTTTTTGGGTGGGGGATTTTACTTTAACATAATCGTGAGCTGAGATAGTTTTGCTAGCATTGGGTCAGCCTAGGCATTTGATAGCTATTTGATTTGGGACAGGCCGTTAAGCATTTTGGGGAGGTAGCCCCCAAACAGTGTATACTTACAGTTATGAGTCATTGTTGCATTAGGCTTCCTAGCCAGAATAGTGGGTAAGCTGTTCTTGAGATTCTGTATAAATCCTATAGGCAAACCCTACATTGCAAATAATGTGTAATTCAGAATGTTATTACTTTATTGCAGTTTGCTGCTCTTTTTGTAATCTGGATTATATGTGGGCCCCAAAAGAGAAAACAAACAAAACATAAAATTAGACTTTGTACTTTATTTTATTTTATAATAGTTAGTAGTTCTTAGTAAATACACTATGCCCTAGATCCTTCAGACAATAAACATTTAGAATGTAAAGCAATTCTAGACAGTACATTCTGTGGGTGGGATATTGTCCTAGAGATTTTAATCTGTTAAAATTTTAGTGTTCTTGCCTCTGATTTTATATACATAAAGTTTTTCATTGTCAACAAACAATTAGAGCACACACCTTGAGTACACATTTACATAACATGACCTGGATTAATGGGCTCATCACTATAACTGACAAAATACTTTAATATTCACTTTAGTCCTTTAAAGTTTTAGAAAACTTTAAGATCGGTCAAAGTATTGATAAGTTTTGCTTCGCTTTATGCCTGATGTAAGTTCATCAGAAGAGAATAGACCATAATGTGTTCTTTGGTTTTTATTTATTTTTTTATTCTTCTGGTCGCCAAATAGATAAGGTAATTAATTGCATTGTGATGCTGTGTGTTTATAGAACCATAGCACGTTAGAAAAAATGGTGTGGCCTATGAAATAGACAAAGATTTTCATTAGGAAGCAGCAGAATCACTTCAACAATTGCATTTCCTCTCAATATTTTCCTATGGTGGGGCTCTATGTGTCTAAGACAGCCATTAGGCAACAACAGCAAAAAGCATTCATATTCTGGGCAGTTAACTAAATTGAAGTCTCAGCAAGGATAGGTTCCTTTTGCCACTACATGGGCAATGTGGGGGGAGTTGTGGCTGTCTCCTCTGGATTTGGCAGTACCTGATCTCTGTGCTGCCCTGAGAAGGAGGAGGTGGTGAGCGGGTTAAAGGATCACCAGGGATGCCTGCATGCTGCACTGAAACAAAATTAATCCCAGGAGAAATAAGCTTCACTTTGAAATCCTTCGTAGCCCACAGAACCCTTTTTTAAAAAACAAGGCATTTAAAAAAATTTTAGCCAGATGAAATTTAGTCTCTGTATATCCACCACTGGGACCTTATTAGCCAGGGTTGATGACATTCATTTGAGAGTTGTTCTTGTTGGCTCGTGTGTGGGTAGTTTCTGTTTTCCAGGCTTTGCTTATACAAGGTCCTCACTAGCAGCTTAGACAGAGGTTATAGAAGGAAAGTGATTAAGAAAAATGCCTCATGATCTGAAACAGGAGATTCTTGCATCTGGGGTGGCTGGAGTGGGGTAAGGATAGGGGTGCTATCCTTACCAAACTCACCTGGATTGTTTTGGGGTTTGTCTTTTGGGGTTCTTCGTTTCTGATAGTGCATAGAGCTCACCACATTGAATGGTACAGGGAAATCTTCCATTTTCATATTTTGAAAATTAAGAGCTTTGCCCTTCCCTTCACAAAACTGTAGCTTCCTTTGACAGAAAGTTTTCCTGTGGGACACAGTTAAATTTTATTGTGAAGGGGAAGAAGCACGGTGCTTCTTTTTAATTACTACCTTCTGAGAAGCAAAAGCTTGGTATACAGTTTAATATCATTAAGTACATTTTCTGTTCCAACCCTGAAGGGTTTTTTTCCTTAAATCCTAGATGTATGAAGTTATTGGCTAAAATGTTACTCTGAAATATTTAGGCTTTTGACTAATGCAGATCAGGCAGACCATGGAGCATCCTCTGTTTCCTCTGTTGCAGTACGTCCTCCTCCCAGGCTTGCAGGCTAGCGGCCCCTCGCCTGCCTTCTTTATTTTTTAACACCATGGTTCCATTCGCTTGTAACTTACCTCTTTACCAGACATTTTGTCCCACTTATGCTCTTGAGCTCCCCACCCCCGATCTCTTGGGCTCTTTTAGGACTTGTTCTACATAAAATACGTGATCATGGGTGCTTAGTGTTTGAAGAGAGATGAGAAAGATTGTCATTCTGGTCATCCCCATCCTGGATAATACTCTTGTCAGTCAGGTGCTGTCTCTCCCTCAACTTGGACAACCTCATAGACACACATGTGTTCTGACATAGATCATCAAAAAAGCCAGTGGAATATGCTCATTAGACACTCCAATTTTTAAATTTAAAATCTTGAGGAGAAAACAATTTTTCTGCAAATAAAAAACTGCAGCTCAGTTGTGAGGATGTGGCTAAACAAGAAGTTTGTGATGCATGACTTTTTAATCAAGTTGCAACAACCATTCATGATGGCTTAAAATCCCTGTTTATATATTCCTTTACTTCCCATAACAAAATAGCAACGTTTAAGCTTTGTGTCAGGTGATGTGCTAAGCACCTTCCAAGCATAGTAGTATACCCGTTCATTCCCACTCTGTCCTCTGTGGTACTCGTGACTTTTGTAGACGTAGAAACTGAGTCTTGGTGGGATGGGGTGACTTACTGAGAGTGGCCACTGTAAGTCTGACTCCAGAGCTGGCACTTTGGGTTCTGCCTCTCTATACCCCTCCCAAATACAGGAAGCTTCTCATGACACCTGTGAGTTCTGACATTTGTCTTTTTGGTACTGTTTTACATGCATACATAATCTCCCACATTCTTTTTTCAGTGGAGGCTGCTTTCATGTAGTCATATTTTCCTTCCTTTGGAATGATTTGAGTCAGAGGTGAAGCTGTGCAGAGTTAAACGTATAACTATTGCAGTTTGAGAACATACAGCTGAGGATTGGTTTGGCTGGGGGAGGGACACTGCATGTTCTTGGTACCTGTTTTACATTTCTTCTAGCACTAAAGCCCCATGTGGTTCTACTTTTTGTAAATGAACACCCATAAGCTTTCCATCTCTCTGAACTCTATATTCCCTAACATAAAATGAGGGTATTAGACCAGATGACCTTCATAGTGCCTTCCAGTTTTATGAAGCTGCAAGTCTCTGTTCACAGCCCTGGGATCACTGGAGAAGTGTGGCCTCAGTGCAAACAAGGACGTGGGGAGTGAGTGATCTTTGAGATGTTCAGGAGAGAAGGAAAGAGTTCTGAGAAATGGACTCAGCCTTATGGAATGGCCTAATGTGTAAGCACATAGATTACCTATTCACAGCAGGTCTTCTGTTACAGCAACTTTTTAAGTTGATTCATGTGCTGTCTGTTGATAACATGTGTCAATTGAAGTCACTTTTATAAAAAAAGACTGGCGGAATGTCATGTGTTTTCCTTCTGTTTGCGAGCAAAATGGATTATTTTTAAAAGTTGTTGTTTTATTAGAAACTCTAATGGGAACTCTGTATTGAATAGAGATTGTCCTGCTTTCTCTTCAGTTTGTTTTCACTTGTGCAAGTGCAGGAAGAGATGGAGTGAAGGAGAGGAAGCAGGAGAACGAAGGCATCGAAGGCCTCGCTGGGAACCTGCATAACAATTGCGTGCATTGAGAGAGTTCACAGAAATTAGATAATGCTTTGGAAAAATCTAGTTTGTCTAGCATTTTGAAAGAATTTCTAGAATTTCTAGAACAACGAGTTCATTTAATCCTATGTTCTAGTCCCTTAGCATGAAGTTCCTTTTGTTGGATTTGGTGGTGGTTGCCCACACCCGCACGCAGGCAATGGGCAGTTCTAGGCAGCTGGGGTTTCTGGGGACATTTTTGTTTTCCTTACGAGTCCCCACAGCCTCTTTACACAGGCTTTTCCTGGGACAGTGCTCACACACTTCAGCTGCTATGGTTTCCTGCCACAAAGAGGAACCCACTGGAATAAAAGCAAATTATATTGTGTGAATTTATCACCCATTAAGGCAGAAAATGAGTTTTATAAACTAGTAAACAGAATTATTTCTACTCCCTCAAGGTGTACACATGTAACCTCAATCTTCAGTATGTTCCTTTGATTCTTCTTAATGATGATGAAGCCAACAAAGTGGTTTATTCAGCCAGCAGCAGTGTTGCAGATAGTCCCAAAACCTTGCTTTGAGCGCTGACTGGACAAATCATTTTCTGAGTCTCAGTTTCTCCATTTTTAAAATGGGTCCAATAATACTTGTTTTATAGGGCTATTCCAAGGACGGAATGAGATGTATTGACAGCAATAAACTATAAAGTAAAACATACGTATGAAGTACAAAGGCCAGGGTGTTATGAACAGTGTGTATTCAGCCTAAGTTGCTGGTTTTATTTTTGGCTAAACACAAAGATTAGCGAAATCTTAGAACTGCTAAGCAGAAAGAAAAGTGGAATGCAGCAGCGATGGAAAGACCCCTGGCTGCCGGGTGGTGGTCTCCACAAAGGCTGAGGGAAAGGCTTGATGCAGCTGAGCTGGCACCTCAGTTCAGAAGGCAAGATTCAGGGGGCGGGCGAGGGTCCCGGGAAGTCCAGGGTGAAGAGAAATGGCCAGGATGAAGGCCAGTTTCAGCTCTCAGGAGCCTGGGGTGTGGCAGGGACAGAAAGCTGCAAGCAGAGGGCAGGACCAGGCCATTTCTTCAATCCAGGCAGGGGGTGGGGGGTGCAAAGAGTTTTCTAGACTTGACTCAGGGCTAGTTCTGTTCTGCTCCCTTGATTTTATTTGTTGGGGCCTCTAGTCTCCTAGAAGTCACTGTAATAGACTAGTGGCCTCTAAATAGGTTTTAAAAATCACATACCCTTTTTGGAATAAAGTTTATTCATTCATACAATTTGAATATATTGTGTATATTTTGTAACACATTCACAATGAATTTTAAAAGAATGAGATGAAAAATTAAAGATAAAGTTGTAAAGATTTCCTGCTCTGAAATGTCTGTCTGATTATTGCTTTTAGACAATGGGGCTAGGATGGGGCATGTAAAATGACCCCATCCTGTGTCCTCGGGGTCTGGGGGCCAGCCTCAGCACCTAGCTTCTCCCAGCTTCTTGCAGCCCTGAAGGTGGTAGAACTGTTGCAGAACTCAGTCAGAACCACCTCATGGAGAGTCCAGGCTGTACCCATCAAAGTAGCTCTGCCTTGTACCTGCTGCTGCTCCTCCGCACACGCCACTGGGTCCAGAGCCTGAGAGCTCCAGCAGGTATACTGTGCCTGCAAGCAAGGCTTAGCAGCAGCGCTGTGAGAAGACCTGGCAAGTGCATTGACAGACTGACTTTAGTGTTTGAATTAGTTCTGAGATAAGATCTGGTGTGTAGAGAAAAATGTATTGACTCTTCCCCAAACCAGTCACTTTTTCCAGTAACTGACATGGAAAAACCTCATGTTAGTAGGAACAATACAAGGTGTGATTATAAAGAAATGAGACTGTTTATAATATAGGTAAGTCTGCAGAACACTTACCTGTATTATATGTGTTATCTATAATATACTTCTCTATAAAATACATACAATGTATATTATATGAATTTTTAAAATTTTTGATTGACAAATTATTGTATTATGTTTCTTATAAGTTGGCAACTTATATTTATATAAATTTAATAGAGTATGTAATGAAGTTATGATTTATGAATACAGTGTGGAATAATTAATTGAAACTAGTTAATATTCTATCAGTCACCTCAAATACTTAACATTTTTTTGTGGTGAGAACATTTGAAATGACCTCTCAGCAATTTTGGAATGTATTGTATACTCTGTTATTAACTGTTCACCATACTGTGCAACAGAACTCAAAAAAGAAGAAAGAATTCCTCCTCAGACATGTTATTTCATAGATGCTATTATCCTAGAAGTGATAAGAATCACATTAGCTGATATTGATTGAGGTAAGCATTTTACACATATTATCTCATTTAATCTTCTCTCACAGTGTAGTGGGCAGCCAGGGACCCCCCTGCCCTGTGAGACGAGATGTAGCACAGGTGTAAACTGTGGTGAGCAAACAAGGCCTGTGTTAGAGGCTGGCTGCAGGCTGGGACAGGGTACCAAGAAATGCTTCTGGAAGGAAGGGACAGTTAGGCTCAGACAGAAGCTGTGTGTGGGGGTAGGTGGGTGGTGACCTTTGGGGGAAAAGGTACAGGCTCCTGGACAGTCCTATGTGTGTCAGTTTCTGTCCTGTTGAGTGGTTCCTTATGTGGAGTTCTCTCCCCAGGTGGATCATAAAACTTCTGGATGGCAGGCTCTGTGTCTAATTCTTCTTGTGTCTTTTGCTGCTCCTACCACAAAATAGGTTCTAATAGTGCTGGCTGGCATGAACTGGTACATGAGTGGATGATTAAAAGGCATGTAATGTGTAAGACATACATCTTCTCTGCAGCATTTTTGGGGTGTCAATCTACAAATACTTATTGAATATATCTTGTGTGCAGAGCATCCATTAGGGTCCATGAAATTAGAAATGAGCTTAGCCTCCTTGCTCGAAATCCGGTCTACATGTAGAGCACATAGATGAGAAGGCCCAAGAGCAGCCAGCAGAGCAGGTTGAACAGCAAGAACACCCTGTCTGGGGTATTCCCTCCCCGCAAAGGTGTGGAGCTTGTTGAGCCAGGCTGCCCAAGAAGAACAGGCTATGCTGCCTGGGGTAGCCAGGCACATCGATGGCAGCTGGGATGTGTGTGGAGGCTTGCGGGTAGGCCTGGGAAGCCAGCACTGTGTCCGCAGATCTCTCTTTTTGGTGTCCTGCAGAAACACAAGGTTTGGGTAGCTGACTGACAGTGCATGAGCCGCTGTCCTCACATCCTGCCTCTTTTCTCGTATTTGTTGAGAGTTTGAGAACAGACTCTCCCAGAGCCCCAGAAGTCGTACCTGTCTGTTACAGAGTCCCTGGGGTGAACTGCTCTTTCGTCCAGCCTCCACTGTGTCCAGGAGAGAAGTGCAGACACAACATTATCCATAGCAACACACAGTTCTACAGGATTTACCTCTTCAAACCCCACCCTGTAGAAATCGTAACTTCTTTAATGTCCTGCGGGCTGTGTGAAAAACAGGAATTTATGTAACAAGCTCTGCACAGCAAACCTTTTCCTGTTCGGAAAAAAATTTTTTTAATTGTTGGCGAAATTAGGAGACAGCTCTGTTACTCAAATAGCGACCTGAAATGTCCTCTTAGAAAAATACATAATATGCTGTTTTGATAAGTAAAAGATTGCTGTGGCTTTTTTAAAAGTCTAAGTAGTGAATTAGTATATGTTCCACCTGAGTTAGTGAACACTCCTGGACCTTTTAAAAGACTTCATTATTGTGTCTTCTGCAATCTTGTTTAAAATGTCCTCCAACTGCACTTGCCAATGATCTGACAGAATCATCTTGGCTGTTGTAGTGCTGCATCCTATCCCCAAGTTGATGCAGATGGCCAGGAAGCTACTATCTGGGAAGATCTTTCTTCCCCCTTTATCACTAACTAAATGTGACAGAGAGAGGAGTCAAGCTTCCTCTCCTCCAGAGATGTCATCGGAGCTTATCTGTGTGTCTATTGTGTTCACAGAACAAAATTGTGATGATGGAATATATTGTAAAGGTGCAGTCTTCCAAATCGTTGCAGGGCTAGAGTTCTGGGCTGCATTCCAGTGCTACCCCTGGGGGCAGGCCTACTTCTTTTAAGGGGGAGCTGTGGACTCAATTTGCTGGCGTTGGTGGGCACAGCAGATGAACTGTGGCTTTGTGAGCATGCATGTATATGAGTAGGACCTTCCCAGAGGATTTTGGGAATCTGATGGGAAATAAATAGGACACGAGGGAGATGCAGGAGATGCAGTCGTCAGCCTCTTTGAGTGATTCTTGTATGGAGTTAAAGCCCAGGTCGTCCTTACACAGTGGGTCTTGGGGGATAGATCATAGGTGTGGAGAAAGAGGGGAGACAGATGCTGCCATGAGCTCACACACCTGCCCAGCATCATGCCAGGATGCTCCTGTCCAGGCCCTTTGTGACCACACTTGCTGTGTGTGCCCCGGCAGAGGGCTCATCACATCGCCGTTGTGTTGAAATCCTTGTATAGAATGCAGTACAGAGGGCCAGAGGGCATTTTGAAATGTGGATTTCTCAGCTCTGTCAGCCTGCACTTTGATTTTCATGTCTCCTTTTAGAAAGTGAGATCTGTACCTGCTCCTCCCCTCCCAACTTTCTGCTTTCTACCTCCTTTTATGAGAAAAGACTTGAGCCCATGGCCTGAATTAAAACCTGGCCTCATTCTGCTTTGTGGAGGCTCTGTTCTGGTGCAGTGGTTGGCTCCCAGGTCTCTGCGTCCTATGTCAATGGCATGAGGATGTGGGTGTTGTGGCTGCATCCCTGGGTGACCACAAATCCAGCCAGAGCCTTTTTGTGGTCAGGGAGAGGGGCCACAGGGATGCAAGGTGCTCTATCAGCCGAGTCTTGCACCCAGTTGGCAGAGACCATCAAGGAAACCTGGTGGCTGTGTGCACAGCCCCGCTTCCAGGCACCTGGAATCCTGTTCCTGGACTTGGGATCAGGACCCTGAGGACAGAGGCTGCTGAATGAGCAGATGGTGACTGTGTGCTCTGTATGGTGTTGGCGGCAAAAAGCTATAAGACAGGGTCTCCCTTAGGTGCCCAGCGTGTTTCCCACTTTTCTTTTTCCAGGTATGTCCCACAGGCTCTCTCGAATGCCTTATCACTGTGTGTCTAGCCATATGTTGAGTAGATGAGTCAAACTGGGGCTTCTTCATCTGCAGCCTGTCTCCAGTGTTTCTTCTGAAGCTTAAGAGACTGCCACTGGCCCCTTCTACCGTCTATTAGCAGTTGTGGGTTTGTATTTGTAGTACTTCTAAGCTCCCACCCATATCCTATTGAATGGGAACAGAGAAGCAGGATGCAGAATGGTGGTATCCTGTGTTGTTCCCCACCCCCACCCCCACCCCCCATGAGTTGGGATCTAGTCATTCTGTCATGGTGACTGCTTATTATATGCAGGTACTGCTGAGCATTCTTTTATATCTCATGTAATCCGTATAACAACCCTGCAAGGTTCTATTATTTTATCCCCGTTTTACAGATGAGGAAACTTAAGGCACATAGGGGCTAAGCAGCATGTGAAGGTCATGTAAGTAGTAAATAGCAGAGCCATTTAAGTGCTCAAAAAAAGGGTTGATTTTCTTTACTAATTGGCCTAGGGGTACACATGGCACAGTTAGTCATGAAGCTGTACTTAGCTTGAAGTCTCCAGCTCTTCGCCTTCTCCACTACTTCCCCACCCCACAAAGCTGTCTTTTTGGACAGAGAGTAACTCCTAATACCTTGTCATAGAGTTAGCTGGTGCTTACTACTCATACTACTGGTTATTTGGAGGAGGGGGGTGGGATACTACTTGAATTTAAATTTTCTTTTTTTGTCAGGTCAGTTTTCTCAAATTAAAAAGATAAAATGACCCTTTTTCTTACATTCACTAATATTTACCTAATGGGCTTTAAAGGTGTAAATGAATCTAGGTCTTACAAGTTTTGGGGGCTTTTAATTCTTGACCAGGAATATATCCTGCTTCATCTTTTTCTTTTCCATAATCATGGGGGCACAGTAATATAGAAATTCTTACTTTGTGAAAATGGCATATGTTCAATCTGAAGAGAATTGGCAGTGGTTTTAGGGGTAATAGAATGGAAAGGTTTTTTGATAGCATTTTGATACAGAGTGCTATTTGCATAGCATTGTTGCTAAGCAAAATTTAAGGGGTTTTAAAATCAGTTTTTGTTATTTCCCTGTAAATTATAGCTGTAAAAAAGAAGGGGTATATAGTAATGCTTATTTAATAATTTTGTCCCCTCATTAAATTAAGATATAAATACTATTTTTAAGATAAGATACCATTTTCCTATGCTGGTTTGAGATCTTTTTTAGTGGGTTCAGAACCATTATAAATGTTCAGATTGAAATCTGTACCATAAACTCATTTAAAATTTTACTTGTTTTCCACGTAATACGTGTCAGAGACTAAGTTTTCCAGTGGAGAAGTACTGTACTTCTAACATGATGTTTTGTTTTACAGAATTCAATTCGTCATAATCTGTCCCTACACAACAAGTTCATTCGTGTGCAGAATGAAGGAACTGGAAAAAGTTCTTGGTGGATGCTCAATCCAGAGGGAGGCAAGAGCGGAAAGTCCCCCAGGAGAAGAGCTGCATCCATGGACAACAACAGTAAATTTGCTAAGAGCCGAGGCCGAGCTGCCAAGAAAAAAGCATCTCTCCAGTCTGGCCAGGAGGGTGCTGGGGATAGCCCTGGCTCTCAGTTTTCCAAATGGCCTGCAAGCCCTGGCTCTCACAGCAATGACGACTTTGATAACTGGAGTACATTTCGCCCTCGAACTAGCTCAAACGCTAGTACCATTAGTGGGAGGCTCTCCCCCATTATGACTGAACAGGATGATCTTGGAGATGGGGATGTGCACTCCATGGTGTACCCCCCATCTGCCGCAAAGATGGCTTCTACCCTACCCAGTCTGTCTGAGATAAGCAATCCTGAAAACATGGAAAACCTCCTGGATAATCTCAACCTTCTCTCATCACCGACACCATTAACTGTTTCGACCCAGTCCTCACCTGGCAGCATGATGCAGCAGACGCCCTGCTACTCATTTGCACCGCCAAACACCAGTCTGAATTCGCCCAGCCCAAACTACCAAAAATACACCTATGGCCAGTCCAGCATGAGCCCCTTGCCCCAGATGCCTATGCAAGCACTTCAGGACAACAAATCGAGTTACGGAGGTATGAATCAGTATAACTGTGCACCGGGACTCTTGAAGGAGTTACTTACTTCTGATTCTCCTCCCCATAATGATATCATGACACCGGTTGATCCTGGCGTGGCCCAACCCAACAGCCGGGTCCTGGGCCAGAATGTGATGATGGGCCCTAATTCAGTCATGCCCACCTATGGCAGCCAGGCATCTCATAACAAAATGATGAATCCCAGCTCCCATACCCACCCTGGACATGCTCAGCAAACATCCGCCGTTAATGGGCGTGCCCTGCCCCATGCAGTGAACACCATGCCTCACACTTCGGGTATGAACCGCTTGACCCCGGTGAAGACACCTTTACAAGTGCCTCTGCCCCACCCCATGCAGATGAATGCCCTGGGAGGCTACTCCTCGGTGAGCAGCTGTAACGGCTATGGCAGGATGGGCATTCTCCACCAGGAGAAGCTCCCAAGTGACTTGGATGGCATGTTTATTGAGCGCTTGGACTGTGACATGGAGTCCATCATTCGGAATGACCTCATGGATGGAGATACGTTGGATTTTAACTTCGACAGTGTGTTGCCCAACCAAAGCTTCCCGCACAGTGTCAAGACGACAACACATAGCTGGGTGTCAGGCTGAGAAATAGTGAGCAGGTAAGTTCACCCCAATATCAAAAGACCTTTTGATAACAGAACTTAAAAGACAAGAACACAGTAACTTGCCATGTATCTTCCATGGTTAGGACCTTTTTTTGACGTCAACTGACTGCCTCCTTGCAGAGACATCTTTTATCATTCATTCTCCACACTTTTTGCAGCTTATCAATTTTCCTTTTGAGCTTAAAGTTAAGGAAGCTTCTTTTGACTGCTTTAAAGATTTTCTTTTGACAGATGTCTGCATCTTTTTAGTTTAGTATCTCTTCAATAAATAACTATATTTGATACAAATCAAATGCTGGAGGGTTTTTTTTTTATTGAAACGTAATTGATTATACATATTAAAGGGTTTTTTATAAAGTAGAATATTCCCCATTGAATGATTTTAGAGCTGCTTGAGAAAGCTCTAGCTTTTCTCCCTGAAGTGTGCCTGTCACTGTAGTATGTTAAATTGAATTCATCTTAATTCAGCTATATTTTCATTGTGTGTATATGTTTTTTTTCCCCCTAGGCTACACTTAAAAGTACTTCAGATTGTCTGACAGCAGGAACTGAGAGAAGCAGTCCAAAGATGTCCTTCACCCCTCCTTTTAGTTTTCTTGATTTAAAAAAAAAAAGTTCCTTTTTTTCTTTTGTCAAACTTGGCAGCAAAGACACTTTTCCTGTACAGGATGTTTGCCCGATGTTTGCAGGTTATGTGCTGCTGTAGATAAGGACTGTGCCATTGGAAATTTCATTACAATGAAGTGCCAAACTTACTACACCATATAATTGCAGAAAAGACTTTTGGATCCTGGTGTGCTTTCAAGTTTTGTATATAAGCAGTTGATACAGAATTGTATATGTGTGTGTTTTCGTTTTTTAAAATATCCATTTGGTCCAAGGAAAGTTTATACACTTTTTGTAATACTGTGATGGTCTCATGTCTTGATAAGTTAAACTTTTGTTTGTACTACCTGTGTTCTGTGGAACTGATGAATCACAGAGAACCAAGATCTCCATCTGCAGTTCCACTGAGCAGCTTTGGACCTGTTCATGTTGCCACATGATTTACATGAGAACCAAGTAGCCTGTTATCAATCTGCTGAGTTAATGGACTTGTCAAACTTGGGGCGAGGTGGGGGGGGGATTAAATGCCAGCCTTGTACAGGTCTTTTCTATTTTTTGTTTGTTTATTTTGTTATTTGCAGATTTGTACAAACATTTAAATGGTTCCAATTTCCAGATAAATGATTTTTTGATGTTATTGTTGGGACTTGACATCATTTTTGGAATAGATATTGAACTGTAATGTTTTCTTAAAATTAGAGTCTACTTTGTTACACAGTCTGCTTGTAAATTTGTGGAATCACAGGTATTTGGGGCAGCATTCATAATTTTCATTTTGTATTTATAACTGGATTAGTACTAATTTTATATGTGCTTAACTGGTTTGTACACTTTGGGATGCTACTTGGTGATGTTTCTGACTAATCTTAAATCATTGTAATTAGTACTTGCATACTCAACGTTTCTGGCCCTGTTTGGGCAGAAAAGTGATGTATAGTTATGGACACTTGTGTTTCATATTTAGGAGAACCTAATATGTTTTTTGTATGTATTTTAAAGAAATTTCATCTACTTTTATTACCCTGTGAACTATGCACACCACGTGGTGTCCTGTCTTCTGATAGATCCGGTGTGCAGTATTGTTCCAGTTACTTCTGGGAGGCCTCATAATGTTTGTTGATCAGAAAGGGAAACCTACATTTAAAACAGTGTTCCTTTGTCAAACTGGGGGTTTTGGTTGACTTAACCTTTTTGAGTTGTGCTTCAGCAAAAGTTTCTCCTCATAATTCTGTGCTCTGATTTCGGTCCAGGTGCAAGTTGGTTTTGTAGCTCTGCCTTGAGGAATTCTGTCACCACTCTTCCTCCTTCTTCCTTCTGTCCTGTGGGTTACTTAGCACACTGTCAAAGTTTCAGTTCAGTGATTTGTAGAATGCTTTGTGTTCATAAGTACAGATGGTTACCAAATGGAATAGAACCTGTTTAACAATTGGGGCAATTAATTTGAAAAGCAGCAAATCAGCTGTAGGTTGTACATTTTGATTTATTTTACAAGTCTTAGATTAAGTTAAAAATTTGAGAATTTCTTCAGCCTTTAGTACCCTAAACTATAATTCCAATCATTGTGTTTAAATGCTTTCCAAATACCTGTATCTGACAGTCCAAGTTATTTGGCCTTGTGTCCATTCAGTCCATTAGTATTTTCAAGTCATGTGGAATGGTCAAAGTCATCACAGTAAAAGGAAGAGGCGCACAACAGTGTTCCTCTTGCCTTCTTGAGAAGGCTCTTTCTTTGTACATAGCCCCAAATCACACTTGCTTTGTCTTGTATGTTAATTGCATCTTCGTTGCCTTGGTTTTTTCTACATGTTCAGTGAGAACACAAGAGTTCCTGATAGACTTCCTATAGTAGGCCAGATCTTTTTGTAAGCTTCCCACTGTGACTTATTATTTCAAAAATTCATTGACCAGCCACCAACTCTGACCATCTTCATTGTTGGGCACTACAAATTATGGCTGGATTTAGAAACCTTGGTTCCCCTAAGTAGTGTCTCCTGCATATGTAGTAGAATTTGTTGGTGCCAAAGTACTCGTGTTCTCATTTCTGTTACCACATGCTGTCACTCACCTTCCGTACCATGACCACTATTACACAAGGAGCCTCAGAGTCCCCATTTGTTCAGTACAGAGGCATCTACAGCTAAAATCACTGTTAAAATTTTACTACTTCATAGAGTGACTTTTAGAAAGATGTTTCTTCCTCCTTAGTTTGTGTAAATATTTTCCCTTTCCCCCCCAAATTTTCTTTAGTTGAAATCCTAACATGAATCCTGAGCAGCTCTCTGGGGTGCCTTGAAGTCCAGGGAAAGGCATCTTGTCTTTTTTGAAAGCAAACATTATGTGGCCTCTGGTTGTTATTTTTCTGTAAGAATACTGACTTTCTGGAGTAATTAGTATATCAGTTATTGTACATGATTGCTTTGTGAAGTGTGCAAATATCACCTATGCAGCCTTGTTTCATTTTTTCCCTCCGGTTTGTACTGTTATTAAAAGCATATTGTATTATAGAGCTATTCAGATATTTTAAATATAAAGATGTATTGTTTCCGTAATATAGATGTATGGAATATATTTAGGTAATAGATGCATTACTTGGAAAGTTCTGCTTTGACAAATTGACAGTCTAAATTAGCAAATGTTGTATCCCAGTGAGCAGTAAATCAATGGGACATCCCAAGAAGGGGATAGGACAGTTAAAATGAAAACAGTTCTTCAAAGGTACACAATTTGTACTTATTAAACTGCTCGATATATGTTAACAACACTCCCCTTCCCACCCCTCTCCCCAGCCCCAATTTAAAATTCTTACATTCAGCTCTTAAGAGTTCTTAATTTATAACCGATTTTAAGCGAGAAGTTTCTTCTGTGGTTTTAGTTTGGGAGCAATCATTCAGTAAAAAATACAATGTGGTTTATGCAAACAAAAGCAGCCTAGCATTACAGTTGGCCCCTCCTTGAGGTGGGCACTGCCTGGCATTGTGGCCAGGGGTGGCCATGTAAGTCCCATCAGGATGTAGTCATGCCCTCCACATTTCACTACCCAAGTTTAGTAACAGTGCAGATCTACGTTCCTGTTCTGATACTCTCTGAGAAGTGCCTGATGTTGCTGATGTACTTGCAGACACAAGAACAATCTTTGCTATAATTGTATAAAGCCATAAATGTACATAAATTACGTTTAAGTGGTTTGGTGTCTTTCTTTTCTAGTAGTGCTGAATAAGCTCTTTATTAGGAATTTTTGATTTAGCTGTCAAGTACTTGAGTAAAACTTTGTAAGTCACAGTGTCATGGTTTATTCAAATCTGGCATTTCTTTTGGAGGAAAAAGGGAACAGTCCCTCTGGGACCAAACCATAGCCCCCTGAGATGAAGGACAAGTTCAATCCCTGATAACAAAACAACCCTGGAGTACTTTACCTTTGGAAGGTCTGCAATTGCATCCGGTCCAGTAATTACTAGGCATATTAAATCTCACATTGGAACAGACTGTGCTAAAGGTAAAAACACCTTAAGGGTAGGTTGGAAGCCTCCTGGCCAGGAGGTCACAGATCAAATGCTGTGGACAGTGTGAAGTCAGTGGCTTTCCAGGGCTCTTGTCACTGCTACACACCTTGCTGAAGGAGGAGGATCAACCCTCTTAAGTGGCTGCAGATCACACGTTTATATGTTTGCTCTGTTTCAGAAAATGTCTGTGGAATGAACTGGGGATTAGACTAACATGTTTAAAAAGGATGAAGCACAGTTTCTCCTTAATTCTTATTCTTTGACTAGGCAAGTGAATGAATGAGTTTGAGTAGCAAGGAAGTAGGTTATTCTAATGTTGACCTGTTTTATTTACCTGTTAGGACACTAGAAGGTCAATCTTTCTTTAAAAGACATAGTAGTCAGAAGCCTAGTGTATAGAACAGATAAAAGCATCTACTCTCAGACCCTGGGGCTCATGCACAGATCAGTTTGAAAACTGTTGATCTAGTCCAAATGCAGAAAAATGCCTTGATTGTACCTCCAGAACTCCAACTGTCTGTCCTTTCGTAACCCTTCGTGCATGTGCATAAAAGCATGCATCTAATGTCATTTTTTGAGAACAGTTCCTGAGTTTTACATTTGATAAGAGGAAGCAACACAGCAGGCAGGTTTCTCTGATAGATCCTGGTGGGAGGAGCTCTGTGCTTAACTCCTTGGGAGAGACTTCCTTCCTTGGACAGTGTCTAGGCCCCTGCTGTGACCAGAGATGATAATAGGATCTGGTTATGTACCTAGGATTGTTTCTTGGCCTGTGAACCAGCCACACTAGAGGACTTTTGTTTCTCCATGTTTGAAGTGACCTATAACAATGGTGGTACTAGTTAAACTTAAGCTGGTTGGTGTGGTATGGTTAGGTTAGATAAGTGGAGGGCTATTCCAGGGGACGTATCACACTTAAGTGTTAATCTCTGAAGTAGACTCCGTCACAGACACATTGTATCACTTGATAGTGCTCATTACGGCCCATGAGCCTGCAGCTGGGCTATGGCCTCTGAAATGGTGTATTCATAGTAGGTTTCCTTATTATAATTCATTATTTTGGTGGAAAGATTGCTCTGGTGGTAACATACACATGGACTCCAGGGTGTTTTTGAGTTTAACTGGAAAAAATGTAATTTCCAGTGGAATGGAAGGGGTGGTGGGTGTATGCTGGGATGAAGGAAGGAGGAAAAGCACATAGTCCTGGTGGGGACGGGGGGGATACATACCAGACGTGAAGTGGAGCTTTAGGCCTTTGGCCTTGGGATCCTTTGACTAGAGGAATCTACAGAGTGTCATTGGGCATCTCGAAGTTGAGAGAACTTTAGTTTTTGAAGCCAACTGGGAGAGGAGCTTTTTGTGCGGGTGTCTGGCTTTGGCAATATGGGTGTGAGAGGAGGAAGCTCCATACTGAGGAGGAATTCACCTGTTACAGGAAGAATGGGAAAAAGGAGATCGGGGCCAACTTTCTTGGACTTAGGCCAACTTTTCTTAGCATGACTGGTGGCAGGACAGTGTCCATCTGCACCCCCCACCTCTGGCCCCAGAATTCCCCATGAACTCAACAGCTGAAGGAAATTTCTTGCCATTGTTCCTATCTTCCAAAAGTGATAGTCTTATTTGCACTGGAAGCCACTGGTGGAAAGTGGAGATTTACATCCTTCAGGAAGAAGAGGGTAACTTCGTGATGGCTTGTTATTTATTCTTTATATGTTACTTCCTTGAGTTCCAGTCCCCAGACAAGCAACCTTCAGAATTCCCACAAAAATAAAAGTTGCAGATGATAGCATAGGAGCTATGTTGGGTTTTTGTAGTTGAAGGAGATTCTGCAAACATTCTTGGAGTTGTAATATTGCTAAATTGCTGCCCAAGTTGGATGACCTTAGCTATGTTGGCTGCTTAGAGTAGTACTCACTGTGAGCTACTTTACATTAAACCAGGGTTTTCTCCCAGATGACTCGGGTTAGAGGGGAGGTCCATTTGCACTTTAGTACTTGGTTCCAGAATAAACCAGAGACATCCACTGTTTAGTTTGTGCTGATGTCAGACCCACTTGCAGAGTCTGAAGAGTGGTAAGTGTCTCTGATGCTAGGGTAGTGATTTCCCCATTGACAGGTAAGTTGAGAATCTCTCCTTCCTGCCTCACAGGTGTGATGTGAGGATCAGAAGGGTGAGGTAATTTTCCTGTGTCAGGAGGAAAGACTGCATGAGAATTGGTGTCAGCTTAGCTAATAGTAGGCCATGGGGATGTGTGGAGCTGTGGACAGTCTGCATCTCCCTGCAGGGTCAGTGGGAGAGTTGCTAGGTTTAATTTCAACGTTTTTCTGCATTCCCCTTTGCTGTTCTCCATCTCTTAAGCAGGGGAGTATGGAAACAGTCGCGCAGACCCATACTCCGAGAGAGAGTAGGCTGGGCTTTTCTCAACAACTCCAGAAGTACTAGCAACAGTAAGTTGTAAGCCTGTTATGTGCCCAATACAAGCGAGTTGTGATGCTTATTTCCCAAGAAGTTTCCCACCATGGACCTGTGGTAAGGAAATTTAGAGACATTTTGGCTTACTTGACCTTGACCTCACCCCAGTCTAGAGTCAACTCTGGCTAACTCCATGGGCCCTTTCTTGGCTCTGCAAGATAGAGAAGGAGGAGAGGAGAGGAAAAGACTGATGTTGAGGGGGCCTTAGTGGTGTGCTGGTTCACTAGAATGGGTGGTTAAACTTGTAGGAATTTTGTGAGCCCATTTTAAGTATCTCCATTGTTGACAATTAAGTTAGATAGACTTACTGTTAAATAAGTTATATTTAGAAACAAAGGGAGTAACTACTCAAAAGCCATCGCTTCCTAGTTGCTGTACTACATTTTCCTCTTGTCTGCTGTGGAGGTTATTTATGTCGGTTGCACCTGCACACTGGGGACACTGTAATGGTGTGTGCTCCTGCCGTGCTGAAGCTGAACTAAGTTTGAGCTTCATGAATAATTTGAATGAATGTGAAAAATACTTTAATTCATATCCGTTAAACTTGTTGAGAAAATAAACTACTGAGGAAAGAGTTAGTGGATTGGGATGCAAGTCTATTTGTCACATCCTGGCCAAATTGCTGCCATAGGTTGGCTGCAGATAAAACAGTTCAGCAAAAACCAGCAAAAGCATACTGTGAGCATCAATTAGCCCGATAGAATTTACAATAAAGAGAATTGGATATTTTATTATTTGTAAATTGTATGC
Source organism: Cynocephalus volans (assembly GCF_027409185.1). Taxonomy (NCBI): domain Eukaryota; kingdom Metazoa; phylum Chordata; class Mammalia; order Dermoptera; family Cynocephalidae; genus Cynocephalus; species Cynocephalus volans. The sequence continues at coordinate 70,030,266 of NC_084466.1, forward strand.
AACTCATCTTTTATATCAGTAAATTTCTAATAAACGTACATACGTATATACAGCCATACGTTATCTCCCACAGAACAGGTTGTTAAACATTTACCAGCACACCACTGACCGGGTGTATGAAGGCATGAAACATAGGAGAACAGGAACCTGAGAGAAGGTGCAGGGAGTGCCATGGCAGCGGGTGACTGAGAGGCAGTGAGGTACAACACCCAAGAGTGGAAGAGATTAGGGGATGATGGGGCTTTGGACTTCAGAGCTGACCAGTGGGACTGTCACAGCTGCCAAAGCCTTTAATATGGTGGAGGCAGCAGCAGGTAGATGTCAGCAACTGGGAAGGTGCAAAGTGGAGTGGCCAGTGCCTTAAGCATCAACACGGGCTTTAACATGAACATGGAGAGGAGATGCTGTAGTTGGCAAAGGAATGTAGCAGGATGCCAGCTCTGCTCCTGCAACTCATCATTTGTCAAATGGGAATAATTACATCTGCTTACTGGAGTTACTGTAGGAATTAAGTGACCTGAGTTAACCCCCATCACATAAAAAGGGCTGAAAAAATAGAGGTGACCAAACATTCTTGTTTGCCAAGGACAGGTTGTTGTCGCAACACAATGATTAACAGCTCCTCTTGTCACAAAGTGTTCAGGTTTGGGTGGTTAATTACTTGTTCACCCTATCAACAAATGACTACTTTTTAATTACTTACTTCCTAGAACCCTCATGTCACAGTGGGTGTCCCAAGAGGCCCCAGTGGGTGTCTCAAGAGGCCCCAGTGGGTGAGAAGACTTGGGGTCCCCCCCTGGAAAAAGCTGTTGTGGGCTGGAGGGTTATTCTTCTGAAGTAAGGTTAGCTGGGTGTGTAAGTAGCATAGATTAAAGTTTAATCTGTCATATTATGGCATATGTTATGGCCTGAATGTGTGGTCCCCTCACCTAACACTCCCCATCCTCCTGCCCCTGCCCCTGGCCAAATTAAAAGGTTTCACCTCGAAAGGATATGGTGTTAGGAGGTGGGGCCTTTGGGAGGTGACTGGATCATGAGGGTGGAGGCCTCTTAGTGGGATTAGTGCCCTTATAAAAGAGCAAAAAGAGCTAGCTAGCCCCTTCCACCTTGTGAGGACACCATGAGATGGCACCATCTGTAAATCAGGAAATGGTTCTTGATCTTGGACTTCCAGCCTCCAGAAGAACGCTGAGATGTGGTTTCTGTTGTTTGGAAGCCCCCAGTCTATGGCATGTTGTGACAGCAGCCCGAGAACACTAACAGAGCACATTCCCAGCGCCCCTTCGCATTTGCACGCCCTCTCCACCTTCGCACCAGCCACACTGACAGCTGTTCTTTTTATCTGGAGTGCCTTTCACTCCCTTCCTTATCAATCAAGGTCCAGCTCAAAGCCTTCCCCTCCCCTCCCACAGGTGACCTGGATGAGTTCAGGAGTTCTTTTCTGAATAGAGGCATGGGGTTGTGTTTAGCTCTGGCTGAATAATAATCCTCAATAATCCTCCTGAGGCAGCCCAATAGCCTTCCCACCAGAAAATTCAGAGCCAGGCCTCACTGACTTTGGGACATTATCAGGCTCCAAGCAACTGGCCAGTACACTTGACCACCAGACACAGCCAAAGGCATTTCTCTTTGGTGAGCTGGCCTGCATCTGCCAACATTCCAACACAGTAAAAGCTGACCAAGAAGCCCAAAGAATTTTGACAAGTCTGGAGCTGCTATCCACTTTCTTCAACCTAGGAAAGCACAAAGACAAGGGAGTGGGGGCCGGTAATGACCGATGATGAAATGTCTAAAAGGAATCATTGGCCTTCCTTCCATCCAGCCGTCTCACAGGCTGCAGAGTCCTTTTTCATACAGCTTTTCTCTGGACTCAAGGGACAGAGCCAGGCTTTACTTAGCTCCCACCTCAAGATTGCCATTAGCAAGACTGTTCATCCACTTTTCCCCAGAAAGGGTTATGTTTCTATAGAAACAATCCTAGGCCAATTATCAGACAATCCCGGGACAGTTATAGCCTCTGAGTCAAAAAAAAAAAAAAAAAAGAAAAAAAGTGCTGGCCACCCTTAGCTAGATAGTTGGTATGTTCTTATAGCACCTCGTCTGAGAAGGACGTAAACACTGTCATTTGTATTCTTTGCCTTGTGTCACTTCTCCTCAACCAAAAGGGAGTAGATAAAACCACGTTCTGATTTTTAAAAATATTGTTTTGAAACATTTGAAATATTCAAATATTTTTTGATATGAAATATTATTTTAAAAGAGAGTTAATTGATTCTCATTTGCAAGACAAAGTTTTTTCTACTTTATTTCACCACACCTACCAAAACAATGAGTTGGTAAAAAGAAGGCACTTCAGAAGTCAGGCAGTTCTCTTTGGAAATAATTGTGAAGTTGTGATAAAACATACCCTGAATAGAAAAACTTATTTATTCTTGTAAACACATCTTCTGAGACTTCAAAATTTCTTAGAGGCCTGTGAATTGTATTTTCTATCAACATAATCATTAAGTTTCCAGTTCCCTTCTGACTCCTTTTTTCTGTCCTAAATAATTGGTATTCCATTAAAAGCATGGATACAATTTTCAAAACCCTGGATAAGGCTGGCTGGAAGCATTTAACAGCTGTATGGAATCTCATGTAACCATCATGTGCCTTTTTTTGGAAACAACAATCTGAGCAATTGTCCTTGTCTTTTGTAAGAAAATCACATGATTAAAAAAAATAGATGACTAGCAATAATTCTGTTGTCACTTGGTTACTGGCAGGAGTGGAGAGAGGGAGGAAGACTAAAGAAAAATGCTTTCTTGGATCCCTCAGCCGCACCAATCTGCAAACCTTCCTGGAGTAAATAATTTCCTTTGTCATTTCTGGGTAACTAAAAAAAGGCTTCGGAATGTTTCCAGGCCTGGGCATTCTGTTGTGTAATACTTTTGGAGTCTGAGTTACCTTACTTTGCTCAAAAAGCTGGCTCAAAACTCAGCTGTTTTCCCTCTGCTGGATCTGAGTGTTGGGGAAACTAATATGAACTGAATGAATGAAAATTCAGCCTTTGTTATGGACAATAATGCCCCCTCTGGGATTAGAATTTCTTATTCTATTTTGACAGCCAGAAGTTTCAATCAGCTTTGGATCCTAAAGGTGCTGTTTGACATTGGTCAGTAAGTGTTCTTCTGCCTCAAATGTCCTGTCCAGGGAGAGAGCTGCAGGCTTGCTCCTGGAGGGCTCACCTACTAACAGGGGACAGGGAGGCTCCTGTCACCTTGTAGACTCCAGAGAATGGAGACCCCAAATATGAAATGTTAGAAAGCAGCAGGCTGGACATTGATTGGCACAAAAAGTGTTGGAATTGAGTGTTTCTCTATAAAATGAGCTAATGTGTTTTTTTCAGGGCAGTTATAAGACTTGTGAAGAAAAAACTATAATTAAGAAAAGTGGATGGATTATTAGGAAAGGCTTTTTATTCAAAAGGTTTTGTGATTTTAATAACACTGGTAATACCTTCTGTCAAAGGGTATATATCAAGCACTTCTGCCAATGCTAATTCCTCAGCCTCCCTTTGAATTAAAAAGACTAGAGCCCAGTCATCTGTCCTGTACCATATACTAGGGAAAAATGCGTGCCCTGGGTTGGGGCGTTTAATTACTGAAAACCCTGAGGGAGCCTGTTGTAAGGGAACTTCAGAAGTGAGACACAGTGTTTCTAAGTGTAGGACACAGAATTACTTGGGATGGTTTGTAAAAATGCAAATTTCAGGGCCCCCTCCCTTGACCTGTGGAATCCGAATCTTGGATGGTGGGGGGGATGATGGTGGAGAAATCTGTATTTTAACTGTTCCAGGTGATTTTTATGAACACTGAAGTTTGAGAACCACCCCTAGTCTATGGAAATGCTGTGACATTTTCTGCTGTTCATTCATCCATCCATTCATTCATTCATTCAACAGCTAAATTTATTTACTGAGCAGCTGCTGTGTAGCAGGCCCTATACAAGGTGCTAGGGGCACCCTATGTGGCAAGCAGGACAGACACTTTGTCTTTCCTTGTGAGTCTTGTGGTTTTACTTCTCTTCAAGATGTGTAGTAAGGTTTAGGAGATGTCATGAAGTATTCTTTAAAAATAGGCTACCTGGATCAAATAAATACTGGGCTGATACCTGGCCCTGAAACTCTCAAACATCCACCATTCCTTAAGGGCTCGCGCCTGCCTGACCTGCTGTGGGTGCTGCGAGGAGTCGCAGCCTGGCCACTGCTCTCCGGGCACTTACAAATCTAGGCCTGGATTGGCTTCCCGTCTATTCTGGTGTCTCTCCAGGGTGGGGATCCATCCCTGAACAACACTGTGGAGTGGCATTAAAGAAGTTTGAGCCAAGAGGCAGACTTAGAAGCACAGCCGATTTGATCCAGGGTGTCCACACAGCTGAGCTAAACACATCTAGGTCTGAGGAAAATGACAACCCAGTCCGGGAAGGGTCTGTTTTACATTGGAAATGAGGCTTTTCTTTTGTTTTTTTTTTAATAGCTGCGGGAGAGAAGCAGCTCATCATGAAAGATCTTTGAGGGAATGTAAGCTGGACCCAGTTGCTGGTGCTGAGATGGGCTTACCACAGGGAGTTCTGCGGTCCAGGCTGGGCCACACCACCTTGCCCCTGGGCATGTCTGCTGTAACCCCAGGGTAGCAGAGGCCCCGTCTTCCAAACAGGGTGAGGTCAAGGTCGGAGCTACCCTGGGGCAGAGCCACAGGCTCCATGATGATAACACACTGACACTTCATTTGGGTGGTGTGCTCAGGCTCAGCTCTGTTCCACACTAGAGAATGTTCTGGATCACTTGAAGTAACTGCCTCTGTGGCTGCTGGCATTTTTTTCTAGTTTATTTGTAAAGTGTCCCCAAAAGTAGGACATAAAGCAATCTCTGATGCAAAAAGAACCATATCCAATATAATCTGACCTTTTCTGATGACTCAGGGTCATCATTAGGAACATCTGTGATTGAGCAAAGTTGGTGTCCAGAGGTGTCCTCAGGCTGCTGAGTGGATCCTGTGGTCGGACTCCTGCTCCCTGTCCCCCCCCACCCCTTCTCTCGGCCTCCCTTGATTCCTCTCTCTCTCTCTCTTTCTGTCATTCTGTATCATGGAAAATTTCAAACATAAACAGGAGGAGAGAATAAAAAGTATAATGAACCTCTATGTGTAGTTATCATTCAGGTTGAATAATTAAAATTATTATAATGGCTAAACTTGTTGCAACACTTGATTATTTTAAAGAAAATCCCAGATATCTAATTTCACCTTTAAATAAAGTATTATATAGTATATAATAGATAAGAATTCACTTAAAATTTTTAATGTTTTTATTGACGTAGAAATTACATACAGTCAGATTTTCAGAACTTAAGCATAGCATCGAGTCAGTGTGACAACTGCATATCAACTTATGCAATATTTTTTTCATCCCATTCCTTTGTCCCCTTCGCAGTTAGTTTCCTGCACTGAGAGCAACCACTGGTCTGATTTCGATTGCTGCTGGTTATTGTTCTAGAATTTCATGTAAATGGAATCATATACTGCATTCTAGACTTCTTGTTCCTGGCTTCTTTCACTCAGAGTATTATTTTTGAAATCCATCCACATCGTTGCTTGTATCAATAGTTTGGTACTTTTTAGTTTTTAGTAGTATTCCATTGTATAGCCGTACCAGTTGGTTTATTCCATTCTTCTGTTGATGGACATCTGGGCTGTTTCCAGTTTTTGACCATTATGAATAAAGCTTCTATAAACTTTCTTGTACAAGGTTTTTTGTGGATGTATATTTTCATTTCTTTTGATTAAATACCTAGGAGGAGGATTGCAGGATCATAGGTATATTTAACTTTTTAAGAAAGTGCCAAATAGTTCTCTAGTTGTACCATTTTACATCCCACCAACAATGTGTGAGAGTTCTGGTTTTTCCACATTCCTCCAAAATCTGGCATTTTTTGTTTTTTAAATTGTAACCATCCTAGTGTTTGTAGTTGTATCTCATTATGATTTAAATTTCCCTGATGATTAATGGATGGTGAACCCTGTTTTCATGTGCTTATTGGCCATTTTTATGTTTTCTTTTGTGAAGTATCTATTCAAATATTTTGCCCCTTTTTTAATTGAGTTGTTTGTCTTTTTATCATTTTTTATTTATTATTGTTTGTATTTTTATTGATTTGTTAAGAGCTCTTTATATATTCTGGACACAAGAGATAGGTGTTGAGGTATATAGATACAGATGCACAGATGTAGAGGGGCTGATATACGTTCGAATACAGGTGTTGCACATATTTTCTCCCAATCTGCTACCTGTTTTCTTGACAGTGTCTTTGGATGAACAGTAGTTTTAAATCTTGGTGAAGTCCCATTTATTTAGTTTATTTTTTCTTTTATGGCTTGTGCTTCCTGTGTCCTCACTGAGAAATCTTTATCTATCCCTATTTCTCTTATGTTTTCTTGTAACTAGTTTGTAATTACTTGTAATTGCTTTTATATATGGGATCAAGAACTAAACAAAAGGCCACAACAACAACAAAAAATATAGTCATAATACCATTATCACACATAAAGAACAAAAAAATTCTTAATATTGTCAGACGTCCACTTTGTGTGGTGTTAGCAGGCACTGATGGTCACTCTTATTGTCATTATTTCATGAGGGCTATAAAATGGTGATGTTCTGATTCTATCATTTCTTTTACATTCATTAGCTGAAAACTTCTATGAAGGGACTCCTGGGTGTCTTCTGGACTCTATCCTGCATAGTTCCAGGAATGCCAATGTTACTAGAGTTATGAATCTGCTTGTATCACTAGTTTTTAAGTTTTTACACTGTTAGGCTGCAAACTGTTGTTTATTAATATTTATAACAATAATAATAATAATCACTATATGCTGAGAACTTTTTCTGGCAAGCTCTAACCTAAGGACTCAATGAATTTCACTCATCAGATTCTCTGAGGGGGAAATTTTTACTTAGAGATCCTTGTGGCTTTTACCCTAGATAATAGACTTATCTGATGATCTCTGATCTTCTGTGTGGGTTTCTTCCAGGTCATTCTCTAGTATGAATATGTGCAAGATTTTCTTCCTCCTTGAAAACATTTCTACCTGTAATGGCCTTTTCTGTGTGAAATAATATGAACCCTGGATAAACACTCAAATTAATAGATGTTGACCATTCCCATTAAAGTGGAAAGAGAAGGGCCACAGCTATGGCACGACTAATCCCAGCTCTGCCTGCATACCGACTTGAACCAGAAAGTTATTTATTTATTTATTTTGAAGGCCAGCTGGCCAGTATGGGGATTCAAACCCTTGACCTAGCAGAAATTGAAACAGATTATTTGCCCCTCAAAAAGGCTCCATTTCCTCCTTGGCAGAATGGGAAAAAAACAAAAACAAAAAACAATACTGGTCATGACTTTGTGCCAAAGAGGTGTTTCCCTTTGTATACCAACTGAAGACAGCTTGGGTAGATAGTGGGGTCTGTAACTGCATCCAAGTAGATACAGGAGAACATCCCAGAGCACACACCTCCCTGTGAGAGTTCTCATCTTACCTTCTTCCTGTCTTAGTGTCTTTTAGGAAGAAATGATCTAAGTGACAAGGTGTTTGAAGAAAATTATTAAACAGATACTTAAAATTGGCTTTGACTTGAGAGAAGAAAGTGTTTAGGATTTGAAAGACTAATGAGTTTATGCTACCAGCAGTCCCTTTTGCAGGGACACATATCATTCAGCTAGTTCATAGGCAAAGAGGTTTGCATTCTCTTCCTTGATTGGATGAGGGGGATTATTTCTTATCTATTAGGCTGCTTGTGCCACCTTCTGCTTCCTAGCCCTTGATTCCCTTCCACAAAAACACCTTCCACATGCCCATAAGTTTCTGTCCCTTTGCATATTTAACTCAGACATAAGACAATCTATTTTCCCTCGAAACCTCAGCAAGGATAGCTGTTGGCTTTCTCCAAGATACAGGTATTTTTAGTAAATGTTGACCTGTCTCCACTGTTTTAAGCTGGGGGTTCTGTTTTACATACAGTGATGATGCATCCCAGTTTTCCCAGGACAGCCCTGACTAATGCTTGTGGTATTGTTAATAATACCCTCTTTGACTTTCAGAACTGTCCTGGTTTGAATGATAAATCACACGGGCTCCCTACATAGACACGATGGTTACCCGTCACTTTCCTTCAGGGCCCAGGTGTGCAGATGGTGGAAGAATGAGGATTACAGTCAGCAGGTTGAGCAAAAGGTCCCATGGCTCCTCCTGGATGGCTGTCCACCTCTGATGTGGTCAGTGACACTGGGAAGGCCAGCCTATTCTCTTCCAGGCATGTGACTTTTGATAACTAGGAAGCATTGTTTTTCATCTGAAGCCACCCCAAGTCAACCATGGCATAGCCATTTCATGCCGTTTTAGCAAGAATGCAAGCTACCAACCTGTCTCATGTCGGCCTATCTACATGGATCTGAATTGCAGTCCTGCAGAACAAGGCCACACGTCCCCAGCTGGCTGTAATACTCCAGAGCTTTTCATCCACACAGCAAGAGAAATAGTAGGAGTACGTGGCAGCAGAGGATGCTGCCCACTTGGGACAAGCGTTTCAGTGCTCTCCCTGTGCACGCGGTACGCCAGCTCAGTGCAGACTAGCCGAGTGGGAAGGGAAATTCAGCTTCATTTGGCAAACAAGCAAACGAACAAAAACAACCTAGGAACTGCTAATAGTTCTGTACAGAATTAGACTGAGTCAGATTGGTGACTGGACACAGCTGAAATAACCAAGTATTTTACCTGATAACAACTCTAGACTCAAATAAGGAAAGGCAGATACAAAGTTGAATTCCTAAGTCTGTTCCACTTAGGTACCTCTTTGGGATATACATAAAAGTCATTCATGAATTACTCTGGTCATTATTCATTTGTACATTTTAACAATGTTAAGAGTCAAGATAACTGATTGGAGAACATTTTAAAGGTACAAATATGTATAAATATTAAGTATTTTTATTGAGAATCAACTATATTTGTGACATTGTGTTAGGGGTTGTGGGAACAAAAAGACCAGTAAGATATGATTCTTATCTTCAAAAAGCTTCTAATCTAGTAAAGCAAATTGCAGCAACCTGAATGAGCTCCCAATGGCCAATACTAGAACAATCTGAGCAACAAAATAAATACAAGTAGTATTTATATTTAATGTAATTTATACATACTATATTATATGTAATTTATAATAAACATGATATAATTATACATTCTGTTATATAATGTATGATATAATTATATTTAATATTAATTTTACATAAAGTAATTATCCTTGAGTTTATACTGATATATATAAATGACTGAAATAAATAAGTGGGGAAGAGGGACAGCTCTTTATTACAGAAAAATTCTAATGAATATAAGAAATGAGGGAAATAGAAAATCACAATTAGAATGTCATAGTAATAGTTTCTGTAGGAAGATCTACTGATAATGTCAAATTAGAGGACAAAAGTTTAAGGAGAAACAATATTTGCATAGCCTCAAAGTATCTCCCCTCTAATAGTTTGTGATTATAAAAGGGGGAAATTAGATTACAGTGGAGAATCCTGGCAGACACCACCTTAGCCTAGTGATCAGGTTAACATCACCAGTAATAAGATATATGAACATCATGTACTTCCTGACAAGAAGCACTGAGAAGGGACATAACCTATGTGGCATTCTTGCTGAAAATGTGTAAACTCAAGCTAATGGTGAGAAAATATCAGACCAACCCAAGTTAAGGGACATCTTATAAAATGCCTGACCAGTGCTCTTCCAAAGTGTCAAGGTCCTGAAAGATAAGGAAACACAGAGGAACTGTCCCAAATTGGAGGCATCTTAAGAGATATGATGATTAAGTGCAAACAAGGGATCCTGGATTGGATCTTGAAATAGAGAAAAGGACATTAATGGAAAATCTGGTCAAATTCAAGTAAAGCTGGCAGTTTAGATAATACTATCGTACTGGTAATAATTTTCTGGTTTTGATTATTGTTCTATGATTATGGAAGTCATTAAACATTAGGGGAAGCTGGATAAGAGGTATACAAAAACTCTGTGCTACCTTTACAACTCTTATGTATGTCGAAAATTATCTTGAAACAAGGTAAAAAAAGATTTAAAAATATAGAAAGTTACTTCAAAAAATTTGTGGAAAGATTTGTATTATCTTTTATTTTTCCACGAACTTTTCGAAGTACCCTCGTTTGTGCCCAATGGCTAAAAGTAAAAAATAATTGCTGCAAGGAGTTTGAAAGTGAGGTTAACTCACACAGTTCATTCCACCTGGGGCATGAGGTGTGGGCCCCAAATGGGGGATGGAAATCAGGGATACCTCCTTGGCTAGGGGAGCGTTTGGACCCCAAAGGCTGGGAGAATTTGGGTGTGCAGGTTTGGTCTGCGGAAGTGAGGCTTTTGAGGTGGATGGTTCTTTAAAAGTCTGGACCAAAGCACGAGGGCAGGAAAAGTACAGGAAAAGTACGAAGGGGTAGGTTTGGCTGGCGGCCAGTGGGCTGGAAGGGGGTTGCCAGGCTCCTCATTGCCCAGGTTGCTGAGGACACTCCTGGCTGAGCAATGGGGGATCCACACGCTGAAGTCATCAGGGATGCGGAGTGGCTGCACCTGTCCCACTGACTCACAAGCAACTAAAACTGTATGGAAAAAATGGTTTATTTTAAAGGCTTTGTGGAAATTGATGTCTCAGTAGGGGAATGGCCAGGAGACCAGTGTGTGCAGAGATTCCCACCCCATGGGGGCATTTATTTTGTGGACACTGGGGTCATTTGGGAAGCAGTCTGGCCTCGGCTGCTTACTGTCTGTTCTGTGCCTCCCTTGTGGTGCCAGGAAGATTCCTGTTTCGACAAGGAACGACACCTGCTCAGAGAGAGAGCAATCTGCTTGTCAGACTCTTTCATTTTCTGGGAACCAGCTTGTTAGTCCGACAGGGTCACTGGACTCAGGGGTGGTCAAGGAAGCTTCTTTGGGTATGTTGAAGGAGAAGTGTGATGCTTGGCCCAAACCTTGTCACTCCTGTGGAAATGCTATCTCTGGAGCTTCCCCCAGGTGCTTGTAAAGCAGGTTGGGATTTGGGGATGAATGAACCTCTGAAGAAATGTGCTGGATTCTTACATCACGTCTAGATGTCCCCTGCTGGGCCTGTTTGCTGTCCCTTTTCTTTTGCTCCCAAGTTGTGTCAGGAGATTTGGGGAACTTCTGACTCATCTCAGAGACTGACTGTGGCCTTTTGGCAAAATTCCCTGTCCCAAGGGAAGAGGCTAAGGGGACCCAGGTAGGTGCCAGCAGTCATGCGGCTTGCAGAAATGATAAGCTCAAATGGGACTTCATGGTCAAGTGTGATGGAAATCATGACACATGCTTCTCAGGAGCAGGTCATTGCCGGCTGGGAGGATATTTAGCTCTGTTTGTGTTTGAACAGCCTTACAACAGCTATAAAGCTCAGCAGCTGGGAGGTGGATCAGGCACCTGAGGACTTTTGGACTTAGGTTAACCCTGGGGTCTTGAGACAAGAACTTCAGCTTTAAGGAATTTAAGCAATGAGACAGCACTTAAGTACGAAAGGAAATTCTTAAGCTCTCTGCGTATTCAATTCTGGAGACTGGGCTGAGAGCAGCCTTTCTGTTCAATAATTTTCTGAAGAAATGGACTTTAGATGGATTGCCATATTTCTTCTTCCAGTTGACCCCTGGATGCCAAATAAATATCTCTTTGATCTTCTGGGAGCTTAATGTTTTTACTTGGTCCCACTGGATACGACAGAGCTAAATCCTTCATGAAAAGTTGGTAGCCAAACGAGGGAGGGAGCTTAGCTGGACCTCAGCTACCCCATCCTGTTTGTAACTGGTAGGGATTAATGAAATCATAGGGATTAGTATAGACCTGAAAAATCATGTCCTGTCATGAATGCAGTCTCTGGGCCTTTCTGTGTCCCAGGTAGGGAGCTAAGTGAGAGGCAGATGAAAAGCAGTGCTTAAGAGGGTTGGCATCTGGACTCGACTCAGTGTCAAAGCCTGGCTCATCCACTAAGTTATGTAACCGTGGGCAGACGCCTTCGCCGAGCTGAGCCTTTCTTTCCTCAGTGATGGGATGGGATAAGAATACCTTGTTTTTCAGATGGCTGGAGGAGGAAACGCACAGTGACAGCGAGCTCCCAGCCACGCCGGCACGGAGACCACTGTCGATCAGCTGCAGCTTTGCCTCTCGGGCTGCTGGGCGTCCACCGAGTCTTCTCCAGGAGGTAGATCTCACCTTCATTTTCAAGAGAGGAGGTGGAGGTGAAGCAGCTTGGCCAAGGGTGTGGATGGTCAGCGGTGGCGTGGCGTCACCTGGCTGCCCGCTCCCCCCTTTTCCCGTGAGGCCAGGCCTGCTCCGGAGGTCGGCAGGACCCACTGGGCAGTGCGGGCTCCAAGAGACCGCTGCAGTCCTGTGAAACTCTTTTAAACATCTTCGTCATTTCAGAATCATCACTGGAAAATTCTGTTCATCAGACATGTGCCCTGCCAGGTCAACCAGAGCCCAAGTGCTCTGTTTGTTTTTTTTTTTTTTTCCCAGTGAAATAGGCTGCAAGGTCAATCTCTAGTTCAATCTCTTGCAAGTCCTGGTGTTAGGAACAAGCATAGCGAGGTTTGGGTTGAAATGTCTTAGGTGCTGGGCATGGTGGTAAAAGCTGTACCTGCATTATCTCATTTCACCCCTGCGTCTACCCTGTGAGGAAGGTGTTTTGATTCCTACTTCCCTGAAGTGGAGTCTGGGATTAGGAAGTTTTATTTTATTTTTTTATTTTTATTTTCTTGGCAGCTGGCCGGTAAGGGGCTCCAAATGCTTGACCTTGGTGTTATCAATATTGGGTTTCTAACCAACTGAACCAGCCAGCCAGGTTGAGATTTTAGTTCAGCTTGTTAAACAGAGGCCGTGTGTGTAACTCTGAAGGCCATGCTCTTTACCACTGTGCTATGTGGCCTCACTCAGGTAAGTCCAGAGGAAATGTTAGGCCTGTTCTTTAGCTCTGTGTCCACAGCAAGTGACTGGTGTTCATGCTCAGATATGGAAAAACATGTTACTCACCTGACGAGTGTAACCCAACATGGTCCAAGCCTTATGCAGCACCTGGGAGGGGAAGATTACTTAACACACTGACAATGTTAAGGATTGAATGACATCTCCTAAAGTTTTTTCTGGAATGGATGATTCTAGAACAAATGATTCAGGATTCAAGAAAAAGGGGGGCTGGAAGGAAGCAAACTGTATAAACCAATAAGCAACCATTACACAAAATTGTGGCTAGACCTTTAAGACTACACAGGGCTGTTTTATCAATTTTGCATGGAAAGCTCGCTTCTGTTCAGAATCTTCCTGCTCTATTGTTATTCATGGAAGTGTAAGCTCTGACTTCCCTGCAACAATTTAGAGTATTTTACTTTAAAAAGAAGCCATTTAATGGGTATGGGACTCTCACCTCACCAGCTGGACTCTAGTAAATGGTATGATGCCCAGGTACAGCCTGTGGGTAGTGCTGGGATCACTTAAACCGGGGCTAAAACACACCCAGATTGTCGCTCAGCAGTTCCACTTCAATTTGTGGGGCCAAGTCCATGTACTGGTGGTTGGTTTTCATTTTTGCTGCAACATCTCAGGGCTGGGAGGCAGCAGCTCCACACTTTAAGTAGTTTTGAAGATGTGGGACCTGTGTTAGAGTTCTCATTTATATGCCATCTGTTCCTACAAATCACCTGCATTAATATTGAAGGTGGAAAAAAAAAGAATTACATAAAGGAGAGTGAAGTGACTCATTAAAAGACATTCTTTTGGGCCGAATCCGTGGCTCACTTGGGAGAGTGCGGCACTGGGAGCGCCGAGGCTGCAGGTTCGGATCCTGTATAGGTATGGCCGGTGCGCTCCCTGGCTGAGCGCGGTGCGGACAACACCAAGCCAAGGGTTCCGATCCCCTTACCAGTCACAAAAGAAAAAAAAAAGACATTCTTTTCTTTACTGTTTGTTATTCTTTTCTTTTTTTTTAAATCATCTTTTTATGCACCACTCTATAATAAAAATTACAGAAATTTCTAACATGCACAGATGTAAAGTAGTATAATGACCCCTGTGTGCTCGTCATTCACCCTGCACCACAGTACTTTGAAGCAAATGCTTTGAATTATCTGTAAGTATTTGTAAATACTTCAATATTATCTTTAAAAGATAAGGACTGTTTTTTTAAAAAAACCACAATGTGATAATCATGCTGTAAAAATCATCAATAATTTCTTATTATCCATTTGTGTTCATAGTTCCCTGATAGTGTAACACTTTTTTTTTTCAGTTTTATTGAGGTATAATTTACAAACTATAAACATCAGCCATTGTAAATGTACAGCTTGAATTTGTGTAAATTTATATTATTGTGCAAACATCACCACAATCCAGTTTTAGAACACTTATATATTTTTAATGGTTTGTTTACATCAGGATTTTATTAGGGCCCATATGCTGTGATTGGTTGATGTCTTTTTAAAAAATCTCTTTTAATCTATAGGTTTGCCTTCTATTTCGTTTTTCCTTGCTTTTTTTTTTTTTTCCAGTGAGGAAATAGATCTTTGTCTTTAAAATTTCCAAAATTCTAGATTTTATCAATTGCATTATTGTAGTGTCATTTAATATGTCCCTCTCCCCCTGTATTTCCTGTAAATTGGGTTTAGAGGCTCAATCAGATTCAGATTAATTTTTTATTTTAGTGTGGTTGCATCATAGATGGCATAGTGTACTTCTGATAGGATGCCAGGTGAGTAATTATTTCTCTCTTTGTAATGTTAGCAACCTTTGATGATTACTGCCTGTAGAGCTAGGGCTGGGTCTGGAGATCACAGACCCCTCAAGCCCGTTCACAGACTGGGTCACAAACCCTTCACACACAGGTCTAGGAGCTAGGTAATGGTCAAAAAGGTCCTTGGAGCCGTAGGCTGGAGAGGATGGGCCCTGCGGGGTGGATGCCCGAGGCAGTAAAACGCCAGCCAGGTGGCAGCACCGTGCATGCGCACTAACTCCACCCACACACAACTTGCTTACAAAGAATGTGCTGCACCACCCCCAACCGGACCTAAGGTGAGGGGGCCTGATTAAATTACTGTATTTTCCCAACCTTGCCTAAATCCATTATTTCATTAGGATTGCAAAATGGTGATTTTCTAATTTCACATTTCCTTCTTCTTTTATTACCTGGAATATCTCTCTACAAATAAACTTCTCTTAAACCATTTGGTTTTCCTAAAGTTTAATTTGAATAAGCAAGGAAAGATAAGGCTTAATTCTTTTGCTTTATTTACCAGTTTTCAAAATAGTTAGTTGATTCCTCGGCATCCTCCAAAGGCAATTAGTGAACTTTGTTCTGTTTTTTTAGTGTCATTATAAGTCAGAGATTTAAACCTACTGGAAGTGTTTTAATCTATTGTAGTTATTATCCTCTTTGATACTCAATTGTTCCACCTTTGGCCAGTGAGAATCTAGTCAAGCTGTAAGGTTTTTTTGTAGATGGAAGTTCCCTTCTATAGTTTGCTGAGAGATTTGTTTTTATAGTAAATGCATGTTGTCAAATGTTTTTCTGTGACTGTGGAGATTTTCATGTAGTTTTTGTCCTTTATTCTATCAATAAGGTGCATTACATTAATCAATGTTAATGTACTAGAATAAATCCCACTTGATCATGGCGTATGGTTTTTTTATATGTTTTTGGATTAAGTTTGTTAATATTTTGTTCAGGATTTTGCTTTTATATTTATGAAGGATATTGGTCTGTACTGTTCTTTTCTTGTGATGTCTTTGGCTTTGGTTTTTAGGGTTAAACTGGACTCACAGAATAAGTTGGGATATGGTCCCTCCTCTACTTTCAGGAAGAGTTTGTGTAGGATTAGTATTCTTTTTTCCTTAAATATTGGATAGAGTTCACCAGTCAAGCCATCTGGGCCTAGGCTTTTTATTGTCAGAATATTTTTTAAAAAATAGACTATTTTTTAGAAGAGTTTTACATTTACATTAAAATTGAAGAGAATTCTTCTATACCCTTTGTTGCTTTGCCTCCCACGGATTTGTCACTGCTTTTCCCCTGGGTGACGGAGCCGCCAAAGATTATTCAAAGCCCATCTCTTCTGAGTAGTGAGAAGACCCGAAGGGGTTAATCTCCCAGAACTTCCTCAAGCGTGAGGCATTTCTTCCATTTGGGAAATTAATCACGAATTGGGGTTCTCTTCCTGCATTTATTCTCCAGACCAGCAAGTTATAGGAAGAGACATAGGTGGGGTTTTGCTAAGTACAGTTTAACAACTTTTACAATAGAAGCTGGTAACATTCATTAAAAACAAGTCAGATGACATTCTGTTAGGCAATTAAGTGATCCACTAACAAAGGCTTGATTTAGCAAACATTCCTTTTCCCTCTAGCACCTTTTTAGTAACTTTACATATCAATTAATAACTTGTCTGTCTTTGAGCCAGCAACCTTGCTGTGTTACAATTTTTATCTTGCAACAGATACTCAATAGCCTGGGGAGAATTTCCTGTCCTTTGCAAGGTCAATATTTGAAACAGCAAGGCTTTGGAAAACCAGGCTCTGTGAGGTACATTTGTTTTATGAATCCTTTACAACCCTTCACCAAGTTTTCTCTGTTATGAACATCTTACATTCATATGAGACATTTGTTACAATTAACAAACCAATATTGACTATCATTATTATCTAAAGTCCATAATTATTCAGATTTTCTTAGTTATTATCTAATGTGCTTATTATGTTCCAGGATCCCATTCAACATACCACATTACCTTAAGTTATCATGTCTCCTTAGCCTCCTCTTGGCTGTGACAGTTTTTTAGATTTTCCTTCTTTTGATGACCTTGACCATTTTGAGGAATCCTGGTCAGGTAGTTTGTAGAATGTTCTGCAATCAGGTTTTGTCTGATGTTTTTCTTATGATTAGATCAGGGTTATGGGTTTTGGGGAGGAAGATCCAGAGGTGAAGTGCCTTTCTCGTCACATCAGATCAAGGGTATGTACCATCAACATGACTTATCACTGTTGATTTTGACCTTGGTCATTTGACTGAGGTAGTGTTTGTCAGGTTTTTCCACTATGAAGTTACTCTTTTCCCCCACTTTCTGTACTGCATCTTTGGGAGAAAGTCACTATGTGCAGCCCACACATGAGAGTGGGGAGTGATGTTCTGTGCCCTGGAGGGTGAAGCACCTACGTAATTATTGTTAAATTCTTTTGCATTTGTTTCTTCTTCCCCTTTATTTATTTATTCAATCATTTATTTATAGCAGTATGGACTCATGGATATTAGTTTTATATTTTGGGTTATAAAGTACTATCTTACTTATTTTCTTGCTCAATTTGTTTCAGTTTTAGCCTTTGGGAGCTCTTTTTTTAGAGCACTTTCTTAGCTTCTGGCACTGAAAAATGCTCCAGGTTCATCTTATATATTTCCCACTCCAGTCCTAGAATTAGCTATTTCTCTAAGGAGCCCTGGATTCATTTAGTGGAGGACGGTATTAGTAAGCAAGACCCAGGCACTAGGTGTGCTTCTTGCTTTTGGTGTTTTGTTACCTTTCTCAGCTGACAGAGCAAGGAACTACACTGTGTATATTAACCAGTGTATACAAACACACCTATGAATAATTCTGTATGTAACCATATGTGTTCATATTAAGCTAAATGTAAGTTTATATAGATTTCTCTAACTCTAATCCATTGCCACACAGGTCATTCTGGCCTCCTCTCCTTGCTGATCTATAATTTCCCATTACAGCAGCCGTCCATTCACTTAATTGTTCAGTTCCAGTATGCACAAATAGCAGCTCAAAATTGTTAACTGTTCCCTTGTGATAACCAACTTTATCAACTAGAGTACAGTGCTTATGTACAGTTTCTTTGCCTTTGTAATGATCTACTTCTGGGCTGTCTATTCTGTTCCATTGATCTATGTGTGTCTTCTTTTCCCAGTACCATGCTGTTTTTATTACTGTAGCTTTATAGTAAGTATTGAAATCAGGTAGTATGAGTCTCCCAAATTTGGTCTTCTTCCTGTCCATTCCTGGTCTTTGCCTTTCCATATATCTTTGGAATCATTTTGTCGATATTTACAAAATAGCTTGCTCGGGGGTTTGATTGGGATTACATTGAATCTATAGATCAAGTTGGGAAGAATTGACATGTTAACAATATTAAGCCTTTCAATCCATGTACATAGAATATCTCTCCATTTATTTTGATCTTTGATTTCTTTCATCAGGGTTTTGTAGTTTTCTACATATAGATTATGCACATATTAATGTTAGATTTATACCTGAGTTTTCATTTCTTTTTGGTGCTATTGTAAGTTATATTGTTTTTTAAACTTCAAATTCCAGTTATTAACTGCTGGTAGAGGAAAACAGTTGGTTTTTCTATAGAAAGCCTGCAAACTTGCTGTATTCATTTATTCTAAGAAATTTTTGGTGATTCTTTGGGATTTTTCTACATAAACAATCATGTCATTGGTGAACAAAGACAGTTTTATTTCTTCCTTCACAGTCTGAACATCTTTTATTTCCTTTTCCCATTTTATTGCTAGTTAAGACTTTTAGTACAATGCTGATTGCAAGTGGCGAGAGAGAGCATCTTTATCTTGTTCCCAAGGTACTTAGGGGAAAGTGTCCAATTTTTCACCATTAAATATAATAGCTGTAGAACTTTTGTAGATGATTTTTATAAAGTGGAGGAAGCTGCTTTCTATTCCTAGTTTGCCTAGGGTTTTCATCATGAGTGAGTGTTGGATTTTGTCAAATGTGTTTCTCCATTAATTGATAAAATTGTATAATTTTTCTTCTTTAGCCTGTTGATGTGGTGGGTTACATTGATTGGTTTTTGAATGCTGGACAAGCCTTGCATATCTGAAAGAAGTCCCCCTTGGTCATGGTTTGTAATTCTTTTTATACATTGTTACATTCAATTTACTAATGTTTTGTTGAGGATTTTTGTATCTATGTTCATGAGAGATATTGGTCTGTAGTTTTCCTTTCTTGTAATATCTTTATCTCATTTGGTATTAATGTAATGCTGACCTCTTAGAATGAGTTAGGAAGAGTTCCCTCTGCTTCTGTTTTCTGGAAGAGATTTTAGAGGATTGATATTATTTCTTCCTCAAATGTTTGATAGAATCCACCAGTGAGACTGTCTGGGCCTAGTGCTTTCTTTTTAGGAAGATCACTAATTATTTATTAAAATTCTTTTATTGATATAGGCCTATTTGGATTATTTGAGTTATGGTAGTTAGTGTCTTTCAAGGAATTGGTACATTTCGTCTAAGTTATCAAATTTATGGGTATGAAATTGTTTTGTAATATTCTGTTGTTATCCTTTTAATGCTTATGGGGTCAATGGTGACAATTCTTATCATTTTTAAATGGACTTCTATATTCTATCATAAGTAGTTATAAACAATATAACTTCCTACATAATGTAAAATGTATTGCTTTTGTTGAAAAATTAAATAATTATATCACTTTTTATTGCTTTTCATAAATAGAGAGAGTAGAATAATGGTTACCAGAGGCCAAGACGGGAGGGAGCGGGCAGGAGAAGAGGTGTACTAATGGGTACGAAACCACGCTATCTACACTAGGTACAGTGTATGCATGCATTGAAACAACACACTGTACCCCAAAAATATGTACCAGTATATGTTAAAATAAAAAAACTAAATTAAAAAAATTAGATCACTTTTTAAAACGTATTAATGGAATCTAAATACCATATTAATTTGATATCTGCTATCATCTATCTAAAACCACATAGACAAGCTCATCTTTAACTGTTGGAAATATTATATCATTCTATTTTCTTTATTTTTTAATTGACAAAAGTTGTATATATTGATCTTGTACAACATGATATTTCAAAATATGACTACATTGTAGAATGGCTCCATAGAGCTAATTAATGTATGCATTACCTCAGACATGTATAATTTTTAGTGATGAGAACACTTAAAATAATTCCATTTTCTCCCTGAACTTATATTTCCATTTCACTCATCCCCTAGAATTTTATCTTAAATGACTTATTTTTATGCTTGAAAATCTTAACACTTTCTTATAACATAAAAAAGCAAAATTTTACTGGAAATGCATCTTGTTATGAAATAGACTAGGTCTCCCTTTTAAAGTGTAATTACATACTCGTGGTTGAATATGACTTATTGCTTGAATGATATAAGTTTCAACATCAATTCTGTTACTATTCTGATTTTCATAGATGTGAGTGCTAAGAAGTCTTGTCTGCATACTAAATAGATAAGAATGGAAAGTTTTGGTTGCAGCAATGTCACTCAGTTCTCTGAATTCCTTCTGAGTTAAATGCCAGAAATCACTTGGTGATCTTTCATCAAAAATTATTTTTAGCTATCTATAGTGAATAACTCTATTAGGGGTGCCTTCCATTTTGTTAAAAGCAATGAATTAGAAACTACTTGAACTGCAAGAAAATAGTTTATTAGTCATTAGGGTCATTGCTCTTTCTCAGAAGTAACTTCAGTTTTTCAAGTAAAACTTTGCCTGGCACCTTGGAGGTTTTGCATGAATAATGCCTCATTATAAGATTTGGGATGAAGGAGAGGTAAATATTTCTTTTGTAAAGTGGGAAAAGGATCTACTATGAAAGGGGACATGAAAAATGGGAACTTATGAGATATTTGACCCTAGTTGTAGTCAAGTTTAAGAAAGAATGCAGATAGAGCTTGAGACTTTGAAAATTATTTCCCTTAAAGCCATCTAAGTCCCTAGGTATTCCCTGAAAAGATTTTATGTACGTTGGAGCAGGTACCTTATTCTGAAGATGCTTCTGTAGAAAAGGCAGGAAGGCACCCTTAATAAGATGATGTTTCATAAGAGACCTGAAGGAAGTGTAGGAGGAACCAAGTACCTATCTGGGGGAAGGGCCCTGCAGGCAAAAGGAACCACAATGGCAAAGGCCCAGAGGAAGGAGTGGGCCTGAAATGTTCTGGAAACAGCAAGGACACCAGTGTTGGTTTTAGCAGAGTGAATAAGGGAGCGAGGGTAGTAGGATATGAGGTTGGAGAGGCAATCAGCAGCTCCTCAAGGTAGGAATCTGGGAGTGCATTGAATCTTTCCATTGGAGGGTTTTGAGTTTGGGGGTGACTGACTTGACTTTTATTTTAAAAGGCTCACTGTGGCTGCTATGTTAATTATTCTATGGAAATATTGTTGCCTTTATCATTTCTGGTGGTCTTGCTAACACTCTAAGTTCACAGCTGTGGATGGCAGTTTTAGTTGTGTTGATTATGAAAATAATCGGACTCTTGAGAAACCTGGGCTGCCAGTATGGCCGAGGTGTGGTTCTCTCATCTTCACTGGCTCTAGAACTCACTCTTGGATTTGAAAAGAAGCCCCTTCTTTCTGCCTGCCAGCCCTTTGCACTCAAGCCATCAATGTTGGGGTTTGGGAGTCAGATAAATGTAGTAGGGTCCCAGCTGACGACCTGCAGGGGCAGATCATGGAGTCATAGAAGCTGTTGTAGGTTAATTTCCAGGACACAGACTCAGATTTGTGTGCGGAAATTAATTGGCAAGTACTCTTTTGAACATAATCTGTGTTGGGTAGGAGAGCAGGGCTGGGCAGAAGGAGATGCTGGAATTTGATACAGTGTAAAAGAGCCCCTGACCATCCTAAAAGAGAATGGATGCCCTTTAGAGTTTTCTCAACAGAGGCATGAGGCCAGGGCTTTAATACTTTCCACATCAACTAGTCAATGGTTGCAGGCAGCCCCCGGAAAAGAGACGTGAACTTAGGCCGAGTGTTGTTCCTGGGGAGGGATTTAGCTGTGAGCCATCAGCTGCTAGATTCCAGGCAACTTGGGGAATGAGTGTCTCAGTCTTGAAGGGGGTCCCTGGGTGGCACACCACAGTATTCACGACAGGTGACTAACTGGAAGAGCCCTTTAAAGATCATCAACAACACCTCAACACCAGAACACCACCATTTTGAAGCTGAAGAAAGAGGCCCAGAGAGAGTGCAAATATTACCTGTTACCCATCTTCTCACGTCACATGTTACTACAAAACACAAAAATGACTCCAACACTTATGCCTTATTTTCTAAAGGAGGGAGAGTATAAAACTTGCTCTTAATTTAAAAGAGTATTTGCATATCTCAAGGGATAGTTTGCCATTATTGTTTGTGCTGCATATATGTTTCTATTTTTTAGAAGCAGTTCTTTTACTTCAGAACAGCTGCGTGGACTGTGAAGGCGATCACCAAGTTCACTTCTCACCCATTCCACGCCCATTGTTTTTCCCTCGTTTGTCTGCACATTGTTCATTATGATGAAAATCCACTCTGTGCCTTCAGCACTGGTAGGAATCAATTCGTAGCAGTGAAATAATTTCATCCAATGTGAAGTACACCGCTCAGATAACGTAGTTTGCTTTGCTTGGGTGGTTCTGTCTTCCTGACTTCATAGTGAAAGAAATGTCTGTGACCACCCAGCAATAATGTTCTCTTATTTATAAAATAGTTCTTCCAGAAAATAAATTGCATTGGACTGAAACAACCAGATTTTGTAATGTGTGGACCAGACTGAAACCAACCATAGGAAGATATTTTGGAGACGATTGAGGAAAATTGAATATATGAGGGAATAAAATTAAGGAATTATTATTACTTTTCTTAGGAGTGATAATGGATTTGTAGTCATGTTGAATTTAAGGATCAGGGGCTGTCTGGTTAGCTCAGTTGGTTAGAGCACATTGTTAAAACGACAAGGCAAGGGTTTGGGTTCCCTTACCAGCCAGCTGGCAAAAAAAAAAAAAAAAAAGAAAAATTAAGGATTCATACCAAAATATTTACAGGTAAAATGGTATGAGATCTGGGATTACTTAAAATATTTCAGAAAATAGGGGAAAATGGATGAAACAAGAATGGCGAAATGCTGACAGTAGTTGAAGCTGGGTGTGGGTACAGAGAGGTTAATTTTTACCACTTACTTGACTTTTGTGTATTTGAAGTTTTCCATCATAAAAAGTTTAAAAACATACCTTTCTAATGTCTGATTTAAAAATTTTAATTTTAGGACCGGCCCCGTGGCTCACTTGGGAGAGTGCGGTGCTGATAACACCAAGGCCCCGGGTTCGGATCCCATATAGGAATGGCTGGTTTGCTCACTGGCTGAGCGTGGTGCTGACAACACCAAGTCAAGGGTTAAGATCCCCTTACCGGTCATCTTTAAAAAAAAAAAAAAAAAATTTTAATTTTACTGGATAGAAGCTAAAATAATGGGTTGTCTAGCTCAATATTGGACTTCTGGCAGTGTGACTGTCCCAGTTTAAGGAAGAGGCATAGCCCGGCCTGCAAAAATGCCCAGCTGGACTCCGTTGACTCTGCTCGTCCTCAAGGCAGGCAGTGCCACTGCTGTGGGTCTCACTGTGAGTAACAGCAGGCGTGGCTGCAGGAGGGGCATGCTGACAGGACGAGCAGGCCCGGGTGCACACCTCGCACCCACCTTGCACTAGCCTTTGTGATTTACGTGCTGTCGGTGCTCTCCATGTCTCATTTACAGACTGGGACTTGTTTGAGGTTTAGAAATAACGCATCGAAAGTGTCCAGGGCATAGTTGATGTCTCCAATACAGTGGTAATCATTATTGATAAAATGCTGTTTGCTCTCCTGTCCTGGGAAATAGTCCTGCTCTGTCTCTGTGTTGTGGGGGAAGGTTTCCCTCGGAGTTTATCTTGGTCTGGGAGGAATGAATCCTTATCTCTAGATTCATTTATGGGGTCCCACATCACCCTGAACCTCTACCCTTTAATCTTCTTATGCAAGTCTATTTACTAGTTTATCTTTAGGACTTGGGTTAAGAATTTGAAATACATGTTTATTTTAAACATGAGGATTTGGGAGGAAACTTAAAATGTCTCTAAGAAATCTTTTTATTGTTGGGCTGGGCTCTGGTATTTGTTTGCTCCTTTGGGGCCTAGAGGCCACATGGATAATCAAATAGGAATCACCCACGAATCCCGATTCCCTCCAGGGCTCCATTCCCTAAAATGGAGAAATCTGTTCCTTGGTGCAAAGTGGAGGCTAATAATAATAATAATAATAATAATAATAATAATAATAATAGCATGCATTAATATTTTTCTATAGTATTTTTTATTAAAATTTGTCACTTATAAAAGTAACACAACATGAAAATCTACCCAATTCTTTTATGTAATATTTATTAGTCTACTCCATAAGTACTTTTTCAGTTTATTTATTTTTTGGTGGCTGGCCAGTATGGGGATTTGAACCATGATGTTATAAGGCTGCGTTCTAACCAACTGAGCTAATCAGCCAACCCTATTTTTTCAGCTTAAAAAATATATATATTTATCATTTCATTTGGTTTATTCTAACAACATTCCTATGCGCTAGAAAGGTGGAGACAGAGATCATTTGCAGACAGAGAAGGACAAGGTGAAGGACTTCATTCCAAACGCGAGATCTTACTTCCACCCGAAGTTCTATCCATTAATTAGACCCAGGCTTTTCCGTGGGCATATTATAATCTACCCATGGATCTTGAAGTCACGCCTGGTTAGTTTCCCAGCTGACAACTGCCACCTGCTCCCCTCCCCAAGGGAATTTCCCAAGGGGAACCTGGCCAGCCCTGACTCAGCCAGCCCACACCTCGCCCAGCCTTCCAACAGCCACCGCTTCACCCACCTTGATTGTACTTGAAGGAAATCAAAAGTAACACCTTCTCAGGAGAGGGCTAGGGCCTCTCGCCATGGAGAATACTGCCTCCCACTCAGCAGCTGGTGTCTTGTTCAATCAGACTCACCGATCAGGCTGAGTCTCGAGCTGCTATGTGGACCAGAACTGGGGGAGAGTCTACAGGAAGGGGATCATTTCCTGGTGGTCTGTGGGAGCGACAGCCTGTGAGTCTCTGAACCGCTTTCTTTGCTCAGAAATAGCAACAGAGAACGCAACACTTGTTTCTCTTCTGTGCAGGCCACTTACTTTCTCAGTAGGTTTCTGAGGCCAAAGCTTTCAGCAGACAGCCTTTCATTGACTAGCTCGGCTACCTTGCTTTATCGGTTTGAGTGGATGTTACCAAGAGGTACCATTTACTGAGCATGCACCATGCGCCAGGCACCGTGTGGAGCAAAGTAGTCAGGCTGCCAGCGGTTAGAGCGTGCCTGGGAATACAGCCGGGAATTAAAGCTCTCCTGACGCTTAGATGCCCCTGGGGTGACAGCTGCTGAACAAGCACTTAGTTGAATGATTACCAGGGGACAAAGTGCTGGGAAGGGCAAGTCCAGGGTGCTTCAGGAGTTTATAATTGACATTACTTTGTTTGATCCTGGCCATAGTTCTGGGAAGGAGGTATCGCATGTCCTCATTTTCCAGACAAGACTACTGAGGCTGAAGAATTTAAGTAAATTTCTTAATGAAAGGGAGTGCTGGGATTTGACTTGGTGTGCTCCTACTCTGTACTTAATGCTCATCTAAAGCCGCAAAACCACTCACCATCGTTGGAAGTGCACATCTTCTGTAAGTTTAAATTTACACACGTTGTTGTTGTATTAGAAGATCAAAGGTTCTTACCCCCAGAGAGAGGCTTCAGGGGGCTGTAAACCTTCTGAAACTGTATGCAAATTTAAGTGGGTATGTTCATGTGTTTCTGGGGAGAAAGTCCTTAGATCACACCATGTTCTTGGGACTCAGTGATGACAGAAGGTTAATAACCACTGCATTTCATGTATTCATAGCCCTGCCAGCAGGCAGCTAAACAAGCCCTGTGCAAAAAGAGGGGGGTGTTCCTTGTTCCCACATTTTTGTAAGTTGTAGGTGGTGATGGTGGAGGGTCCATCTACATCTCAGTCTCGCTCCTTCCCCTTACCTGTCAAACCCCGTGGTTGCAATGGGTAGGTCTCTTCTGGTGCCCTGAGGAACTTTTCCCCATACGCGTCTCCCACGGCATCCGTGGTGCCTGACAATCCAGCATTTCAGATTTTCAGATATTGTATTAATTTCCTGGGCCGCAGTAACAAAGTACCACAAACTGGGTGGCTTAAAACAACAGAAGTGTATTCTCTCAGTTCTGAAGGCCAGGAGTCTGAAATCAAGGTGTCTGAGGCTCTGGGGAAGAATCCTATCTTCTGGTGGTTCCTGGCAATCGTTTGCAGTCCTTAGCTTCTTCGCCCCATTTTCTGCCTCTCATATTGCTGTCTTTCTTCTGTCCCTGTGTTTCTCATGACATTCTTATAAAGACACCAGTCTTTGGCCACCTCAATCCAACATGACCTCATCTTAAGTGATTACATCTGCAAAGACTCTATTTCCAAATAAGGTCACATTCTTAGGTTCTGGGGGGACATGAATTTGGGGGCAGGACACTATTCAACCCAGTACTGATATATTCTTCTGCTAGCAAAATAAGTGCTTCTCAGCAAACCAACAATAACATCAGAAGCCTTCTCAGTAGTTTACGGAAGAGTGTGAATGAATTTATCAGGTCTTTTTCCAAAGCAGGTTCTGTTTGGACAAATAGGTATGAAGTCCCTGGGTAGCTGGGTGGGGGCATAAACTCCTAGCAGACACCAAAAGCAAATTTTCTTCACCTGTAGTTTCTTCAAGGATAGATCTTGATGTGGAATTCATTCATTCAATGACCAAATCATTCATTGTAAAAATACTGAAGTTTTGATAATGTAAGGAATTGTGAAGGCAAAAAACTGAATCAGATATGACCCTTGCCCTAAGGGAACTTGCAGTCAAGCAGGCACAACATACCTGTACTGCTGGGCACAAAGGGATAAATGTCCCTACTCCGCAACACTGAGAGTCCCCTTGGCATTGAGTGGTGGGAACGCTTGTGTTTATGTCTATCCCAGGGGTGGATCAGGAAAGCCTTCATGAAAGTGGAGATATTGGAGTTGGGTTTTCAAAGATGGATATGATAGAAATGTGGAGAAGTAGGAGAGAGGCAAGAGGAACCACAGAACAGAGACACCAAGGTGGTAGACTGAGTCATGAATGGGAAATGGCATGGTTTGGCTGGAGCATAGAGCACTAAGCATCTCGATGGTGGGGGCCGAGACTGCCAGGCTGAGAAAATCTTGCTCTAGATTTTAGTGCTGGGGCCATTGAGGGGGTGGG
The DNA here is from genome assembly GCF_027409185.1 of Cynocephalus volans. NCBI lineage: Eukaryota > Metazoa > Chordata > Mammalia > Dermoptera > Cynocephalidae > Cynocephalus > Cynocephalus volans. Next base: position 70,057,519 of record NC_084466.1, read on the forward strand.
GAGGCACTGAAAGGTACTGAGCTACAAAAGGCAGGATTAGAGTTGTGCTTTAAGAAGGCTAACCGAACAGCAGAGGGTAATCACCAGGGAGGAAGAAACAGACAGGGAGCAAGTTAGGTCACAGCAAGAGGCGACCAGAACTGGACAGAAGCCATGTGAATGGGGCAAGAGAGCAGATAAACAATCATGAGACAGAGCATGAAGCAAGGACAGGACTGGGCAACTCATGGGATGATGCCAAGTGGTTTATGTTTTTTTTAAGTTGGAAACACATTCATTTTTTAATCAGGTTTTTGTTATGCAATATTTTATATACACGAAGGGAATATAGGTAATGTATATGTAAGGTATGAAGCGTGATAGTTAGCACCCTTGAACCTCGCATTTATGTAAGAACCACTTGTGTGACCTCATCCTCTGTCCTAAAATGAATTTTTTTTGGTGTTGATCATTCTCTTGCTTTCTTTCTCATAATTTTATCATACATGTCTGTATCCCTAAAGTGTTATTTCACTTTGTTGGTTCTGAGCTTTATAAACAGGGTACACCTAGGTACTCTTTCTATATAAACGAGACTACTTCAAAAAGTTTGTGGAAAAGTTCATACTGTCTTTCAATTCTATTGCTTTACGAAATTTTTGAAGTATCCTCGTATTTTTAATCCAAGACTGTGTTTCTAAAGTTCATTCATGGTGGATGGTTTTGCTTTTCAAAGAGTGGGGAAGGAGGATTCGTGGCGCTTTGGACCTTTCCGTTTCAGGGGTGGGAGGCACCCGTGGCTGGGGACATCTGGGGAGGGAGGTGTCTGGTCCCCTGAGCAGCACCTGGAAGCATTTCAGAAGAGCTGGCTATATCTTCTCTCTGTCGCAGCTCTGCCCCAAAGTGCAGCTCCTGCCTCTGGGTCACCGAGGGGCAGGCACCACAGTAACACACCCTCTGCCAGGAGGCTCCGTCAAGAGGATGGCGACTTATAGATTAGAGACTTGTTGGGGAGTGATGGAGAAGGAGCTGAGGATTTATACTTTGGAGAATAGCTCACTTCTTCCTGGTCGTGGGGTGAAGACTCTCTTCCAGTTACATGGCTTTGTAATATTCATCCCCAAACTTGGTGGCTTAAAAACAGCATTTATTTTGCTCACAAACCTTCAGTCTGGGGAAGAATAGCTTGGTTCTGTTCCACTGAGTTGTTGAATGGAGTGGCTTGGAGGCTGGGGCGGCATCATCTGAAGGCTCAGCTCACTCACTCACACGTTTGGTGCCTGGGCTGGGAAGACTCGAGCAGCTGAGGGCTCTCTCTGGGTGGTCTCTCTACATCGCCTCTCCGTCATAGCAGTTTTGGAGGACCCAGCTTCTTACATGGCGGCTCACAGATACCAGTGCATCTGTCCAGCAGAAAGAGAGCCACTTGGAAGCTCTACTGCATTTTATGTCCTAGCCTCAGACGTCACTCAGCCATACTGTCTCGGTAAAGGAGTTATGAAGGTCCATGCAGGTTCAAGGGAACACAGACCCCATCTCTTGATGAGGAAGTGTCAACCTCATCTTGGAAGGGTAGAATGTATATCACTGTGGCTGTCTTTGGAAAATACATTGTCACAGGCTCTGACTTACAGGCATGAATTGCTTTGATATGCTTTCACAGGAGAATCCTGAGAAGGAATAGGGATGTGCAGAAGAAGTAACAGCCTGGAAAATAACCAGTCAGACATCAGGATCTAGGGTCTAGGATACATCCCTCAGAGGCCTCCTGCCTCAAAAACCGAGAAAGTGGAATCAACCCACAGAAATTGGGCTTGACTGGTGGGGCTGACAACCATGTGCAGTAGCATTTAATATGAGCAACAATAATTATTTCACACGAGGCCCCTCAGTAGCTCTCAGCATGCAAGGACAGTGCCTGTTCTGAGATGCTCTCAAGCTGCCTACTGAAAAATCTCGGGACCAGATGAGGCAGAGCAAGGTGGTAAGAGGCAAGAAAAGGGAAAGAGAGGAAAAGGAAGAAAAAGAACCAAGACTGAAGAAAGAAAGGAGAAATAAAAAGACAGCAAGATTTTTAAAAACGTTCCATTTCCGTCTGAGTCTCTTTTCTGCTTTAGTATAATTTTGAGCTCTTTCCCCATAATCTCACACACACAAAATTTTAACTAGTAGGTTCTTACAAGGAATTTGTGATAATACTGTGTGCAGGCAATGTTTTTTTTTTAACTCAAAGCCTCAGGACTCCTTTTCGGGATGAGCTTCAAATACCACACCAGGGACGTCACACCTTGCACGGTTGCTCAGCCGCTCGATGCCGCGTTCTCCCACATTCTGCTCCTGGGGATGCCACCCTCCAAAACAGTGTCCCTCGCAGCCCTCGCCTGCAAGTCCTTACAGGTAGACGGGATTCATGCAATCGAGCTTGAGCAAGGAAGATGGACTCCGGCGTGCAGTGTGGGCCGGTTCTGTTTTACTGGAGGGGAGAGGGCTGGATGCTTCATTTATCTGCATCTCCACAGACCCCTTCAACTGTGAAACTGAAGAAGGGAAGGGGTGCAGGGACCTCAGGCGCGCTCAGCCGGGGTCTGGAGTCTCCCAGGCTCCCTCTCGGGGGCCATCCGTGCAGTCCCATTGCCAGCCCCTGTGCTTCTGGGGCCGTCTGAAGTTCTACAGGATCGGTTCTCCATGCTGAGGAGGCTTTTGATGTTTCCACTGCTATTTTTTTATAACGGCTTTATTGAGATGTAATTCACATACCGTAGAATTCACTCATTTAAAGTGTACAATTCGATGGTTTTTAGTGTATTCACAGTTGTGCAGCCATTGCCACAATCAATTTTAGAACAATTTCATCATTCCAGAAGGAAACTCTGTACCTGTTAGCAGTCTCTCTCCATTTCCCTCACGCCCTTAGCTTTAGGAAACCATGGATCTACTTTCTTTCATGAATGGATTTGTCTGTTCTGTCCTTTTCATAAACATGGAATCACACAGTATACAGTCTTTTGTGACTGGCTTCTTTCAAGGTTTTCAAGTTTTATACATACTGTAGCATTTATCAGTACCTCATTCCTTTTTATTTTTGAATACAATTCCATTTTATGGATATAACCCATTTATCTATCCATCAGCCAATGGACATTTTAGCTGTTTCCACTTTTTGACCATTATGAATAATGCTGCTATGAGCATTTGTGTACAAGTTTTTGTGTGGACATGTTTTTATTTCTCTTGGGTATACACCTAGGGGTTGAATTGCCAGATCATATGGTAACCCTATATTTAACCTTTTAAGGAACTGTCAGACTGTTTTCCAAACAGCTGGCTGCACCATTTTACATTCTCACTAGCAGTGTAATGAGGCTTCCAATCCACATCTTCACCAACACTTTTTTATTATATCCATTCTGGTGGGTATGAAGTGATATCATTACGGTTTTCATTTGCATTTCTCTGATGGCTAATGATGTTGAAAATCTTTTTATGTGCTCATTGACTGTTTGTATATATTCTATGGAAAAATGTCTATTCAGATCCTTTGCCTATTTATTAATTTGGTAATTTGTGTTTTTATTATTGACTTGTAAAAAGTCTTCATGTATGATGGATATAAGTTTCTTGTCATATATATGATATATTCTCCTGTTTTTATTTCACCTTCTTGATGATGTCCTTTGAAATGCAAAAATTTTCATTTTGATGAAGTCCAATTTATCAATTTTTTTGAAGTTGTTGTCTGTGTATTATAGCTAAGAAATTATTGCCTAATCCAAGGTCACAAAGACTTATGCCTAAGTTTCTTCTAAGAATTTAATAGTTTAGCTCTTACATTTAGATCTTTGATCCATCTTGGAGTAATTTTTTTGTATATGGTGTGAGGAAGGGGGTCCAACTTCATTCTTCTGCAAGTGGATATTGAGTTTTTCCAGCACTATTGGTTGAAAAGATTTTTCTTTTCTCATTAAAATGTTTTGGCATCCCATGTTATTTTTTTCCCCAATTTTTAAAATTGTGGTAAAATACACATAACATAAAATTTACCATATTAACCATTCATTGTTATATTTATGGCATGGAAAAAAAAATAACAAGAAGCTAAAGAAATTGCAGAGAAATTTCTTGATGGATCCTGGACAGCAATGATTCATGATAGCTACATTTTTTGTTCTGTGCATGTCACAAGCATTATTGCATTTAATCCTCATAATAACTCCATGAAGTGAGTTATGATTATTCACACTTGAGGAAGAAACTGAGACTTAGAGAGCTTGTGGAAAGGTCAACTGCTAACAACCAGTGGTGTTGGGCATTGAATCTAGGCCCATTGGACTGCAGCACTGGTATTAACAATTACTGGCTCATGCTGGAAATAACAGCAGCAGCTAACTGTTAGTTGCTATTCTAAACACCTTTCACTCCTAACTAACCATAGGAGGGGGTGTGTACTACTCTTATATCCACATACAGATGGGCAAACTGAGATGCAAAGAGTTTACACAGCCCAACCAGTAAGTGGTAGGGATAGGATTTGAACCTGGAGTCTTTGATTTTTAATCTCCACTCTATACTCTTCAAAGCTTTGTTGCTGCAGTTTTCAAGTTTCAACTGCAGCTTCTCTTTTTAGATATTTTAATAGTGTATTCATTTGTGATTTCCAGAAATAATTTTGCCAGGGGTCCTTGACTCTGGGTTGCTCACTATAATTGTGTTGAAGAGATTTCTAGGAGGTATTTTTGTCTTAATGAGATGAGCAGTTTTCATAACACTGAACTTCTGCTTTTCTAAATTAGGGGAGTTACTTGTAATAACAGGGGTATCAACAGCTTATAGGAACCCAGCCAATCCTGCTATGGATTTCATTTAAGGCAGGATAGAAGACTTTCACCCTTTAGGCCTGTGTTTCATTGTTGATGGCCTACATGAGTATAGTAAATGCTACAGTTCAAAAAGATGACTGGTCTTATGCTCTGAGTTTTTACTGTTTCTTTTGAATCATGAAATGTCAGAACTCATTATTTCCACTGTTCTTTTTGCAGATGAAAAAAACTGAGTGCCCCAAAGGATTTGCCCAGGACTTCTGATCTTGTCCAGGGCACTTCCTGGTCCCTGGGTTTCCTCTTGGCAATGCCAATATATTTGTTTTGTTTTCTTGGGGGTGAACCGTCCCAGGGTGTCTGCTGCTCATGTCTTAATAGTGGAATGCAGGATGATATGATGCTTTTCAGCCATTTCATTGTAAATTTACTCCAGGTAGTTTTTGTTTAATCACAGCAATATTTCCTAGGTTGCCAGGCAACATGGTGATTGCCAGTTGGTGAAATGGAAAGTGTTCTATCTTTTACTTCCAGAGTGAACTTCTCTCTCTCTCTCTCTAGATTTGTGTTCACAATGTGCTGAGGTCAAAGAATCAAACTTGCATAGAGAAAAAAAGAGGGAAAAGCTAATTTAAGAGGAAACAAGGTTCCTTCTCCCTGGTTCTTTTACTTGGATAAGTGGATAGTGTAGACGTTCAATTTGAGTGTGATGCTGTGTTAGGTGGGAAAGTTGGCACCTTTGAGAGTTACATTAAAACTCAACATAGATCTGGCTAATTGGGGAAGGAACCACATTTAATTAAGACAAAATTTAGAAGTTACAACTACAGAGTACTTTACTCAGGTAAAATATTTATAGCCCATCCAGGGGAGTGCTATTGTGACTTTGGAGTAGAAGGCAAGAAAAGGCTGGGTGCAAGTCAGTGACAAATTGGAAATGGAGAACATGAGGTTGTACTCTTCCTGCACTGATTCTCAGTGCGGCTCTAACCCATTCAACAATTTTGTCGAGTTTAGGAATCCTTGTTGCAAATGGGAAGACGGCAATTCCGGAGGAGACTGAAGAAAATAAATGAATGCTTTGTAATTAGAGGAAAGACTAAGAGAAACTGTGTTGTGTTAATTACTTTGGCTGAGGCAGAATGCTTCTTGTCACCCATCGGGGCCTTTCCAAGCATTTCACTCTCCTCGTTGCCATTTGTAAGTGCCACATGTTGCTTTTTCACCCACCACTGCGTGCCTCCTATGACCTCTCTTATGATGTCACTCCTTTTCCCCAGGAAGCTCGTTCACTGGTGTTGTGGCCCATGAGGTAAGCATTTCCTACAGGGGCTTACATCCACGACCCTGCACTATACAAACCCACTTAATCACCAGCTTCATGAGGACCTTTTATCACCCTCGTCTGACACCTCCCTGCCCTGCCTCCTGCCTCCAGCTCCCTTCTTCTCTTCTTTGGGAAAAAGCCCAGATGCTTGGCCTTGTTTACCACTGCACGTCCCTTCCCCCTCACTCCCTACATCCGCTGCACACAGCCACAATGAGTTTCCTTAATAAACAACACTCTTCCGCAATTTCTCTGATCTGATTTCCTCTGCCTCACCTTTGCCAGAATCACACTTGCCAAGGTTTCCAATGACTCCTAACCACAACAAAAAGGACTATTCTCCATGCTTAGTCATCCATCTATTCATTCATTCATCTGTTCAATAAAGCTGGACACATGAGGTGAAGGAAGCGGTCCCTACTCTCAACACACTTACATTCTGGTGGAGGAAAAACCAAGAAGCAGATACTTATGCTTGACTCCTGATGAAATGCTTCCTCGGACTCTCCATAAACTTGATCAGTTGGGTCATCAGTTTACTGCTTAATACCTTCCTTTGCCTGATCTACTTGTTTTGTCTTTTAATTCAAGCTACTCTTACATCTTCCCTTGGAGATAGGTATGTTCTGTGATTTTGTCTTTATAAAGCTCCTTGGTACAACACATATTTTAAGTGCCTGTTATACTTAGATCAAGGCTGAAAGAACATAAAAATGGTAAGAGATTGAGAACACAGCAAATGAGAGTTTAAAGAAAGGCAAAGATAAACTGTTTAACAAAAGAAAAGGATGGCAAAACAGAATGTGGAGCAAGTGACAGTGAGAATCTAGTCTTTGTGGGCATTTACCATCTACAGGTATTTAGGAACATCAGTGGTCAATGTTCAGGGATGCCCATTCAGCCAGTGTGTGCCAGATGATGGAGCTGGTTGGTGCCTGGCATCTGTTCGGATTGGCCGGTGCCAGAGCGGATTTACATACGGACAATGAAAGCCTCAGCTCATGCCTCTTCCCTTTTACAGCTGAGTCAGGGCCACAGTAGAGTGTTCACATGGTCATACGTTTTTGTAAAATGTGTACAAGTATAAGTCAACTATAGTTGGTTAAGACCACTGTCTTCCTCGTGTGATTTCTTCTCCATTATACTCCCCCCTTGAATTGGTGACTGCAGGCATTTTTGGAATCAGGCTAAGGGAAATGGAGTTAAGCAAACATTAATCTGGGTGAGAGGGATATACTGATGAGGTTCACGGTCATGTCTGTGTGTAGTTAAATAATTCTAGCCGCTCTCGTGCAGGAGTGGTTTCCGGAAATCCTCCCAGTGCCCACTGTGCTGGCCCAACCAGGGCCTTGACTGAGCTGATTCAAGTCACTCAGATTGAATCAAGCACTAAGGTAACCTGGCACCAGAAATATGTGGGTAATAGAAGACAATCAAGGTTTGAAATAGAAGGAGCCAGAAGCTATTCTGTGATAAATTCTTCCCATCATCAGACATGATTCAATTTTCATCAATGTCTTGTCAAAATAGAAGTTCTGTCCTGTCCAGTATATATTTAATAATGCAGCCTATGCAATTATAAATGCACAATGTAAAGAAATTATTTTTCATACATTTCCATAGGAAATCCATAGAAATAGTCTGATATTAAAAAATGCATTGTAAAAAAAAATTTTAAATCATAAAAGCAGTAATACATAAAAAAGACAAAATCTTTGAAAATAAGTGATGGAAATACTCTTATTATTATTATTATTTTTTGGCGCTGGTTGGTATGGTGAACTGAACCCTTGGTGTTACAAGGCCACATTCTAACTAACTGAGCTAACCGGCCAACTTGTAAGGGGTGCGCTCATGAATCTTGACAATCTAATTAATAAAGAGGTATGAATCTAGTGTTACCCATAGAGCCCAGCAGGATGGGCCCCTGCTGCAGAGGATCGAACTTTAGCTTTCCTCTTTGCCCCACTCCAGGGTGAGGAGTCCGTGGGATGTGAGGAGATGCTTCAGTAGTGTTAACTCCTGGCACATTTTTGACACGAAGTCTACACCTGCCACCCTACATGGGAGATAGGTTTCTGGAAAGCACATTCAGGAAAAAAATTCTTAAATCACCCTGAAGAGAGAGTGGCAAACCAGATCACATAGCAGGTGTATCAGAAAAGGCTAGAGGCAGATAGCAGAAAATGAAGTGCAATTTTGTGACATGTAAAAAATAGCCACCTGCTTAGGCCACCCCATAGGAAAAAGGGAGAGCCTCAGAATAATAGGGTTAAGAGGAAGTTGGCTGGTGAGCGAGACCTTTAGAGAGATGAATGTCATTGTGATGGGTGGGTGTTGGCTGGCAAGGTCCTGACCATGAGAGGCCGGCTCTGCCTCCCAGAGCCAGCAGGAAAGTGTGGTGACCCTTATATCCTGCCCGCCCGCCTGGCTGAGGCGGCAGCCAGACTACAAACTGAAATGAAAATATCCTTGTAAGGGTATGTCAGGTTAAAAATCCAGTTAGCTAGTGGGAGGAAAAGGATATTATCCGATGGCAGATAGTGGTGGCCTGTTTCTGACTGTTACTCATAGAATCGACATATGCCGGGAATTCCAGGGAGGTGTGTTCCAGAAAACCTGCATGCTAGTACTTGACTTCTGGTCTAGGAAAACAATACAGTGTCAAGGAGGGGAGGGTGTGTGTATGTGTTTGTGCAGCTGAACATTGATCTCTAGTCATGGTGTGACTCCACCATTCCTCAAAAGCTTGGGGATTTCTCAGAAAACCACAATCTGGAGTGTGATGTTTGCCTCTGTTCAACTCACTGCCCACATGTCTATGGTCAGCTTGCTCTGTGCCAGCCATCTGTGCTAAGAACTGTAACGACACACAAGTCAGCGTCCCTCTCCTCAGGGTTCTGTGAATTTAATAGGGGGCTGACAGAATTAGGTTCTGATAAAGAATGACCTAGCAGGAACTGGCAGCTACTTATTAATCCTCTGGAAGTTGGTGTTGGTTGAGTTATGTTGAATGAATTTCGGACTGGATGTTTGGAGTAAGTTAATTTTGGGTTCCAAGACCTTCTGTCTCATAACGAATCCATTTCCATTTCACTCTGCTTTTCAGCACATCAGGGTTGGCTGCCTCATGGCCTCATGGGTCTCTGGATGGGTAGAAGTACTGAGAGCATTCAGTAGAGGTCACGACTCAGTGCTACTAATCTTGTAACCACCTACTAAGTATAAAGCCCTCCAGTGGCTCCTACAACACTGGCCTGTTGCTGCATCAGTGGTGAGGATGTCTGCTTCAGTAAAAGATCTTAATCTGGGGGTCGAAGCTCCAGCTGTTGGGAACTTTGCCAAAGCCAGAGTGTACTTGGGTTAACCCTGAAAGTGAACACAGTGGTTCTGCTGTAACAACAGATGCTCCTTCCACAAGGAAGCCAGTTGGGCCAAAACAGTGGAATGTTTTGGGGGCTGTAATGGGAGTAAATTCTGAAACAAATGGCAATGAAGTCAGTGCTTTATCTTCTTCCAAAGCTGGAAACACGAATACTATTCTGTGCTTTAAAGTTTAATGGTTTGTAGCAATAGTGCAGAACATTCTTACATGGTGAAGTACGGGCTGTTCTGTCCGGTGACCAACAAGACGAGCTGATGTGACTCCATGTTTGGGGAAAAAGAAAGAATGGCTGAGAGCAAAGGACCAGAGAAGTGGATCAAAGTTCCGTGAAAAGTTATAGTCGATGGGGACAAGGACTGCAAATTAGCTATAGTGTTGCTCCTATGAACTTTTAAATTAAAGCAGCAGAATTAAGAATACTAGTTCTAAGTCTCTCATTCAATGGGACTGTGGGCCAGTTCCTAAGAAACAGCCAATTTAAGCACAAGAGCAACCAGGTTACAAATATCCAGGTCAATGGATGCTTCTTTGCCCTTACCTGTTTTTCAAATTAGTTAGTTTGAATTATTTGTATTGTTAAAAGTTAATGTGTATGTGACACAATTTGCTTTGTAGTTCAGAAAAGTGAAGATAGTGATAGTTCTTCTTGAATATGTTTAAATTCATTGATATACTTGACAAATAACCTCTCAAATCACAGACATTCTTCCTGAAGAGAGCCTGGAGTGTCTCCTTTGGTGCCGTGGAAGGTCTCTGAATGTAGTGAGTGGCTGGAAGTTGGTGGTTGCTGCTGCTTGATGACGGTGACGACAGTTCACGTTTCATGTGCTCACTGTGCACCAGGCTGTCTATTCTGCACTTGCATTCACGAACTTTTATAGATGAGGAGACTGAGACAAAGAGAGGGTAAGTTCTAGTCTCTGTCTACATGGTGCATAGGTGGCCAAGCTGGGAAAGGGACCCAAACATTTCAGACTCTAAAGTCTAAGCTCTTAATCACTCTACTGATTTCATGGTAGTAATGAACCTTGACTACCCTCTACTCTTATCCTCAACAGATGTGTGTCAAACCATGTAAATAAACCAGATGTTTCTCCCAAAGATGCTGTTGTTGCTTTAGAAGATGTATCTTAGTGCTTCAAAAAAAAAAAAAAAGCAAATTTGGGAATCCAGTCTCCTTTTAATGGGGTATTTGCTGCTGGATCCTGGGGAACATCTTAAAGATGTTTACTTTGTCATTAATAGACAACCCCCTCATCTTTTTAGCTATTGCAAACAAGTGGAAACCTAGTCCAGTGGGCCAAGCAGATGTGGTGTGGAGTCAGTCTGAGCCCTTCACTCACAGGCTGTGTGACTGAGTCCAAGATGTGGGATGACATACGGTCCAGAAGACTCATGGAGCCTGGCAGGGGTGTGATGGGGTTTAATGTCAGTGGAAGTAATTTAGACTCTCTGTTGGAGGATGTAAGCCAGTGGGTTGGTTGCATGGCTTTTTCTTCCCTAAAACTTAAGAAAAGGATTTTCCAGATTGGGCAACCAAATGCTTCTTTAAATTAATTTTTTTGAAATGCCCCTCCCTAAAAAAAGAATATGAAAAAGGACAAATGAAAACGTGTACATGTTTACGGAAGAGTGCATTGTTTCAGAGCTCCCTTTCAGCTGATGGTCATTGCCCGTCAGTGTGAAACCTCAGTGCTGTCCTGGGGTTGATATCTGAGGGAGGGATGGGCAAAAAGCACAGTGCCTGGGAATTGCCTGGGAATAGTCTGGGAAAAGTCTGAGGACAGACTTTGGAAGGAAGCCCCAAGGGAGCAGGAGAACCCTCGCAGCGATGGCTGGTACTCAGGGCAAGAGTGACTGCAGGGAGGAGGGGCATGGCCACTCCTGGAATATCATTAGTGTCACATCCCTCCTAGCACTTATTACCATGGTGACTGCGGTCTTCTACTTTTTAAAGCAAGTGTGCATATGTTGTCTCATTTTTTAATTTTTACTGGAAAACTGCAAGGTAGATGGTCCCGAGATGATCTCATTTCACAGTTGAAGCAACAGAGGTTGAGAGAGCACAGCTGATTTTCCAGGAGTTAGTCTACTGTGTGGACTGAGAACGGTGAGTTTGCTCCATGGTACACAGTCCCATCTTTAATGTCACAATAGTGCCTGAGAGCAAACAGGGTTTCTAAAACACTGGCTCCTGGAGAGTTATACAGAAAGAAACAATTCTCAAATTCAATGCTTTAAAATGCATTTGGGTATAGAGTCCTACAAATGTGCAATTTATTCTCGCTAGTGAGACTAGAGATTAAGGAATTTGAGTTTTGTGTGTGTGTGATTCTACCTTTTTTTATTTAGTTAGAGATTTTAAAAACTACCTAGAAGCCTATTGATTTCCCACAATGAAAATAGATTTCTATTTTCTTTCTTATTTTATATATATGACATTCTCATTCTATAAAATTTAAATATATATAAAAATATAAAGAAGAAAGTAAAAGAATCCTGAGCTAATCACCATTCACAGCCTGAATATGGGCATTCTAGCAGGTGTGGACTCTTTGTGAACATACTTGGAGCTTCCTAGTTACAGAAACCGAGGCTAGCAGCCTTTAGTAGACATAATCACCCCTTTACAATACAGACTTTTCCTAACACCAATTTTACTCCATTTGGAGCATGCCTCTGCTGGATACCCACCTGGCAAAATGGAGAACACGGGGCATTTGGGCCAAGCTGGTGTTCTGAAAGGCAAGGACGGGGAGAGCTGTAGATGAAGAACATACGTGGCGTAGATGCCGAGGAGGGGGTTTGGTTGGTTTGGCCTGTTCAGATCAATGAGCTTATCTTGAGTTCTTGCTCTGTGCCATGCACGAGGGACATAGAAAAGAAAACGATGTGGTCCTGCTGCAGGGGGCTCATAGGCCAGTGAGGACAGGTGACTTCCGAGTAACGTGGGGTGTGGCAGGGGTAGGTCTGAGTGCTGGGAGGTCGGGGCTGAGGCAGGGCAGGTGCCGTAGCCCAGCTCTTGGTAGCATGGAAGACTTCCAGGAGGAGGAGACACCTGAATTGGGTCTTTTTTTTTTTTTTTTTTTTTTTGGCAGCTGGCCAGTACAGGGATTGAACCCTGACCTTGGTGTTGTCAGCACCATGCTCTAACTGACTGAGCTAGCTGGCCAGCCCTGAACTGGTCTGGTATAGGGAAGGTAAGCCATTCCAGGCAGGAGGAACAGTGTAGAAACAGCAGGGAGGTAGGAATAACATGGTGCATGGTGAAAAACCAAGGACAGTTCAGTACTGTCAAAATGATTCGTGTGTGGGGGTGAGGGGAGAGGGATTGGAGCTATCAAGGAATGAAGCTGAAGAGGTCAGCAGGGGACAGATCAGGAGAGTCTTGACTACAAAGGTAAGGAACTCGGAACTTACCCTGGAAACAATGGGCAAAGCAGCGGCTGGGAGGTTTGCAGCTAGAGAGATCACTAGGAGGTGAGCAGGGTGGATTTGCAAGAGTAAGACTGGGCAGATGGGAGGTGTGGCCATAGTCCAGGTGAGCAGCAGGAGGGCATGGGTGTGAGCAGAGCTGCGAGGATGGAGAGCAGGGATGGGAGAGAAAGCCAAGGCTGCAGGAAAGGGATGCTGAGGCAGCTGAGGCAGAGGCTGATCCCAGAGCTCTGGCAGCAAACTCACCACCCAGGCCCATCTGTCAGAGGTTGGGTTTCTTCTCAGGTGAGCAGTAAACATGTAGAACCTACTCCTCTGCCTTCTTAAATGTGGTACACTGAATGGAGCAAAATATTCTGAATTACTCCTTAAGTCAGAATGCCTTCACCTGAAAATCATAGATAACCTCACTGGGAATGGCTTAACCACAGAGAAAATTGTATTTGTTTGCAGAGTAAAAAGTTGGGACAGAGGGTCAAAGTGTTTTAGGCTGTTCGAATGTTATTCCATGAAGCTGAGCTGCCATGCTCTGTAAGTTTCACAATTGCTTTTAGGGTTTTTCTGTCTCCTCTTTTACTGCCAGGATCATAGTGATGTTTTCTTGTTACCGTCAGCATGCTTGTAGTAGACTATTATTTCCTTCTCGTTTACTGTGTGCTTGGGAAGTGGATAATAAAACTTATCAGGACGTGTGCGTGCGTGCGTGCGTGCGTGCGTGCGTGCGTGTGTGTGTGTGTCATGTGTGAGAGAGAGGGAGAATGAGTTAACAGGCATTGAGTGGGATCCAAGGGACTGAGGACCCATGCTTTTGTGTATAGTCTTTCTGGCACCCATTTTGACTGCTCAAAGGCCATTTTGATTCTAAATAGTCAAGACTTCTGAGAAACTGCATTTTGAGAAGGTAAATGAAACTTAAAAATGGAAATTGCATGTTGCTTATTTCAGACTGGTCAGAAAAATACTTTTGAGAGGCAGCTTGTAGGAGGGTTAAGATCCCAGACTCTGCAGCCAGACCGTCTGGGTTCAAATCCTTGCTCTACCATATACTAGCTGTGTGACTTTGGGCAATCTACATAGGCTCCCTGTGCCTTAGTTTCTTTACCTGTAAACTGGGGATGATGATCATATTACCTATCTCGTAGGGCTGTTAGGAGAATTAAATGCATTGATTTATGTACAACACTTAGAAGAGTATTTGACACATAGTAAGTTCTACATATGTTTATATGTGTTAAGCAACAGTGGCAGCATGAGTAAGAAATGGCCTTACCCACTACTCTCCATCCTTGGGTCACTCCCACGACCAGTAGGTCTAGCAGGTTTTCAAGCATAGGTGAGGTTACATAAGTCAGTTTTTCCTAAGGTTTCTGGATTGTTGTCACCTGGCCATATGATGGAACACCAGCCCTCCCTCTAGACTGGGTCTCTTTGGGAGCCACAAGTTTGGGGTGGTGGTGGGGGGGGGAGAGTGGGAGATGCAGATGGTTTTACATGATCTTCCCATGGCTGAACCTGCCATTCCTCTGTCCCAACTACTGCCCCGGCTGTCCCTTTTGGCCCCCATCTGTTGACCCTTCAGGTGCCAATTCCAGATTCCTGAGAGAGACAGTCTCACCTGCACAGCCTGGCCCAGCCTGGGCCAAGGGTCAAGTCTGGCCAGGGGGAGTCTCAAGTGTTCTTAGTAGGGTGGGGACTCACCATGCAAGACGTGGGCAGTTGTGGAGTCATCGTCATGAGCTGGGTACTCAGAAACGTGCATGTTGTATTGATGAATCAGACCAAATGCTAGTTGGGAGTGGGGAGACCTGGGGGTTGGAGTTAGCTGTTTGCTAGTGGGGTGGCCTTAGGGAGGCCCTTTAACCTGCTGAACCTTCAGCCTCATCTGTGAATGGGGATGTTAACACCTGTGTTTTTTTTTCTCTCACCAGACCAAGACCAGCTACATAGTCTATAGGCTCCAGTGCAAAACAAAAATGTGGGCTTTTTGTTCCAAAATGATTAAGAATATCAAGATGGCAACAGCAAGCATTAAACCAAGTGTGAGGTGCTTTTAAGTGTAAGGTCCTGGGTGGCTGCACAGATTGCACACCCAGGAAGCCCATCCTGCACAAGATTATAATAACGCAAAGCTGCGTACAATAAGGCATCGTACAGCCTTCACCTTGGCATTCTGCTGTTTGAATCTTAAAGCAATCTTTAAGAGAAGGAAATGACTGACACGTCTGTGGAGAAGTGATCTTCAGCTGATGCGCCCTGGACAGGTTGGCCTGTTGGTGCAGTCACATCCATAGGGGTTGGCCAGCGCCTGTGCCATTGAGATTGTGAAGTGGTTTCCAACATCATCCCTGCGCACAACTCATCAGGGTGGAAGTCAGGTGTTTCTGCTACCTCTCTTTCTATCCTGGCTTTCACCATGCTCAGAGGGAAGTCTCCAGGAGGGGCCCCTGCAGGGAGCTCTGGGTCCCCGCCTGACTGCCGCCTTCCCCCACAGACCAACCACCTGGGATCCTCCCTTGGGACCGGCACGCGGGAGGGGCTCTCCAGCTGTACCACTTGGCTCTCAGGGAAGGAATTCAATCTCCCCTGGAGCAGGGAAGGTGGCCTCTTC
The DNA here is from genome assembly GCF_027409185.1 of Cynocephalus volans. Taxonomy (NCBI): domain Eukaryota; kingdom Metazoa; phylum Chordata; class Mammalia; order Dermoptera; family Cynocephalidae; genus Cynocephalus; species Cynocephalus volans. Next base: position 70,073,067 of record NC_084466.1, read on the forward strand.
ACCTTTACCACGAAACTAATCATTTCTACTCTGCATTCTCTTCTCGCTGAAGCCCGTCCGAAACTCACTAGCAAGTAGTCTTCCTGTCCACTCACTTAACCCACTGTTGGACTAAGCCAGCGCCTTTTCACAGTCTTGTGTCTCTGAGACAGACTGGCTGCCCAGGGGCTGCTTTATCAAATTCTTCATTAGAAGGGGCTGTGGACGTCTCCTTCCTTCTGGATTTTTTTCTGTCTCCTTGCATCTCCCTCTTAAGCCCCTGCTTTTGAGGACTTATGCAGGTTGCCCTGAGGTCTGGTCTAGCTCTTATTCTTTCCTGTTTCCCCATATCCATACCGTGCTCAGTCTGGAAAAGTGTTCTTCAGGACCACGAGCTGGCCATCTACCCCACCCAACTCCTCCCTTTCCGGTGAAGCTTATCTCTCACTTCCTTCTGGGAAGCGCATGTTAAGCACTGATGGGTTATCAGCTAATAAAATGGCATAGAGGAGGGCGAAGAGGAAGGAGGGGGAGAAGGAGAGAAGGAACACCATCCATCTGAAGGAAATTCAAGATAACCGCATTCTTCACCTCTGAAATAATGGGGGAAAACATGTGTCTAATATTTCAGGGCAGTTTCCTTCTCGCGAATGGTTTGCATTCCAGATCCTAAGGCAGCCACTTGGAAATCAGAACTGACTTTCTTAAGAAACAGTATTATGTGCGGTGATTCTCAGCCCAGCCCACAGAAGCCCTTTTACCATACAGACTTGAAGTGTGATACTATCAACCAGGTTCATACCCTCCCATCCCATCTGCAACATGGTCTCTGTGATACATTGATGAAATCTGTTACATTTTGGGGTGCTGGCGACAGCTGGCAGAGGGGATGCCATCCTCTCGAGTCCAGCAGTTTGCTTAGTTAAAGATGCTTCTACCTTCTGGAAGGCCCCTCCCCAGATAGGACCCTCCTCATAAGGAAGGTGCCTTTTTGGGCACAAATACATCCTATTTAGCAAAATTTGCTCATTGGAGGTGAAGGTTGGACTCCAAAGCCAGACTCCTCTGTTGCCTTCTACTCACAAGAAGAGTGTTAGGCCATTATTATATGTGTGGGTTTGTGTGTGTGTGTGTGTATGTGTGTGTGTGTGTGTGTGTGTGTGTGTGTTTTCAGAAAGCCCATTTTATATGCATTCACTGCAGCTGCAGACCTCAAGGACCTGACTGTTTTTATAATAATGATGAATAAAAGCAAAGTCTTTGAAGAAAAAAGTTCATTTTGATTTTTCAGGACAAGTCAGCAGCAGCCCCAGAGACATTCCCATCTTTTTTGCCCTGTGCTCCCTGCTCAGAGCTTCACATTTGTTTGTTGTTTGCTATAACGAAAAAACGCCTCGGTCTGTAGAAAGCTAAGTGGATGCAAATGGATTTGGAATTGTCAGCTTGGAACAGTCTCCAGTGGCCGGGAGCCCCGAGAAAACTTGATGGTCCTGACAGAGCTGCCCTCGTAGCTCCTGGGGAAAGCTGCTGCCTGGCGTGCCTCTTGCCATCTGTAGCTATCTGGGACCCAGCACTCTATTTATGAGGCTGCAGGAGATGAAAGCAGAAACCATGTTAATTATTGCAAAGTGCTTTTTATTTTCAAAAGTGCTGCACTAGCATTAATTAGTTATTCGTACTTACAACACTCTGGTGAGGTAGGTCAGATTAGTACCCCTTTTCTACCTTGCAGGAAATGAAGACACAGAAATTTAATGACTCCCCCGGGGACCTGGGGGAAGTTGGTCTCTTAGGCAGAGTTAGGTTTTCAGTTTGGTGTGTCTGGCTTCCTTCTGGGGTCTGTGCATGTCGCCATACCTTGCTGCCACAACCAATATCTTAAGAGCTTCTTAGGCAGGGACAACTTCCGTCTACCATTGTCAAAAGAAACTGCATTTGTAAAGGCTTCTGTGGTTGCAAACACAGGGGAAAGGTTGCTGCTTTTTCCCCAGTCCATACCAGGGCATTGAGCTTCTCTTTCTTGGTCCTTCGCCCCCGAAGGAGGAGGCAAAGTTTGGACCGAGGGCTGCTCATGTCATGTCCTGTGAGGGTGATGGAGAAGGGGAGGGAGAGAGAGTATGACAATGAAGACTATTTCTAAGTGCCCTGTCCCTGGTACCTACCTTTTAGATTGTTTCTCATCTGCATGGAGCGGGAAGCAGAGAAACTGATGTGGCTCCCTCCCATTCTTGGGCAGGAAGAGATTAAATGTTGGAAAAAGACCTTCCATATGGCCGAGTGGCAGGGAGGGAAGACAGGGGCTTAGAATCAGACAGCTCCTGGTTCACATTCTGGCTATCCTGCTCTTAGTCTTTGTTCCTCATCTGTGAAATGGAGGTGATAAATGAGTTAATGGACTCAAGGGTCTGGCACAAACTCTGCGATGGTTTTCACCAAATCACCGTTTAATTGCTTTTTTTTCTTTCTCCATGTACGGGCTGACTTGGAATTTGGTCTTTTCACTTCAGACACTCCACTTTCCAGCTGAAATCTTCCCTGGATTTGAGCAGATATCCTTCTCACTTACAAATGTATCAGATGACCCTGGATTTTCAGACAACCTTGAGAAACTCTGTCCATGAGGCCTCCTTATTTCTGCACCGAATTTCAGAACTTCAGGGTTGGCATGGTCCAGGTGGACTATCTTCAGGAAAAACAGTCTCAGGGTTCAGAAAAGAAGGTGGAGGAAAAAGACACAGTTCCATGGGGGGAAGGAAAGGAGCAGCTTTTGCAGAGGCTAGCTGCCCACCCCCAGCATCTATCCCTGAGTGGCCCCCAGCTGTGCCTCCTCCTCGGGAGGTTGATTGTGGCGAGGCGGGAGGAGGCTGGTTCAGTTGGGATCTCTCGTATTTGCTGATGGCCCTATAGTCCCCCACCTCCACACTAACAGCTCCCCCAGAAGCGATGTCCGTGTGTGGCCACAGCATTGCCCTTTCCAGGCTGCTCTGTCCCCTCTCCCTTCCTGTACCCCTTAGTCTTCCCCAGTCCTTCCTGTGGCAGCTGTGGGTCACGTGCTGTTCCACCCACATGTGCTGCCGTATTCATCCTTGTGTCCCCAAGCCTGGCTTTGGAGCAGACCAAGAGCATGTGCACTATAAATACCACAGAAGGAATGAAGAGCGGGATAAGTGACGAGTGCTTTTGTGCTTCGTTGGCTGCAAATCCCACCTTTCACAGAGCAGGTCCAGCAAAGTCCCATGGGGCTAGGCCACTGGGGAAGGGTTTTGAGGAAACTAAGCTAATATTCTTCCTACCTCTAGGAAAAATGTGTGGTTTCACTGCAGGTTTTACTGCAGGTCACCTGACTGCCTTTGAGGGCAGTTCAGGTCCTTAAACACTGGAGAATCGGATGCCAGGCCATTCCCTGGAGACCATTTTTTCCCACGCTGTAATTCTACACATCTTGGTAGCAGAGAGGTTAACTGACTTGCTCAAGGACCTGTAGAACTTAAGGACAGAGCTTGGGATGGAAACCAGTAGCCCATGGTTTCTGGTCTGCAGTCCATTTCTCAGCCCTTGGGAGGGCTCACTGAAGGTGGGGTGGGGTTTTGGGTCGCTTTAAAATCCTTAGGATCATCTGGTGAAGTCAAGAACAGAGCAGCAGCCCTGCCTCAAAGCCTCCGGGCTGCTCAGGGTACCTGAGCTGCTGCTGGGACAGGAAGTAATACTTTCAGAGCTTTAGCCCCAAAACCTCAGAAACTTTTTGATGATGCATTAAATGTCAAGTATATTGTCGAGAGGAGGAAAAAAAACCCAGGTATCAGCCTTTGTTACCGAGATGACAGGAGATACTCAGTAATATTACAGGAAGTCATACTGTCAAAATAATAGAGAAGGTAGTGTCTGGGGGACCACACCTTATAATAACAGTACTTAGCACAAAAGAGGTTTTGCATGCACCTTCTCGCCTGTGCACTCGGAGCTGGAGCCCGAGGGGGAGGGAGGCGGGAAGACGTGGAGTCTGCTCTGTGGGTATCTCTGCTGTGAGGAGCAAAGCAGAGTTTAACTAAAAGACTGCTTTGTCTGGGAGGGACAACCCGGGCTTCAGGCAACTACCATGAACATTTAGGTTAAAAAAAAAAAAGGGAAAATTGAGGTAAAAGGATTTTTAAATTTGTTTTTTACTTGGGAGATAATCTCCAGGTAATTACAGCATTTTGGAACTGGAAGGGACTCGGAGGGGTCACCTTTTCCAACAGATGAGGGCCTTGAAGCCTGCAGATGGACCTGGCTCCAGGCAGCCTGGCCCCAAACCTGCCCCTTCCTGGGGCCACTCCCAGCACATCATCCCATCTCCTTTTCAAACCATCTGGCTCCTCCAGGGCAAGCCTTCTGTTCTCCAGGGCAAGTGTCTGGCCCAGCACCTGGCACAGGTCCTGGACACATGTTTGCTGAGAGAATAAATGAGAGTCGGGCAGGAACTGGAGCAGGTTCCTCCACGAGGTTGAATGTGAAGGCTGAAGGGCGGTTCACAGCGTGGCTGTTGAAAAGGTGAAGGACTTAGGCTGCAGAGGGTGTGGATGGTGGGGTGAGAGTGAGGCAATATCCAGATGCCGCCCAGCAGGACTGTCTCTCTCCCAACCCTAGGATTGGGTTTCTCTTTCCCTTACTTACGTCTCTAGCCCAGACCCTCCTCAAGTCCATCTCTCCGACCGCCTTCTTGACACCTCTGCTGGGATATTCAGCAGGCATCTTGAGCTCACGTGCCCAGCCAGTCTTCCCCCATCTTTTTCTTGGTCACAGCACCTCTATTTACTCTAAGTCTCTCCAACCCCAGTCAATCCATCAGCAAGTCCTATTGGTGTCACATTAAAGAATATGTCCCACGTTGACCACATGTCACCTTCTACCTCCACCTCCCTCACCCAAGCCACCACCGTCTCTCCCTGAGCTTTTGGGCCATACTGGCCGCATGCTCTGTGGCTACCCCAAGTGAGTTCTCACCTCAGCGTCTCTGCACCCGCCCCTTCTTTCCCCACACATGCCTCCCCCGCATCTTGGCAGGCCGGCTCCGCTCAGATGTTAGCCCTTACAAAGGCCCTCCCTTGTCCCCATGTGAGAAATGCCCCCCTGTTCCCTCTCTTTATCACATTACCTATTTTGGTTGTTCTGTTTTCGGGACACTTGCTCTCCTGTTTAAATATTTGTTTGCTTGTTAGTTGGCTACCACCCCACACTAAGGAATGACCTCCAGGAGGGCAGGGACTTGCGTCTGCCACACAGTAGGTGCTCAATCAACGCTCTTTCAGTGAGCAAAAACCCCTTGCATCTACACAAGTCTGTCCTTCCATCCTTTCTGTCAAACAGCCCCTGACAAAGCCAACAGAGGAGTTCAAGGACACTCACAAAGTCTTTGAAAAGAGAAGGGTTTGATTTCCTCCCCTTCCCATCGCAGCACTGCCGGCCAGCGTCTTCTGCTCCGAGCTCACCTGGGACGCACGCACACCACCTGGCTGTGACCAGCATGCCTGGCCACACTTCACTAATGAGGGGACCTGGAGCCCTGTAGGGCTCAGAAAGAGAGAGATGTGGGCACGAGCTGGGCCTCGGCTCTCGCTGACTCTGTTGTGGTGTGGCCCACAGCCAGGGTAACTCATCATGGAGCACTTAGAAACGGTCACAGCTTGGTTCTCTTGGCTGGTCCCTGCCTTCCACCTGGACGCACCGAGTGGCAGGGCCGTTGTGGTCTGGGGGTGCGGCCTTCTCACCCGGCTCCACGTGTGCCCGTGTAGTGGCTCTCAGACACCCTCAGCGATCTCCCTCCTCCAGATCAGCACGCTCTGGACCCTGGGCTGGGGCCAAACGTGCGGGTGATCGGGCTGGGCCCTGCACATTCAGGACGAGGAGCACCAGCCGGCCACGTCTCTGCTTCCCTCACCTGGTGCTGGCACTATCTCCCAGTAAACCCGCCCTGACTGTGCTGCTGTGGTTGCAGATGGACGTTCCCCATCTCACTGGGACTGAGAGCTTGCTGTGTGCCACAGATGCTGGCTTTATGTGCCCTTACAGTGTCATCCTTGCAAACAATCCTGGGAAGCAGGCGTTTGCAACCCTGTTTTTAGAACAAGGGAACTGAATGAAACTCAGAGAAGTTAAGTGGTCCACATCTAGTAAGTGGCAGTCGGGGGGTTCACAGCACCGCCAGTCAGTCTCACTCCCAGACGCATAACCTCATAACCCCACCACCTGGACCCACGGTGACCAACTGTCCTGAGTTGCCCAGGACCAACGTTTTTCCCAGAACATGGGATCTTCACTGCTAAAATGGGACATTCCCAGACAAGCTGGGATGGTTGGTCACTTTACCTGTGCAGGCAGGGAGATTAAAACCAGGCCAGTTGGGTTAAGGTGTAGTCTGTGTTTCTTAAAAAGGAAAATATATCCTTTTCCCCTTCCTTCTCTGGCCCTTTGCTGGTTAAGATGCACGTGTTCTTTTGTCCTTGTTCCTAAGTGACACTTCATATTCAGTGCCCATATTGAAGTTTTGTGGGAGCTGGCCCTCAATCCCAAGCTTGCTGGGCTGCGTGACAGGAAGGAGTGTCAGGCTCACTTTGCACTTACTCTCTTCCATTTTCGCATATGACTTTGGCGTCCTTCATGTGATGGTGTAGCAAGCCTTGGTCAGCTCTGAACCAGCCATGCACAGGAGGTTTTGGGGTCAAAGGTTAGCAGTGGGGAGGCCTGGGGAGCAGCACGAGCTCTCCAGAGCATGCACACCTCACGGGGCCTGATTTGGGGGGAACTGCTGAGGCTGGTAGGAGACTGGGCTCTGGGACCCGAGGCTCCCTGCTGTGTCCCCTTTCCTGAGGTTGAAGAACAGAACCTGGGGCTCCTCAGTGTCCACTTTGTCCCTTACATTTTCTGGTGACCATCCATGACTGCTAAGCCACTTTGCCAAGAATGCTCAGAGCAGCCATTCTTAGCTGTTCCACTTCCTCTCCTTTTTTGTCTTTGTCCACCTGCTCTTGCCTCTGACAAATAGCCTTTCCATCTTAGACGGCTTCTCCTGAGGCTAGTTGCACTAATATTTCGGCTGCGGAGTGGGAACTAACTTCAGTTAATCTGTTAAAAGAGATTACGTAGCTAAAAGGTAGACAGGTGAAGGTATTTCTGGTTAATTAATAAGAACAGTTACAAGTTTAAGGGATCTCCTTGACTTTTAATTGTGTGTAACTGGGTGTCTGGAATTGGGGTAGCTTCCACAGGCACTGGCACCAACTCACTGGGGGTGAGGCCAAGGCACTCGCATTGTCAACACGCACCACCCCTCCCCCCTGGCCCTGCCCCCACCCCAGGAGATTCTGTGCAGCCGAGGTCTGAGAACCTTTGCCCTGACCTATTTAAAACCACAGCCAACAAACAAGGCAGGTACCTTGTATAGCTCCCTAGTTCACTAGCAATCGCTTTGTCTTTTAGTTTTTAAAACTAGCTAATTGGTTAGTGAATTGCTAGACGTTTCTACAGGACAGGCCTCAGTTGTTAGCAACTCAAACTTGGCTTCTCCATAACGGAATTCAACACTGTCCTTTAAACCTGCTCTCGCTTCTGTGTTTGCTGTTTCAGGTGTGTGACCTCACTATGCATCCCCGCCCCATCCAGTCTTGAAACCTGAGTCACCTTCTTCCTGTCCCCATTCCCACTGGCTTGGCTACCAACCTCACCATCTTCTTTGGGTCTTTCAAGTCTTACAGATGATTGTAATATGTCAGTCTCTACAATCTGGCCTTCCAGCATTGTCAGAGTTATCCCAAGGTACACATGGATTACAAACCCTCTCTCAGCAATGTTCTGACTCCTGGTTGTTTTCAGAACCTTCTAGGACTGCCCCAGCTGCCGTTCCAGCTCCGTCCTGTGCTCTGGCCACAGCACAGACTCTCTGGACTCTTCAGTCTTGCTTCTGACTTTCCCTCAACCTGGCCTCTCTAGGCATGGAAGTCCTACCCCTCTTTTAAGAATATCCTCAATCAGGTATTGCTGTTCAACTCTGTAACCCACAAGTATATATCATCAATTATGTTTCAATTAAAAAAAAAGAACACCCTCGGAAGTCACCTCTGTGAAGTCTTCTTTGATTCTCCTAAAATAAATCAGTTGCTCCATCCTCTGTATCTGTCAGCACTTTCTCTGCACCCCTGACTTCATTCTGCCCTGTGTCACTATTGGTCTCGCCACTGCATGGGGCCGTGAGCTCCGAGGGGGCAAGGGCTTGTGACTCCCCTGTCTGTGTGTCTGTGTGTTGACTGCAGACTTTTGGGTACACCATAGACCTGCAGGGACGGCTGTTGGCGGATGGGATGAATGGCTTCCGTAACTTTGCTGCAACAGGCTGGAGTCCTTGATCTCCCCCTTAAAGGGAAAACCCCCACTTCAAAGCCATACAGAAAAAAAATCAGAGCTAAATTAGGTAACATTATTTACTTCTTAAGAAGATGCTTTGGTGTTCCTTCCTGCACCTGTGAGAAGCCTCTGGTTCGACCTTGACAGTTCCCTGTCAAGCAACAGAGCAGTTAAGGGCAGGGCCCAGGAGGGTGTGCGAAGTTGCCCAGAGGGGGACAGGGAATAGGGGCCGACCTCCAGCCTGGGAGAAAGGGGCACCCGGTCCTAACTGAATTGCCCAGACAGACACCCCTTTCCTAGCTTGTCTGCCCAGAGGGGATGTTCATAATCCTTCCACCTGGAGGGTGTGCTGTTTTCTACTTCACAGAAAGACGTTGACTTGTTGCTCTGCCTTCTAGAAGTGACCATGCTTTCTTTTTGATCCTAAAATCTTAGCAGGGGGTGCCCTGGGCTGCCCTGCAGTGCAGGAGTCCTGCCCTCAATCCTTGCTCCTGGGCGCTGGCATTTTCACAAGGACCTTTTGTGGCAGGTAGTCCTTGCCTCCTTCAGGTGACCTTGAATAACACTGTGCTCTGCACTCCTGGCCGCCACAGGAAGAGGCCTGACTGCTGTGAGTCTGGGGCCTCGGAGCCATTTTCGATCAAGGCAGGAAAAATAAACAGCTGGGCGAGGCGGCTGCCTCGGATCGTCGCTCATTATCCACCCTCGCTGGTGGTCACCTGATGAAGCCTTTAGGACCTTGCTTTGCCATCTGACCCCCGGATGAACCACCGGGCGTTCCTCAGCGGCTCCGTGGGTCCACGTCTGTGACGCCGATGTGACTGCGGGGGAAACTGAGTTACAACAAAGAAATTGCTCTTGACCCAGAACCCAACACGACCGGGGATGCCCTCCGGGGCTTTTCTGTGCTGAATCGGGGCCTTGCTGCAAAGGAGGAGGTCCCCTGCGGCCAGCGGCTTTCACTGCTCTCTTTCCAGCCTCCTTCACCTCCGACCGGTGTCCGTCCTTGCCCGGCCGCTCCTGCACGTCCTGCCAACACCAAAACCGCCGTCCTTCTCTCAGCCACGCTTTCGCCGCGGGCGAGCGTGTGTCCCCGGCGGCGGCCCCTGAAAGGCCCCCTGTCGTTCTTGCTCCTCGGTGGCGCGTCCTCGGGGAGCAGCAGGCATGGAAGGTGCTAGAAAAGGTGGACACCATTCCCAGGAACAGGGGGTAAGAACTGAGACACTGCCTCACGGTTCCTTCCAGAAGTTGGACGCAAGGAAGGCTTCACCTTTTTATGTTTATTTTTTTAGTGGCTGTGTTTGGTGTCCAAATGACACCTCAGGTCTGTGGTGAGGGGTCCTTGGGAATAGACATAAAGAGAAATGGCCTTGGAATTTAGGGACCTCAAGACACAGTTTTCTTTAAAAATTCGTTTCCGGACCTCCGCTGACAGTCTCCCAGAAAGGTGGGTTTGTCGTCAGCCCTAAAATAAAGTCTGTCTGAGGCTCATGGGACAACAGTTAGTGCCAGAATCCAGCTCGGATCACGGGGGATGGCCCAGAAAACGTTGTTGACCACGAATACTGTTTCTGCTTATAGGGACAGAACTCTGGCACCATGGAGAAATGCTGGAGGTCTGTCCCATCCCTGGTCTCTGGCAAACGGTTTTAGTTAAAATATTTTAATAGTCAGCATGAGAGCACTCTAATTCAATTATATTCCTCTCTTAAGATATCTTGATTTAGTCTACTTATTTATAAAAATTAACCATAAAATATTGAGCTAGCAGAAGGTTTGTATGTTTTCTATAAAGCATAAAAATAAATTCCACTTTGACCTGATGAAAGGTGAATTAAGAAAATTATTTCCTAAGTGGAGCAAGAATGTTGAAGAAAAACAAAATGAATGATTTTTCTCTTAAACAAATCTTTGTAAGGCCTTCCAGTTCCCTCCCCGCAAATTGACAAACCGAACTAAACAATAACAAAACACCTCTGTGGTGTTGTGTTTAGACCAGTTTGTACGAAGTTTGTACCGGTTTTGTGATCTTTTTTTCCCCCACTGTTTAAATGGATTTGGACATTATCTTTCAAACATGCCATTTCCAAGGAAGGTCTGGCTTGCTTTTGCAGCACATTTCCAAAGTGGGCTATCGAACTGGTTCACAGGCAAAACCGAGGCCCTGGAAAGACAATATCCCTTCCTTCCTGAGGCAGATATTTCAGGATTGGGGAAGCAGGGTTTCCTGTGTTCTCACAAGGGGTTGAGATAAAGAATTCAGCTTGGAAAGAGCATGAGGCAGTTGTTTTTGTGTGCAGGGCCCCATTCTACAATGAGAGGCCTGCCTGGCCAGAGGCTGTGTGTGGACTGGACGTGACGTGGACTGGGGTTTGTCGCTAGAAGAGTTCTCTCAAAGTCTGATGTCAAGGAACAGGTTTACAGAAGGACTCCCTGGAAGTTCAGTGCTTCCCTTCCTCCTCCCACCTCCCACGCCAGCCCCCCACAGTGCCAAGCTCTGATAACAGGTACAGTTGTGTCTGACCTCTGTCCTCTGGTATACCAAAAGAGCATCAGAAATCTTGGTACTGTCAGGGAATGTTTATTTAGTTATATTGTTTTCCCTTTGGGTTAGTGTTCAACAAAAGGCAAAACAGAGAAGTAGGCAAAATTTGCCTTCAGTGCATTTCCCCCTCTTTCATCCAATTTAACTTTGTGTTTTCCCCGCCCCCTTCCTCTTCATTGTCCTTTGCCTAGGAGCCCCTACTTCAGTGAATGAAAGAATTTGAACATTTAATTCATCCAAAGATGAGTCTGATAACTGTAGCTTCTTCTGGATTTTTATTGCATTTAAAAAAAGTCCATGAAAGAAAAAAGACCCTACCAAATGTAAAAATAATGACAATAATAATATAGCCATAAGGAAGGAAAAATCTAATAACATAAAAAAGTGTATGCTGATGGGGAGGGCAGGAGTAGGCAGAAAGAAATGGGGAGAATTATAAGATCATTAATTTTCTCATCTTAGCTGGGAGATAATAGATACTATGTGATTTCTGAGGTTAATTGAGAAATAGAAATTTAAGCATCTTAATTAAAATTTAAAAGGTAACCACTATTAGAACTAAAATTTAGATTATACTGTAAAAGAAAACAAAGGAAACATAAATGAGGCACTAAAAATGAAAAAAATATTTAAGATGATGGAATTATGACAAACAAATGTGTTATAATAATAAATATAAATGAGATCAACTCATTTGTTAGAAGAAAGACACTCATAGAATGGGCAAAAACCCCACCTACGTACAGCTCTGTCCTATCTTTAAAAATATATACCTAAAACAAAGTGACAAAGTAACTCAGAATCAGAGATAGTGCTTAAACTCCCAGAAATATCTCTCTAATGGTGGAATTCCAGGCACTGCGGCATTTGGGAGGGGTAGATATTTTTGGACTAAGCTTTCCCAGCCTCTAAAATCAGACCATGTGGTTGCCAGCTCATAAGACCAGCCCTGTAGGCCTCAGTGTTTGTCCTAGATTGCTGAGCTTCCAAAGGGCAGGGGCTGTGCCTGCTTTGTTTAATTCCAGGCATTTCAGAGAAGTACCATGTGAGGACACAATTTTTCATGTTGAAGGCACAGAGAGATGAGGAGTTAGAAACACTTGCTCTTACCAGTCCACTACGACAGTGTGTCTTTGGTGGAGAAGCCTCTCAGGAAGTTATGGTAACTATTTTGGGCCTTGTGTGTGCTACTAGACCCAGGCATGTGTATTTAACAAGTCAGGGCTTGATTTTTCAGGGTCCTCCTATGTGTCACGATTTCTGAGAGGTGGAGTCAGACAGACTTGGGTTAGAATAGCAGTTCTTCCACTTACTGGTTGTATGATCTTGGGAAAATTACATAAACTCTCTGACCCTCTGTTACCTCATCTGTACAATATGTTCATTCATTCATTCAGTAATAATTTGTAGAATGCTTGCTGTGTGGCAGTCTCTATTCTGGATGCTGGGGATAAAATAATCTCTACTTTCAAGGAGCTCATATCTAATGAACTAAGATAGAAAATAAATAACAACAACAATCAACAAATAAATTCATAATATGTCAGGCAGGATAAGTTATAAGAAAAAAGAAAAAAGGCCAAGTGGGGTGATGAATAGAGAGTCATGGCGGGGTGTGTGTGTGTGTGTGTGTGCGTTTTGACACGTGCGCACTTACCTTGGTTGCTATTTTAGATAGGGTCGTCAAGGAAAGTCTGCCTGAATAAGCTGACTGAGCCATGCGGAGACCTGGAGAAAGACTCTTCCCTGCACAGGGGACACCAACTGCAAAGACTCAAGTAGCCAAAACAGGTTAGAGTGCAATAGGCTGGGAGAACAGTAGGATTTGAGGATGGAGAGCTATGTGGGGGCCACATAGAAGAATATTCTAGGCCATGAATATTAAGAATATTAAGGACTTTGGATTATTTCTGGAGCAAGCTCAGAAACCATTGAAAGGTTTTGAACAGAGCAGTGATATGATCTGCCTTATATTGAACAAGGATTACTCTGGCTTCTGAGCTTAGATTAGACTGACTCTGCAGAAATGGCAACAAGGAGATTAGTTAGGAGATATGATGGAGTTGGGCCAGAATATACCAGAGGAGGTGACAGGAAATGGTTGATTCTGGATCTGTTTTAAAGACAGAGTTGACCAGGTTTCTGAGGGGTTGGATGTGGGGTAATAACAAACAGAAGAATACAAGGATGTCACCAAGTGTTTTGGTCTGAGCAGCTGAGAGAACAGAACTGCTATAGACTGAGGCAGGAAGAAGACAGTTGCGGGTGGGGGGGATTAGAAGTCCTGCTTTTATCATTTGAATTGCCTGCTGGATAGATAAGCGGAAATGTTAAGTTGGAAGTTGGAAATAAAAGATTGGGATTCAGGGAGTGAAGTCAGGGAGGAGATATGAATTTGGACATAGCAATGAGAACTTTGGGACCGGATGACATCATGTATGGGGTGAATGGAGATAGGGAAGAGTGGAGACCCGAACTGGGGTCATGCCAACATTTAGGGTTAGGGAGATGAGGAGGAGCTAGCACAAGAGGAGTCAGTGGGTGGGAGAAAAAACAAGATAAGGTCAGGGATGCCAAGTGAAGAAAGAATTTAGGAAGAATGGAGTCTTCAGCTGTGCCAAAGTTTGCTGGTAGGCAAATATGGTGAGGACCACAGAATACCGTGAGATTAAATAAAATACCGTTTGTAAAGCACTTAGCACACAAAGCAAATGCCCAATAAATGGTAGCTCTAATCTAGGTTGACTAGTACCTAACATTTCATAGTTAGAGATGCCTTTGTTTGGGTGAAGATGCCCGGTAGGGGATCTCAAGGTAGGTAAGAGGATGAATATGCTGGATGTGGGTAGTGACAAAGATTCTTTGCTTGGCCAAACTTTACTAAACCTTCTCCTAGGCCTGTATGTGTGCACTTCCTTGTAAAGCCCAGTTTTAGCAAAGAGCCCTGCTAGGTCAGTTTAGCAACAACCCCACCCCCATCCTTGATATCGTATCATCTTCCATATCTGATCACTCTTGAGATCAGATCAGATCAGGTTCCTCATCCTCCACCGTCCCCCAAGTGATGTCTGGTCACCCTGTCCTGTCTTCAGCCAGAGTCCTGTTAGGTTTGTTTAGCCAGAATCTTCCTTCCTCCTGATGTTTACTTTTGGTAATTTTCCACTCACTGACCCCCACACTGCTGCTTGGCTATAAATTCCAACTGGCCCGTTCTATGTTTGGAGTTGAGCCCATTCTCTGTCCCCCACTGCAAGACCCTGCAGTGGTCCCTATACCTACTGGGATTATCCTGAATAAAGTCTGCCTTACCGTGCTTTAACAAGGTCCACTCAATTTTTTTTTTCTTTTTTTAAACAGTAGTAAGAGAGATTGCCACAGAAGGGAGGAGCATGGGATGGTAGGGAAAGTTTCTAAAGATAAGTCCCTGTGTTATAGGTTCCCTAAGACCTGCTGCTGGTGTTACAATCCACACTGAGGATGTATTAATTAAACTCCAAATCTTTGCACACCTGTCTAATCTGGGTCTGCTTCGGGAAGCTTCTGAGCCTATGGAGATTTGGCAGAGCCTTTTGGGCTGTCTTGGGCTTGCACAGTGGGCCATCCCATCTGATTGCTTTATGTCCTGGTTGGGCTGTGGCATCATGACAGCCTTTGGGGACATCCTTCTGGAATGATCAAGGCATTTTTTTTTCTGAGCTGCGATACGGCCTTGGATCCTTTTTGACACAAGTCTTCAGGAAATCCCTAACAACTGACCACAGTAGCAAGCAAGATGCAGTAATGCATAGTGGTTACGAGCTTAATCAGATTGCCTGGGTTTATCACTTCCCTGCCGTGCCACTTGTTACCCAAGTGGCCTTGGGTCATTCACTTAACCTTTCTTTGTCTCAGTTTCCTCATCTGAAAAAAAGGGATGATAATGGGGTTTCTGCACAGGGTTGCTGCTGTAATAAATATAAAACACTTAGAATAGCGCTCCATGCGCAGTAAGTGCTCAGTTCATTATCAGCTGCTATGTTTATCCAGCATGAGGTCTCCTGTCAGATATTATAGCCTTCCAGATACTATAATTGGGAAATTTTGAAGGCAGAGTCCGCACATTGATTATTTAAGTCATCACTGAATTTAATCATTAATCAGAGGAGGTAGTAGGTGAGGTGACTCTATGGTGAGAGATTCAGGCATCCAGGTCTTCCTCAAATTAATCTAGATGGCCACTATTCATTCTCTCTCTCTCTTTCTCTCTCTCTCTCGGCCCCTTAAGGATCATTACTGATCAAGCTGTTCTCCTGCCTTAAAGAGCAGTGCCATGTTTAGATCTGGAGTTTCAGGCTGGGAAAGGCTTTGCAATGAGTGGGGTCTGTCACTCACCTGCAGATGTCCCAGGGACTTGGGGGGCACTTGGCTGGCATGTCTCCAGAATTACCGCCATGGAACCTTTGGAGTCACTGTTTCTACCGCTCCTCTTGGGACCATGGACAGCCACTGGGCCTCAGCACCTCCCTCGTGGTGACTGAGAAGCACCAACCCTTCCACCAAGTGTGCCCCTGAGTGAGGCTGCAGAGCAGCCCAGTTCGCCCGAGCCACCAGTGTGCACCCCATGCTGCGGTCAGCGGGTCCTCACGCCTGCCACCAATACTGAAACTTAAAGACACCCACCTTGCTGATTTGGGGAAAATAAGTGGTGTCGTTGGGTTGGCAGCAGGAAGTGTTGGTTAAGTTCTCTGGAGCTAGAAGACCTGGGTTCTGGTGTTCCACCACCTAATAGCTGGATCATGTTGGCTACATGACAATTCCTTTCAGACTCTGATGCTTCAAAGGTGAAATGGGACTGGACCAAAAACAGTGTTTTACCTTACTGGGTGATTAGAGTTAAAAGGAATGATGCTTGGTGGCATTTAGCCCAGTGCCTGGCACGTGGCAGATGCTCAATAAATGTTCATCCACGGGTGGTAAAATGCCGAAGTGGGTGCTGTGTGCCCTCCCTGTTCTCCCACTCCCTCTCTCCACTTGAGACTCTACTCTGGCACCTCCTCTCCCCTACCCCAGTTTGGTAGGGGCAAGACATTTGTTCTTATAATATTACAAAGGATCACCTAGATGCGGGTTCTTGGGCCCCATGTTCTAAGATTCTAATTCAGTTGATCTAGGATGAAGCCCAGGCATCTGCATTGTTAATAAGGCATTCCCTGTGATTCTGTTTCCATTTTAGTAAGGACTCAACTCCCCCCACAACCGAAACAGAAAACAAAGATCAAAATAGCCATTAAAACCTACTATGACTTAAACTGAATTCCGTAAAGATCCCTCTGTGATTGTACTCCAATCCCATGGGAATCTCTCAATCTCTGCTATCCATTCTTCACTCTGCAACCTGTCTCCTGTCCTGCGGACTGTTCCCCTCCCTGCCTCCTTTTGTACAGCAATTTTTGGTCTTGCCACAGCCCTGCTCCTGCCCCCATGCCCCACACTCGTTCACTGACCCCTCTACCTGGGTGGGCAACAGGCATCTTAAACTCCATGGGTGCAAAACAATCCCCACCCAGTCCTCTGTCTCCCTCCTTTCAGCAGTGGCATTCCCTCTGCCCAACTGCTGGACTCCAGTCCCAAACGTCTCCTTTGTCCTTCTTTTCCTCTCTCCCACATCCAATTGTTCAGCAAGTCCAGCTGGCCCTACCCTCATGGTATAGCCCTAATAGGGCCCCTGGCGCCACGCCACTGTGGTACCCTAACCCTCATCTCTACCTCCCGCCTGGTTTATGTCATAGCCTCTTTTTTTCCCCCCTCTGGGGCATTTGCATTTTATTTATTTTATTGAAACATAATTAATTATACATATTTGGGGATACAGAGTTGAATTTCAATACCTGTGTACAATACGTAATGATCAAGTCAGGATACTCACTATACTCATCTTTACAAAACGTAATCATTCTTTGTGATCCTTAACCAGTTTCCCACTAACCCCCGCTTCCCGCCTCTAATAACCACAGTTCTGTTCTCTCCTTTTGAAAGTGCAGCATATTCTTGTGATTGTTGTTTCCTTCTTTTTATTATTTCATAGCCTCCTAACTGGTCACTCTGATTCCACCCTTGTCGCCAGGGCAAGTTCCTAAACAGGTCAGATCATGTTAGTCCCTCGCTTAGGGCCCCTTCCACTCAAAACACAGATAGACAGACAGACACACACCCAAACATGTCACCTGGAGCCTCAAAGCTCCACGCCTCTCTCACTCAGCCCCGCCAGGCGTCCTTTCTTCCTTTGCTGAAGCCTCTCTGTCTTGCAGTTCTAATAACCATGCTCTCCTCTTTTGGGTGTCTGCTCATTTGGTCACCTCCCTCTGGAATGTCTTGCCTCCGGATTCTGACACCACCAGCTCCTTCTGGTTTATCAGCAGGAGGAGCGAAGCCCCGGCCAGAGACCATGCTCTGGGGTGGATTCAGGCTGCCATGGGCTTCCCTCTCTTCCTCCATCCCCCTAGGTCATGTGAGAGAAATCAGAGGGAATGCTTAAATCCTTAATCCTCCCAGTTTTATTTGTCTCCTAATTCTCAGATCAAGGATTTTGCCTGGTTCCAAATAGAGCTGGGAGAATCAGTCTATCTCACAAACACTTCTGAATACAATTTTTTGTAGAGTAAGTTTTCTCTTCAAGGAAGCTAAACTTCGGCTGCTGGTGCTGCAGATACTGAGTTGGAGGGGCTGTTTGTGAGGTAAATATGGTCTGTGACCAGCTCTCCTTTCACCCGAGGTGAGAAGGGCTATGCCAGTGAGCAGGCCACGCTTTAGTTCCATTTGGGAAACCGATTCACAACCCTCACTTGTGAAGTCAAAGCTGGCTCTGATTCAGAATGGACTCCTTTGACATCCTCCCTGGGTTTCAGAAGGATGCGGAATAGCTCCTGATGCATCTAGCCGGGTGCTAATAATTTCTTTTCTAAGTAGAGCTAAAAAAGGAACCTTTTGCTTTACAGATATGAAGCCTGGCGAGGTGGATTGATCTTCCCAAGGTCATATAGCCATCAGCACCATTGCTGGCCCTCACAGTCTGCCTTTGAATGGTAAACTTTTTGGCAGGAGCCTGGCTGCTGGAGATCTAAGATAGTAACTGCTTACCTCTTAGCGTTTTAGACTGAGTTCCTCAACTCTCTTATCTTCTTAGTTTCACAGCAAACAATGGGCTATTGACTGAGGTTTCAGAGCTGTGGGTGTTCTCTGAGGGAGGCCGGCCAGAGCACCAGTGTCTCTGGCTTTTGCTCCAACTCCCAAGTCTCCATCCATCAGAAACATGAAACCCTCCAGTCTTACTCCTCCTTACTGCTCCGCCTTAAGGCGCAGGCAGCTGGGGAAGAGAAACTTGGGCTCAGGGAGTGTGTGCGTGCGTGCGTGTGTGTGCGTGTGCACTTATATGTGAGTGTGTGCTTGTGTGTTAGTGTGTGTACTCATGTGCATGTGAGCATGCGTGTGTGTGTGAGTGTGTGTGAGGTGAATGTTTGTGTGTGCTGACAGTGGGGTGTGATAGAGTAGGACAAGGTGCACCTACCCCCAGCAGGTGATGCCAGCACTTCCCACGCACTCACCTTTCCTAGGCAAGGGCTGCGCCGAGGTGAAGCAGTGTGGGTTGGGAAATGAGAAGCCTTATCAACAAGTCTTTCCTTGGAAGGGCAAGAAAAAGCTCCAGAGTCCTTTTCTTTGCTTGTTGTTGAATAAGCCAAGAAACCAGTCCCCAAAGCTCTCATGCCTGTGTGCATGTAGCCATTTGTCAAAGACACTGATGTCACTGTTCTGGGAAGACTCATGTCAAAGTCTGCATAGGAGTTAACATCAAGCTAACAAATACAGCCAGCACTTTGATAGGACCCTACTGAGATGTCGTGTCTGGGACCACTTCAGAGACGGACCTTGAGCCTTTGCTGGACAACTCAGCTTTCTGCTGTCAATGGAGAAAACCTCAACTTGTTTTTCAGTGTTTTGGGACACAGTTGTAGAATGGACAAATAAGATGGGGAACTCCTCTCAAGTTCCCCTGAGTTCAGCACGATGCCTGCCTGCCACACATGGGTGTTGTAAATATCAATGTCTCCCCACCCCCATTCCATAGCACTTCTCTGTCTCCTCTACAGAGCAGAAGTCACTAGAGTGACGTGCAGATGACCCAGTTGGCCGTAGGGAGAAAGTATTTTGACTCCTGTTTGAATTTACTTTTTATTTCACCCTTTTTCAATTTGTAGTATATATTTTTTAGTGTTCATAATATATTAGCACATGCACATATAATCTATGATTAATTATAAATCTTATATAATATGTATCTATATAGATTTTACAAAAAATATATTGGGGGTGAGTACGCTCACATTTTTTAAACTGTGTCCTCTTGTCCGGTTAGGGCAGCTACCTGGGTATCTTGGAGAAAAACGTGAGACAGGCATAGAGCTGTAATAGTCAGGGTTCTCCAGAGAAACAGAACTAATGGGATAGATAGATGGGTGGATAGGTAGATAGGTAGATAGATGATATATGGAGAGATAGACAGATACATGGATAAATTATGGGAATTCACTCATGAGACTATGGAGGCCAAGAAGTCGCACCATCTGCCACCTGAAGGTCCGAGAGTGAAGGTGCTGGGGTGGTGGGGGTATGGAGTGGGGACACTGGCGTAAGTCTCTGAGTCCAAAGGCCAGAGAACGAGTAGCTCTGATGTGGGGCCCTCAAAGGATGGGATGATGCTCACCCACACTGGAGAGGACGGGTCTTCTTTACTCAGAAAAACCCTCAAAGACACACCCAGAAATTCTGTTTTGCCAGCTATCTGAGCATCCCGTAGCCCAGTTAAGTTGGCACATGCAATTCACCATCACAAGAGCCTCTCCATCACTTTTCACACACTGCCTTTTCCGAGTATGCTAGGAAGCTAGCTAGGACCAGGATTTTAGCAGAACGGAAAAGAAAAACAAGGTTTATAGAAATAAACGCCCCTCCTCATGTCTCCAGCAAATTCCAGAAGGGAAGCTGGAGAAAGCCTGCCAGAAATCTTGGCTTTCTCATAATGTTTTCTCCTCACTACTGTCACCTCTGACAGGATTCCTGTGCTCACAGCATCAATCTGGGTACCACGGGAGAGATGCAAAGGGAGAGAGGTCATGATCCTTGCCATGATCTCTGTGCACCTATTGCTAGGGGAGTTGAAAGGTGCAAATTGGCTGGACAAATGCTGTAGAGAGTGAGTAAAGGAGTGATCCAAGGACTTATCTCCTTATCCTGCAGACTTGTTTTAAATGCTCCTAGAAGCTTAAAACTTCATGAGATTAAGATTTTTCTTCCTAAAGGCGATGCTATTTATTGAGAATTTGCTGTGTGCTATTCTTAGAGCTAAAGATTGAACATAGACAGTGTTCTTTATTCCTCACAGTAATATAATGATGCAGGTTTATTTTACACATGGGAAAACAGAAACATAGAAAGGTTAAATCACTTGCTCAAGGTCACAGAACTAATAAATGACTAGATTCCAGGCCAGTTCTGTCTGCCTCCGAAGGGCTAATAGTTTGCTCCACTGATGGTGGGAACTGTGGATAGTTTCCTTGTAAAGAATTTGATTCAGGAGGCCAAATTCAAATAAGGAGAAAGAGCTAAGTGGAAGGTGAGTGGACTTACTTTGGGTGTCTTCAGAAGATAAATCTAGAACTGAGGTTCTAGAGGTCATTGTGAGGTGACTTTCTAACCACTGGGTGGTCTGATAGTGGATGAGCTTAACAAATATTAACTATGTTACACTATGTTGTGTTGTGTTGTGTTACGAAGGTTCAGGGGCCAGCTGCCCTCAGCCAGCCCCATATCTGCACTGCATTTGCCACCTTATCTTCCAATCACCTTATCTTCTAATTTATTCATCTTT
Source organism: Cynocephalus volans (assembly GCF_027409185.1). Lineage (NCBI taxonomy): Eukaryota > Metazoa > Chordata > Mammalia > Dermoptera > Cynocephalidae > Cynocephalus > Cynocephalus volans. The sequence continues at coordinate 70,093,868 of NC_084466.1, forward strand.
CTCCCCAACTAGAGAGTGATGATAGTGCCCTATTCATTTCTGTGTCTCTAGAATCCTAGCCCAGTACATGGAACATGAAGATGCTCCATATGTGTTTGTTGAAGAAATGAATTATAAGCAGAAAAGCCAGTTTCTGCTTCCAGATTGAGGTCAGTATTCAGGGTGGGAATAGCCCTGTCATAGAGCGTGCCTCTGTTGGAAGGCTGAGGGAGGTAGCTTACATCAGGCCCTCCAACTCGGGTTCCTTGCCAGCCCCTTGGAGAGGAATGACGTCTCCAGCCTGGAGCCTGGGCAGTATGCACAGATGAGGATGTGGTCTGTGAGAGGAGCTTCTGCACTCTCATGGAGACGTCTCTCTGCAGATCCTTGGTATCTGGGTAATCTTTCAGTCCTCAGTTCCAGTTCTGTGGGGCATCCCCAGCAGACGGCTCCAGCAGTGCGAAAGGCAGCAATGAGCCCTGAGTTAACCTTGCCTTCCCAGCCCCAGTTTCCATCCAGGATGAGTCCTTCCCCAAGTAGGTAAGGCTGTTGGCAATAATCTCAAATTGCAATAGAAATATTATGCGCAGTTCCCAAAGATTGAACAGGTTGATGATGAGAGTTTCCTCAGCCTTGTTCCCCTGACATTTGCTATTCTGAGGCAAACTATCTGAGAGTCCACTGGTGGCTTTTACTTCTGCATGTTCATAGATGACAGAGGTGTTTGTATCGCTAGGTTTTCAATTAGAAGAGAAAAAGGCCATCTAGATCACTGTGCCACTTCTGCCCATACCCTGGTGATGGAAACTAGCTGGGAATGTTTAGGGGGTGGCATGTGCTTGTTGGCCTTCCCATCCAGGCCACAAAGCCAAGTCTGCCTCTGCACTTTTTTCCTAGCATCATGCATTTGCATGGGTAGCACCATGCCAGACTATACCAGGGCAGATTTCTGTGTTTCCCAAGATGGAGAAACAGAGACCAGGTTTACTTTCTCACCTGAAACTGCTAAAACACCAGACAAGAGGTATCAACAGGACATTGGAAATCAGGCAATAAAAAACAGTGATCCCACTGAGAAAGGAAGCAGATAAGGTGAGCCTTGGATTGCATTGGCTCGCTGCCTTGAGAGAATTTCTAGATGATGGAACAGGAAGGGAGGTAGGAACCCAGATGGAGCCCAATGGACTCCCTCAGCTGAGGAAACGGAGCTGAGTGTCCAGGGAGGGCAAGTTCACAGGCTAGAGTTGACAGGATGGAGTGCTAGAGAGGAGAGAATTGCAAACAGAGAGAGTTTTGGTGATCTGTAGAAGACCCTCTCATGGATTTAGTAGAGCACTAATTAGCATTTTGTGTGAGGGATCTGCACAAAGCCAGGGAAAGAACCACATGAAAGGATTAGAGGAAAGAGTGCCTAGCACTCACACAGGGCTGGGAATAGTGCCTGTTCCCATAAGCCAGGCTGGAAAATCTTAATACACAGGGCATCGGATGGAGTATTCAGAAGGTTCTTGCCTCAGATGTTATCCAAATTAATAGCTTCTTCTCTTTGAAAAGCACTGTTTAGAGAATGAAAAGACAGGCCACAGACTGGAAGAAAATATTTGCAAAGCATATATTTAATAAAGGACTTGTATCCAAAAATATATAAAGAACTCTCAAACTCAACATTAAGAAAACAAACAACCCCATTAAAAAATGGGCAAAAGATTTTTAACAGATACTTTATTAAAGAAGGTGCTCAACACCATTAGTCATGCAGGTAATGCAAATAAAACCACAGTGAGGTGCCACTACGCTCCTGTTAGAATGGCTAAAATTATAAAGACTGATCATACCAGGTGTTGGTAAAGATGTGGACAAATTGGAGCTCTCATGCCCTGTTAGAGGAAGTGTAGAATGGCACACCCACTTTGGAAAACAGCTTGGCAATTTCTTAAACAATTAAACATCACTTACCACATGATCCAGCCAGGAAGTTACTCTAGAAAAATGAAAGCATATGTCCATCTGTATTAGTTTCCTAGAGCTGTTGTAACAAAGTACCACAAACTGGGTGGTTTAAAATGGCAGAAATATACAGTCTCCCAGTTCTGGGGCCAGCAAACTGAGATTGAAGTGTCAGCGGGGCTATGCTCCCTCTGAAACCTGTAGGGGAGAATCCTTTTTTTCCTTCCTAGCTCCTGATGGTTTGTTGGCAATCTTTGGCATTTCTTGGTTTGCAGCTGTGTAACTCTACTCTCAGCCTTCATTGCCTTAGGGCATTCTCCTTGTGTCCCTGCCTTCACATGGTCATCTCCTATAAAGTGCTGGATTAGGAGTCCTCTCTACTCTGATGACCTCAACTAATTATATCTACAATGATCCTCCAAAATAAGGCCATATTCTAAGGTACTAGGGATTAGGACTTCAATATATCCATTATCGGGGAACACAGTTCAACCCATAACATCATCCAAAGACCTGAACATGAATATTTGCTGTAGCTTTATTTGTAATTGCCAAAAATGAAAACAACCCAAATGACCATTAACAGGTAAGTGGATAATCAAATTGTGAAATATATATGTATATATACACACACACACACACATATATATGAGTATGTGTGGATATATATGTGTATCTATATAATATATAAACAGATACTACTCAACAATAAAAGAAATAAACTATTGATTCATGCAAAAACATGAATGAATCTCAACATAGGCCGAGCGCAAGAAGCCGATCAAAAAAAGTACAAAATATATGATTTCATTTATATGAAATTCTAGAAAATGCAACCTGATCTGTAGTGACTGAAAGCAGGTAAGTGTCTACCTGGGGATGTGGGCACAGGTGGAAGGGAGCTATTATACATTATCTTGATTTGTTGGTTTCATGGATATACAGTATGCTGTACTAGTTTCCTATTGATGCTGTAACAAATTACCACACATTTAGTGGCTTAAAACAACACAAATGTATTCTCTTATAGTTCTGGAGGTCAGAAGTACAAAATGAGTCTTATGGGGCTAAAAATCAATGTGTTAGCAGAGCTGGTTCCTAATGGAGGCTCTGGGGCACAACCTGTTTTCTGGCCTCTTCCAGCTTCCAGAGGCTGCCCACATTCCTTGGCTCGTGGCTCCTCCAGTCTCTGCTTCTGTGGTTCCCTCATGTTCTTTTCACTTTGACCCTCCTGCCTCCCTCTTATGAGGACCCTTGAGGTTACATCGGGCCAACCTAAGCAATTCAGGATACTCTCCCCATCTCAGATCTGCAAAGTCCCTATTACCATGTAAAGTGACATATTCACAGGTTCCAGAGATTAGGATGTGGACATGTTTGGTGGGGCCATTATTCACATACATATTTGTCAAAAGTTCTTAATTGTATACTGTAATATGTTTACTGGGTTTATTGTATGTTGTATGTCAATTATATATCAATAAATCTGTTTAAAAATGATAAGCCTAATAAATTGCTTTGAGTAAAAAAAAAAAAAGAAAAAAAAAGCAGCTGGGCTTCGCCTGCCACACTCAGTCAGCTTGCCAGGGGTCTTTGGAGTCCTCCTAGTCATGGCTGAGATGGGCGAGGACTGTTCCAGAAAATCAAGCTTCCTCCCAGGGAATATGCCACGGCTTCTGGCGAGTGACTGGCTTAGACAGACGGTGCAGCAGTGGGGCCTGCTCTGCAGCATACCTCCTGTGTCTTCATGCTGATGGATGAAGGAAAAGCGAGCTAAACATCCACTGGAAAGCTGTGGTATTCAGAGAAGGGCAGCCACTGTGTTCTGTGCCTGGCCAGCGACTTCATTAAGATTCTGCTCCAATTTACTTTTTTTATTGTTGTAAAGCTGATTGATTCATTTTATTTTTAAAAAAATTTTATTTAATTGTGGTAAGAGTGCTTAGCATGAGATCTACCCACTTATCGCGTTGTTAAATGTACAGTACGGTTTTGTTGACAACGTTGTGCAGCAGGCCTCTAGAGCTCATTCATCCTGCTTAGGTGAGACTTCATGCCCATTGATTAATGACTCCCATCTCCAATCTGCTTTTCCAGTCTCACTTCCTGCTTCCCCTAGGCCACCACCTACGTGATACTGGATCAAAGGGGTTAAAGTAATTGCCATGATTGCATGATTAGGAAGAAAAGAACCAGGACTCGTCTCTCACCTTTCCATCTCCCAAACTTGTGGTCCTCCCCCCACTGCATCCATGGGGAGTAGGAGCTGATGTCACAGGGAAGAACATTTTGGGTCTCTCTGCAGTGCCGACAGGTGGGTGTTGTCTTCTTCTTAGATGACTCCTGTGGGAGCTGCTGTCAGCCTGGACCTCAGAGACACCTCTGCCTCTCCCTGCTCTGTTCAGCCAGCTTTACTCCTGGACAAGAGACTGATCCTTCCAACAGAATGCTCAAGACCACGTGTAGCAGACATTTAAAAATGTCTTTCCTTTCCTCCCTCATTCCCTCCCTTCCTTCTTCTCTTCCTTTCTTTTTTTGTTGCTACTTCATCATTTTTAGTTGTCATGGCATGTGTTGTGAACTACACTTGTCTAGGTGTCTAATCACCCAGATGGCAGTGAGGAGGGGACTTTTTACTCTGTTGTCAATGTAGCTACTAAGCTGTGAAGTGAATACTGAAAATGACTCCACAAGGGGATCTGCACCCTCTGCCCCGGGCTCCTCCATGTGACTACGTCCCTGTTGCAGGTGACGCCCCTCCGTGCAGCGGTGTCCCTTACCCATGGAAGGAGTAAAGTGTTGTCTATCCCCCTGCACTGAACAGCTTTCAGGAGATGAGGGGTCCTGTTTGGGTCTTGCACCAAAATTTATTCAACATGCACATACATTTTCTTTTCAGCTTGCAGCGGGGATTTACATACCCCTTGAGGCCAGGGAGGGTGATAAGGACGAAGCTTTCCAGTTGAGGAAAGACCTGCTTTCCACCCACTATTCTTCAGGACCATCCTGGCTGCAGCCATAACTTGGCTCTTGGCTGCCTTGTGCCTGGAAATAGCTTTCTTGCTCTCTGGCAGGGACAAGATGGGTGGTGTGCGCGTGTGCATGCTGTGCTAAAAAGCTAAAGCTGAGGAGAGGAATGACAGGGTCCCTGAAGTAAGAGGCTCGCTAGCTGCTCCCTCCACTCCCAATCTGCCTTGGTTGGTCTCCTTGGAAGGGGCTACCAGTCCCTGGTAGGCACAAGGAGACCAGCTACTCCTGGTAGGCACAAGGAGACCAGCTGTGCATGTCCCCTGAGGTAGGGGGAGGCCCACCCACCTTCCTCCCCCTCTGCACACTCCATGGGGACAGTGAGACTCTGTATTGGGTTTTGCATGGGTGTATACACTATATGTGTATGTGTGTATGGAAGGAAGGAATTTTGGCTTGAAAACTTTTTTTTATTGGCAAAAATAGCACTTCTCTTAAAGGAGATGGCAGAATTTGCCAAACGAAGCCTCCAGAAGAAAATATAACAGAGAGTGTGAAAGAAATCCATGTTCAAACATTGGCAAGTAAGAAACATTCAAGAATTTTTGTATGAACATCATATTGTTAGAACAAAATTAAATTAACTGGGTCTCTGGCAAGTGTTCAGAATGAACCCAGAATTGGAGCGAGCTGACAGACAGCTCGGCCACTTTTGCAAGAAGCCAGAAAGAGCATAATCAGGGCGAAAACCAGGAAACAGGAAGCCAGACTCCTTCTCTTCAGCTAATTAATGCACAGAACTTAACTGCTTTGGGTCCCAAGAGTCCCAAGGAGATGCTGGAAGATGAACTGGAACTTTCTTTAGCTCCACCACTCAATCACAGGCAGAGTAGGAATTAAGTTCATTTCAAAATATTTATTGAGCATCCTCAGAATATTTGTTGAGCAAACTACTGTTCCAGGCATCAAAGGAGGAGATGGTCCCGGCCACAGCCTTGAATTCAACTAACTGGAATGAAGCAAATGCCCTGTTGGAGGCACAAGCAAAGTGCTGGACAGTGCAGGGTTTGGAGGGACAAATTATGATAGAGTTGTCTTTAAGGCGGAAAGAGAGGGCTGGAGAATACTCTTCCAACAGAAGAGAAGCAGACATTTCAATGGGGTTTTGAAATATATAGAATTTTGAGAGGGGTGTGAGGAGGAGAGGGATGGAATTCCAGCTGGAGTTGATCCCTAAGGTGAAAGGAATGCCTGAAGGATTCAATGAGCTGGAGACCTCTTATGCCTCTCGTGGATTCTCTTCAGTGGCTCAGTGGCCTGGTGGGGAAGGTGTGATCTCGCTGATGTGCCTGAGGTGCCTGAATACCCTGGAAGGGCTCCAAGGGGGAAGCCCTACTCCTGCCCACTGACAGCCAGTTCTCTGCTCTCTTCTGGTCTTGGCATTCACACTGACCGTGTGGATAGGATATGGTAGAACGGCATATTCTGGAGATGGATAGGATATGGTAGAACGGCATATTCTGGAGATGGATATGGATATGGTAGAATACACATCTGTATTCTCTTTGGAACTTGTCAGTCTATGGTTGTCATATTACAGTTTGGCAGTGCTTGGGGTGGTGTGAGCCAGTCTCTGCATTTCTCTTACTAATCTGAAGACATAGGAGTTACTGTCACAGAAGCCACTGAGTCAAATTTGAGAAGTAAGACTGGACTCAAGTTCTCCCTTCGGTGGTCAACACAATGCAGTGGTTCTCTTTCATATTTCTGTCAGCAGCATCCTCTGGCTGTGGACTCTCTTTTCCCCACCACTTCTGTTGTCCACAGAGAGCACTGTTCTTAGGAGCCTCAGGCTGCAGCCCTTTAGTGCTCCAATGGGGATGTTAGTATTCCAGTGGGGACTGCTATAGCTGGGCTGGGATGTTAAAGACCAGCTGAGCACGACTTGCCCCCATCAGTCTCTGCTCCCTGCAGTTGCTCCCGCTGGGCACCAGCTGTTCTCATTACTGGTGGCACACCTGAGCACCTGCCACTGCCTCCGGATTCTGGCCAGGTGTTCTAGGAGCATGCACAGTAATGCTGTCACCAGTGTTGATAATTGTTGTTTGTCCAAAGTTATGAGCCCAGTAAATGTTACCTGATGAGGTGAAGTTCTTCTGGGCATTTGCTTGAGTAGTTCACAGAAGAGTATCTTACTTGGCATCTTAAATTCTCCAAAGCAGTTTTGATGAGAATGTAAAATTGTTGGATGCTAGGATTTCTGTTTGGAAATACTTTGAACCTATTGATCTCTTTGGGAAGAACTGACATCTTTTTAACATTTACATGTTTTTTTTTTTTTTTTTTTATGTCCTTCTGTAAAGTATTATACTTTTTCTGTGTGCCCCCACATAATTCTCATTAAGGTTATACATAGGTATTTTGTGTATTGTTATTGCGAATTTTTGTTATTGTGAATTATATAATTTTTTCATTATGTTTCTAATTCTATGTGCGTGTATATATGATAACATACAAGAAAGCTATTAAATTTTTATTTATTTTGAGTTTCTATTCATGTATGTGTATGTTTTTATACAGGAAATTATACATGGGAAGGAAATTTTATCTCTTTCAACTTATATGCATCTTTTTTTGTTTGTTATTGCATTGGCTAGAATATATATATATATATAAACACATATGAATATATATAATATGAATATTAAATATGGTGATGAGAGTTGATGTGTTTATTTGTCTCTTTCTTATTTGTTTGTTATTTATGGGGACACCCATAACATTTCACTGTTAATTAAAATATTGCCTGTTGAGCTAAGAAGTATTTAGAATGTTAAGATATATCCTGTTACTTGTTTTGATCAATACTTATTTGTTTGTTTTTCAAATTCAGGAATGATTGTTAAATGTTCGATACCTATTGAAATAATTATTAAGTCTTTGAGGTGATGTGACATATAAATGGATTTACTAATATTTAACTATCTGTTCATTCAGAAATAAGCTATATTTGGCCATTTATGATTTTTTGATGTGTTGCTACACTACAGTTATTATTTTGTTTAGATGTTTAATATCCTATCATAAGTGGGATTGACCTGCAGTTTGCTATTTTGTGTTCTCCTTGCTGGTTTGTAGAATCAGGGTTATGGTAGGTTCGTCAAATGAATAGAAAAGTTTATTAGATTTTTCTATGAAAAATAATGTAAGTACTATTTGTTTTTCAGAAAGGTATAAAAATCTGCCTATAAAACTAACTGATAAGAGCTTTTTGGTAACGCAGTTCACTGATACTAGTGCCTATTTCTTTCATGCATACATCTCTTAAAAATGTTCTTCTTGATGCAATATATATATATATTATCTCCCAAGATCACCCATTTCAGAGTTATTAGCAGAGAGATACCCACCGTTTTCTTATACTAAAATAACCTCATAGCTTTCTTGGCATTCTCAATTTTGCATATTTGTGCTTTTTTTTCAGTTAGACTTCTGGGAAATCTTGTACCTTATTGTTTTAGATCCCATGTGGTTGGGTTTTTTAAATATAAACTATGTAAATTTTTAGTTACATTACATTACAACAGAAGTTGTAGTTGAATTAATGTCAACCAGTTGCTTCTGGAAATTAATTTTAATTTCTCTGGCAGGAGGAGGCAATTTTTAGTCAATAATTAGAATCACTGTAGGCGATGTGTTTCTCCAACTCTTCCTTTTCCACACTTCATTCTTTTCTAGCCTGCTTCATTCTAGATGCTGACCTCTCTATTCTTTCCTTTTACTCTTTGTTCCTTGCTTAGGTTGGGCTTTATCCCCAGACCGGGTCCTTGGTAATCATAGCCAAGCTTTGCTCCAAAATAGGAAGTTTGCCTCAATTTGCTAAAATTTATTTCTTATGCTCTGGATAGGGAACAATACTATTCCACAAAAAATGGACTTTCCAGAAAAATAAGAATTGGCACTTTACCCCATGAACTTCATTGGAAGGCAATTCTTTTTTATTTAAATAATGGTGGGAGATACTTATCAACACAATAGTGTCCCCTTTTTTCATTGATTAGTTTTAACATACCTAAATGGCAACTAATTAATGTGAATGATTAAGAAATCGGACATGAGAGAAAGACAAATGTTACTAATGTCCTTTCAAACTGAACAAGTCTGTTGTTTCTGTCAATGGGTCTTTATAGCTTTTGAGAGACTTAAGGTCTTTCAAGTTGCTAAGTTTTCAACCAGACCACCTGTTCCTTAATGAAAACCATAGAACCACTGGTAAATTTCTAAGGGAATATCTGATCTTTAGTTTGCTTCTTTTATGAGAAAAAGAAGAGGATCAAACATGGGAAAAGTTAACTCTATTTCACCTGCCATTTTTCTCAGAGGGAGATGCCAGGCACAGTCTTCTGTCATTAAGGAAAAACTGTGTATCTAGCATCTCTGTTTTCCATGAGAAGTGCCCAGAGAAAGCTGAGAATGTCTTGTTTCAGTCTTTGGGACAAAGATAATGTGGTTGTCATTTGTCACCAACTTACTTTCTTACTGGATCTTGAAAATGGCCTTGCTAGAGCAAGCACTGGAAGGGTTAAAGCATAGGCAGGTCCACTTGACTGAGTCTGATTGATCGAGCTGCATATGTCATAGGGCTGCTTGGAGGCGACTAAAGGGCAAAGAATATAACGTCCTTTGCCAAAACGATGGGGTGTTTAAAACATCTCCCAGGGCGTTTTCTGCTCTGTTTATTTGCCTGGTTAAGAACTCTGCTCCAAGAGAAACAAATTTGAAGAAGATCCATGAGGTGAAATTCTACACCATGTTTCTTTTTCTGCTTTAATAGAAAAAGGATAGCGTTTGCTTCATGGGAGAAATTATTCTACATTGAGATGATCCTCCAAATCGAATCCATGAAAGGCCTTGTTAAAACACAAATTACTGGGTCTCACCCTCAGCGTTTCTGATTTCGTAGGTCTGGGGTGGGGCCTGGGAATTTATATTTCTACCAAGTTTCTAGGCAATGCTGATGCTCCTGGGCCAAGGGGTTGTACTCTCTTCTGTCCTAAGCAAACCTGTGAGTTTAGTGAAAATGCTTATAAAAGTTCTTAATATCTAAGTTTTCTCCTAATGCAGTTTCTCAGGTAAGAGAAAATTGGACCTGAAGTATATAGTTGGAAAATGAAGCCCAGAAACACATAGGCTGATGGAGCAATTATAGGGAAGTTCCAAATTAAACAGGATGATCGACTTCATAGAACACATACCTGAATGATCCTAATGCATATGGGGTTAGAGGCACTTTAGCCATGAGGTAAGGTGTGCCATAAATGAGATCCAGTGTGTCATAGTGGTATGTCTTGCCTTCCAAATGTGGGCTTCATTGGGGCACCTCTGGGGGAGCACACTGTCACAGCTCTGCGGCCTTCCTCAGGCTGAACCACCTATGGCACGAGCTTTGCAGCATGCCTGACAAGGACCTAGAAACTATTTCTCAATCAACCCAAGCACACAAGCACACACGCTTTCAAAATGTCCATTTTCTTTGAGTTTCCTCCGCATGCCACTTGCTATGGGACTGGAGGAAGTGGCTTTGCCTCTGCTGCTCAGGATCATCATAGAAAGCAGCTCATTTTCTTTGCGAGGATTAAGCCTGGCTGAAGTGGTGAAGACCTCGTCTGTGTCCAGGAAGACTGTTGGGCTACGCTACACAAAGACGGGAATCAAGCTGAATAATTATGGCCAGGGCCAGGATTTCTGCTGGTCAGTCTTCAGCTGGAGGGTCATATCACAGGGAACAGCACTCTTCTTCCTTCAACTGAGTCCTGAACAACCTTCAAGCCTCAGATCTACATGGAGAGGAAATGAAAACTTGTGGTTGGGGAACCACTGAGAGGTCAGTCCCCTGCAACTGTCCCCTGTGACACTTTGGTGAGCTCCTGGACTACCAAGTTCTACCAGCTCCTCATCTGAATACTGAAACCAAAGTCAAGCTGATTTGCCTTCAACAGATTAGGTGCTGAATTCTTAAAATATATTCTGACTGAGGTCTAGCCAGTGGGAGATGTTATTACAGAAATGATGGGCCTATGGTACAGACTGCTTTCTGAAAATGCAGTGTTGAGTATTTTCAAAGTGATCCCATGAACGCTTATTCATACATGACTCCAGTTTTCTACATTGAAGGCTGTGGCTAATGTGTCAAATGATGACAACCAAGCCACTAAAGTCTTTTCTGTGGAAGATCACAGTAGGAACATTTAGAACTAAGAAAGTGCAAGCATTTGAGATGACAGGGCCGCTGTTGTAAGATAATGTTCTTTATATTTTATTTTAAAAAAATTTTTGTTGGGAATAGTGGGAGGTGAAAGTAAGGTAAGAAAATTCAGGTCCTGTGGTCACATCTACCTGTATCCTACTTTCCTTGAACATCCAATTTTATACAGCAGGTTAAAGTCAAGTGTTTCAGAGTTGAATATCTTTCTTAGCATTCTGAGCAAGAGTAACTTAAAAATTTACTTAAAAATAGCAAATAAAGATGTATAAAAGTATACCTTGTACTTCATTAAAGTAACAATCTTTGGTCAAGGGTTTTTTCTTTCACTTCATTATTTAGTGATTGTTCTTTAATTCTTGATTTAATGATTTTATTGTGTAAGTTTCTATTATTTTAATTCTTTTCACCCACTCAGGGAGGAACAATAAACAAAGTTAAGGCAATATACATGCTGTTTTCAATTGTTTTGTTTTATCTGTAATCTGCCTTCAATGATGATAATGTCATTTATTCCAGCTATGTGGGTATTAAGATGGTTTTATATCCAGTATCCTTGCTTGTGATTAACAAAGTGGTGCAAACCTAGAGAGAAAATCAACCCCCAAATGAAAGCCTCTTTCAATCTGGTATTATATCTGTGAGGTTAGTTTTATTGTCATATTACAGCTATTTTCCAAAAAGCCACTGGGAAATATTTAATTATTTTGATGTAATTTATCAATCCCCCCATGGGATGGCAATGATGGTGACAGGATGCTACAGCACTTCCTGGAGAGAACTAGGATGTTATTATCATCCTTCCCAGTCATTCAAGAATGAGGTTGGAAAAGATAATTACCCTACTTGTAAATGAGAAACAGGCATAGGTATGAAGAGACCTGCCCATAGCCATGCAGCGAATGATGGGGCCTATTTCTAACACCTCAGGTAACTACTTCTTATCTTGGGCGAGACCACAAGGACCACCAAGATACTCAGAAGAGACACTTGGTTGTTTCTTGGATGTTGCAATGTTGAGGCCCATAAATGTGTCATTTGCTTTACATGCTTTTAAAACAGTTGGTGAAATCTTTCCTACAGGATCTGCATGGACGCCAGTTGCAAATGGGCATGTTGAGCCAGAGATGCGGCAGGGATTACATCAGTCAGGATTGTGTAGTTCGTGCCACCAGCTGGCAATCGCTGTTCTCCTTATCACTGCAACAGGTAGCTCAGGCATCCCAGGGAGACAGTTGTGCCATCTTCCAGACCTAGGTTACATGACTTCTTTTAAAATATAAGAACATCTTTATAAATACTTTACAATCTCATTTTCATGGTTTAAAAAAAAAAAAAAATCATATCTCAGTGGTGAGGAATGGCCTAGCTGACTGACCTGAAGACAGAACCTGTGGAAAGGATGAGGGGAGGGGATATAGGGAGAGATTGGTTAATGGACAAAAAATCACAGCTAGATAGGAAAAATAAGTCCTAGTGGTGTACAGTAGTGCTAGGCATTTATAATTAACAGTAACTTATTATATGTTCTCTAGAATAGAAGAGCTTAAATATTCTCATCACAAAGAAATGATAAATTTTTGCAACAATTTGCTAACTATCATGATTTGATCACTACACATTTACCTGTATTGAAATATAACTTTGTACCCCATAAATATGTACAATTAATACATTTTAACTAAAAAAATAGTTGCTCTTAAAAAAAAAAAGTCAGAGCCTGGTGAGGCCTCTCCCACAACTGGGCTAAGATCAATTGTCTCTTTTGTTTTGGGGCTGTATCCATTTCCTGTTGTCAGCAACACCCCACCCAGCAAGCCATACCACTAAGAAATTAGCATACTGCAAAGTGAGAAATCTGGAGTCACAAACTATAAGTAGGAAATTTGTGGATATGTAGAAAGAGGTCATGAACTTGTGACCTGTGGGCCACGTGGCCGTGTTTTCAAGGCAGTGTCAGCAGGCAGGTAATGTGCTAGCTCATAATGCAAGCACGGTACACCTGCTTCCCCCCTCTCGCTTCTCCTTTACCCCTTTGTATTGTCTGCCTAGTTCCTATAGGCTCTTGGGGATACTTGTTAAATGCATGGCATCCAAGGCCTGCCTTCTTTAGAAGTTATATTTCTTTCAGTTTCATCTTGTTTCTGCCACAGTTGAGTCAGAGCTCTATGGAAATGTTTCTGATCCTTGGTGGAAAAGTCCCTTTTGTTTCCAGGTAGAGTAATTGAGTCCAGTACCCTGGGCTTTAATGCTGTTCTTTAGACTGTGGCCCAGTGGCATTCCAGAACTTGGCCTCTTTATGATACAGTTTCTCTTAACTTCTTCCATCTTTTCTTGGGCTCTTCATCACCCTTCCCACTCCCACTCCAAGCCTGGGTTATTTGTCTTTTATCTACTGTCTAATTTCCTCCTAGATAATCTGTGGCAAAGCTTTCTTGCTCCCATAAGCTTTCATATATGTTCTTTATGGCAATGATGTGAAGCAGGGGTCATCATTGTCCAGTGAAGGAACAGACTATTTAGAAAACTCGTGTAAGTTCACACAGCTGGTGAATGGATGAGCAGAGGCCAGGATCCAGAAAGAGTCCACCGGTCCTAAGACCAAAGCACTTTCTTAACACAAGATCAAAGATCTGGGTGAAGGGGACACAAGCAATGCCTACTCCTCCAGCTCCAACTTGAGGCAGCCCAGTAGGAGCACCTTTGCCCAGACAGGTCCTATGGAGTGAGGTGTGGGGCAGGCAGCAGTGCCATCTAGCCCAGGCTGTAAGAGGCATCAGCTTTTAGACACTGTTCAGAGGCTAATCTAGGTAGGGGAGCAGCTTCAAGCATCATCACAAAAGTTCATTCTCCTCTCAAATCAATCTGTCCGTGATAGCCTCATCTCATCTGGAGACAGGAGGAGAGAGACACAAGTGCAGGGAGGGGACAGGAAGCTGGAGCTACTGGGGTTTCCTGAGGCTCTGTCAGGGTTCATAAGTTTGGGCTTTGGGGATGGGGGAGGAAAGGACAGTGAGAAAGTTTATCCCTCAGGGAGGATCTAGGCACATTTTGTGTCATTGTCCCCCTTCTCAGGACTCTTTTTTTGCACATGGAAAGGTGAAGGAAGGAAGAGGGTAGGTGTGAGGTGGTGGTAATGCTGAAATCACTTCAGATGCTGTAGGATGTAACCACACTTTCCTAGTTACAACATATTGCATGGGATGATTTTAGAAGTTCCCTATACTTATCAGTGGCTAGAACTTCAAATTCTTTTAAATTCCTCCAGAGTCTTGTACAGTTCTAGATGCTCACATATTCTTAATAAATGTACAGTTGGCCCTCCGTATCCAGGGGTTTAGCATCTGTAGATTGAATACATTGCAGATGGAAAATTTTGGAGAAAAAATTCCACAAGTTCCAAAAAAGCAAAACCTGAATTTGCTGCATGCTGAGTACTATTACTGAATCCACGTAAATGAAGTGATGTGTAGGCATTGTATTAGGTAATCTAGAGATGATTTAAAGTAAGTGGGAGGATGTACATAGGTTGGATGCAAACACTACACCATTTTATACAAAGGATTTGAGTATCTGTGGATTTTGGTATCTGAGGTGTTCCTGAAACCAATCCCTCACAATATCGAGTTATAAGTGTATATTGAATAAACTGATGAATAAATGAGACTTCCCAGTCCTAATTTCTTAATTCCTTTTGCTTTGTGCTGCTATCCAACAAATGTATATTCAGCTTTCACTGCCATCTGCAGCTGTGATCAAGATAGACAAGAACCTTACTCTCATGGAGCTTACATTGTAGAGGTATGGAGAAAGATATTAATCTTACAAACAACTGAGTAAGACAGTGAGAAGAGCCATCAAGAGAATAAATGAGGTCGTGGGATAGAGTGATGGAGGTGGTGATGCTTGTGTAACTTGGGTGCTCAGGAAATGCGTGAAGTGGTGTCATATTGTCTGTAATGTAAGAAGGAGCCAGCCGTGCACGGATTTGGAGAAACCTCAAGGGTAAAGATCTTAACGAGGCAGGGCTGAATGTGCTGACATCAGCTGTATTTGTTTGCTAGGACTGCAGTAACAAAGTACCACAAACCGAGTGGCTTAAACAACATCACGCTATTGTCTCACAGTTCTGGAGGCTCCAAGATCGAGGTGTCAGCAGGGTTGGTTTCCTCAAAGGGCTCTGAGAAGAATCTGTTCCAAGCCTCCCGCCTAACCTTGGTAGTTTGCTGGCAACATCTGGCATTCCTTGGCTCATAGATCTCTGCCCTCATCTTCACATGACATTCTGCCTCTGTGTCTCCAAATTTCCCCTTTTTTTATAAGGAAACCAGTCATATTGGATCAGGGCCTACCCTAATAACATTATTTTAACTTGATTACTTCTGTAAGGGTCTTATCTCCAAATAAGGTCACATTCTGAGGTACAGGGCTTAGGACTCCAACATATCTTTTTTGGGGGGACACAATTCAACCCATAACATCACCACTCATGAACATGCTGAAATGTCTCTGTTCCATGTACTTACATAAGTTTGGTTGGGTTTTCTCCTCTCTTCCATTAGGTAGAAAACCCTCTGAGGCATGTGAGTTACCTGTTGTTCCTCTTAGATCTTTCCAGCTTCTCCCAGCTGATAGAGGAGCTGGGGAAAAGCTGCCAATAAACTCAATATTTCACCCCCTAACCAAGAGATCACATTCACTGTGGGCTAAGTGTTCTTCACTCAAAACTCCAGTGGGTTTTTGGAGGAGGTCAGTAAATTCCAGATATTCAAGAGGGGGCTGGGCAAGTGACCTTGTCTTTTTTTTTTTTTTTTTTTTAAAATAAATATAGACTTTATTTCCTCTTTGGAGCAATCTGATGAAAACAAACTGATTAAGCTGCATATGGTCACAATAACAGGTGGCTCAGGAGGTCCCCTGTGGCCCTGGAGGAGAGCAGCATCGCAGCGGGGCCCCATGAGGAGGCTGACCTTGCACAGGGGAGCCAGCGGAGTGTGTCCGCAGCTGGCTGTGGCCAGCTCTTGACTCACAGGGTGACTTACAGGGAAGTGCAGACAACGCTGAAGACAATGTAGAGGAGAGAGCTGTTGATGAAAGGAAGCGAGATTTGTCAGGGCTTTTCCCCCAGCTGCTTGCAGGTCTGTGCTTTGTGAAGCATGTCTTTCTCCTCAAGGTCTGACCTGAATCAATGGTGAATTAATCAGCCCTAATGAAGACCATGCAGGTCTTTTAAATAACCTCTCTTCTGTAGAAACCTGACTGGGCACAGGTTCAGGTCCCAGTGCCACCCACACTATGGCTATGTGACCTTGGGCAAATTGCCCAACCATAAGGAGCCTCAGGTTTTCATCTGTGAGACGGCATGTGGGACCCCTTTCTTCCAGTGGTTATGGAAACCGAAGCAAATGATGTATAGGAGAGCAATGATCCTTTGATATAAGGTGATCTATAAACTCTTTATTACCAATGTTATTTGTATGGTTTTCATACTTATATGTTATATCAAAGTTAAAATAAAAGGAATGTGTGGTCTCAGAAAAGAGATGCAAAGAGGCCGAGAAGAGGGAGCAACAGACTCAGAAGGATAAAGGGTCCTTAGAGGTAGTTTTGCCTAAGCAGGGCCTCACCTTGCTTCCTCTGAGCAGAGCCGCTTTTGGGCAGTCACAGAAACCGCCCCACGAGGGCAGCGGCTGCAATGTGTTCAGAATGGCTGAGCCGTGTCTGCCAGCAGTCGTTTACTTAGCTCACTTGGAGATGGGCCTCATGTTATCCATTTGCAGTGTTCTTCAAATGCTTGGGGAAAGCAGACTGGCTTCAGGGTAGACTGAATCCATCAGGTCTACTCCCTTTTTCTGTGATTCTCTCAGCTTGGTTCTCTGGTCTGTAGCTGGCTTCATCCTGAGGTAAGAAGCAAGATGGTGCAGCAGGTGCTGGCATCCCTTCGAGGAGCAGCTGCTACAGAGGAGACTCATCTATGACAGCTCTCTCATGATGGCAATGACGCTTCTCTCCCAGACCCACCAGCAAGCTTCTCTGCACTTCTCATTATTTCTAATTTAAATTCCTGTGCTTTCCAATGTCAAGGGGACAGGAACTTGGGGGTGGAGTACCTGGACTGAATTAAATCAATGTTCTGTTAAGTGGGAAGAGGGGGCTGACGTTGGCCATGACTGCTCCAGCAGCGAAGACTGGGACTTGGGCTTCTGGGCTCAGCCCTTTTCCTCCCTAGCAGGAGCATGAGGTCAGTAAATTAAAGGAGGTATAGACAAGCTTTGTAATATCTGGTTTGGAGATCTGAACATGATTTTCTCTGAAGAGTGGTTGAAACAAGTAGACATGGTTTTGGTCTGGATGGATGAGGGTTTGCAAATGGAAAGCAATAAAGGGGAGAAGTGATGATGAGCTTGTAGAAGAGGACATAGAAAGGCTTCAGCTTGTGCCAGGACTCAGGATTAGGTTCAATGGGTGCCGATGATGGGGTGGTGCTTCCCTATGGCTCCACAGTACCTGAACATCAGGGAAATCTTTATATTAAATAGTGGGCCCCAAGCAGGGCCCTGCACTTGGTTTAATGCTCTTCTATTGCTGCCTTGAAATTCATAATAATTTTGAACATTGCACTGGGTCTCTCAAATTATGTAACCTGT
This sequence comes from Cynocephalus volans, assembly GCF_027409185.1. Lineage (NCBI taxonomy): Eukaryota > Metazoa > Chordata > Mammalia > Dermoptera > Cynocephalidae > Cynocephalus > Cynocephalus volans. The sequence continues at coordinate 70,111,670 of NC_084466.1, forward strand.
CCTGGTCTGGTGAGGTAAGAAACACAGGTATTACCAACATCCCCATTTACAGATGAGGAGGCTGAGGGTTCAGCAGGTTAAAGGGCCTCCCTAAAGCCATCCCGTTAGCAAGCAGCTAACTCCAGCCTCCAGGTCTCCCACCTCACAACCGGTATTTAGTCTGATTCATTAGCACCATATGCACGTTTCTGAGTGCCCAGCTCATGATGATGACTCCACAACTGCCCACAACTTCCATGGTGAGCCCCCACCCTGTTGAGACCACTTGACGATCCCCCTTGCCAGAATTGATGCCCAAGCTGAGCCAGGCTGGGGCCAAATGTGGAACTGGGTCATCTCCCTGGAGGTGTTGAAACAGAGGAGCAGGGTTATGCCCAGGGACACTGTGATGGCACATCCTGTTGAAAGGTGGTTTCTGGACTTAATGCTCCATGGTCTCTGCCACTTAAACTTCTGCAACTCTAAATCTCTGTTTTTATGCACTTTGCTGACTAAAAGCAAAGAAACACATAAGTTATGTAGAGTTTAGTATCCTACTTGGTCTGAATAGAAGAAATAGCCCTTATTTTGAACAGCAAGTCAATGTAGGAGTTCCTTTTGAAATAGGGCCTTTTCCATTCCACGTCATTTCCCAAACAATAGAACTGAAGTAGTCTAAAATCCACAGTCTTAAGCAGGTCCCTCCCCCTTGGTCAGAATCTATGTCGATGTTTTGAAAGTCTATTTTCTGTACTGATTAAACTTTCACATGCTGGCCTTTGAGGCAGATATGCCATTTTGGTAATGCAACATACAAATTACTGAATAATTACATAAACCCTGGGCAGCCACGTTTCCTAACACATGTGCTTCTTCCCATGGGGCCCAGGACAATACTTCCAACGAAACAATTCCAATAAGTTTTATTCAAATAACACTCTCTCTGAAGAATTTCTCCTGTTTAATGGGAGCTAGGGGATATAATTAACTTGAACACTCGATTTGGAATAAGGCACTAGAGATTTTAGAAATTGAGGGATTTGGAATATCAAATGATCTCCTAGGATTTAGACCCGAAGAAGAAAAAGCTTCAAGATAAAAACAACAGAAAAATTATTAAGTTTATAGCCCCAATTTAGATATGTGTAATGAATATTCATTTTTTTTTCTTTCTTATCTGGAGGCTGAGAAATCCCAGGCTGGAATTTTTCCTTTAATATGAGAGGAAAGAGAAACAAGTGTCTAGGAAAGAAGGGTACTTAATGACCTTTCCTCCAGGCTCCCGAGTTGATATTTGGGGAGCTCTGCTGGAGTGGGAAATTCAGAGAGCACAAGAACGAAGTACAAAACTACAGGGGAAAAGAGAAGAGAAAAGAGATACTTTTTGTTGCTAGAGTTAATCTCTAGGGAATTACTGTGCTTTTTGAATTAACTTATCACTGGCTAAAAAGTTAAAATTTATATGCAGAAGGCATTTTTTTTTTCCCAGATGAAATCTTCACATCGTGAAACATTATAAAACACACAGGGCTGGACCTGGCAATTTCTAAGCCCTTGTAAAGGTTTAATTATTGGATTTTTAAAATAAATCTGTTTTTCTCATGATGATTCCAGATCTCAATTGATGGATTGTCTAAATGTGCTCTCTTTGAAGGTGCTGAAAACAAATCTTTCAGGTTGTTCTGAAATCATCCTAGAATGTGAGCTCTGTCCTGCACCAGTGACTCAGTTTGAGGTCTGTCCTCTCAAAGTGACACCATTTGCACAGCTCTTATTGCAGACATTCCCCTCTGCTGGGAGTACATCTGTGGAAATGTGTGAGAATCCCTGGGCTGGGTGGTCTGCATCAATCAACAAGGGACTGTGCTGCCTTCCCCTGCCAGGGACTGTGCTCACTCCTCCCCTGCAAGAATCTCATTAGAAGCCACAGTCCCAGATAACTAGAGGCCCACAAAGAACCACACACCCTCCCTGACCCATAGCACTGGGCTCCTTGTTGGGCCTAATCCTTCAGTCAGGAAGAGGATAGCCCTTTTTTGGGCATTCATATTTTACCTTCATGAAACTGCCCCTAAATAATAGACCATGAACCCACTTGGGTTGAACGTCACAATTCTCAGAAGCAATGCAAATATGGTGGGCTCTGTTCAAGTCAGCTTATTCTGTGATGGGCACTGTAAACTTGGGGTATCTTCTCAGGGAACCAGGAAAGTGTCCACCAAGGTCAAGTGTTTCCTGACAACAGGTCTACAGGGCATTCCAACATATATGGCACAATCTAAGATTTTAAAGCGTGGGGTTCTAGAAATGTAAAAAAGTAATTAGTTGGGAATATATGGATATACACCATGGAATGACTAAGAGTTTCCCTGGAGAGGCCTACCCACTGTGCAACCAGGAGTGAGGTGAGCACTGTCCTGTGTGCTGCTGCTCTAGGCCCACACCTGAGCCCTGGAGAGGCCCACCCACTGTGTGACCAGGAGCCAAGGTAAGTTTACCACTGCTGTCCTGGTCCCACACCCAAGCCTGAGGAAAGGCCTGCCCATGGCCCAAGCAGGAGCCAAGGTGGTTTACCACAGCCACCACCACACCTACTGCCACTGCAAGCAAGGATGACTCACCATCACATTAGCAGCCAAGGCCATCCTACAGGCATCCCACTTCATGCTCAACTGCACTGATACAAGAAGAATCACCAGCAGAGCCTACAAATAGAGGAGGAAGTCTTTCTCCTTACAACCCAGTCCAGAGTAATAGAAGAGACAAGTACCCTACCAGATGACCAAACATCAGTGAAAAAAATACTAGAACTACAGATAAACAAGAAACTATAACATCACCAAAGGGATATAGCAATTCTCAAGCACCAGACACCATAGAGCAAGAAACCTTGAAATGTCTGAAAAGGAATTCCAAGCAATGATCTTAATAAAACTCAAAGAAATAAGAGAAGACTCAATTAAAGAAGACAATGAAATAACAAAAAATATACAGGATATGAAAGAGGAAATTTACAAAGCGATTAAAACCTTAAAAGAGAATGTAGCAGAACTCCTAGAACTGAATGGTTCACTCAGTGAAGTAAAAAACACAACAGAGAGCTTGAGCAGCAGGATAGATCAAGTAAAAGAAAGAATATCAAATCTCAAAGATGATCTTTTTGAAATAACCGAGGCAGACAAAAAAAAAAAAAAAGGAAAATGAGTTTTAAAAAATGAAGAAAACCTAAGAGAGCTAGCAGACAACCTCAAGTGCACAAACATCAGAATCATGGATATTCCAGAAGGGGAGGAGAAAGGAGAAGGCATTGAAAACCTATTCAACGAAATAATATCAGAAAACTTCCCAGGTATAGGGAGAGACACAGACCTTAAGATCTAGGAATCCCAAAGATACCCAAGCAGATTCATTCCAAAAAGATCCTCTCCAAGTTACATTATAGTAAAACTGGCAAAGCTCAAAGACAAAGAGAGAATTCTAAAAGCAGCATGAGAAAAGCATCAAGTCAACTATAAGAGATCACCTGTCAGACTAAGCAGACTTCTCAAATGTAACCTTACATGCCAGAAAAAAAAAATGGTATGATATATTTAAAATACTAAAAGAAAAAATTGTCAGCCAAGAATACTCTACCTAAGGAGGTTATCCTTCAGAAATAAGGGAGAAATAGTGTATTTCCTAGACAAACAAAAATTGTGGCAGTTCAGCACCACATGACCAGCACTGCAAGAAATTCTCAAAGGAACCCTGCATCTGGACTCTGAAAAACAATAATCATTATCATGGATACACAAGAAAGAGCAAAACCTGCTATTAAAACAAAAATACAAATAAGAAAGAGAAAGAAGGTAAATCATGCTACCTTAAAAATCCAACTAACATTGAAGATGAAAAATAAAAGGGGAGGAAAGGAACAAGAGATATTTAAAACACCTAAACAGAAAGCATTAAAATGATAGGAGTAAAGCAATACCTTTTAGTAACAACCTTAAATGTAAATGGATTAAATTCCCCATTCAAAAGACACAGACTGACTGATTGGATTAAAAAGCTAGACCCATCTATATGCTGTCTTCAAGAGACTCACCTCACCCGTAAAGGCAAATACAGACTAAAAGTGAAGGGATGGAAAAAGATATACCATGCAAATAGAAACTAAAAATAATCAGGAGTAGCTATTCTTATATCAGATAAGATAGACTTTAAACCAAAAACCATAAAAAGAGACTAAGAAGGCCACTATATAATGATAAAGAGAACTATCCAGTTAGAAGACATAACAATCATAAATATGTATGCATCCAACACTAGAGCACCCAGGCACATAAAGCACTCTTAGACCTAAAAAAAGAGATTGAACCTAATACAATAATAGTGGATGACTAGAACACCCCTCTCTCAGCATTGTACAGATCTTTCAGGCAACAAATCAGCAAAGAAACACAGGATTTAAACTATAGCTTAGACCAATTGGACCTGGCACATGTCTACAGAACATTTTATCCAACAACTACTGAATATACATTCTTCTCATCAGCACATGGAACATTCTCAAGGATAGATCACAGGTTGACATGGATAGGTCACAAGTCAAGTCTCAGTAAATTTAAAAAAGTTGAAATCATTCCAAGTATCTTTTCAGACTACAAATTAAAACTAGAAATCAATAACAAGCAAAACTCTGGAAACAATACAAGTGCATGGAAACTAAACAACAGGCTCCTGAATGACCTTTGGGCCCAAGAAGAAATTAAACAAGAAATCAAAAAATTTCTTGAAACTAATGAAAATAGAGATACATCATACTAAAGAGATACATCATACTAAAACTTTTGGGATACTGCAAAAGCAGTACTAAGAGCGAAGTTTATTGCAATGAAAGCTTACATTAAAAGAACAGAAAAGCTTCAAATAAACAATCTAATGCTACACCTCAAAGAACTAGAAAAACATCAATCTAATCCTAAAAGTAGTAGACAGAAAGAAATAATTAAGATCAGAGCAGAATTAAATGAAATAGAGACCCAAAAAATGATACAAAAGATCAATGAAACAAAAAGCTGTTTTTTTGAGAAGATAAATAAAATAGATACACCATTAGCTAGGCTTAAAAAAAAAAAAGAAGAGAGAAGACCCAAATAACAACAATCAGAAATGATAAGGGATACATTACAACTGATACCAGAGAAATATGAAGAATCATGAGAGATTATTATAAACAACTATATGCCAAAAAATATGAGAACCTGGAGGGAATGGATAAATTTCTGGATACATACAAACTACAAACACTGAACCAAGAAGAAATAGAGAACCTGAACAGACCAATAACAAGCAACAAGATTGAGAGATTGAGGCAGTCATCAGCAATCTTCCAACAAAGAAAGCCCAGAACTGGATAGCTTTACAGCTGAATTCTATCAAACCTTTACAGAGGAATTAATACCAATTCTCTTCAAGCCATTCCAAAAAATTGAAACAGAAGCCATTCTTCCAAACTCATTCTATGAGGTCAGCATCATCCTGATACCCAAACCAGACAAAGACACAACAACAACAAAAAAGAAAATTGTAGGCCTATCTTTGACAAACATAGATGCAAAAATCCTCAACAAAATATTAACAATCAGAATAAAGCAACACATCAAAAAAATTATACACCATGATCAAGTGGGATTCATCCCAGAGATGCAAGGTTGGTTCAACATACACAGGTCAATAGATGTGATACACCACATCAACAAAATCAAGGACGAAAACCATATCATTATCTCATAGATGCAGAAAAAGCATTTGACAAAATTCAACATCCCTTCATGATAAAGACTCCCAGCAAATTAGGTACAAAATGAAATTATCTCAACACAATAAAAGCCATATATGACAAACCAATCACCAATATTATCCTGAATGGAAAAAGAAAAGGATGCCCACTCTCAGCACTCTTATTTAACATAGTACTGGAAGTACAAACCCGAGCAGTCAGGTAAGAGAAAGAAATAAAGGGCATCCATATCAGAAAGGATGAAGTTAAACTGTTCCTGTTTGCAGATGACATGATCTCATATATGGAAAAACCCTAAGACTCTACCAAAAAACTCTTAGAGCTGATTAACAATTTCAGTAATGCTGCAGGATATAAAAACAACATCAAAAAATCAGTAGTGTTTTTAAATTCAATAACAAACTAGCAGAAAAAGGAATCAAGAAGGCAAGCCCATTTACAATAGTTGTCAAAAAAATAAAATACCTGGGAATCAATTTAACCAAGGAGGTGAAATATCTCTACAATGAGAACTATAAAACATTATTGAAAGAAATTAAAGAGTATACAAAATATTGGAAAGACATACCATGCTCTTGGATTGGAAGAATTAACTTTGTGAAAATGTCTCTTCTTTCTAAAGCAATCTACACCTTCAATGCAATTCCCATCAAAATACCAATGACATTCTTCACAGAAATAGAAAAAACAATCCTAAAATTCATATGGAACAACAAAAGACCCTGAATAGCCAAAGCAATCCTGAGCAAAAAAATAAAAAAATAAAAAAATAAAAAAATAAAATAAAGCTGGAGGCATAACACTTCCTGATTTCAAATTATATTACAAAGCTATTGGAACCAAAACAGCATGGTACTGGCATAAAATCAGACACTCGGATCAATGGAGCAGAATAAAAAACCTGGGAATCAACCCACATACTTACAGGCAACTGATCTTTGACAAAGGTGATAAGAACATACATTGGGGAAAAGACTGCCTGTTCAATAAATGGTGCTGGGAAAATTGGACATCCATATGCAGAAGAACAAAACTGTACATGTACCTCTCACTGTACACCAAAATCAACTCAAAATGGATTAAAGACTTAAATATAAGATCCCAAACCATAAAATTACTAAAAGAAAACATAGGGGAAATACTCCAAGAAGTAGGACTGGGCAAAGACTTTATGAATAATACCCCCAAAACACAAGCAACAAAAGAAAAAATAAACAAATGCGATTATATCAAATTAAAAAGCTCTTGCACAGCAAAGGAAACAATCAATAGAGCAGAAAGACAACCTATGGAATGGCAGAAAATACTTGCAAACTCTATATCTGACAAGGGATTAATATCCAGAATATATAAGGAACTCTAACAAATATACAGTAAGAAAACAAATAATTCAATTAAATAGTTGGCAAAGGAGATGAAGGGGCATTTTTCAAAGGAAGACATACAAATGGCCAACAGGTACATGAAAGAATGCTCAGCATCACTAATCATCAGGGAAATGCAAATCAAAACCACATTGAGATATCATCTCACCCCAATTAAACTGGCCATTATTAAAAAGACCTAGAATAACAAATGCTGGCAAGGATGTTGGGAAAGGGGAACTTTTCTACACTGTTTGTGGGACTATAAATTAATACAGGCATTATGGAAAATAGTATGGAGATTTCTTAAGCAACTACAACTATGATTGCTGGATCATAGAACTACCATATGATCCAGTAATCCTACTACTGGGTATATACCCAAAGGAATGGAAATCATCATGTTGAAGGGATACCTGCACTCCCATGTTCACTGCAGCTCTATTTACAATAGCCAAAATATGGAACCAACCTAAATGTCCATCAATGAATGACTGGATAAGGAAAATGTGGTATATATACACAATGGAATACTACTTAGCTATAAAAAAAATAAAAAATAAAAAAAATTCTGCCATTTGCAACAACATGGGTGAACCTGGAGAAAATTATCTTAAGTGAAATAAGCCAGACATGAAAAGAAAAGTACCACATGTTCTCACTCATAACTGGGTGCTAGGAAGGAAGGAAGGAAGGAAGGAAGAAAGGAAGGAAGGAAAGAAGGAGAAAAGACTACAACAATATGCTGAACTTTCAGAAGGAGAGAACAAAGCCAAGGATACTTGAAACGCGGGGTGGAGGGAGGAAGGGGGTTGGGGGTGATAGGTCGGGTGGAGGGCCTGGGGAAAGATTATGATTTGTAATGATGAATATGCTAATACTAATAATAAGAGTTAGTTTACTAAAGTATATGTGCATATATCAAACTAAAACATATAGTAAATGCTGGTATACCGAGACTATGGGTCTGGTGTCAAGAACTCCTCACCAGGGCATTTACTGGTGACCCTGAAACCTGTGTGGACATGGTGGGGAATGAGAGCATATCTGCATACAGGCACACACACGTTAGGTGAGGTGGTGGAGAAGGTGAACTTTTCTGGCTTATCAGGTGCATCTTTACCCCTCTCTGTCTTCCACTGATCCATGGTCACTTGTGCCTCATGGGAGCTGATATGCTACCTGTTCCTGACCTCTGCCTGTGATTATTCAGAATTTAGGCTTAGAGAACAGAGTTTCCTGCCTTGACTAATGTTCATCATTTTCTGCAGCTCTAGTCATTTCTATTCCCATTTGCTACTGCGCTAGTTGGTGCAAAACCAGAAGTCAAAAGATCCAAGTTAGTGTACATGCAAATCTGTAAAATTTCTGTGAAAATGTCTGTGAATGCCTGTTCCAGCAGTAACAAGGTGGAGTTTCTAACTTTTTTTGTTTTATGCTGCAGGGAGAGATGCTGGGCTGGAGATGACTTAAAGATGTTTCACAGTTATAAACCCTTTCCTCTTTGTTGTTTTCCTATTTATCCTGCTCCCTTTTCTATGGTTTTTCTGTCTCTCCCATTGTTGACTGGTCCCCTGACTGCAGCACCTACAGTTATAAGCTGCCTCTTTAGCAACAAAAAGCCTCTGAACTGGGGCTTTGCCATTTGAGTATTTTGTTCTTTCTATGGTGTGGGTTACATCAGCACATTCTAAGGCCTGGGGTAGAAAGGAGCCAAGTGAAGGTACTGATGAAATACACCCAGCACACGCCCTGATGTAACTGGTCAGTCCTTCTCAGAGTCTGCGGAGGGATGGTTGAGATCACGCTGTGATGCTGCCCACAAGCAAGACCCCAGGGCTCATCCTGTTACACCATGAAGTGGCCATGCTGAGTGATGAGACACCTGGCAGGTGTCACAGTCATGCTTGCCCTGTTCAGGACACCTTTGCAGCCTGACCACTTGCTTGAAGTTGATGACAAATCAGAGTCATGTTCACACTTTCTCTGAATCAACAGAACCAAATTCCATATTTATTGCCAGAAGTGAGAATGCATTAGAAATCTCTGTGTAGCAAGCAATGGTACTTCTTATCGAGCCTGATGAAACCCTGAGCACTTGGTGGGGAATCAACGATCACACATTGTACTTGAGATACATCTGACCCATCCTTAAGTATAGCCTTCTTTGAGATTGATTTTGGGTCTTGCTAAAATATTTATTTGCAAATTTGCTTTATTAACTATTTATTGAAAGTGAGGGGAAGTTTATTTTTTATAAACAAGTGTTAATCATGTTGGATAATTTTTTTCTTTACAGGAAGGCATCAAATAAAAGCAAAATTGACCTGCCAATTCACAACAACATGGATGAGCTTGGAGAAAAATATTTTAAGTGAAACAAGCCAGGCACAGAAAGAGAAATGCCACACGTCCTCACTCATAAGTGGGAGCTAAGAAAGAAAGAAAGAAGGAAGAAAGAAAGACAGCCCACAATAATACTTTGAACTTTCAGAAGAAAACAGACCTATGGCTACTAGAGGTGGGAAAGGGGGAGGGGGAAGTGGGTTGGGGAGAAATTTGTGTAAGAGATACAAAGAATAATTATGATTTGTAATGATGAACATGCAAATAATATTGATTTGATCATCACATATTGTACACAAATACTAATAGTCAACTCTGTACCCCAAAATATGTATAATCAATTATGTTTCAATTGAAAAATAAATTTTAAAAAATGAAAGCAAAATTTAGAAGGTCTGTGTCCGTGTTTGTGCATTTATAACAGGATCAAATCTGTCTAAAAGATCATGTTGATGTGATTCTCCATAGCCAGCCTCTATTACCTATTCTTCAAGGTGAATCTGGAAAAGCCATGTAATAATAAACTGTTGCAATAGTCAGTTATTTCAAAAGGCATCTGTATGTGTACAGTTAAGACCATTCTTTTTTCCTGGTATAAATCCCTTAGTAAGGAAAAGAAGCCACAAAACCATGCTCATTTTGAAACAGCACTTAGTTTGTGTTAAAGCCATTATCTGTAATTGGAGAAAACATGGTGGTACACATTTAACAGTTAGGACCCTTTATTAGCAGAGGATGCTTATGTAGTCCTGGGACTCAGGAAACTCACAAGGAAAGGTCCAATTCCCATATCAAATTGCTTGCCAACCCTTGCTAAGGCTTGGCAGGCTTCCCCCTCCGTCCTGCCCCAGTCTGACCTCTGGAGCCTGTGAGTGCTGGCACCCTCCAAGAACTGGTTGGTATGAATGGCCAGCGACTAGTGCCATCTGAGACTCTAATCAACTTGATACCGAAGGTCAATCTCTTTTAGATCTAATGTGTTATTTGCTGCAGGTGCTTTCTAGCAGGAGCCTTTTCCTATAACACTTTTTGGTTCATATTTTCAGGTAGGTCCCACAGACCTCTTAAAATAATTTCCGAACTCTTTTTTTGGGGGGCAGGGGCAGTGACCTTTTTCACACAGACCTTGTCATTCCTTGGTGTTGAAAAGATCACATTCATGGAATTTTCTAGTTTGAGATATTAACATGTCCCATTTTTCTTGAATGTTTGGAAATACTTAAATAAGAGACAGGAGTGCTTTTTAGACTTTCATTCCCACTGAGCACAGGGGAAATGTGGGAGTGATAGAATCTCACAGATAGCTCCCAATTTTCCAAATTCCTTGGGAGGAGGCCACTGCGATTTTTATCGGCAGAACCTGTCTTGCTCCAACCCATTCGAGATGATCAAAATGCTCATCCAGAAAAGCAGAGAGTCAACTTGGGAATTCCCCTGACGATAAAATAAGAACATTTTCTTCTCCTATTTCCATTTTCTTCCCTACAGCCTTCTCCTTCCTTTGGAGTTTGGGTCTGATCTGTGTCAGATGCCCTTCTGGCCTTTAAGGCAATTTTAGGAGCTAACATTGTCCATGGAGATTAAGGTGGGAAATGGTAGCAAACAGGGATTGCCAAAAGCCACTTCACGTCTCTCCTCAGAAAATTGGAAAACTCCAATAAAAAGGAACTATTGGGAAAAAAAAGGAACTATTGTAGTAAGTGATTTTCATCTAAAGTGTTGTCCCATAATACTGTTGTCGTGCCATGAAGGAAGCATGGAGTATAAGTCCTTTCTAGAATGTGCTAGAAAGATGTCCAAACACACCCAAGTGGAGGTTGATAGCGTGTCTTAGGACTGGTGACCCTGGGTCTGATCCCTTGTCTGCCAGTTCTGGTCATCAAGTGATCCAGGGCAAGTCTCTGGGCCTCTTCACACTTCAGTATTTAGTGTCTTTAAAATGTGACTGTCGTCTTCTCATAGCGTGGCTGTGAAGACTCGATGAGGGAATCACGTATAAAGTTCTTAGCACAGGGAAAATGCTTGGAAATAATCAATTAATGTTAGTCATTAAAATGATCGTTGTATTGTTCCTATGAAGATGGAATCAAGTTAAAATAGCTATTACAGGGGAGATATGAAGGAGGAAGAAGGGTGGAGTGCATGCAGATGTGTATGTGCGTGTGCGTGTGCATGCACGCTTGTGTAGGTGGCGTTCAGTCATGCTTCCTTGATGGCAATGAGACAATAAAATGCTGCCATAGCACTATGACAAGTGTCCAGAATACTCCAGAGTGTCAAATGCAGGATCAGTTATTTGGAGGCAAATGAAACGACAAGGGTGAATGTATACAGGGAATTAGTCAGCTCTGAGGGTCTGGAAGCCAACTGCCAATTACGTTCGTTCCGATTTTGCACTGTCAGGGGGCCTCATAACCTCTGCTAGCTGTTGTAGCCGTGTTCCTCCAGGTACTGACCAGCTGTGTGTGGCCTGCTGCCTCATTTCCTACATGGTAGGGATGGCTTTGACCCTTAGCAAGGTTCTCGGAGAGCTGGATTTCCAAGGAGGACCTCAGAGCTGGAAAGAGCTCTGGATCTTACAGAGTGGCTTTTCTTCAATGGCATGGAGCAAAGGGAGCCCAGGATGGGCAGGGAGAGGTGGCGCTAGGAGTGGTACACCACCTGGAAATCTGAGAGCTGGGGTTGTCAGGAACACAGAGAAGGCTTAGGAGCAGGAAAAGGCTTGGAGAAGGGGAGGGCCAGGGAGAAAACAAGCATGTTAGATTCCTTAGGAGGAAGCTTCAGGCCACATGCAACAGGCCTCATGAGCTGCAGTGAGGAAGCACAAAGTCTCTGCAGTTTCAAAGCTACCTTCTAGCTGAATGGTAGGCTGCTTACTGAACCTCATCATGCCTCAGCTTCTTACCTTGCACGGTGAGGACAGAATAGTGTCTTGCTCATTGGGTCGCTGACAGAGCTAATCCATGTAAATGGCTTATCACTGTATGTGGCATGTCTCTTATAAATGTCAACTGTTAAATTTTTTACAGGAATGGGTCTAAGATTACCTTTGTGTGTTTCTATCACCTTGATTATGGGACTATTTCTTTTATGGGTCTCTTCCATTTGCCCCACTCTTTCCTTTTGTTCAAGAATCTTCAAAATCCTTACAAAGGCATTTGTTACATTCTTAATTGCATGTGGCTCTCTGCTTAATGCAGTGTAACTACCCAGCCTCCCTTCTGAAAGTGAAAGTGGTTCTCTGAACCTGTCTTGGAAAATATGTGTCTGCTTGTTGGGTCCCCTGTTCTGGGCCAGTAGGTGCTGGACAGGAGCAGGGGTGCTTTCTGTTGGGTATAAGTTAATAATAGTAGGTGTCAGAAAGCTGTTGACAACTGGCTAAAGAGAACTTTGGGGCACAGATAATTGTAGTCCAACTCAATATTTCAGAGAATGACAAAAGAATAACTAAAGTCTGGATCTAGGTTCAGTCAGATTTTAAAAATTGTAACTCTACTCCAGGCTAGTCATCTCTAAGCATTTTCTAAAGTTGTCCAGCTGCAAAGGGAGAATGTATAGGAAGATCTTAAATTGTAAATTTATAGAAATGAGAACAGTTCACCTATTTCTTTTGGAAGATTATTGATGTTAGCACTCACAGGTTAATGGTTAATTTCAGCAAATGAATGTTAAGAAAACAGTCTTTCATAAGCTTACATAAAGTCAAAGAAAATCAATGGAGTCTAAGAGCAAAGGAGCTCTGAATAACTGTTTTTTTTTTTTAAGGAGAAAAAAATAGAACACGAGAAAATACTTTCTTTGAGTCTAGTGAAGACAGAGCAGATAAAGAAAACAAGTTCATGTAAGAAAAAGATGAAATAAAAATGAATTCTGTGGAAAAAAAAAAAGTAACAAAAAGCCCTCCAAAACAAAAAAACAGACAAAAAAAGAAAATTGGGGCAGATTCCTAAGTAGCACACACTGTGGGGACAGAGACTTGGAAGAGTAAGGTCAAAACAGCAAAAGCGGTTTGTAGGATGCCGCTTGCAGAAGACGTGAAGAAACGAGAGAGAGCAAAGCAAAATGTTACCTCTGCTCTTTATTAGTCAGGGATGAGGAACTGATAATCATGTCATAAAAGGAACAGATGTTTGTTGCCCCTTTAAAAAACATCCATACTTCAGAAAAGAACAAGAAATAGGACAGAAGACACATAAATCTGGAGGGTGGAGCATGATGTTTTAAGTGGGTTAAGGGTATTACATTCAGAAGACTTGGTGTTCCTGCCTTTCAGGGTATGAAGATGGAGTAGCCAACATCATTTCTAGTGTGATTTTGTGCAATCGGGGAAGAACTCCAACATCGTAAAGAGCTGTGACACCCGTATACACCCCTATGAATTAGTACACACACACGTGCTCACACACACACGCACACGCGCACACACACACACGCACACACACACACACACACACACACACACAAAGATTTAGGCAACAAACTCTAAGGAAAAGTAAATAAACAATTAAATAAAACCAGCAAGCATCGTAAGCAAAATACAGTGCAGGTAAAATCCCACGTACTTAAAGTGGGCATCTCCATCTGTCTAAGATGGTTTCTTGCTCTGGGCAGGGACTGGTCTCAGGGTCGAGTGGACTTACGGGGTACAATACTTTGGCTTTCAGAGATACCCTGTGACTGTCCAAAATGATGCTCAGTGCACTAAGCAGTATGGCCAGACCCCTGCCTTGTGTGCTTGCCCTTCACTCTGGACCGAGCCCCTTTCCAGGCATCGTGGGTGCTCCATGTACGATTTGCTGTTGTTTTTCTTGTTTGATTTTATAGCAGGATGTATTTGAAAAGAAATGAATGTCATGCATTGTACGATGATTTAGCTCTGTTACAAAAGACATTGGAATGTATGATGAGATTTGAAAGAATTTTGATTCGACAATAATATTTTTATTGACTCTCAATAATAGCCTAAAAACCATCTAGTAGTTTTCACAGGCTCGAAATAAAGTAGGACTTTAACAAACCCTATTGTTTTTTATATGTATTTTCACTTTAAACAAACAAAGGAAAGCTAACCATTAATGAATACATAAAAATTTTTCTTGTTTCTTTTTTGTACTTTTGACCAACATTTTATCCAATTTTCTAATAGAGAAATTCTGCTAATATGGTTCTCACCCACTTATTTGTGAAAATTCTCAAAACCTTCCATTGTTTTAAAGTGGCTCCTGGAGAATATCAGAGATATTCAGGACAGGATAGAGCTCTGGTGGGGAAGTGTTTTAGAACTGGACAGACATGGGCTTAAATGTCCCTTCTCCTAATTACCGAGTGGCCTGGGGTCATGTTTTTGTGAGCCAATGCATAGCCCATCGGGTTGTGGTGAGGATAACGGAGAACTTATGGACAGTGCTGAGCTCAGTACCTGGCCCAGAGTTGTAGCTCGTGGGCATCAGCCCAGCTTCCCCTACCTTCCAGATAAGAGAAATGAGGCACACAGTTAAATCACTTGTTCCCGGTCCTAGAGCTACGGCCAGGACAGAACCCCCAGCCCAAGGTTCCATTTACCCATCACAGCGCTGCTTCACTTTCAGCCGCACGCTGTGGCTGGTGTTTTTAAAAAAACTTTATCTTTATTTTAAATTTCTGTGACTTCCTTCTTGGGACTGCAAAGTTTCTGCAAAACATGTCAATGGTGTGAATGGGATTGGGGAATTGAGGGAGGTGAACGCCCCAGAAGCCAAAATCTAGAGCAGGACCCACCTCTAGGCATCGACTGCTGAGTCCTCAGCGCCCCGCTGTGCTGTTTCTGCACGTGAGTCCTGTGAGTCACACTCCAGGCTCATCTCTGGTTTCTGGCTTGTCTCGACAAGGCCTGTAGCGTCTCTCATCACCTCTCGTAAAGGCTCTGTCGAGTCTCCCCTCAGCCTCAGCTACCCTTTTCAGCACTTCTATGCTGTGTGGGCTTCAGCCTTATGGAATAAGGTGTGTTTTTTACCAAAGTCTACTTCATGGAATACACTTTAAAGACATACTAATAAGTAGTATGTGCAAAGAAGTTTTCTCTGTTCAAGGAGATTTGGAGAAAGCTGGGTTAAACAGTGAAAAGAATTCTTTACTGTGGGTCTTTTCAGAGTTTGGAAAATGTCTATTTGCTTTGTGAATATCTAAGAGGGAAACAGAATGCACACTGTTTCCCAAACTTAATAAGCCATTGAACTTTTCTTTCACAGAACACCTTGGGGCTTATGTTCCCTGGAACACTCTTTGGGAAATGCTGACCTACCAGGTCTTCTTGATTATCCTGGACTCTATACTTCTTTGCTTCTGTCTAGGATTTTTATTTCTTTTGAGACAATTAGGAATTTATTCTTGAACAAGTTGGAGCGGATGGGGCTAAATAAAGAATATTCTCTTCAAGAGAATCTATCCATTACCCTACTGCAGTCAGTCTACATATTATATTAAAGAAAACAGGCCAACAACTGAGCAAAGTTGATGTACTCTTCATTTTTGAAAAAGGCTGGAGGCCTTTACTTGATGTACAACATGACTACAGGGCTTGATAACTCATTCATTTATGTAACAAATAGTTCCTGAGTTTCTGCCATATGCAGGAGAATAACATGCACTTTTGTTTTCTCAGAAAGTGTGGGACCCCCTTTAAGGTGAGACCATGTTGTAGCCCCAATACTGCACACAGTGGTGCTTACTACATACTCGTGGAAATGAAATGAGTACTGAGCATATGCCAGGCTCTACACTGAGATCTGGTTCATCTCTTTCTGATTTTCTGCAGAAGGCCAAGAAGAAAGGTGAAATGAGGTGGGAAGAGCATGGGCTGCTCACAGAGTAATAGACACATACTTGAACCACATCTAACAAACCAGAAAAATAAAGTCAATGTTTTCCTGCCTCAAGCACCTCACTTTTACTTGCCCAAAGTTTATTTGAGAACATGGATGTTTAGTTAATTCTTCAGGGTGCTCAGAGCTTCAGTTTCTAACACTTGCATGTGCTCCCGGACATTTGAACACAGCCGATGAGCAGGCCCTGGGGGCTCAGGCGCGGAGGGGGCACCCTTTGCTCCTGCTTAATCACTGCCCAGCTCTTGCATGGGGAAGAATGCTGGGGGCACTGCCACTGTCATCAGGGGACCTTCTTCCGTCTTTTGCTGTTGAAAAGGACCTGGAGAGAGAAGTCATCACTGGCCGAAAAGCTGTGTGCAGATGCAGATGGCCTGGCAGATACTTAGGGTAGTGGTGCACTTTGCTGCCGGTAGCCTTAAAGAACTACAGCATAGGGTTCAGGGGTGCACATCTCTCCTGGTAAAACAAGGTCTACCTAAGTGGGAAGGAACTTTTCAGGGCCAGACCTAGCTTCTTATCAATGGTGTAATACTGAGGGGAGCCTGGCCATTTCATATCACCCATCTATCTTTAGTAGCTGCTGACTTTTAGAGGCTGGCTGTATTGCTACATGTCAAAACATATCCACTAATAGAAAGATTGTGACTCAATTTGTACCTCCCTTTGAATATTTAAAATACTATGGATCCTAGGGCCTGGCTTAAAGGTTTTTTCAAATCTTACTTTTGATTAATGTACTTAAAACACAAGAAATGTATACCACAAGCTTCTGTTGAGATGCATGATTTTTAGTTCTCAAATACCTAATTCTCTAGTTACTGTGACAAAGATTGGTTAGCTGTGCACCAAACCATTTTTCTCGGACACACAGGTAGAGTACATTTCTTAAAAGAGGCTATATGTTTGAGTTCTAGGCAAAGGAATGTGGGCAAAAATGGTGTGTGCTGTTTCCACAGTGAATGATCCACGAACAGTCTTCCAAGTTTGTCCCCTTCCACCTTCTAGATGAAGATGAATTGATCACCATGAAGCCATAGGCGGAAACACAGAGCCACAAGATGGGGAGGGGAGCCTGGGTCCTTGAATCACTACTTGGAGGAGGGCTGCCTCTTATCAGGAAATTCATTTCAGATTCTATGTGTGAAAGAAATAAATTTCTATCCTGCTTGAGTCTTACAGAGTTTTGGGCTTGTTTGTTACAGTAGTCAATGTTACCTTAATTACTGCAGTCCCCGAGAAGCCTTAAGAAAAATGTCAAGCAGCACTACGTAAGCAGTGGAAAGACAATGCACTTTGGAGCATGACAAAACTGTGTTGGAGTCATGGCTCTGGTATTTATTGCTGGGTGACTGCTGAGTCTCGGGTGGGACAGTGTCAATGCAGACAACCAGAAAGGCCTGAGCTACTTAGTCTATATGTACTTTGGGCTTGTGGGAGAATATTCCCTTTTTAATGGACTCATTCTCTGGGGAAGGTGGTGTGAACAGGTAAGAAGTGATTAGGGGATTATTTTATTTTTCTGATTTAAAAAAATTAATTTTTATTGTATATTGACAAATTATAGTTGTATATATTTATGGAGTACAAAGTGGTGTTATGATGTTTGAATACAATGTGGAATGATTAAATTAAGCTAATTAACATATCTACCACCATCACCCTTTTCCTACTTCATTAGTAACTAGCTTAAGGTTCCAGTTTGCTAAGGGGCCCAGTGAAAGTCGTTCTTATGAGATATCAGAGTAGTTGAATCCAGCCTCACATCAGTTGTTAAATGTGCCAGAAGCCATATTTGCAATTACTATTGAATGAAAGCATCGCTTGTTTACTACCCTGGAAAAAGAGGTGAAATCTATTTTAGTAGAGAAAGGGAGGGCTTCAGCAGCCACAGTTTGCATGTGAACTGATCTGCTTGCAGCTGCAGAACTATGATCTGAATATTACAGACCTAGACCAAAGGAAGTAAAATTTCTACCTGCAGACACAGCCCCACCCTCCCTGGGGATGCCTGTTTAGGAGACATTTTTGGCTTCTTCCTTTACTAACACTCAAGGGTGAGTGGTTCTGGCTGGGCTAGCAGGTGTGAAATACTTTCTCTTTTCAAGTCCTTGGGCATTTTCTTCTCTAGGGAGTTACTTCGGCTGTGATGTATCCAGAGGTCTCAATTAAGTGGCCCAGCTGGGGAAGGGAGAGCTGAATAGTGGGGAATCCACTTTCTCTGTTGAGAAGAACTCAGCCAACTTTGACTACTGACATTTCCAAATTTCAGACTCTACCTTGAGTAAATAGTGACTTACAGAGGCTGGTTAAATTGCTGAATGTCATGAAAAGTATCCACCAGTAGAAAGACCATGAATTTATTTGAATGTCTTTTTGAATATTTAAATTATTTCCTGCTTGTAGGGCCTGTCTTGAGACTAAGGCAGACTCATAAGGAAATACCTTCATGGTCTCAGGACTGGGTTATCCAGCAACTATTTCAAGTGCTGACTTTGCTTTGCCTGTACAGGCACAATCAGAAGACAGAATCCTCCTCACTTAGATTTCCATGTGCCTTTGACTTTGTAAAGCTAGAGCTGAAATACAGTTCAACCAACCCACTTGTATCAACTTTAACAGTGAGCAGAGAAGGATGGAAATTTAAAGTTATTTTAATGATGTTAAAGAAAAATGAAAACACTTTTATTTAGAGACAGCTGTATATAGGCATAATGTGAAGGTGTTTTGTATAGTCTGTCTGGAATTTTCCAAGAACTCAGGTTATCTAGGTGAATGGTAAAATTGCATAGCTTGGCAGAATGCTGCTGGGTAAGATTGTCTTATTCCTTTTGTATGGAAATGAATTGTTTACTCAAGAGAGGGGCTGTGACTAGTGCTGCTTTTTCCATCCAGCTTTCTCGGGTCTTCAGATGTAGGGGCAAAACTGCTCTTTAGCAGTTCAGGAATCTAGGACTTAGAAATGTAGATAATATGGGGATTCTGACCCATAATTTACATTATCAGCACCCAAAGACCTAAGGAGTGTATGTTGTTGTTGCCATGGTGCACTAATGATGTCATCTGTCACAAAAAGTCATGACAACCTGCGGAGTGTGTACAAGGTCAGCCTTAAGTGGAAGAGAATGGGCAGAGGTGGCCAGGAATCCTCATGCGCAGCTCACTTCTAGCCTAGGCTTCCCTGTCCTCCCAAAGACCAAGAGAATGTGCCAGAGAATCTTTTCCTTACCCAGTCACCGTGTGTGTATGCATTCACACATGTGCACGTGTGCATGCGTGTAACAATGTATGGCCAGTCTCAGATATTAAGGGAGTGGTATAATGGCAAGCCCAAGTTCAGTGGTTTGGGCCCTGACTGCTTCAGCCAGCCCTTGCCATCACTGGCTTTGTTGATGCCATCTCTCCTTTGTTGATGCCATCTCTCTCTCTCTCTTACACACACACACACACACACACACACACACACACACACACACACACACACACACACACACGAAGCATGGTTGCTCACTAAGGGGAAGTGAAGCAGGTTATGACATACTGTGACACCCTCACCTGTACCCTGACAGCAGGCTCTGGCTGGCTATTTTTTCTGAGGATAGCATGCTATTGCAGGGAGCAACATACAAGAACTGGACCATCTTTAGTGGGCTTCAAGAATTCCATAATAAGTAGCATGCTGTCATCTCAGAATGCCAGACTGACTTTACAGAGCCCAGGCCTGAGCTTCCTGGGCCAGTATTTGTGGTCTGTGTCCTCAGAGAGCCCTGGCACCTGCAGCTGTTCTCAGCTCTGAGACAGGCCTGGAATGGGCTTCCTGAGCCTTGTCTCTCCTTCTCTGCTGTCTGCTGAGGCTGAAGAACAGAACTGCTTCTGGCCATCTGTTTTCCTTCAGGCCAAGGGCTTCTGGGCCAGGTCCTTTCCAAGCTTGTGTAACCGAGCGGAAATCCCTAGGGAGCATCTAAACTTAAACTTCTGCCATGCAGGGAAGGAACCTGCCATGCCACGAATTCCTCATCTGCAGCCAACTTGACATTTTTCACAGTGAACAGTGTGTTCTGTAGCCTCACGACATGCTTAATTTGTGTTGTATTTTGAATATTCTTGAAAATGTCCATCTAACGAGAGGAAAACAGTATGCGTCTAAGCAGAGCCTTGCCTCCATGTGCAAATCTTTCGCTGGCAGAAGTTGCATTAATGCTAATGAATCTGAATGCTAAAACCCCGTTCTGCAGTGGGGGGATGGTCTCCCCTGTGCTGAAACACATTTTCTTTTCATTAGCCCCACCATCTTCATTAATATTAACAGTAATAAAGAGAAGTAGGCAGACTGGCTTCTGGTAGAACCCAGAATTAATGGGGAGGAGGAAGACGAATGGTTGAGGAGTTAAGATTCACTTTGACAGTGAATAAACTGCTTTCTTCAGAGACTCTCATAAGAGTTATTTGTTCTGAATGAGGTACAGTGTGAATCACTGTCATCCTGCAACTGTTACCACTAATGGGGAACTGCTCACAGTCAAAGCCCCGGTTCTGGAGAGAATCTTTCCTGGGATGGATTTACAGCTGATGTGTGTATGTATGTGTGTGTTTATATTCACTCATCTACGTCAACAGCTTAATCAGGATTTATTCACCACGAGAAGGTTTGCTACGTGGGGATCCCTTGTTGAATGCATACCCATAAGCATTTTATAGTTTTAATGTCATAATGACTGTCTCAGCCACCCTATGAAATATTTTAAAGGGAAACACAGTGTGGGAAGTGGGGGCAGAGTCAGGGAAACTTTTTTTCATGGCAGAAGAGAAATTTTCATGCTGTGGGAAAGTCAATCAAAAGTGGTGAATGATGTATCTCCTACTGATTCCATTTCTCTTAGAAGTTTCTCTAATTTCTGAGCTTATTCAAGCATTGAATGTCACTATGTCAAATCCCCCTACTGTTCCCAGTGCTGTTTGTGACTCTGGAAGGGTTGAGACACCTGTACGTTGTCCCCAGGCAGTCAGACTGCAGGGGCAACACAGGGGCTGGGAGGCCTGGGAGAGCACACAGCTCCTTGAGAATTGCCAGTTTTCCTGTTTCTCCAAGCAATGGCTGTGCCGGCGGGATGATGGCTGGTAGTTGGAGAGAATCACCTGTGGCCCATCAGCCAGAGGCCATGCTGCTTGTACTTGGAGGATGGGACGTGTACCCAGTACTCTCTGGGGCAGAGGAAGGGAGAGCACCTCTAGAGGAGCTTCTGTGGCTCGCTCTGCAGCTGTTACCTCACTGTGCTCACACCCACAAGGTGCCTGGGGAGTCCTACACGCCCCCACCCTACAGGCCAGAAGAACCAGGCTGGGGTCCACGTGCCGACAACATAGCTGCGACATCAGTGGTGTGACACAGCTGACAAAGATCCTAGTGTGCTCTTAGGAAGTATGAACAGAGGATGCCATCTAGAATGGAGGGGGATCCGTCCACCAGGAGGGTCATGTCTGGAGAACTGAATTCAGTTCTGGGCACCACACTTGAAGAGCAAGACAGACACATCCAAACACATTCAGAGGATGGTGTCCAGGGCAGGAGGGGATGTGAAACCACGTCACATCAGGAACTTCCAGAGGAACTGGGGCTGCTGGCCTGAAGAAGTGATTTGGGGGAAGGCGTGACTGTCTGCCAGAGCTGCTGTGGGGAAGAGGAATTAGAATCTGTTTGTGAGGCCCTAGAGGAGAGGTCTGAGAACCCTGGCAGAAACCCATTTTTGTTGCCTATCAGGATGGTCTTTTTAATAGTCACACATGTCTAAAGACACTTCAGATCGTTGTTATTGGGGGATAATCATACCAAATTCTGACGTGGCTGTTTTTGATGCTGTGGAAATTTTGATGCTGTGTATTGAGATGGCCATTTGGACACCATGGACATTTTAAAAAGCCTTTTAGGATAGAATCAAACCTTTTGGGCAACAGCAGAATGTAGCAAATAATTTCATTCCTACCATTAAACTTTCTTCTCCTTTTTAATTAAGTGGGAGACAGATGCCTTCAGCCCACTTCCCCACCCTTCCTTCAGCCCCCTCCCTTCCTGACCAGGCTCCGTCCCTGGGACCCGCCCACTCTTTCCTTGTCCCTTTAATTAGTCTGAAGATGGGGTATAATGATACTGAAGGTGAATGACAGATCTCTGGGGTGGAGCTGGGGTTACAGCTGAAAGTACAAGAAGGATTCCCATCTTCATTTGTATTTTTGAGTAGTTGGTGTTTCCTGCTGTCACCAGAAAGCCTCAATTATTATTTTATACTTTACATGTCAAGATGTCCATGTGTCAAAATGGCCTCATCAAAATGTTGTTCTTACAACTAGCCGGACACACATTAGTCAAGTATATTACACAAGGAACTCAAGCATCATAGAGGTGGTTGAACATGGTTACTTATAAGATATTCTATAATTCTAAAATTCTGTGCTCTAACTCAATAGTTCCCAGATGCAGGTCCCTGGACCATACTAGTCTATGACAAAGTTTTACCACCTGCATTAAAATGCAGAAAAATATGAACGATGGATTTAGTTTTCTCTAAGGTTAAATTTATTCAATGTTAAAGATTTTGTTAATTCTGAGATAAGGGTATTTAGTTTCTTTTTGTTGTTGTTAAAATCTTCTTTTTAAAATAATGGTGATAGTAGGTGGTATTTAAAAACATCAATGGACAAAATAAATACGCCTGTATTACTATGACTTTTTTTTCTTTTTCTGATATGTAAAATCCCAAAGTCTGGGAACTCTGATTTAAGGTACCTAATCTTTGGAACCTTATTTATCTGTGAAATGGGCACAGACCCACCTGGGTTCCATATTTTCATGGTGGTGAATTTCACATAGGCTAACATAGGTCGCTTTTCTTTATCGCCTAAAATGCCATATGCTTTGTGCGACACAAATGTCTTGGACACTGAATGGACAGTAACATTAATATGGGTAAAATGAGCTGTTCTGTGGATAGATGGAAGGATGCTGGAGCAGAAGTAATGTCCTCTTGCCCTATTTTTTTACGTTGACTAGCATTTTCTTCTCAGCTTCTAGCAGCCCAAATGAATGGCAGCCTGGGAGCTCTGCTGTGCTCTTTCAGAATCAGTATGACAAAGCTTCTGTCAGGGCAGCCAGGGGAGGACAGGTGTGCCCAGAGAAGCCAACACATGAGCCCTTCTGTGGCTTCTGATGTGGGTGGGGTGGGGGGGTAGACGTCGGGGGTGGGGGGTAGACGTGGAGGGTGGGGAAGAGTCCCGAGGAGGGAGGAAGGGAGTGGTCTTGCCTGACCCAACATAGGCGTGAACTCAGAGCATGTTTATTAGGGCTGAGTTTTCCAGCCAGGTGTGAGACCACACCCTACACCGATTAGATCATGAATTTCTGGTGATGTAAAGCTTTTCAGGAGATTCTCACATATAGCCAAGGTTGAAAACCACACTCTAAGTTCTGAGGGGAGAACTTGGAAAAGAACAACCAGGTTATGGCTCATTTGTGCTGATTTCTATCAAATGTAGCCAATTCCCTCCTTCAATTTCCGAAGAGTCCTTATAGCTAGCAGAAGTTTGGGGTGGTGGTCACTCTTAACGCGCCTGCTCGCTCCACTTGACCTGCATCTTTTGGCTTAATATCTCAACAGCAGAAGTAATAAAGGTTAAGAGTTCAGCTTCTGAAGAAATTCTTGCCGTGTGCAAAGAAGCACATACAAGGACGTTCAGAGCAGCAGTGTTTCCAGTGGGCGGAAGGTGGAAACAACCCAATGTCCAGCATTAGGGCCGGGCACATCAGTGGTGGCATGAGATGAATCCTGTGTAGCAGTTAACGTGAACAAATCAAACCCATGTCTCATATTCATTCAAAATGTGATGGTGCATGAAAAAAGCAGGTTATGGAATGACACATTGAGAATGAAACAATTTATGTGAATATTTTGAAAACACAGTATAACACCATGTACTGTTTCTGGGTATAAGTAGAAGGTGGAGGACAAAAGAGCACACACCACATTCAGCATAAGGGTTGTCTTGGGGAAGGAGAGGAATGCAGCTGGACAGAGGTACAGAAAGAACATTTCAATGGTGTTTCAGCGCCTTTCCAAAAAATGACAGAAGCAATGTGACAATGACTACATAAACTCCAGGTTGTGGATACATGGATATTTATATCTTCTCTGTTCTTAATTGCAGTTTAAAATTATTTTGAAGTTCAAAAATTTAACTGCCAGGAAAAAAAATTGCTTTCTAGAGTATGATCCTCTTAACATCAAATCCTGGCTCTGCCTCATGCTGTGTGGCTGACCCTTAGTTACCTCGCCTTCTGGGGCCTTAGTGTCCCCATCTGTGAAGTGAGGACAGCACTCTGCACAGTGCTTTGCCCATGATAATAAGCACACTGTACAGGTTAGCTATGATTATTCATGATATGATTAATGAGATGATAGAGACTGCTCCTATTCAGCCTTTGAAGCCCACTCAGATGTTACCTCTGTCAGGAAACCTTTCCTAACCATCCTGGCATGCTGCTCCTGTAATACCTTATCCTACTCTGCACTGCATCCTGTGCACTGTCATATGGTAATGGTGATGACTAATATTAATGAACATTTACTACGAGACATGCATTGTTCTAAGCATCTTGCAGTATTATCTCATTTAATTCTCACAACAGCTCTTGAGTTTAGCATTGTCACTGTTCCCATTTTGCATTCTCTTTTAGAATTACCTGTTGCTGTGCTTCCCCGAATAGATGGCGAGTTTCTGGAGGCCAGGAATTGTGATTGATTAAACTTTGTATTTCAGTACTTGGTAAAGTGCCTGAAATAAAGAGGTCATTTAAGGAATTGCTAAATGAATAAGGAATGAATTCATAAAGCAGGCAAAACAATCCCTTGGTCACTAGATGCCTACAACGTGAGCTGGCTGAAAAGGTCTTTGGCTCTCCTTTGTTGTCCTGAGTGCCACAGTCAAGCTGGCCAACATCCCCTCTTAGGGACAAAGCTTATTAACTATTTTATAGTTGAAATGTGCAGCATGTGTTCCTTCCCAAAGCTTCTTGCCTGGCCAACTCTTATTGTCCTTTAGACCTCAGCTCAATGTTCCTTGTCCAGGATGGCTTTCCTGACCCTCCAAGAGGAAGAAGGCATCTGTCACAGATCTTTCCACCATCCTGTCTGTTCCCTGGCTCTCTGTGGGATCACTGCTAACCACCTGTCTCCCCTGAGAGCCTGCATGTTCCCTGAGGGTCTGTTCTGGCACTGGGTCTGTTCTGTTCTCTCTGTGTCCCAAGAGCCTAGCGTAGAGCCTGGCCACTGCAGGTGCTCAACACATACTTGACCAATGAATGGAAGACAGGAGAGGCTGAGAGTGGGAAGGAGTGGGTTATTGAAATGCAATGCAATATTCAAATTCACAGCTGGTACGGCTAATGATTGTGGCTGTTGTTCTCAGGCCAATGTTCTGAGGGCTTGTGGCCTCTCTATTTTGGAGCTTGGCATGACTGATCAGTGACTTTTCTAGAAGCAATCTTGATCAGCTGGCAGAATCTTCTGTGGCAGGCATCACTCCAAACCCTCTTCTCTGTTAGAGTGGTTGGCTGCTTGCACTTTGTGTGAGTCAGGACCACCTGGGGCATTTAAATACAAATACTACCCCTCCCCCCACACCTGTACACCTACACACCCTGAATCAGAATTTCTGGATGGAGCACAGGAGGACATGTGCATGCCATGGCATTTTCAGGGATGATATTCACTGCTCTGTTCTTTCAGGCCACTTTTTAGCCAGTACCTGATGTTCTTAATTTATATTTAGGAAGTTCAGACATACCTACCTTTTAGGTGGAGAAAATGAGTCAGTTTTTGAAGGGCAAAGAAAATGGATTTTTTTTCCTAGCTAAGAAAGGTGGACTTTCTTTTCTCTTCTTTTTCTTCTCATCCATCCGCACGCTCTCTCTTTCTCATTGTCTCTGTTGAATTATTCTTACCCGAACCAGGAGGACTGGACAGTGTGATGGATAACCAGCCTGGACGTGGGCGAAGGTGAACGAGGGTCCTGGTTGTGTCCGGAGGCTGCTGGATGGACAGTGGCCTCGCAGTCCTGGGAAGGCAACAGAGATATGGGGCGTGTTTGGAACCTCTGGCCAAGGCTTCCATGAAATGTGGCCAACACCAGGCACTGGTACTAACTCACTGAGTTAATGACTGCATATCCCCCTGCTCCCCCTTTTTAAGCTTAAAAACAGAATTCTGGCAAAATGCCATGAGGCGTGACAGATGCAAACCGTCACGTATTCCTGAGCATGGGAACCATTCCGTGGCTCTTATAATGGCTGCCAAGGAACTTGCCTCCCCAGGTTCCCAGAAGCATTAGCCATGGCACTCTGCGAGGGGGAGACTGCCCGGGAGCCCTTCCCTCTCTGGGTGCCGAGTGGGTCACCGCCTGGCCCTCCACACACAGCTCCAGGGCACGAGTTGCTTGCCCGTGCATCGCTTGGTTCTAGCACTGTGACATCACAGGGCGCAGGTGTTCCGGCCACACACCTTACTTGTGGGAATGTAGGAGGCTTGCCGGCAGGAGCAGGCACAGGCCTCGAACCCAGGCCTCGTGGCACGTGTGTGGGGCCCTCCTCACTGCCCTCCCTGTCCCCACAGGCCCAGGTGGTGGCAGCCCCGAAGAGGAGCAGGGCTTCAGCTGGTCTGTATTCCGATACCTGACTTATCTTCCTAAAAGAGTTAGTCTCCTTGGCTCCAGACCAGCGACACGCCCCATTGCTTTTAGACTGAAGTCCAAGCCGGCCTGTAGCATTCAAGGCCGTCAGCCACCCTCCCAGCCCATCTCCAGCCATTCCCTTCGCTGCAGTACCTAGTTCAGACACATCAAAGCCCTCCTCCCCACCCAGCCGCCGTGCCCTGCCCCATCAGGAGTGTCACACCCCGGTCTCGCCCCGTGCTCTTCTGCACTTTACCTTTTGAGAGGCTTTGGAAGCACAGTTAAAATTCTGCCTTGTCTGAGTTCACATCCCACATTCTCCACAATGAAATTATTTCTCTAGTAAAACTTGATCCGTATGTTTAGTCTAGTCCCCATCTGATTTTTCTCTGCATTACAGTCAGATATCTTGAAATATATAACACATATTTATATTGTATTTTTGTATACATTGTGTTTTGTGTCATAGTCATATAGCACTATCTTATTGCTTTTATTAAAGTAATGTCTCCATTACTAGATGAGGCCCTTCTGAAGGACGGAGTTGTAGCTTACTCTGTATCTGTGTCTAACCTAGACTTTTAGACCCTCAGTAGATGATTTAAATCATATTGATGAATAAAGTTAGGAAGGGGCTCAGAGAGCAGTTCTGAAGCAGCAAATGCCCTCTGATCACACTGGTAGAAGGATTAGAAGGGGCTAGAAGTTGGTAGATGGGGGTGACAGTAAAGTGATTTTTAAAAACCTGGAAACAGGAGAGCTCTCTGTTTCAGATACAGCTGTCACTCTCTAGATAATCTAGCGGTCCACCATATTCCCCAGCCTCCTTTGCAGTCAGACTGGTCACGTAACTAGCTCTGGTCAATGAAATGTGAGCGGGAAACCAGATGTGTCACTTACGACTGAGGCTCTGAGAGCCAGTGTTCTCCATCTTTGTCTTCCCCTACTGCAGTGATCCTGTGGCCACTGTACAGATCACAGAACGGAACCTGGGTCCAGATTCCCTGAGGGAGTAGGACCCTTCCATCTTCTATCAGACTTTGCAAGAACATGATATAAATTGTTTGCTGAGCCACTGAGATTTTGATTTGTTATTTCAGCATAGCCTATCCTATCCTGACTACTGTATCTTCTCAAAGTAAAGCTAGTAAAATCCTCACAGAGTGGAGGCGATCAGCCACCTGAGAGATAAGATATGGTCTATCTGTAGAATTTGCGGACATCAGATGTCAGTTTCAAGGTGACTCAGAGAATGTGCTCATGAAGGCAGAAGGAGAATGTGATTGTAAACAAACCAATAGCAGAAATCAAATCGGTTGTGACATACTGTGTTTCAGAAGGGATATAAAAAGGGAGACGAGGAGCCGGAAGTTGGTCATGTTCTTGAGAGAGGGTGTCCTGGCTGGAAGGAGGAACAGCACCTGTGCCTTTTGCAGATGTAATGGTGCCATGGAGATGGACACGCCGGCTGTTTTGGCCAGAAGCCACCACACATTCGGGTGGCGTAACTTCCTGCTCTTGCTGTGAATCCATGCTTGCCTTATAACCTTCAGATAATTCCTAACTTGCCATTAGTTTTTCCAAAGGGAAAGAAGGCCCTCACGTGCTATCACATATATTAGCTGATTTAATTGATTGATCATTCTCATTGTGAATTGATTCTCTGGCAGTCTAGTTATTTGTGTCGGCCTCAGTGTGCTGTCACGATCAGAGTGTGAGTGTGCAGCCCGAGACCAGTCCTGGAGGCCACCGGCAGGCCACCTTGTGAGGCCTTTGGGCAGCCAGCTGAGCAGTGCCAGGTCACAGGTCTACCCCAACCACTGTCACCAGCATCGTTGCATGAAATTGGAGCGTGCATTGTATAGCGAGTGCCCTCAACATGCAAACTTTAGATGCTTCCAGGAACAGAATTGGTTGGGAACCACAGTCAGTTTTTTATATATGATCTAATGGGCCTTCATGTTAAGGTTGGCCCCAAACACACCATTACAGAATTTTCTCCTTAAAAATAAATTTGAGTGTTTAATTGAAAAAACTTACAGATCCAACCAAAAGCAGAATCTACTTTTGTTCATTTAAGTAAATCTTAGGGAGGAGAGTCTTGCAAATGTAACTACCATTTTTTATAGGCACCTCAAAGAAAATTTTGGATCAACAATATGTATACTGGCAGCTGTGTGTTTGAAAAGCCATCAACAATCTATACTCACGAACAGTTGTTATTCAAGTATGTCTCATCTCAGAATCATGTTTTGGAGATTTTCAGTTCTCTTTGTTCTGTCTTTCTAGTTCCAGATTTGAATACACTGGGTTAGGTTCTCATATCCCAAACACCAACCCCCAAACTAAGAACAGAACAAAAATCTTTGTTAATTTTTTACTGCAAAAATAGTAGATATACATGAAAATAAAAGTTTCTAAAAGAGTAGAAATATAAAAAGCAGGAAGTTGGAACCTTTCTACTCCCATCCCCCAGAAACAGCCACTGTGAATAGTCTGGTGAATATCTTTCCAGATCTTCTCCCTACACATATACAGCCATATGTTTTATTATTTACAAAAATGGGATAATTTTATGCATGCTGTCTTGCAATTTGCTTTTTTTTCTCTCAGTAACATATCTTAGGCATCGTTTTTGTGTCAATGCACATTTGTTTTTTTTTTTGTGGCTGCAGAATATTCCATTTTATATTAGTGTGTA
Organism: Cynocephalus volans; assembly: GCF_027409185.1. Lineage (NCBI taxonomy): Eukaryota > Metazoa > Chordata > Mammalia > Dermoptera > Cynocephalidae > Cynocephalus > Cynocephalus volans. The sequence continues at coordinate 70,141,421 of NC_084466.1, forward strand.
CTATATATAGTATGTACTATAATTTATTTAGCCAGTTCCCACTGAATATGTGGGTTCTCAATTTTTCACTTTTATAAATAATATGGAAATGAATGTTCATGTATATATATATATACACCAACATGCTGGCATCTTGGTTGGATTTGCATTTTGATAGTCTCAGGTAATAGAAATCCCAGGGCTAGAGGCCACTGTGTGAGGTAGAAGTATCATTTTTGTCTCACTAAACTATAGGAATGGCCTTGTAAAGATCGATTTTTGCTGTGGGTTCAGAAGACAGAACGGTAAGCACGATGCATGCAGGGAAGGCGAAGCACAGCCTGTTCTGATGGACTCCGTGGATTTCCTGCGTCTTGTCCCCTCGCCTCATGCACAGAGACAACTACACGCGTAGGAAGAGGTGTCACGACTGGCTGGAGAGGGGAGTGTCTTGTTTCAAGCCTGCCTTTTACAGAGAAGTCCGTGGGGTTAGAGTGGAAAGATCCTTAACTCCCATCCTACGGCTATGCACCCTCGGGGGCGTCGCTAATTTTCTCTGAGATGGTTTCCTCATCTGGTAAACGGAGCCCACTGAGAATTAACTGCGGAATTAATCATGATTTAACTGGGGAGTTCCACAATGCCTCTCCTGGCAATCTCCAGCAGCTGAGCATCTTTCCTCTGCAGGCAACGGAGCTTTTGTTCAAGGACCAAACTTCACCCTGACAAACTCCTCCGGTTTTAAACTCTTTCCTAGAGAGGGATACGTATGCATTTGTCGGGCTATTCTATTCTTCTTGAATTGTTTGCAAAAGATTGGACATTAAATTACATTGTCGTACAGTATGTTTGTTTAGAGCAACTTTCTCTCTAAATGTCCTAACCATATCCGTTTGGTTTTGCCGTGTGCATTGTGAAATTGGTCACGTTGCGTAGACATAGTTAATTATATTTAAATCTGCCTATTGTTTTCAAAAGGTGGTTCTGCTGAGGAAGGTTCCAGTGGGAGTGACTTGAGACAAATGAAAACACTGTTGGGTCTATGAGGCCTTTCACTGTGCACATGTGAGCTGCTATGTCTGAGATCTGAGGAACTCTGTCTCCCTTCCTTTGGTAGCTGCCTGGCCAGGCTCTTACTCTGCCTCTGGTTATGGGACCTACTGGCCAGGCTCTTTCTCTCCCTCTGGCCATGGGACCTACTCCAGGTTGCTGCAAACCACGTTGCTTACCATCTAGAAGACTGGGGTCCTGGTGCATGTGTAGGAGGTAGCTGCAGAGGTACACCAGAGTCCTGAGTGTCAAGGTGCTTGGAATTCCCATTAAGCTAACTCCATGGAGATAAAGGCAGCAGGTTTCTCAAAGTCTATTCCTAGAGAAAAGTCTATTTCTCAGAAAGTTGGTGTGAAGACAAGCCCTTGACAAGAGGGAGGTATACCCTACTTTTATTCAATCATCCTCAAAGGTGGGGAGGGTAGTTAATACTATCCCTAATTTTCAGATAAGGAAAGGGGAACTCACAGGTTTAATTGACTAAATTTAATGAAATGTGTAAAGCTTGGGCTTGAACCCAAGACTTGTGGTCCAGTGCTCTCTCTACTGGGGGAGGGACTGGGACGATGCTAGCACCTGAAGGACTGTCACTGGGCTGTAGGTGCCGGAGACACCGATGCACCATCCACAGTGTCAGGATCCAGTCACATGAAGCTTAGGGGGAACTTGCTCTAAGGGGAAGCAGGAACGAAACTGTGACAGAGGCCCAGTTTGATGGGAGGGGTGGTGGCTGATGCCAAGATGGAAGGGCCTCAAAAATATCATGTTGCTCAGTACTCACCTCATCTCACACATATCAGCTGCTCCACCCTTTCCAAGACCCACCTGGGAGAGGCTGGAGGCTGTGAATACCCTGATTCCTCAGGGTTCGTTCAGGTACTGGGCAAGGCAGAGGCTCAGGGGAAATGAGACATCACAGCTCTAAGTCTGAGAGGCTCCAAGCAGCAGAGACCATGTGGAGGCTCTGTCTGTCTTCCTGCTTCACTTCTGCACTGCCAATTGTGTGTGGCCAGCAGTGCATGATACCAAGCCGTGCCAGGCGCTTTCAAAGTGCCTTGAGCCCACTGGACCAGGTTTCCTCCTTGCATGTTGGATTCAGTCAACTTGTCATTGAAATGTGTGCTGTTCAGGTGGGATCCCTCTGCTTCTGATGAAAGTCTGAGCTAGGATCAGGCTGCAGCATGACCTCAGTCCCCTTCACAGCCTCATTTATTCTGCAAAATTATTTGTGAATAACACCTTTTCTCCGTTATATGCTCCATGAATCCAGTTACACTAGGCTATTGAATAGTTTCATGATCTCAGATCATGCTCATGACCAGTTGATTGGGTAACTGGAAAATTTTCTATCCCCCCTCCCCCAGTCCCAGCCCTCCAGCCTCAGATTAATATCTAGAGCTTCTAGAGGGCTGATAACAAAAGATCTTTGCACAGAGCAACTTTTTTTTTTTAAAGCTGAGTTTTGGTTAACTAAGTTTATTTTTAGTTGTGGCAAAGAATAACAATAGAAGGAACAGGCCTGGTACTCAAATTCTTTTTCTTAAAATGAATGTTTAAATTGCCCTGAAAGAGAAGATACAGAGGGTGATGGAGTGGGAAAGGCTATCTAGGGCTTGCTGTTTAGGTAAGGCATCCGGTTCTTGCAGTGACTTAGAGAAAAGCAAAGAAAAGCAGTGCACTGGAGTGCAGGAGGAGGCTTTTGCATGTGATGCTGCACCTTTTTCAGAGTTTTGTTTATCTCCTGGTCCTTGTTTTTATTTTTGTAGGAATTAAAAATAGATCATTTATACTGAAATATATAGGGATAAATATCAGGTGGGGTGCTTTTAACCAGCATTTCTCTCTCTGAACTTTTTGATGCTTTTGGGTAAGTAAACCAAATATATGAGGGTACTTTAAGAAGTTCATGAGATATTTGTATTATCTTCTATTTTTCCACCAACTTTTTGAAGTGCCCTCTTATTTCTTTTGTTATGTAACACTGGAACAAATTAATAGCTAGGAGAGAAAATAAAGTCAATAAAGCCTTGGCTTAATCAAGCCTCTAGATCCAACAACCAACTTACAGGAAAACAAGAAACAGAGGAATGTGTTAAACTACTCCATGGGATGTGATTAGCAAAATCCAGATATAGGAAACCCCAAAGAATAAATAATCTGGTTTCTTCCTCTTCCTCCTCCTTTTTATTCAATAATAGTGATAATAATAAGATGACAATGACAACATGGGAAAAACGAATGGGGGAACCTATAATTTAAAAGAGATTTAAGAGCTACAGCCACTAATAGTAATATATGGACCTTACTCATATACCAATTCAAACAGTGAACTACATAAAGGATGATCAGATAATAATTTTAGGACAATGCAGCAGTAACGAGCACCCACATCATTAGGCTGTGGGCACTGATATCACTTCTCACTGAAAGGAACCACGATTCCTTGCAGGAGTGGCCAATTCCAGGCATGATATCAAATTTGTACTTAGAAAATCTTGTCATATCAGGAAGTAAGGAGGTATCAAAGACTGCTGAAAAACTCAACTGTTAACTTGGCTAAAGATGGGAAAATCTGAGCATAAATAAGAATAATTACTGCAGTAGCTAGAAACAGTTCAAATATGTTTGAATTTGTGAGTTCGTATGCTATTTAACAAAGAAGAAATGAACTGGTCATCATTGGAGAATGCCAAGGAACCAAGTCATTATTTGAATCCTGGAAACAAGGGAGAAAGAATCAAGCGTCCATCTGTCTTTCTAATATGAACTTTACCCTGAGATAGCCAAAGAGAGGATGAGGGAAGTTTCTCATTTTAGAAGTAGTCCAACTAATAATTGAAGGAGGAATAAATATTACCATTTTGTAACCACTAACAAGCTGACAGATCAAGGCATTGAACACGAATGACTAATAATGTCATAATACTAGAGACAACCAAATGATGTGCACCTCTCAGTGACAGAACATAAATCCCCTATGACATAACCTTGACAAAAAAAATACCTGAATGTGACTAAGCCTCCAGATCTAACAACCAACTTATAGAAATTACAGATGACAGGGAGACATGTTAAACTACCTCGTTGGGCCTACAATCACCAAAATTCAGACTCTGCAAACCTTCATGGGGCAAACAATCCTGTTTCTTATAAAAATATATTGCAAGGAAAAAAATAAGGAATTGAAAAGGAACTTACACAATGAAAGGATATTTAAAGGACACCAATCAGTCACAACATGTAGATCTTCTTTAGATCCCATTTTTAAAAAGTATCCTAATTTTTAAAAATCTGTTAAAAATGTTTATGACATTTATGAGATAAGGAAATTTGAATACTATCTGACAAATTATTGTGTTGCATGTAGTACTGGTATTGTGGTTGTGTCAGAATCTTTCCTTTATAGGTACATATTGAAATATTTACAGAAATGATTTGAGGTCTGGGATTTTCTTCAAAAGCATAAAGGAGTGAGAAATGTCTATTTTGATGGGGATGACACCAGAAAGACCTTGAGTTGATGGTCGCTGGGGTCAGAGATGCACATATAGCAGATTATTGTACTATTTTGTCTACTTTGGTATATATTCAAAATTCTACATAATAGAAAATTAAGCAAGAAAGATAGGGAAATAAGAACACTGACTCAATGTTTAATTATATTGACCAGTTAATGTTATTTTTTAAGTATGTAGTGGTAATTTGGATTTATATATCTTAAAAGGCAAAATGGTTTTGGGGATTTTATTCAAAATAACTGGTGTTTGCGGGGGGTAAAAATGAAATAAAAGTGGCCACTATTGTCTAAGTTTGAAAATTTCCTAAATTTAAGGTAACATACAAAAGATACTCTAGGTTGCAAGTGAAGAAGAAGAAAAAAAAAAAAAAAGGATTGCAGCAAAGAATAATTAATGTAAAAGTACCTTGTGTCTATGAGTAAATTGAGTGAAAGCCAAATATTCATTTTTATTATTAATATTTCTCATGCTAAAATTCCGGGTCATCAAAAACAGAATCTTACCCTAAACCTACTTAAGGCAAATTAAATAGAAACATAAATCTGGTGATATTAAAGAATCTTTCTTTGTAGCAATCCTATAATAAAACAGGGAATTCCTCTGCCCCATTTCCTCCTCCTAGATCAGCCAAAGGTCAGTAATTCTGTTGTGTGTGATTAGCCAAAGAAAAGACTGTCCAGTGTTTTTTATATAAACTGCTTGCTAAATTAGTTTCCAAGGATAAACTTGAAGTTTATCAGAGTTTGAGCTTGAAATTCTTGTGAAACATATATCAAATCACACATTACAAAAGAGAAAAGATAAGCACCCATTTAGTTGAGCTTTACAATATATTAGATAAGAAGGATGCTTTTATCGCAATGGTAGATGCTACAAAAGAGAAAATGATTTGGTTATATTAAGCATTAGGTTCTGGACACTGAGAAGTTCACATAGAGTGGCAGGAAGGAGAAATTTGGGAAAGTCAGAGTCGGAAGCTGTGGAGGTCAAATGTCTTAGATAGAAGCAGTGAGTGCTGGGGATTGCTTGCTCAACCTCTATCCCATTCCTTCTTGTTGGAGGTACTGGAAATCTAAAATTGATGTATGACAGATTCCCTTGCAGCTAGGATTCTGAATGAGAATTGGGTTCTGCTAAATATATACTCTTAGGCTTTGGATTCAGAAAGCAGAAGTGAGGTGGAAGCCACCTTTCTTCCTTTCTTTTTTCTGGTGAGGTTGTCCTGCAGTAGCATTGCAGTATGCTTTCTTTTGCTTCCTGGGTATTGAGATGCAGCTGCAGAGGCAGAAGCATCTGTGCTGGCTTCTTGATTCTGGCCTCCTGATCCTTGGATCACAGCTATGGGAGTGGGTCTTGAATGCACTTGAACTGAGTAGGAGCCTCAGAGGAGCTGCTTGCCTGGTGGAGCAATCTGTGTGGTTCTGGAGTCATTTGTAGGGTCATCCACAACTTGTCCTTCAACTTTCTAAAGACTTTGTAAGCACTCAATTCCCTGTATTAAATCTCTTTCTGCTTAATATACCTAAAATGATTTTGCTTCCTGCAGTGTACTCTGGTGGAAACAAGCAATATTTAAAAGTTTTCAGGCCTTCACAAGTGAATGTGAAGCCTGCTGAAATTCACATTTTCTTCCCCACACACAATGACTCATGCCTCTCACATCTTCCCCATCATCCTTGTGTTCCATTGTCTTGGTTCTCTTACTGTTTCTTGCCATCTATCCCCACATTTCCAGGCATCAGCAGTCAGAAAGGAACCTAGAATCTAGGATGGCCAGCTGGAGAAGAGATGCCAGGTAGCCCCATATTCAATTGCCTCTAGGTTCAGATGCAGATTCAGCTGTCATGGAACAATGCCAAATCCCCCCTATTATTGCAAGAATAAACATCTATTATTGCAAGAATCCTAAAATGTAGGGTTTTTTTTTTTTGTTTTAGACAGGACACCTGAAGCTCAGAGACATTGAATACCTTGTTCAATATTACATGGTGCTTAAGAGACAGATCCAAAATTGTTATCTAACTGTTAAGTGATCTTTTGAAATTTCACAAAAGCAGGTATATAGGAAGGATGATAGTTAGGTTCTGTAGTCCTGCTAAGGATTAAGTGGGAGTTAAACAAGAAACAGAAAGATTTATTTTCTGCTGTGCTGGTGATAACAACCTTCCTACCTTTCTGTTGGCTGGTGGGGGACAGCTGAGGAAGAGAGGATGGTAAAAGACCACAAAGAACAGAAGGGACAAAAGAGAGCCGAGCCGAGCTGGTGGTGGCAGAGCTCGGTGGCATTGGCATCCTTGTGGTGCTGGTGGTGGTAGCGATGGTGGCAGTCGTGGTGGTGGTAGCAGTGGTGGTTTGTCTGCTGTTAGTGCTCAGAAGTAGGGGAGCAGATTTAAAGCTGTTCAAAGAATAATAGTATTGCTTCACCCGACCTGGTCATTTCCGCCCACTCCTTTTCATTCTATGACAAGCTTCGTTCTATTGCCCCTGTGAACCCCAGACAGCTCAGCCAGGCTAAGTCTTGGCTGAGGCATTGATACTGTCTTTTTTCTTTGAGTTCTCACCCTCCAGCTATAGACTCAGATCTCCTGAGTTGTGTTCTGTAACTGCACCATCTGCAAACAACCAGCTTGAGTGTGGGCTTGGGAACCAAAATACAGGGGTTGGGATTCCAGTTCCACAATTTTCTGTCTGGATGATACTGGCCAAATTCCTTAATCTCTCTAAGCCCCAATTCACTCATCTTCAAAATGAGAAGAAATAATACTACTTCACATGGTTAGAATGTGGGTAATTGAGTCAATTATCTAAAACATGGCAGGTGCTCGACACATGTACGTATTACATTAGCTATTGCATGCTCTACATGGGGTTAATGCTCCCCCTACTTGGGGAAACACAGGAGAAAACAGTTGAGTATCAAAATATATTTTATAATTGACCGCAACAGATTTTCCATGAAGACACTTTCAGCCAAACTCATGCAAATTAAGTGTTGTTTTTTGAGTTGGCAAGGCTATGGTGTACTCTCAGCCACTTATTGTCTGATGTTGAAAACAAAACAAAACAAACAGCAACAACAAACAATCGGTGATTGGCTTGGGGGACTCTGATCTGAGGTATCTGCCTACAGCCTGATCAACTATGGATGCGCACTTCAAGTAATCCATAGATTCGAAATGATTTTCTCTTAAGAGGAGCACATCAACCTAACGAGCCATATTAAAATAATTCCTAATTGTATGTTTGCTGAACATTAAATGCTCATAAACATTATTCTGAACAGCTCACGTGCCATTTGACTTAGAGGTGTTACAGAAATTTTATCTTGTCCTTTCCTTTTTCATAAATATTTGAGTTTATTTAAAAATAACTTACGTGGAATTGAGAAGTTAAATTGTATATTTTTTAAAGGGAAAAAGGAAACGATTGTCTGTGTATCTCCCCTTTTCTATTTATAGACCATCTCACAAAGTATCTAGATCTGGAACTCCACGAGATTAATATGCAAAAATCTATGTGATCCGAAGTCAAAATATTTAAGTGAGAAGTTTTACATAAAGTGCTCACACAGAACTTGACTCATAGTTAACATTCAGTAAATATTAATTCCTTTCAAATATTTACTGGTGCCTTAGTTTAATGATTCTAACTCAAAATACGTTCAGAAATTGTGTTTTCTTCACTTTCCAAGGGATTCTTAATGTTTCCTTTCATTCAATCCATTGGATATGGAGATCATATCAGCTGTGGACAAACCAAACATGATGCAACCTTGTGGGGGTAGGAATTAATTGAGATTGAGAAGACTGGAATGAGATGGAATGTTCCTAGTACTCTAAGGAAAGAAGACATGACCTTCTACCAGTGTACAAGGTTTGTGCTGAGGTTAGGGGTCAGGTCATCTCTTTGCCTTCCCTTATCTATTCACTTAGGAATTTGTTAATTCATTCACCAAGCTTCTAGGTGGTAGCAGCAACCTTATTTATCTCCAGTCTCCTTCTATAAAATGATTATCATGCCCACACTGCTATCAAAAGCATAAATATTTACTGGGGGCTTATTTTAGCAAGAAATACAAAAACGCATTAGACATGGCCCTTACCTTCTGACTAGATAGCCTTAGAGAACGAAGTGAAAGGAAACATAGTAAAAAAAAAATTTTCTCCTGATAATTAGAGACAGATTCAGGGGTCTTGCAGCTGCTACTTTTGTGACTGCGTTGATTGCTGACCATGCTCACTGGATAGGTCAGCCCAGATCTCTTGAAGCTGCATGTTGGGTTTGAGAGGACAACTTTTCCAGATAAAGCAAGATAATTCCTTGTCATGGCTACACAATGGCCAGCTCCCCCATCAGAAATTTCAAATAAGCTCTAAGGGTTCATTAGCAGCATAACGAAAAGTGAAGTTGAATCATACTATGAGAATGGGGCTTTGGGCCTCGAGTTGTATTTAGCGATTGGTTTCTGAAAGGCCTTCTGTTCCCCAAACTGCTTCACTCTTTGGCCTTTTCTTTGGTCACATGAAGTTTATAGCCTCCAATGAGGAAACATGGCTACTGATAAAGAAGCTTGAGATTTTTTTTTTCCAGGTAATCCAGGGGGATAAGGAGGCAGGAGTGGAGGATGTCCCCTTGACCTGTGAGATAAGAAAACAAACAATCCCATCAGAGGCAGGAATGGCATTTGTCCCCATGCCTAATTTTAGAAGCAGAGTGAGAGGAGATGAGCAGGAGCACACACCAGCAAAGCCAATAAAAAGTTGAGATGGAAGGTTCTTCCTCTCACCCTGAGTGCTGGACTGTGGAACCAACGTGCACAGAGTTTTGCAAACAGATACTGCTCTTAGATTGCAGTTCTCTCCCGGAGGGGCTGAGACGGTCTAGCTGGCTCTCTGTGAACACGGAAACAGACTTGGGAGGAATAGTAACTAACTTTTCCTACTTTACCATCCAGGAAGCAACTAGCAAAAGGGAGTAGAAAATCCCCAGATGGATGACTCCCTTGACCGAATCTTTGTGGTGCTCTGTTATTAGGGGCCCAAAGAGGTGTATGAACTTTCAGAGGAAACTGGAAGACTAAAGACTGTCTAGATGAGGGGTGGCAGATAACATGGTGTAAATACCACACTCCTCCTTCCCATGCCAAGCAGACATCACCAACCAATCGTGGTACTTTTTCCTCCTAAGTTCTGCAATACTTCTATTTTAAGATAAACAAAATTGCAAAGATCACCTCCCTCTGTATGAGATCTCACTTTGTCCTTTGGGTTGGAATCAATTAGAAATCATGAGACAATAAGAGACGGATATTAATCAGAGGATTTTCTTCTGCCTTTATTTCAAAATCTTATGATGGACTTGAAGCCTCTTAAAGTGAAGTTTATGTTGGTGACTTCATTCTGTTTCAGAGACTGTTTTTCTGACTTTTATTTTTTTGCATGTTGAGAGTAAGGTTGATTTTCAGAGACCAGCTCACGTTAACCAAGCTTTAGGAAAACAGTGTAGAAAGAAAAACACCATTTTACTAATTGCTCAGAAAGTACTATATTTTTATTAGTTAGACCCGGGTATTATCTCCCTGTGAAGTGGAAAGCTTTTTTTGGAAATTATCGAAACAATTAAACAAGTCAGTTGCATGAATTCATTCCTTTATTTATTGTTCCAATCATTCTACATTGAAGACAAGATGTCTGATGCCATAGGGCTTGCATGGCAATAAAGGAAACAGATGATAAGCACAGAAACAATGGATAAGCACGGTAATTTCAAATAACGTTAAGTGGTATGAAGAATGTAGAACAGGGTACTGTGATACTAAATCAAACATTTAATGGTATCGCACTTTGTTAGCTGGCTGGCCTTTCTACACTTGGGAAATTCCTGTCCCCAGGAGCAGAATAACTAAGGCCTTGGGCCTTTCCTTGGACAATGCTTCATGGGGGACAACCTTACACACCTCCATGTGTGTGTGTGCGTGCATTGCTTACAGACCCCCATCAGATTGATCAACACATCCCAATGCTGTGGAGTAGCATAGAATAGTGGTTAAGAGCATGAGCTCTGCAGTTTACAGACCCTGGGTGTGCCTCTTTTTATTCATTCAACAAATGTTCATTGAGCATGTACTATGTACCAGGCACTGTACTAGTGCCGGAGATCAGGCAGTGAGCAATGCAGAGCCCCTGACCTCACAAAGCCTCCCTTCTACTTTGGAGAGAGACAGTGAGCAAATAAATTTAAAACATGATATAAACCTATAAGCGGGTGGTAAATACTATGAAGAAGAATAAAGCAGTGTAAAGAGATGTGACCCAAGGTGGGCTGCTATTTTCTGAAGGGTAGTTTAAGTACAATCTTTCCTAGAGGTGACATGAGACACTGAATGGAATGAGGGTGCAAGGCATGAGGATGAGGGTGAGAAGAATATTCCAGGCAGAGAGAAGAGGAAGTGCAAAGAGCCTGAGCTGGGAGCGTGCTCGGCCTGTCTAAGGGTTGGCCAGCAAGCCCTGGGCTGGAGTGCAGTGGACGAGGGTCACCAGATAGGAAATGGAGTTTGAGAGGTCGACAGAGGCCAGATCATGCAGGATCCTGTCTCTCACGGTGAGGACTTTAGATTGCATTCCAAATTGATAGTTAAGTCACTGGAGGGTTTTGATTTGAGGAGTGACATGGTCTTAGCTACATTTTTTAAAGGGATCACTTTGGCTCCTGGATGGAGAATAGACTGCAGAAGGCCAAGAGTTGAGACAGGCTGGCCAGTAAGGAGGTGATGCAGCTAGAATGAAGTGAGGATGGGAGATGAAAGTGGCTTGGATTGGGTGGTCTTGGTGGAGGTGGGAGGAATGGTTGGACGCTGCTTGGTACATGAAGGTAGTCCCCACATAGGACTGCACTTGATAACGCAACTTTTATGCAGCATGGTGATGACCATTTCTTTGGTCTCACAGCCTCCACACTCTGGCCTCTTCACTTCCCTCCAGCGTCTGTGCCCACCCAGCTGCCTCTCCCCACTTTCACTTGACTTCATGAGGCACAGGGAGCTTGTGGTCCTTGACCTGCACACTCCAGTCATGGAGACCCAGGACACCACCTCCAACTATCCATCTCCTCACTTCCACCTGCCTTCGTGCCATTGCTCCTGCTTCATGTTGAAATGCCAGTTGTTCAGGCAGGTCCCAGAAGCACGCTGCTCAGCCCGCTGCCTTTAGTCACCCCCCATACCTAACCAGATGCATCTAAAGACCCTGCCCTCTTTGAGAGACGTGGGCCTTGGGGGTGTGAGAATCGCCTGCCCTCACCCGGCATTTCTCCCTCTCCCTGTCCTCCTCCTCAAATCCACTCATCACGCAGGACTTCCCCTCCTTCCTGGACACCACCCCCCTTAGGTAAAACTCTGTGTGCTGGTTGGCCAGGTCTGTCTTCTGAGACGTTAGAGAAGGGCAGGTAAAGGGACTGAGAAAACCATTTTCTCTCTTGGCAGAGTGTTTCCATGGATTTGATAATCTGTTACGGATGTCAGACTTGAACGCTCACCCTTTGTCTCCCTGGGCATTCGTACTTGAACATCCTAATATTCGTCCCTCCAGCACCCCTCCATTAACCAGGGACAAGGTCATTCATGGAGAAATGCAAAAAACGGAAGCACAGTGTTATATTTTAAAATATCACTTGTCTCACATAATTGAACATAATGATTTTAGCAAGTTGCCATCACTTTTGTTCTGAGGCAAAGCTGCCCTTGTTCCAGGAGCTGTGTCCAGGGTGGCGGGGGAATGGCTGTTCCTTGGTCTGCTCTGCATGGTGCTGGGCGGGCACCAGGCCCATCCCTTTCCCTGATTGTCTGGAAAATTGTTAAAATGAATCTGAAACAGATTATTATTGGCATGGGGAAAAGTAAGAGGTGTGGACACAGACAGCCATGCAGTTAGATGGAAGTTTCTGAAAGATGGAAGGGAGCAGTTCATAAAACACAATGTCCCTAGGTTGGGAGACCAGTGGGAGAACTGGGAGGGCAGCCTGGGGCACTCAGAGGAAGAGAAGCACTCCAGGCTCCTGTTGTAACCAGGCCGAACCCTGGTTTCAGCACTGGGGTGGCCTCATGGAGTGAGGGGGTGCAACGGGGCTGCAAGTGAGTTTAGACGGTGTGAGATTCAGAAGCTGTGGGTTTAGTCCAGGCACTGCCACTCGGTTGTGTCTTAAACTCCAAGACTCCATTTCCCTGTCAGTTGAATAGGAACGATACTGTAAGACCTCTGTCCGATCTACTTCCCAGGCCTCCTGGCGTGTATATAAACGAGCTGCATAAGTCCCTAAGTCAGCACCAACGAAGTATGGGAAGCAGAAGTTATCTTGAAGGCAGGGTCAGTATTCAAATTTCACCACGACAGACTTCCCTGCCTGGGATCCCTCGGGCGCTTGCCTGGGTCTGCGGGTCCCCTGGGCTGCCCAGCACTTACGAGAGGGAAGGAAATGGCAGGAGTGGAAAGCTGTGTGTGGTGGCCCTGGTGGGAGTTGGCTGGATCTGCTGAGAGGGGTCGTCCTGGGGCTGATATTCGCTTTTAGCAAATGCACAGTGCGTGATTGTAGTCCTTTGGAATATAACATTTCTGAGCAGCAGTGTACAGGGTTCCTGCTGTAAAATATCACCGTGTTCACACTGGTGCTAAAGACATGTGAAAAGAAGGGAATATATTCCTGCTGGAATAATTCTATATTAAGATGAACCTTGAAATCTACCCGACAGAGCCTTCTGGAAGAAATTAGGATCATTTTTAAGGGGCCTGCATTAACACAGAAGGGGCATTCATTCCTTATATTTTGTTCCTTACACACTTACAGTTGGAAAATTCTATCATTTCTGGATTTATTAAGTAGTTTGCAGGAAGGATTATTTATTTTTAAATTTATTTTTGAAGACTTTCCTTATTTCTTTTCATGTCAAAAAATTTACCCTCCCGAAGCCAATTTTCTTTCTTTCTTTCTTTCTTTCTTTTTTTTTTCGCGTGTGTGTGTTTAAAAAAACTTGGCATGAGCATGAGAGGCTGACCTTTCCCTTCAGAGGAGGAGGAGGAAGTGTAGAGAGGGGCAGCTGCGGAGGGCGTGGGGAGGACAGGATGACTCAGTGTCCCCACAGCACCCTCCTCTCCCGGCTCAGGCACCAGCAAGCCTGTCCACCCAATGCTGCATCAGAAATAGAAATCCTGTAGAAGTTACCGCTGTGGAGATGACAGCATCAGTAGTTCCTCTTTTGAAGTCTTAATGCTCCTGGAACTGAGGGAGCAACAGGCAGCTTTCACACCCCTCCCGCAGCCACTGGCAGACCATGAGGAACTGTATGTTTTTGTCCAAGACACCCCAGAGTGGTTGAAATTACAAGGAATGATTGGACTTCAGGAGCCAAAGGAGAAGGACCAGAGGCTGACAAATGACCAGCATTTTGGGGTGGACTCTGGGTTCATAGAAACCTTGACCCGTCACTTCAGTTTTTGGAAGCTGACTCTTCATCAGAGTAGGACAACTGCATTTATTATCTGAGGACTGTAGTTTCCCTCTTTGTCTGAGTAGAGCTGGTCACTATCCACGGGTATCCCATGGTAACCTCTTTTTGCCAGTGGGGGAAGCTCTTGTCTGCCTGCCTCCTTTCCTACCTAACTGAAACCGAGGGGTAACACCTCCTGTTTCTATATTTCTGAAATCTCAACCCGCACACTCACCAGCTTCTACTCTTGCCTTCACAACAGTGATATTGGGCATGTTATCGTCCTTATCAGCAATGGCAAATTCAGCAAAATGAGCACTTATAAGCCTGGTCAAAGACACAACAGATGCAGGGGGCAGTGGGGGGTGGGGGAAGAATCTTCATTTGAGGGTTTTACTAGGTATTTGAGGGTGAGGGTGTGGATTCTTCCCCCAGCATGTTACTAACACTCTTTTGTCAAGGTTACAGGTGAGCCCCTCATGGCAGTCCCAAGAAGCACTTCAAGGCCTTCCCCGAGGCGGTTGACACGACCTTGTATTCACACGTCCTCCCCTGAAGTGCCAGAATAGCCCTCTGCCTGGGCTCTCCTGCCACCTCTCACACTACATCTTGAGGTCAGTTCTTCCTCCATCTGTCCCAAAAATGTAGCTGCTGTTTTTCAGGGTTCTACCTTCTGTTTTTCTCTCACTCAGTTTTTTTTTTTCCCTTAGCAATTTTATCTAATCCCAGAGCATATGATTCTACATTTTAACATACTTCCCAGGTGTACTGATTCGAATCCCAAGCAATTTGGAGAATCTCTGGACTTCTTAAGCCCTCTGGTTCTTAGCTTGAGCATCTATAAAATGGGGATAATAATGTTACTTGCCTCATTGCACTATTCTTAGGATTAAGTGGGGTCATATATGTAAGGCACTTAGAAGAGTGTCTGGTGCCTAGTCAGTTTTACATAAATATCTGTTGTTAAGTTTGGTTAGAGGCCTAATGGGAAATAAGTTTTCAAAGGGAAGCTGAGGCCTTTTGTAGAGACAGATAGTTGTTCCCCTCAGTCTAGTCTCCCCTTCTTCCAGAATCCCCACCCAGCCACCCAGCATTTCTTGCCTCACCATGCTACAGCTGTGGTGATGTTTTTCTGCAGTTCAGTAGACCCAGAGTTGTGCATGAAAAGTTCTCAAAATATTCCTCCATTTCACAGTTGCCTGCCTCTGTTGGGAAAGTGTCAGGATGGGAGAAAGGAGGGGAAAGGAAAGATCATATTTATAGAATTTCCACTGTTCATTTATTTAACAAATATTTATTGAGCACTTCTAAATGCCAGGCCTTTTATGTCTCATACCGTTCTTCCAAGAACCTTACTAGGAGGCTATTATCCTGCCCGTTTTACAGATTAGACTCCTGTGCTTATTTATACCATGCATGCATTGGAGTGCTGGATTTTTTCTAGGACTTTATGGTGGTTGGTTCTTTCTTAGCATTTTATTCATGGTTGACAACAGATCATGAAATCTCCAATGTAAGCCCTGGAATTATGACCATATGTAGGGTTGGATGTTGTCTACAGTTCATCATCTAATCACATTCACCTACTTGCGATTCAGTAAAGTCTGCTGCCAGTCACAGGCTCCAATTCTTTCTGAATGTGGGCTCTTGCTGTAGAAATACAGAACTTGAAATGCTGGCTTAAAAAGGCACCTATTCTACATTCAGTCATTCAATAAAAACATAACAAACTCTTATTCTGCTAAACGTTGGGACTGCAGAATCAAAAGCTCTTTATCCCTGTCCTCAGGGAGCACACATGTTGTGTAGCAATCCCAGGACCAGAAATTAGGTTCCTCTCAGTCAAGTCAAAATCAATTATCAAATACCTAGAACTTAGTTGTGTAACCTGTGGTTTCCGTGCAATTTTGCTTTGTGGTTATTCTTACAATATTTTCTCTTATTTTGTATGACATCAGCTCCCTTGAGGGATAAGTGCCTTGAGAGCTGGGACTGCATCTTATGTGACTGTATCCCCACCAACCGGCACAGTGTCTGGCACATAAGGTGTTCAATGAAGGCTTGTTGAATTAATGGATAAGGTCCAAGGACTGTTTGCTAGTATTAGTCTTCATCTTTAATAGATATCAAACATGAGACCTAAGGATGACTTGTCAGTAAATTAGGATCATACTATAATTAATATTTTCTGATTTCTAGATGTCAGCTCTTTATAAATTAATTAATTAATTAATCTATATTTTATTTATTTAATTTTCGACTTCAGGTGTACAGGGTTGAATTCAACATATTTCTTAGGTCATAATTCACCAAAATTATCATTCTGTGCATGGCCCCTCTCTTGGTTATGTTTTACTTTTTGCTCTTAATTTCTTCATTTCCTATTCCCAGGCTTTTGACACATACTCTAATTTGTTGTGAGTTCTTAGATATATATGTATTTTTGAAGGATATATAGTGTTTGGAATATGTATGTGTGGTGCTTAATTTCCAAGCATTTAGAGATTTTCTAGTTACCTTTCCATTATTGATTAAAGAGTATACACTGTAAGATTTCGGTCCTTTGAAATTTACAAAGGCTATGGAGTAGGACATGGTTTATTTTTGTAAATTTCCCGTGCATATTTCTAAAGACTATGTAATCTTCAGTTGCTGGGTGCAATGTTTAATATATCTCAGTTAGGTCAAGCTAATTAATTAATTGTGCTGTTCATATCTTTACATCTTTACTGATTTTGAGTCTGCTCTGAGAAATATATTAAATGTATTAATGTATTAAAAATCTCCCACAATGATTACGCACATTTTCTATTTTTTTGTTTTGTTTTTTTGCTTTATATACTTTGAGTGTACGATGTTAAGTGCTTGGAAATTTAGAATGGCTATAATTCCTGTTTAAGCTTTTATATTTATAAATGTCTCTATTTCTAAAAGTGGTTCTTGCCTTAAAGTCTGCAATGTATGATATTAGTATAGCCATATCAGCTTTTTTTGGCTTGGTGTTTGCATGGTATATCTTTTGCATCTTTTTACTTTCAACACTTCTATTTGGGTATATACCTAGGAGTGGAATTGCTGGGTCATATAGTAATTCTGTGTTTGACTTTTTTAGAAATTGCCAAACTATTTTCCGCAGTGTCTGCACAATTTTACATTCCCACCAGAAATGTAGGAGGGTTCAAATTCTTCCACATCATTGTCAGTACTTGTTATTGTCTGTATTACAACCCCCACCCCCAATTACAGCCATCCTAGTAGGTGTTTAGTGGTATCTCATCGTGTTGAGATTTGGAGTTTTCTAATGACTAGTGATGCTGAAAATCTTTTTATGTGCTCATTGCCTATTTGTATATCTTCTCTGGAGAAACGTCTAAAAAAGTTCTTTTACATTTTTATAATGGGTCGTTTGTCTATTAGTTGTGGAGTTGTACAAGTTCGTTATATATTCTGGATGTTAAACTCTTTTAGATATATGATTTGTAAACCTATGAGTTGTCTTTTCAGTATGTTGATAGTGTCTTTTAATGAACAAAAGTTCTAAATTTTGATTAAGTCCAATTTTTTGTTGTTGCCTGTGCTTTTGGTGCCATATTTGAGAAACCATTACTAAATCTAAGGTAATAGAGATTTGTCCCTATGTTTTCTTCTAAGAGCTTTATAGTGTTAGTTCTTATGCTTGGGTCTTTGGTCCATTTTGAGTTAATTTTTGTATATGGTGTAAGGAAGGGTTTGAATTTCATTCTTTTGAATGTGAATATTCAGTCTCCCAGCACTATTTTTTGAAGACCCTGTTCTTTCCCCATTAAATAGTCAGCAATCAATTGACCATAGATGTGAGAGTTTATTTCTTGGCTCTCGATTCTACTCCATTGGTCTACATGTCTGTCCTTAGGCTAGTACTGAACTGTTTTGATTACTGAGCTTTGCATTAAGTTTTGAAAGGGAGAGTGTGAGTCCTTTAACTTTGTTCTTTTTTTCAATGTAGTATTAGCTAACTGAGTTCTTTGAAATTCCATATAAATTTTAGGTGGAGTTTTTCCAGTTTTGCAAAAAATGCTATTGGGATTTTGATAGTGATTGGATCAAATCTGTATATCTCTTTGAATAGTACTGTCATCCATCCCAGAGTGGGATGTCTTTTAAAAATTATTGCAACGATGTTTTGTAGTTTTTGGTGTACAAGACTTATGCCTTCTTGATTAAATTTATTCTTATGTATTTTATTCTTTTTATACTATTGTGAAAGGAATTCTTTTCTTAATTTCCTTTCAGATTGCTCATTGCTAATATATAAAAATACAACTTTTAAAAAAATTTTGCTGCTTTGTTGAATTTATTAGCTCTTATCATTTTTTGGTGAATTCTATAGTTTTCTACATATAAGATCATGTCATCTTCAAATAGAGATGATTTTACTTCTTCCTCTCCAATTTGGATGCCTTTTATTTCTTTTTCTTGTCTAATTGCTCTGGCAAGAATTTTCAGTACTATGTTGAATAGAAGTGGCAAAATTGGATGTCCTAGTTTCATTCCCGATCTTAGGGGAAAAGATTTTGTTCTTTTACCTTGAGTATGTTAGCTGTGGGATTTTCATATATGGCCTTTCACATGTTAATGAAGCTATCTTCTATCCTTAGATTTTAGAGTGTTTTTTTTTTTTAAATCATGAAAAGGTGTTGAATCTTATCAAATACTTTTGCTGCATCAATTGAGATAATCATGTGTTTTTTTTCTCTTTCTTTTATTAGTGTGGTGTTTGCATTAATTGATTTTCATATGTTGAACCACCCTTCTATTCCTGGGATAAACCTCATTTGGTCATTGTGTATAATCCTTTTAATATACAGCTGAATTCAGTTTGCTAGCATTTTGTTGAGGATTTTTGCATCTATATTCATAAGGATTATTGGTCTGTCATTTTCTTTTCTTGTAGTGTCTTTGGCTTTGGTATCAGAGTGATGCTGGCCTCATACAATTAGTTAGGAAATGTTCTTCCTCTTCATGTTTTTGGAAGAGTTTGAGAAGGGTTGCTGCTAATTCCTCTTCAAATGTTAGGTAGAGTTTACCAGTAAGCTTCTGGTATAGGACTTTTATTTGTTGGAAGGTTTTTCATCATTGATTCAATTTCTTTACTTGTTATGAGTCTGCTGAAATTTTCTCTATTTGTGAGACAGTTTAAGCAATTTGTGTGTTTCAAGGAATTTGTGCATTTCTTCTAGGTTATCTAATTTGTTGGCACACAATTGTTCATATTATTCAAAAAACACAGTATGTGTGATTTTAAGAAACTTATTGATGCTTTTTTGTGAATTTGTACATGATAGATTTTGGTGAATATTTCATAATTGTTTTAAAAGAATGATTTCTGTCTTTCATGTAGAATTATATATATCCAATACTTGAGCTTATCAATTTTATTATTAAATTTTTTATGTTTCTCTTTGTCTATTTGCTCTATGAATTTCTGAAAGGGGTTTATTAAAACATCCAACTATTGTATTCTCTTCTAACTTCTTGTTTTATGTTTTGGGACGACATTGTTAATTGCACAGATATTCATTTTATCTTGTTCTTCTCGAGTGTTTTACCAATGTATAATGTCTTTCTTTGTCCAGTATTACGTTTTTCTCATTAAACTTTATTTTGTGTGATAATTAATTTTGTTGGCTAACTTTTTTTGGTTTAGATTTTTTAAATTATCTTTTTTTCATTTCTTTATGATTTTTAAAAAGTGTGTCCTGCAAATAGCATATCGCTAGATAAAAAAAAAATTCATTCTGATTGGTGAGTTAGACTCATTTACATTTGTACAATTCCTGTTATATTAGGATTTAGTTCTGCTATTTTATTTTGTGTTTTCTGTTTCTGCTATTTTATTTTTATTTTCTTTTCTCCTTTCCTTTTTTACATTGAATTTTCTTATTTTGGCTTAAAAGTTATATGTTTTATTTGTGTTCTTCTTATGTTTATCTCTAACTTATTCAGACCCATATTTAAGTTTATTTCCCCTGTAATTGTATGAGCTAATCATATCTAAATCTTTTGCCTTGAACAAGACAATTTTCTTTATACACTCCTGATTCCTTTTGGCAATCCAACTATTTTAATTAACTCACAATAGCATTTTGATATCATCTAGAGTTTTAATTCTGGATTGTTATGAATATTCTTTTCAAAAATTTGATAATTATTCATTTAAGTAACTTTACTGAGTTATTACTTGTCCTTACTGCCAATATCTCACTGTATCTTCATGGATTTACTTCTTTTCTCACTAAGAGTACTGCTTGAAAAAATATTTTCAAAGAGGGTCTTTGTGTGGTTAAGCTTCTAAGTCCTTGTATTACTGAGAATATCTTTACTTTATCCTTAAATGATAGTTTATCTGGATATAAAATTCTAGATTTAAAATTCCTTTTCTTTAACGTTTAAAAAATATTGCTTTTTTGCCTTTTTCTAAGGCTATTGATAAGGAATTTTTTTCATGAATACAATTCTTTTTACTTTAGATTTAATCTGCTTTTACTCTTTGGAAACTATTAGACTTTTCTTTTGGGCTTTGATGTCCTGAAATTTCACTATGATGCATTCAGGTATGATTTATTTTTTCCCCCTTATTTAACCCATTGGCACTGCAAGAGAGCTTTCTATTTGAGGTGTTAATTTCAATGTTGGGAAATTTTTAGTAATAATTTCTTCAAATATTTCCTGCCCTCCACATTTCCCCTCTTTATTAGGGACTCCTACAATATGAGTATTAGCTGTTCTACTTCTGCCCTCCATATCTCCTAGATTTTCTTCAATGTTTTCCATCTCTTTATCCCTCATGAGATCTACTTGGTATGTCCCTAGACTTAGTCTTCTGGCTCAGTTATTTGTTCTTTAGCTGGTATTCTCCATTTATTAAGCTCTTTATTTTAATAAAATACTTTCATCACTTGTGTGGTGGTGAATTATGTGTCAACTTGGCTAGTGTATGTTGCCAAGTTGTTTGACCAAACACTAGTCTAGATGTTGCTGTGAAAGCATTTTTATAGACGTGCTTAGTGTTTACTTCAGTTGACTTTACCCTCAACTGGGTAAAGAAGATTACTGTCAATAATGTGGGTATCAAATCAGATGAAAGCCTTAAGAACAAAAACTGAGGTTTCCCAGAGAAGAAATTCTGCCTCAAGTCTTTACCAGAAATCCTGTCTGAGTTTCCAGCCAGTCAGTCTGCTCTCTGAATTTTGAAATCAAGACCATGACTTCAGCTCTTGTCTTTGTTTTCAGCCTGCTGGTCCATCCTTCAGATTTTGGACCTGCTAGTACTCATGATCATAAAAGCCAATTCTCTAAAATCAATCAATCAATCAATCACTCTCTCTCTCTCTATATATATATATACACATATATGTGTACATATGTATACACACACATGCATGTAGACATATATGTAAGGGTACTTCAAAAAGTTTACAGACGGATTTGTATTTTCTTTTAAATCTATTTTCCCATGGACTTTCTGAAGTGCCCTCATACATCTCTATTGGCTCTCTTTCTATGAAGAATTCTGACTGTCCCACCCATGAACTCTACTTCATTTTTCAAATTCTGACTGCTTGGTCCTTCTTCATAATTTCAATATCTTTCCTTATCTCTTTGAGAATATTTACTGTGCTTCTTTTTTTTTTTAGGTTCTTTTTCTGTGTCCATGAAATCTGCTTTCTCTGGTATAGGTTGTTCAATGAGCTGCTGTTCTTTTTCAATGAATCATTATTTCCACACCAAATCATATTCCCTTAGAAATATATCAGGGACCCTTTCTCTATTTGTACCTATTCCTCAATGGGGTGGCTTTGCTCCCTTTTAACTCTGCCTTGGGTGCTCTAATGTTTCCCTTTAATTCCAGGGGGCACTGGGTTGTGCTGGCATGGCTATTTTTCTATTTTATTTAGATAATGGGAGAAGACACTGATCTTCCCAGGGCTGTGTTGGGAAAAGAGAAGGGCAGAGGTGGAAAGCTCTCCCTGGCCACTCCATGCTCATCTGTGGCTTTGCTCGGATGCCTTCTGCACACAGCAATGCAACCACATTCTATGTTCTCAGGCAAGTCTCACAGCTATAATGTTAGGGTTCAGGGTTCACCGATTCCTTCCTGCTCCTGTGATTCTCAGAGTTTGGTTTAGGGGAGGAAACAGCAACCTGTATTGGTTCATCATCTTTTTGGTGTTCCTTCAACCACTATCCTGCTTCAACTGAATGACCAACCGACCGAGTGGCTGACAGAGCTTCTGAATGGATGTACAGATTTCTTGTTTTATAGCTGGGCAATAAGCTTTCATCATGAGTGGGTATTTAATATTTCCTTATTCTAAATGGGGAAAATGACACCACCAACTCAGTCTTGCAAATAAAAATGAACTAAAGAGCTGTATAATGTGGCAGACCCACTACAATCCTGTTAGACCTAATAGATGGCATATGTGAGAGATGGAGGAAGGAAAGGAAGGCAGGGCATCTTGTTCTGTTCCTGCCTCTGTCAGCACCACCTTGTACTGACCTGATGCCCTACATCAGTGCACAGGGCAGAGGAGTGCTTCTCTCCAGACTCGAACACTTCCCCCAGTCCACGGGTGGCATTTGCAATGCTCTGGGATGCTGCTGCCACCCACTTAATTGGTGTCACCCTGAATGCCAGAGGCTGCCTTTATATTTGGGCACCACGCAAGCCCAGTGTGTAAATATGAGCACACTGCATGGTTCATTACCAGGAAATTTAATTCCTAGGAAAGAGAATCTGCAGAAAATCCTTACATCCACTCCCTGAGACAAAGCATTTCTCTTAGAGAGTGGCCAGCTCTTGGTGTAGGCAGTGCTGGCATCAGTGAGGATGTTTCTGTACACATGAGAATTCCAGGCTATGCTCATGGTATCCATGCAATGTCCAGGCTGGTCCAGGTGCAGGCGGGGCTGTTGAACAGCCCAGAGGAACTCTAACTTTGTCAGATTTAATGCTGATAAGAAATGGGAACAGAAATTTTAAAATTATAATTAAATCCTACAGCTGACAAGCATAGCTGCAAGTTGTGAGGAGTTGGGAATAAAATGGAAGGTATTTCACCTGCTTCTCAGACAGCATATTTTCAAGTCTCTAACAATAACAATAACAATAACAATAACTGACATTTATAAGAGCTTAGTTTGTACCAGGTAATGTGCTAAATGTTTGTCTGGTTTATTTCTTTAAGGCACATAAAAATCATCAGATAGTCATAGTTGTTAATCCCATTAGACAAATGCCAAATCTGAGAATTGAAGAGATTGACATGTCCCATGTTACACAGAGAGCAGGTGGCAAAGCTGGTTTGACTGACAGAGTAATCTGTGCTTAACCACTAGCCATATTGCTGGTCAGAACCTGGATCCCATTGTGGGTTAATCATCATTTACTATGAGAAGACTTGCCCTTGTATCTTTTTCGAAATGCTTGTTTAACAGGCTTTTATTAGCATAAGCATCTGGTTCTAGAAGATTTAGTGTTAAAAAAGAAGCATAGGTGATGGAGAGGCAGAAGAGACATTTAACAGGTTTCCTTTCTTCTGCTGGAAGAAAGGCATTTTGGCATTTTGCTGCCAGGCTTCTATTTCATGTTCTCTTGGCAGTAACCTGGGATACATCAGCAAAGGCAGACACAGCCAAAGTGTGGCTGCCCCAGGTCAGTGGATAAGATGGCTAGACCTCTACTGCCAGGGGGAAAATAAAGCCACACGCAATCCTCAGAAACTCAGCTGCTAGGTTAGCTTCTCTGAGCTCCTCAGTATGAGGGAAAATGATAGTTTCACTTAGATTTTTTTTCTGCCATTTTGATATTAGCCTCTTTCGGGTCTGATGATACTGGGCTGGTGTTTTGGCTCTGCTTGATTGATTCATGCTATTTCTTTCTGAAGTGGAGGGAGTAGAATGTTTCAAGCCAGGCACCTTTTCCATTTCCCTTAAGCCCAGGTATGTTTATAGAGAAATAGAGTCATGTACTTATTTGTATTAGATTCATCCATGTGGAATCCCCTGGATATGTTGAGGAAGCCAGTGAAGCCAGTCCGTGCATTTTTTCTTTGAACCATAAGTGGTATTTAGCCCCAACTAGATAGAACAATCGCCAAGGGCAGAGTGGGATTAGAGGGAGCAAGTGGGGATATTGTGAGATTTTATTCTGCAAAGCTGACTCTAAGCCTACCAAAGCAATGCCTCCTGGCTCCTGGGGCTTACTTGGGAATGTTAGGAGGACATTCCTTTCAGGATAATGCATACCCTGAACACAGAAATGAGGAACAGAGGAAAAGAGAAATAAAAACCCAACTCTATCACCTAGTAAGACCTGGAACTTGGAAAAATGTTGGCTCTAGTTTGCGGTAAAGTTGGAAAGTATTCTTTTTCTCCTTTCATCTTGAAAAAACATACCTGCACAACCGCTTCTTTCATGACTTGAGTGCCTTTCAAATAATCTAGGGGAAAAAGAGGCCTCAGTGATGTGATGTCATCTTGATTCCCTTTTTGACAGAAATCTCAACCTTTTTTCATGAGTTAGGTTCTACTCCATTGCTAAAATGGTGATATCTGGACCTGGTCCAGGTGTGAAGTTGGGTGAGGCATCTACTCATTACTCTTCTCCTGATATATTTTCAAGTCATGAACATCGCTTGGGTAAGAGAAAGCACTTGGGTCCACTAAGCAGTTTTTTCTAAGTTGTGGGCTTCTGAGATGCACTGCTTGAGGCTTTGCTGCAGGCCGGGGTTGGTTGATTGTCTTTCCAGCTAACAAAAGCCAAAGTAGGTGTCTCAGTGGGAGCGGAGTACAACCATCGTCTCCACAGGCAGTGTGTGCAAGGGATGTGAATAGAAGCAGTTTTTGGTGGCAGCCTTATGATTGAGCTTTTTGCTTTTATTACTTGGTTTCCATGGTAAGTCTTTTCAAAAGACGAGGATAAGTGTCTTATACACAGGAAGGTAGTATGACGCATGATCCTGTACACTGGCGAGGGCTTGAGAGTTTACTAAGTATGCTCTGGGCAGTCCCTCATTTGGTCCCCACAAAAGCCCAGTGGAATAAGTAGAGATTGTTATTCCCATTTTGCAGAGATGGAAATTGAGGCCCAAAGAGGCTAAGTGGCTTACTCCTGGCAACACAGAGAATGTGGCTACGTCAGCTGTTGCCAGGAAACCCCACTTTAGTTTTCAAAGGATGCTCTGCAAAGGCCAGATTCAGGGGCATCCTCTCAGGGTCAACGTCTGCCCACCCCCTGCAACCCCACTTAATTAGATGAGTTCTCAGTGAGCGTGGTACCCGCAGGGGGCGTTTAGAAATGTGCCAGAGTTTTTCAGGTTTAATCACATGCAGGGGGTTGGGAGGGACCACTAATATTTAGAAATGGGGGCCAGAGAAGTTAAATATCCTACTACTTGCAGAACTGTTCCACAAAATGAATCCTCTTGCCAAAGTTTTCAATAGCATCCCTGTTGAGAAACAAAGAAGAGCATCTTTTTCTTTTTCTTTAAAAAAAATACTGAATTCACAAATACGATTATATTTATTAACATGGATATTTGAAAATGGCTAGGCTAGCTGTCCTTTGAGGTACCTTGCAGCTCTAAACTCCCACTACTCTCTGCATCCTTGTTTCTGGCTTTCCTAAAGGTACCAGAGGGGCTCCGACCTTCTCTCTCTGGTCTAAAATTCCAAGGTGGAACCATGGAAAGCTGAGTGTCATGAAATGGGCAGGTGGCTTGGGCTCTGTGTGTAGGAACTGGACCTTGCCAATCTGACCCACCCAGATCGAAGATCCTTAGGAATTTCACTGCACATTCTGTGATTCAGTTGTCTAGCAGGTGAAAGACGCAGGCAACCAGCTGTCCTCTCTGCCCTGCCGAGAAGAGCTGGAACTTGCAGATTCTTCCATCTACTTGAAAGCGGCTCTTGTGTGCAGCGTGAGACTTTCCAACTTGAAAGCGTTAACGTTGGGGGTGGCAGGGAAGAGGGTGTTGCACACACGCGAACCTGTCTGTCACAGCCGCGAGCTGGTGAGAGCTGAGATGTGACAGTTTATTCGCAACCCCCTGAGTGGTGCTGGCAGCATTCCTTCCTCCTCCCATCGTCCTGACGGGCTGGGCTTCCTTACATCTGCTGCTGGCTGCCTCCCCACAGGAGCCAGGAGCTGTGGAGAAGCCTGCCATTCTTCTACCAACTCTCATCTACAGTCAGTGACAGAAGGAGGCACCGATGTAGGTCAGGGTAGAAATGGAAAGCACTTCAGGGCTGCCATAATCATCCTGACAGACACGTTGCTTGTTGAGTGAGTCACACACCTTACAGTAATTCTCTGTTCCTCACACGCCCCTCTGGAGGGGGCGTGATTATTTCCACTTGACAGATGAGGAAACTGAGGCTTAGAATGGTTATCTAAACTGTCCAAGACCCCACAGTTTCTGGGCAATACAGCCAGGCCCCTCCCACGTCTGTCTGGGCTGAAGAGTGTCTTGATGGCCGATGGCTACCCTGCCTCTGTGAGCCTGAGGCACTGCCTGGCCATACCACCTGAGGGTGTTGTATTAGGCCATTTTCTATTGCTTACAACAGAATACCTGAAACTGGGTAGTTTATAAAGAAAAGACATTTATTTCTTACAGTTTGGGAGGCTGGGAAGTCCAAGGTCCAGGGGCACATCTGGTGCGGGCCTTCTTGGTGGGAACTCTCTGCAGGGTCCCAAGATGGTGCAGGGAATCTCACGTGGTGAGTGCTGAGTGTGTTGATGTGCTCACTTGCTCTCCTTATAAAGCCACCAGTGTCATTATCATGATAACTCACTCATCCATTAGCCCATGAACCCATTCATCCAGAGCCCCCAGGACCCAATCAGCTCCCACAGGCCTCACCACTCGACACTTACACATTGGGGATCAAGCTTCCACATGAGCTTTAGAGGAGACAAACATTCAGACCATAGCAGGTACCTTGTATTTCTGGGCTTCTTTTTCTTATGTGAAGACTTGTAGGGTTCTGAGTGGGCCAGCAGTCCAGTCTCCCAGGTTTGCCGCTCATTGCTGTGTCCTCTTGTCCAGTCTGGTACTCGGCAGAGAGGAGGTGCTTAGCAACCCTGTGAGTGAGTACTCTGGAAGTCTAGGCTTCCCTCACATGCTGTGCAGTGACAGTCATCACATTGTGCTATAAATTCTACCGCCTAGCTCAGATGAAGCAGTTTCTAGACCAGTGGTGGGGAGGAAGGAGGTCGGTGGTCACAGCATGTGCCATGACTGCAGCTGAGAGGATGGATAGTAGACGAGAGGCAGTGACTAGGGGTCACTGAAGCAGTGAGGTGTATTGAGGTCATATTTCACAAACACAGTGGCCTAAAAGGCTCTCCACCGCCTCCCCCGGCTCCTGTCGGACGCAGGACTGGGCTCAGGGAGAAGGAAGCAAGGCATTAGCCCAGGCTCGAGCTTAAGGGGGCACTGAAAAGCTCAAGATGAATAACGTGCACTGAGCCACAGATCTGTCATTATCTGAATTATCGGTATTTTATCGTGATTTTTTGCACTATTTGTGATTTTTAAAATTATTGCCTTAAAATATTATTCATCTTGACTACTTAGCTTTTTGGCACCCCTTAGTTTTGCCCCTGAGGCAAGTGCCTCCCTATCCTGTCCTCATATTCTCTCACCCTCCGGCTCTCAGTCCTCTCGCCAGACTGTCCACGGCCCTTGTGCTGTGCTCGGAACGTGCCAGGTACCAGCCAGCCTCAGGGCCTTTGCATAGGCCATTCTCTGTTCCTGGCCTTCTCTTTCCCACGTCTGAATGGCAACAACTCAAAACCCCTTTAGGTCTTTGCTCACTTCTTTGTTTACTGCTTTATTTTCGTCTACTATTAGTGTAAACCCCAGGAGGGCAGGTGTTCTCATCTGTTATGTTCATTGTTATGGTCAGGCGTGTGGTTGACTCTCAATAAATATTTGATGTATGAAAGAACACATGCATAGGAGAAACAGGCTTAACTGTTGAGGAGCTTAAAAGACATAATAAGGAGTTTTAATGTGAGGGACAATAGCCATTGTAAGCTTCTGAAAAAAGGAAATAACCATGTACAGCCAGTGTTTATGTTGCAGGCATTATGCTAAGTACTTTTATAGGTATATTATCTCGTGGAAGCCTCACAGCCATCCTATTCTCCCACATCTTACTGATGAAGACAATGGGGCTTAGATAAGCTAAGGAACATGTCCAAGGATAAAGGTCTTGGATTGAAACATAGATCTGTCTGAGCTTTAGTGAGGATGCTTGATGTTTATAGGATGTGTTGGATAGGGTGGAAGGAGACAGGAGGTTGGTGGAAAATCAAAGTGATGTGTGAGATGAGGGAGGAGAGAAGAGACGTGTCAGAACAACTTTCCATCACCCGCTGCCATTTCTCTCGTCTCACTCCATCTCCCTACCCACAGGATACAAAGTCCGGGAGGGATTAGATGGACTTATTGCCAGTGAGTGGAAAGGAGGTCAGAACTAGGTTAAGAGTGGCTGGCAGACAAGTCATTAACTCCACTGGACTGAACTTGGTTGAAAAAAATGAGTTCAGGACTTCTTTTTAAATGAGATTTTAATCCGATTAGCAATGGTCATCTTTGGTAATAATGAGCAAACCTGTATTAATTTATGAATCAGGCTCATTAACCAGATCCTTGCCAGCAGCTCTCAAATGGGAGGGGGTAGTCTGGTGAATCTTTTTAGAGCTCTTCAAGGGACAATGACATCATTGAATAAAAGAGCAACCCAGCAAAACCTGGGTTGGTGTTTTGGTTCTGCAAATTACTTGACCTTTCTGAGCCAAGGGTATGGGGATAATAATTCCTTTCTCACAGGGTGTTATAAAGAGAAAATGAAATGGTTTGCTCAAAGCACCTAGCGTGACAGCCGGCACGTAGGAGGTATTCCACGAATGTTTGTGTCCTTAGCTTTTTTGGTCTTTTTCCTGGTTTTTCTTTGGAGTCTGGTGGGGAAGGAAGGCAGGGGCAAAGGCAAGAGCTGGGAGTGGGTACCCTCTAGTAAACACTGACTAATAGGGTTACAGATGACTCTTGAATATTGCCGCCTGATTTACAGGCACAAATTTAAAAGTGATATGTGATAATAAAATGGTATTTAAAGAATACTGTTTGTTGGGAAAACAGAATAGTTTGGTCAGGGCCCTTGCCTGGAGTCTGGTTGGGTGTGGTTTAGCACATCCTTTGTAAGAAAATTGTGTGTGAATGTGTGTGTGTGTGTGTGTGTGTGTGCGCGCACGCACCTGTGGAGTTAGTGCGCATGTGCGCCAATGTATCTTTTTAGTTTTGTTGCTATTCTTGTGTTCTTCAGAGAGAGAGAGAGGTAGTTTTGGTGAAGCAGGCAAGTGGGCATCTGCCTTGGGTGTCTACCCAAGGACCTGTTGGCTGGTTACCTAGCTCATAGACCTGCATGTAACGGGTCTGGTGACCCAGCCTAGAATATGAAGGGTTTGTGACTCAGTCTGTGAATGGGCTTGAGGGGTCTGGGAGCTCCAGATGCAGCCCTAGCTTGACAATTGGCCCAGTTGGTACAGGATTACTGGCAAGTAAAAGAGCCCGACAACAAGTGTGGTGGTGGAGCTAGACACTGTTTCTCTAAGGAGTTCAAAGCTCTTTTACACACATGATCTTATTGATTCTGACAGAATCCCAGGACAGGTACTGCCATCTCTGTTTTCAAGAGGGGAGAGAGATGTGGGAAGGACCAAAGCCTCACCCGACCCAGCACTCTCTCTGCTTCCGTGTGCCAGAAAAGAAATGACACCTTCAGAATGCCTGTAAGTCAAAAAAGCCCCATAATCTCAAGCGCATTAATAAAGCCATGCTTTCTTATGGGGAAAGTCAAGCTTTCCAGGAATGTTTTCTTGAAATGAATTGCTGGAACAGCAACTCCATCTCGTTAGAGTTAACGTGCTCTGGTAGAGCTCACGAGGGGATTTGCTTCATTCCAGAGTTCCAGCGGGCAAGTTGAGACATGACTCGTCAGTGTGAATGGTTTCTGACTAATCCACAGAATCAAAAAACAATTGTTTTTCTCTCTCCTTCTCTTCCTCTCCCTCCTTCTTCCCCTATTTCTTTTCCTCCTCCTCCTCCTCCTCTTTGTACTTGGGCAGGTTGTTGACCCAGGGCCATTGAAATGGACGACTCTTTGGAATGAGTTTGGCCAAGGAGCAGCAGCACAAGCACAGAGGTAGAGCACAGCCATGGAGGAAGCTGCACTGGAACTGCAGAAGTGGACTTCACGTCCTCCAGGACAGAGCGAAGACCATTCACTGTTTGTTTTAATGTTGCCCTTGATTCCAGACAACAGACAACAATCACGTGGCGGCTGTGGTGTATCTTCTACCAGATCTGTTAGATGAACAAAGAAGGCGACCTTTGCCCTGGAGGATGCGGGGAAGCAGGGTCCAAAGACTCAAAGTTGCTGAGACATGTCTGGCTTGACTGTACCAGCCCATGTTCCTAAAACACAGAAGCAACAAATAGGACCAAGGTGGTCGCGGGTCCGTAATCTCGACTGAAGCCACGGCATCTGATGGGCTACCGTTCCTGAAGCCACTCAAAAGTACTCCGATTTTAATCAAAATGTTCATCAAGCAGGTAAATAATCATCTCACGAAGTTTTATAGTCATTCATTCAACAAGCGTTTATGGACCAGGCACCGTAAGAGATGCAGGTGGTATAGAGATGGGTGGCACAGAGCACTGTCACTGATTCTCTTTGATCTGATCCTCACAGCGGTCTAATGAGGCTGCATGGATACTGCTCCCATTTTATAGGTGAGGTGAACAAAGCTCAGAGTGATGACTACAGCTTGCTCAAAATTGAACGTATAGCTTATAGGCAGGAATTAAACTTGTGTCTTCGGAAAACAAATAATAATAACAATATCATTCTGACAACAATCCTACAGCAAAGATGGTATTTTTATGGTACCCAATTTGCGGATGAGCAAACAGAGGCACAGAAAGGTTAAGTAACTTATGTAGGAAGAGATGGAGCCAGCATCACCCTCAGCTTGCCTGGCAAAAGCCCACTGGTGCTGCCAGCTACAGGGGGTCTCTGTCTCACTGCCCTCTGTGAGTGTGGTGTGAGTTTTAGTTTCCTCTTGTGGGGAACATCTTGGCCCTGATGCATTTGCAATCTTTCCATTCAAGCATGTGTTCAGCAAACATTTATGTTTTGGGCACACGTTCTGCCTGTCCTCAGAAATGGTCCTTAAAGATGTGCTCATTTGTGTAGCCTGTGAGAAAGGGTTGACACTGAGGGAGAGGGGGCCAAGTCTGTGAACAGTTTAGTGCTCTTGGCCTCTCTGCTTTTGTGGGGTCCCAGAAGATGCTGGTGGTGATCACAGTGACCACCACTACTATCACCCCACAACTAACATTTTTCTAAGCACTTACTCTGCGCCAGGCACTTGGAAAACATTAACTCATTAAATCCTCACGACATCCTTGTTAAGTGACTACTGATATTATCCCCATTTTATAGGGGAGAAAACAGGCTTACAGAACCCAAGCTACTGACACACGGTCCGTCAGCTAAGAAGTGGAAAAATAGGGTGACTGGCAAGACAACGGCCTTTCCCACCTTCCAGGCAGGCTGGTTAGTGGACTGCCTGGCCCAGCAGGGGCATCCCGGATGGCCTCTCCCACAGGACTGCCTGCCCTGTCTAGGGCTCCCGCCTGCTCCTGATGGCTCTGGGCAAGGCTGGTTATGGTTTGGAGAGAACTTCTCTGGAAGAACAACAACAGTTTGGGGGATTGGTCTTGCACCTTCTGTGTGACTTGGTTAGAGAGGCACATGTGCCGGGTGGGTCACGAGGGGGCAGTGGGGTATGTTTATCCCGAGTGAGTAACTTGGTCTGGTTGTGACTCCACAACTAGATTGTTTTTCTGGTTTTATTCACTCAAAAGTAGATGTAATCCAGGGGCTTTGGGGAGAAAAGGCAGGGGGAGATGCCTCATCTGTGGTTAAACAGAGCAAGCTTGCTTCAAATCCCTCCCCCACTCGGTTCCTGGAATCCTTTTGCTTCTAGGTGCTTCCATTGATCGACAAATGGTTTTGTTTTATTTTAGGTAAAAAAACAAATGCTGTATTAAAAATTAAAACAATAGCAACAACAGAGCAGGCTTAATGCTCTACACTTGTTAGACCTCAGGCTGCGAGGCTGCTGTCTTACCCACAGTGGTGGTCTGCACAGCAGCAGAATTCCCCAGTGAGGGGCAGCCTCATTTTCTGTGAGACCTGATGAAGTGAGAGTGGGGGGCATGACAGGCAGGCCACATGGCCCACTGACAGCACTACTGGGAGACACCCTGCTCAGCCGGAGACCCAGAACTGATGGGCACAGCCTAACCAGCCATGGCTCCTCCGACGTGCACCACAAGATGCTGCCTGGCTTCAGCCTCCTGCAGAACCAACCAAGACAGGAGGAGCCTAGCTGGCCCTGAGAACTGGGGTGCTGGGCTTAGACCCCATTCCTGCCAGCTGATGCTGAGGTCCAGGGCTGGACTGAGGTAGCCTTTGTCTGAGGCCCCGGGGGGTTGTTGGTTGCGTAAGAAAACCTCTCAGAATGGAGCAGCAGCAGAGAAAGTTCCCTTCCTCATTTGGTGGAGCAAGAGCTGGCAGGACACATTCCCCCTGGGGAGGGGGCGGAGGGATCGGGGCAGAGGTGGAGCGAGGTGCCAAGTCAGTGAGAGGGTGGTGCGCGCGGAAGCCAAGAAAGAGAGTCCGGGAGGCGGGAGAGCCACTCCAGCCCCGGCCACCAACTGTTCCAGACCTGGAAGGTCGTCGAGTGGCCTTTTCTAGCCTTTGTTCTTTAACGAACTGGACAGCTTGTCACTCGGGCACATTGCTGGAGCCTATGACATAACTTAGGAAATATGAGGGAAATTCAACCAGGTTAGGTTTCCAAAACTGAGGCAACCTTCATTTTGAATAATGGGTTTAAGAATCACCCATGAACTTGAAGCTCCAGACTGGGGATTTTCTCATTAGGTCATCCTTCACTTATTTCCAAGTTATTAAAAACATACGTAAGGATAGATAGGTATAGACAATGACACCAAAAGAGAGATGGATATTTGTGTTTTTTTCTAATTATAAAAATAATATGTATTTTAGAAAATTTGAAATATGTATACAAAGTCACAGAGGAGAAAATTTAAAATGACCCATAAATTCAGAGATAACCACTATAAAGGTTTTTGATATTTAGCCCTTTAGGATTATCCTTATGCATTTGTATGAATACATATAAACACATAAGCACATACTTATACATTATTTTTACAAAAGGGATCATATAATAGACACTTAATATATTTTGAACATTGCTGACAGGTTTTTATGTATCATCATTTCAAATAGCTGCTTAGTAGTCTACTGGGTAGATGTACTGTAATTTTTAAAAACTAGTTCCCTACTATGGGACTTAGATTGTTTCCATTTTTTCACTATTATAATTAAGACGGAACTGGACATCCTTATAGAAAACCTTCCCATGACTTATTTTATAACAGTGCTAAGTTCAGACTTGGGCTCCTTTGAATTTCTTAAACATACCTGGGAAGGAATTATGATTTATTTGCATATGGGAACTTAGCTGTCTGACAGGCACCAGGGGTGGAATCCTGGAGCCCACACAGTGGTGCAGCTACTTCCAAAATTAAGCCAATTTTAATTTGGATTAATAGAAACCATGCCCAGTACAAAAAGTGTCAGGACATATCTGGAGAATTGTGCAAAGGCTTGATGTTCAATATAACGGGAATTGGCAAGTGTGAGTTTGTTTAGAGAAGGCTGCAGGGTGGTACAGGGTTCTTCAGGGGAACCCTCAAAGTGGTTCCAAATTTGAAGACTAAGGGTTGCTCTTTTGGCTACAAAAAGTGTGGACTCGAGTTTTTTTCAGTCATAATGGGCCAACACATTGAGGAGGAATGCCAGCAACTGATTGTGTTCAAGCCCAGTGGCTTTCTTTAAAAGAAGTCTAGGGGGCAAGTACGAAGGCCAAGGCTTTGTCCTGTTCATCATCCCTAGTGCCTGGCTCCCATCTTGAAGATTACCTCTTGGTCCCACAAGGCAGCTGGAGCTCTAGCCATCACATCTTCATTTCAAGCACGACTGACATTCACTCAGAATGCATACGTTTGGCCACTTAATTGTTTAAATATCCACATTTTTTGAATGGGTGAGCAAATAGCCACTACCTCTTGGTATTCCTGTATCAGCTCTAATATCCAGCAACTAAAGAGTTAACACAAACCCCAGCAGGATTCTGTAAGACTTCATTCAGCTCCAAGGCTGATGTCCATTCAAATGGCTGAACATGCTCAAAATCACCCCCAATTCCAGGTAGAAAGATGGGAGGAGTAATCAAAAGGGCTCACTTCCTAGGTGAGTTGGCTTCCTTTACAGAGCCTTTGCCCAAAAGCCTCCCCCCACCCCTTCAGGTTCCACTGACAGCTCCTTGGTCGCCCCATCTGCAATGCAGACTGGAAAATGTGCTTCTGTAGCCATCAAAATGTCACATCTCCAACAACATATGGTTCTCTTTCTTAGGAAGCAGAGGTGTTGGGTAGGCAATCAGCAGTCCTTCCTCAGAAAAGCAAACTCTATGGTGGCCACTGTAGAGAGGCTCAGTCTTTCACACCTTAGTGTGAATAACGTACCAAATCAAGTCAGCAAAATTTGGGGGGCGATAATTCTCCTCTTCCATTATAGTTGCTCGCTGTGTGTGTGAGCGCGTGTGCGAGTGGTTGGAGGGGGGACGTGGGCGGAGGGGGAGGGTTTACGCAGCTGGGATGTTGGCTCTTCAGGAGGAAAAGAAGGAAGGAACAGATTACTATTTCCAATTGTCAGGGAAAAACACGATGCTTCCCTCTACTGAGACCAACTGCCTAAGAAAACCCCTCCTATAAATAAAAACAAACCCCTCTTTCAAACGAAAAGAAATAAATGAAACAAAAACAAAACCTCCCCCCGAAGTTGGCAGGAGGGTAAATTGGAAGGTAATTTGGCAGAATTTAGCAAAACAAAAAAATTCACACACCATTTGACCCAGTAAACCTACTTCCTGGAATCTATCCTAGGAAATATTCATTTTCCTGTGTGAAGATGTGTGCACAAAGATGTTGATTGTAGTGTGGTCTTCAAAGGGGGAAATTGGAAACCACATGGACATCTATTAATAGGGGATTTGTTAAACCAAACTAGGGTATAACCATGCTGAAGACTTAAAAGATTGAAGAGGACTTATTGCATCATTATAGAAAAAACCCCCCACAAAATATATTTGAAGGAAATTAAGCAGATTGCATAACAATTGGAATGCAAATTTAGTATGATACTACTTCTGTAAATAAAAAAGTGTATACATACATATGTCAGTGTATAAAAGAGAATTGGGGGAGGACAACACATTGTGGACAGTGGGAGGGGAGTGGGGGGTGAGCGTTGAAGAGACTTTTAAGCTTTGTTCTATATATTGCTTAACTCTTTCAATCAGAATGTATTCATGAATTATTTATGCAATTAAAAACTCATGTTGGCAAACCTGTATAGTTGGGGCAGGCAGCTAGAGACACATCAGGGGCAGTAGGTAAAAGACTGTTGCATTTTCAGCACAGCATAAAAATAATGTAATACTAAAATGAATGTAAATCAGCCTATGATACCAATAATATAAATAACATGGGAAACACTTATGTAGTTCTTATTATGAGGCGGGACAGTTCTAGACGCACTACATATATTAATTTATTTAATCTTCACGACAGCTTTATGGGATGGGTGCTATGATTATTTCTATTTATCAGATTAAGAAACTGAGGCACAGAGAGGTGAAGTGAGTTGCCCAAGATCACACAGCAGCTAACAGGCAAAATGAGGAATTGAACCCAGGTGTTTCTGGCTGGGGGTCATGCTCTTAACCCCACACAGTGCTGCCTGTGTGCATATGTAGTGTTGCCTAAAGTTTGCAGAGCAATTGCATACACATCATGACATTTGCTTCTAAGAGTCAAATGTACAACCTGCCCGCTCTGTGCTGGGCACAAGCTAGCTGCCTCATGGTCTGACCTGTTTATTCTGAACTGTTTACTCCTTATTACTCATTTAGTCCTTGTTGTGCATTTACTCTGCATTACTCTTCATAGTCTCCGTTGCAGGTGAAGGAACAGGCTCAGGCATCATTTTTCCATATTCATATGGCTGGCATCTTAATGTGGGTTTCCCTCCAAGCAGACAAGACAAGGATTTGGTTGCAGGATTTGGTCTATTTGGGAGGACGTGAGCCGGGAAGGGAGGAGAGCCAGTCAGGTGTGTTGAGGACAGTTTTGTTCAGGGACCTGGACTTGGTCCTGCTGAGGGCCCCCTGAGACTGTACAGAACAGGCCCCGGGGCAGAGGGACTGGGGTCTTCATTAACCGCCTGAGGATCTCTCCCCAGTACTTCTGGTCTGTCTTGGGTAAGGACCAGGTACATTCCTAGGACCAAACATCACCCTAGGCAGAGGCGCAGGAAGCTGTTACCCTGTCCTGGGATTGCCTGCAGCAGGTGGCCTTCGGGTGGGCTGGGCAGATATGGGTGGGGCCCCCACAGGGACCATCAAAGTCGATGAGTGGAGCGGGACCAGGATTTGAACTCTCGTCCCTCTTGCTCTGCTGTCCACAGACATGTAGAAGGCTGTGGTAGCATGGTCCCAGAAAACAGCTTTAGTGTGACTGAGACGATCACAGTTCCCTGGCTGCCTCCCTAACCTGCAGCATCTGGGAGAAGGTGAGCATTAACCGGGGAAGAAGGAAACCTCGGATAAACTGCAGCGGCATCCACACTGGCCACACTGGTGTGACACCTGATGCTTGCCTTTGGGCTTGCCGTTGTCTGTGATGAAATGTCTTTTCTCAGCTCATTAGGTCTGTTCTCCCTCATTCGGGGGGGGGCTCCGGTGCCAGGCTACAGCTGCACCAACTGCCTGTGCTCCTTGGCACCCATCATTGACCAACGCAGGAAACGGTTTACGTCTTCTTCCGGATTCTTGCTGTCTCCTGCATGGGAGCATAAGCTGCACAGAGGCTGGACGTGTTCACCACTCCATCCTGGCCCCTAGCATACTTCTGCCACATGGAGGGCTCCCAGTAAGCGTTTGCTGATGGAGTGATCCAGAAGGAAGGTGGGGCAGGTGGCTTGGAGGGAGGTAAGGACTTGCGTGGAGAGCCCTATGGTGTGGTGTTGTGGGGGATGGTAGAGACAGGGGCCAAATGGAGGGAGTGGGAGACACCCCTCCAAACAAACTCGCTCTAAATATATTTCTATTGAAGGCCTGTAGCCCGTGGACCCTTCCCCCCCTTAGCCCTTCCTTGCTGGCTGGAAGAGCAGCCTTGAGGGCCTGAGTGAAGGGTGGCAGTGGGTTTGGGGTTTGAGAGGCCCAAGGTTCCATCTCTGGTGTGTAGAAAGGGACAGATGACTATTGCAAACCATGGTGCCCAAGAGCAGGGAACAGGCACCGTGCCAGCTTGGTGCTGATACAGGCAGCCCAGGCTTCCTGTCAGAGCCCACAGCTTGGGCCTAAGGCCCTGGAAAGGCTGGACAGACAGCGAGCTCTCTGTCGATCTGCATGTTGGCTGCAGGTTGTGTGCCCTGGCTGGAGAGTAATCGGCATTTCCTGTCCAATACAGCCCTAGGTTCCCTGGGGTCCTGCTCTGGTCTTTGACCCTCTGAGACAGGAGCATCCTTTCCCATAGGGGACCCAAAGACTGCCTATAGTTTCAGGTCACCACATGCTTCTTTGCCATGGCCTTATTTAACTGCTGATCATCTCCCCTGCATGGCCCCAGGGAGTCCTGTTCCCTTAAAAAGATCCCCAATGGCTGCCATTTGTTGCACAACCTCCAACATGCCAGGCTTTATGCTAAGCGCTTCATGGCTATCACCTCCCTTAATCCTCAAACTCCTCTGTGAGGCTGGCACTGCTCTCTTCCCCATTGTACAGATTGATATGAGTGATTGTGACAATTTGTTGAGGGGTTTCCATGTGCCAGGCATTGTCCTAAGCTCTTCATGTTTGTGGCAGATGGTATTCTTGTTCCCAAGTGTCAGCTGCCCCTGCTGGTGGGTCGATCAAGCTCCTCACCCTGTTGACGATGTCCATGACTTGTTTGGCCAATGGAATGGAATTGGAAGTGACATACTTCTGAGTAGAAGCTCCGAGAGCCACTGAAGTTCTGCAGCCTTGCCTGGCACAGATAGGGGTGGATCCCTCCGTCTGGCTCCCAGAGCAAAGACGGGCAGCCAAACCACAACGAACATGGAACAGGAGCGAGAAACAAAGCTTTGTTGTTGTAAGCCACTGAGATTTGAGGGTTGTTTGCAGCATAATCTAGCAAAAGCTGGTGGATACAACATGCATTACTACGGCTAATCCTAAGAATCGCCCTGGGGGGTAGGTATTTGTATACCCATTTTCAACTTTAATACTATAACTCTACTAAATCCTGGAGAAGGAGTCTGTATGGCTCAGTCTCCACGTAGAGTCAACTTTAAAGAAACACAGGACAAGAGCCAAACTAATTAAAAGGGAATTTCATTCTTGCATCTCTAGAAAAAAACTTAAAAGGATCCAAATGCAACTCTTAATTGAATTCCCTCTGGCCTCCACCCACTTTCTGTTTACCCCCAGCTGCTCCCCAGCATGACACAAATTCCCCCGACTTCTCCCTCATCCAGAGCTCCTTATTGCTTTTCTCTTCTCTCTCCTGCTTCCCTTCATCTTCACCAAAGCAGATTGATCTTTTTTCCATTAAAAAAAAAAATCATGGATACCCCTTGTCTGGGGAACTCAATAATCTTCTCTTTTTCAGGATAGACATATTTTACACACCCTGGAAAGACTGATCAAGAAGCCTTCCATCCACACCATTGACCCAGGGTCCAGCCCCTGGCATCCTGTAGGACAGACTGGATGACTTGTTTGGCTCCAAACCCAGTGAGCAAGAATCCCTTCTTGCTGAAAGGAGAAACAGGGCTGGTAGAATTCTCTTTTGTGGGCAGGGGGAGGGGAAAAGGCTTTATCAAGCCCAAATTAATATTTTGTCCTGCTACATTAAC
Organism: Cynocephalus volans; assembly: GCF_027409185.1. Taxonomy (NCBI): domain Eukaryota; kingdom Metazoa; phylum Chordata; class Mammalia; order Dermoptera; family Cynocephalidae; genus Cynocephalus; species Cynocephalus volans. The sequence continues at coordinate 70,180,622 of NC_084466.1, forward strand.
AATGATACAGCTAATATTTATTGTGAGTTTATATCTCAATCACTATGCTAAGCATTTTATACTCATTTATTCTTTATTGAATCCTTGTAAGATACTGACAACAACAAAAAACCCATTTCATAGACGAGGGAATTGAGGCGTAAGGAAGTGGAGAAACTTGCCCAAGGACATAAGCTGAGAAGCGATAGAACTCAGGCTCCAGCGATCCGGTTCTGCATCTGTGCCTGTGCGTGTCACCCCTGCGCCATCCTGCACTGATGCCCTTGGCCCACCGCTCACAAACATGCAGTGGCTTCCCAGAACCCTCGGTGTACGCCCCCAGCCCCTGAGCATGCTGCGGAGGCCCTTCCTGGCTGGGCCCTCTCCCTTGGCCCCATGACCCCACTTCCACTCACTTCTTCCACCATCCTGGAGGTGTCTTGTTCTGTCTCCCCTGGGGCTCCTGCCCTGCATGAGGAAAGCTTTCTGTGCAGCCTTCTGTCAGTTTGCTGGTGAAGGACACTGATTCTTCAGAGGTTGGCTTTGCATCACCTCCTCTGAGAGCTCTTCCTTGGACACCTGCCCCCTCGCGCTCCTTGTCATCATCCATTTGTGGTGTCTTTCCAGTTTCACATGTGCCCCAAGGCATAGGTCTAAGACATAGTGTGTGCTCAGTACGTATTTGTTTAAGGAATGGACAATTGATGTTTATTTGTTCAATTCATGAAATGAATTGTTTGGTTATTCTTACTATTTGGTGAAGTTTCCTGGCTCATGGTTCCAGGACACATCTGGATTTGATAAGTGTTGTCAGTAGCCCGAAAGCCTGTGATGAGCAGCTTCTTCTTTCCGGCCTGGCATTTGACTTTTTCATACTTGCCGCATGAGGTTTTCCACCTTCGTCACCTCCAAAGCAGACCAGATTTTTTTCCATTAACAAAACTCTTGGATAACCCTTGTTTGGGGACCTCAGTTTCTTCCCCTTCATCTTCCTGATAGACGGGTTTGCACACCCTGAGACAACTTATCAAGAAGCCTTCTCTCCACACCCATTGACCCAAGGTCCAGCCTTGGCATCTTCTAGGAATGACCAGAAAAGTCCCCAGCTCAGAGGGTGATTCACTGGAGCTAGCATATCACAGATTGTCATGCAACATTCTCTGGACTTCAGGCATCCATGACAATAATATGAATTTCAGTCTCATCAAGGAGTAAAAATTTTTTTCAAAACTTGCTGCCAAAACTAAAACCAACCAACTAACCCACAAGAAATGGCAAGCATTAGTGGCCTCAACTGAGGGTCTTTCAGGCTTCTGACATCAAGGAGGAGAAGCAGAGAGTCACAGAGCTCTCCACAGAACCTTGGAATTTTCATGTTTGCTGCCTCAGAAGTCCTGGCTGTGTTCTCTGTGCCTCTCCAGGGACAGGAGAGCTTCCCTATACTTGGCATAGAGAGTGATTGGTTGCGGGTGGGAAGGGGAGAGTGGGCAGGGTCTGGAAAACTGCTCCTTTAGGTCACTTTTACCAATACTGATGTACACTCTCTGTATAATTAAAACTCATGTATCATCTAATTCATATCAAGAGCAAATTGACAAGGGGGCATGTGCAGTCACAGCTAAATTCTAAGCTTGAGGGTGGAGATTCTATGTGGGCCTTAGTAATATGCTTATTGGATGTATTAGGGTCCAAATCAATAATCCCTCAAACCATTCACTGCATTTGGAGTCTCTGCAAGGATAAGCTGATGTTTATTTTACACCAGGAACTGTGCTAGAGGCCTTATATTAGTGCTTTTCAAACTACATCAGAATCATTGGGAGGGCTTGTTAAAGCAGAGATTGCTGGGCCCTACCCCCAGAGTTTCTGATTCAGTAGGTCTGGGGTGGGGTCTGAGAATTTTCATTTCCAGCCTGTTCCCAGGTGATGCTGACGCTGCTGGTCCAGGGGTCCCATATTGAGAACCATTGCTTTCCATGTGCTTTCTTATTACATTCTCACAAGAATTCATCTTTGCATTTACAGGTGAAGATTAAGCATCTAACTCAAGGTTACATGGACAGTCACTGGCACAGCTGGGATTCTAGCCCATTCCCCATGGATTCCAAAGCCAGTTCTCTTTCCCTGTAGCCACTCTATCTTCCCATCACATTTGTCCACTTTGGGAACTTTGCATGAAGACAAACCAACAAACCACAAAACACAATCGCACACACTTAAAGGACCTCTTCCTCATGTAGCCCTCTGCTACCTCTATTTCCATGATCAAGGCAAGCTAAGGAAGATTTAGCAATGGCAGGCAAGTGACAGTCCATGACTGCAAATCAAACGCATGACGGAACTGGGGCTCAAGGGTCTGATTTCTGCCTGGTGGGGAAGTCCCAAGGCCATAGCATATTTTAATCAATGTGCAGCATGATTAGGGATGTAGGTTTGAAATGGCCTGGGGCCCTGGCAGCCGTCTGTGCTGTTGCTTCGCTCCAGCAGCCAACTCTCAGCATGACAGGGGATGGCTGCACAGCCCTTGGTCTGAAGAGAGCCTCGGCAGTGGACTTGTAGGAACCTTGCTTAAAAGCTGCTGAATACATAAACAAGCAGAAAGACAGCTGCCAGACAGCTGGGAATCCATAACCCCAACCAAATGGGCTGGCAGTGAGAAATGAGAAGAGTGGATTTTTTTGACTTCACCAGGCTGAGAGAATGGCATGCAACATTTGGCCTTGTGAATGGTTTTACACAGTACGCACATCACACGGAGAAAAGTCTGTGGGCGCACAGCATCTCTTGGAGGCACCTTGGAACCCGTGGGCACACTCCCCATGAGCCACATCATTGTCCATCCCCTGAGCAGGAGCTGTCACATCAGCACTGTGCTGATTGTCATGTGGCTGACTGTGACCATGAGGCCAGGAGATGGGTAAACGCCTCCTCCATCATGTTCGAGTACCTCTATATCTAACAAAAGATGAAAAGATCCCTGAAGCACCAGAGCTTTCCTTACCCAGGAACAACAATAACAACAAAAAAGAAATCATCAGAGGGTTTCTGTTCACTTTTTAAAGTGACCCAGGATTTTTATGATGTTTCTTGATTTCCTTTGCCAAGATTTACCTTTCAAAAAATGACAGTGAAAGTAAAAATGGTAATAACCAAAAAGACAAGCTAAACTTGAGGAAGGAACGTGAGTAGCGTCTTGGTCAGCCATGAAAAATGAAAAATAATCACGAAACATACTCAAATCTTTCAAAAATTGTAGACTGCATAAAAGCTTGAAGAACTCCTGGGAGAAGCTCCTCCAAATAGTCTTAAAAGCTCTGCTGTGCTGAGTGACAGGAGACTACGGGCTTTTTTTTTTTAATGAAAAGAAAAAAAATATTCCACTACTCTGGGCTCTGGGTTCAGAGAAGTCCTTTTCTTTGCTGGCAGCTACCACCTTTCTTTGCCCTCCTGTGACCGGCTTTTCCTTTAGCCTTCTCTGGGGTGAGCCCTGAGAAATTCGGAAATGCTGACTTTGGTGTCTTTTGCTTTCCATAAAGCCAATAGTGAATAATAGGCAGAAGGACAGAATTACACTGAGCATAGATTCATCACATCTCATTCATGAGGCTTGAGGAAGGAGACAGAGTCCTCTGTCACCATCAACAAAGCTAACCAGCAGGACGTGGAGTTTCCCACTGCAGTTCCCAGATGTGCATTGTCAAATGCTGAAGCTTTACTTCTTTAGGTCATACTGGAAAGAAAGCTTTCTAAAAACAAAACACAAAACCAAATCACTTCTTTGCCTTATATCTCTGTTCCTTAGGAACAGAAATTATTTGTAGTACAGAGATGACCTTCCAGAGTTACCTGCCCTAAAAGACCCCAGCTTGTCAACCCCCACCCCCCATCCTACTGCTGTCAAACTTCCTTATAAAGAGGAACCTCTTACCTTTCTTACCAGTTGCTGTGAGGAGGATTTGGGCAGATGCATGGAGATGGAGGCGGTATGGTAATCTCAGGGTTAGAGATTGTTTGCCAGCTCATTTGCAGATTTGTCACCCATCACAATGTGAATCAGGCAAGTCATAGTCACTCTTGACAAGTAGCTCAAAAGACATACTGTTGATGATGGTTAGTGCTTCAAAAAATGTTTTTGTTCATGAATTTGAGAAAGAGCCCTCTTTTGCTTTGTGTCCCTAAAAGTCTTTGATCCATCAAGTTGTTACATAGGTAGAGGGTGTCTGTCAGGTAGAGCAGGGGAGGGCTTCCAGAGCTCAGTGTCGCCCCTTGCTTTTCCTTCCCCTGGAGCTGAGGCATCTAGAGGTGGTCTCAGAGGTGGCTGGCCTCAGATGCTGAGCCGGGAGTGAGGTGCAGAGAGGTGGTGGACCTGCAACAGGCCCCAAAAGTTGAGAAGGCGGCCATGATCGTCTCCCCATGTCTCCACGGCCAGTTCCTCTCCCTTGCAGTTTCTTGTGGGACATGATTTTCAGCTTTAGGCAGTTTTCAGTGCTGAAGCCCAAGTTTTATCAACAGCTCTTCTGATGTGCTTCTTCTCCAGTATTATGGCTCCTTGCTTGATGGTGCTGGTTATGTGATGCCGTTTTTTGTCTTTGGACTTGTGGATAATACGTCTATGGAGGGGCATGACAGTTATTTTCAAAAAAGCACGTGCGTTCATCCTCAGAATGGGGTGAGAGAGGGGTGGATGTGTGTGGGGGTGTGAGGAGTGTGTGTGTGTGTGTGAGTGTGCACGTGTGTGTGTGTGTTACCACATAGCAGGCTTCCAGAAACAGGGAAGGGAGAGACGGCCTCCAAAGATTACGGTCAGTGAGAGGTAAGAGATCTGAATTCAAATAATTAGACTGGGAATCATGGAATTTCAGACTGCCAAAAAACTTTAGGGGACATTCATTTTTTAGATGAGGAAACAGAGGTCCAGAGAGAGAAATCAATTTTCTTAGTGCCACCAGCCCGTGAGCAGCGAGATGGGGACATAAAGTGGACCTTCTGATTTCAAGTTTGTTGGCTCTTCCTGCTTCCCCACCCCCATCTAGTTTTCTTTTGATCACTGGGGTATTTTCATTTCCAGTTGAATATTTTTTAATGATGACCTACCAATCTGGCAGAAATTAAAAATGTACCACCACTCACATCAATGGCAGAATCATTTTTTAAAAATTTAAAGCGTAATGAAGGGTCTTGAAATTTTCTTGATTTTGACCCTCCATCCCACTGCTATGCAAAGCTTATTAAAGACTAGAAAATTTCCAAAGAACTACTAAACCTTTCACCATGGAAACTATTTGGCAGTTTTAAAATGAGATTTTCCTTTTTTTTGTAACATCAAAGAGTATTATGACTCAAAGAAAAAGCATTTTACCTGTTCTCGAGGGAATTGAAGGAATGAAAGAAAATGTTTGCTGGGGGGTTGGTTATCACACACGAGGCAGCAAGAAACCCAGGATCAGCATTTCTTCATTGTGAAAGCAAGTTTGAACCTTGAGCCCAGATTACAGGATGAACCGTGGCGCCTGATCTTAGTAAATACTTTCTCCTAAGTTAAGTTTTTCTCCATTTATTCCTCTAGGACTAACATAGCAATTTACAATGCTCAGATGATAACAGGAACTTCTCCAGACATACAGGGAAATTGGAACTTCTTGGCATTTGAAGGAAATCTCAGGTTTAATTTGATCCCTGTGACTGGGCTGGTTTAATTAATTTCTCATAGTACTTACAACTTTATTAATTTACCTGACTCATGATAAGTTTCTTTCTACTCAGTTTTTCTTTTCCTAACATAAAGCTTCGTTAAGGATATTGAATTCAAGTCATGAGCTTAGGTGAAAGGCAATCATGCTCTGTAGTTAGGGTTACCAAATATTGCATGGGACATATTAATACTAAAAAATTAATTCTTGTTTGAACTTCAAAGTTAACTGGGAATCCTATATTTTAATTCACTAAATCTAGTAACTTTATTTGAACTAGGTAATAGATGCCTACTGTGGATTGATTGAATTGTGTCCCCCAAAGTCCATATATTAGAAGCTTAATTCCCACTGTATAACTGTTGAGGGTAGGAAATCCTATTATGGTAATTAAAAGGTGTGGACTTGAAGAGGTGATTAGGTTGTAGGACCCTGTTATAGTGAGTGGATTAATAATGATGGTCAGGGGCATGGTTCTGAGGGCTTTAAAAGGAGAGAAATGAGAATCTCTCTCTCTGCTCTGCCATTTTCTGCCATGTGAGACCCCTAGGTCACTGTTGCCACCACCAAGACCTTCACCAGCTCTGTTCCTTGGACTTTGGACTCCCAGCCTCTGAAACTGTAAGCAATAAATTTTGTTTTCTTACAAATTACCTAGTTCCATGTATTTTGCTATAAGCAACAGAAATGGACTAATACACAAAATTGGCACCACAGGAGTGGGGTGTTGCTTATAACAAATACTTGAAAATGTGGAAGCAGCTTTGAAGCTGGGTGTTGGGCAAAGGTTGGAAGAGTTTAGAAGACTCAGATGAAGACAAGAAAACCAGGGAGAGTTTGGAATATTTTAGAGATTATTTAAATGGTGGTGACCATAATGCTTATGGAAAAGTGGACTATAAAGGCTACTCTAAGGAGGTCTCAGATGTAAATGAGAAGGGACTTATTGGAAACTGGGGCAAGGATCACATTTGCTGTGAACTAGCAAGGAACTTGTCTGCATTCTGTTCATGCCCTAGGACTTCATGGAAGTTGGAATTTAAGAGTCGTGAACCCGAGTATTTGGCAAAAGAAATTTGTAAGCAGCAAAACATTCAGGAAGCTGCATGGCTACTTGTAACAGTCTATGCTGAGTTATGGTGGCAAAGGCATGACATAAAGCCAGAATTTAAAAGGAAAGCAGAATGTAAAGATTTGGAAAATTTGCAGCTTGGCCATGTGGTAGACAAGCAGACAGCATTTTCAGAAGAAAAATTCAGTGGTACTAAGAAGATTAGTACAAAAGAAAGGGATTATCAAGAGAAGGGGAAAAAGGCCCTAAAGGCATTTCAGAAGCCTCTGGAGCTAACCCTTCCATTATAGGCCCAGAAGCCTATGAAGATAGGGGAATAGGCCTGAGGCACCCTCCATGGGCTAGCTGCCCAGAGCCACCTGGGGATGCTACTTCTCACACCAGCACCTCAGCTTTTGTGGCTGCTCCAGCTGTGGCTAAATTGGCCCCAGGTATGGCTGGACCTGCAGCTTTGGAAAATACAAGCAGGAAGTCTTGGCAGTGTCCACATGGTGTTAGGTCTGTAGGCTCACAGAATGCTAGAGCTGTGGTGGCTTGGGAGCCTCCACTCCAATTTCAAAGGATATATGGAAAAGCCTGGGGGCCCAGGAAGAGATATGTCACAGGGTTGGAGTCACCTCAGACAGCCTTCAATAAGCAATGCCGAGTGGAAACATGGGGTAAGAGTTGCAGCAGAAAAACCCCATCAGGAAAAAGGCCAGGAAAGCCACAGGAGTGGAGACGTCTGAGGATTTGGGGGCCCAATCCTCACACCAGCATGCAGAGGAGGTGGAACATGGAGTCACGGTACATGATTCACCAGCTTTGAGATTTAATGGCTGCCCTGCTGGATTTTGGACTTGTTTGGGACCTGTTACACCTTTCTTTTGGCCTATTTCTCCCTTTTTGAATGGGAATATGTACTCTATGTTTGCCCCACCATTGTATCTTGGAAGCAGATAACTTGTTTTGATTTCACAGATGAGACATTGGACTTTGGACCTTTTGAGTTGAAACAAGTTAAGACTTTGGGGATGGGATGAATGTATGTGAGAAGGACATGAACGTTGGGGGTCAGGGGCAGAATGCTGTGGATTTATTGAATTGTGCTCTCCAAAGGCCCTGTATTCGAAGCTTCATTCCCACTGTAACTGTTGAGGGTGGGAAATCCTATTGTGGTAATTGAAAGGTGGGGCCTTGAAGAGGTGACTAGATTGTAGGACCCTGTCATAGTGAATGGGTTAATAATGGTGATCAGGGGCATGGTTCTGAGGGCTTTAAAAGTAGAGAACATGAGAGTCTCTCTCTCTCTGCTCTGCCATTTTCTGCCATGTGAGACCCCTGCATTGCTGTAAAGCCACCACCAAAGAAGACCCTCACCAAATATATTCCCTGGACTTTGGACTTCCCAGTCTCTGAAACTGTTAGTAATAAATTTTGTTTCCTCTATAAATCACCCAATTTCAGGTATTTATGGTATTAAATAAATTTCAAGAGGATTTTGAAATTTATTTCAAAATAAATTGAAATTTTGTGTTTGGGTAAGGATTTTGTAAATAAAATCATACATTAAATGTTTTAGAGACCTAAACCTCTATCCTTTGATAGAGAATTGCATAATAAATAACTCCAGATTTTTATATATCTGTTGTGGTATACCCGTGTGTGTTTTATAAATTCAGTTTTTAAAAAATGTTTTAGATATCAATCACTGCTTACCTTCCCTCATCTGGCCACAAATTATACTATCTCATAATTTGCAAACTCCATAGCACAGTTTAGAAGTATATTATTGTCCATTCAGCTACGTGTCTACATTTCATGGTTTCTGAGGTCTCTTTCAGGGAAAAGGCTAGCCTGCTGTGAATTTGTGAGGTTTTTTGAGCTCTCCGAGCCATTCACCCAAAAGAGTTCTACCAAGGACTTCGGTAATCACTGTGACAACATTTATCATATGCTCAAGTATGCCAAGCCATATTTGCGCTCTCTGTATGCATTATTTCATCCAATCCTGATAATCCTGTGTCCTAGGTACTATTATTATCTCTACTTCATGGATGAAAAAACAAAAGGCCTGGTAAGTTGCCTGTGGTTTTACAACCAACAAGTGAAAGTGCTTGGATTCAAACCCATGTCTGATTCCAACTCGCCTTTTAACTCTTTCCCACACCAGAATGGTTCCTACTGATAGACAGGTGGCAGGCTTGTTGTGGGCCTTGTGAAATAGGGGAGATGTAGAGACTCACTGAGTGAACGGGGCATCTAGGAGGGTTTACCATTATCAACTGGCAAAGTTTGGCTCTGTAGCACCTACAAGGAGCTCATGTAGAATGGAGACAGTAGTCTCTGTTCTCTTAAGAGATGGGTTTACACTTGAAAGCTCAGAATTTAAAGGCTTATCAGAATAAAAATTACAAATTATTTACAAATGCTTTGAAATTAAGATGTCTACTAACCTCTGTGTCCATAAGACTCATCTGGATGCCCTGTATAAAGATTCCTGAGGCCACATTTAGAGATTCTGAGGTTCTCACTGAGTGGTTCTGGATGGAGTCTGAAAACTAGATCTGCTGCGTTGTGTTTTGCAGCTGTACCTTATGTATTTGCATGTTACTGCCAATACATACACTCCTTGAGAAACCCTGCTTGAGACTGTGAGTTCCTGGAGGGCAGGAATGTGTCTTACATATTGTTGTATCCTCAAACCTAGAACAAAGCCAGACACATAGCAGGCATCCAATAAATGCTGAGAGGGAATGACAATGAATGCTGACAGGGAAGGGTTTCTGTTGACAAATTTCAGCCTGCAAGAGAATAACCAATTTTTATTCTAATCACAGCTATAGAGTTTTCTTCTAGGTTTTATAAGTGTAAGAATTGACTTTTTGGGTCTCCATTTCGTGGGAGGGAGCATATATTTATATTTGTGTGCAGCGACATCCTTACTGAGCATATATTTATATTGTGTACAGCATCATCCTTACTGTGCTTTATCAGTGAAGCCAGAGCACACCCTCCTTAGCATGGGAATGTGCATCCGTGTGTGGCTCCTTTCCACAGCTGACACTGGAGATTAGAGTTGAGCTGTAAGCATGTAAAAAACTTTTGAGGGAAACCCTTAATGAGGAACTGATCCTTTAAAATTCAAGTCTAATTACTTTATAGCAACATTTCTAGTTTGGATGTTTGAATAAAGTCTCTTTTATGCCATGAATGTAATGCTAGTGCCTCCATCTCAGGAAAAAAAAAAAAAAAAGTAAAAGAAAACCCAACACATGGCTTGACCAAGAGACCCAGTAGGAAGGCAATGATTCTCCTGCTTTAGCAGCTGGCTTGATTTCAGAGGCCACCAGGAGAGAAAAACTTGCATCCCACATGGAAAAGCCCTTGAAAATATTTCTGTCTTTTCTCTGCTATTCAGTCATTTGCTTCCTCTACTCATGGGGGTGACACGTAAACTGAGGTCATGTATCTTTCAGCATGGTGTCCTGTGGGACCTGGGGAAATTGGAAGGGTTATTGTGGGCACGTTAGTCACGTGGATGGCTTTTCAGTGTCTCATATTTGATGGAAGCCATATGGGGACACTCTGGCAATCACATTTTCACAATTGGATTTGGGGACAGGAGGTGCTTCACAAATTGGCTAGAGAGGTGTTTTATAGCCCCTTAGACAAGCAGGTGTCTTACATATTGTCCTCCAACCATAGTGTGAAAAGAACTTTAAAATGCATTCAGGTTGGAATAGGAGAAATTAGGTCTTAATTTGTCTCTACTAACACCCATTGCAATAGTTTTATTTTATTTTTTTCTGTAGACAGGACTTTTTGATTAGAGACAGGAAGGCAAAATGGCAAGAGCACTGGGTTAGGAATTTGGAACCTCATTTATTGAGCTCAGCTAAGCTTCATTGTGGAAAAGCTTCCGCGACCTGCAAAGCCTTCTGTACATGTAAGGAGTTTATGGCATCTACTCACTGAATAAGTGTGAGTGAATGAATATAAGGCTGAAGTGCAGGTGGGTATACGTGGCAGGAATGAATTCCTTGTGTGATGGGAAGAGAGAGTGGAGCCCACATTCCCACCAGGCCCCTGGGACAGGCAGGGCCCATAGCCATGCTTTGTATCTGGTTCTGGAGAATATGTGGTCAGAAGCCTTCAGCTATTAAGCTGAGCATGGGGAATGAACACAGATTCTGGGCTAAAACAGAGGCCAAAATAAAACAGATACCAAATCTGCCACTTGTAGCTATGTGACTGTGGGAAAGTCACTTAATAAGTCTGAATTCCCATTTCCTCATCAACAAGAGCCATCTGTAGGGTACCTGGTGCTATAAAGCACCATTGTAGTTTCTTTAGTGTTGACTTTGGCCTGTGGTTTTAGCTGCCACAAGCCTTTGTCCAGTAATTCCTGCAATTGTTTAGTTACGTGATGTCAAGCTCCTTTTAATGCTTCTCTAGTAGCTATTCTGTGCTGTAAACATGGTGCACGTCGACACCAAGATCTTTCTCCCATTCTTGGCATCAGGATAGTTCTCATCAATATTGGTGAACATTTATTATAATGGAGGAAGAGAAATGTGAAAAAGGCCAATATGAGCATTAAAACCTTAAAAGTTGAGGAACTAGAGTCTCTGAAGCAGTCTGGGTGCTGGTATCAGACCACCAGGTTCAAATATTGGCACCATCAGTTACTTGCTGTGTGACCCTGGTTAAGTGACACAACCTTTTTAAGCTTTGGTTTATTCATCCATATTATCCCCATAAAGTGGGGATAATAATAATGTTTATATAGTGTAGGGGATACTCATAGAATAATTATAAGATTAAAGGAAAAACTACATGCACATGCCTAGCACAGTGCTTAGTATACAGCTTTGATAGATGTGGTCTGCTATGAGAAAAATGTAAAGAAGCTGGAGATAAAAGCTTAAAAGTGGCTTAAAGACAATCTTCAAGTATATTATGCAAAATGTAGAGTGTGACAGAAAATAAGACTTAATTTCAGCAGGAAAGACTTAGATCATCAATAAGAATAACTTTTCTCTAAGGATGATTAAACACTTGGATACAATCTTACCCTGCTTCTGGTTTCTTATAGTTTTCTCCTGTAGTTCTTACTTTTTCTGGAACTGCATATTAATAGAATAGCAACCAAAACAAAGCTTTTAAAAATACAGTTAGAGACATTTGCTCCAAATACAACTCATGGCAAATAAAATTCCTAGTCAATAATGCTGTAATGACAGAATTGAAAGGTGCTCCTGCAGACTCTAAGCTTCCAGAGGGAATGACTGGGATCAGGATTGACAGTCAGTTAGCAGATGACATCAAAGACAAAGCCCACCTACTGTGTGCTTAGATACAGAGAGGTAAGCCATGGTCCTTGCCTCAAAAGAGAGATAAAACTGGGGTGGGACCATGAGCTGGACAGACAAGATAGGGACACCGGCTACGTATGCAGTGTTCGGCAGAGAGTGTACTGACCTGACCTTACATTTGTAGCTCGTTTATTCTTCATAATAAATATGCAGTGTAGATCATATTATCCCCAGGAAACTGAAGTTCAGAAGGTGAGTTAAATAACTTCTCCTAGCCACAGAGTTAAATCGTGGTGGAGGCAGTGTTCCAGCGCAGGTCCCCCTCCTGCAGCAGGGTTTCCCTTACGTTGCATGACCGTGCACACACGCACATCATGGCAGTGTTGCTTTGGGTGACAGACTGTCAGTGGTGTCCAAATGAGGCATGAAGGAGCTCTGTGAGGGGTCTGTGTGGGTCTTTGTGGAAGAACTGGGAGTTGAGTGGGGTTCTGAGGATGGGGTATCCATCAGGCATTTTGCAGGCACAAGGCCTGCTGGGGCTCAGTTAATTCACTGGGAGGGTGCTGGTGGCTTATGGAGGTGAAGGAAAGGCTGAGGGAGGGAGGGCGAAGACGGACATTTGCAGCTGGAGAATGGAAGGTGGCCGCCTTTCCTGCCAGCTGTATCATGAGTTTTTAGTTCTCAAATTTCCCAGTCAAAATCTGTGACTTCTTGTAGAGTTAAGACGACAGAATCATTCCTACAATTCTCTCATGTTGTCTTGGGACACCTCATTGCTGCTTTTCCAGGCAAACCTTAGGTCCCCCGGGTTGCCTGCTGTCTGGTTGTAAATGTGGACTCTGGGTTTCTACTGACTGCAGTGTGAGGTGACGCTGTGGGCAGTGAGGGTGGGTGGCCATGGTGGGGGTGGGAGTGAGTCAGAGGAGGACAAGGCCCTTAAGGTTCAGGACCGAGCAGGAAGAATGGGGACCACTGACATGGGTCCACTGGATTTTGAGTGAAGAGGCTATCCTCAATTGTGATGTCATAGTCCATTTGTGCTGCTATAACAGAGTATCACAGACTGGGTAATTTATAAAGAACAGAAGCTGATTTCTTAGAGTTCAGTTTTGGAGGCTGGGAAGCCCACAATCAAGGCTCCGGCATTTGGTGCGGGCCTTCCCCCTGCGTCCTCACGTGGTTGAGCAGAAGGGCAGGAGACTGAGCCAGCACACGTGCAGCCTCTGATAAAAGGGCCCTGGTCCCATTAACCAGGGAGCAGCCTCACGGACCAATGACCTCTTAAAGGTCCTGCCTCTCAATGCTACTATATTGGCAATAGCTGAATTTTGGAGGGGATTGAATTTCAATATGAATTTTGGAGGGGACAAAAACATTCAAATCATAGCACTAGGTAAGGAACACTTTTTCTGGAGGTCTCAGGGTGCTGGGAATGCGTCCTTTGGGTTATTAATTACAGCCAGAGTTCTGAGCTTGGGCCCCTCCCCTGCTTCTTGCTGACTTGGGAGAACTGTAGCCCAGCTGCTTGGCCAGCCAGACTCATGGGACTGTGGAAGATACTGCCTCACCTGGGAGAGTGTGTGTTACTGACAACACCTTTAATTTATCTCTTACACCCAGTGCTGAGTGAGAATAAACCAGGTGCAAGCTGGAGGTGCTTCACCAGTCTTGGGATGAGTAAAGAGTGGTGCTTGAGGGAACAGATAACAAACCTTGTGCTTGGGCAATAACAGGGCGGCTGGGTTGGGCTCTCAGGTATTTATCTGCAGTTGCGCGGTCCCCTTTAGACCAGAGAAGCAGGGAGCGATGCTGGAGAGGCTGTGTGTGCTTGTCTGTGTGTGTGTGTGTGTGTGTGTGTGTGTGTGGGTGGTTGCTTCTCTGTGAGGACACATAGTGACTCCCTCCCATGAAAAATGGCCTTTCATGAGCAGGCAGCTGACAATGTACCTCCAGAGGTTGGGTTCTTTGATCTGCTGCCATATTGCTGGAGCTGCCACCACTGATGCTGTTTGGTGGGAATTCCCATGTTAATATCTCAATCGGTGGTTCTCAAACTTGAGCCTTCATCAGAATCACCTCCGAGGGCTTGTTAAAACAGATTTCTGGGCCTCACCACCAGACTTTCTGATTTAGTGGGTCTAGGGTGGGGTCTGAAAATGTGCATTTCTGACAAGGTCCCAGATGATGACATTGCTGCTGGTCCATCCACCTCATTTTGAGGATCACTGCTATATATCTTGTTTTCTCAAGTGCCCACCACTCTGGGGTGTTGTTGTCAGGTCAGGAAGACATGACACCTGGTGAGCAAGTCGGGAGACAAAATCCTGTTAAGGGTTCCAGAGTAAACTCACTGAAAGATGCTGGGGAAGTAGGGGACAGGGTAAAATTTTAGGCCTGCAATTGCCTGGGGCAGGATGTACATTTGCTAGCTCATCTTATTAAAGCTGCCCTCTGGCATGCTGTGGACAAGGTGATTTCTTTATCCTATGTCATGTGGAGATTTCCTCTGGTGTCTGGGGAAGGTCTCACACTAAGAAAAGAAGATATGGTGGCAAAGAAATCTGTGCCTTTCATACCCACCTGCTATGCTGAGACAACAGAAGTCTTTTTAGAAAAGGAGAGGTATTTATGATATTTATGTAGCATCTACCAGGTGCAGGGCACTGTGATAGGTACTTTGCACATACCACTTCTGCGATTTTCAAAAATCTGTGGGATCTGTATTATCTTCGTTTTATAAATGAGGAATTTGAGGCTTGAAAGCATTAAGAAACATATCCAGAATCATAAAGCTAGTAATTGGCAGAGGCAGGACTTAAAAATATGTATCATTTTTATCCCAAATCTGTATCATCTTGATTTACCATTGGAAATTCAGAAACCTTTATAAAAATATGCAGTTTTAAAAAATGAAATAATACTTCTAGGGGGAGGGAGGAAAGGGAAGACTTGGTAAAGGGTCACAAAAATTGATTACATTGTATAATGTTGAATATACAAATTATCCTTATTTGAATATCACACATTGCACACAGGTTTAGATAGTCAATGCTGTACCCCATAGATATGTATAAGCAACTATGTTCGAATAAAAAAAAATAAAAAATAGAAAGATAAAAAGAAGGAATTTAAAACAAAAATAAATAAATAAAATAAGAATTTCAACAAGGTAAAAAAAAGACATGATTTCTAGAGTAAGAAAATCTGTAGAGGCTCAAAGTAGGTTACTGCTTACGTAGGGCTAGAGTTTGGAAGAGAAGATGGGGGGTTGGGGGAGTGTTAGACAAAGGGTACATGTTTCTTTTTGCAGAGAAGAAAATTGACTGTGGTAATGTAGACTTTAAATGGGTGCATTGTGTAGTATGTGCATTTCTAAATAAATACATAAAATAAAATAAAACAAAAAATGAAATATTACTTTTTAATTTAAAAACAAGGTTAAATGTTCAGGACCAAGAAAGTACAGGCATGAATGAGTGGGAGTTATGGGTAAAGGGATACAGAACAGAAAACGTGCCAAATGAGGACATCTGGAGACGCTGTCATTGGTCTAATTGGCTGTTATGGCTTCTTCCCTCTTCTGCCCACTTTGGTGGTTTTCTCAGGTAAGTAAGAGTTCAGAAAAACTAAAATAAGGTGCAGAGGGAAGACCTGGTGAGTCTTACATGTAAAATGCTTGGAACAGCGCCTGGCGCACAGCCGGTGCTCAGTGACTGTTAGCGTCGACCATCTTCACTGAGTGCCTCTGCAGGGAGGCTGCGTGGGACTGAGGTGGGCACCAGCAGCAGGGGCCGGAATCAGGGAGGAAGAAACGCATTGCGAAGAGCAGACCACCTCAAGTCATGGAAGTTTCCTGAGAATCCAGGGTTATGATTTAGAAGGTAAATACGACTTGGTCGAAGAAGGCAAGTTGGAGGAGTTGGGGGTGGGGAGTTGGGAAAGGAGTAGCCTCCATAGGAGAAAACGTGGATTAGTCAGTGAAAGGTGCTCAGGGAGCTGTCATTGTCAGCCCAGAAGGTAATTTGAAATTTGGGTTTGTCTTGCTGAAATACAAACTACCCGATCAGAAGACTCACCCTGTATCCATCACAGAAACCCCGGGTGGTATAGACCTCTTGCTGTACTTAAGGTAGCTCTTGGGAAAACAGGCTTGGCAGGAAGACTTGATAGAGGGAAAGCCACTAATGGAAAGCACTGAGGACAGCTGCCATGTAGGGACACTAACAGGAGCAGGGTGTGCAGCAAGGAGGGGGCAGGATAGTGCGGCCAAGGCAAGGCTGTTTCAAGTGGATTTCATGCTGCCTAAGGAAGAGATGCCAGGTGGGAGGCTGGACTTCTTTTCATAGGAGGCTTAAGGGAGCTGAGGATGGGCAACTGCCAGCTGTCACGTGGCTAGAGAGATAAATAACTGGCCAGATGTTCTAGTGACAACCTGTGTGGCAACCCGAACATATATCAGTTATCAAGACCAATGAATGAATAGTAGCCAGCTGGGGCAATTGCGTTCCTATTTATGAACTCGTGGGCTCTCTGCGCTGTGCGTGCCAAGGTGTGGGACACCGAGAGACGCAAGTGATGAAACCCAAAAGGATTCCCGTTTCCACAGAGCTAATTAGGAGCCTGGGAACAAACAGGAGCCTGGCAGAGAGGTAAGAGAGGGAGTGCTCAGAAGCCAGTCAGAACCGAAGCCTGCTGTTCTGTGTTGTGACCGATGAACTGTGGCTCAGGGGTGTAGCCCTTCTAGAACGTCCTGTTCCTGTTGGCTCTGAAAGCAGAAGCCATCAGCAACCTGGTGATGTGGACTTGGTTTAACTCTTTCGTAAGACTGGACTTTTCAGCCTGTTGCAGTGTACTGGGACCATGTGGCATGGGATTCTTGGCACAATTCACAGAGGTCTCAGCCCCTAATAGGCTCTCATTTTCTTACTACTTCACAACAGAGCTAATGGTGTGGGTTTTTCCATCAGAAGCAAGCAGCCCTGGAATCTGTGGCTGGCTGGCTGTCCTTGAGGCCAGTGGCTGGGGAAGGAACTAGCTGCCACCCAGTGTCCTGTGTCCATGGCTGGCTGGGGATGAAGTGCATTCATCCTGCAATGGCAGGTTCAAGGCCCTCTTTGGCCATCCCTGTGGCTATCTCCGCCCTCAGCCGAGCAAACTCCCTTCCCCTGTCCCAAAGTTTGAGCTCAGTAACAGTTTTCATGTGAATAAACATGGGAGGGAAATAAAAAAGTGCTGGCAAGTTAACACAAACAAAATCTCAGCGGACAGAAATCAAGACTAGCAGGCACTGAGTGTGTGAGACGGGTGCCCCAGATCACTCGCTGGTGGAGCCCTAACAGCATGTTTCCAAAACAGGCATCAATGATGGAAGAAAGGAATGAGGGAGGGGAAAGGTGTCTGAAATGTGAGACAGCGTAGTGGAGAGCTGCCGGGGTGGAAGGAGAGAATCAGGAAGTGGGCCTCAACGGTGGGAGGTGGGTAGGCAAGGGCCTTGACCCCAGCAAGTGGGGGGATCACAGTGACAAAGGAGGCCAGTGTCCCTTGGCTGGGCAGGCAGGGGTGCAAGGCCTAGAGGTGGGGCAGAGGAGGCCAGGGGTTAGGACATAGAGGCGCTGTTTGGAAGTGGATTATTAACAGGGACTCAGAGCACTGGCGGGGGAGTTGGGGGTGAGCTGTATTTCCTTGGGAATTGGGAAAGAGGCAGAGAGCAGAGGGCCCATAGAGTCACCCGTATGTTGAGAGGTCTGTGGAAACCTGGTTGAGCTAAAACCACTGAGTCCCAATCTCAACTTTCTTGCAGGATGATTACAAAACATGGTTAGAGGGGACTTTGCCTTGAGAGGGGGCCCTGACAGTTTTTTTTTTTTTTTTCCTCTTCTTTCTCATTCTTATGTTCTCAGCTGCGAAAATGCTTGCCAGCCCATCTGATACTCACCGGTCCCTTCACTCCACATAGGCTCCCTTTTGTCTAACTGCGGGCCATCTCATTCATAGCTCGGCGACTGGGATGGTGATGTCCCACTGCCCCTTTCCTTCCTGATGCTCTCAGCAACTGCTCCTCTTACCAGCATTGGGTGCACCACCCCAAACCCTTTAGCAGCAGCAAGACTGGGGCCATTTGCAATGAAGTTGGGTCAATGTTTATTAGTTTGAGGCGAAGTTTTCAGGTTGGCCATTCTGAGACATGTGGTGGGGTGTGTGTGTGTGTGCAAAGGATGGGAGCTTCATTAGGCTCATTTGATGAATTCCTTTTATGTTTTACATTCTCCTTGACTGTGTGTTTGTTCTGCAAGCACATACTGAGCATTAGTTCTGCGTGAGGTTCTGTCTTGGGCTCTTGGGTGATGCAAGGGTGAGAGCTACAAGACTGAGAGCAGCTGCGACCTCTCCCCACTTCTTTCTCTCTTTAGCTGACTTTCCAGGAAGCATCTAGGGAGCTTTACAGCCAGCCATGGGCAATAAGGCATGTTCCTGAATAACCATACTATAAAGCAGAATGTGATAAGTACATTATGAGGTATCTAGATTGAAATGTTTGGGAGTTCAAAGGAGAGATTTACTGCACATGATGGAATTGTATGCAAGTACAAGTTGTCCTGGGAGAAGATAAATAACCTATTCATTTCATAGTAATATAATAAATAAAATATTATTGACATGGCTGGCAAGACTGCTAATACCGTTTGGGCATTGCGAAAAAGTCTGATGTATAAATAACCATGGGTTCGTAGAATCACAGAATCTAGAATGTTAGCACTGCAAGCAAACTTGGAAGACATCCAGTTCACAACCTCCTCATTTTGCAAATGTATAAACAGATGTTCAGATGGGTTAAGTCTGTTGCTTAAGATCACAGAGTTAGTTTGTGGCCAAGTCAGGGGAAGAAGCCAGGCCTCCTTACTTGTTGTCCCCAAAGTTCATCTCACTCTGGAGCTGTGACATCAGCACTGTCTTGCTTCTGCTAAACAACGTGCCATTAAAAAACAGTCATTCCGTTTGAGAGATTTTTATCACTATGTCATCTTTCTTACCAGAATACCATCATAGCATCTCTGGAACATTTCCTTTTCTGCTTATAGTGCGAAGTGTATGTGACAGCTCTTTTCTGAGGACTCAGGTGACATGGAGCCTGGGAAACAGCATGGAGCAAGGAAGACAGAGATGATGTGCTGGAATATGTGTTGCTTTTCTAGTTATGTAAATGAAAGTGTTGAGAGAGGGGACCTGCTCTTCCTCTCCTCACGCCCTGTCTCACCTCTGCGGTGTGTACCCCACCCATGCTGCACCTTCTCAGAGATCCACTCCCCAACTCAGCAGCCCCGTGTCCACCATAGCACATGACCGGAGAAAGGAAGTCAGTCAGTTGGATTTGCTCTCTCTGTGTCAATCTGTCTGTCTCTGTTGGGCAGTCTGTCTATTAGTTGCTTGGTCTGTTGGTCAGTCTCTTTTTCCTTCTTTCTGTCTTCCTACCTATCATTCTTTCCCAGTCCATCCCTCTCACTCTTAAGGACTGCACGATTTCTCTCATCACATTTTTACCTCTCTCCTAGGCTACTTTCCAGTTTCGGTCCCTTGTAACTCAAGTGTGCCATGGCCCCAACACTGCATCCTGACTTCCTTTCAGAGTCTGTCTCCGGGCTTCTGGCTCAGCCCTGCCACATACCCCGACTCATGTCCCTCCACGCTACATGTGACTGACCAGTCAGTGGCTTGTTGCCTTGGTCTAGTGTGACCTCTGGACCAGTTGCCCCAGACCAGGGTTATTTGTGCAAAACATGGCCATCTATAGTTGTTCATCAAATTTGATTTGTGAAAGGTGTGCACGGGCTCAGCGCCTATGATGACAACTCATTCTGTCTAGTAAATTGTCCCTTTTCCATGATGCCAGCAGTGAGTGATCTCACCCTGCTCTGACCCTGGGGCCTCATTGGTTGTGGAGCCCACGTGGTATTTCTGCAACTCTGCCTTGGGCAGAGAGAGGCCTGCCACTCCTTTCAGGCACCAGAATGGAAGCTATGATAGCATAGGAAGCTTATCTTGAGCATTTTAATTAGGCTTTGCACACTGTCTTGAACAGAGAAGGCTCAAAATAAGAGAGATTCTGAAGTAGCTTCAATGGAACTAATCTGACAAATTTTCAGGGCTCCTTTGGGAGAAAAAATCTACTTTGGGGAATAGGGCATGGATACATGAAGGATGTCTATATAAAAGTATAGAATGACAACCACCACCATGATTATTTATAGAACAGGTGCTGTCCCAAAGCATTTTACATACTTTGTTGTTTTTAATCCTAACAACAACCCTATAAGTAGGTACTGTTATCCCCTTTTTACAGATGAAGAAACTGAGCTTGAGGGAGATTAAGAAACTCACCCAGGGTCACAGAGCTAGTAAGTGGAAGAGCTGGGTTTCCAACCCAAGCGGGTGTAATGCCAACTCTGATGTAAGTTGTGGACACACATTGGCAGAATGCTGGCGTGATCTTCCCAACCTCTCATTCAGCCAGCATCTAAGCGGGAAAGGTCTCTTGCCCGCCACCATTTCATCTCTAAATGTACGTAAGCGCTTTTATCCTCAGTCTACTCAGTGGTGTTACCACGCAGCTGGTGTTGGTTTTTTTTTCCTTCCAAAATAAATCATTAATTGCCCCTCTTCTAAAGCTTATGTCATAGACTTTGATCCTGGGCATCTGAATCACCATTAAAATGTCTCTTGGAGTAGTTCCCTGTGACATCAGAGTCTGGGTTCCTGCAGCGTAATCCCACTTGCTGATTTTTTCCTTTGCATCGCATTTGGATGATGAATGGTCCCTTGATGCTCCTAGGATCTGCCTTCCTGCCCTCAGAGGCTGGCTGCATGGGTCCTCTGTCCCCCTTTGAATGGCCCTGCTTGTCTCCTGCAGTGGTCAGGGCTCAGAAGCACTTGCACCTGGAGCAGGCTTGAACATTCTAGTCTACTTCCACCTCGTTGTCTTTGTCCTCTTTTTCTTCTCTCTGGCACCTCTGTTCTTTGCTCTGGCCTTCTGTTCCCCGGTGCTCCAGCCATGCAGGCAACAGCCGCTATTTTTCAGTTTATTCTTGGGACTGGTAACACACACTTGCTCTCTCCTCATTTCTTTGGAGGATTCCTCCAAAATTTCCACTACTTGACCTCTTCTCGTAGTCACCTCCTTGCCTCTCACCATGGCTGATGCCCCTGCTGATTCTGTTTTTCTCAGTCCTATGGGAAAGCAGCTGTCCCGCCATTCATGCTTTTATTCAATGTGCACTGGTGTGACCTCTTCTATGTGCCGGGCAAGGGGTGTGAGTTATAGAGATGGAGAACACAGCCTCAGGATTTTAAAAATTTAAATAGGCTTTGCCCCCACACATGCACAGACTTCTCCACTATTGACATCAGGCACCAAAGTAGGACATTTATTACAATTGATGAACCTAAACTGATACATCATTATCACCCAGAGTCCATAGTTAACATTAGGGTTTACTTTTGGTGTTGTCCACTCTGTGAGTTTGGATGAACATATAATGACATGTATTCACTGTTGTGGTGTCACATAGAGTAGTTTCACTCCCCTAAAAATCCTCTGTGTCTTAGGAATTTTTAAAGCCCAGTAAAGGACCTTAGAACAGAAACACATAATCACAATACAATTTTAACAGTGTTCAAATAGAGATATGAACAAAGACTGTTGGAACACAAAGAAGTAGCTAACCCTGTTTAGTGGAATCTGTGAAAGTTTGGGAGTCTGGTGATACATTTGAATTTTATATGTTTACAAAGGGTTAGGGTGTCATGTGGCATGTGAGGCCAAGGGGACAGCTGATCAAGGGGATACAGGCCTGAGCACCCAAGTACGCTTGAGGGAATGCAGAATGTAGCATATCAGTGATGGTTAAGACAGAAAACTCTGTGATCCCAGGGATAGAAATTTGAGTATGACCTCTGCAGTATATTTGCTATGGTACCTTGGCCAAGTTACTGAACCTTAGTAAGCCTCAGTGTCCTCATCTATAAAATGGGGATGGCAATAGTACTTGCTTGTCGAGATGCTCTGAGGGCTAAACAGGTGATGCATGCAGTCATCCCAGTGCTTGGCCTGTAGTCTGTGGACCCAAATGTCAGCCAGTGGTGTTGACACAGAGAGACACTGGGAATGGGATTCAAGAGGCAGACTGTATAAATGCAGAAAAAGCATTTGACAAAATTCAACCTCCCTTCATGATAAAGACTCTCAGCAAAATAGGTATAGAAGGAAAGTATCTCAACACAATAAAAGCTATATATGACAAACACTCTGCCAATATTATCCTGAATGGGGAAAAGTTGAAAGCTTTTCCCTTAAGAATGGGAAAGAGACAAGGATGCCCACTCTCACCACTTCTATTTAAAATAGTACTGCAAGTACTAGCCAAAGCAATCAGGCAAGAGAAAGAAACAAAGAGCATCCAGACCAGAAAAGACAAAGTGAAACTGTCCCTCTTTGCAGATGACATGACCCATATATAGAACAGCCTAAAATCTCTACAAAAAATCTCTTAGAGTCGATAAATGCTTTTAGTAAAGTTGCAGGATACAGAATCAACACACAAAAATTGGTAGTTTTTATATTCCAACAATGAACTAGCAGAAAAAGAAATCAAGAAAGCAAGCTCATTTATAATAGTCACACACACACACACAGAACAGAGAACAAAAACAACAAAAAATCCCCTAGGAATCAACATAATCAAGGAGGTGAAAGATCTCTACAGTGAGAAGTACAAATCACTGTTGAAAAAAATTAAAGAGGACACAAAAAGATGGAAAGACATTGCCTGCTCCTGGATTTGGAAGAACTAACATTGTGAAAATGTCCATACTACCCAAAGTGATCTACAGATTCAATGCAATCCCCATCAAAATACCAATGACATTCTTCACAGAAATTGAAAAAATAATCCTAACATTCATATAGAACAACAAAAGACCCTGAATAGCCAAAACAATCTTGAGAAAAAAAAAAAAAAAAAGCCAGAGGTATAACACTACCTGACTTCAAACTATAATACAAAGCTATAGTAACCAAAAGAGTATGGTACTGGCATAAAAAATAGACACTTGGAACAACAGAACAGAATAGAAAACCCAGAAATCAACCCACAAACCTACAGCCAACTGATTTTCAACAAAGGCAACAAGAACATACACTGGGGAAAAGACTGCCTCTTCAATAAATGGTGCTGGGAAAACTGGACATCCATATGTAGAAGAATGAAACTAGACCTGTACTTCTCATCATATACCAATATCAACTCAAGATGCATTAAAGACTTAAATATAAGACCTGAGACTATAAAACTCCTAACAGAAAACTCAGGGGAAACATCTCAGGAAGGAGGACTGGACAAAAACTTTATGAACATGACCCCCGAAGCACAGGCAACAAAAAGAAAAATAAACAAATGGGGTTATATCAGACTGCAAAGCTTCTGCCCAGCAAAAGAAATAATTAACATGGCAAAAAGACAATCTATGGAGTGGGAGAAAATATTTGCAAACTATGCTTCTGACAAAGGATTAATATTCAGAATATACAAGGAACTCAAACAACTTAACAGTAAAAAAACAAATAACCTGGGCAAAAATGGGCAAAGGAACTGAATAGGCATTTCTCAAAGGAAGATATACAAATGGCCAACAGATACATGAGAAAATGCTCAACATCACTCAGCATCAGGGAAATGCAAATCAAAATCACATTAAGATACATCTCACTCCAGTTAGACTATCATTAAAAAGACAGAAAAACAAATACTGGTGAGGATGTGGAGAAAGGAGAGCCCTTCTACACTATTGGTGGGACTGTAAATCAGTGCAGCCATTATGGAAAATGGTATGGAGATCCCTTAAACAATTTCAGATAGAACTGCCATAAGATCCAGCAATTCCACTGTTGGGTATATACACAAAGGAATGAAAAACATCATGTTGAAGAGATACTTGCACCCCCATGTTTATTGCAGCTCTATTTACAATAGCCAAGAGTTGGAACCAACCTAAATTTCCATCAATGGATGACTGGATAAGGAAAGTGTGGTATATTTACACAATGGAAATACTACTCAGCCATAAAAAAGAATGAAATTCTACCATTCACAGCACCATGGATGAACTTAGAAAATATCATATTAAGTGAAATAAGCAAGGCACAGAAAGAGAAATACCATATGTTCTCACTCATAAGTGGGAGCTAAAATAACTAGCATATATATAAAAGAAAGAAAGATACAACATTCACAATAATACATTGAACTTTCAAAAGGAGAACTGACGTTACTAGAAGTAGGAAGGGAGGTTGGAGGGAGGAACTGGTAAAGGGCTATGAATAGCAATGACAGTGTATATTATTGAATATAATAATTATGCTGATTTGAGTCACAGATTGCCCGTGAATATTGATGTTCAACTCTGTACCCCAGAGATACGAACAATCAACTATGTTACAATTAAAAAAAAATGCAGATTATACGGGCCATGGACCCATATTAAGGAGGTTGGACTCCATCTTCTTGCTCAGTGACTTCCAGTCTTGAGGGTGCATAAGAATCACCTGAGAATTTGTTAAAATGCACATTTCTTAGTCCTTCCCCCATATTTTCTGTTTCAATTGGTTAGAGGTGAGGCCCAGGCATCCTTGTTTTTAAAGGTTCTGATGTAAGTGGTCCAGATCACACTTTGGTCTAGGTCATTGAGAGATCATAAGGCTTCTTGTAATATCTCTGTAAAATAAATCAAGAGTTTCCAGGTTCAGAGAGAGATTTGGGGCTTTCTTAAAGCTCAGTCTGTGCAGCTGGAGCCAAACCCCAGGCAGGCTTCCTGACTTCCAGCCTGGGTTCATCCACCTTTCTTCGAGCACTGTCCACACATGGCCAGCAAAAGCTAAGCCCAGCCTCTGGCCACTGGAGTTAAAGGTCCGGTTTGAATAGCTCATGGGCCCTGGCCAGCTTGGGTCTGTTCTGGGCACTGCTTTCCTTCTGCCCAACAGTTCTCCCCCAGCTATATCATGGATGAAGAGTAAAAATGCTTCTGAGTGTCTAGGTCCTGGAATCTGACTTCTTGTAGCATCAACTGAGCACAAATTTTCAGAAAGGGAAACCAGGCGCCTCTTATGGAGAAGGCTTTTTGCCAGAGAGCACAAAGTGGCCCCCTTCGGGCCTCACCTGCTTCTTTGTTCTAGGCATTGGAGGTGCTCTCCTTTCTGCTTGGCCTCTGGTAAGGACTGTATTTCCTTGTATCCTGCTTGCTCACTTGATTCTTATGGCCACAAGAAATTGTCTGCACCCCATCCTTATATGAGTGGGCTCCCTGCCTTTTGGCACCCAGGGCTGTTTCTGTGAGCTAGCTAGCCTGCTCTAAGTATTATCAGGTTTGCAAAGAGAATCCTCCACCCTCATCTCTTCCTGGAAGAGGATCCTGAAGACATCAACTGAGGTGAGACCATGTACCCCTTGTCCCAGAGAATGTCCGTGAATCCTGGGTTAGGAGTACCTGTCCTGGTTTCTAGTTTGTTATTTGTTTTTCTTCTTTGCTTCCTTCCTTCCTTCCTTCTTTCTTAATTTCTTTATGATAGCTGGTACAGGGATTGAACCCCAGACCTTGGTGTTACCTGCACTGTGCTCTAACCAACTGAGTAACCGGCCAGCCTCCAGTTTATTCTTAACTCCTCTAAACCATCCAGTTTATCCTCATTTTAAAGTATAAACATATTGAGTTCTTCAGCACCCAAGACCTCTCTTTTTGACTTGTTGGTTTACCTGGCAGAGATATTGGAGAGCAAATTTGTAGAACTGGCTGGCTGCTTCCTCTCCACACTCCCCCCAGTGCCATTCAGGAAGAAGTGAAAAGCCCACATTAAGTGCACACCACGGAGCCAAGAGAGGGTGAGCTGCACTGGCTGCTAGTGACGGTCAGGGCTTCCAGACTAATAAGTGCTGGGAGCAACTGAAGGCCATGGCCTTGAAGAGCCGATGATGCTGGGGCTGGGGCTGACACAGGCCCATGTTGGGGCCAGTTACCATGGCCAGCCTTAGCTTTCTGGATGCTGGAGGCTTTGCAGAAATGACACACCAAGTTTCCCCATGCCAGCTGTGGCAACAAAAGCGTAGGCCCAGCCATTTCTTCAGTCTTCCAGAGGGAGCTGGGACAGCAGGGGCCTGGAGGGCTGTAGAATTGTCTTCTCCTTGCTAACTTTGACAGTGACTGGGCTGTTCCAGATGTGACCCCACACTGCATTCCCCACTGCCATGGCTTTATCGCTCTTGGGCTGATGTACATAAAAGCAACCATTTAGGGAGCGTTGGCTCAGTGCATTATCTCAAATCATAGGCAGCTGCGAGCTGTCCCCCTCAACCCCACATTGCATTCAGAGGCTAAACGATTAACCCAGGGCAACTGCACTGTGGCTTTCACACCCAGGTTGGCAAGAGTCCCAGATGGTGGTGTTCCTGCACCCGGGATCCCATGTCACATTGCCTTCCCTGGAAATAGAGTCAGGTCATTATCCCGAGTGACAAGGAGGTTGCTTAGCAACCTAAACCAATTGAAAAGCACGAACTGTGTCTTGACAGATGACGCAGGGTAAATTGGTCCCAGTCCTGGGCATGTGCAGTTCTGGACATTCCCAGAACTCATGACATTACTTGGAAAGAAGGTGGTAAGAGAGAAATTAGAGCCAAAAGAGAGAGAAAGTGCTGGAACTATATGTTGACAAGAGCTTGTCTGCATAAATATGTAGGTTTTAAATTACACTTGCCTTGTGGTTTCCACTGCTACCGCTGCTGCCGTCTGAGGTTTCAGCCCAGCAGCAGAGCTCTACCAGCTGTTTGTGTATCAGGAAGGGCAGTGCCTGGGGACTCTCCCCAAGGATCAGGGCACCTAGGACGAGAATGCATTTATCTTCGATGGTCTAGCAAGGGGGATTTTATATTCAACATTATTATTATCATAGGTTACTATTTTGACATGTGTTTGGCTGGTGGATTTAGTTGTGATTCCAGAAGAACTGGTTACCAATAGTGCCCTCCTCCTCAAGTATCTTCAAGTACTCACTCACCGCCACCCACACCAACCTGATGATTAAGGAGCAGACGCTGATTAGATCTGCTGTCTCCAAACCTGAGGTGCATCAGAATCACCAGGAGAACAAACAAAATCCACACACAAGCAACAAACAAACAGATTCTCAAGTCTCACCAAACCCAGGGATTGATTTGGTAGTGAAATTGTATTTTGAAAGCCGCCCAGGTAATAATTCTGGCACATAGTGAGGTTTGCGAAATCTTGAATGAACTGTCTTGGGCAAACAAAGGAATTCTAGTTTTTTACTTGTCAGAGTTTTAAAATTTCTCATCTTTCATGTGAAAGGTTATATTAACTTCATATTCCCAGGGTAAGGTGATAGTAAAACAATATTGTATTCCAGCCAGAACCTCGGAACAGGCGGACCTTGAAGAGAGTAGGGTGCATTTTCATAATCGGGGTGTCACGGGGATTGAAAGCAGGGGTCTGGATGTGAGTCCCAGCTCTCCCAATAAACACAGCTGGGTGAGAATTTGGTGAGTCGCTTCCCTTCTCTGTAGCTCCATTTCTTCATCCACAAAATGAGGAGCTCGATCCATTTGATTTCCGAGTTCCCTGCTAGGTCTGAAATTCTGTGATTAGCATCTCTTGTCTGGAACAACCTTTTATGTCCAGTGATTTAAATCAGATTATCAAATATTTATTGAACACCTGCTATGTGTCCAAAAACTGATATTATTTGAAAAATTGAATTTGGGGAGAACCAAGGGGCTGGGGAAAGAACACATACTAGTGAAGAGAAATAGGTGGAGCACGATGACCGAGAATTTCTGAACTCTAGTAAGTGTTTCTTCTCTCTTGTTTAGAGCCATTTTGTGTGGTAAAGTGCAGGTCACAGTGAGACAATTGACAGAAAGCAGCAAACAAGTATTACCTGGTAGATGGTAACTGTGTTACTCAGCCCTTTGGATGACAAATATTGTTAAGTGAAAAAAAGCACTAATGTGGTCAGGGGTTAATCTGGTGCTAAAATGCTGCTTCAGGAAAAATGTATTACCAGAAGGGAAATACTGGTGAATTGACTGACAGGAACAGCTGGAGGCCCCTGTAATCATCCAGATAGGAAGCAGGAAAAAATAAAAAACAGGTTGTATGTTATATGGAACGACCTGGCGTGAGTCATGTCTCTCGAATGTTCTTGGTTTTGAAGGTTTCTGATGGTGGCCGATTATAACATGCCTTGGTTTCTCACAGGGCTCAGACTCCAGGGTGTCTTTGGAAAGCCTCAGCCCCCTGAAGGGCTCTCATGCAGCTCTCCTTGCTGTGGAGGAGCCAGTGGTCCAGGGTAGGGGTTTTCAAATGGCTTTTGGGGTTGCCCAGAAGCGCTGCAGGTGGAGGGGTGAGAAGGCAGGAGCGCGTTAGCACCAGCACCACCTCCTTAAATCAGAACGACTCCACTCTGACCTGCTGTACACATTGGGCACTCCATGAAGCGTTGGGACAAGTTAGCCAGTTGGCAGAACTCACAAGCTACTTTGGTGGCATTAGTCACCTATTTGGCAAAGTTAAGTTGGGCAGAGATTGAGTGCTTAATAAGCCCGGTTTGGCTGGTGCAGTGGCTGACAGTTTTGGGGAGAGCTTGCTGGATAATGTGACCAGATTTCCTGGTACAGAGAACTGGGCAGATGGCACATTTGCTATTCCACACCCTCCCCCACATTCCATCACTGTCCTATCTTGGGGTGGGGGGAATGTGTGGAGAGAGGAGCAAGGGTGGGGTCCACATAGGGAAAACACATTTAATCTTCACGACAGACCTCTGGGATAGCTGTTATTATCCACAACTTTGAGAGGACGAAACTGAGGCTTACCAAGTTCAAGGGTCTTGCCCGAGACCACACAGCTAAAGGGAAGTGCTGGGAGACATTGAGGTATAAGTTCTGAATGAAGTCCACTTCTCTGGAGCTGACTCCAAGAATATCCCAGAAAAGCAGAGGCCTGGAAGCAACCAGAACCTTCTCTGGGTACCGTGGGGAAACCAGCAGCCTGGGAAGCAGACCTTGCCTGGGGCATCTGAATAGGAGGAAGGTGTGGGAGTTGGCCTTAGGGAGCTGTGACATGATCTGCAACCCTTCACCAGCTCCGGCTCTCAAGCCGCTCACAAGCACTGTGGCACTGTGGGATCGGTCTGAGAAGCGGTCTAGGAAGGACTCTATTTAATCTCCGTTTGGCCACAAACCTCCTGCAAGTAAAAGCCCCTCTAGCAGCAAAATCAGAGCCATAAAATACTGAGCTGCACTGGGAAGAAATATGAAGTCATAATAGTTGAATTTCCCAAACGTATAAAGGGTAATAGAAATAATTCATTATTTTCCCTTAACATATGTCCTTCAAAATTTAGGGGTCATGATTTTACTTTCTGGGGTGAAGAACATATAATTCACAGAGGAGGCACTCCACAAGCATTCCTTGAATGAATAGATGAAAAAGTTATGTAAGGAGTTTCTTCTGGCCTGGAATAAAGGCAGAAGATTCCACCCTTCAGAAGGCAGCATTAATATGAACCCAAAACATATTCTTTACTTCTATAAAGTTGCTGGAAACTTGACGTAATTTTCTAGTTGTTTAATAGTATTTACACTTGTGTACCCAAAGTACGCTTGTTCCTAGTTCAGACCCTTTTACAAAGCCAACAGTCTGCAAAGAAACCAGCTGGAGTGATATCAGGGGCACAGACACCTTCTTGCTTTTCATTTTTTTCTTGGCAGACATCAAGATAGAGTTTCTCTCTGGTATCTCTCTCGGGATATAGACCCCAATAAAATGTATGGCCTGACATACCATTGGCCTCACTGAGCCGCAGACACATTTTAGAATTCCTCAGTCTACTGCTAGTCTGGCAAAGAAAGCCCCAAGCAAGAAAGGCAGACATTGGGCACTTTTGAACTTATTCTAGTTATTAAAGGGGCATTAAATGGGAAAGGGTATGAGAAAATGGCAGCCAGCAATTTTAGCTGACTCAAGAGATAGTTGTCCTAGGAGGGAGTGGGTATGTAGACATGTTCACGGCCTGCTCATTCAGGAGATAGTTTCTAGGCAAACTGTATGAAGTCCTGCATGTATACCTTGTGTCACTGTACACTGAATAAATGTGCTGTACAGGGTGGAGCAGAGCCACGTCTGTGTCCAGCGCATCTGTGATTTTTTTCAGCTGGAGAGATTCACAGCAGGTTGAATTTTTTGCCCAGGGCTGGCATTCAGCCTGTGTGCACAGGGATTGGCAGACTAGTTGTCTGTGCCTGGTGTTCATCTGGACTAGCTGATGCCTATGTTGTACCTGTTGTTGAATGTCACCTCTGGTCATACATGTCCTCCATAATATTGATTAGCAGAGGATCTCCAACCAGATTCCACAGACCTTTATTGTTGTTTCTTTCCTTAACTGATGACTTTAAAGAAATGGTAGAAAGTGCTATTTGGAGATGAGCTAAGTTTGATAGATTGGACTTACTCTCACTCTTCACTTGGATAATATCTTGGGTCTTGGTTTAAATGTTAGTTTTTCAGGGAGGTCTTCCATGATTGCTAGTCTAGATTAAACCCCTCCTATATGTTCCTGTAGCTCATAGTACTTCCCATGTGAGAACATTCCTGACACTCCGTTATTATTATAGACAGTTCCTGACTTGCAATTTTTTGACTTTATGAGGGTGAAAAGCTATACACATTCAGTAGATACTGTTTTTCAAATTTTGAATTTTGATCTTTTCTTGAGTTAGTGACATGAGGTACGGACCTCTCTGGCTATGCTGGGCAGTGGCAGTGGCTGCAGCTCCCAGTGAGCCACAGATCGTGAGGGTGCACAACCCACACTCTAGGGGGCACTGTGTTGCCAGAGTGTTTTGGATATTGTGTTTCGTGTTATTACATCCCATGATGTCTACAAAATGCCCCATGGAGTATACTAACATTTATAAAGCAAATGTATTTCACAGGGCCTAGTTTCCAAAGCCCTGTAGTTTTAGGTTTAACCTAACTTTTAAAAATTACATATAGAAATGTTAAGCTTGCAAAAGACAGGAAACTTTCCCCAGGCTGAAGTCTCTTTTGTAGGTATAGAATTGTAACACAGCAAAATTGCCAGCTCGAAGGGCAGATGCCCTTGGAGCAGGTTAACCTACTGATTGATATGTTAAGAAAGTTGCTTTATTGTTACGTAAAAATACCGAAGAAATTGCTGTAGGGAAAGAAAATGTTTGCTAAAACAAGCTTTTGTTGGTGGATCGACTTAACCTTTTGCAAATTGCATTATGGAATATCACTTTGTTTCTTCACCGATGTTACCGGCTTCTATTGCTAAACTATACTTATCCATAACTCCACTTATGTTCCATTTCTATAACTTCCTGGTCTGGAGAATAAATATGGGGAGAGAACCCCAGTTCATGGTTAATTTCCCAAAGGAGGAGTGCCTCTCTCTTGAGGGTTCCAAGGAATTAACCCCTTCAGGGTGTCTCACTACTCAGAAGAAATGGGCTTTGAGTAATCCTTTTTGCATCTCTGTCATCCCATGTGAGGCAAAGCAACAATGCCCATTTCCTATTTATGATGTTTTCAACTTACAGTGGGTTTCTTGGAATGTAACCCCATCTGTACTTGGTTTTAGTGAACATTTATCCTGCTGGATTTTAAGTAACATAAGGGCGTTAAATTAAGTTTGGCTTCAAGGAATGGAAATCATTATATTGAAGGGATACCTGCACTCATGTTTATCACAGGTCTATTTACAATAACCAAGGGTTGGAACCAACCTAAATGTCCATCAACAGATGACTGGATAAAGAAAATGTGGTATATATACACAATGAAATAATACTCAGCCATAAAAAAGAATGAAATTCTGCCATTTGCAGCAACATGGATGAGCTTGGAGAAAATAATGTTAAGTGAAATAAACCAGGCACAGAAAGAGAAATACCACGTTTTCTCACTCATAAGTGGAAGCTAATAAATAAATAAATAAATAAATAAATAAATAAATAAATAAATAAATAAATAAATAAATAAATAAATAAATACAGGAAGGAAGGAAGGAAGGATGGAAGGAAGGAAGGAAAGAAGAAAGGAAAGAAGGAAGGAAGGAAGGAAGGACCTCAATGAAATGTTGAATTTTCAGAAGGAGAGAACAGACCTATAGTTACTACAGGTGGGAAAGGGCAAAGGGGAGGGTGGTTAGGGAGTAATTGGGTAAGGGACACAGAATAATTATGATTTGTAATGCTAATAATATTGATTTGATTGTCACATACTATGCACAAATACTGATAGTCAACTCTGTACTCCATAAATATGTATAATCAAAATTAATTAATTAATTATAAAAATTAAGTTTGGCCTAAAGGTTTCTTCAGACGTAGTGAACTGTAACGTAACTTGATGTGTAAACAGACTGTAACTTATTCTTGTAGCAAGTAGCCAAGTCTCAGCCAATCACAGGAAGCCAACTGTTTAAATCAGGTTCAAATAAGGCATTCTATAGAAGAGACAATAAAAGGTCACCACATGTTCAGGGCACAAGTAGCAGATACACATGGTGTTATAGGAAATGCAGTAAGAAGAGCAGTTAAGTCAGGGTTCTGGGCCTGTGGGGTAGGTGGAGTGGAGTGATATAGTTGGTGAGGATTTGGAAAGACTTTATCTTAAAGGCAAATCTGAAAGTGGGAAATAGGAGTTTGCCAAGTGGGGAAAAACATTCCAAGAAGAGGAAACTGCTGGTAGAAGCCTGGGAGGACTGAACAGGTGTGGCATATTTGGAAATGACAGCCATGCAGATTGACAATAGTTAGTGCACAAGAGAAGAAATAATGAAATAACAGGCTAGAAAAGGAAGCAGAGTTTTCTAAGGCACCCTATGGAGGCTGGGCTCTACCTTCTAAGCAAGGGGGAAATTTTAAAGGATTTTAACAAGGAAGTTCCATTTTTCAAAAATTTAGCATCAGTGGTAAGTATGGAAAATTGTTTGAAAATTGAAAGATCCCTGTCTTCTTCATTTTTCTGTTGCTATAACAGAATACCATAGATGGGTAATTTATAAAGAATAGAAGTTTCTTCAGCTTACTGTTCTGGAGGTTGGGAAATCTAAGAGCATGGCACCAGCATCTGGTGAGGTTCATCCCACGGCTGAAGATGGAAGGCAGAAGTGAGCAGTGAGACAGAAAGAGAGGAAATCAGTCCAAATTCATGCTTTCTATCGAAACCCACTCCTGAGATAACTAATCTACTCTTGCGATAACAGCATTAACCTATTAATGAGGGCAGAGCCCCCATGATCTGATCACATCTTAAAGTCCTCACCTCTCAATATTGTTGCACTGGGGATTAAGTTCCCAACACATAAACACTGGGGACATATTCAAAGCATAGGAATCCTGGAAATAGAGATATTTACTGGAGGGCAGGTATAACAGTTCCTCACTCACAGAATATAGGGGTCATGGAGAGGGCAGTTAAAGATGGAACTGATGTTTTCACAAATCTGTATCCTGACAGGCTAGAATACAACGAGCTGTGATTTTAAGACTATCATTTGACTTCTTTGTACGTCAGTGACTGCATCTATAAAATGTAAGGACTGAACTAGAAGATCCGCATGTCCGCTGAGCACAGACACTCTAACTTTATAGAATCATAAGGTAGTAGTATATGATTAGTAGTGTTAGTATATGATTATGAAAGTGTTGTAGAGACACTTAAATTATAATGAAATCAACATAAATAATGGCTTAGCAACAATTCTTGTGAAAAGATCTAGGACTTTCATTTGACTACAAAGTCAGCATGACCAGCAGTGTAGCCAAGAGGAACAGAATGGGGAACAGAGAAGTCCTAGTTTCATTGCTTCTGTGTGCACTGGCCAGGATGTGCCTTTCACTTGAGAATGTTCTAGGCTTCAGTTTTTCAGAGGGATATGGACAATTGGGAATGAAAAGTGGCCAGGATGGTGAGAGTTCTAACATCCAGGTTGTCAGAAAACTGAATGAAGGAACTGGAAATATCAGCCTGGAAAATAAAATACTTAAAATAAATGTATTAGCAGCCTCCATATATTTGAAATACACTTATGTAGAAATGGGATTTTATTTTATGGAACTCCAAAGAGCAGGTTTAGGATCAGTGATTGGAAGCTTCCAAAAGCATAATTTGGCTGAATATAAGTAAAAATCTATCTGCCAGGCAGATTTTTTTTTTATTTTAAATGAAAGGGACTTTTATAAGTTTGGCTCATTTGTCAAATAATTTTCATGAGGGAAGGGAGAAGTTCTGTTTTGTTCTGTATTATATCCATGGTACCTGAAAGTGCCTGACACACAGTACTTACTCAATAAATATTTATTAAATGAGTAGATGAACAAAGGTGATATTGAATGAGCTCTGAGCTCCTTTATATCCTTGATATCAAAATTAATGTTTCCATTTCCAACACTTTTTTTTAATAGAACCCTTACCATATTATATCTTAATTTATTCTTTCAATATCTCCTTTTCTAACTAGAGTGTGAGCTTGTCAAAGTCAGGGATTGTGTTTTAATTGTGTTCAGACCAATTTGTGGCATGTAGCAGGTGCTCACTGAGCAGGGTGACCACATAATAAATTATTCGAACCAGGACTCTTTGATAGTAAAAGAAATGCTGACCAGAAGGGAATTGACAGCACGACATAAACTGGCACTGTCCCAGGCAAAGGAGAACGTGCGGCTACCCTAATCAATAAGTGCTCGTTGAGTGAATAAAAAATGAATGACTTTATGGAGTCCAGCAAGGCAGGCCATACTAGTGTTTTTCCATATTTGAGAGTAAAAACTGCCCCCTGGGAGTTCCACCCACTGGGTTTAGTTCTGTTTGGCTAGACACACAGAATGCATCTAGACTTTTTTTTTCATGTGGCATTTAAACATTTGATTTCATCGATTGCTTCCCCTGTGCTGAATTTTCTCTTTTTCAGCCTGTACATTCCCAGTTTCTCTCACCACCCCCTGTTTTTCCTTGAGGTTAGCCTGACTACATTAGGGTTCTCTGGTTCCGGATGGGTTTCCATTTGACAAAGTCAGGTTAGATGCTGCAGGCCTTGGTGCCTGGTAACCCCAGGTCTCCATCGTCCAGGATCAGTCCACTCACACCTGTCTTCTCATCCATCTTCTCCCCACACCTCTAATTCCTTGATCCCTTCCCCTCTTTCCTTGCCTACTCAGTCTCGTTAGGGTCTCTGGATCCAGTTGTGACCATGGACAAGGGGGATTTAGAAAGTTTGGAGCCAATATTCTGCAACTCAACCTTGTCTAAGCCTTGTCACTGGTCCAGCCCTTACCTGGTGACCTGATTCTCATCAACATGCTCTGGCTTGGCTCCAAGATTCAACTTCCTCTGGCCCCAGTACTGGTGACTGGGCCTCTGACCTGATTTCTTGGCCTGAGTCCCTGCATCAGTCACCTACAAAGGGCTCATCTTATTCTTATTAGTCTGTGTCCCTCCTGCCCCAAAGATGAGGTCTTAGCTGAGGGGACCCCACTGGAAGGTGTCCAATCCATCATTTGTTGTGTCCAACTCTGGTACTCACTGCCTACCTGCAAGGCTGGAGCTTCCCTCCTTGCCAGGAAGTCTGGATTGGGGGTTCTGCCTGTTGGCCTGCATACCTTCAACTGCATACCTTTAGATGTGGCTGTTACCCTTTCTCTACCTCATTGATTGTCTTCTTTCATCTTTTTTCTTTCTCTCTTCTTCCTCTTTTTTTTTTTTTTTTTTTTTTTTGCCTTTTTCGTGACCGGCACTCAGCCAGTGAGTGCACCGGCCATTCCTATATAGGATCCGAACCCGCGGTGGGATCGTTGCCGCGCTCCCAGCGCCGCACTCTCCCGAGTGTGCCACGGGCTCGGCCCTCTTCTTCCTCTTTTACTCTCATTGGTTTTCTATTCTTCCCCCCTTTCACTTTCTTTTCTCTTCTTTTTTTTCTGCATTAAATTAATTGTCTCAAAGAATGCAGATACCTTTCAGTTTTTCTGTTGTTTGTTTTTATGGAGAAAGAAAAGGATGAAAGTTCCCAAGCAGTCTAAACTCCCTGCACAGAGGGGCTGAGTCTTCTGCTTCCTTTATCTGTATCCTACTTCCCACACCTTCCCCTGTGCTGAGAACCCACAGCTGGGCTGACAATCATTTCAAAAAACAACTGGGAGATACTACATTTTGCTCCTCCCATTCTCCTAGTGGAAAGAAGTGGAACATTCTATATAAATGTTCAGCATTATTATAAAATTGCTAGGATGCCCCAAAGAGGGAATTGGCCTTTTTCAAGTTGTCACATTATACCCTTTCGTTA
Source organism: Cynocephalus volans (assembly GCF_027409185.1). NCBI lineage: Eukaryota > Metazoa > Chordata > Mammalia > Dermoptera > Cynocephalidae > Cynocephalus > Cynocephalus volans. Next base: position 70,217,093 of record NC_084466.1, read on the forward strand.
TATGTTCCATAAATTCTAGAATAAAAGTCAAAGCCTGCAAAAGGTTAATAGTCTCAACTGCAGAGGGAATTTTTTTCCGATGAGGATGGTGATCTTTTTCATCAGCTTCTAACATCAGGTTAGCAGGTCCAACTGCACTTTCAGAAAAAAAAAAAAAGAAAAAAAAAGGATTGGAGTAAACAAAACAGCATTCTATTTTTAACTCCTGAAACATTGCTCCTTGCTCTGTCTTCTAGGTAGCCGTGGGACTTTAGGAAAGCCATTTCATCTCTTGTATTCTCATTTCTAAAAGGAGGATTTGGGCTGGATGGCCTTTAAAGCTCCCTGCAGCTTTAGCATTTTATGATTTAACACGAACTTTAAGAAGTAACAGTTGCATTGGGCTCACAGATAGATGCAGGTAGATGCAAGGTTTTCTGTGATTTCATGTGACTTGCCGGATTTGGGAATGTCAAGCTCCAGTCAAAAAAGAGTCTAACTGGGATTCTGTAATCTGGAAATTCATGTAGCCTTGCTGGCTGGAGGAGCAGCCAATATATTGCAGCAGTTCAGAGCTTAGAGGACCAAGGTGGGGCTAGGGCACTGATATTTTCTAGCAGTGTGACATTGGACACATAATTTAGTTGCTCTTAAACCTACTGTGTCAAAAGTGAGCAATAAAAGTGCCAACTCTAAAGCACCATTGGAGATGAAAGGAAGTACTGTGTCAATGCTTGACATGGTTCTTGGCACCTACTGTGTGGTTGATAAATGTTAGTTATCATTGCTCCTTATCTGTGATAGGACGGTCTTGGCATAGTAGATCTTGAGGTATCACCCAGTTGTAAATGACTCTAATTCTTGTGGTTTTGGGGAACATATAGTGGCAGATGATCTCCAGGATCTTTGGTTAACTGAAGCTTGGGGAATGTTAAAAGCAAAGTTCACAGGGGAGCTCCAAGTTTATGATAATGGCAAATGCTATTTTGGGGTTATGTTACATTTACTGACATACTGGAGTTTTTAATTAAACACATCTCTAGGATGCATTTCTATTTTGCTGTTGCACTTACATTTTCCTGGGAGGTGGGAAGCCAGGGAAGTATTTTTGGTACCACTGCCAACAGCTAAAGACTTGGAGCTACTGACCTCTTAGAAAGGTGCTGCCTGAGGAAAATGGTCCTTTACTGACTCTGAAATGGTCACAAAGGAAATAAGGTCGTCTCTGGGCAGTGAGTGGGGAGCATTGACTCAGGGCTGTGTTTGTCCTCCCTGACAACACAGCTCTGGGTCCAAAGTCCAAAAGCCCAGAGGCTATTTGCAGGATCTGCTTGCATGAGACTGTCCTGGATGTGTGGGAACAGTTGTTCTTCTGGGTGCTCTGTTCTGAACTCTGACAGTACTGGGACGTCATTGGAGACCTTTGTAACTTTCTCTCCAACCTGTGACGTGCTTCTAACTGTGGCCCGGCCTGGCATGGCACAGCTGGGGTAGGGCAGTGAAAGGTAACGTGTGTGCAGACTGGCATGGCTGGGCTAGGCAGGCCTCCTAGCAAAAGAAATAAGTGATTCTGACAACACAGTCTAAAACCCAATGCACAAAGTAACCATGTGTTAAGAGCCTTTTTCATTTTCATGTGATCTTTGTTCTTGAATCTGTCATATCAAATATCTGACTTTTAAGGAAAAATTAAAAATTAAATTAAGTTTCAAAGGTCACCCGTATTGAGAGTAAATCATAGAATCCGTAATCCAAATGGAATAACTTGTTAACTGAATGTAGAAGGAAGTTGGGGGTCAAAGCATCTGGTATGTTTAATTTGGGATGTTACATTTTAGAAATCCCCCACCCACCCCATGCATCTCTTTCCTTTTTTTTTTTTATTGTAACATAGTTGATTGGACATATCAATCAACTGTGCGGTATAGAGTTGAATGTAAATACCTGTGTGCAATATGTGATGCTCAAATCAGGATAATTAGTATATTCAACATTATATAGCATAATCATTTCTCATGGCTCTTTATCAATTTCTCCCATACCCTACTTCCCTACGCCTTTCTCACCTCTGGTAACATCAGAGTTCTGTTTTCTACTTTTTAAAGTTCAGTGGATTATTGTGATTGTTCTATCTTTCATTCTTTCTATTTTTAAAATTTATTTGTTTATTTTTTAGCTCTCACTTATGAGTGAGGACATGCAATATTTCTCTTTCTGTGCCTGGCTTATTTCACTTAACATAATTTTCTCTAAGTTCATCCATGTTGCTGCAAGTGGCAGTGTTTCATTCTTTTTTATGGCAGAGTAGTAGTCCATTGTGTAAGTATACCACATTTTCCTTATCCAGTTGTCTGATGCTGACAGGTAGGTTGGTTTCAACTCTTGGCTCTTGTTAATAGAGCTGCCATGAACATGGGAGTACAGGTGTCCCTTCAACATGATGATTTCCATTCCTCTGGGTACATACCCAGCAGTGGGATTGCTGGATGGTATGGCAGTTTTATCTGTAGTTGTTTGAGGAACCTCCATACTGTTTTCCATAAAGGCTGTGCCAATTTACGGTCCCAACAGTGTCTGGGGGTTCTCCTTTCTCCACATCCTCTCCAACATTTGTTATTCTCAGTCTTTTTGATAATAGCCAGTCTAACTGACATGAGATGGTATCTCAATGTGGTTTTGATTTGCATTTCCCTGATGCTGAGTGATGTTGAGCATTTTTTCATGTGTCTGTTGGCCATTTGCATATCTTCCTTCAAGAAATGCCTATTCAGCTCCTTTGTCTATTTTTTAATTGGGTTATTTGTTTTTTTACTGTTAAGTTGTTTGAATTCCTTGTACATCCCTGGTATTAATCCTTTGTCAGATGCATGGTTTGCAAATATTTTCTCCCACTCTGTAGGTTGTCTTTTCACTCTGTTAATTGTTTCTTTTGCTGCCCTGAATCTCTTTCTTGATGGGCAATGCCAACCTTGTTATAGAAGAATAGCAGACAGTGACGTCTTTTCAGATTTAGGGGCCCATCCAACTATAGAGGTGGCCTGGACCTTTCTGTTGGCTCTGGAATTACCCCAGGATCTGTATACAATGTATTCAGGCACAGGGTTGAGACTGTTGATTATTGATATCTGCAATATGATTGAAGGCACTTAGCTAAGTAAGACTAAAAAAAAAAATCAGTTATTCATTTCAAGCCCGTTTAATCAAGGTACAATTAAAACAGAAGGTAGAAATTGAAATTAAAGAAGCCAAATGAGTCACATTTTGACCCTCAGCTCCTACCAGTGATGTTTTATGTCTCAGTCTTCAAGAGCAGTTGAACGTCACCTCCCTGGGTGGGCCTGCCGAGATTGCACCCATACCCTCCAATTCCTGCCCTGCCTGTGCTCCAGACTGTGTCCGATGGCCAAGCCAGTCTCCTTACTTCTCCTCTCTGCCACCTCTGTTGCCTGTGCCTGACTCTGATTTTTTTTTGCTCATGTGATTTACTCATTATCTTTTCAGTATGGCTCTAAGGCTCCTCTCTTTGACCTGAAATTGGCTTCTGCCTCAGAATTGGCTTCTGGCACTTTCTATCTGTGGTAGGTAGTTAATCTGTCACAGGCAGCTGCTGGTTCAGTTCTATTTCTTAAATTTCTTTTATTTTTGTTTTGACAGTTTTCAGAATATCATTCACTAAACAGGTCTTTTTTTTAATTGACCATTAAAATTGTATATATTTATTGTGCATGACATATTTTGAAATATGCATACATTGCGGAATGGCTAAATAGAGCTAATTAACGTATACATTATATTACATACTTATATTTTTGTCTTGAGAACAATTAACATCTATTCCCTCAGTAATTTTCAGGTATACAATACTTTGTTATGAACAATACTCACCATGTTGTACAACAGATCTCTTGAACTTGCTCCTCCCATCTGAATGTTTGTATCCCTTGACCAACATCTCCAACCCTGTCCCCCTCCCCAGCACCTGGTAACCACCATTCTACTCTCTGCCTCTGTGAGTGGTTCATCGTAAAGGCTGGTGTCTCCCTCCTGACTGCATTAACCTCTGGCACACACACTCTTCTCTGGCTTTTGGCTGCTCACTTCCACACCTCGGCTTTGTCTCAACCTGTCAGTGTCTGTGTGCTCCCTGGGTTCAGTGTGTTCCCGGGCCTGGCTTCCTTGGACACTCCTGTCCCTGCCTTCTCACCTCATCCCTTCACCTGTTTCTGTGTCTCTGGGCGATGCCCCCACATGCCCAGCCACTCACCGCAACAGTATACTGCCCTAGAATTACTGCTGGCTCTCCAGTGACAAGGTGTGTCATGAATAAGTACTGGTCTAACGTCAGAGACTCGAGTACAGACTCTGCTTGCTAGTTGTATCATCCTAAGTCACTTGACCACTTTGAATCTCTATTTCCTCACCTGCAAAATGGGAGTAATAGAAATAATAATAACACCTACCTGGCTTAACTTCAGAGTGATCACTGGACTAATGATGTGGGCATATTTTGAGATTTTATTTGTTATCCATATTATTTTCTCTGGTGAAGTGTCTGCTCAAATCTTTTGCCCATTTTTAAGAACTGGATTGTTTGTTCTCTTTTATCAAGTTTTGAGAGTTCTGTATATATTCTAGATACAAGTCCTTTACTAGATAGATGCTTTGCAAAAATTTCTCCCAGCCTGCAGCTGTCTTTTCATTCTGTTAATGGTATCTTTAGAAGAATAAAAGTTTTTAGTTTTGAGGATGTTCAAGTTATTATTTTATAAATTTTATTATTATTTTTTGTGTCCTATCTAGGAAATCTTTGCCTACCCAAAATTGCAAATGCATTTTGCAAGTGTGTTTTCTTTTTAGAGCTTTGTAATTTTTGTTTTTACATTTATGTCTATAATTCATTTTCTTTTTGAGTTAATATTTGGAAATCATGTGTATAGTAGGGAAAAGACCTGTTTTCTCCTACTGCACTGTCAACACTCAACACAGGACGCTTCTGTGACCAGATGTTGTATGGGAAAATCCCGAGTTGAATTCTCTGGTGGACATCAACTGATTGTCCTACAATTCAATTCAATTCTAATGCTATCTACCAGGAGTTACAGTCAGATCCAACAGGTTAAGGCTCAGTCCCACAAGACTGAGTATGCCTGCCCCACTTTAGATACTAAGTGCAGATTCAGGCTTCTGGTACTTCTGATCACTGGCAAAAATTGGGGGTTCCCATGATCCCCTCTTTGGGTCAATCATTTGCTGGAATGGCTCATAGAATTCAGGGAAACACTTTACTTACTATTGCCAATTTATTACAAAGCTTATTTTAAAGGGTACAAATGAACAGCCAGATGGAGAGATACACAGGGTGAGGTCTGCAAGGGTCTTGAGTGCGGGAGCTACTGCCTCTGCGGAGTTGGGGTGCACCCCCTCCCAGCACATGGATGTGTTCTTGTTCACCAGCCTGGAAACTATCCAAACCTTGTGGTTCAGGGCTTTTGATAGAGGCTTCACCACGTAGGCATGATTGATTACTAACTCAGTCTCCAGCCCCTCTCCCCTTCCTGGAGGATAGGAAGTGGGGTTTAAAGTTCCAAGTTTCTGATCATGGCTTGGTCTTTCTGGTGACTAACCCCCATCCAAAAGCCCATCAAGAGTTCCCTCATTAGAACAAAAGACACTCCTGTCACCCAGGAAATTCCAAAAGATTAGGAGCTCTGCATCAGAAACCAGGATAAAAGGCCAAATATTAGAACGAAAACTGCACTTAGCTCCGTGACTGCTCAGGAAATTACAAGAGTTTTAGAATCTCTGTGCCAGGAACTGGGGACAAAGATTAAAATATATATTCCTTATTAAAAATCACAATATCACAATGTGAGGTCAGGGTTGAAGTTCATTATGAGTCATTAAGGAAATAACCACAATGAGCTATCACTATGCACCTGTAATCAATAACATTAAATAGGTAAAATTAAAAAGACTCTCCATACAAAGTGCTGACAAAGATTTGGAGGAATTGGAACCCTTGTTCTCTTCTAGGGGACTGTAAAATAGTACAACTTCTCTCAGTAAACAATTTGGTAGTTTCTTAAAAAGTTAAATGTATACTTACCATATGATGCAGCCATTTCACTTCTATGTATCTACCCCAAAATAAGTGGCAGCATACATTCCTACAAAGACTTGCACAAGAATGTGTACAGCTGCTCTGTTTGTAATAGCCCCAAACTGGAAATAACTGAAATGTCCATCCGCAGGAGAATGGATAAATAAATTTTGGTGTATCCATGCAATGAAATACAAGTAACTGACGATGTGGAGGAATCTCAAAATAATTAAGGTGTGTGAAAGGAGACAAATTCAGTATAAGTTCATTTATAGAAAATTCTAGAAAATGCAAACTTATCACTATTAATAGAAAGCAGATCGATGGCTGCCTGAAGATGGGGGTTGAGGATGACATGGAGTGATTTCGAAGAAGTGTGAGGAAAGTTTGTAGAGTTATGAATATATTCACCACCTTAATTGTGGAGGTAGCTTCATGGGGTATACATATATCAAAATGTACCACATTATATGCTAAACCATGTGCAGTATATTGTATATCAATTATACCTCACTGAAGTTACTAAATGGGGAAATACTAGAATAAATGTTCACCAATGTTAAAAACAAAAAAGAGATTATAAGGCCCCAATGAGGTAATGCCCAGGAAACAGCATTGATAGCCATAATCTGCTCTAGAAATGTTTCTTGTCATTATTATCTATACCACATAGACTGTGTAAGTTTCCTGTAAGAAAACTAGACACAGTTTCTAGGGGGTCTCAGACATTAGATTTCCCAACGCCACCCAATGGAAAATGTCAAATTGAGATGATTAACACGTCACTGGACAAAGGCCTGATTGCACACTGGGACACTCAGACCCTCAAAGGGTCTCTTCAGGGCTTGACCATAGCCCAGCTCCCTCACCCCTGCTCCTAGCTCTCAACGAACAACAAAACAGTGACCAAAAGTGCAAGGTCTTGGAGTTATCTAGAATGGGACATATGTGGAAATTTACAGAGGAGACTTTGGGAAATGCTGATGCTTGGGCCCCACACTTGGAAATTTCGATCCACTTTTTCTATATTTTTAAAGTTTCCCAGGTGATTCTAAAGTGCAACTAGGTTGAGAAGCACTGAGGTGGAGCCTGCACCCTCTGCCGTCTCCTGCTCCGCCCCTGCGGCCACGTCATCTTGGCTCAGCCTCTGAATCTCAACTAGTGTTAGAAAGCAGTCAAGCAGAACTCATTATGACGATAATAACTGACATTCAAGTAGTGCTTGGTCTTTTCCCAAAGGGTTTCCATGGGCATTTTCTTATTGGGTCTCATAGATAACCTCGGAAATAGATAAGACAGGATGATTTTATTTATAACATTTATTGTCTTTTTCCTAATTAATTATTAGTACAATAAATGATCATTTAAGAATATCCTAATGAACAAATATGGAAAACTATGCAGAGCAAAAAATTTATCTGTAATCCAATCTCTCAGAGAAAACCAGGATTAACACTTGATTTCTTTTAATGCAGATATAGTACATACACTTAATTTTTTTTAAAAAATAACTTTGGGCACAAGCTGTACCAGTACTTTGTAACCTATTTTTTTCACTTAACACATTGTAATCATTTCTCCATATCCTTAAATATACTTTGAGAATAATATTTTTAATGACTGTTTTCTAGGACATGCATGAAAACACCGTAATTTATTTCACTAATTTCCTATTGTTGGCAGCCTGTTTCCAAGTTTTCTGTGTGAGAAATAACTATATCCTTTTGCAGAGTAACTGGAACTCTCACACACTTCTGGTATGGGTATAAATTCATTCAACTACTTTAGAGAATGCTTGACAGTATCTATTAATGTTGAATATATGCACACCCTATGACTCAGCAATTCTCTTCCCAGGTATATACACACAAAAATGAGTATGTATGTTCAACAAAAGACAGGTACACGAATATTCATACTGGCATACTGGTTATGGTTCTAACTGGAGACAACATAAACATCCATCAACAATAGAATGCATAAATTACCTGTGATATATACAAACAATGGAATACAACATAGCAATAAGAATCAACTAGCTGCAAAGATATGCCACAACATGGATGATTCTCATGAACATAATAATGAGTGAGAAAAGCCAGACACAAAGAACATAAGCAAAACAAGCACTATTAATCTATCTTGTTAGAAATTAGGCTGGTGGTTACTCCTGTGGAAAGGGGCAAAATAGAGTTCTGGGTTTGTTTCTTGATTTCATTGTAGATTAAATGGTATGTGTTCACTTTATAAAACTCATCGAGCTATACATTTGTGATATGTATTTTTTCCTGTATGTTTGCTTTAATGAAGTTGACAAAAATCTCACTATATTCTTATACATAACTTCCAAGGCAACTATTGTTGCCTCCTTCTTTTTGTCTTGGGAAAATGTGGCTGTGAGAATTATTATGGGCTAAATTAGTCCTCCCCAAATTAATTTATTGAAGCCCTAACCCCCAGTACTTCAGAATGTGAGTGTATCTGGAGACAGGACCTTGCAAGAGGTAATTAAATTAAGATGGGGTCATTTGGGTGGGTCTTAATCCAGTATGACTGATGTCCTTATAAGAAGAAGAGATTAGGATCCAGACACACACAGAGGAAAGGCCATGTGAGGAACAGTGAGAAGATGCCATCTACAAGTCAAGGAGAGAGGCCTCAGAGGAAACTTTACCTGCCAACACTTTGATCTTGGACTTCTAGCCTCCAGAATTGTGAGAAAATACATTTCTGTTATTTAAGCCACTCAGTCTGTGGTATTTTGTTATGGCAACCCTAGCAAAAGAAGAAGGATCGAGGTAGTTTTTTCACTATTGCACATGCAGGAAGTAGCTGACCAGGACTTGAACATTCACCATCTGCTTCAACTTTTAGTCTTGTAGCACCCCCGGTTTTGTGGTGGTACCATGAGGCAGCAAAGGAGAGCACTAACTCCATGGACCAACCCTGCTCTAACAAGGAAATGTGATGAGGACTCAGGCCACTTTTTGAAAGCAAATCAAAGCATCCTTTCCTTTGCTTGTTTGGGTGTAATGACTGTCACATTTAGAGAAGGAGACATGCTAGAGAAAGATAATTTTTTCTTTTTTTTTGCAGAACTCAGAACTTTTCAGTGGGCAGTGGTGTATAGTAATTAATTATCACTGGTCATTAAAAGTCATGCCAGTCTTCTGAGACATCCTGGGAAATGACTGTGGGTGATAGTAGTGCTATTTCCTGTTACTTTTGTTACTTCCACTTCCACAGATATGGACTTCTGGGAGCTGAAATATTTTGTTTTTACATTTATCTGTTCCCAGTGATATCATAATGTTCTCATTTTAAGGGCTTATCACATTAGGGTTTCCTCAGGATGTTCAAACATCTGTTTCTAACTCTTAAAGAGAAGAGGGAGGAAAAAGCTTTACTTGTTTGACTTTTAATTCTAAACACAACAATATAAAATGTATGTTGATCTGACCACCTTCTGGAATTCTTCTGATAAACAGGTAGAATAAAAAGATGTGAAAGAGATTTAGAGTATGAGCAAGGGAAGCTATTCCATGGAGTCTTAATTTATCCTGCTTTGGAAGGTAAATACAATTTCCTTTCAGTTCAGCAAAATTAGTTGAAACCTATTCCTTGTTGGATAGCATATCACAAACAGAGCAGAGGAGGGGTTGTTTCTGTTAAAAATGTATGAGCTGCTTGTGTAGATAAGTGGCTCTGCCTATGATTTCCACAGTGCATTGCTTCAGAGAGAGTTTTCAAACTGTGATGCAGGAATGGAGAGCTCATGAGGGGACTGGTGGGTTCCCTGAGTTGAGAAGAGACAGCTGAGAGGTCTCTGTGGAGACCAAGGCAGCTAACGTTCAGAGGGTAGAGCACAAGAGAGGAGACTGTTGCAAAGAGAAAAAATTACAGAGATATGCTGAGGGTCCCCCTTGAGTGTTCAGCTGAGTACTGATCACTGTCCACATAAGAGGAAACTACCTGAGACTGAGGAAGAACCATCTGAAAGGATTAGAGGGAACAGTGCCCAGCGCTCCCACAGGTCCAGAAATAGTGCCTGTTCACACCAGCCAGGATGGAAAAACCCATGACACATGGGGCATTAGGTAGAGTACTCAGAAAAGTTGTCGGCAGTAATGGAATAATTAGCTATAGACTGAATACTGCTCTGGTCCTGTTTAACAAATCTTAAAAGCAAGACCCCCCCAAAATCAAGATTTTTCCAAGTGTTGTAACTGTGTATGAGACAAAAATATAAGAATATTAGTAGAATATAAAAATATCCAGCAAAATGGTAAAATTCAAAATGTCTGGTATCCAATAAAAAATTACAAAGCATGCAGAAAAGCAGTAAAATACAAACAAAATGAGAATAAAAACAACCAATTGAAACTGACAAACTTAATCCAGAACTGACACAGATGTTAAAATTGGCAGAGGAGAACATTAAAATGGTTATCGTAATTGTATTTGATATGTTTAAAAAGGCAAGTAGAGACATGGAAGATATAAAATCCCCAAATCAAAACTCTAGAGATGAAAACTACAATATCTGAGATGACAAATATGCTTTATAGGATTAATAGTAGATTATACATTGCAAAAGTAAGGATTAGAAACTTGAAGGCATAGGAATGGAAATTATCCAAAGTGAAACACACAGAGAATATAGACTTAAAAAAAAACATCCCCAGTAAATTGTGAAACAATGGCTGAAAGTTTTCTAAATTTGATGAAAACTATAAACCCACAAATTCGAAGTTCAATGAACCAAAGAACAAGACACATGATGAAAACTACATCCAGTCAAATTATAATAAAATTACTCAAAATCAATGATAAAGAGTAAATCTTAAAAGTAGCCATAGAAAAAAGGATACATTATATACGCAAGGACAAGGATAAAGATGGCAGCAGATTTCTTCATGAAGATCATTCAAGTAAGAAGACAGTGGAGCAATATCTTTAAATTACTGAAAGGAAAGCAAACAAACCTGGCAACCTAGAATTCTATACTCCACAAAAAAATCTTTAAAAAATATAGGCTAAGTAAAAACCTTTTCAGACATCCAGGAGTAGAAACAACTCATTACTGGCATACACACATTACGAGAAATTTTAAAAGAATTTTTTCAAGTAGAGAAGATGATATCAGATGAAAGTCTGCTTCTATACAACAGAAGAATAAAGAACACAAAAATTTACAAGGGCAAATATATAAGATTTTTCTTCCTATTATTAAAATCTCTTTAAAAGATAATTCGCTGTTTAAACAAAAATAATTACAATGTAGTATGGAGTTTATTACATACATGGAATTAAAATGTATGACAGAAAATTAAACTCTACATAAGCAAAAGAAAGAAATTAATAAAGATTAGAATGGAAATCAACGAAGTAGAAAATAGAAAATCAATAGAGAAGAGCATGAAATCAAAAGCTGGTTCTTTGAGACAATGAATTAAAATAGTTAAGCCTATAGTCAGACTGATCCGAAAAGAAAGAAGACACAAACTACCCATATCAAGAACGAGAAAGGTGGTATCATTAGAGATGTTAAAAAGATAACCAGAAAATATCATGAACAACTTTATGCCAATAAATTTGACAACTTAATTGAAATGGAAAAACTCCTTGAAAGGCAGAAACTACCAAAGCTCACTCAAGAAGAAACAGATAACCTGCATAGCCATTTATCTATTAAAAGTACTGAATTTGTAGGTTATAAATTTTACCAGGAGGAAGACTTTAAATTTAGATAACATCATTGAGAATTCTTCCAAACATTTAAAAAAACAATAGTACCAATTCTACATAAACTCCTCTAGAATACTGATGTGAAATAAATATATACCAACTCAGTCAATGAGTCCAGTATTACCCAGATATACAAAACTAGAGAAGACACCACAAGAAAAGAAAGCTACAGACCAATATCACTCATAAATATAGATGCAAAAATCTTAAACCAAATTTCAGCAAATCTGATCCAACAATGTATAAAAAGGATGATACTTCATGGCCAAGTGGGATTAATTCTATGAACGCTGGCTTAACATTCAAAAATCAATTAATGTAATTCACCATATTAGCACACTCAAAAGGAAAAACTATATTTCCATCTGAGCAGATGTAGAAAAAAAGCACTGGATACAATCCAACATCCAATCTTTGAAAAAGCTCTCAATAAACTAGGAGTAGAATGGAACTTCCTCTACCTGATAAAAGGCATCTACAGAAACCTACAGTTAACATACAAAGTTAACTTAAAATAGATCACAGTGTAAAATCTAAAATTATAAAACACAGAAAAAATGGAAAAAAAGTATTCATAGCTGACTTCAGAACAGAGAGAAGAACCAGAAAAATTGCCCAACTGGAGTGATGCCATCATCTTTGGAAACACAAAGATGGCAGGCAGTGAGGGCAAGTCAAACAAGCAAAAGTTTTTCATGCTACCCCTTCACAGAGGCCCTTGAAAACTCAATATTTCTTCTCCGTACTCTCCATTCTGTGATAAATAGCCCTGAAAGCCATAGCATGTCCTCATTGAAGCATACCAGCCAGTAGAAATTAAATTTCAAGGAGACCAGTTGTTTCCAATGGGACTGCGATAGCATACAATGTGCAGAGAATATGACACACTGGAGGCACTGTGCCTCCACAACGGGGTACACACAGAAGCACAGCAGTGCCATACGACCCTAGCAGAGACAAGGCCTTACATTTGGATTATGGTGCTCTGCTTGCCACAGGCAAGGCCAGGAGTTGAACACAGTATATGTGGGGGTAATGGCGTATGTGTAAAAAATGTACATTTTGTACCATACTGTGTGCCAGGCACTATTTGGCACTTGATATGTGTTATTTCATTCATGCAACAATCCTGTGTAATAGGTATTATTCTCAGGCTTGTAGAAGTCATATGATTCATCCAAGGTAAACAACTGCTGAATGCTGGTGCTCAGATTTGTCTGATCACTGTGGCTTTCCTTTCCTATCTTTTCCATTTTATCATCTGTCTCCATAAGACCCAAAAATATTTTGCTAGGTTTCAAAGAATAACATGGATATTTCTCCAGAACTTGAAAAGCATGAGCTCAGAAAAATTCTATTCCTTTGTGAAAGGGCAGTTAAAAATCCTTGGCAAATCCCAATGTTCTTATTGTTTGGGGGTGAGTCCATCCATCTGCCTAAATGGGAATACCTGGACTGTATTCTGTATAAGTGCTTCTTAGTAAAGAGACGTAAGGGTGACCCCATTTTTGGCCTTGAAACAGAAGAGATTTATGAACAAATACAGTGTTGTTTATTCCAATAGGACCCAGCATCACAAAGCTAGGTAGAGTTGATGAAAAACAACAAATCATGACGCTGTCGAAGGGTTTTGTGACTTTCAGGAAATTCATTTCTGATCGCAGCTTCACTACTGAATGGATTTATGATTCTGATGGAAGTGGTCTCCTCTGGCACTGCTTGCCAGGTTAATTCTGGCACATTTGGAGGAGCTGTGAATCAGGTTCTTGTGATTTAAAGCAGGGGGGTGAACTGTTTCTGCAGAAATAATAGTATAGGTTCCCATAAAATGACACTAAAATGGGCTAAAATTTTCATTCCCCTACAGCTTTCAAAGTGGTCACACATTGACCAGTTGTTCTCATAGCACAAGCTAATGCATAAATGGACAAAAACTTTTTTCCTCCTTACTGGTTTTATTATCTTGTAATATGCCCAGTGAAAGATTTTTAAAGGGCCCTTACTATGTTTTAGAAACATTTTTATCATTAAGGCTTTCGAAAATACACTAAAGTAGAGACAATCTTTATCCAGATTTATTTTATCTCCTCTTTTTTCCCCCCACTGATGAATATCTTCATCTTTACCTACTTGAAAAATCTTTTTCAGTGAAAAAATCATTAGGAACCTTTCAACAAAGGTCCCTGATGGTTACAAGAAGCTTAATACTCTTATTAGGTATTTAAAGCTTTGTTTAATCCAGCTTCAGACTCCCCTTGCAGCTTTTTCTCCCAATAGGCCCCTACATGAATTATATGTCATAGACAATTTTAATTACTAAGAGTCCCTGAATACATGTTGAAAATTTCTGCCCCTGCTATGCCATTCTTTCTGCCTGGAATGCCTTCCTTTACTCAATTTCTGGCAAGGAAAGTCTTACTCATTGGGCACACCCTGGCTATCTGTTCCTCTACAGCTAGACTACAATTAGACTGCGTTTCCCAGCCTCTGTTGCAGGTAGGTGTGGGTGTAAGTGATTTGCACTACTTCCAGGTCTTGTCTATAGAAACCTACCATGTTCATTCTCCTCTCTTTCTCACCTTCTGTCTGTAAACAGAAGCCAAATATCAGGACAGCTAAGCTATGCATGCCGAATATCAAAGACGGCAGAAGCTTCATCTGTCTTGTCCCTAAGAGACTGAGTGGCACAGAGCCTCTCCTCTACCAGTTTGAACTTTCCATGTATTAGAAAAAATTACTGTTGCCTCCACCCTTAGTGATGCCTCCACCCTTCTAATCATTATAGCAAAGAGTTCCTCATTTTCTTATAGTTTTATAGTACTTATTCCAAACTACCTCAACTTCCTTCCTGCTCACCTGCCTCCTAAAATGGTACCTGCCCCTACACCTAATTCTGTCTTCCTTTCCTTAAGTTTCAGTGCAGGGACTCAGTTGGAAGAACCCCTCTTCATGACCAAGGCCAGACCCCTCCCATGCTCATGTCCGCAGGAGGGTTGGCTGCAGGTCTGCTCCATGCCCTCTCCACTCTGGGCCCCAGGCTGATGAAGCAAATTCTGTGGGATGTGCTCACTCTCATGGCAGAGGGAACAAAGGAGATTCCAAGGGAGCACATGCTGGCTCTTAAAGCTGCCTCCTGGAAGTGACACAGGTCACTTCTGCTCATGTCTCATTGTCCAAAGTACATGATGTGGCCTAGCCTGAAGTCGAGGAGGTGTGATATAAGTCCTTTCTCAGGAGGCACAGCGTTATCCCAATCTACCACAATACTGTGCTCACCCTGCGGTACTCCTTCCCTGTCTCCCTGACGGATTTTCAAGTCGTATAGAACCCACAAATGCATGTTGCTGGACCTGCTTAGGGTTTTCTACTTTTGAAATTGGTTTCTATTGTTTAAAAGTGGGAAGATTCCACCTCCAAATCCTCATGTATCACTTCTCTGGGAGAATTTGAAGATCTGGCAGGTCTGGTTTGGAATTCACCTGTGGTAGCTGTGGCTGGGGCTGCACTGTGGCTGCCCTTTCTAGGTGGATCTGTGCTGCACAGTTTGACACAATCTCCTTCTGCATTGACAGTTCACATCACTGACAGCCCTATGGACAGCCTAGTTTGCTTCCCTAAATGCTAACGTTCTGACTGCTCCCTCCTTGGCCTGTAGTCTACTGTCTCTGCGTATTCTTCTCGAAGACCACCTCCTTTCCCGTGGCTTCCGTTTCACTGCCCAGCCCCCAGCCTTCTCTGCCGCACTGCTAAGGTGTTGCTGTAGGTCCTCATCCCCTTCTGCATGGATAATTTTGTCAGTCTCCTAACTGCTGTCCCAGCTTCTAGTCTTGCCCAGACTCTGATCTATCTCCAGTGAATGCTATGATCTATTATAAAGCCCACACGTGGTATGTAACCAGCCCCTACCTACCCCCAGCATGCATGTCTTTAATAACATGTCATTGTCATCGGGGTTAGCCCAGTCTTTATGTGGCTGTCCTGCTGGCCCTGACTTCCCCTCTTGTCTCACTTCTTGCTCCCACTCTCTTGAACTCTTTGTTTTGGTCAGACTAAATTACTTTCCTGGCTGTGCTATGCTTTACTTGAGGTCTCTGTGTGTGCTACCTTCATTCATGGGGCTGCACCTCCTGCTCCAGGAAGCCTTCCTTGACTGCTCTCCACTTTCACCCAGGCTGGGTTAGGTGTCCTCTTTGATGGTTCAGAATCACCCCGTTTCTCCTCTACCATGCTCCTTGATACACTTAATTGTAGCTACTTTTTAATTTCTCTAATTCCCCAGTTAGATGGTATTAAGGGCTAAATTGTGTTCCCCTAAACCCCAAATTCATACGTGGAAGTCCCAAGCTCCAGTGCCTCAGAATGTAACGGAACTTGTACATAAGGCCTTCAGAGTGATGATTAAGCTCACATGAAGCTATTAGGTTGGGGTCCTAGTCCATTAGGACTGGTGTCCTTATATGAAGACAAAGAGACACCGGGGATGCCTGCACACAGAGGAAAGACCATGGTAGGACACAGCAAGAAGGCGGACTTCTACAAGCCAAGCAGAGAAATCTCAGAAGAAACCAAACCTGCCGACATCTTGATCTTGGACTTCTAGACTCCAGAACTGTAAGAAAATAAATTTCTATTGTTTAAGCCAATCCATCTGCAGTATTGTGTTATGGCAGCCCTAGTGAACTAACACAGATGGTGAGCAGTTTGAGGACAAGGTCAAGACATGTTTTTCTTGGTGTCCTTATCACATGCTCTAAATCCTGTCACACGGTGAAGGCGAGATACACGCTTATGAAATCGGTCAATTGATATGATAAACAAAGTTGTTGATACTGATAAGTACATAAGATATAGTTTTGAGGAAGTTGTATTGATATAGTAAATTGGAGCCCTACTATGAAAGAACTTGCAAATGTTGGTTAGCGAACAATACGGTCATATCACAATGGTGTTTTGTATTTATAGAAGCTTTTCTCTAGGAAACAAAAAAGCCTCTGGCTTCTATTAATACATCCCTCTGCAAGCAGCAATGAGGAGCGCTAGTAATTGTGATCTTCTGGGGAGCAACCTGAGGTGTGAGGGTCAGGCAGCTTGCCCAGGACCTGAGCAAGCTGCTGGCCTGAACAGCGCTGAGGGGAGGCCGGAGTGTTCCTGCCAGCTGGCGGAGTGCTGCGTCCTGCAGCCAGTCCCTGTGGGTAATCCTCACAACACTCCCATGAGATGACTCGGCTGCACTTGCTCCAAAGTGACAATAGCACCTGGAATGCCATTTCAGGGACTGCAGTGGAGGGAAAGAAATGGCAGATTTGAGGGGAAAAGATGAGCCCATTAGAGCAGACATGATGGCAAGCATCAGGGCAAAAAATGCATGTAGGGTCCATCAGCCATCCAGAAGTTTTTATCCACAGACATGATAATGTCTGGAAACATCTGGAGGGTAAGTGGAAATGTTGTGTTTTCCCACATGTATGGCACAACTGGGCAAACCTGAGCTGGGAACGGGAGTGGCTGGAAGGTTCCTCGTTCACCGTTGCCCCATTCCCCAAAGGGCTCCACTGGACTGGAAGAGGCTGGATTTAGCTGGGGTTGTGGTTTAACAGCTACATGCACACACACAAATATAAGCACACGAAGCTGGAGGCTGCTCGTGTGCATCCAGAGATACAACATACAGGACTTCCAGAAAGAAGACGACCACCTGTGGACTGCACAAAGGCCAGACAGCAGCCAACTAAACCCACAGCATTCAGTGTTGGAGCCAGACCGCACCTGCACACAGCTGGTGACAGGTGTAGGTCATGAGCATCAGCAGCAACCAGAGAACACTGTAGGATAATGTGCTCAGGGAGAGAATGAGAGTAGAATCAGGTGGGGGGGCGAACGTTTTGATGGTCAAGGTGGTTGATGTGGACAGAGGTCAGGAGACAGGGTCAGTTCTTTAATGTCAGTTCTTAGGAGCATATATGGCCTGCAGTAAACAAAGAGAACTTGCTAGGAAACAGGGCTTGTGGATCACAGCCAGCACCTCTGCTGCCAGTTCCTGTAGCTGTGGGCTGACTGGACTTGAGATGGTCCTGAGCCAGATTATGTGATGCTCTCCTTCCCTTTCACCCATCCGTTCATTCTTCATTCACTTGACCATTATTTATTGAATGCCTAAAACACACGGATCAAGAGCTATCCCAGTTGATGTGGATTTAATAGTAAACTTCTAGGCTAGTGAAGGATGCAGAGAAGATAAACAGTGTGCTGCAATACAGCGTCCTTCCTGACGTGGTGGGGGAGGCCTCCCGGGCAGTGGGAGCTCACCTGGGCCCGATGGGCAAATGCTCTCCTGGAGGAGGTGAGTCTACATTCAGATTGGAAGGATGAGTGGAGCTGATCCAGGGAAAAAGAGGGCTAAAGAATTTACCAGAACAGGGGACACTGTGCAGCGGCTCAGAAGAGGAAGCGTCAATAGTTTAGAAAGGCTGGCATGTTTGGTGCGAGAAACAAGACAAGAGAAGTCAACGTAGCTGGGACCTGGAGTGGCTTGTGATCCCTGGTGGTGAGGATGGCCCCTGACAGGCTGGACACGTGGAGCTGACCCTCAGAACATGGAGTGAGGTAGGAGGTAAAGACTGGGAATCACTCATGTACAGATCTCAGTCAAAGGCCTGAGTGTGGGATGTCCCCCTGAGGCTGGCCGGGGTGAGAAGGGAGAGAGCCCAGGACAGCATCCTGAGAAGCCCCAACATTTAAAAGATGGGCAGAATCGCAGGGGCACCCAGGGCTGACTAGGACTGACAGCCGGAGAGCTGGGAGGAAAACCCAGAGAGGTGGCAGTGAGGTCCCCAGAGGAACAGCAGGTTTTAAGAACAAGGCCATGGTTGGCATGTAAAAGGGGCTGAGAAATCAAGTAAAATCAAAACTGAAAAAGTGTCTACTTAGCCACACGGGGAAGATTGGTGACTGTGGTGAAGTGGGAGGCTTCCTGATGATCCAGGTGTGGGGAGGGGTGGAGGAATGTGTAGGAGGTGAGAAAGCAGCGCTGCAGATTTTTCTAAGCACTTTGACCACGATGGCGAGACAGAGATGGACTGGAAGCCCATTTTAAGATGGAAGTGATGAGAGCATGTCTGAATAGCAGCAAGGGCCTTGCAGGGCTAGATGTTTCGGCAGGGGTGGGGCTGGGCTCTGTTGTTTCTATCCACTGAAGTTTCTAAGGAGAGGCATTATGGTAAGCCCAGAACCCATTTAGATGTTGTATGGTGCTAAGGGACTGAGCTCTGGAACCAGGCCTTGAGGGCTTAGTCCTGCCTCTTCCATATTCTGGCTGTGTGATCTTCAGCAAGTCACTGTCTCTCTAAGCCTCAGTTTCTTTGTCTGCAACAAGAGGACCTCCCTCATAAAGCTCTAGAGCATTCAAATACAATAATGTGCATAAAGCCGTCAGCACAGTGCCTGGTAAGGACACATTAATGTCTAGCCTTCTTGTCATTATACTTCAGAAGGATGGTTGCTTGTCAGTAGCCTGTCCATAGGGTGGAGACAGTGGGGGCCTCCTCACCCTTGGAGGGTGGTGAGGACCCACTGTCTTTGCTCTGTTGGGGTCTCTTTCCCAGCACCCGATGCTGAGTGCAGCCCTGCTGCCCCTGAGACCTGCAGATTGTATTTACAGGACGGGGAGCCAGCACGCACCTACAGGAGGCTCCGCGTTGTTGGGCGCTGACACCGCAGGGGAAACCACAGCTTTGTGACTCTTTGCTGGAAAGCCCAGCCTCCTTTTTATCTGCAGGCAGGAATGTGGCTCAAGGGAATGTGGATTGAGCTCCTGGAACACCCTATGCTGCTTCTGAGATGGCTTCTTTTTTTCTGAACCTCACCACAACGTCTTACATTGTAAACCAGAAACTATGTCTCTTTCTCTTTTGCTTCTTGTGCCCAACTTCCTTCCAGTGGAGACTGTGACTGTCTTTTTTTCTCCCACCGGGGAGTCCAGTAGGCTTTTTCCCCCTGGAATCAGATGGAGACTCAGGGATGGAGCTGGGGGCTATGTAGATAAACCAGTGACCAGAGAGAAAAAGGAAGCTTGAGGTCACACAGCAAGTGGCCAGTCCAGGACTCAAACTTCAGGTCTCCTGAATCCTGTCCAGTGCTCTCTGCAAAGCTTCTCCCATAAAGAATGAGGATTTAGTAATCTATCCATCTCCCTTCAGCCTCTCTGAACGTTACAGAGAGATTCAGCTAAAGTGCATCGTGCTCCTCCTGTGCATCAGGTCCTTTTAGGCACTGGGGACTGATCAGCAGAGCAGAAATAAATCCCTGCTCTTGCAGGGTTTATACTGTCTTCCCGAGTGAGGGAAGGCAGATGGTAAACATAGTAAACAAATACATGATAAACAGATCCCCTATGATGTCTCCCCAGGGAGCATTTCCTAATACATTGCCTTGATTTTTTAAAACACAAGCTTCATAGAACATATGTACCTTTCAATACAATGTATTTTCGCCCAGTGACTATATAGAAAAAGTCATATTTATGACCCCCCAAACTCAATACAACATTTAAACAAAATGAACTGCAGAAATACGAGGGAAGTTCAAAAAGTTTGTGGAAAGATGGAATTAAAAGATAACACAAATCTTTCCAGGAACTTTCTTGAGTTACATTCTAAATACAATTTGTAGGCAGTCGGAATCGGGCAGGTCTTTCGAAAGGCAGGTCGAGTGTCCACGTGGGGTGTGTGCCCTGGTTGTTGTCACAGCTGAAAGAGGAGCCACAGCACGCCCAGCAACCCTTTGAATGATAGTTTATTATTTACATACAGATTTATCAATGTTTTACTGTATATTAGTTACATTTTAGGAAATTGGTTGGTAGTCTTGAGTTGATGTACAACACATTATAGTTTTTCCCAAGTTAAGTCACGGGAAACAGGCTCTAGCGTTTGTGTGCAGAAGGCTGATTTTCAGGACTCTATCCCCAATGTTAGGAATGTGGTAGGAAGGTGAGAGCTGTTATAAAATACCAGGCCTGCATTTGTTCATGATCTCATAGCAATGGCTGGTTGAGACTCTGGTCACAGCCTCAGTGTCCACATGGATGACAGATCCTTTTTTTGGGGGAGCGAGCACAGAAAATGGTCCCTGAGTCAAAGACATTTAGGTGACTTTGGTGGCAATGAACACGTCTTCCACTTGGCTTAGCTGTCATGACCATGGCTACTTGCAAAGTAACTTCAACAGGAAATGCAAAATGATCCTCTCATCAAGTTCAGTGCGAGGCTTTTGCCAATTCCATGAGGTCCCCCCCTTTTTTTTGAATGGTAACTACGGAATGGTAGGAAGTGTCCCACAAAGGATTTCCTTTGGTCATTGTTGTTTTTTTGCCTAGGAAAAAAAATGTGGAGGGAGGGACAAGAATCTCCCTTCCTTTGTGAGTTCTGTGACTCAGAGTTTAAAAGGCCAGCGGCAGGATCTGGGTCACAGTCTTGGTTTCCTTCTTCTGTGGGGCCTCCTGCTTCACACGCCTGCCCCTTTAAATATTGGGACTAGTGTTCCATATTTTGTCCCCATTCTTATACTTGGTCACATGGGTAAGAAGAGCTTTCCTTGGGGTTAGAATCTGTACTAAGGGAAGTAACACATATTACAATAACCAAAACTTAAATTTTAGCTGGTAAAGAGTTCCTAGGTCACTTAGTCCCACCCCCTTCTCAAGCAGAACCCCCCTCCCACTCCCAGTGACAGCTGGATGAGGCCCTGTGTGCTCTGAGCTCATCTCCTTATGTGTGGGTAATTCATCAGGGTTCTCCAGAGAGACAGAACCAATGGGATGTGTGTGTATATGGGAAGAGTTTTATTTTAGGGAATTGACTCATGTGATTTTGGAGGCCAGCAAGTCCAATCTGCAGGACGAAGTGCCAGGAAGAGCCGATGCTGCAGCCTGTGTCTGAAGGCCGTCTGCTGAAGGATTCCTTCCTGCTTATCAACTTTTGTTCTGTGCAGACCTTCACCTGGTTCAGTGAGGCCCACCCACATGGCGGAGGGCTGCTGCTTGACTCTAGGTCCACGGATTTAAATGTAAATCTCATCCAAAAATACCCTCACAGAAACATCCAGAAAATGTTTAACTCAGTAGCTGGGTACCATGGTCCATCCAAATTGACATAAAATTAGCCATCACTGTGGGGTACAACATTTAGAATATTATATGTACTAGTTAATATTCAGTGACTAAAACACACACACACACACACACACACACGCATACACACACGCACACATGCACGCACACACGAATTGGACTGCCCCTTTGCCCCTCTGTGGAAGGAAAGGAAGAGCAAACCTTGGGTGGAGAGAGAATCTCCCTGCTCCTTTCTGCCAGGTGCCAAGGCGGTGGCACCTGGGCTTAGATGACTGACTAAAAATGACCTTGGCTACAGAACCTTTAAAATAAGCTGTTGCTAGCCAGCTGCAGCCTTCCTGCATCCCTGGATTTGTGTAGGGGCAGAAAGAGGCAATTAGCTGATGTGTGCTAATTGCGTGCACACATACATGTGGGAGGCTGTGTAACAGAATGGTTAGGTGGTGTGTGGACGAGGGAGCCATACTGCCTAGTTGGAACCCAGCTTTGCCACTGACGTGCTGTGTGACTGTGGACTAGCTACTTAGCTTCTCTGTGCTCAGTTCCCTCATCTGTAAAACAGAGAAATAATAGAATACATATTTCATAGGCTGTGAGGATTAAATGAAATAGTAGTTGCAACATGCTTACGAGATAGCTTGATGCCTCGGTTCTGTTAGATAATGCCAATTATTATTATTATCATCTTTACCATATACACAATGAATCTCAACTGTTTATATTCACATATTACACATGATTATTTGTAAGCAAAGGCAAACTACGCTCTTGGCAAACAAATGTACAGTGGGAATCTTATCTCAAAACCCTACTAATGTACTATTACAGGGTCCACGCTAGAGACTGCTTCAGAAGAAGATATATATTTTTGGTATTTCATTAACAAAACTTCATTGGGTAGAATCCAGGTCATGCCCACTTATTAATTTTTTTTTAGTAAAAAAAATTTTAACAAAAGAACATCTCATTACAGCAAGATGCTGGCATGACAATGGAGAGAATTCAGCATTTCGGGTTTGCAAGGATCCCCTGCAGCCACGCAGCCTCTGCTGGGGCAGCAGCGTGTGCAGGAGGCCTCTGCCCTCGCTTGCTCGCACACCCCCACACTCCCAGAGCTTGTCGCAGGCCACCTGAGGCTCAGGTGTGCCTGAGGCTGCTGGAACAGGAGCGCAGACAGTGACAGCTGGTGGGCTCCAGTGTGATCAGCTCCTTCTCTCTGATAAATGGCTTCACAGATGCTGCCAGCTTCATGCTCAATTAATCTCAGTTGAATTGATCATCCAGTTATAAAGAAAACCATTAGCGATAAAGCAAAACTTCCCAAAGAGCTTTCATGGGGAAGAGGAAAGGAAGTGAATTGGTTTTTTAAAGAAATTAAGATGATGAACTGTGTTTGAAAAGAACCCAGCGCCGGCTTTCTCACTGCCTGGTTGACTCAGCCTTAAGGGGGTGGTATAATAAAGTCATTATTTTTTTTCACCTATTTATCTCAAGAATCATTAAAAGAGAATATTTTTAAGTAAGCAAGCGCATATAAAGCTTTGGACGTGCCAGACCTTGTATTAGCTGAGAAACTTTGCAGACACTCTATCAACTCATTTAGCTCTCTGACAACAGTTAGCATTAGTTTTCAGCCATTTTACAAATGAGGAAATTGAAATGAGATGAAGTAGCTTGGCCAGGATCACACGTGGCTGAGCTCAGATCCCAAGCCTGTGCTTCTGGCCATTGCTGAGTGTGTTCCGTTACTCCATTCCCACCAGGACCCAGATTCCAACCGGACCATGCCCCTTGCCTCGCCTTTAGTTTACGTGCTGAGTGCCTGATTCCTGAAAGCCTACATTCATATTTAGAACATCCTCTACATATTCTTTAGAAAGATAACTTTGTCATTATATGTGTAATGTGCATTCATTTAAAAAAAATAAACAGAAAACACTGAGAAGCAAACAGAAGAAATTAACATTTATACTCCTCCACCTACAGTAACCCTTGTTAACAGTTTGATATATATCCTTCTAGATTTTTTTCTATGACATCCTTTTCTTTTAAGCAATAATGCACTCATATGATGCACACTGTTTTGTAACTTGATTTTTTTTTACCCAACAGTAGAGTGTAAATGTCTTTTTATGTATGCATGTATGTACATATTTATTTAGGTGGCAGGCTGGTGAGGGATCAAACCCTTCATCTTGGTGTTATCAGCACCATGCTCTAACCAACTGAGTTAACCAGCCAGACTCTTTTCATTTAAATAAATACATTTCTATGATATTATTTTTAGTTCTTTAAAAGTATTCCACCATATGAATACACTACAATTTACTCAACTAATCCTTTCTTTTTGAATTAAGTTGTTTCCAAATTTTCCAATTAGAAATAAGGCTACTATGCAAATAACTGATAAGTATGTGAGGTAATGCGCATGTTAATTATCTTGATTTAGCCATTCCACAATGTATACATATTCTTTTTTTTTTTTTTTTTTTTGTGATGGGTAAGGGGATCGCAACCCTTGGCTTGGTGTTGTCCGCACTGCGCTCAGCCAGTGAGCGCACCGGCCATCCCTATATAGGATCCGAACCTGCGGCCGGAGCGCCGCTGTGCTCCCAAGTGCCGCACTCTCCCGAGTGTGCCACAGGGCCAGCCCGTATACATATTCTGAAACATCATATTGTATGCCATAAATATATCCAATTTTTATTGGTGAATTAAATAAATAAGAAATAAGGCTACTAGAACCATCTCTGTAGCTAAGCCTGTATGAATATTAAAAATATTTCAGTTAATTAAATTAGTAGTATTATTAATACTTAAGCTACTATAAATTCCTAATAGTCTAAAGGTTACTTAAAAACCACTAGCATTTTTCCTTTCAAAATACTCGCCTATTAATGGAAGTAATCATTGAGATCAGTAGTAAGTTCTATATTTTTCATTAACATGAATCTTGATTTCATTAAAATTGTATGAATTCAACATTAAAACTGTTATGAGTCATTTAAAAATTTTTTAGGAGATGACTGATGACATATGAATAAAACATAAGGAAAGTGACATACTCTGTTACAAGCTCTCAGTAGGCTTCCCTGGGACTCCCCCTACCCAAGATACTCCAGGTGTGGTGGCTCCAGCACTACTAAGGAGGGTGGTCTCTGTCTCCACATGCGATTGTTTAAGATTTAAGACTGATATTCCACTTTGAGGCAATCCGTCTGCCCTTCCTTTGGCTCAGGGGATCATTAGTCTCTTCCTGAAATCCTTCCTCTGCTTCCTACCTGAATTGTCTCTCTTTTTTGACCGGTAAGGGGATCGCAATCCTTAGCATGGTGTGGTCAGCACAACGCTCGGCCAGTGAGCGCACCGGCCATCCCTATATAGGATCCGAACCTGTGGCCTCAGCACTACCAGCGCCACACTCTCCTGAGTGAGCCACGGGGCCTGCCCCCTACCTGAATTTTCTATCACCTGGAACTTCCCTTCTCTAAATCCATTTGTACATTGCTATCGAATTTAGATAACATGCCAGTCTGAAATTGCTCAGGTATCTAAAAACCTTCTGCCATCAAAGATTAAGAATCAGAGATTAAAGTACACTAGAGGTTAGCCTGAGCATCAAGGTATTAACCTACCTTTATACCTCTATCTGTCTCCTGCTGCTCCAGACTGCCTGCTTTGTCCAGGCTCAAGCCCTCTACCTTGTTTATCAATGGATAGGAAAGTGCTTCCTACTTCCAGTCCTCCTTTCTAGGAGATTTGGTCTAGGCCCAGGGAAGTGGGGTCCCCCAGTGGGTGGGTCTGTTCTCCCCAGTGCTCACCTGCCCTCAGGCGGCCTGCTCTTCTGGGCCAAGGGCTGAGATTCTGCTCATTAAGAATCTTTTTTATCCATCCGCCTGCCTCCCCCCAACCTGGGCTGGGTGGTCTGAGCCCAGAGGTATGTTTTCAGTGTCTCAGTGAGAATTGTATTCTTCCTCTAAAAGTGTCTTTAATTGGGGAAGCAGAAGCTGCAGGAATTTACAGCCAGATCAAGGGACAGCATGACACTTGTTTTCTCACAGAAAAGGTGCTTGTGAGGAGCTTTAACCATATTAATGTGGTGCGAATGGAATGAGCTTGAAAACAGATTAATTGAGCTCTCAGGGTATCTCTTAAGGATGTTGGGATCTTGGGAGAGTGGGTGGCTTATCATAATTTTGCATATTTTACATTGTTTTATTCAAAAGCGTAATTATTCACTTTCCCTCCCATTGGAGGTCACATATCCCTATGTATAAAGAAGTTAAGGATTGCAACAAAATGCTCTAGAGGTTTGTCCAGAGAGCTGCACTTGCTATGCAGAAGCAATTGAATGGGAAGACGGAGACATGTATTAAGTGCAGAGTGTCTCAAACAGTGAGACAAATGAAAAACCGTGCTCACATGATATATGGAGATACAGACCTGATGACCTGGATCTTTAACTGGTGTGTCTTTATAATAAATCTCTTTAATTTGCCTGATGCTTAAGTGTACAGAGCACTGTTATTTACATAACCTCATTTTATCTCAGGGAGATGGATTCAGAGAAGTTAAGTGGCTGGCCCAAAGTCACACTTCTCTCAGTGGTCAGGGTTAGACCCATGACTTTGGGTCCATATCTTCCCACTCATATGTGAGTGTCTTTTGGTAAAAGATATTTCTGTCCTTTTTTTTCTTCCATTGCCTTTACATGTAGATTTACTTCATTTATAAAGTTGCTAACTAAAATGATGAGATTAAGTTCTCAATGTCAGCCCTCAAATCTACCTTGCCCCAGTGCAGGTATCTGTGGGGAGCAATGGCCTATGAGCTTGGGCTTTGGTGGGCAGGTGAGGTGGGCTTCACTAGTGTTGGGGCACAAAAGTACAAATGTTAGGGCTTGATTTCTTCAGCGTCCCCCAAAACTGCAGTTTTGGGGCTGTTGGATAACTGCTGAGTGGGTGGTTCTCTATCCCCAAAGAGAGTGGGTTTGGACTCCTGGAATGGTAACTGGGGGAGGGACCGGAGGGGATGGGAGAACGAGATGGAATGGATTTTTTCTATAATGCCATTGTGGCTGTACTTCTCATCTTCAGGAGCCAGATAACTCCTTGTTTCAGGACAAAGCAGCAACACTTTTACAGAGATATTTGATATGCAGATATTGCAATGATCTGGGAATACATTTTAACCTTTTTTAATGTCGATATCTTGTTTTCTTTCTAGACTGGTTTAGAATGTAAAAAAAAAAAGTGAGGTTGAAGAACAGGTTGTCCTTAAAGGGGTCTACAGTTGTTGACCTAAACACTGTTTTGCAAAAGTGTTGACAACCTCAGAGATGAGCAAAAGTAAAGAAAATCAAGATTCTTGATATTGTGACTGACCCTGGGAAGAGGCTTCATATGGAAAATGGAGCTGAGCAAGAGGCTGATCTGTCATATGCTCGAGAAGAACTTTGTCCCCTATGGTCCTGCCTCTCCACACCTTTTCTTGATTGGCTTTCATAAAACCTCTCATACTGAGCACGGAGAATCAAAGGAGGTGGCAAAACGAATTGAATTCTGTAAAGTGGACGGAAAACCTTAAGCTGTTTAGATCAAAGTGCCCTTTTAAACAGAGACCTCTGTCACCTCTGCATCACACTTTTTTACTGTCTTTTCTTTCCTTTGCAAGAGGCAAGGACCTGGATTTTATATCGATGGTAGTGGAGCAAAATAATTCCTTTCCCCACATTTCACCAATTGAGTTGGACCCTTTGGACAAGAAATAAGCTTGATGTGCTCTCTAAAAATGTGTTCCATGTCCAATGATATAAATTCAAATCATAAATCTGCCTACACTACCAGCCCGTAAACGACCTTTCCCTTTCTGCTTTATGATACTGTAAAGGGCTCTGAAGTGTCACCTTTTAACATAATGATAATGGCCTACCAGTGCATGATGCTAATAAAACCTCCTTAGGAAGCTTGGGCTATGGGACTGGTGACTGCTGTAAGGTCCCCAGAATAGCCAATAGTATCTCTGAGTATCTACTGTGGCTCTTTGCTCTTTGACACTGAGGAGGGAGGCGAGACCCTGAGAGGGATAATGGCTAGGAAAGCAAGGTCATCATAAAGAAGGGTGCTATCTGGACATGGGGGTGAGGAGGTTGTCTTTAAAATGATATTGCTTTTGAAAATACACATGTCCAACAAGTAAGACTGAAAATTTCAAAACAGAGTTGCCTTTTGAGCATTGGTTATATTTATTTCTTTTGGATAAATGTATAGCTGTGCATCATTATGCATTTATGAAGTACCTGACAAGGGCCAGATGCTGTGTAGGGTGCTACAATTAACCCTGGGTTTTCTTGGGTATTAGTAAGCAGGGAGGAATGTTAATTTTCCACCTCTATTACATTGCTACCAGAGTGAGTTTCTGCTAATTATTAAAATGTACACATTTGAGTGTCTCTCTTTTTTCTTCCCTGTCTTCTGGTGGCAATAAGTGTGACTAGTGACTGCCTAGAGCTCAGGCTCCAGAAAGTTCTGGAGTATGGGAGTCAGAGTCCTGGGCACTGATCATCCATAGTCAGAGCCTGAGACTCTTCAGTGTTTCAAACTCTCAGTCAGGAGATTCTGACACTCTTAAATTCAAATTAATTACACCTTGATTCTTTTTCTTCATTAAGGAAGCTTGCAAAAAAGAACATTACAATAACGTTGAGTGAAATAGAAATGGAAAATTAGAACGAAAGAAAATGAGTCTATAGATATGCTAATTGTAAGTAGTTTGCCTTGATTGAGACTTAAATTTGGCTCCAGGCTTCATGGAAGCCCAGACAAAAGGGAACTAGGACAAGTTGCATCTTTCTTCATAGTTCTTTGCAGGAGACAAATCTGACCAAGTGCCAAATACCAGGAAGGATTTTATGGGGCTGTACTGAGAAGATTTGGGTTTGAGTTCCACCTGGATTCCTCACTAAAAGGATGACCTAAGGCAAGTTGCTAACTGTCTGTAGTATGGTCCAGTTTCTTCCTCATGCTTGAGTGGGGTTGATGGTTGCTACTCCTCAGGGTTGCTGTGAGGATTACATGAGGCTGTGGGGGGAGAGTATCACACGACTGTTAGCTAGAATCAACCTAATTTTTATAAGTGGGGGAATGGTGAAATAGTGTATGACACATTTTCTCCAGAGCATTCTGTCTCGCCTCATGTCACCCTCCCTTCCCACCTGGGGTCACACCCAGGATCAGTGACCCTGCAGTTGCTTCCATATTTCCCCACCAGGGTTTGGACTTGGCAATGTGACTGGCTTTGGCCAATGAAATATGGTCAGAAATGACAAGGCACCAAGCCTGGGCCTTAAGAGGCACTGTGTATTTCTATTCACCCATCCTGAGCTTCCACTGTTGCCATAAGAAAGTGAACCCTTAGCCCTCTGGTCCCAGGAGGAAAATATGGGGAGCGAACTAGACCCAGCCATGAGCCTCATCAAATGAGCCCCTCAGTGTGAGTGAAGGAAAAAAGATCGTTGCTGAGAGTCATTGAATTTGGGGGTGATTTGTTACACATCATTACTGTGGCGATAGCGGACTGATATAGTGGCCTCCTATGAACAAACCTGGAAAGATGTCTGTGATGTATTATGTGAGAATAAAAGTTTAAAAAGCAGAATAATATAAATGCTGCTTTTGTAAAATAATATAAATGCTTGACCTAGTTTTGTTAAAAAAGAGCAGGCTTATTATACACCTAAATATTCAAAAGTTCACTCAGACACACTTAGACATGGTAGCCACGATAGTTGGTGCAGTGGCAGCCAGCTTTGAAGCTGTTGTGTTTGCTCTGTTAAGCTTTTTTAATTTGCAAGTTTTGTACACACACACGAACACACAGAAAGGCCCCCAAAAAGCTCATTCACTAAGTCAGAGGGATGGTATTCATATCTTTAAAAGTATGAATTTGAAAAGTATGCACATTTAAAAAAACAAGTGGGTAAATTTCTTTTGACCTTTCTGTGTATGTGTTTGTGTGTGTGTATACACAACTTGAAAATTAAAAATGCTTAACAAACCAAACACAACAACTTCAGGCCAGGCTGCCACCACAGCAACCATAGTGGCCGCCATATCTAGGGGTGTCTGAGTGAACTTTTTGCTCAGACCTGCCCTTCGTCACTGTTCAAGTGTTAGAGACTGTTGAAGACAACCTTTCATTCTCTCAGCTACCTCCGGAGCAAGAGGTGCTGCCCAGAGCTGCACAGCTATTCAGTAGTACAGTTAGGGCTAGAAACCAAGTTGGTTTGCTGGCTTGCTTCCTCGCTTCCTTTTCAGAAGTATTTGTGCTGTAGCACTGCTCCAAGTGCC
Source organism: Cynocephalus volans (assembly GCF_027409185.1). Classification (NCBI taxonomy): domain Eukaryota; kingdom Metazoa; phylum Chordata; class Mammalia; order Dermoptera; family Cynocephalidae; genus Cynocephalus; species Cynocephalus volans. The sequence continues at coordinate 70,247,394 of NC_084466.1, forward strand.
TGGGAAGCTGTAGTGAACCAGACGTTCTCACATAGCATTAGCAGGTCAGATCCTAGACTAGCACCTTATCTATTCTTCAAATACACACATAGGTAATTCTACATACACGCATATAAGGCCATCTTATAATTTGCTTCCCTTTTTTTAATGCATTTTTTTCATTTTAAAAGATTTATTTTTCTGCATATTGTATATTGTTTCCCTCCTTTTTTATTTTTATTTTATTTTATCAATGAACAATGTAGTTGATTTTCTTGTTCTTTTACGGATACTTCCCTCCCTCTTCCCTCTCCCCCCTCCCACCCATCAACATCATATCTGTCCACTTGTCTTAACAAGTTCAAGGAACTGTGATTGTTGTGTCTTCTTCCCCACCCTACCGTTTGTTTGTGTATTTATTTATTTATTTTTAACTCCCACAAATAAGTGAGAACATGTGGTGTTTCTCTTTCCATACCTGACTTATTTCACTTAATATAATTTTCTCTAAGTCCATCCATGTTGCTGTGAATGGCAGTATTTCATTCGTTTTTATAGCTGAGTAGTATTCCATTGTGTAGATATACCTCATTTTCCGTATCCACTCATCTGATGACGGGCATTTGGGCTGGTTCCAACTCTTGGCTATTGTAAATAGTGCTGCAATGAACACTGGAGAACAGGTATTCCTTCGACATGTTGATTTCCATTCCTCTGGGTATATTCCCAGCAGTGGAATAGCTGGGTCACATGGTAGATCTATCTGTAATTGTTTGAGGAACCTCCAAACAATTTTCCATAGAGGCTGCACCATTTTGCAGTCCCACCAACAATGTATGAGAGTTCCTTTTTCTCTGTAACCTCGCCGGCATTATCATTCTCAGTCTTTTGGATATTAGCCATCCTAACTGGAATGAGATGGTATCTCAGTGTAGTTTTGATTTGCATTTCCCGAATACTGAGTGACGTTGAGCATTTATTCACGTGTCTGTTGGCCAATCATATATCTTCCTTTGAGAAATGTCTATTCAGCTCCTTGGCCCATTTTTTAATTGGGTTACTTGTTCTTTTGCTGTAAAGTTGTTTGAGTTCTATGTATATTCTGGATATTAATCCTTTGTCAGATGTATATTTTGCAAATATTTTCTCCCACTCTGTTGGTTGTGTTTTAACTCTGTTAATTGTTTCTTTTGCTGTGCAGAAGCTTTTTAGTTTGATATAATCCCATTTGTTTATTTTTCCTCTGGTTGCCTGTGCTTTTGGGGTTGTATTCAAGAAATCTGTACCCGATCCTACTTCCTGGAGTGTTTCCCCATCAAAATTCCAATGACATTTTTCTCTGAAATGGAAAAAAAACTATCCTAACATTTATATGGAATAACAAAAGACCATGAATAGCCAAAGCAATTCTGAGCAAAAACAAAACAAAACAAAACAAAACAAAACAAAAAAGGTGGAAGCATAACACTACCTGACTTTAAACTATACTGCATAGCTATAATAACCATTATATTATGATCCTTCGTATGCACATATGTATATATCTTTATGATCACACATGGATATATAGAGACATATTTATGGTATAGGGTAGGGAGACTAGTGTTCTTGCCTGTATAAAGCCCAGGGGCCACTTTTTATTTTATAAGCAGAATAGAGTTACCTGCAGCTAAATGGGTTCAAGGACAAATCAAATCCAGGTATCAAGACAATGCCATCAGGATTCTCCTGCTCCAAATTTCTTTCACTAGTCATTCTGCTGATGTTAGTGTGTCAGTGTGGCCTTTTGTCAGTGTACCATTGTGGCTCATTTAATACAAATATAAGGGTTTCCCATGTAACAGTCACATCCACCATGGCTTGTGGAGATGCTGTCTCCAAGCCTCTGTGCTCTACACTTCTGGGCTGTCTCCTGGACAATCTCTAAGTCTCCAGGGAGATATTAAAACTCGAATGCCTCGTTTTTTTTTTTTTTTTTTTACCACAATCAGGTTTGGCCTAAATGCAAACTAGGCAATGGATCCCAGTGGCCAGAAAATGGCACTTTTGATTTGGATACTCTCAGAGACTTAGACAACTTTAGTCACCAAAGCAGCAAAGCCAGAGAGATTCCTTATGTTCAAGCCTTCTTCTATCTCCTATCGTGTCCTTCTCTCTGTCAAAACTGTCCTATGTCTCAAATTCTCCTAGCTCATGCCCAACCTCCCCTTCTGGACTTGGATCAATCTTTTGATCCTTCAGACACTCTGCTCCCTGACCACCTCCTTATGCTCCTGATCCTCCACCAGCCCCTTCACCTTTTCCTTCTCTTTGTCCTCAGCCATCCAACCCCTCTCCTTCTTCCCCTTCATCAGGTGACAACCCCACCCCAGCTCTGGCTCCTTTATACCCCCTCCATGAAGTGGCTGGGACAAAGGGAATTGTCTGGGTCCATATCCCCTTTTCTCTTTCTGATCTCTCCGAAATCAAAAAATGACTGGGATCTTTCCAGTCCAACCCAGACACGTATCTTAAGGAATTCAGATATCTCACCCAGGCTAATGATCTCACCTGGCATGATGTTTTCATGATTCCTCACTTATACCTTGTCCTCCAAGGATAGGGAGCAGGTCTGGATAATGGCTCAACAACAGGCAGATGAGGTACATGCCCAAAATAATAGGCGGCCTGTGGGAGCCATTGCTGTCCCTCACATACATGGACCCAAATTGGGACTACCAGGCTGGCCACAGGAACTGGGATCTCCGGGATAATATGATCACACACTTGATTTACAGCCTCCAAAAGGCTACTCACAAGTCACTCAATTATGACAAGCTTAGAAAAATCTTACAGAGATCCACTGAAAATCCCAGCGAGTTCCTAACCTGCCTCTCTGAGGCTTTATGTAAATACACACATATAGATCCAAACTCCCCTGCAGGAATGGCCCTCTTACACTCTCATTTCATTACCCAGTCAGCCCCTGACATTTGAAAAAAACTAAAAAAACTTGAGGATGGTCCAAATACCACCCAATGAGACCTCCTCAATGCAGCTTTCAAGGTTTTTAACAATAGGGAGGAGGAGAAGGAGAAGAAGGATCGATACAAAAGAGATTGGGCCAAATACCAACTCCTCACAAATGCCATCTGAGGCTCACATACCCCTAAGCCAGTTGCCCCCAGGGGCAAGCCACCCAGGAACTGCTTCAAATGTGGTCAACCGGGCCACTGGGTACAGGCCTGTCCTAACCCCAGGCTCCCTCTGGGGCCCTGTCCTCACTGCAAAATGCCAGGTCACTGGGGGGTTGACTATTCCACTCACCAGAGAGGGAGTGGCCCAGTCCCTAACCCACAACCTTTATCTCCATGGCCATCTTTACTGGAGCTTCTCAGCTTTGCCCAGGAGGAGGACTGATGATGCCCAGGGCCCAAGGCCCCCATGGAAATCATCACACATGAGCCCGGGGTAACTCTCCTTGTAGCAGGTAAGCCGATCTCTTTTGTCATCCATACAGGGGTCACTTACTCTACACTTCTTGAATATGCAGGACCAACCACCCCATCCTTCATCACAATAGTAGGGGTCAAGGGATCAGAATACCACCCATAGATCACTCAATCCCTTTCTTGCACCCTACGTCACACCCAGTTCACACACAAATGTTTAATAATACCTCAATGCCCAGCCCTCTTCCAAATTGAAAGCTACTCTTACCCTAAATACTTTAACTCCAGCTAAAATACTCCTGTTACAGGCCACCCCAGAGCTTGTCCCTGAGGCTTCCACCTTCCCATTCCCCTCAGACAAAGTTAATCCTGTAATATGGGATGCTTCTTCTCCTGCCATTGCTACACACCATTCCCCTATCCTTGTTAAGTTGCAGAACCCCTCTTTGTTCTCTAATGTCCCATAGTACCCCATCGCTAACAAACACCTAATAGGCTTAAACCCTGTCATACACAAACTGTTTTCTTCTCATGTCTTATGGCCTACCCACTCGCCTTTTAATGCACTCATCCTTCTGGTTATAAAGCCTAATTCCATTTAGTTCAAGACCTCAGGGCCATTAATGCGGCCGTTTTACCCATCACCCCAATCCTTTCTAACCCCTATACTCTTCTATCCACAGTCCCAACAACAACCTGTTTCTTCTCTGTACTTGACCTCAAAGATTCCTTTTTTTCTATCCCCTTACACCCTTCCTGTCAAAACCTGTTCGCCTTCACTTGGACTGATCCTGATATGCATCGTTCCCAACAACTCACCTGGACAGCACTACCTCAGGGGTTTCAGGATAGCCCCCACTTCTTCATCCAGGCCTTAGCTCAAGACTTACCTGAACTTCCTCCAACCTCTAGCACTTTAATGCAACATGTGGATGACCTCCTCCTTTGTAGCCCCTCTTATGAGGATTCACAGGCCCACACTGTTGCTCTCCTTAATTTCCTGGCCTCCAGGGGATATCGAATGTCCCCCAGCAAGGCCCAAATTTCTTCTTGTTTAGGCATCTATTTGGGAGTGCACCTCACCCCCAACACCAGAGAAATAACGGTGGATCACAAAAGTCTAATTTCTGAACTCCCTACTCCTGCCACAAAGGGTGAAATCCTTTCTTTCTTGGGGCTTCCAGGGTATCTGAGCCTATGGATTCCTAACTTTGGTGTGCTAGCAAAGCCACTTTATGAGGCAGCCATTCCCTTAGATAGTTACAGCCATTCCCTTAGATCCCACAAAGCCCATTCATTCTCCCTTCCAGTGATTAAAGGCCACTCTCCTTGCAGCCCCAGCTCTATCCCTCCCAAACCTATCTTATCCTTTTATCCTACATGTCACCGAATCCCAAGGATTGGTGGTCAGGGTTTTGGGACAAGAGGCAGGAGATATTTTCTCCCTGGTTGCATACCTCTCTAAACAACTAGACACCACAGCCCGGGGATGGGTCTCTTGTTTATGGGCCTTGGCAGCAGCTGCCCTTTTAGCACAAGAAAGCTCTAAACTAACTTTTGGACAACAGACAGTCATATGTTCCCCCCATCATCTTCAGGACCTTCCCAGCCATAAGGCTATGTCAGCTCTCTCCCCTTCCCACCTACAACACACCCACCTTACCTTCATTGAAAATTCCCAGTTCTTTAAATCTTGCCCTCCATTATATCCAGCCACTCTCATCCCAAAACACTCATGACCCTTGGAGGCTTTAAACCTCTTTCTCAATCCCTTTCCACACATCTCCCTGCATCCCATTACATGGCCCCAACATACACGGTTCATAGATGGGAGTGCCATCTCCACACCCGTCCCCAGGCAGGTTATGCCATAGTAAATCTAACACAAGCTATTGAGGCTGCCCCCTCCCCCCCCAACACCAGTTCCCAACAGCCAGAGCTCATTGCCCTCACCCATGCTCTCACTCTGGCAAGTAACAAACGAGTCAATATATACACTGACTCTAAGTATGCTCACCACATCCTACACTCCTGCATAGCCATATGGAAGAAGAGAGGATACATGACCACTCAAGGAAGGGCCATAAAAAACGGGCATCTTATCAAGATACTTCTTGAGGCTGCACCCCCGACGAGGTTACCCTCTACTCCTCTTTCCTACTATGCACCCTCTCAACCTCTCAGCCCCTGAACGCTTGCCTTTTCTCTTCCTCCTGCTTCTTTTCCTAACAGAGACATATGCCACACCCTGTTCACAATATATAACCAAGGTCTTGGTGGGGGGAAGGACACTTTCCAACCTCCTGGGCCTGCCACCCAGAATCTTCAGGGGAACCCTACAGGACACATTCACATCCCTGACACACGTTCCCACAACATGCTGTGACCAGACACCTGCCACATCATGTTCTTGCGAAGGTAAAACTACTGGATAGCTCATTCCAAAGGGAATTCTGCTGGAGTCCAGTGCCCCCCCCAACAAAACATTTCTGCTTCACACAAACCACTCACCGAGGCTGTAGAGATGGGGGAGGACTTCAGGACAAAACGCGCCGGACCCCTGACCATGATGGGACTTGTCCTTCTTGGTCCCTGCCTCTTTCGGTGTTTTTCTAATTTCTTACAGGAACGTATGCAGGCCTTCGCCAACCAAAAGGTCGCTGAATTGTTCTTGGGAAGAGGATTTCAGCCCTTGAGAACTGTCAATCCTTCCCCAGAAGAATACAGCTTCTCCACACCAAACCAATACCCCGCCATGTAATTCTTTTACCTGCCAATATAAATCTTTTATTTTTTTATATCTTTGCCCATCTCCAGCAGGAGGTAGCTTCAGAAGAATGAGACCTTCACCCCTTTTCCCTTCCCTCTATACCTAAAAGGCAGGAATGATAGGTTCTTAACATAACCGGTGCCATTTTAGAAAAAGCCAGGCACAAAATGGCTGCCAACACCCCCCTCCTTTCCCTTTACAAGAAGCCTCGTGACTTCTGTGAAATAGAAACCCTTTTGCTTCTTCATGGGCCCAATTTTCCACCCCCGTTGTATCAGCCAGGTGGTGCTTCTGCATTAGCATAAAGCCCCTCCTTGATTGCATCAGCTAGCCCTTGGGGTCCTGCAACCTATATAAGCTCTCCCCCGCAACACCTGATGCTGCTCTCCCCTTTGAGGGCAGCCCCGGCTGCTGCCCTCCATTTTGAATGTGGCTCAGCAGGTTCTCTTCCTTTAATAAAGCTTGATCGGTACCCAGTGTTTCAGCTCACTTTCTTTTAGGTGTGACTAACTGTACCTGATGGTAGACGTGCATTACTTGCTGCTCCTGCAAGAGGCAGAGGAGCTTCCTGGAAGGAAATCCTTTTGCTTAGGTGTTTGGTCTCATGTTATGTTAAGAGAAATTTTTTGCTTGAAAGGAAATCCAGTATGTAGGTAATTTGTATTTTGTAATAGTAAAAGAGGGTAGTGATTATGATTATTTCTAAATTGATATATTAAAGTGGTTAGGGGCTTAGGTTCCAGAGCTGGGAGCCTGCGTTTGAATTCTGGTTCTAGCCTTACTGGGCCTGTGACTTTCAGCAAGATGCTTAGCGTCTTTGGATCTCGGCTTTCTTATGTGTAAAGCAGAAATATTAGTAAGATTTACCTCACGGAGTTCATGTGAGCATTAAATGACTGAATTGCTGTAAAGTACTCAGAGTAGAACTTGGCACATGCTGAGCACCCCATAAATGTCACCTATTACTCTACACCTCAGTGTCCCCAGAGTTTGTTAAAATGCTGTTGCATGGGTTAAACTCCTTTAAGATGCAGCTAAGAAGGTATAAATTTAAAAGGTGATTTTTACATGGAAGAGATTTGAATCCATTGATCAAATTTAATGACTCAAAGATTCTTCTGTTTCCACAGATCTAGTTCGACTGTAGTGCTCAAAGGTCACAGAAGTCAGCACATATTTTTATCAAAGTGTAGTATTTACCACTGCATGATGGATTAAAAAATATTGTTTTCTTTTAAAATAGCAATTTGTCCCATAGCAAGGTGATTTTCTAAAGTTTGCTATGGTAGGAATGGAATGTGGTTCTTCTAAGTGATGAACTAAAACACTGTCACAGTAAAGAAGCTAAAGCCAGAGTGCCCCCCGCCCCCACTCCCCAGGCATAAAGTTGAAGAACTGCTGTCCCCGGTTGGCTGGAGTGAGAAGGGACAAGGCACCTAGCAGCCCAGCCAGCAGGCTTCCTGAGTAAGGAGGAGAAAAAGAGGTAGCCAATAAAATAGGTTAGCTAAAATATTTAAATATTTTTCCTCCCATTTAACACATGTATGCTGATGTGCCAGCACTGTGAGGAATACTTTCACAACTGTCACCTAACTCTGTGACTGTTACCTTAACCAGGTCATGGGGGGTGGGGCTGGATGGTGGATGGGGACTTCCCACCTGGCTCTGACCTGAGGAGCCCTGTGGAGACTCCTCTGAGCCTAGGTTGTGTCATTTCTAAAAAGCGGGTTCAACGAGGTGGTGTCTTCTGTTCTTCCTTCTCCAGCGTTCTCTATCTGCAACTGCTTCCCTTTAAATGTCCATGGGGATTTCCAGGTCGGCTTTCCCTCTGACAGCTCGTGAACATTGCATAGTTAGCACTGAGCAATTGACATCTTGACTGTGATCTCCTCCCCCACCAAGTTCCCTTCTTATCTGATTTAACAAATTGGTTCATCTAGTTCGTTTTTTCCTCCTGGTATTATCATACACAAATCAATTTTTTATATGATGAAATCTCTATTAGGTGGAATATTTATGGAAGAGACTTCTATTTAATTGGATTTTTTGGATTAAATGAGTTTTAAGTGATTTTTGTGGAATATACTATAAAGCATATGTACTTCACAGGGCCCAGTTTTCCAAAGCCTTGCAGTTTCAAATATCGACCTTGCAGAGGACAGGAAAATGAGAAATTGCTGTAAGAAGGAATGTTTGCTAAGATCAAGTTTTTGTTAATTGCCTCATTGGAATTTTATCTGGCTTGTTTCACTGAAAGTTACCAGCCTATATTGTTAAGCTATAACCCCACCTATGTCTCTTCCTATAACTTCCTGGTCTGGAAAATAAATGCAGGAAGAGAACCCCAATTCGGGGTTAATTTCCCAAGGAAGGAATGCCTCTTGCTGGAGCATTCCCAAGGGAAGTTAACCACTTTGGGGCCTCTCACTGCTCAGAAGAGATGGGCTTTGAGTAATCCTTCGCATCTCTGACACCCAGGGGAAGAGGGGTGACAAATCTGTGGGGGGCGAAGCAACACAAAGCAACAGATTTTAAAATAATTTTTACCTTTATAGTTTCCAAGTTAATGAGATGAAATAATAAGTAATATGATGTGTGCACAATACTCAGCATGGTGCTTGGGACATAGTAGAGATGCTTAATAACCATTGTTTTTACTAATGGTGCTGCCACTCTTGTCGGCTGAAAGGCAGTTTGGGTGAGTGAAGATGTGGCCCCGGCGCCAGGCTGCCTGGATGAACATTCTTGCTCTTCTGGCTTACTGTCACCAGGAGCTGGGGCAAGGTATGTTACACTCTTATAAATGTAACTTTCTAAAATGGGCATAGCAATAATACCTATTGCATAAAATTATTGTGAGGATCAAAAATTTTTATAGGTAAACGTTTTTACAACCATACTGACACATAAAAATTGTTAATACATATTTGTCATTATTATTATTGTTGTTAATGGTTACCTATGTGCCAGGTCTTAAGCTAAGTGCCTTCCTATAGCACAGCTCTAAGTGCCCATTCCTTAGCCTGGAATTTAAGATCCCTGACTTTTGGGTCTTCGTCTTTTTTGGAACATTCTCCTAACCAGTCCCCTTTATGCACTTACCAAACTGTGCCCTCTATTTTCCTACTGAAAATTCACACTGCCCAGCTCCCCGGGAGGCTCTTGTTGTAATCTATATGAATACTATTTCCTCGTTAAATATTAAAGGATAATAGAGAAGGGGACTCTTGGACCAGCTCCCTGCCCAATCCCAGGCCTTCCTACTTCTCCCAGAGATCAATGCTACTCTTGGCTGAAGAGGAACTCTTCCACATCTTTTTCTATCCATTTACAAACATATATCTGCACTTATGGAGAATATATGGTGTGACTTGTTGTTTTATGTGTGGGTGTGTCTATGACATATATAGTATCAAACTGTACTTATCATTCTGCAACTTGCTTTTCTCCCTCAACAATCTGTCCTGGCAATCTGTCCATCAAGATGCATTTCAAATGCCACCAGGAATTCTATAAGATCCTGTTCGCTGGAAGTGCTGTCTTGACTGAAACCCTTGGAATCTCTTAAACTTTCTTCTTCTGTATGTGCATATGCATATGCTTGTATAGCAGGATTATGAGTGATTTTTTATATTTATACTTTTATTTATACTTTTCTGTAATTTCACCTACCCCCCCTACCAAATAGACAGTAGTTAAGAAACACATGTGTGCATGCTTGAGCACACACAAACACACATACACATATATTATGTTAGTTCATTCAGGCTGCTATAACAAATTACCATAGACTGGCTGGCTTAAACAACAAATATGTATTTCTCACAGTTCTGGAAACTGTGAGGTCCAAGATGAAGGTGCTGGCAGATCTGGTGTCAGGTGGTGCCCACTTCCTGGTTCATGGATGGCTACCATCTCATATCGTCACATGGAGGGGGGTGGGGGAAAAGAAGCAAGCTCTCTTCTCTTGTGTCTCTTCTTACTAAGACATTAATCCCATCATGAATGCTCCACTCTCATGACTTAGCTACCTCCTAAAGGCCCCACATTTTCAAATACCTTCACATTGAGGATTAGTGTTTAACATATAAATTTTGCGGGGACACAAACATTTGGTCCATAGCACATACATACATGCATTTTCTTTTCTTTGCTCTACTTTTATGCTACCGAGAAACCTATTAATTTGTGTTCCTGGTGACTTAGACACTGGGAAAGCAGGTGCCTTGGAGGCTAGCAGGTAAGTCACCAGGAAAATGTGCCACCTTGCAAATTCTCCCAACACACCCAACTCTTAGGCAGACACTTTGACTACCGTGTTATGAGAAGAGCAAGTCTTTGATGAACTTCTGCCTCTCAAGGCTGTGCTGGGCCATGTCAGAGCCTGAGCAAAAGGAAAAAACATGTGTATCTATCTATTTTTCTCAGTAGTTAATATTCATATTATTAATATATTATTATACTATAAAATTATCTGTATTCTATATTGTATGTAAATCTATATTATATTAATTATGTTATATATTATATAACTAATTATAAAAATATCTATGTGAACATATATATAACTACAATATATTCACATCAAAAGTTAATCAAAGCTCTACAATAAAAACATGACAATGTGTAACGCCCACCCGTGCTGTCCCATGTGCTAGTGCAGATAGTCGACCCCAGCAGGGGGGCCCCTCCTGTGGTGGCCTGGACTTGCTGGCTGATTGGAAACAACTGTTCGCAATGCACTCTAGTGCTGGGCTATGAAACAAACATCAACAGCCCGTCCTTGTTTAGTTAAAATTTGATGTTTTGTTCATCATAGATTAAAAAAAAAGAGCACAGAAATATTTGTTTTGGCACCCCTTTAAAATCTGCCTCTAAAGCGAGTGCCTCACTTGCCCCCCTGTCGTCCCAGCCCTCTGCCACACCGATAGCTGTTTTATTCACCAAGCATTTACCAACACACAGCACAAAAGCATCTTAGGCAAGCTGTTCTGTAAGCTTGATGAAGTTCAAGCTGTCTGTCCACACCTTAGCAGAAAGCTGTGTTCTTCAGAGGCAATTTCCCCAGGTTCCAGAGGCAGGGTTCTGTGACTCTCATGGCTAGCATTGTGTGAGAGGAATCCTCCAAGTTCCTGGCTGTTTGCACAGGACTATTTAGGGACTGGCCTTGAGTACCATCCCTCAGGGCAAGGGCTAAAGTCCTAATTAGATTCTTATACCCTATTTCTGCAAGAGTGGGGTGTGTCTTTAAATATTTTAATCAATGCGCATTTCTCAACTACCTTTAACTTTTACCAATTTCTAACATTCATCATGCTATTTAAGAAACCTACTTTAACTAATTAAAAATCCATTTGGAATATTCACTCTGCTCATTAGCAACACCTCAGGTATTGACAAAGGTATGGATTACGGCTGTTCTTGTGGTGGTCCCTTCTGGAATGTGGCCTTTCTGATACAGGGGAGCAGACTGTCCCTGGAGTCTGGCTTATCCTTTAGGGAAACCCTGGAGTGAAGCTAGAACTAATCAGCCCATTCAAAACACCATACCAGCTTTGCTTTAAGTAGATTAAAGTTAATTGCTGACTCCATAACAATCACTGACGGTGAATGGACACATGGGTGATCTGTTTTTTTTTTTTTTTGAACCTCAGTTTACTGGGAGGGTGGTCATCTTTGGGTTATTAGGAAAATCCACACTCATACACGACAAGCACAGCTTTCGGGGTAGGCCTCCTGTGACCCTCATTTTCCTGGTGGTCCCTTCTGAGCTGCTGTTCAACGTGCTCCATTGCAAGGGAGCTGGGGAGGATGAGGGTCCTGGAAAGTGAACTGGGTAGGGCTCCAAGCCAAGAAACTGTGACTTAAGTGTAAAGCCTTCAGTGACTGATGTGACAGGGGAAAAAGATCATGGTTAAGTCCTACTACAGACTGGGTTACAAAGCCTAGTACATGGTCAGCACTAAACCAAAGTTTGTGGGTGAAGGAATCATGTCGACTTTTCAATGTCTCTGGGATCCTAGCTGAGTGATCATTACACAATCCTTTTGTCATTCAAGATAAAGAGACAGGACTCACCCTATACCAGATTCAAGATTGTCTCCAGGAACTTACTGTTCAGCCTCTGAGATTATGAGCTTGTTTTCTAGAGATCCGAAACATTACCCTAAAAAAAAAAAGGAGCAGAAACAACTTCTGGCTAAACAAAGACACAGGCTTCCTTGTTAGCTAATGTTTTAATAATAGCTGTTAACATTAATTGAATTAATTAATAACATTTGCTGTGTGCTATATACAACTGTGTATTTCATATGCATCAGTTTATCCTGTGCTACAGATGAGAAGACTGAGTGGTTGTCACTTGCTCAAGTTTAGTGGCAGAGCTGGGATGTGAACTGGGTCTTTCCCCAGAACCTGTGCTCTCAGCCTCTGTGTCATTGCATTTGGCCAACAGCACTGAAGACATTTTCAGAAGACTGCACTGGCTTCCCTGTTTTTCACACTGAAGTTGATGCCGCTGTGCTGACATAGAAACTGTGTGAGTGTCTTCTGCTTTTGCTGAGAACTAATGGGCAATCTTGCTGAAGCATCTGACTTTTGAAGGGCTAGTAGTTACTCCATAAACTGAGGCAGCTGTGAGCAACATTGGAAAAGCTGTCCTTCCCACCAAAATAATCTGGGAATGAACTAAGTGCAGATTTTTGACTTTTTTCATGAATTAGAGATATTTTTAATAACCAATGTGAGCTTGGCTGAACAAATTCATTTAAGTTTCTCTTTTTAATTAACAAATGCATAACGAATAGCCATTTGTTCATTAAAAAAAAAGAAGCTAAAATGAATGTGTTATTATGAACTAACTGTCTCAAAATGCACTCACATCTTTTATACTATGTACACACCAGTAAATATTGGGTTAATTTCTGGATCACATCTTGCTTGTCGGATAAAAGTAGATCACTTAGTTTCTTTGATTCTCTGATTCTTATCAGTAAAAGAGTTTTGACAAGATTTTGATCCCATAAAGAACCTTTTTTATGACCCATCCTTCTTTCAAAGTGTGGAAGACTTTGCCAGTAGATAAAACTGCATTTAAGTGATCTTTCTTTGATTTTTTATTTTTTCATGAATTAGAAAAATTCATTTTTAATAGCCAGTGTAAGCTTGGCTGAACGGGAGAATAAAATGACAAAAGCATAGAAATGTTCTAATTTGACCATTTCCATTTTGGACAAGTTCATGATTTCCGTGGCGAGTTTTGAAATACAGCTTATTCTACCCTGGAAGTTTTTGAAGTTCCAGGTAGGACTAGATGACCGCCGTGATCTATTTTATTTATAAAATTCAAGTCTGTCTCTCTATAAATTGGCTTCTCCCATTTTAATCAAGGAAGAAACTGAGATCCATTTTATTTTAAAAATTAATGCTCCAGGGCTTCATTGTGAATACACTGCAGAAATCCAAGTTCCCACTCTTACAGTTTCTGGACCTAAATATGTACCCAGAATTTATTTTGAAGTGAGAGAAATTGTGAGGGCAACGTACCATGCAAACATTAGTAAATCATTCACTGTCAAATGCTCATCCATAAGATGTAAAGAAATACTTAAAAAGTTAGGAAGGAAATACGCAATGATGTTTAACCATTATACCGGATCATTCCATCCACATGTCAATTTCAATCTTGTCACTTTGTGTTTTTTTCAATCTAAAGGTCTTTACAGGTGCCACAGTGAACCCACTCTTCCCCCTCTTGTTATCACCACCTGATCCAGGAGCTGGAAGATGGGAGTTCTACTTCCAGATGTATCTGTGAGACCACATACAGGCACCATAGACCAGAGCTTCAGTTTCATTGTCTTTAAAGTGGGGACAGTACTTTCCAACCCATCTTACACAACTGTCTGGCTCAGACAAAGCAATGCGTGTGAAAGAACTTATTTATTTTCTTATAAAAGGTTATTACGTTATGGAAATGTGAGGTGCTTCAATTAAACCCAGCAGTTTCTTAGAAGTTCAAATAGTTATGGAATTAAAAGGTAATGAATAAACGATTAACTAGGCAAGAATATTTGAGGTAGTGTTTGACTTTCCTCCCCAAAATCAGTCATTTCTGTTTTCTCCTCATAACAAGATTGGCCATGGAGTAAGGTGGTACAGGCATAATTTCCATTTCCTTTTTCTTTTTAACAGCTAGTAAAAGGTAAGAAAACATTTATTGGAGCATGTGCATGTGCTGTCAGTTTTTTCCTCCAACATTTTATTATGAAAACTTTCAAACATAAAAAAAAAATTGAAAGACTCTACTAAGAATACTGTAAACCCACTCCCTAAATCCTACCATTAATACATTTTACTGTACTTGCTTTATTGTGAATCTGCCCATCTATTTATCCTCCCATCCATTCACCAATCCATCTTATTTTTGGGGTACATTTCAAGGTAACTTGCATGCACCAGTAAACTTTACCCTAAGTGGCCAAAAAGCACGCATTAACTAGAGTTTAACATCTTACAGTATTTTTTTCTCTTGATGTAAATGGGTCTAATTTAGTGTCACAAAAATCATGCATAACATGATATTTTTTTGCATGCTTTTTTGGTATTGAAGCAGTGAAACTGTCTTTTCAAACTAAACCTCATGCAGAAACTGTCATGTGAAACAGATACAAACAGAGGTGCTTTGAGGGAAAAGGGAATGGGGCCTGGAGCGTGGGTGTCTGAGTCCCTCCCTCACTCCTTAGGGTGGCCCTTGAAGCCCCTTAGAGAACGTCTCAAGTGCCATGGATTATTATATTTGGTGAGCTTCTGAACCTCATGAGCTGCAGTGTGATCATCTATAAAACAGGGCTTTGGAAATAGCTGTTTTCTCATGCCCTTTTCAAGCTGTTCTTTTCTTTCGTTCCAGTGGTGCTAAAACAGACAATTTCGCTGACTTCCCCCTTCATGGATCTTGCAGCAGAAAGCTTTCTCTTGTTTTAATTAGCTCAATGCAAGAAGCCACATTTAAGACTGTGGATCTGAATTCCTGAAGTGAAAACCACAGTCAGAAGGACTGTCTGTGGAATGGAAGAAAACTGGAAAAACAAGAACTCGACCTACATGGATGGCCAGACACAGCGGTCTCATGTGCAGGATGAGCATGTCAACATGCTGTACACACCAGCCTGCCATCTTCCAGGGCCTTTGCAAGTCACCACCAGTGGCATCTCAGGAATTTTGGTGCCCTGCCATGAGCAAAGTGTGCTTGGAGTATTACCTTCTCCTGGTACCTCCTTGAGACACAGTGCTCTTGTGTGTGGGGAGGACAGACCCTTCACTCTCTGGGGCCAGTCATGAGGCTCTGTCCAGTGCCCCTTGCTGGGGGCTCAGGCAGGCTGGGCATGTGGGTGAACCCTGGGTGGGAGCGGAGCCTGGGGCCAGGTTGGGCTGGAATCACCTGAGTTAGAGGTTAAGTATGTTTGAGGAAAAGAGCAAAGTTAGAGCCACCGAGAATTTTTTATACAGATCTGAGAGGAGAGAGTGGGTTTGAAAAATGGATGGAGAAGGCAGGGCTGCATTGGGGATTGAGTTGTGAGAACTAGGAGAGTGGGGCCAGGCCTGTGCTGTGAAACATCTAGGGTGCCCAGAGGTCGTTCACATTAGATCACAAAGTCTGTACTGTAAGCTCTGGGAGGAAAGGGTTTGTCTAAGTTGACTTTGAGCCCAGGGTCTAGAAAAGTGAATGGTAGGTGCAGATTGATGCTCAATAAATGCTTATGGGTTAAAGGGAAGAAAGGAGAGAGGGAGGGAGATGGCAGAGGGCATGGGTGGCTGTCCTCAGTTGTAGTTGGGCTGGAGCAGCTGTCTAGGGACATTGCTCACAGCACAGTGAGACTGTCAGAGATCTTCTATCTAACTCCTCCACCAACGAGCACCACTTTAAGCATATTTGACCATGACTCGTAGTAAAGGACATGTTTTGTATGATGACCCAGTCCGTACATGTACACACACACACACACACACACACACACACACACACACACACACACCAAAATCTCTTAAAATGTGATGCATTCCAAGAATTGCCATCCCATCCCATCCCACTTATCCCATCCCAGCCCATTCCATTCCCAAAATATTGGCTTGTAACCCACAGACTGAAAAACTCTAGGTCCAATCCCTTTTATCTCTTCTGGGACATTATTTTGCAATGAGAGATCTTATAGAATTCTTAAGATCTCTCTCTCCTATATGGAAGTTGTTCTCTTCCTGGCGACATAACAAGGTTTATCCTGTGTTATAAAAAGCCAGCACGCTTCTGCGCTTGCGCCTGCTCCCTTTCTAGTGAGAGCTCTTCACAGCAGCTTCCTTTTGTAGGAATAGCCTTACCCGTTGCTGCCCTTCTATCCAGGCTTTCCTTCCCTACTCCTGTACCTGCCCTAGCCTGCAGTTATCTTCCTCCACCTTTTCCTCTTAAAGGATTGCACCGGTCTTTGGCTATGTGAATCCTAAACTGTTTTGTTCTTCCTCCTCCATCTTTCTCTCCTCCTCTCCCTCTTCTTAATTTTTTTTTGTCATTTTTTGTGACCGGCCACACCGCGCTCAGCCAGGGATCCGAACCCGTGGCGGGAGCACTGCTGCGCTCCCAGTGCCGCACTATCCCAAGTGCGCCACGGGGTTGGCTCATCCCTCTTCTTAATTCTGACCCTTCTTGACTGTGGATAATTTTGAACTGATTCTCTTTAGAAGGGTCTCTTTTTTTGGTTTATTTTTATTCATGCATGCGTTCATTTATATGATTAGCCGTTCAATGTTAGCTTAAGAAACATTTCAATGAGTAAAATATGGGCCTAGGTGCTAAAGGAAAAACAAAGATGAATAAGTTGCATAAATCTGGCCCTCAAGTACCTTAAGGTATGCAAAAGGACTTGGATTTGCACAGTTAATTGCTCAGTGCTAGAGGATGGAGGGCCACTTGGATGGTGGAATGTGGTTAAGAACTCAGGGTTTGGAGCTGGATAGATCTGGATCCAAATTTTGGCACTGCCAGTGTCTAGCTGTCTCATTTGGAGCAAATAACCTAACTTCTTTAAATGTCAGTTTCCCCTTTTGTTGAATGGGGATTTATTCAGTGTACCTACTCAAAGAAATGTTGCGAAGGATACATAATCTCGGTGAATCCTCACAAGATTCCTTTGAGGTAGGTACTATTGTTAATCCCGTTCTACAAATGAGGAAACTGAGGCTTAGAGAAACCATACTGTCTCCAAGTGGCATATGCTAGATATGAACTCAGGCATTCTTACTCAAGAATCTACGATTCCCAGCCATGAAGATGCCTTGCTTCTCTGGATCTCTCAGAGTCTAGGGTCTAATCCTTAGAGATACAAGTCTAGAACCTAGTTTTATCAGTATTTGCAGAGGTTACCAGACATTTGGGAGGCTGGCTGATAAGCCAGAAGACCACTCTACCAATTTACTGCTCAAGAGATGAGACTGACCATCTGCATGTGATACTTTCTTTTGTACAGATAAAGAGGACGTCAAAAAAATAATAATGATAATTACAGTCAACTGGGCATATGCTCTGTGCTGGATAATTTACACATATTGGCCCATTGTGTTTTACAATACTCTGAAGAAGTAGATGTTTTTAGCCCAATTTTGTAGATAGGAAGATTAAGACTTTTATTGAGCACATGGTAAAAACTCAATACATTTTAGCTGCTATTACTACCATTATTATTATTATTAGTAGCAGCAGTGGTAGCGATGATGATAAGGTAAATACTAGAGACTGGAAATGAACCCAAGTCTACCTGATTCCACAGATAATATTTTCATCATTAAGCCTTACAAAAATCTGAAATCAGGGCAGCTTCAGACAAAACAGACTGAGTTTCCCCACAGAATATTTCATTCTGTCTGAATTGCTTGTATTCCAGAGAACTATGCCTAGCAAAGAACAAAGCTTGGTCATCATGGACAGAATGATCTGGTTCTTTGGATGATAGCAGAGAAAGATGGGTAGAGTTGTCCTGACGAGTTCCTTTTGCAAGCAATTTTTCAAAGCTCCATTCCCAGATGCAGGTCAAATCACACTATCATTGAGTGGATTACAGCTTTCTTAACAATGGTTGAATCCAGATATTTCCTTCGGAGAAAGTGCCCTGGTCCCCTTGGCTGGATCCATAACATATTATTTTCTTATCTGGCTCTTTTATACAATCTCTTATGAGAAAGGTCTTCTTCAGAGGACTCATGTTTTATGACATGTGTGGCATCTTACAGGAATTCTATTGCTGAGAGAATCACGTTCCAACCCGGGCCCCTGTCTCTGGGGTGGAGGGGTATTTTGAAGAGTGCTTATTCCCATGTGATGGGAAACTGTGGTGGAAAAGTGCAAAGGGCTTCACAACTGATTTAGAGAGATTTGGGGTTTTGTGGTGAGTGGATGAATGAGAAGGAGAGGAGTAAGACAACACTGAAATTGTGAAAATGGTGGTAAGACAGCAGCAATGAGAAGAGAGGAGGCGAAAGAAATGATTAATGATTCCAAGCTATTCTGGCGGGGGAGGACGGACATAACAGGCGTAAGAATACACGTGGGGAAGATGAGTTCAGTTTCAGGCAGGATGGATTTATAGTGTGGCTAGAACTTATTTTACTTGGTGTGTTTTTCTCCCTTTACATTGCTGTTAGAGTAAGCAAATTGGAACTACACCGTTAAAACCACTTGGCTAAGTTAAGTCGTATATGTATGTTTATACCCATATGACTTTAGACAAAGGAATAGGCTTTTAGACATTTTTGTACAAATATATAAATATTCACAAAAACACCTTAAAAGATTAAACAAATTTTACCAATATGAGAGAAAATTGGGAAGCAGATGAAAATGGACTTGAAAAATTTCAGTTAACTATAGTAATCAAATAAAAAATGCATCGAAAATGTAAAAATATAGTGAACGAATTTGAAAGTTATTTCAGAAATAGTAAAACAAAACAGTCAATATTATTCATTAATGTGGCTGCATTTTGGTATAGTTATAATTGGTATCTGGGAGTTTTCACGTGTTTAAAATGATTTACTGTACAAGAAGAAGTGAATAATTCAATAGGACCCATGGCTGTGACAGGCAACTGTGACAGGTTTAACAGAAGTCATGAACCTGGACATAAAATCAAGTCAATAAGTCAAAACAAAATGGTAAAGCTGTTGTTTAGTGATCAGAGTCTGTGCTTCGACCACTGTAAACACCAGGACCAACACAACTAGCAATAGAAACAAAAAAAACCCCAAGCAATCATTTTCAGATCAGCATTTGAAACACACGTTTTTCCAGACTTCTGGGTATTTGGAAATGTGAGGAGTGAGATGGAGGCTGATGAAGTGGTTTTTGACCAACACGTGCACACGAAGGATGATCCAGGGAACCAAGGTGAGTATAAGTAGAGGAAGGAAGAGGGCTGAGGGCAGAACCATCGGACACACCTGCATTTCAGGAACTGGGGGAGGAAAACTAAAGAATTGGGGCATTTAGGAAGTAGGAGAAATGTGAAGATGCAGTGCCGAAGATGCCAGGAATTCTCTAGGTTCTTCAGGAGGGGAGTTTGGCAGTGTTGGAAAGTGGAAGGAATCACAGAGGATAAAGTCTGAAAACATGTCGTGGGGTATGGTCACAGGGGGTGGTTACTGGGGCAACACTTACAGAGACCAGCTAGGACCAAGGGAGTCAGGGTGGCAGGGTCAGGTGAGTGGAAGGTGAGGCGAAGGGGACCAGAGAAGTTGATGGTTGGGGACGGAGGGAGGAAGGAAGGGGGAAGGAGAGAGACAGACAGACAGAGATGGAGAGAATGTCCCTCATTTTGGATCTTGTAATGAAGTTTCTCCTGTAAGCTTTGGGAAGTCCAGTAATTTGTGAGCCGAAAAGAGGTGCTGGAGAGTGACAAGCTCTTATCTGCGAGCCTAAGGCCAGCCACATGAGGCAAGTCCAGAGGAGAAAGCACTGAGCAACATATCCCAAAGGGGGTTTTGCAAAGCACTGCCCGCAGGAGGCTAACAGGTGTTTGGCGCGCCGGGAAGGGAGTCCGTCCTCTCTCACAAGCTGGTTCACATCCCCTCTGTCCCGCAGGAGAGGCGTTCTCAGTGCCTGCATCCGCTTCCTGAACAGGGGCCGCGGGCCTGTGGCTTCGGCCCTGAACATTGCTTTGTATTTCCACTCCAGTTCTGGTTCACTGAAATGTTTATTTTGTATTTGTTTTTGAGCTGGGCTATGCCTTTTTAATTTTCTCGACTTACAATTCATCTGTCCCTGCTGCATATGTACATGATGCAGAGGGACATGTCCAAGATTGACCCAACTGTGCCTTTGGGACCACAGCTGTAGGCGATTGTCTTGCCGCACGATGTCTTGGAGCTTTATGCTCTGTGACTCTCCAAGAGGGGGACAAACTGTGCCCTGTTTCTCAAATCCATGTGACCTTGGAGTCCTTCCTTCATGGTGGTCCTTTTGCCTCTTGTTCTGTGAAACACACTTTGGGAAACTTATAAATGAGTTGGTGGAAGTGACGGGATGCTACTTTAGAAAAACTAAAACGTATTTGAATTAAGAGCGGGAGGAGGGGCAGCTGCTGCAGGGAGCTGCTCGTGACTGAGTGTGCAAGGAGTGACGGCACTTCTGGAAGTGGGGAGGAATTTCAGCTCAGTCACGCTGGAGGAAGCCTGCCCAGGGGTCGGTCAGCAATCCCATCCAGGAATGGAACCAGAAGGAACTTTATTTTTTTTAAGGCTGTGGGATTGAGATTGACGAGGAAAAACACAAACCTAAGGAGGCCGTGCGTGTGAAGCTGGGTGAAGCCGGCTCTAGCAAAGCTAAATACCTGTCATCTGTCCACCTGCCAAGGGAGCTCTGGGTTCTGCTTGCTGCAGTAGAGGAGCCCAAGAAGCCTTGAGCATTGAGTGAGGGCGCCACATTCCCAAGAAACTTTCAGAGAAGAGGGTGCCCAAGTGATAACAGCAGGTGTTTCTCATCCCTGACCACGGCCTCGGGAAGAGAATTCTGCTTGCTTCCTTGGAGAGTGGTGGAGAAAGAGGTATTTGTGTGGCTGTCCATCAACCCACCATGTAACAAATATTTATCGGGGACTGTGGTGTGTCTGAGCACTGAACGACCAGGCAGGAGATGGAATTGATACAAAATGAACAACAAAAGAGTAGTCTCAGAGCTCATAAGCTTGAAGTCTAGCAGAGAAGACAGACAACTAAACCCACGGTTAAAACGCAGTGGGATGAGACCCCTGTTACGGGAAATTCAGGGGGACATGGGAGTGTAGGAAGGGCAGCAAACTCAGGGCAGTCCGGGATGGAGTTGGGGGCTGAAACATGGGTTAACCAGGTAATGAGGATGATTAATTTCAGGCCCCAAAAATAGTACCTTTGAAGGTCCAGAGGCGAGAGAAACTATAATCTGTTGGAGGAACTGGAAGACATTCAGCATGGCTGGAGAACAGAGTTCTGGGTGAGGGCTCTGGGGCCGGGCTGGGGGAGTGAGAGAGGGAAGGCCCCAGCACAGCCTGGATGATGTGGGCCAGAGGCCTTTGGCCTGCAGGGCAAACCCCCTAGAGCCCGGGCCTCCCTCCCAGAGACCCTGATACTTTTCTGTTCCCTTCCTACACTGATCTTGTCCACTCTGTTCTCTCTCCTACCTCCCCTCCACTTTCCTACTGTTCAAATCTCTCCTTTGGAGAAATGGACCCATGCTGCTGGCTGGGGAGTTTGGAGGTGGTCCTGGGAGTGACCTGCCTGCTGGAGTGGGCCTGTGCTCCGGAGGACTGCTAGTCAGGCAGGTAGACACTGTGCTGGGGGACAATGGTTCTGAGCAATAGGATCAGTTCAGGCAGGTGATCCATCAGGAAAGTTCCACAAGTGTGGGGGTCCGTTGTCCAGAGGGTGGATAAAAACCTGTCGGTAGGAAAACCTAGAGCAGGCAGCTGGAGGACGTCCAGGCAGGCAGCCTGTCAGAGACAGGCAGGAGTGCTGGCCACGGGCCATGATTCAGTGGGGATCTTCTTACTGGATCTGGGATCACGGGTGCAGGCATTACAGAGACATGACTCTCACTGGGTGGAAGGGCACACTGGCAATGTGACTTGATGTTGAGTCACCTGAACTTGGGAATCTATGATACATCAAACTTCTCCTGGCTAAGGACAGCCTCACCCGGGCCAGCGTGGATGTGGAGGTCAAGGGGTCTCTCTCTGGGGAGAGAGAAATCTCGGTCAGGAGCCATGTGGGGCATTACTCTCTCTGCTCTCAAACCTCACCTCTTTATTGGTTGCCACCAGCCTGTCCTCTTACCTGCACTTCAGGCTTCTCTCCCTAGTGAACTCTTCTTCCTCTTCCTTCAGCTCTCAGCCTAAATGTCACCTCCTCATGAAAGCCATTCCTGGCCTGCAACCAGACCCAGGACCCCTAGTTGTGGGTTCTCATGCCTCTGGGGGTTTTCCTCCCTGAGCCTCGGCACGGTCTGCAGAATTCCTTGAGTGATTGCTGCTGCCTGTCCTCCACCAGGCTCGGTGAGGGCAGGGCTCACCATTGTACTTCCACTGCTGGCACCCAACAGGACACAACAGCGCCTGTTGAGAGAATGAATAAATGAATTTTTCCAAATGCCCTCAGGACTTCTGTTAGATGACTGTTACCGCCGTTTTCACAGGCTCGAAAACAACTGTCCTCTTTCTCATTGTGTGTATACATTTTATATCTAGGCTCTTGATTGCAATTGAAATAAAAAGAGCTGTGGATATGAAGAAAACTATATGTGAATATTTCAAAACCAGATCCATGTCCTCATGTCGCGTGGGTCAGGTCATACTGCAAACATTAAGTGCGTTTTGAAAATGATCAGATGTGTGAGCCGGGCAGCAAGGGGCTTTGCGCAAAGCCACCTTTTGGCACATGCACGCTGCCTCCTGCCTGGAATCCTGACAAATGCGCAGCATTCAGGTGGAGGTGATGCTCATGATCCAGGTGCCCTGTGCCATTACATTTGCGAAAAGTAGTCTCCTTAATAGGGCAGCCAAGTGTGTCAAAATGAATGCTGCATCCAGGCCGGTGCAGAGAGCAGCTGATGGTGCTGTGAGAGCTCCTTGTTTCTTGCTGGCATGTGGATGCACAGCCTTTGATGTTAGAATTTTGGCTCATTAATAACTAATTTACATTTCCCAGACAGCAAATTGTGATCTGACACAAATTTATAAAAGAACTCCAAATGGTGAAACTCTCTTATACAATGAGTCCTTTGTGGGCTTGTTTTATTTCCCCTAACTTAAGGAGTTTGTGATTAAAATTTTAATGCAATCATTGCAATCTCCTGGGCTACTTAAAAATAAAACACTGTCTTATTTCCTTCCTCTCAGAGATCATGACAACTGGCTGTTCCTATGTGGATGCTGTAAGTGTTACAATTGCTTTTTCATCTGCTCTAAGCCTCAGGTAAGATAGGATGTCCTCTGTGGGCCAGAGGAAAGGCCCGGCGAAGGAATCGGCAGCAGCAGTAGACTGCAGTGGAGATGTGCACTTCAGCTTCCTGATGCTTCTTTACCGGTTACCTGGATGGCAGATTTCGCATGGGCTCATCTCATTGGTCTCAGGAGCTCCAGGGATTTTCACTGCTACAGATGCCTAAAAGCCTGGATAGGTTATTTGGGAAACACATGTGGGTGGATCAGAGCAGCCACAATAAGGGATTTTATATCTATTTTTTTTCTCTTGGCTACATCTTGAAAGGCCAGATGCCTCATGGAAAACATGTGGCTTTTCTGCATTTTACCCCATAATTCTTTGGAGATTATGAAGGCCAAAGGAAGTTTCAAACTGGCTTTTGGAAGGCTTATCTAGGAGCATCTTGACCCCTCTCCCCCATTTATCTTTGCAAAAGGCTTTGTCACCTTATGTGTTGGTGACTCACAGCTCAGTGGGGAGGCAGGACAGGGCTTCTCTCCCCACGTGACAAGGAGAGAATGCCATGTGCATCCAGCCATCTAGAAACACCTTCTGTGGACTACAAAGGGAAGTCTGTGCCTTGGTGAGAGAGGAGATAGACCAAAGAAGTGGACCAGAGAGCCGGCCGTGGGCAAGGCAGTGGGTTGGGCCTGGGGGAACAAGGTATTGGGTAGCCTGGCTGGTCGTATCACTCCTGGCAAGAGGCTTGGTTCTGCTGAGTTACTCTTTGCTTGGAGAAATAGTTTAGGGAACAGCCATGGACTTGTTGTGTGCAATGGAAACATACCCAGAATGAAAAGATTTTTTAAATTGGCACCACTCGAGGTCAGATTTTAATGGTCACACAGCATGAGCCAAATTGACTACATGCAGAGAAGCAACAAGCCATCCCAGTTCCTTATATTATTTTAATAACAGAAAGAATGTATTAGGAATTCCAGGCAAGACTTCCACCTGGACACAGTCCCAGATTCTAACTCATCTGTATGTGCCTTTTCAAACAAACCTTTTACAAAGAGGCTGTTTGTCTCTCCAATCTCTCCCCTACCAGTGAAGGAATCTGAGGTTCCCCCTCCCAGCTTTGGTTGTAGGAAGCAAGAAACCTGAGATCCTGCTCTGAGCAGGGTGGCTCTGTGGAAGGTCACTAAGAAAGCTGCAGTGCTGCTGGGGTGGCCTTTCGTCCAAACAACAAAACCTCTCCCAGGAGGCAGCATGAGGCACACCCAGCCCTTTGCTCTCGCCGGGATATCAGGGCTCATGGAACATTGGACTGAGTTTGGTGGTTCTTCCTGTTGGAGTCTCTGATGTGGCCTGTGTGTCTCCTGCCATTTGGAGTCCTCTTGCTTCTCTGAAGTGGCAGGAGGATGACTGTAGTGCCTGCAGACCACTCTGAGAGCCACCAGGGAAGAGGAAAACCTTGTGTGTGGACTGATAATTATTAGAGTCTTTCCCAATACCTAGAACATTACTGACCTTTTAAAAAAGAACGCTGCTATCATGCTTGTTCATTTTACCCTCTTGGACCCCAAATAGTTCATTTGACACTTGACTATTTTTGTAAGTCACAGAGACCAGACTCGATTTTTTTTTTTTTCTTTTGGAAGGGGGTCCCTTCTGTTCTCAGCCACAGATGGACCGAAAAAGAAAAGCCTTCTCATTGCCGTAAACACGACCGCTTCTGGCTGTGTTGTACTCCCTTCCTTCAATCTGTGGGCAGTCTTTGCAGACAGTCAAGGCTCAATGCCCGGCTCCATCACTTACCTTTAGTGAGCTTGAATTTACTAATCATCCTGAGCTATTTCTTCCTCCTGTGCACAGAGCAGGTGATAATAGTTGTTAAGGGATTAAATGCAAAGCTCCCGGCACATGGCCCAGCACAGAGGGAGCTGTTGAAATAATTATGAAGCTGATCATGGAGTCAGGTATAAGAAGACTCTGGAAGTGGAGTCCCGGGAAGGGGTGAAACCAGGACCTGAGCTGCTCTCCCGATTGCCACTTCTAGGGACATGTCACTGTTGTTATGGCACCCAGTTTTCTGGGCAATTAGAGATTCATGTTAGGCTGAGACACCACCAGGAAGTGGCTCTTTCTGCTGAAGGTGTTTGCAACAAATCCCATAGCCCAGCTGTCATGAAGGGAACCCAGCCTCCTGAGCAAGCTAGGAAAGGAAGGCCTCATGTGTTTTCCGTGCACTATTTTCTCCCAAGCCGTGCATGGCAGGTTGGGGGCACTCTGTGAATTTGAGTGGAAGGAAGTGAGAGTGGAGGGGCAGAGAGCTGAGGGCCACGTGGCTGTTCCTGTGTCACTCTGCAGCTCAGGGTCTGACAGGCACCCAGGAGGGAGGCAGAGCTTGTTAGAGGGTATAGACTTGGTTCTTAGGGACTTTGGGCAATTGCAGACACTAAACTAAGATCTCTCCATAATTATTAATAGAAGCAGATGTCTTAGTTCAGAGACTTCTCAGAGAAATAAGAAGCTGCTCCAGGAGACAACTATGTCTTAGCTACACTGGTTAAGAGTTATCGCCAGTTTCTTAGGGAGAGAAAATTTAGGATCAGGTTCCATTGTCTAGGAATATCTAAAAAAGTAATAGACAATCCCCATTACAGAGCACCAGTGCAGTGCTCTCAATAAGTCTTACCATCAGCTTCATAGGTCTTTGGTTAAATACTTCCTTCAGGTACTGACTAGTAGGATCAAGGTTCTGATCTCAAAGTGGGGAAAAAACTAGGTGCGTTCACAAAACGTGATCCTGTTTGGGAGTGATACATGGGACTGGATGCGTTTATCTGCATCCAGTCACAATACAGTGTGTATGTTTTTGGCTTTGTTAAACCATATTCATATCTCTACTTCTGTTTTATCCTCACATTATTCATGAGAGGTTAGCAGGACAGGTAGAGTGACTAGCACTGTTCCAATTTTACAGTTGAGGAACTCAGGCTAGAGTTTACCTTCACCACGAAGGGGTGGGTTCCAGGTCATAGCTGGAAGATGAACCTCGATTCCCAGAACGCAGGGTTCTTTGTGCGTATCCTACTAAGTCGTGGTTTAAACTGCCCAGACTGAAGACCCTGCACCTTCTGTCATGTCATGGGCTATGTCTTTGTCTTCTAGCCCAGGAAGGTGGCGGGAGGGATGGATAATTGCTGTCATGAGGAAGGAGCCAGGAGGGGTCTGCGGTAATGACAGGTGCCCGTGAAGATCAGTGGGGAGAGAAGAATTTTCAAGCCATTCACACATACCTGACTTTTGCTTAACTGGCGGTATCAGCTTCCAGAAGGACTGGGAGCACAGGGGCAGGATTAGAAGTGGTGTCTGTGAACCGCGCAGCTAGCAGCTGTGCCTCCTGAAGTCTGTTTGCATAGCTGGATCCAAAGAAT
Organism: Cynocephalus volans; assembly: GCF_027409185.1. Taxonomy (NCBI): domain Eukaryota; kingdom Metazoa; phylum Chordata; class Mammalia; order Dermoptera; family Cynocephalidae; genus Cynocephalus; species Cynocephalus volans. The sequence goes on from NC_084466.1 coordinate 70,274,450, forward strand.
CTGGGAACATGGTGATGATGGCAGACGCCCTGGGTGACGCTAGGGCCATCACATTCTCTGACTTTCATTGTATGGCTAGCATGTCCAGACAGAGAGATACCATGCTGTCTTGGCCATCTGGTCATCCTGGAAGGGCTGGCCACCTGAGAGTCAGCACAAAGCTTTGGGTGACGGATTCCCCCAGCAGCTCTGGCTGGTGTTAGGAGTCTGCTGAGGGTCAAGGATACATTTAAGGTCCTGTGGCTTCCAGGATGCTTATGAATGGGGTAAGCCTGGACTGGGTGGAGCCAGGTGGGGACTTCTTGCAGGACCTCTTTGAGAACCTAGGGCACGGGTGGGTTGAGGTATGGTGGGAGATGGGATGGGCCAAGGTTTTAGTGCACAGTTCGGATTGCCATTTCATGGTGACATGAAAGTGTTTTTAATTGCATGCAAACTCCTTCACTCTGGTACATGATAAATATTTGAGTCTTGTGCTGCCATCAGTCTGGGACTTGGTGTCAGGCTGCTGAAGAGTCAGCCTGGTGCTGGCCCAACACCTGGGGAGAGCCGTGTGGGGACCCTGCCAAGCAGGGGCTGCTGGCCTCTTGCTTCCTTGTTCCCATCAAGCCCATCTGTGACTTCAAGTGGGTTCCCTTCACTATTGCCCACCCCCACTTCTTTCCCCAATGTGAAAATCAGGAGAGGAATGGTTATGCCACTCTTTGATTTGGCATCTTTGAAACAAATCTACTTAGATGTGAATGTAGCAGTTTATTTTCTGAAGTAGATTTTACCCATTAGCTGAGAATGGTGGTTGTTTTGTAAAACAATGAGGGTATTTTCCTACATTTTGGGGCCCTTATGCGAGAGCTGTGGAACCCTCCTTTGCCCACCCTTTGTGTAGAGCTGTGACTTAGTAATGTGAGCTCAGAGGACGCAGTTGCAGAGGCCTCTCTGTGGGCTCCAGCGTGGGCATGGGAAGGCCACTCTCCCCTTGTCTTGTTACCGAACATATCAAGGTGTTGCCCTATTTCTGAAATCAGATTTCTTGGGAAATCCGAAAGTCCTTTATAGTGATTTCTAGAAAGATGTACTTCTCCATGTAACCATTGGGATAGATTTTTTTGAAAATCTTAACCTGTTTGGAGAAGAACAGGTTAGAGTGATGAAAAAACACCTTGCTGGGAGTCACAAGGCTCCTGATTTGGAAGACAGTATGTGGTAGTAGAAAGAGCGTGTACTTTGGAGTCAGAAGGACCAAGCAGCAAATCCTAGCTCTCCAATTCTGTGAACCGGCTGAGATTTAGTTTCTTGTCTATTAAATGATTCTATTAACAACCGCCTCATGTGGTGGTTGTGCGGATTAAATGAGGTAGGGTATATGCTGGTACTTCCTGGATCGGCATCTCTAGTCTGCTGAATTCCAGACCTGTATTTCCACCTGGATGCCCACTTGTGTGTCGTACACAGCACATCCCAGTCTGCACTCATCCTTTGTCTTCCTTGCCCTCCAAACTACCCCTTTCCTCCCACATTTTCACTCCGGGGAAGAGTTTCATCATTTTCCACTATCCAAGCCAGAAACCGGAGTCACCCTCGAGTCTTCCCTTTCCTTCAGCCTGGAAAATTCCATCAGTCACCAAATCTTGCAAATTCTGCTTCCCATAGATCATTGTTCGCTATTTCATCCTCTCCACCCAGGGCCACTCCCTTAATCCAGTTCCTCATCATTCCTTGTCCAGGCTGCTGCAGTATGTTCCATTTTTTAATTTATGCTGTCACCAGAGTGAATTACCTGGTGTCACTCACTGATTAAAAATCCTCAGCATTTCCTTCATGAACTTCAAGGGGAAGTTCAACATCTTTGACCTGGGGAAACAAGCTCTCCCTGAGCCGTGTCTCTTCATCCCTCACCACTTCTGTGTTCTTACCCTCCTCTGACATTAAAATGAGGTACTTTGTGCTCTGCAGAGTGTCATGCTCTCCCTCACTTCCCTCCAGGATTATCTGTTCTCTCTGCTTGAAGTGCTTTCTCACTCCCTGTGCACCTAGCTAACTCCTAACCACATCTGAGAGTCAGCTCAAGTGTCACCTCCTCTTGGAAGAGGCTGTTGAACCCTTTGTGCTGAGTTACATTCCTCCTCTCTGTACCACCACCATTTCATATACTTCTGCGTTTGTGGTCGTCGGTTTTTCTGGTCTACCTCACTTGAGGGTAGGGACTGTTCAGCCTGGTAACACCACCCTATAGCACAACGCCAAGCACTGGTGGACATTCAGTATGTATTTATAGAATGAATGACAGAAGGGTATTGAAAGTGGAAGGAGCTCAGGAAGACAGTCTTCTCTCTGATTTTACCACTAAATAGCTTGAAAACTTGGGTGAGGCCTATTGCCTCTCTGGGCTTCAGGTTTTTCATGTGAAATGAAATTTAGAGGTAATTTAACACACATACTTTCAAAATTCAACATAATGTAAATTTATAATAGTAAGAAATAAAATAAATGGAAAGTGATTCATAACTGCTATAGTTTGAGTATGTGCCCCAGAAGTTCATGTATAGGAAACTTCACCCTGATGCTAACAGTGTTAAGAGCATAGGAAATCCAATTATGGTATTTGAAAGGTGGGGCTTTTAAGAGGTGATTAGATTGTGAGGACTTTGCCCTGGGGAATGGATTGATCCATTCATGAAGTAATGGGCATGGCTCTGATGGCTTTAAAAGGAAAGAAAGTGAGAAGGTTAGCTTTCTTGCTCAGCCCATTTTCTCACCATGTGACAACCTGCATTGCTGTAGAGAGTCACCACAAAGAAAGCCCTCACCAGATGTGTGTCCTGGACCTTGTACTTTCCAGTCTCCAAAACTGTAAGAAATAATTCTCACATCTTTATAAACTACCCAGTTTCAGGTATTCCATTATAAGCAACAGAAATAGACTAATACAATAATAAAATTACACATATTTAATAAGTAAATATACAAATATATTAAAGCATATAATGAAGTGTGCAGATACTTGCACCTGCTTATAATGAATAATCTGGTTTTCAGAACAGTAAGACTGAATTGCGTTTACACATTTTCTTTAAATTTCTGATTTTGGAAGAAAGGCTGCATAGAGGTATTTGAAATTTACAGTAGAATGACTTTGAGTGGGCCAGCTGAAAGTGCAGACTGATAAAGATGTTTTTGTATTGGTGACTCTCACACCACAAGTGGCAATGTTGCTGGTGACATAATTTTCTAAATAAATGTCTAAAATGGTAGACAACTATCCTTCACGTTGCAGGATGGCCAGCATTCCCAGCCCTCACACATCAAAAGGTAGTACTAGAGCCCATTCCATCAGTGAGACATGAAAAATACCTACACAAACACATTTCTAAAATATCTTCTCAGTGTTTTCTAGGAAACTAGAACTAGATGAGCTGTAATGCATTGCGTGGCAATGAACACTCTGTCTGTGAAAAAAAAAATGCACTAAAATGCACTTTACCTAAGTTATCTACAGCTAATTATCGTAAAGCAAATTTATTTCCAGTAATTAAAAATTTGTAGCATTAGGAGGAAAGTCACTAACTTTCAGTTAAGAAGGAGCTAAATGTTAAATGAATATACAAATTTAAGTAATTTTATGACCGTTGGGATTTGGGTTGCATTTTTCTGAATGCTATTTTTCTTGTATGTCACTTTTCTTGATCTTCACCCATTATCCATTCTGGCTTCGCTGATATTCTCCTTGCTTAGGAAGTCTCCTATTACCATGCTTTCAACATGGAGAAATCTGTTCTCATTATCCTGCATTCTTATTATGTATAATTGTGATACTATCTGACACCCGTTAAGTTAGGATTGCTTCGTGACCACTGGTCGTCTGATGCCCGCACCCACCGTATCATAAACCATTGTCTAATTTAGTTTTTATCCCCTTAGCTGGGATTATTATTATTTTTCAAAATATCAGTGAGAATTTCTTTACCAAGTTTGTTATTGTCTGCCTTAAAAGCAGAGATAATATGTTATTCATCTTAATATTTCCAAATCCCACCCCAAGAACAAGCTACTAGCAGGTGTTCAATAAACATTTGTTGAATAAATGAATGAACATAGCATGTGATTTACTTCTGCCTGCAGATCTAATACATCAAGATTTGAAATCCATAAAACAAATGAATCTTTTAACTCATCATTTTTGATTATTTGAAATTCTGTAATATTGAGTCTATTTAAAAAGAGCATAAATGCTGAGGGGGGGGAGGAAAGGGAATTGAGTTGTATGATGGGTATAGAGAGTGCGAGATTTGAAGGATGAAAAAGTTCTGAAGATCTGTTTCACAGCAGTGTGAATATACTTAGCACTACTGAACTGTACACAAAAAGGGTTAAGATAATACATTTTATATTCTGTAATTTTTAGCACTAAAAAAAAGGTGGGGGGCGGCAAAAGGAAGCATAACTATTTCCTTCTAAACTGGTTTTCTCTTTTTATTGATGCTACCACTATTCCACTAGACTCCCCAACAGGGAATTATGGAATCTTCTTTGACTCTATCCAGTCCATTATGCATCATGTAGACCAGTTACCAAGTTTAGGCTTACAAACTCTCTCAGATCTTTCTCTCCATTTCTATTCACATAATTCCACTGTATTGTGCTAAAATTATAGCAAAAAACCTCTGATCTGCTTTCTTATCTCTAATCCTTTTCTTCTGAGACTTCTTCCGTCATCATCATAGGGTAGGTGTGGTACACAGGGAGCTCCCACGGCTCCCTCTGGCCCAGAGTCCAGTCTAACCTCTCTAAACCCACATCTCCCCAGCTTCTCCCACTCAGATTGCACACTCTCCTTTTTACCACCCCTACCCTCTGCAGTACATGCTCTGCTGCAGGGGGACTCATTTCTTTACTGTCACCATGCCTAGCTTTTGTGACTTTCCTCTCCCCCTATTCCTGCCTGGAAACCTTTTCTTCCTTTCCATATATGCTGCTTCTATTCTTCCTGCAAAGTTTAATTCCTCCTCAGTTCCTCTGGAAAGCATTTTCTCGAGACTCCTGCGTATCTTGGATTCTTCCATCATGAGATTTGTGTATCATTTGTCTCCATTATGTAATTGAGCATTTTATGATTTGCTACAACTCTTTGCTTGCATCATATACTTGAGTTTTCTTATAAGACCATGAGCCTCTTTTGTCAAGGACCAATGTGTCTATTTTATTTATAAACAACACTAAGCTTACCACATTGCTGGAGCTGTAAAAAATGCTCCACAGATAAATTAACTTGAATATATGAATATGGTTGTAGTTTGGGCGCTTAGAGCGGGGCTCAGTAAACTTTCTGTAGAAGGCCGGATAGTAAATATTTTACGCTTGTGGGTCGTATGGACTCTGACTAGTCAACTCTGCTGTTGTGTGAAAGCAGCCATAGACACTATGTAAAGGAATCAATGCAAGTGTGCTCCAATAAAACTGTATTTACAAAAATAAATTGGGCCAGAGGGTTGTTTCCTGACCCCTGGCTTATATAGTCTGGTGTTAATGAGACCCATGTCTAGACTCCCTTTGGGTCTCTGTGGTAAGCTTAGTTACAATACTAAAATTTCTAACCCTGGCCGATAGCCCTAAAAGAGAGTGCATTATCATTATTGGAAAACTGATCCAAACAGAGGGCCAACACTTAAGGCCATGCAGACAGTACATCACACAACTCCAGAAATGCCACTAACAGCCCTCCTGAATAGCAAGATTTTTCTAGGACACATGAGTCCTCTCATCTACCATGGGTAGGAAACACAACTGGCATTTATCTGAGTATCCGCTGTGTGCCAGCTATTTTATACCTTGTATGTCAATTCATTAAATCCAATCATCTTGAGGTATGAGTGTTACTATTTATTTTTCAGATGAAGAGACAGTGGCACAGGAAGTTAAATAATTGACCCAAGGTCACAGATAGGACCTGGTGGATCTTGGATTGGTCTTTCTGACACTAAATTTGCATTCTTTTCACTCCACATCATATAGTCATCTTCACAATATCTCTGGTGCTGGTGCATGAAAAACTAGACAGAATGTAGTGTTCTTGGTGAGGCAGACTGATGCAGCAAGTTAGTGTTTACAGTTGTGTGGTCTTAGCTAAATTTCTGCAGTCAAGTTTATAGTAATCACAGTCCTCTTGTGGTCCTCGGAGCCCACCAGTGAACAAACACTTGCATTGTCAAGTATCACTAGATCTCAGAGATCTTACTTTGGAGAGAACCACCCCTAGATATACCAATACTTTGTATAAATTGTGTTCTCACCCAAGCTGAAAGAAAATTTAAATGGGAGTTAAAATTAGAGGTTTTCTTATTTTTCCTGTTGTGGTTTCATCTTTGTTGTGGTAAGCCAATATGTTGGATTTTTGAAAACCGGTCACCTCTTTTTTGTACTTACAGCCATCCCCAGGGTCAAGCCAAACTGTTGAGGAAAGATGTTAGAGAAGACTGTTTAAGTAATTCAAAATCCCCTTATACCCAGGCTGTATTACTGAGGCTGGAAGGGAGTGGAAACAGGGGAACAAAACATCTTCATTTTAGGATGCTTAACCTCAAGTGTCCTAAGGCCAAACTGCAATGGCCATTTGTTCTTTTGCCACACCGAGGTGCAAGTTCGGATTCTTTCTTGTTTCTTGCTGTTTTGCTTCTTTCTTCTCTTTCCCATCTTCTTTTCTCCCCCTCCCTCCCTCTGTCGCTTCCATCCCTCCATTCTTCCTTCCATTAATTTATATGTCTGTTTATCTATCCATCTATTGACCCCCAGGTTTTAATACCATTCTATGCACTGCATTCTCCTTTCACTGTGTATGTGCGTCCGTCCACTGAGTCTGTGCGTCCGTCCACTGCGTCCGTCTTGTCTGTGTTGTGTTTCTCTCTGTAGTCTTTAACATATACCTGCATCCCCAAAGAGTCATGGCTGTTATTCAAGATAGAAAACCAAAAGTATACAGATAATTTATCTTTCATAATAATATTCATTGTTTGCTTATTCCAGCATTCCTGTTACAAAGATTATTTATTTATTGTTAGATTGAAGATCTTGGGAGGTGCAGAATAGTGGGAAAGAAATTTGTTGCATGTGGTGCCTTTTCTAGTGGGTTCCTAAAAGTCTGAAATTAACAACATTATTTTAAAAAAAGAACATGGCAATCACCAGCCATAGAAGTTTGAAAACCCAAAATATCACTGTCCTCCCAGTGCTGAATACATGCTAATCTATTATACTTTTGAACTCATAAAAATCTGGGACTTCCTGGGAGATGCTTCAGTTTTAGACCAAAAGGCTTCAAAGGCTTACAGCCCAATAAATGAGGCTTTGAAGTGACATGGGTGGTGTAGTGATGAGAGGAAGCTAACCCCTCTATGTGGCTACTACTCTATTATTTCAGGCTTTTGATTTCCAGCTGCAAAGCAAACAAGGCCTCCTGGTGCTCTGACTTACCCCAGGTTATCTTTACAGGCAGAAAGAACTAAATTTCCAACTAAGCCAAAGATAGAGCTAATCAGTCCAGTTTGTTATATATTCAGGCATCTGTGGACTTATTTTGATTGAGTTACAATCACAATGCCATTTGACATTGCTTTTTGGTGTTGCAAAATTGAAGCTATGGAAGTGTAATGGTTCGATTGCGTACTGTGGTAGAAACCATTGACTGGTTAACTTCACAGCCATTCTCAATCTTCTTTCTCCTTTCTGCCTTCTACAATAGAGAATGAGCCAGATATTCACTTTCCCAGCTGCCTTCATAGCTAGGGTGGTGACGGAACCCAGTTCTAGCCAATGAGAAGGCAATCCTGCTCACCTTTGGGAGACTATTTGCTTTCCCTGATAAAGGGAACAGTGGAGCGGTTGCCACCTTTCCCTCTTTCTCCTGTCTATAACCAGATAAGATGACTGGACCTTCTGCAACCATTGTTTGACTAATCAGTGACAATTATGAAGATGAAAAGTCAAAATGCTAAGGATGCTGGGGATGGTGGAAAGAAAAGATAGAAAGAGCCTAGCTGAGCCAACATTATTTGTAACTGGTCTTTGGACTCTTTTCTATATAAGAAAAATAAATCTCTATTTGTTTCAACCACTATTAGTTGGGTTTTCTGTTACTTGAGCTGAAGACATTCTCAACTGATACAGATACAATAGCCAATCAGTGGTAAGACCAGGAGGGTAATTTTTGACTTCAATAAGCATATCTATAAAATAGTGCATCAGGCTTCAGAATTGTAAGCTCTGACCTTTGTGATCCATGGGGGGTACTTAATGCATTACTCAGTAATTAACAATGCCGCCAAGATACACATGCCCAAATGCAGCACTTGCTTTGAGTATCTTCCCATGAACTTGCCCAGGGCAGCTTGTTTAGTAAAGCATATTCTCCTCTTACAGGTTTCCCAGGAATAATTTTACTATAGGAAAAGTAGCTTTTGCTCTAAGCTATGAGAAGTTTTAATAAGAAAATACTTTATGACACACACGTCCATCACTGAGTGTTAGTAATACATATAAATAGCAAGAAATTCTGGGTGATTAAAGTCCGCAAGTCTACATACTTCACCCATAACTAATGATACGTTGTTTCTCTTCTGAACCAAGCATGTGAGTTCTGAGATATGTTCTTTTTGTGCTCGGCCTTCATGGTTTCCGAAGAATCTAGAGGAAACGCCAAGTCTTAGAGGAAGCCAGGAATTCTCTCTCAATCTTGTCCCAGTAGGACTATTATCTCTTCTCTTCTCCTCCCTTCTTTCTTGTGCTTGGCAGTAGTCATTGCTTGTCTCTCTCCTTCCAAGGAAAACAGCTCACCAAATCCAAGTAACTTTGTTACCTTTTTTTTGGTGTTCCCAGAAGAGCAATTGAATGTGATCAACAGGGCAAATTTAGGAATTAAACAAAATAGATTTCCAATTCCTAACACCACCTTTAAAAAAAAATATTCCTATATTCTCATTCTCTCTCTCTCTCTCTCTCTCTCTCTCTCTCTTGTTTGGCAGCTGGCCGGTATGGGGATCTGAACCCTTAACCTTGGTTGTTATAACATTGCTCTCTAACCAACTGAACTAACCAGCCAGCGTATGTTCCTATATTCTGAAGAACCACTGACCTAGTTTAGAGATAAAATAACCCTTTTTCCTAAGAATGAAATACAAGTCTGGAGAGCTATGTATTGCTTAGATGTTATCTTAAAGTGAGAATTTCTGAGTGGTTTGATTTCAGTAAGTGTTTAAATGCAATCCTGTTTCCAGAGCAAGCCTTCCTCCAGCACTTGTTTCCATAGCCTTCTATGGAACCTCAGTTCTAGAACTACTAATTGCATCAGGGATGTTTGTGCATGTGTCTGCCTCGCTACTAGATTGTGAATTCCTAGAGGGTATAGATAGGGTATGATTTATCTCTGTGTTCCCTCATGTGGCCTAGCGTAAGATTTCATACTCAGATGACGACTGCTAGGTGCTTGCTGAATTGACTTCTATCCATGCAGTTGTAGCTTTGTGATATTTTGATCCTTGAGGTGAGTGACCTCTAAGTCACACACTCAGCTGCTTCTTAACTAGGCTTCTGAGACTGTCTTGAAGATCAGTTTGTCGGTATCACCAAGCTCTGATTACTTGGGGTTATATAATTATGCTGCAATTAAACTAAAAATAGCGCATATTTAAATAACTCTAACAGAATTAAGGCGATTGGCTGATTCATAGAAATGTCTGCTCTCCTTTCCTTGGGAGATAAAGTTAAGTGAATCATTAGCAAAGGCTGAATTTTCCCAATATTGAATGGCCTCACTTGAGGCAAGCAGACTTACTGGAAATTTAGATTGATATGGAAAATAAAATCAGGGCATTGTTTTTTTCCCCTTTAAAAGTGCTTATAAATAATATACCTTTAAGTAGTGAACGTAAAGTCTGACTCAATTTTTGAAAATTCAGTTATAAATTCTGAATAAGAAAATAATAAGAAACTTCCCAAATAGGCCCCTTCTGGGGAGGAAAACTGGGAGCTGAGCAGCCAGGACCGGCAGGAAGACTTGTTTCTCACTGAAAACTCCTTTCTGTGCATATGTCAACCTACTCCAGGATAAACAAAGACATAAACAAATACATATTACAACAATTTTGAAACAGAACAAAATTGGTGGACTTGCACAACCTGATTCTAAGATTTACTACAAAGTGGAAGTATTGAAGGCAGTGTGGTATTGGCATACGGAGGCACGTATAGATCCACGGAACAGACACGGAATCCAGAAGTAGACAAATACATATATGGCCAATTGGTTTTTGCCAACTTAACTCATTTCAGCAACCAGGTATCCGCAGGGAAAAGAATGAACTTTAACACTCATCTAACATTACGTAAAATTAATTTACAATGAATCATAGACCCAAATGTAAAAGGTAAAATGATAAAACTTCTGGGAGAGAAGATGGGATATGATCATTGTGTAGAAAAGATTTCTTAGATAAGGTGCAAAAAGAAAAACCATAAAGTTAAAAAAATTGATAAGATGTACTTTATCAAAATGAAATCTTCTGCTTTTCAAAAAACACCATTAAGATAATGGAAAACAAGCCACAGACTGGGAGAAAATATGTGCAAAATGTGTATCTGATGAAGACATTGTACCTAGGAATATGGGGAAAATATTTGGAGAGACACTTCTCAAAGAAGATGTAGCCGCAGCCAATAAGCACCTGGAAAAGTGCTCGACACCAACAGTCATCAGAGAGATGCAAATTATAACCATGATGGGAAATTAAGATGATTGATCCTATCAAGTGTTGGTGAGGATATAAAGCCATTGTAACTCTTGTACATGGCTAGCTGGAATGTTAAATTTGCTGCACTTTGGAAAACAGGTTGGCCATTTCTTGTAAAATCAAACATACCACACATCCCAGTGATCCCGTTCATGGGTTTTTACGTAAGAGAAATGAAAACGTGTTCACACAAAGACACGTACTTGAAGGTTGTATTAGTTTCCTGGGGTTGCCACAACAAATTACAACAAACTGGATGTCTTTAAACAACAGAAATTCATTCTCTCACAGTTCTAGAGGCTAGAAGTCCAAAATCGAAGTATTGGCAGGACCATGCTCTCTCTGAAAGCTCTAGGGGAGAGTCCGTTTCATGACTTTCTCTTGGTTTCTAGTGTTGCTGGCAATCCTTGGTGTCCTTGGCTTGTAGATGCATCGCTGCAGTCTCTGCCTTGTTTCATTGCATTCTCCCTGTGTGCCTTTGTATCTGTGTCTCTTCTTCTGTTATAAGGACACTGTCTTATTGGATTAGGGCCCACTCTAATAGCCTCGTCTTAACTTGATTGTATCTGCAAAGATGCTATTTCCAAATAAGGTTACATTCACAGCTACCAGCAGTTAGGACTTCAACATATCTTTTTGGGGGACACAATTCAATCCACAATAAATTTTGTTTTCAGCTTTACTGGAAACAACTTCTTATGGATGCAACCCAAATGCCCACCAATTAGTGAACTGAGAGTAAATTGTGGTATTCATGTAACAGAATATTACGCAGCAATGAAAAGAATGGAATTACCAATATGTGTAACACAGATGAATCTCAAAATGTTTTGCTGAGTGAAAGAAGCGGACACAAAAGAGTTTATACACCATGTGATTTCGTACACATGAAATTCAAGAAGTGACCGATCTCATCTATAAATCTGGCAAAAAGCAGATGAATGTTTGCTGGGCTTGGGGAGAGTGAGTGTGAGGTTGTTGGATTGACTGCAAATAGGCCCTAAGGTACTTTCTGTAGAGCTGGAAATGTTCTCTGTCCTGGTTTTGGTGGCCACAGAAGTGTATAAGTTTCTCCAAACTCATTGAGCTGCACACAATTTATTTTATGTAAAGGATACCTCAATAAAATTTATTTAAAAGTTCAATTGCAAGCAACTCTTTAGTAATCTATGGCATAATGCAATTTTTTTGTGAACATGTTCACATTTTTATATTTATTTAAAATAAAGTTTAATTGTAGCATCTACAAAAGGGATTAGAATCTACCCATTCACCACAGGGCAGTGAGGGGGGGGTCTAGGCTTTTGGAATCCCAGCACCCCTTTACCCTTCTTTTGGTTAACCACTCCTTCCTCATTCTGGCCACATCCTTTTAGAGACCTCCAGTCGTAATGGACTTGCCTATCCCCGACCCCTCGCCTACTCCCGCTCCACTCTCTCCTACTCCCTCCCATCAGCCAACAGGGCACATGTGGAATGTTGGTCCCCAGTAGAAGATAATAACGCTGAACTGGAGCAGGGCCTCGATGGAAGGGGGAAGAGAGAGGATGTCTGGAAGCATGAAGTCTCTTGCTCCGGAAATCTGCCAATCAGCCCCTCATTCTTGTTTTCTTGAGCCAATAACATTTTTAAAAATTCCCTTTCTGCTAAGTAAGTTAAAGTTAAGTTTTTTCCAATTCCAACCAGAAGAATACTAACAAATTAGGATTTAAAAAAATTCTGTTAGCTGTAATCAGGCTGCCCCATGGAGATGGAGGGCTGTTTCTGAAGAACATCCACCAGTCTATAATATTTTCAAGTTGTTAATGTCTCTTCTAATGAATGTCACCCTGACTCCTCCATTCCCAACACTCCAGATGTAGTCTTGCCTAGTATATTGGGACTCTGACCTACTTTTATTTTATTTTTTAAACTTTAATTAATTTGGCATAAAATTGGGTTAGACATTTTGGTGGCTGACTTACTCGTTGCCTTTTCTTGAGCATGAAAACAATGCATTAAAACGAAACCTAGCTTTTTAGATAAAAATTGCTATCAACCCAAGTTTTTTTCATCTAGTGCTTTTGCAAGTGTTTCAAACCATAACAAAAATTTACAATTATAGCTGTTCAATTTAATTCTGGTGTTTGTTTCTTTTTCTGTTATTTTAGAATGCCATTGAGTCCTTATTGTGTTACCTATAATACCCTTCTAAGTTTTGTTTCATCTGTTAGTTTAATAAGCAATAGAGCAGAAAAAATGATTTTTTCAATGCACATCTGTGTCAGTCGCGGTGTTCTCCTAAGGGCTCACCAAGATCCGTTCAACATTGGTTTGGGAATTTCCCTGGAAATCAACAGGAAGCTTACAGGGTGGGAGCTCACTGCATTGCTGTGAACAACCACTTTTCCCTTTTATGACCATCAGGAAACGGTTTGCTATCTTTAGTCTTTCGGCATTTCCTCCATTCTCCAGGGTATTGCGAAGACCACGGATATGGCTCTCTGATCACTTCTTCAATGATTTTGGTGGTGATTTCTGGGGCCCATGAGGCTTAGGTTCATTTTAAGCTACTTAATGTTCTTTGCATATCTCTTTATCTCCCTGGGGCTTCTGTTTCTTCCAGTTTGAGTCTTATTATCCTTGGTGCAGAAGATAGAAACACGATGACGATGTAGGCACTAACTTTCAGCATCACCCACATTACTGAACCCCTTTGCACACCCCATTTCCCTGGCAGGATTGTTGTGGGGGATAAAAGGAGAGGATTTGGGCAAAGTGCCTGGCATCAGGTGAGATGGTGGTGACATGCTGTTCTGGGCAGGGTCATGCTGGGGTGGGGTGGGGACTCCATGGATACAGGAGGTTCTGTCAGAGAGTAAGGGCACGACAGCTGCTCTTTAGGCAAATGGTATGTCTGTACAGGTTCTTCTGCCCATGCTGTGGTTACCTCCAGGTGAGTGACCACCAGCAAGACTCATCTCAGCTCCTGAGGACTTCATGGAAAGGAGCTCGGCTTGAGCTCCTGGATATCAAAAGGTGTCCCAAGAAGTGGCCGAGAGGGCTGTTATTCAGGGAGACCAGCGGTGAGCAGCGGGACACTGTAACCTCTGTCAGATGGATGTGGGTGGGAGTCAGTGGCATTGGAATGGTTTACAATGAGAAGAGCAAAACCCTCCCCACAACCCCCCCGCCCCACCCCAAGAGACTTGACCAAACTCTAGCACGGCTTCGGTCTGCTCTACACACCACATCCCTAGGACGAGGACCCCAACCCCACAAATTGCCTGCCTGAGAAACTCAACACGCCAAAATAATTCACTTTTGTTCCAGCCACAACCTGACTCCAGGCCCTGGCCTCCCTTTTCTTAGAGCATTTACCTTAGAAAACTTATAATTGTAAACTCTTTCTCTGTGCCTTTGAGATGATCTTCTATAGCCCAGGGATATCTTTCTCAAGGCCCAGGGAGCCATCCCTTTGCAATGTAACTGTCAGGAAGGGAAGGGCCCCTGTCTCCATCTCTGTGGGAGAGTAGGGCCAGTTAGCAAACACAGATGGCGGTCATCGTGTTCACGCTAACATCCTCCAGGACTTTCCCTTAAGCAGACGCCAGCATTTAAAAAGCCTTTTGTTTCTGCAGAGTTGAGCTCAGGCTATGCTGGAGTCTCTCTCCCCTACAGCAGTAGTCTGAATAAAACCTGTCTTGCCTTTTAAACAAGTGTCCAGTGAATAATTTCTCTTTGACAAAGGATTCAAGCATTATTGGTCTGAGAAACTGGGGTGTAGCCAAACTTTGGGGATGGGAGGTGTAAGTGGATCCAGCTGTGGGGGCTAGGGTGGCAGAGGGAGAAACAAGGAGGTGGCATTTGGTGATAATCTTCCTGGAGGACAAGCTGGATGGTGTCAGCCTTGTGATAATATAGATCAATGAGCTGCTAACAAAAATAGTACATAAACTGGGTGAGGCCAGCAGGGGGATTCTATAGGGTGCTATAAAGCTCTGTCTTTAGCCCCGCTATCCTTTATATCAGTAGTTTAGAGAAATGTTTAAAAGGAATGTGGGTAGCATTCATGGTGGCATGATTATAACTCTGAATAATCTCAACAGTTTGAATGAAAAGCTTAAACGATCAAGATGAAATCTATATAGAGAGAAGTATGGGGAATGTAATAGTCTAGGCAGGGCAGGCTACAGAATTTGCAGGCCCAGTGCAAAATGCAAATGCAGGCCCCAGGTGGGACAAGAAAGCTAGTCACCTCTTCGCCACAGGCCCACTGCCTCAATCCACAGAGGAGCTGAGAAACTGCAGCTTCTGCGCCCGGATGTCTTCCACACTCAGGTAGGTGAGAGGCTCTGTTCTGTGGCACCATGAGACCAAGGTGGACAGCCTCCACCCTGCCATGCCCCCAGTCACTGTGGGGTATAGGCCCGACCCCAGCTCTCCCTGGCCTGTGCCCAGGCCCCCACTGAGGTGAGGGCAGCCAGGGCTGTAGGGCGCGGGTGGGGAAGGGTTGCTGAGTGGGACATTGGGAACCCATCTCAGGGAGACAGAGAGCAGCAGGAGGTGGCACTGTGCAGGGACTGAGGCTCCATTGTCTCATGGGCTAACAAAACACAAGTTCAAAGGCAAAATTATTAAGAATTTCAAGACGGCAACCATGGAGTGTTAATCCTCAAGTGCGGGGCCCTGGGTAACTGCACCGGTTGCGTGCCCTTGAAGCTGGCTCTGATTCCAGGCTAGAAAACACAGTTGAAAGTGGAAGTGAGAACTTTTTTGGCACAACCCAATTTGAGTGGACGGAAGGGTCCTGCGAGGGAGGATGAGAGATGAGCTCAGGAGGAAGGTTGAACACTGTCTACAGAGAACCTTGAAAGCCAGACAGGATTCAGACATTGTCCTGTAGGGGAGGTTTGCAAGCAGGGGAGCGACAAGGTGAACTTGGTGTTTTAGAGGGATTAATTTCCAGAGAGATGTCTTTTAGAAGCTTGTGCCTTTCAACTCTTCTTTTTTGTTGTTTTCATACATAAAAATTGAAGGAACGCTCTTTTTGGATCAAAGAATGGCAGTTGCCTGGAAGCCTCTTTCACACACTTTTTCCTACTGTTCCATACACAAAATATGCCGGGACTTTTGACATTTTGCTCTTCTTTGCCTCTGGATTTTAATGCCAGCAAATTAATGTGTAAGATGTCGGCAGAAAGTGACTTTCACAGGACAGAGTGACCTTGCATTTTTAGTCAGGAGGAGAGAACAGCAGCAGACACACTAATTGCTGAATTACAATGAACCTTTCTACGATCCTTTGAATCTCTCAGAGGAATCAAAACAAAACAAAATTAGAGCAGTGATATCAAGCAACCAGCTCTGTGGGTAGACAACAGGTGGAGATAAAAGCCAAATCCTCTGCTTCTCTCAAAGAGTCAGAAAAAAATGTGATTTCTGTTCCTAAGGGACTGGTAATAATTTTCATCTGCGTTCTTTCCATCTTCGTAGCAATTTATAAAAACAGGCGTTTCCGTGGCAAGCACACCCACACACAAATATGCACACCCACACGAACGTGCACATGCACAGGCATATCCCATAACCTCTTACCCCACATGTAAGTAATTGGAGCTGCCAGAGAACCTGTAACAGTTTAAACAGGAATTGGAAATGCTAATGTTGTGAGGAAGCAAATTTTACCAGGGTGGTGTGTAGCGAGAATAAGGACTTTAGAATGCTAAAAGCATTGGGCAGAATAATGCTCTGGGCCACGCTAGAGACAGAAAAACGGACACGAACTCTGAGTGGAGGAGTTTTGCTTTCTCTTTGTGATTTTCTCACTTGCATCACTAATTTCCTTGCTGGCCATGTTCTGACGAAGGGGGCAAGAAAGTCCTTCCTGTTTCCCTACGTGTTTTCAGCGGGCCTCTGCTGGTGTGGCACTTCAGAACATGTCCCCCATGTCCTCCTTGCCTTAGTTATGTGCTCTCTCCATTCTTCTGAGCCAGTCTGAAAATGTTCATCTCTTTGGTCAGCTCCCTGCATGAATATGCTGATTTTTAAAGAGAGCACCATTGTACCTTTGGGATTGGGTGCTTTTCCATGGTGCAGACAGGATGGCCTTTTCGAGAAAGTGTGGCAGGAAGAGGGTTGACAGTGGTGGGTCCCTATCCTGGCACTGTCCTTTGCTCTCTTTGTGACGAACACATTCCTTGGCTTCTCTACCCCTCCTCTGAAAATGGGGCTGCTGCTGATTGCCTCTCATAGGTGTGTTGTCAGCAGGAAACAGAATCGTGTGTAAAGCACACACACATGGTAGATACAGGGGGAATGTCACCCCCTTCACCTGCCTTCCCTTCTCAACTGTTCCGAGGGTCTTGGGCCGTAAAACCATGTGACATGAAATGTGCTGCAAGGTGTAGAGCCCAAGCCGTGCTTTGGCCAGACTTTCAGGTCATCTCAATTAGGCTCAGGGAATCTATTATTTTCTTGCTTTCCTTATTTGCTCAGTTGGAATTGTCATCAGGGCAAGTGTGGGAACTTGTCTGATGAACTGTTCAGCAGAGCGCCTCTTCTGGCAGGCTCTTGGAGTGTCTTGGCCACTGCCACATGCTTCCCTGGGCCATTTTGTGGTATGCATCAGTAATGACCATGTTCCCCATAACACATCCCACAATCTTTTATCTTCACAAGTTGGAGTAGATTTAATGGCAACTGGCCCTGCCATCTAATCATTTCCCCCAAAGAATGGCTTCATAGTGACTATTTCAAAACTAATTATCTTTTTTTGTAGATGTTCCTCAATAGCTCTGTCAAATAACAACCCTATACAACAAAAAAACACGTTCAGCTCCCTTGACATAACATTTTGCAACCCATTTTTTTATGGAAGTTTTACCAGGAAGTTTTATCACTCGACTGTGCTCTTATAAAATTCAAAATTACTATGTCTATGTTCTGTAGTGTTTGTCTTCAATCATCCATTTATTTGTGTATAAGCGCAGATCTACACTGAAGAAAATCAAGATCTTCCTTGGTCCACCCCCATTTGGAAATTAGACACATGTCTTTGGTAGACAATAGAGAAGAACTCTATTACAGGGATTTGTCGTTACATGACCTCAAATTCACTGCTGCAAATTATTTGTGAAAAGCATAAATGAGAGAGACGATATTTGTTGAAGTTTGCTGATAGGATGTACAGCTAACTCATTCTATTTGATACACTAAAATCTCTCCTTGGTTGCAGCTAAAGATTTAAAATTTCTGAAGCATTACACCATCACTCCACACTGAAGCACAGTTGGAAAGTCAGTCCTGTGGTATTCACTGTTGTATTTACTGTGCATGCTGTCGTTGAGAACGGTGTTCACGTCATCAACCCTTGTCCTCTTTAGAAGGTTTGGGAGAACTTTATCTTAGTTCTTAGGATGTTATACTATAGTTGGCTTTCTCTGTAGACTCTGAGCCATTTGAAAGTCACATTTCCCTTTTTCTTGGGCTGGAGAAAGCTCAAAACCAAATTTTCAGTCTACCTTTCCTGAATGTGCAGGGCCCCATGGTAACCTGGCTCCCACTTCCACCCCCAGAGTGGAAAGGGATCCCCAATGTTCTTTGTGCTCTACCTCCCCCCTCACTTGCACACCATCACCAGCAGGAACGAAGACCCCTCATGTGCCACATTCTCCACTGAGACAACAGTTCTTCTCTCTAATACTCAAAGCTTGGCTGCCATTACCTACCTTGAGACCATCATCAAGACATATGCCTCTTATTATCCTTATTTATGTCAGTCACCGCCAGAAATGGACAACTCCCAGGTCATTTCTCATTGCTTGATTTTCATCTCTGAATGGTCTCTAATCCCCTTTCCCTATCCCTCAATACTTCCTATAATCTTCCACGGTGCCCTCTTGGTCAGTTGTTAGAAAGACCTCCCACATCTCCACCGTTTCTTTGAATTCTCTTCACCATCTTCCTCTACCTGAAACTTGACTCTGGTTATTATTTTCCCTGCAATTCCCTCAAGTGGGGGTTGTTTTCTTTCTTACAGTCCTCCTACACTGGGCCTGGAGGCGGGGTGGTGTCCTTTTTGCTTCAGATGCTATTCTGGCCCGTTCCCATCTTCCCTCTCTCCCCCTTAGCCCCAGCTCTGCATCCTACACCATCAGTGTATTGTATACACATTCCTCCTGGTTGCAGTCATGCAAAGACCCCCTTCCCCAGGCCACTCCCCCTCATTCTTCCAAGAGTTTAACTCCTGGTTCACTGACCCTCTCTCCACCTTAGTCTTTTTATAATTTCGGATGACTTCAAGTAAAACAAGATCCTCCCAATAGTCTAGCATCTTAGTCTGCAATGTATCGTCCTCCACCCAACCTCAGCCTCTTGATTCTTTGGCCATATCCTAGAAATTGACATTACCACAAAGGCAATCCTTTCCTTTCCAAAGAAAGGAAATTATCACAAACTGAGTGGCTTAAAATAATGTCCATTTATTAGCTCAAGGCTGTGTAGGGTCAGTAGTGTGGGTACACATGGCTGGATTCTCTTCTGCTCAGTGTCTCAACAGACTGCGATCTCATGTGATGCTCACGCAGTTGTGGCAGACTTCAGTTACCTGCGGTTGTGGACTGAGGTCCCCATTTCCTTGGCAGCTGTCAGTCACTCTCAGCTCCTAGAGGCCATTTCTTGACCCGTGTCCCCTAAATCTTCATAGGCAGCAATGGAGAACTTGTTTTCTGGAGAATCCTTTTCTTGCTTTGAATCTCTTTCACCAGGAAGAGCCCTGTCCCTTTTAAGGACTCACCTGATTAGGTCAGACTGCCTGAGGCTAACCTCCCTTTGTTAAAGTCAGCTGAGCCCTATAACATAGGCCAGTCACCTGAGGGATAGCCATGTATTCATAGGAACCTCCCACACTCAAATGGAGGAAATTAGCCAAAGGCCTGGGTCATGGGGGTCATGAATTCTAAATTCATTTTATTTATTTATTTATTATATTTTATTTTATTTTACTTCTCAATATACATTGGAGTTGATTTTCATACCCCTTTACCCGTTCTTCTCCAACCCCTCCTCTGCCCCCTCCCACACATCATATCTGTTCACCTGACTTAAAGAGTTCAGGGATTTTTTGTGGTTATTCTGTCTTCTTCCCCCCTAAATTCATTTTAGAATTCTAAATTCATGTTAGAATTTTGCCTACCCCACCCTCAATATTCTTAACTTTGAGTCGCATTCTTAGACTACCACCTGCTATCTTTTTTTCTGACTTCAACAATACTTGGAACTCACCAGAACCTACAATTTATCAATCTCACCACATTTTCATGTCCCTCTTCCCCGTCACCTTCTTACTGCCCTCCTTTCTTACCATATGGTCAATCACTGTAAGAACTCGTGGAAATATGCCATTGACTCTCTTCGCTTCTGTCCCTTTGTTTTATTTGCCTTGTAAAACCCCAACACTGCTTAAATCCTATTCTCTTTTCCCCCATGCCTGCACCCATGTAGATAAAAGTGGCTGGAGAAAAGCACACTCCTGCACTAACTGGTTTTCCTTCAGACCTGTGAGTACTAATTCAAGTAGGTTCTTAAAGCTGCCTCACACTCATAAGGCATTTTCCTGCCTGACATTTCAGATATCCAACCTTTTAGACTTAGAACTTTTTGCTTGCAAATCTCCTAAAATAATTTTTCTATGTACCCCCTTGCATATTTAAATTGATATTTAAATTTTCATCAGAAACTCAAATAGTTGAAAATCTTATTTACAGAATATTGTAAATATTTATATTTTTAAAAATTTGTAAAACTTGAATTATTCCAAAGGAATCTTAATAATGCAGCAATTTGATATTCACCATTATTCATTTAAAAATGCGTAAACAAGTACCTCTTTATCTATTGTAAATTTTACATAATTCTTCTTTCTCCTCCAACTTATATTTCCACCACACTAGTAACATAGGCTTTTATAATATATTTTATAATTTAAAGTGTTTTATTGTTTACTTTATCATACTGTACTGCAATAAAATACACAAATGGTTAATTTAAAGATGGTTTAAATGTTCTGCCTGTAAGACTCCATATGTTTAATTTTTTTCTGATATGTTATCATTAAAATAATTATTACTACATTATTAATCAAAATTATATAAATATATATTTTGGTAAATAATCAGTAAATATGAAAGAATTAAATTTTAAATATACATTTTACAGTAAGCATAAGGCTGGTGTGTATTTCCCATACATTTTATTTTGAAAAAAATTTAAATTTACAAAGTTGCAAGGATGTCATAAGGAACACCCACACGCTCTTCACCTAAATTCAACAATTATTAACAGTTTGCTATATTTGTTTCCTCTCTCTCTCTCACCATATAGTTTCCTTGAGAGTGTTCACATAGGAGTGAGGACAGGTACCCATAACCACAAAAGGAGAGGCAGAGTGCACGGACAGGCTGCAGATTCCATGGAAAGATGTGGTGGGAGGACACACGGAAAACCCCTTCCTGCTTCTACTTTCTTGTGAAAGAGGAATCAAGAAGAAGCGGGAGGAGTGTTGGGATGTTTATGGAAAGAAGAAAAAGTATGAGAGTCATGTGGGTCAGTGGACTTCAGTCTGGGGCTGAGACCCCCTTGGGGGATACGGAGAGACCTTCATGGGGTACAAGGCTGTGAAGAGTTTTAAGCAACCATTTCCATATGCATTCTCTCCTTGGAATCTGCTTGTTAGGAGTCCAGTTTCAAACCACCCCCTGCTGCTACTTGCAGCTGGCTTCCTCTATTGCTGTGGCTTTAGCAGTGTGGTGGTGTTACGTGCTTCTCCTTGGTGTACTTTCTTCACCGGCCTTCCAGGACACCACATCCTTCTAGTTTTCTTCCTACCTCTTTGTTCACTCCTTTTGGGTTTCCTTTGCCTGTTTATCCTCACCCTGACTGCTAAATGGTGAAGCACTTAGGGCTGAAACCCTGGCCCTCTTCTCTTCTCTCTCCATATCATTGTCTATGTTATCTCAACTAGTCTTGTGGCTTTAACAACCATTGTGTGCTCACGACTCCAAAATTTGTATGTCCAGCCTGCGTATTCTCTGAGCTCCAGATATGGTATCTAACTACCCAAATAAAATCTTCATTTGGGTGTATATTAAGCATGCCAAACATTTTAATCAAAACCAAATTCCTGCTAGCTCTGTCTCCAAACCGGCTATGCCTGAGGTCTTCCCCATCCCAATAAAAGCAATTGGATTCTTTCCAATGCTCAGGCCAACAGTTTTGGAGTTATTCTTTAGTTTCTCTCTCTCTCTCTCTCTCCCCCTATTGCTAATCCATGAGCAAAACCAGTTGGCTGTACCTTATGAACATATTCAGAATCCTGCCACACCTCCTCACCTCCACTGCTACCCCTCTGGACATTGCCACCACCCTCCTTGCCGGGATTGATTACATCAGCCCCCTCACTGGTCACCTGTTCTCAACACTGCAGCCGTTCACTGCTCAGAGCCACGTGGCCAGAGTCCTTAGGTTACCTAGGAGACTCTTCCTGAGCCATCCCCTGTCACATCTCTGCCATCTTACCCATTCCCATCCTGTTCCAGCCACACCAGCTCCTTTGCTGCGTCTCACACAGGCCAGACATGCTCTCACCTCACCTTCTGTACCTGCTGTTCTTTGGGGTGTTTGCTCAGATATGGGCACAGCTCACGCTCTCACCTCCTTCTGCTCTCTGCTCATATGCTGCGATCCCCTGAGGCTTCTCGAACAACCCACTTTAAAGTAGCAACCCCCATCCCGGTACTCCCTACTCCCATTCCCACTTTGTTGTTCTTTATAGCACTTCTTATCTGTTGTACTCTTTTGCTTAGTCATTTACTATCTCTCTCCACCCATAAAAGGAGAGATTTCCATCACGGCTGTATCCCTATTCTTTATTCTCTTTCACATGCATTCCTTCTTACATGCCTCTACCTCAGGTTTGAGAATATCCTCAGAAGTATATTTCTTCTTGATATGTAATGTGACTCCACTTTTCCTACCCTAAAGGCTGTTTGTTTTGAACTGAACATAGCTTCTGCAACTGGACCTCACTCAAACGCAGCTCCGGCCAACTGAGTTTTGGGGGACACAAGTGAGGTTGTATTTGTCAGCCAATCCCCTCATTCATTGCCTCCTAAATGCACATTAAAACCTGAGGCTGTCAGTATTGCTACTGATAAGCTGGTTGTCTATTATTTTAAGTGGATTATTAGGTACATCCCATCCTGTCCTTTCCTTTTCATTTGAGACTGATGCCCTTCACAGTAACAAGTCCACGTGCTCTCTGCATCCTATTTGCTTATGTCTGCTTCATATTCTGCCTGTCCACTCTCCCGCCAGAGTGTGTTGCTAGACATTTTGAAATGCTTTACCTTAGAAGTGAGGGAAAAAATTGGAGGTTGAAGCACGGCACCATTAGAAGTTTTTATGGATGGGATAAATCAGTTTTGTATTTTTATAGATTTGACAACCCAGCTTTCAAAAGCACAACTGTAAAACATCACATATTGGAAAATGTCTTGGTGGAGCCCATAACCTATTCTATCAGATACCTCTCCTATTAATTATTTTCCTCAGTATCTGAGGATTTGAAAGTGGCTGACAAAGGTGTTAAGAACTGATTCAAGACAGTTTGCATTTACACACAGTTTAAAAGCACATTCAGAATGATTTCTACCTTTTAAATGTGTCGATTATTATTCTGTGGTGTGTAACAGCGTGGCAAAAATGACACGGTTAATGCAATAATGAGATCTTTCATCATTTTTATGAGACATTTGCATCCCTTTATGCAACACTTAATTGACAGTTGCCCCACCAGTCCTCCTCAATGGAGCCACCTATTAGATGGAATTTATGGCTGTTGCTTTTTAAGTCAGTTTAATGACATAAAATGACAATCTATTTTAAATGATGTTCAATGAAATCTTTTCTCTGGCTGGAAAAATTGCATTTCAAAAAATATTTATTTATTGTGTAGTTGAGTAAGCACAACTGGGATCGGCTGAATTACAGTGTCAACGTGTGGTGTGTTTGAGAGGTTCTTTTCTGTTGTGGCTATACCTGCTTTTGTTTGAAAGCACCTGTCCCAGCCCTTGTGGCGTCCCTTCTGAAGTATGTCAGGGCATAGCCAGAGAAGTGTCTATTCTTGAGGAACACATACCCCTCTTCACCCCAGTACTTCAGATTTTCTTTCTCCTGTGCATGCTCTCTCTCACATCCATGACTCTTGCTTGTTATCTATCTCTTTTTGCTTGAGTGTCAGCTCTGAGAGGACAATGATTCTGTTTTGTTCATGGCTGTATCCTCTAGCACATGGCAGATGCTCAATAAATCTTTGCTGAATGAATTAATGAATCAATACACTGTCTGTCTTGGCCTTGGTATTTTTGTAATTTTGATACATTTTAAAAATCCTCCCCAACCCATTAAATCCTTACTCTACACACTGTTGAGTTTTGTGATGAAGCTCAGGAATAACTTCTCTGCTTGTTTTTTTGAGGAAGTGGATGAGCTACTGTAGCTAAGAATTGTCGCCTTTTCCAGCTGACTGATGGGCAGGTCTCCCAAGGTTGACAGCAGCTCAGATGGCTGCCATGCCTTTCAAACCCGATCCAGTCTCCCCTTTCTTGGTAGGGCTGGTGAGGTGAGTGAGCACAAACATTGTTTGGGGTTTGGGGAGAGCGGTCAACTTTGATTTTTGACTTGGTGGAGGATCACCGTGGGGATCAATGCTCTATCTTCTGTGACAAAGATGGATGGTAGTCCAGCTGGTTCTTTCCTAAGCTATAGCTGAACTTGGGAATTTACCCTCATTATAGTGAATGTGAATTATAGGGAATATGAGCCCACCGATGTCCCTACAGTCCAATGAGTTCTCAAATGCAAGGGCCTCATCTACCTTAGTCACTCTTGTGGTCCAAGTGCCTGGCATTCTTTCACTTAACAACATTCACTGTCCTCTGTGAGAGTGAGTTGGTATTTAGCAAACATTGTTGAATGAGTGAAGTCATACATTTTTTTTCTTGCTGATACTATTTTAGGGGCAATTCCAAGTTTTGTAGAGCCTGAAGCTCACAGACTTTGGGGGAGGGATCTTCTTTAAGAAAACAAACAAACAAACAAGCAAAAAACCCCAGAAAAGTACAAATTAGGTCTGAATCTAAATATTTGAAATGAGTAAAGAAAGTATAACAAGTTCTTGGAAGCTCCTAGGTTCATGTCTGTTATTTCCAAGCTCTTTTTAGCCACTTTGCCAGGAATGCTTTCTTAGGAATACTTCCTTCTTCTAAACTGGCTTTCCCTACCCATTTAGAATTCTTTAAAAGTCTCAGCAATTCCCAATTCTACATAGTGTATGCATGTGGGGGTCCTTAACCTTAAACTTCATTCACTTAACAACAAACTTACCTCTGATTATTAGTCTTGAGAAACTGAGAAGGCCCTAGAAACAGGAGTGGTGATGAGTGGACAGAGAAAAAAAAAGAAAGAAGTTCTTGACCAAGGTAGGCCACAGGTCTTCTAAGAAAACTGTAGAAACAATGTGGGACCCAAACTAGACTCTAGCCCAGAAATGCTGCTGACACCATGACACTCTGCAGTCCTCTTTTGGACTCCTGCCATGGTTCCTGACTTGCTCTATCTCTCGTGACCATAGCTTGGCAGCCACCAACATCCTGCCTTTGGGCTGCTACTGGCTCAAGCCTCAGGCTTACGTAGAGTTGAATACGTTCCCATGCTCTATGATCTATTTTTCAGCAATCAGTGAGGATAATGTAAGGTCAACTGTTCTTTCTCTCTTTCTCTTTCTCCTTTGTCTTATTTTCTATTTTCTCAGAGAGGGACCAATATGCAAGTATCTGTGTCCTTTGTTTCTCTTCCAAAGCCTAAACACAGGTTCTCCACAGTCATTTATAGAAGCATGTGACAGTCACTCGTTCCTTTCTCACCTTGAGTCTCTTCACAGACCTTTAAGACCACACTTGTATCACACATCAGATATTGTAGTCTTTTCCATGATATTTCTAAGATAAAAAGATTTTTAAATGCAGTCATGTGGAACAAGTGAATTCAGTAAATGTGTATGCCACTGTATAAAGGTTATAACAAGGAATTTGGATAGACATGGAGCCTTCCAGTCTATCTACAGAGAGGGCAGATAGAGAACGAAGAATGTACCATATAGATGTTCAACAAAGTATATTATGATGATGGATCATAAGAAGAGTTACAAAAAGGGGGGTGACTGGAAGAATCCAAGAGGGAGAAAGAACACATTGAGTTATCTAGTCTTCATGGAAGGGTTAATATATTTGATGGAACTTTAAAGATAGGTAGGATTTCAACATGCACGGATAAGCTGGGAGATTAGGAGAAAGGGAAACAGTCTAGGTAACCAGAGCATGAGCAAAAGAAGGGAATCAGAAGAGTGTGGGCCATGCTCAAAGAAAAGTGAACATATAGCTTTCCTGTAATGTTGGGAAATCTTTTGGGAAATAGTTTTTTTAAAAGATGACTAAGGATAAATTAGACAAAAATTGTGTCTTTCCTTAAATATTGGGTTTAAGAATCGATATGAAAGAGTGTGATGAGTTGAGGAAATCATAAAACTTGGAGTGGGAAGATGTGAGTTCGTATATGATGTTATGATTTACTAGCTGACTAACTCTGGGTAAGTCATTAAACACTTGGAGGCTCCCCAGCAGAATGATGGGGCAATGTCTGAAGTAGTGGTCGTAGGATTACAGTGAGACTTAAAATAAAGGAAATGATGATTCTCACAAGAAATGCTTATTCAGTACCCAGGTCCTAAGGATACTGAGGGAACCAGGCCTACAGGGTTCTGTTCTCAGAAAGGTGCATGTTAGTGCAGAGAACTAGATGATACATGCACAGACCGGCCCACGTGAAATAAGATATTTCTGAGAGTGACAGTTGCTGTGAAGGGGGAAGAACTGACACCTGGGCAAAGAGTAACGGGACAGGAGTTGGATAGCTGGGTTTTTGGCACTTTAGATATGGCAGTCAGGGAAGGTTTCATGGAAGAGTGGACAACGGATGAAAATAAGCCAGAAACGTGAAGACTGGAGGGACTCGAGCTCCATGCAGAGGGTAAGAGCAAGTCCATGTTTGACGATCAGCAGGAAGGCCAGTGTGGTTGGAGAGCAGGGGAGGAACTGAGGAGGCAAGTTGTTTAAGATGGTCAGGATGGGTCCTACAAGACCAGGTGGTCTAGGGAAAGAAGTTTACTTTTTGATTCCAAGGACAACGGGAAACACTGGCTGGTTTCAAGCAAGAGAAGAGCACAATTCAATTTATTCTGTGAGAAGAGAGTTGTGATGGGAGAGACTGGAAGGTGGAGACCAGACAGAGGATTGTTGTGGTAATTTATTTAGGCAAGGAATGCTGGTGGCTTAGATGAGGTGGTTACATGTGTGATGGTGAATTGTATGTATCAACTTGACTGGGCTAAGGGAAGCCCAGATAGCTGGTTAAACATTATTTCCAGGTGTGTCTGTGAAGGTGTTTCTGAAAGAGATTAGCATTTGAATCAGTAGACTGAGTAAAGGAGATTGCCCTCCCCAAAGCAGGTCAGCCTCATCCAATCTCATGAGGGCCTAAATAGAAAAAAATGGTGGAAGAAGGGCAAATTTTCTCCCTGTTTGAGCTGAGACATCCGTCTTCTTCTGCTTGCCCTGGGGCATTGTCCCCCACCGCTGCCCCACCCTTTTAGACTTGAACTGTGACTTATACCACTGGCTTCCCTGATTCTCAGGCCTTCAGACTCAGATTGAATCACACACTGGCTTTTCTGGGTCTCTAGCTCACAGATGGTAGAAGGTGAGACTTCATGGCCTCCATAACTGTGTGAGCCAATCCCTATAACAAATCTTTTTCTTTATCTCTGTCTCTCTGTCTTTTTCCATATATATGTATGTATATATATACACATATACGTACACACACATATGCATGAGAGTACTTTAAAAAGTGTGTGGAAAAATAGAATTAAAAGTTAATACGAGGGCCGACCCCATGGCTCACTCGGGAGAGTGCAGCGCTGGTAGCACTGAAGCCGTGGGTTCGGATCCTATATAGGGATGGCTGGTGCACTCACTGGCTGAGTGTGGTGTGGACCACACCGTGCTGAGGGTTGCGATCCCCTTACCGGTCAAAAAAAAAAAAAAGAAAAAAAAGAAAAAGTTAATACGAATCTTTCTATGAACTTTTTGGAGTACCCTCATTATCTATCTATCTATCTATCTATCTATCTATCTATCTATCTATCTATCTGTCTGTCTGTCTGTCTGTCTGTCTGTCTGTCTGTCTGTCTGTCTGTCTGTCTATCTATCTATCTATCTATCTATCTATCTATCTATTTCCTATTGGTTCTGTTTCTCTGGAGAACATGACTAATTCAACATGGTTGGATTTAGGATATTTGGGGTATCACCATAAAATTTTTGATAGATCAGATGTGACCTTAGATAAAATGCTAAATGAAAATGCTCTGTGATTTGAAAGCCCTGAACGCATACATATGAAATGTTAGCATTGCCTGGTTTGGTATCAATAGTGAATGTTGCAAGTTTTGACCTTGGAAGTGGTGTCAAGCAGCACTTCGGTGAGTTAATCAGCAATACTGTATAACATGAGGAGAATGGGCAGAACTCGGGAAGAACATCAGTCAGCCCAGTGCTTCTCAACTTGAATGTGCACATGGACCACCTGGGGATTTGTTAAAGTGCAGATTCTGATTCTGTCGGTCTAGGGTGAGATCTTAGATGCTGCATTTGTAACAAGCTCCTGGGTGGTGTCAAAGCTGCTGGTCACACTTCCAGTGGCAGAGAGTTCAGGAGAATAATTCAGGTGAAAGTTAAGGAGGGCTTTTTTTTTTTTTTTTTTTTTTTAACACACTGGAGGTAGAGGTTGAAGAACAGAGGGGAATCATGAAGGGAAAAAGTTTTGAATCAAGTTGAGCAAGAAATGATGATGTCTATAATATAGATACTGAAATCAGGAGGAGGTTTGGGGAAGGAATGTTCTAGTCCCAATTGTCTTTTCTTCTGCTGCAGCTTGGGATCTGACTTAAGTGCTTAGGGTGGGAGGCCTCCTTGACCTATTCAGTCTTATTTGGTGGGATGAAGGTTAAAGGTTTCAATCTCTACTCCACTGTCAGTTGAATGTCTGAACACAGAGACGGCACATATTTAAAGAACCCAGATGGAAGGAGGACTGAGAGTCTCATTCCAAGCAATGTGGTTAGAATTTAAACCAGTAAATCATTTTGGAAGTCAAGAAAGGCCATGTTTTCTTGGACCATGGTGTCTTAGTCCCTGCATGTTTACTGCTGAGCATCCTTGAAGGTCAATTCCCACCCCTGTCTCCTACCCTTTACATGCTGCTGGCTTCAGATATTAGTACCATAAACCCTGAGGACTAGTACTAGTACATCTGTGATAATAATAATACTAGGAATAGTCCACATTATCAAACATTTATTATTTGCCAAACTCTATGCAAAGCATTTTATGAATATTATTTCATTAAAAGCTTGCAATTCCAGCAGGAAGGCACTATAATTACTCTTCCCACCCCAAACGCCACCTACTCCCATTTTATAGTCAAAGGACAGTTTTGCAAAGTTCAGCGTTTTGTCAATGCCCCACGATAGATTGGCAGAACTGAAATTCACATCAGTCAATCAAGTAATTCTTTCAACAAGCAGACCCAGGGAGTCTGGTTCCAGGAGACTCACTCCTAGCCATTTGTAAAGTGGCTCCCCTGACTGCACGTCTATAAAATTGTCGTACTTCGGCTTACCTGGAGTTAAAACAGGACGCCTGCCCAGCAATTGGTATAACTGGGCTCTGGTCCTAGCTCTGTCCCTAATTACTTGTGTGAACTTAACTAAATTCTTGAATTTGAATTCTTTAGGACAAAATATTCTCACCGTGGAAGAAAGGGGATTTGGGGAGAGCAATGGCTTCCAGTCCCAACCATCTGTTAGAATCAGTGGAGGGGCCTGAAACAAATACTGATGCTGGGCTCCCTCAGAGATTCTGATTCACATAGTTTGGTGAGGACCCAGCTGTACTGGAGCTTTTAAGAAACTTCCAACAGATTCCAGTGGACAGCCAAGGATGGGCCCCCAGGTGATTGATCATCCCTTAAGGGAAGTCCACATCTTTCTCTGTCTTCCTAAGACTTGGTCACACAAATGTCCACATGATGGGAACATTGGACTCTCGTGACCACCAATTTCATGGTGGCTTTTATTCTGGCCACAAAGCTATGCGGGGCTCTGTGGTCTGAAATATTAAGCATTAGGGAAGTCTGATCTGGTAATAGAAATTCTGGATTTTACAGGTGGCAAATATGTATGTGGGAAAGATAATCCTTTTTTGGGGGGGAGTGTGTAAAAGAAACTGCATCTCCAGAATGGCCCTCTGAAGAGGCAGGAGCAGCCTTGGTACTCTGTGTGCTGAGAAATAACCTGGGGTTGAGAAATGTACTCCAGTCCAGCAGGATCCGCCTGGATTTGGCTGGGAAAACGCAGTCACTGAGTGTCTCAGATGTTACGCGTGAAGCGAGGCGTGAGTGCTGTGTGGAAATTACTTTCGTCCATACAGTCTGGGTGTCAATTGTCCTCCTGGGTCTCTGGGAATGGGTGTTCCCGTGGGGTGTGCGTGGCAGCACCTGGAACCCCATAAAACCCCACTTAGTGGAGGTGGCATCGTGACCAGTAACCCTCGCCAGGGGGTTTTTCAGCTGGATGGCCCCTCCTCCCAAACTGCCAATACATTTTTATTTTAAGATAACTTGGTTGTAAGAATTGGTGTGCATGTGTCTCTCGAAGGTAAAATGACGGCGTCAAGCCCATGTGTATTGTCTTTTGATCCCCATCTTCTCTCACTTCTGGTCCTGAACTGCTGAACCCAGAGATGTTTGCCTTTCTGTGGCGGGATGACATCAGCGAGGAGGCAGTTCCTCGGCCGAGAGAGCCAAGTCCTCAGACACCATCTCGGAAGTAGGACAAGTACATTTTGTTTCTGCGATTCAACCCAGAGAACTGCTTGGTCCCTGAAGCATGTGCCAAATGTGTTTGCGCAACCTCAGCAGCGGCTTCCAAAGTGCGGTCCAAGAATTTGCCAAAGGTTTTATTTCTTTTGGGAATGAACATACATGAATGGCATGACTGGTGTTGGCCAGACCGTGCCAATGTAAATTGGGGGCTCAAAGCTCAAAGCTCAAAGCTCAAAGAGGGTTAGGGTCCTATGAGACAATCTCCCTGGCTAGGCTAGACACAAGATGTTGCTTCAGTACTCACCCCGGCAGGGACACGTAGCCATAGAGAACATTGAGATCAGGTTGGCCAGGTCTTGGCGCCGTTTTGCGTTGCCTGGGGGTGTGCTAATGCAGTGGAAAGGAGCAACAGAGCTACCAACTTGGCTGCTGCTCCTGAACATTTGCTTTGCATTCTCGAATCCTCCTGGTTAAGGAGACTTTCCTTGCAAGTTCCTCCCTGCACCCCAGGCAAAGGGACAAGAACACACACACACATACACAACTCTACACGTACAAAGATACATAGACAGAATTAAAACCTTTTAGGAGATAGGACTCATCTATTGGACATGTGCCCACATACACATGCCCCTATTGGGAGAAAGAAAAGCTATAAAAATGTGTATGGACATATAAAAGACCAACATTTTAAAGGCTAATATTAGTGTCTCTCAAATTGCAATCTTACAATAAACGTTTACACTTTGTAATGCTTTACAGTTCACAGAACAATTTCACATGTCTCATGTGATCACCCAACGACTTTGTAAGCTATGTATTAGTTTCCTTTCTATTTTAGCATCTGAGGAAATTGAAGATGAGAGAGGTTAAGTGACTTGCTCAAGATTACACAACAATTAAATTCCAGAAACAGGATAAAAAACATGGATCACCCCCACCCAACCTCTGTGCCACGTTGGCTCTCTAATCTTGTTGTTAGAAAGCCCACAGGTCAGGAGATATGTGACTCATCTCTTTACAGAAGTGGATGCCAGGGCCTGGAGCCTCACGGGGTGGTCACAGGACCAGCAGCAACATCTGCTTCACCTGGGACCCTTTCAGAAATGCAGAATCTCAGGACCACCCTGGAACTCCTGAATCATAATCTGCATTTTAACAGAAATCTCCTCAGGTGATTCATGTGCACTGTCAAGTTCAGGACTCCCTGAAGGGGGAGGGGGAACTAGGCTTTCAGTCTCATTTCTGCCATACTTAAGTGCCCCTGAGCACAAGAATTGCATAATCTGGGGAACTAAAAAACAAAACAAAACAAACAAACAAAAAAAACTCATGCCAGGATCCCATGCCTGTGATTCTGTCTCTTGGATAGAACAAGACAAGCCTGCTTTAAAAACTCCCCATGTGGTTCTGTGTGCAGCCAGGTGTGTGAGCCACTGGAACAGGTCATTGCTGAGTTTCTTTCTACCTTCCTGGGACTGTGAGCCTTGTCTACAGGGAACAGGCCTGTGTATGCCTCTCTCCCATGTAGTGCTTAATTGACATTTCAGGATTCATAGAACATTTTGTATTGAACCCAACCTTTTCCCTTCTGCCCAGAGACTTGACTTTAATGAGCACCTGTGAGTGTGCCAACTGCTGTGTGTGATAACTATACCAATGGTATGGTGTATTTTATTTCCTTCCTCTTCTCCAGGAAAAGAAGCTAAAATGTCAAGAAAGAAGCCACAGGTTCCCCATTTTTCACTGAGGAGCTGTGAGCAGCAAAAAGCATCATGCAGCGTTGAAGCCCCTTGGGTGAGGAGGAATGACCTGCATAGCAGAGTCCTCAGGTGACGCTCTCATATGTTCCTGACAACAGGTGGAACATCAGATATAGCAAATACCAGCAAGAACACCAACAGAGCAAAGTCCGGGCAGGACCCAGATCCCAGGAAAAACCTGGCTGTTTCTAGTAAGGCATGGGGATTCTCAAAGTCACTATTGTGTTCATTGCACCTCTTTAAAAAAAAAAAAAAGCAAAATAAACTCCACATTTCCCTGTGTGTACAGAATCATGCTGTAAGATTTGCAAATGCTTTTGCTCTCCTGTTGAGCCATCTGCCTGAGATATCAAGAGAGAAAATTCATTAGGGAGAGATTACATCTGGATCAGGAGAGGACAGCTGGACCACCGAGGCCACTGAGCCAGCCCATGTGTGAGGGGCTGGTAATTCTAGATGTCCCATATTTCCACTCTTCTGAGATATCCAGGGATGATGCCAGGCAGTGGGACCCATGTTGATTTACTGGGTTTTGCAACATGGACTAGAAATTGATGGGGTTCCTTGTAGAGCCCTGCCCTGCCAGTGCTAAGGCAAGCCCAGGCATTCATATTTTCATCTGACATCTGCTTTTGTCAGGCCCGGCACTGGACGTGTGAGGACACGTGCTTAATCTGGGTGCCACATACAGAAAATGGGCAGCTGTCGCCGTTCCTGGCCGCCGGACTTGTGTCTGTTCACGTCCTCTTCGCTAACTGCCTTTCCTCCCTTTCACTCTCAGTTTAATAGCTTAGCAGCTGCACGGCTAATTATTTTATTTTCCTCTTCCTGAACTTGGATTCCTCTCATCACCTTCTTCATGTCTCTTCCTGGCCCATACACTCAGGGCACAATCCAATTCCCATAGTTAAACCTCCCACTGCCTCTCCCAAGCTCAGGATCCCAGTGAGCCAGGAAAGGCTGGAGCAGAGCCTTTCTTGAACCTTGGGCTAGAGGCGGAAAAGGTTTTGGCTCTGATACCTGGAGTCTTTGATGCCTACTTGCTCCACATGAATCCACTGTCCTAGGACTAGCATGTGACATGCCAGTGGTGTGATCACCCTCCTGGCAAAGAAGGGGCCAATGCAAGGAAGAGTCCTGGCCTGACAGCAGGATATGGGCAGTGTGGTTGAGTGACCCTCAGGGAACAAAAGCCACTGGTTCTCAGTCTTGATACATTTTAGAATTCTTTGGGATATTTTAAGAACATTCCAATTCCCTGGCCTCATTCCCAGGATTCTGACCTGCTGGGGTGGGATGGTACATGGCATCAGTATTTTTTCACAAGCTAGGAGCTGGGTTGAGAGCTGTTGCTATTCCACCTTCCTTGGGGAGGGTCTTAACTAGTGTCAGATCACCAAATTCCCACTTCCAAGGTGGCGGGTATGGTATTTCTCAAATTTGGATTCTAGAATCCATGTGGAAAGAAACAGGGTAATCCCATGTTTGCTGATCCAATGGGGGAAAGGCCAACGTGAATGAAAGTGTTAGGAAAAATGCAACTTTGCTGCTGACTGGCACGTGCAATGGCTTATTAACTGCTAACTAAGTGTGGCCCGACAGTGCTCCCGGAGGGGCTGGCTCTAATGAATAAGATGGAGGAATCAGCTCATTTGTAATTACACATTAGCACCGCTAAAGTGCTGCTAACACCTACTGCTCTCCTTACCCAATGTCTCTGAGGCCAGCCCCCATGCCCGGGGGCATACTTTCCATTGCTATTCAATTAGGTGGTGTCCGTAGCTAATCGCTTTTAGATTTGCATAATTCTTTTGCAAGGAGCACCCCTGGAATGGGTACCATTTGCATATCTGTCTTAATTACTCTTTCCTTAAGAAGAGAATGGAAACTGCCACTCTCCTGGGGAGGCAGCTGGGCTGATTCAGGCTGCAGGGAGAAGAGAAGCAGGGGGCTCCTGCCTGTGCCTGCTGCTGCTGCTGCTGTCCCCACCAAACTGGCCCTGAAGACAAATCAACACACCTGTCCTTCTCTGCATGCAGTGGAAACTGCACGTGCTCTTGGTTTGACAATGTGCCCTTAGACATCTCCCACTACAACACCAGATGGCAAAGGAAAGATTTTTAACAGGGACACATGTGCAGTCGCTGCAATCCCTGCTGGGGAGTTCCCCACAAAGAATAGGGAATATCAGGGACATGAGAGATCCGAAATGTCATCTAGCCTGGAGTGACATATTCAAATGTTTATGCAGCCCTGTCTCATGGAACTTTCTGTGATGATGGAAATGTTCTACATCTGTGATGTCCAGTTCGGTGCCACAAGCTGCATGTGGCTAGGGAGCACTGAAAATTGGCTGTTGTGACTAAAGAACTGAATTTTTAAGTTTATTTAATTTTAATTCGTTTACATTTAAATTTAAGTAGCTTCATGTGGCTGGGGGCTACAGGACTGGACACTATGGGTCAATAGAGTCAGGCAATGCGGGTCAATGCAGGGAGGAAACTGGCCCAGGTGAGCCCCTAGGATGTGGGAGGGACTTGTGCCCTGTCTAAAGAATGACACCGCTTCACTCCAACAAATAATTGCCATATAGGAATAATATGGGCTCAGGGATGACATGTTCTCATTTTTCAAGAGAAGGAAACCTCTAGGTTTTTATTTGACATCTCCTAAGTTTTAAATGTTGGAAACTATTCAAAAATCTTAAATCATTGTGGCTTTTCTTCTAGTACAACTCCTTTATTTTACTGGCAAGGAGACTGAGACTCAGGAAAATTACATGCATTCTGCAAGGCTGCAAAGCAAGAGGGTGAGCCGGGCTTCCTTGGTCTAGTATTCTAGGTCCACCCTCTCATCTCTTAATTGGTGACCATGTGGTTTCTTGTACATTCTCATTCTAGATGGTACCTATTTTATCCTACAGGCATTTTCCTTTTGCCAGACTGACATGTGAGTTTGTTCACTTTTCTTATTCTTCCAGGCAGCAAGAATCTTCCCCAAGCATCTGAAATACCCCCATGGGAGAAGAGAGGGAATCTTTGCCTCTTGGATTTAGGGGGCTGGAAGCAGTCTGTCTAGAGATCTAAAATTTCTTTGAAGTCTCATATTTTATTTAAAAAAAAAAACCCACAAAACCATGCAAACTTGGCAGTCTACTCTTTAATATACTTGTGCTTATTTAATATGAAGACAAAATCTCTCTTCAAATCTTCAAGTAAAACTGAAGTTTCAAAGAGAAGCAAGGGTTTTATCTTGTGGTTTCATGATTCATCTGGCTACCTCATACCCCAGTTTGAAAAGTGCTGATGCACAGCAAAAAATTTTAATGGTTAATTTAAATTTCTCTACTATTCCAACTTATCATCATCTAACAGGTAGAGAGGAGACTTCTTGTTGGGAACGTCTTTTCCAGGAAGATGTGAGTAGTTTGGGGGCATGAACTTGGATCCTGTGTTGTTATCCTTGAATTTAAGATATCTCAAGGGCATAGAGCAAAGTGGAGACTATAACGAATAGCAAAGAGAGATTAACCTCTGCCTGTTTGAATGCCATTGTTTTCCAAGGCTGCTTCTGATTTCAAAGGGAAAGACACATGAGATATCATGGAAGTTACGAGGAAGGAAATCATGCTGTGGGGAGATAGTAAAAATGGACTTACTTCAGCCTTCCACAGCATGTTCTTTAGAAAAGTCAACGTGGAGAAGGTGCATGGATGTATATACCTTGAAGAGAGAATGCAGGACAGGAGGAGCCCGGCTCTCACAAAGAGAAGCCATGGTCCTGGTTGATTTGGTTGCTCTGTGGTTTCTCAGCGCGCAAACTTGTTTTCTGTGTTTTCTGTCCCTCTTTATCGCAAAGGCTTGTGGTCAGAGGATGTAAAGGAAAGTTCAAGAATCCAGACGATGAGTTTGTAGCTAGTCACGGCGTAATAGAATTAGTAGCAGAAGAGCAGCAGAAATGTATCCTGAGCATTTTTTTACTTATACGAGAGGTTGGGAAAATGTGGGAGACTCTGAGTGTTTACCATCATCCTACATAGCAACTAAAGCAGAATGAGGTGCATTGCAGGCCGTCCTGAATGTGACAGTCTTACAATGAGCATTAGCTGCTCTGGACAAATCTTTGGGTCCCTTTGGTCTTCTCTGTACATGTTCTAAAATTTAAAGAGAAAATTAAAAATTTTTAAAAATAAAAAAATTTTTAAACTCTCTCCAATTTTTTTCTCTCCAAAACATTACCCTCCTATTTTGAATTGTCTACCAGATCCATACTCCCTATTGAGAGACAAGCATCTCACACTTAAAATTTGCTAAATAGAATGTATCATCTTTTCTCCCAAATTTGCTCTTTATCCTATACTTTTCTCTCTCAGATAGCAGTGAAATGGCTCACTCAGGTTCTCAAGTTAGATAACCCTCCATTATCTTTGATTTCTCTTCTTTCTTTCCTACCATATTAGTTGCCTATCTTGTTAAATTTCTTCTCCTGTATTTGACAGCATCCCCGCTGCTGTGATTTGATTCATATCACTGTTATGCCTTGTCTAGACTATTGATGTGGCTTCTACCCTGCTTTTTTTTCCTGATTGTTAGTCTGTCTTATCTCTGTAGTAACTTGAACACTGCTCTTCTGGTCATTTTTTATAAAAAAAATTAGATACAACCATCTTCTGCTTCAAATTCCCTGTTGATCCTTATTGTTTAAATTCTGTGTAAAGATTGCAAGATTTGTCCTAAACTGATTCCAATTAATTTAAGCTTTTGCCAGTTTTTACCTACATACTTGACTGTCCAGCCACACAGAACCATTCACCATTCCTCAATCTGGGCATACCCTTTCCTGGCTCTAGGTTTGCACATACTACCCCCTCTCTCTGAGATGCTCTTTCCCTTCTTATTTTTTATTTATCTTTCAAGTCCAAATTCAAATGTTAACTCCTCCTTCAATTTTCCCCAACTCCTCCAGTCAGGATTAGCCATTCTGTCTCTTGCACCTGCCAGTGCTTTGTCCATGGCTCTTTCAGGAGAGTGATGCTTTGTAATTTATTGGTTTACAATTTATCTGTATTCTCCACTAGATGGTGAGATCTTGAAGACACTTGCCTTATTCACATCTTGTATTATGTATCTTGTGTCCCCAGGGACTAGCACAGTGCCTAGCACAAGGCGGACACCCAGTAAATCTTTGTCCAAACACCATTCTTACTAGTCACAGTAGCCAACTGGAACTCTTTTAGAGGAGGGGTCATGTCATATATCTCTGTGATGTCAATGCCCAGCATAGACTAAGTGCTGTCTAAGTATTTATTGATTCAATGAATCAGAAATACCCAGAAATCAAGTTTGGTAATAGTTAAATCTCTGTCTTCTAAGTTTTGTGGCCTTGGAAAGCTACAAATCACTGTTGGGAACCAAGACTTGTGAAGACCATCATGGCAACCGTACTTTTTGTGTTCATTTCGTTTCCACTGAGAAATTGTGCTGAGAATGGTGAGAGCTACTATTAAAGGAGGGTCTGTCATGTGTCAGTTTTGCATTACAAATGACCTCATCCAATTAGCATTTCTTTAAAGGCAGCTATGATTGAACTGAGGCCTATCATCAGAAAAACCCTGGAATTTACTTAAAATTACCTTTTGCACATCTGAATGACTCAAATTATTGTTTAAGCCCCTCAGACATTACACCACTAATCCTTTTCTAATGATCTCATCTTAAGAAACAGTACCGGCAGGAGGCTGGTTGAGCCTCCTCCCATAACGACATAATGAGCAGATTAGGGTATGTACATAATAACTCAGAATGATTTCAGGTCATTTTAGACAAAATATGTAACCACATAGATTGCTGTCATTGCACTCATCTCATTACTCTAAGAAATTAAATGAAGGCGGAAATGGAAAAAGCAAAAATCTGGGAGTTTTTGGATATGTTGCACTTGGTTTAGCTCTGGGTTTGGTTTGTAGCAATAGTGTGCCACTATTAGGAAATTTGGTTCGTAGAAAATGCAACCACGAAAGCTTAGAGCAAGATATAAAAAGCTGATATGAGGTAGAAGCAACCAGATTCCAGAGACCCTTTTGGAAATGGCTGCTATTAAACATTTATGAGGGGTGGAGAACTGATCCTCCTAGGGTTGAGATGACTTGCCCAATTACCCGCTTCTGACGCATATGCTATTTTACTTAAATCTCTCTTTTTTTAACTTCACAAATTGGACGTTATGTTTATTATTTTGTACCTTAAAATACCCACATGTTTATTATTTTCTTTACTCCTCATTTCTTATTGAGAATCACTTTATTTCCTTCTGAGATCATTTTCTTCTTTCTGAAATTCACCCACTAGAAGCTCCTTTACTGAGAGTTCATGGGTAATAATCTCTCTCAGGTTTTTCTTATTTGAAAATGTGTTAATTTTAGCCTCATATTTGAAAGATAGTTTTGCTCGATTGACAATGATTGTCATTTGTTGTTGCTGTTTGTGAGTCAGCTGTTGGGCTAATATTGTTTGCAGGTATCTGTCTTTTTCCCTGAGAGCTCTTTCTTTGGCTTTGGTGATTCCATATCTCACTTTTATGTATATAGGTAGGGATTTATTTGGCAATGTTGATGTTCATGGGGATTCATGAATCAGAGGATTATTTTCATTAAACAACTCCAAAAAGGTCTCATTCATCATCTTGCCTTCCCTGTCTTCACCATTATCTCCTCTGGTGTTCCTTCTAGCTGTGTATCAGAACTTTTTCCTCAATCCTCCTTGCCTTTTAACCTCTCTTTCTTATTTTTTTATCTCTTTGCCACTGTATACACTATGCATTTTTGATAATTTCTTCAGCTT
The DNA here is from genome assembly GCF_027409185.1 of Cynocephalus volans. Taxonomy (NCBI): domain Eukaryota; kingdom Metazoa; phylum Chordata; class Mammalia; order Dermoptera; family Cynocephalidae; genus Cynocephalus; species Cynocephalus volans. Next base: position 70,313,867 of record NC_084466.1, read on the forward strand.
GATCTTTAAGTTTCCTAATATTCTTTGCAGTTCTGACTAGTTACTTTAGCTTTTGTTTCTCAAATTTCTAATTGATCTCTGTATCAAAATCTGTCCAATTGTATTTGACAGTCTCCTGTTCCTCTGCCAACTTTCTGATTCTATCTTTTCTTTCATTTCTTTTTATTGTGGTAAAAATCACATGAGATATACACTCAACAAATTTTTAAGGGTGCAATATATTATTAACCATAAGTACAATGTTGTACAGCAGCTCTCTAGAACTGTTTCATCTTGCCACCTCTATTCTTTAAAACATACAATACAAATATATTTCATATTTTTGTCCAATAATCCTATTACCTATATTCTTACATGGTCTGATTTTGCAATTTACTGTTTCTATTAATCCATCTCATGGTGGGTTATTTTCTTTCCTGTTTTGGGATCTTTCTTACTCTCTCTTTCTCTGTAAACATCTATTACTTGGAACTTCATTGTAGAAATTCTCTGAGGCATGGGTTGAAGTCTATTCTCCTTTAACTAAATTTTTGGCTTGCATTTTTGGAGTAAATTTCATCCCCAAACCCTTTTAAGTGTAGTCTTATGGATAGCTATTCTCAAAGAAGACTTTCCCCCCACTGTTTCTCCCCTCCAAAAAGAGCCAAGGACAGGACAGACTTATGTCGACCTTCCTCTCTGGCTGGTAGATTTTATTATTTAAGTTCACTCACTGAGAGTGCTTCTATTCTAGGCTCCTGCTTTATTTTATTTTATTGTTTACCGGGGTTCAATCTGACTTCTCATCCCCAGCTCAGGCATTTTTTCCTGTCCTGCAGGTGTGGGGCTTGTTAAAACCCAGGCTCTAGGTACCCAGTGGTCTGCGGGCAACACAGGACAACACTGGCTTTACCTGCAGCTCACCTCCCTGAATTCATGCCTTCTGATTGTTTGTAGCCCCTCAGAATTGCTCTTACTTTTTGCCAGCTCTGCCATGCATTTTAGAACTATTTTAACGTTTATTCCATGTTTCAGGTGTTTCTGGACCTCTAGCTAGCCATATTTCCAGAAGCAGAAATCTCAAGAGTGAATTCTCCAGTATCTGATCGATACAATAGCTATTGTTCTTGTTTGAAAGTTGAGAAGCACATTCACCAACAGGATAAGCAACTTTCTTGATAAATAATCAGTGTCTCCATCAGTTCCTCTGGCCAGGGCCCTAGTTATCGTCTCAGCTGACAATAAGGCAGTCGTCTTTCTACTAGCTCATATGCTAAAGACGTTCAAAAGGCAAATGAAGACCTTCATAGTTGCTTCACAGTTCTTTGAGAAGACAGAATTGACTGGACAAGAATCCCTCATCCTCCCACTGCGGAATCGGATCTACCAGCATACCCGCTGTGTTCCATCTTCACTGCCTGCCCCGTCCCTGTGGGGAACTTCCTGCTTTTCCCTTCCTCCCGGTGCTCCGGATCCCTTCCCCCTCGCTGTGTCCTGGCCTCCCTCCTTGCAATCATCCATTTTATTGGGTGCCTCACCAATTTCTCCCTCTCCACTGGATCATTACCAATATCATCCGTGTTCTCACTTAAAAACTCCTTCCTGTGGCCCCACATCCCCTCCAGCGACTACTCCATTTATCTGCTGCTCTTTATAGCGACTAATTGAACATGTTGTCTAAGTCACGGGCAGTACTCCTTTTTTTTTTCTTGCATTATCTCCTCAACAATTCCATCTGGGTTCCCATCTCTCCCAGTTGCTCATGTCACCATCACCTTCAGTGGTCAAGGCCAGCGATCGCCAGCCTGTTCCTTTCCCACTTGACCTCCAGCAGCACTTGGCACCCAACATCACCACTCTCTCTCCCCTTGAAAACGCTTTCTTTGGCTTGGATGATACCATACACTCTACTGGTTTCCTTCCTACAGTAAAAGTGTCGTTGTTAAGTTTTTCTCCTCTGCTGAACCTCTCTATTTTGGAGTGCTTTGGGCTCTGTGTGGAACCCCTCTTCCTGTCTCCATCTGTGCATGCTCCTGGGTGAGGACATAACGCCAGCAGCTTCAAATGCTGGCAACTGCAGTGGCTTTCAGAGCCACGTTTTCAGCTCTGATCTTGCAGCAGAGCCCCGCTGTGTCCTTAGCACCTGGAATTGGGTCTGACACAGTACAGAGGACTAAAGGAGGAGAAAATAAGAATCAGAAGACCAAATAGATCATCTCGAGAACTCAAAGTCTGAAGCTTAAAAACTGACTGGTCTAACCCACTGTTCCTTTAAGTTTTATAATAGAATGAAATACTTAGAATAGGAAAGAAATTCACAAACCCTGGGGGAATAGACAGCAGAGTACTGGGGGACCAAATATTTTTAAAAATCTGGGCTGCTTCTTTTCAGAAAATGGAGAAGTGTGTGTGTGTGTGTGTGTGTGTGTGTATGTGTGTATGTGTCTGTATGGGTGTGTATGTCTGTGAGTCTGTGTCTCTGTATGTATGTGTATATGTGTGTGTGTCTCTGTAGGTATGCATGTGTGTCTGTGTCCTTGTGTGTGTGTGTCTGTCTATATGTGTGTGTGTCTTCGTACGTATGTATGAGTGTCTCTCTGTGTATATGTGTGTGTCTCTGTATGTATGCATGTGTATCTGTGTCTTTGTATGTATATGTGTGTGTGTGTGCACGTGTGAATGTATCTCTGTGTGTGTACGCACATTGAGGCAGAGATGCAGGCATGGAAGAGGGTGGGCACTGACTACCACATCAGTGGAGGGAGGACAGGGAAGGTAATCTTCCTTACAAAGATAAAACCTTTCCAGTGTCATGCCTGGCAGGAAAGGTGCGGATTGGCTCAAATATAAAATCAGGCCCAGGAAAGGCAAGGTAGTAATTAATCTCAAATTGTCTACTTTAACCCAAGGCATTCTCGGATGGAGTCCTGCAGGGTCCCCATTAGGCCTGGGCTTATTTGAATTCTGGCTAATGATCTGGATGAGGGTGTTGCCAGTTCGCTAATAACTCTGAATCACATTAATTTTGGGGGCTTAAATCATCAGCATGGACTGAAAAAGAATGCACTTTCTGTGTCTGCTCTAACACATTATTTTAATTTAGTGGTTTACAACAATATGAATTTATTATCTTGCAGTTCTGTAGGTCAGAAGTCTGACAAGGGTCTTCCCGGGCTGAAGTCAAGGTGTCCTTTCTGGAGGCTCTTAGGGAATATCCCTCTCCTTGCCCTTTCCAGTTTCTGCAGACCTCTGTGCGGTCCTTGACACAGCCTGCTGCATTCCAGAGCCAGCAAGGGGGCTTCAAGTCCTTCTTCTGTTGTCATCTCTCTCTGGTTCTCTGCAGCCACGAAAGGGTCTCCCCTTTGAAGGATCTTTGTGATTACATTTGGCCTACCTCGATAATCCATAATACTGTCCCCTTCTCAAGGTCCTTGACCTCACTCACATCTGCAAAATCCCCTTTGCCATAGAAGGCAACATATTTACAGGTTCTGGGGATTAGGATAAAGTGAGGGTTAGAATGAGGATGTCGCTGTAGTCTGACAGCATTATTCTGCCCACCATATATGCATCAGAGCCATGGGGAAGTCGATCCCCCACATGGAAACAGATCCCGAAGGGGAACTGGCTGAGCTGGGCTGCCATGACTCGGCAGGCTGGGACCAAGCGTGGACTGGAGATGTGCTGATAGCTGAGGGCTGAGGCACATCTCAGCTGCAAGCTGGAAACCAGCCTCATAAGTGCCCTTCTGAATGTGGCCCCGAGAACCCTGGAGAAAAGTCAGGGCCAGGCATTGAGTCTATGGCTCTTTATCTTAGGGCTTGCATTTAGTTCAAAATTGGAGTCAGACCAACGTGTCTGAAATAATAAATTATTTCTTTGCATAGGATGTCTCAGAAATAGACTCCAAGGGAGATGAACATGCATGCTAATGGTTAAGACAAAACCAGGGTAAGCCTAAGAACAATTTACAAAAATCATGTCTGTGAAAACACCTTAAAGTGTAGTCAAGGCATTTAGTAGGGAACAATAGGCCAAAATTACACACGGCAAAAGGGGCTTTGCAGAATTAATTACATTAAGGATTTTGAGATGCGGGAGTCATCCTGGATGACCTGGGTGGGCCCAATGCAATCACGAAGGTCCTAAAAAATGGAAGAGGGAGGCAGAAGCATAGTGAACCAGAGAGGTGGCAGCATGAGAAAGACTCGGCCTGATGTTGCCGGCTTTGCTGTACAGCAAGGGGCCACGAACTAAGGGATGCCACTGAGTTCTAGAAGCTAGAAAAGGTAAGGAAATGGATTCTTACCCAGAGTCTCCAGAAGGACGCAGCCCTACCCACTTTGTTTTCAGCTGGTGAGACCCATGTTGGACTCCAACCCCTTGAACTGCAATAGAATAAATCTATATTCTTCAAAGACACCAGGTTTGTGGCAGTTTGTTACAGCACAATAGCAGCTGATCGAGGGAACATGCATCTCTGTGGGTCTGCTAACAGGCAGCAGAGCCTAATGCTAAATGATGCCCCCTCAAAGGCTGACTGAAAGAATATGAACGAGTAAATGAGTGCATAAATGATAGGACAATCTTCCCATCCCAGGACACTTATAAATGGTGTCACTGTTTTGCCATTTAATTAATTTTCTTCTTGTATAAGCTTCCTTCGATCAGGAACATAGAATACCAACAGAACACACACACGCACACTCTCACTAGAATACACACAGACACACACATGCAGATAAACAACTGTGGGCTTCTAAAGGACAGGAGGAAGATTGCTCTGCTCCAGTCTTCTTAAATTAAGCTTGGGTTGGAGAAAACTAAATGTTCTCCGGTTTGGAGCCCACCAGTGGTCAGGTAGGATGACCCACAGCATCTCTAATGTTGCAGCCCAGGCTGTGAAATGTTCTGAGTCATATGACCTTAGTCTCTCGGTTCAGGCTAATTAAGCCTCTTCCGACTGTACAGAGTGTCCTGGTTTGCAGCAGCAGTTGTGTAACCCTTTAAACTGCACACCTTTGCTCGGGGGAGCTAGCTTAATTCCCTCTGTTTCTCTTGTTTTTCTGTGCAGGATTCAGGCCCAGAAGGGCTGTCTCCTTTTAAATAAATAAGAATGTACCTACTTGGTGCTCTCATGGGATGTCTGGGCTTGTGGCCATCAAAGGGACTATTTTCAGAGGTGAGCAGTGGGATAGACGCAGCTAGTACTACCTTCCAGCAAATGTCCTATGTGCCTAACGGTCCCTGTCCTGTCCTCCTGGGGATCGCTGACCCACACACGCTCTCACATGGGTTTGGAAGAGGAGCCTGCTGAGAGTATCTGAAAAGGGACAGGGATGGGAAAGTCACTGGGAGTCAGTGGGAGAAAACTTTGTTACAAATAAGTTTGTGTCTTCAGAGTTAGTGTGGGAAGGAGAAACGCTGGTGATACTTTAAATTTATTTTATTAGCTGTTCCTCAGTCAGGAACTGGGCTTCATGATGGGCCTACATGGCTTGGGCGTTACGGTGTTACCTTTAGATTCCTAATGAATCATCTCTAGGGGTGAATAAGCAGGAATTCTCAGAATGCGAGTGTATGTGTACACACATCCCACTGCTTCAGCGTCAGCTTGGACTCATGTTTTCACAACCCCCAGTTTTGCAATAGTGTCAGAAGTCAATTTCAGATTGTTCTACCTACCATCTATCTGAGGTGATGGAGATCTCAGAAAAGAGAGTAGTGCTTTCATTTTGGGCATGTCGCTTAGCCGTCTACGTCTCAGTTTCTCCATCTATATGGTGGGGATAATAACACCAAACACAAAAGTTGCAGGGGGTTAAATGAATGGTGTGTGTACAGCGCTCAGTATAGTGCTTGCCTCAGGGTGGGCTCTTTACAAAGTTAGCTGCTCCAGTTGACAGATGCTGATGAAGTGTGACCACATATCAGGTATGAGGCCAGATGCTCAAGTGCAGAGATGACTAAGGAAGAGTCCTGCCTGAAGGATTGTTGCAATTTGTTAGCGGTAAAGATATGTGAACAATTATGAATTAAATTAAGAATCATGGGCACAGTTAAAATTACGAATACTGTAGAGCAAGAGCCTGGGAAGGGTTTGGGGGTGGTCAGGAAGGGTTTCTGGATCAGACAACCCTGGAGCTAACACCTGAAGTACAAGCAGGTGGTCAGCAGGCAGGTGGGTGGGAAGGACATTCCGGGCAGGACAGTAACCCCTTCCCACCTGCTCATCACAGGGGGCCTGGCAGTGAGGCCTGGCGGGACAGACCTGGAGCATTGTCTGCACACCCCAACGGGCTACTCCCAAGCCCAGGCTGCTGCCTCGTTTTGGTTTGCCAAAGGTGGAGGAACATTACCATGTGCAGAGTACAACAGAGAGGAGAGTAGTCATCCAAAGTAACTCAATGTCTGCAACCATGGAGCTCGCAGCGGGCACAGGGGACCCTGCATCCCAGATCAGTTTCCTCCAGGGGCCACTTTCGATGGAGACGTTAACTCTTGGCGGAGTGGCTCACCTGCCTGTCCTGTCTTTGCTTGTGGCAACATGGGGGGTGTAGGGAGGAGGTTACTGTGGGCTCCTCGTGTAGACATCGTAAGAAGGATCCTTGCCACTTGCTGAGTGGTAAGTAACTCTTCCGTTTCTCTGACCTGCCCTTTCCTTCCTTTGCTGAGTCCTACTGATTCCTGCTGACCCAGGCACCCGTGGGAAAGGGTCGTGGTGAAACTCCAGTTCTCTTCAGTCTCTCCTTCTAGGGGTGGAAGAGTCCGACTCAGTTTTGTCTGTAGTAGGTACTCAGTAAATGCTAGTTGAAATAAGAAGTGATTTCTAACTTAAATGGAGGCTCTTCTCAGAATTTATTTGAACTGCAAGTCACACGAAAGCGGAGCCCACACCTGACCTGCTCACTGATGTATTCCCACGGCCAGCATAGGGCACGTGGGTACTGCTCAATAGATGCCAAAATATTTTTCCATCATTCACACCAAATCTTCGGCATCATCTCTAACGACTTTTCCCCACTGTTAATGATGAGTAACTAGGTCTTGTAGATTGTGCCTCTAAAGTCTCAAATTCGTCTCCTTACATTTTTACAGCTACTTTGACTCAGACACCAGTTATCATTTATCTATACTGTTATAAAAACTACTTACCCAGTCTCCCTGCTTCCATTGTCACCCTCACCCTTTCTACTCCCTAGCCTACTTTTAAAAACTATGCTCTGGTCACATCTCACACTATCACCTACATGTGTGTATATAAACATGTGTGTGTGCGTGCATGTGTGTGTGTGTGTTCCTTAGTCTGGAAATAAGACCTTTCAGAATACAGTCTGGATCTAACTCTCAGGACATGAACACTTCTGCCATTTGCTATAGTCAAATGGTACCACCTGCCATTCCATTAATATTAATATTGCTGTCTTCCATCTTCATGGACTTGCTTGTATCATTTGCTCTTCCTGAAATGCTGCGCCTTGTTTCTCAGCGCTCAGTTTGAATGTTACTTTGCCTTGCCCAGAGGCAGAGGGATTGAAATGTTAGAGCTGAAAGTGTCCTTGGAATCGTCCACTTCTGCCGCCTCACTGTATGTATGGGGAAACCAAAGCCTAGGGAGGTGATGGGGCCCATGGTAGATCAACGTTAAAGCCAGGACTGAAAGATCTCCTGGATGTTAATTCACTGCTCTTTCCATGTGGCAATGCCCCCTCAATCACCTCCAGTAACTCCTCTTAAAATACTTTTTACATTCCATTTTGTTTTATAATTTCTTTTAATTGTCTGGAGTTATAGGTCTGTGGGCAGGGACCATGTCTTAATCATCTTAATATATCTCATATCCCTTAGCACAGGCCTGACACATGGTGGATGCTTACTATGTGTACTAAGCACAAATGCATGGGTGGATGGGTGGATGGATATTTGGATGAGTGGATGGATATTTGGATGGATGGATGAATGGATGGGTGGACGGGTGAGTGAATGGATGGATTATTGGATAATTATTGATGTAGCACTTCTCCAGGAATGTGCTCAGGTGTCCTAATACTCCTTTAGCAGACTTTATCTGCAAATGTGTGTATTGCACAGCAGAGGTAAACACATAGCTGCAGGTGTGGCTTGCTCATTTTCTGCTCTGATGAGGCATAGATTATGGGAGGGGGCCGTGTGAGGGATATACCCTTCCAGGTGTGTGTGTGTAGTAATGATGACATAGCTCTGCATTTATTCCAGGTTCTGTGTTAAGTACCCTATGTACATTATCATATTTTATTCTCACAGCAACTTTATGGAACAAGTGTTCTTATTATTCCCAATTTGCGGGCACTTAATGAAGTTGAATAACTTACCATGAAAATCATGGAGCTAAGATTTGAACCCAGGTAGTACTGACTCAGAAGCCTGGGCCCTTACCTTCTGCACAGAGCTAGAAAACAGCAGGGCAGCAGCAGGCCGCAAGGCCTTGGAAATCCTAGCTGGTGTGTTTGAACTGGTTAGGCCACTAATTTCCTGAGTGGGCAAATCACTTAATTTTGCTTCTCGGTTTACTGTATGGTTTAATGGAAGTAATAGAATCTTCTTAGCAGGAGTGCTGTGAAAATTAATGACGGCATATAAAGAGCTTTAAGTTAAAGATTCTCAGATCAAAGGAGCCAGAGGGAGGAAGTTTAGAGCGTGTTAGGGAAGAGTGTGACTTCAGCTTCTCCTGTCTCCATGGGCTGGTTTGTAAGTGGGCAATGTATTTGTACAGAATTCAGCTTCAAGTCAATTGTTGTTGATGAAGAGTTCTGGGGAGGAGGTAGAACCTGTTAAATAATTCCTAGGTCCAATTTTAACATGTTTATGAAACATTATTTTTAGCACTATGTTATTTTAAAAGAGAATTACTCTTATGAATTAATAATGATGGTAATTAAATACCACTAGGGAACCGGGGGGAAAATTACACTATAGCCTTGGTCTCTGAGTCAACCTGACTTCTCCACTGACACACCTGGCGTGTCATATTCTTTTCCTCAGTCTGCTTGCACTTGGCCACGGCCATGGGCAGGGGGTGGAAAAAGAGAAGCTCTTTATGTCACTGTCTCCCTTCCTCCCCACTTCCCTCCAGATGGGAGTGTCTTGGCATGGTTTTTGCAGGTAGGATTCCTGTTCCCAGATTTCCTCATCTTTCCTTGGATCATATGTGACCATCACCCATGCCCTGTTGAATGAATGAGCAGAGGTTCCTTGGTCTCTTCTATCCCAGGCATGTACTGCTGTGGATTCACATGCACTTTGTCTCCCACCACATTCTCATCCATCTCATTCATCAAATATTTATGAATAGTAGCTCTGTGCCAGGTACTGCTCTAACACCGGTGGTACTGTGGATGTGATCCCTACCTCATAGAGAAGATCACCATGAAATAATCACACTGCTGAATAATTAAACCATGATAAGGGATGACACGAGTGGTGAGGAGGAGTAAAGGGCAGCAGAAAAGCTTGTGACAAAAAAGCATGACTGGGTAGGATGAGGTCAAGGAAAGCTCCCTGAGGAGGTGATTTTGAGCTGGTCTGAGACAAGCAGAAGTAAACAGGGTCTCTCATGGTCAGTTCCTGGGCTGGGTGTGTGGCATATTGACATGAAAGGGGGAACAGCACAGCCCTGACACAAGGTGCACCCACTCTGGGCAGGGAGATGGACAGACAGACCAGCAGCGACAGTGCAGAGCCGCGAGTGCTGTGCATGGAGGTGTGTGTGAGGAGGAGGGCAGGGGGTGGAACACTTACCTGGGAATTTTCTGGAAAGTCAAAGTGTCTGAAGCATGAGTGGGATTAGCAGATGAATGAAGAGAGTGGGAGAAGGGCATTTTTTGGAGAAGAGGCATCTCATGCAAAAGCTCAGACTGCTGAAGCATTCCTTTGAGAAAGCCCAACTAGCCTTTCAAATGTGGAGTGTAGAGAAATGTTGGGGAATAGGGGAAGTCAACAGAAAGTGGTTTTTGTGTTAGTATGTAACGTTCCTAAAAGGTCTTCAGTGTGAGTGGTCACCAGTCCCACCCAGAGTGCCCATTCAGTTCTGTTAAAGGGGACAATCGCCCATGGCATCCCTTCTGAACTGGATGTTGGCAGCAATCCACACACCCAGCAGTCTGAGCAGTTGTGAGCTTCAGCACAGGTGGCAGCCTGGGACAGAAAGGCATGCCCCAATGTTTCAGGCAGAACCTGAAAATGAGGAAGTCAAGGGTGATAAGACAAATGTTTTAAAGGCATTAGACACGAAGTCTTGATCTAATGATAACATAGTTGCTATTCGATCCCTGTTGGCCAACATAACCCCTGGTTTGGGCATTTTCCTGGGTGGGCAATACCATACATTTTGGTCTTTGATGTTATCAGTAGAAACAAGTAGATATGATATAGACGGGGGCCTCAGTTGGAACGAATAAAGGTAAGCTAACTTCAAGATAAGGGGAGTGACCCTGGCGACCCAAAGATTAGCAACAAGAGACTGCGAGGCACCTGGGAATCTTGCACTTACTCAGCCCTTCTCTCTTTGGCATAACTCCTCTTTTGTCTTTAAGTCCCTTTTAAGATTCACCTCCTCCTACCTCTTCATCCCCTGGGGTTGCGGAGAAAGCAGCTGTGCAACATCGGGACCTATCCATTCCTTGTAAGTAACCACCCGTCACTAATAATAATAATAATAATAATAATAATAATAAACAACTCCTTCTAAACTGTATGGAGTTGCCTGCTTCATTCTTTGGTCTCAGGATACCTTCTCAGTTTGGTGGGTGTTGTCCTGTTATCTCACACTCAGACAGCATCTGCCTTGATTTACATCACTATCTACATTTTAGGTTGTGTCCAGATACTGAAACTGAGAAGCCTTTACTATTCAATCCTAGGAAGAACTTGACTGTGAGAAACAATATATAAGATGATATTCCTGAATAATTTGCAGCAAATATATTTCTTTAGATGTTCAAGTCTGCACTTGTATCAAACCAGACCATCAAACAGTTGCATGGTTGGGTTGTGTTGTTTTGGGCTCTGAAACACTCACTTAATTTGACTTCTGCTTTGGTGTTATGTCTCAGCTTTAAATATTGTAAGCTGCATCCTTGTGAAACCTGTTGTTGATTCTAGGGCAAGGATGGAGTGAAGGATTTCCTCTGAAATATCCAGATACCACACAGTTGGGTTCCCTGTGAGGAATCCCTTTTAGGACCAAAGAGAAGAAAGAATGTGCTTCTCCTGGATCTCTGGTTCACTTCCATATAATGGATTTTGTGAATCTGGCAACTACCATATTTCCCCTTTGGACTGGCTGATATGAAGCTTAGAGATAACACAACCATGCAAGGTTACATGGGCTACCTCTCATTTTATGATTTTCCTACCTACATTATCTCTTTGACATTTAAATCCTTCACCAAAATATACATTTTGTGACCAGTCTCAACGCTCCGTGGAACAAGGTGAGATACAAGTATTTAAGGAACACTCAGTGAAGACAGACTGGAGATAACTGGATCTAATGGCTGGAATGTTGCAGGGCATTCTCACTTAGAAATGTGGATTTGGAAGTTATGTGAGTATAAATGATGGCTGATGCTATGGTGGTGGATTAAGTCTGCATGTGCTAGTGATAAAGGCAAGAGGCAGAACCTGGGGGCAATGCACAGGAGCAAAAGAAAGCAGAGGAAACACAAAGTAGGCTGGGAAAAATACTCAGGCAGGCAGGGAAAGGAGGGTGGTAGAATACCAGCAGAGCACTGTCAGGGAGATGGGGGAGAGGAATTCAACAGAGAAGAGAGGCCTACAGTGTCAGCTCCCATGGGGCTCAAGAAAGATAAGGACATTGGATGTGGGGATATGGAATTTGTTGGAGGTTTTAGCAGGTGAAAGATGTAATTTAAGAAAAGAACTCAAGTAGCAAGGGAGAAGTTGAGAATACAGAAATGAAAGGGGAAAATTAGTAACAAAGGAACCTTGAGGAGGAAGGAAGAGCTGAGACGCAAAGTAGAGGTGGAAGATTTGGCCTTGAGCAGGAAGAGGGAGACCTTTTCTATTAGACATGAGGGTCCAGGAATGGAAGGCATGGCAGCGACTGGCAGCTCTTTGCCAAACCACTTTCCTGTTTTCCCTGTATGCAGCTGGATGACATTCCCAGTCTTCTTTGCCATTAGGCACAGCCACATGATTGAGTACCAGACACTGGACCATGAGTGGAAATGGCGTGTACCACTTACTAAATTCCCATGCACATCCCTCCAGACTCTCCTTCCACTGATGGGTGGGGATGGCGACCTTCAAGGAGGCTATGGAGACCACGTGCTGAAGACAGAGGCACCTCCTTCAGCCTGGGAGCCCAATTGACTGTGCTGAGTTGACTTTGTAGAACAACTCCCCATGCTCCTAGCTCCTGTCTCCCCTACCTGGAGCCACCCTCGACTGTTATGGGAATGAGATACAAACTTCTTTTGTGGAGTCATTAAATAATTGCAAGCTGTTGTGTATCACAAAGGTTATATGCTACAATGGTCTTGAAATAGAGAATGGCTTTTAATAGAGAGGTGAGGGAGGGACTTTTTGAGGAAGGGCATTTAGGCAGAAATCTAGAGGATAAGGAACCAGCTGTGCAAAGAGCCAGGGAAGAGAGCTGCAGGAAGGGCGAAGAGTGGTGGGGAGGCAGCTGTCGCGTACTGGAGCCGTCAGAAGTGCAGCGTGGCTGGGGACACAGTGTGTGGTGGGAGGATCATGATGGAGCCTGGGAGGGGCACGGCCTGCGTGGTCCATGTCTCAAGACCAAGGCAGGATGTTTGGGTTCTCTTCTAAGTACAATAGGAAGCCCTGGAAGGTGCTAGGAAGAAAAATGAGTTTACTTATTTACTTTAAGAGCATGCTGGGTGGTGTGCCGAGAGGGGCTCATGGGGGAAGGGGAAGCCCGTTAAAGAGCCTCTTTTTTGAGAGATTGATGGTAGTTGGGATCACAGCAGTGATGATAGAAACAGAAATAAATTGATAAATTAAAAGTAAATTTTGGGGGTAGACCCAACAGGATTGGCAATAGATTGAATGTGGGGGTTGGAGAAAAAGGAGAGAGAAAGAATGACTGCCAGATTTTTATCTTGATCATTTGTGTGGATGGTGGTGCCAATTAACCAGCTGGGGGGAGTCTGGGGAAGATCAGGTTTTAGGGGACAAATCAGAACACATTTGAACATGTGAAGTTTGACGTGTGTATGGAATATCCAAATATACATGTAAGTAGGCAGGCAGATAAAGGAGCTCACAGCTCAGGAGACAGAGCAGGGCAAAGGTGGACATCTGGTAGTCATGAAGGATATTCTAATTTATGGGGTGTATGGAATCACCTGGATAGAGGAGCAAGGGGGCCAGGGACCGTGCCCCTAAGAGTGTTGAGATTCTGACAGGCAGGAGAGGAGAGAGCAGAGGAGGCTGAGAAGGGCAGCCAGTGACGGGGGAGGAAAACCCAGAAGAGGCTGATTTCCTGGCATCTGACAGAGGAGAGTGTTAAAGGAGGCCATGGCCCACCGTGAAGAAAGCTGACGGCAGATCGGGGAAGAAGTTGTCCGTAGGAGTGAGGTGTTCTTAATGGGTCGTCTGTTTGTTCATAATGGAGTTGGAGAGTTATGAGAAATGGGAGAGGGAGGGGGTAAGGCATATGGGGAAGGGTCACCGGGCAGCCTGGAGGGCTTGGCTGGGACGGGAGACCATGCCTCTGTAAGGACTCCCACCTGCAGCCCCCACATCGCTGTGGATTTTCACTGGATGGAAGGGCAGAGAGGCAGACTAGTGGGTTGGAGGATTTTTTCAGAGAGGGTGAAATAGAAAGATAAGGCGAATCATGGCAAGAGGATGACTGAAGAGGTCCTCAGGATGGACAGGGCAATGGAGCCAGAAGGTCTGAGGGACCAGGAAACACCGGGTGGCTTCCGGCGATTTTACACGGACTAGGAGGACATGGTTGAATGGACAGGTGGAGAGAATAGCCATGGGGTCAAGTCACCTTGCGGAAGTAAAAAGAAGTATTTGGCAGGGTTGTGAGAGATGACATGCCCAGAGGGCTTGCACTGGGACACAGAAGGGCAGAGGTAAAGAGGGGCGGTGATGGCAAAGGTTGGCCTCAAGTGTCTGTGTCATGAGGGTGTTTCTGAGCTGATATGTGGATTATTGCTCCTGGGAGGCCCTGTCCCCTCTTTATGCCTGCACAGCTCAGACCTTCCCTCCCTCTTCTGGAGGCAGCCCCTGCTGGTCTCGATCTCAGTGCTCAGACCGACCTCCTCCAATCCCCACCATGGGTCTGTAAAATGAGGGCCAGCCCAGGCATTTCTAACACGGCTCTACCACCCACTTACTAGGTGTCTGGGGGTACAGCATCAAGCTTCTGTGCCTCCATTACCTTATCTATCAAACGGGGATAACAGGACAGGCTTGCTCCCCTTCACAGGGTAATTGTAAAGACAGAACAAGATAAAATACGCGAAGGCACTTTGAAAAAGTTAAAAGCCGTGTTACAAACGGTCATGCTACCTTGAAACTGACCATTCCCAGAAGGGAGACACAGCTGTCAGCTTCACACCTGTCACCTCTCTTCTTAACTTCTCCCTGGCTTCCTTGTGTACCTGTCAATTACAAGCAACACCAGTCTCCTTTTGCCTCTCACACGTTTGTAACTGGGTATGATGTATTTAAAATAAGGACCTGAATAGGGTACAATGTACAAGTCTCTCGGTTCTATATTTACGTATATTTTGGTCATTATCTCCATTCAGTTACTCATCCAACATATACTGATTACTTTTTAATACTCCAGACACTGCACTAGTGACAAAACAACACGCAGTCCTTTCCCTCATGGACGCAAGTCTCTAGTGGGAGTCACACAGTTAGATAGTCATTACAATACAGGTCGTGGAAGGGGTTATAGGCACATCAAAGAGGGGCACCTAAGCCAGATTGTGTCATGGTGATTTCCTAAAGCAGCCACTTTGTGGAAGAAGCAGAGGGGAATCCTGCCCTGCAATCAGTGTCATTATCCACCCAAACGTCCTGTAGCAGAAGTGTGGATTCGTGAAACTCACACCTCATCTGGCCGTTTTAATCTACCTCTTCAAATCTTTTTCCAGGGTTAGTTTGTGGAGGCTCAAAATGATTCATTTTCCTTCTTGTAGCCCTTTGTTGAAGGTGCTAACAACAGTAAGTGGGTCACAAAATTTGCTGATAGGAAGGAGAAGAGAAGAGCCTGAGTAATTTCCTAACTTGAGTGCCAACCCTCGAAGGACTGATCATTGAGAAAATTACCTCTCTCAGTGACCATGTTCTGACCTGTTCCAACCTGGAACTCCGGATTCCACTGAGTCCTTCCAGATAACCACTTGCTTCATGCCACCTTCTTGAACTGGGAGAAGAGGCAGAGCTCAGACCTTCTGGCCATGATGATCCCCCTCTGTAGGGTGGATGGTGCTCGGACACTGTGGTCACCCCTAAGAAAGGCAGCTCAGAGCTGTGCACGGGCTTGCGCTCTTGATGCAAGCTGTCTGGGGCCCTGCCTCTGCCCCTGGATGGGCTGTTTGGTGCACGGAGCAAGGGTTGTTTGCATCCTGAGTAAGAGTTCAGATTAAAGGTTTCATGTAGGCTTTTTGTCCACAGGTCCAAGTGCTGCATTCCCAGATCTGAGGGGCTCACAACAGTGCAGATGCTTTACTGGGCATCTCTCTGAGCTGGGAGGGCACATCATGGTGACTTTCCTCAGGGGCTGCCCCCCCCTCCAACAAAAACATGTTGTTAGTCTCTTGTTAGCCATTCTAAGAGTCAGTGGCTCTCTCCACGGTAATGCTGTGGGCCACAGCATTTTAGATAACTTGGTGAGATCCTGGGAAATTCACATCTCCCGTTCTCTGAGCATCTTTGCTCAGCGTTGCTGTGGTGATTCCTCTGTGTGGAGCATGAGGCTTCGGTTGTTCTAATGATGCATTTTAACATGAATGCATCCCTAGCTGACAGGTATAAATCCCCTTTGCTTTAATGGAAACATAGCCTGTAATGCAGCCATTAACAGGTAGGTTTTTATTTTAACCTGCGCTCTTCAGAAAAATAAAAGAATTTCCCCCTGAGGGAATACAGAGTTTAGGTTTGAATTCACTAAATTCAAGTGACATTAAATCATCCTTCTCAGGTGAGCTTTGTCATTCACCAAGGGCCCTGCACAGAGCCTGCCAAATAGTAGGGAAGAGAC
The DNA here is from genome assembly GCF_027409185.1 of Cynocephalus volans. NCBI lineage: Eukaryota > Metazoa > Chordata > Mammalia > Dermoptera > Cynocephalidae > Cynocephalus > Cynocephalus volans. Next base: position 70,330,101 of record NC_084466.1, read on the forward strand.
ACAAGTACATGCCGGGTCTCTCCGCCTCCCTAAATGACCGGCATGAAATCCAGGCCCTGGACTGGTTCCTGGAGGGTCGCTGGTTTAATAGAAGCAGCAGAGTTGAGGAAGAAAGTACTCTGTTCCTTGTGCTGGATGACATGGCCCACCCCTGACGATCCCTCCATGCAGGTATTGTCTGTCAAGTCCCCGCAGCGTCACCCTTGGTCTTGCAGGTGTGAGGATCACTGCTTTCTTCTTGCAGAGTTGGAAAGGAAACTTTGCCTTTCTGTTTCAGAGGCTGCCCGTGACCCGCTGGTCTCTGCTCGCTGCACACAGGCCCCCCCGCCGTGGATGTCAATCTTCAGTGGGCTTCAGAATCACCTGGGGTCTGTGTCTGCAGGCTACAGATTCCACAGTGCCACCCCCATCACCCTGCTTTGAAATATCTGGGGCAGGGCCAGGCTTTGTAGTAGAAGATGATTCTGCAGGTTCCTAAGATTAATAGGGAGAAAGGCCCTCAGCTGGGAATAGAGAAGGCTTGTGCATTTTCTTGTCACTTCCGTGCATTGGCTGTGTGTGTAACACTCTGGGTGCCAAACATGCTGAGCAATGTTCATTTCTTCAGACCCATCAGATGTAATCCCCATGTTCTGTGCTGGGAATACAGAAATGAGCAAGAAATAGCTCCCACCCCGTGAAATATATATATAGTCCGCTGTGTAGGGGGAAAGAGACAAATACAAACCTACTATAATACAGGGAGATAACTGGTGCAATAACGTAGCGTGGACCCTGTCTGAGGCAACTAATCAATCTGAAGTGTCATGCCATAAAAATATTATTTGTCTTTATTGAGCATTTACTATGGCTCGGGCTTTGCCTCACATACATTAAGTAAATTTATCACAACAATCCTATAAGGAAGGTGAGAAAAGAGGTCTAGGCTGTTAAAATAGTTTGCACAAGGCTGTCTAGGTCACAAAGAGCAGAGCTGAAATGTTGCCAAGGGCCATGCTCTCAACAGCAATATTATAAAGTCTCTCTAGAAAGAATGGGCCTGTTATTTATTGAATACCTACCATGTGTGGAGGTCACATAACTGAATATGCACGAAGTTTCTGAGTGTGGCCAGAACTCTGGAAGGAGAAACACTGCCCAAACTTGTAAGCCAGGCCCATCTGTCAGGATGCCACCATTACTTGTGTCAGCCAGAGCTTGAATGGATGACGGTTTGCTGGGATATTGACTCCCTTCGCCTTCCCACTGGCTGGGCAGGGCTCATCACCTCTAGCTCTGGCTTCCTAGTCAGTAGACCTAGTGTGCTCAGAACATAGGGCAGACTGCTCTGTCTTTATTGCCTTGCCTCCAAAAGCATTTGATCCTGGGTAGATGACAGCAGTTTTGGACAAAAATATGATTTCCATCCTCTGACTACTTTTGAATATGGGTGGGGTCCTTCCCCAAGTCCTTTGAATCAAACTGATCAGGCTGGCAGATTAGAGAAGGCACCTGTCTGCTGGAGCAGACGTTAGACCTGGTCAGCCCCTCATAGTCTGTTTGCCGCCCCACTGGCTCAGCGCACATTTCATCCGCTGGGGTTTCGGTTGAAGACACCCTTCTCACTTCCTCTCCTATAAACAGTCACGTCTTGTGTCCCAAGAAGCATGGCTGCTGCATGCCCCCACGCCTCAGTGTGAAGATCGGCTGCAGTCACAGGTCCTTACTCAGTGTGCAGTTTCCATTTGCTCTTTTATATTACTATTTTGGGCCAAATTATACTTTTAAAAAACACTTTTTCCTTTACTAGGTTCATCAAAAACAGGAAGTCAAAGGTGTGAATACTCTTCCTGTGAATCAACAGAGAAACCTTTTTTGTCTGAGCCTGTGAATATGCAGCTGAGGGCCACTTCCTCGGAGCGACTGTAAGAATGGAGGTTGCCAGCTGGACCCTGGGGTATTAGGCAGGCAGGTCGGGAGTTACTGTGAGGCACACACAGCGAGCTGGAGTGGCAGCGGCAGGAGCCAGGGCAGGGACAGGCAGCTGCACTCCACAAGTGTTATAAATAAAGTGACAGGCGAGTGCTGATTAGCAGGGGATGTACTCTGCAAGTCGGTAGCCGTCACACTGGAATGATAGTTCCGGGCCTTCAAGGGGTAGCTGGGCGTGGCGGTTGGGGGCAGTGCATGTAGGAGACAGGCACATTTCAACACCTTGTTCTGAATCAAAAACACACACACTATTGTTCTATGGATTCATTCGGCCTCACTGATTCAGTCCAATATTGAGTCACAGGTTACTAATTTGCAATCAGTGATACATAGAAACATATTTCAATATTAACCGGTGAGTCACAGGTATCAAGGAAAAGGGACCAATGTGGTTGCAAAGCATTCCATGATGTCACTGGGGCTGAAAGACAGTCCTTTCTTGGCTGTTAAGGTGGTTGCTTGCCAGAGGAGCCACTGGCATGCTTTTGTCAGAACAGGCTGGTGTGTCTTCAGTGGCATCCAGCTGCCTGCTTCTGCCCCGGGAAGAGGTAGGGTGAATGAGATCATGCATGGAGAACATTTGAAGATCTTGTAACAAAGGCCCTCCCTCTATATGTAGCAGCTATTATGCCACTGTCCCCTGTCCAAAATAAATAGCCTTTTCTGCCACTGTTCGTGAGAAAACACGACAGCATCTGTGCCCAAACCTGCCTAATCTTCATCCCCCACCAGCTTCCACCTGGAAGCTGTGCTCATACGCGCTCTGAGCTTCTCCATGGGCATCTCTCTTCTCCTGTTTGCACACTGGACTTGCTCTCTGCAAAACTGTGGTGTAGGCACCAGTTCCCCTCAGCATCGCCAATGCTCAGGCGCTGAGCCAGCTATCTGGGGTGGCTCATGAAGGCCAGTCCTTCTCTGCTGATGTCATTTGTGGCCCTTGGCTTTATTCATTTCTTCGATTTTTTGTTTTTAATCAAGATTGTATTTGAGTGCCTGTTACATGCCGTGTATTGCTTCTTGAGTTGGGGATGCAGAGAAGAAAATGTGTGATCCATGTCCTTGAGTTGCTTCAAGCCCAGTGGGAGATCAGTCAGTCAAGGCAGCAGATACGTGACCAAATGGTAAAGGTGATTAGAGGCTGTAACTCAGACAGGGGATACCTGTGTAAGTAGCTTGATTCAGTTGCTGCCAGAATTAATGGTTATATTGAGCCCAACTCTACCTTTCTGTAACTTTTAGTCATTTATCCAGGTTTCTCCTCCTGGAGTCACAAAAAGTAAATTAACCCCCTCATCCAGAATCATGGCACTTTGGATATGTGAAGATTACCATGTTCTCTTCCACTGGGTTCTCTTGCAAAGCTAATAGTCTCAATGCTGTAACCTGTTACACCCAAGCCATTGGGTCCAGCCCTGTCCCTGTTTTAATTGCTCCCTTCTGGATATATTCCAGTTTTTCAATGTTTTTATTGAAGTGGGGAAGCCAGAACCCAATACAATATTATGGGTTTAACTGGAGAGAAAATCCAGAAAGACAAATAAGTGAGGATTAATGAAAATGATAAAATGAAAAGGAGCCTGGCAGTGTGTGCATGTATGTGTGTGTGGTGTGGAACACATGGGTAGAGAGAAAGAACGTGCTTTTATTTCTAATTTTACATAATACAAAATCAGTTCAAAGACTTCTTGGTATAGAATAATTGATTTTAACTTTCTTAGATCATAATATATACCTCCATTCTTTCGTGCTTTTATGCTAAAATCTAGTTAAGGAAAGTTGATGAAAATATCTGGCCTACTTCTCTGAGCAGGTACTATCGTTATCAGCCCCTTCAGTCAGTCTTGACCTTCATTTGACTTTTACTCCATTGGCCATGGTCTCAGTACCCTGGGTGGTAGATCCTCCACAATGTGTCCATTTCTATGTAACTTCCTAATCTAGTCATATATGTGGCTTTTTCTCCATGTCAAAGCTGTAACCAAGTCCTGCTCTGATGCAGACAGCTCTTGAGAAGACTGTGCACTGAGCAACTTCAGGGATGGCTGTTCTGATCACAGTCTGTCACTAGGGCACAGCTTGAGGAGTTCACTGCTTTCCTATTCTGAGGGGTTTAACCACACACGGCACCTGGATTCAGATCACCTGTGATTTCTACCTTTATTTTTTTTTTTTTTATTTTTTTTTTATTTTTTTTATTTTTTTTTAATTTTATTTTGTCGATATACATTGTAGCTGATTAATGCTCCCCATCACCAAAACCTCCCTCCCTTCTCCCTCCCCCCCTCCCCCCCTACAATGTCCTTTCTGTTTGTTTGTTGTATCAACTTCAAATAATTGTGGTTGTTATATCTTCTTCCCCCCCCCCCCCGGTTTGTGTGTGTATGTGTGTATGTGTGTGTGTGAATTTATATATTAATTTTTAGCTCCCTCCAATAAGTGAGAACATGTGGTATTTCTCTTTCTGTGCCTGACTTGTTTCACTTAATATAATTCTCTCAAGGTCCATCCATGTTGTTGCAAATGGCAGTATTTCATTCGTTTTTATAGCTGAGTAGTATTCCATTGTGTAGATGTACCACATTCTCCGTATCCACTCATCTGATGATGGGCATCTACCTTTAAAGCACAACTCAAGAACCCCATTTCTAATCCATTTGTCTCTGTCAGTGTTTCAGAATTTACCTGCCATAGAAACAGTAGATTGGCACTTGGCATCTATTCCAATTATATATCTCCCAGAATTCCTTGCAGCTAGGGTAATGGATGCAGAGCAGGTTTCCGAATTAGATGCACCCACGCAAGATTTGAGAAGAGGACAAAAGGCCAGACTCTTGCAGCTTCAGCTACTGTTGCTGGCAAATAAGGCCTTCAAGATGCTGTGCTTTTCTGTAGCAAACTTCTATTGCATAGTCACCAACTTCATGGGAGTAGGGAAGAGATTATAGCAACATGATGGTAGCTTCCATATCTCACAGCTCTGGGGCCGTGTTCTGGATCTCAGCCATTCCTGGGGCACTCCCACCTTCTGACTGTGTAGAGGAAGCAGCTCCCTTGAAGGCCAGTTCAGTGGTGTAGTATTTGAAGTCATTCCCAGAGATCCAGCCTACAGTCTACCCTTCTGGCCCCTCCAACAATTTTGTAAGTACCCAATACCCTGTATTAAATCCCTTTCTGCTTAAAATAGTGAGAACAGTTTCTACTTCCTGAAAATGAACCCTGACATATATATTTATCAAAGGTAGTATATGAAAGGTGATTTCAACCCTTTTACCTTAATTAAACACAGTCTTGTGATTGCTGCTGCTAACTTTACAGTCTAAAGAGTATTGTTCTAGAACTTGAACTCTAATCCTGCATCTGCTGCTTATGCACCTATGCCTGTGACATTGAACAAGTCACTTCAGCTCTCAAAGTCCTTTTCTTCATCTACCAAATTAGGCACATAATTCCTGCTTTGCATATGTGCCCATAAGTGGAGAAAACATGCGAAAATGGGCTTTGAGCAATAAAATATGACTGTCATTTTCTCTCTTTAGTATAATATACCACCCCACATAAAACCCAATCTCTTTCTTTAACAAAGTACCAGTTAGAAAATGTCTATTCACCAAAAAGTGAGAAATAAAATGAAATGTCCTGCCTCACATTTTGTTTAGGATTCCTTATGGCTATCTTCAAACCAAATGTCCTGAGACTCTGTGAGGAGAGAGTTGGCATATAGGCAGACATTTCTAAATGAAGAAATGGAAAGCTGGTGAGATCAAGGGTCATTTCTAAATTATGCAACTATTGAGATAGACATTAATATTATCTAGAATGCCAATTCAATGGCTTACAAAAAAGTCCGGTGGAAAAGGAGTCAGTTTATAAAATAAAATAATACCACGTTGATGGCAGACCACTCATTTCTCTATCCAGCATCTGTTGAATATCTGCCATGCACAAGTCTTTCTGCTAGACATTGGGTCCTATGCGATTTTAAAATAAACATATTAGGGAAAATTTTACTGTTCTCATATGTGAATTATATATCAGTTATCCTGACTAAAAAGAAAGACACAGAAATACATACGATAATAGTTAATTATTTTCGGTTCCTAGCAAAGCCTGTTTGCCATGAATAACAGATACACAGTCTGGCATGCTATATAATTCATGCCTCTATACAGATCGCTGTTCTTCGCCACACCTGTGCCTGCCCTTGTGTCTCGGTTGCTTCTCCTGGGAATCCCTTCCCCACCCCCTCTTCCTACCCAATTCTTAGCTGCTTTTGGGCCCCTGTCAAAGGTCACATGCCCTGAGAAGGCTTTCTTGATTCTCTAAGCCTAAATTAATTTCTCTCTCTGCTTAGTCCTTTAGATATGTTAATGCTAGTATGTACCATTTTTTTGTTTCATGTAATTTTTTTTGTTTTATTTTCTAGTTATTTAGATATATAAATATAAAATATTTATACATTTTAGTTAATAGAACCTGGCATAGTGTAGCAGTAGGTAGTGAATAAAGTGTGCTGAATTCAATTTTAAATGGATCTTACATCTATTTCACTGTATTGAATAGTTGAAAGAAAATAGCCATGAACAGATATTGGTAAGGCCTAAGTAAGAAACAATACTCTAAGTTTCCATCTTTCCTATTATTTCCCGTCCTTTCTCTAGCCTCTGTCTGCCTACCTCTCCATGTGAGCAAGAGCACACCCCTCTTGCCTGAGGCAGATCATATATTAGAGCAGACAAGGGGTATTAGAACGATAAGAAATGATGTCACTTTTTTAGCTTTAAGTCTCATTCTACATAGTGCCAGGAACATGAAATGTCAGAGAGGAAAAAAGAAGTATATGATTTATTCAAGTCCTGATTAAACTGAATAAGTGAAGTGCATAGGTGCATTCTGTAAGCACTCATCCTGTGCACACTATTGAATTACTATTTAATTTGAAGGGATGTATGTATCCCTTCGAATTAAGAAAGAGGGTGAGAAGAACAGAAAGACAGAAAAAAGAAACATTTAAGAAAGAGTAGAAGGTTTGCAACTGCTTGCCTGAAGAAGTAAAATCTAAGTAGTCATTATAAAAACACTATTAAGATAGAAAATAGAACAGTGGTTACCAGAGACCGGGGTGGTGGTGGTGGGGTGGTGATGGAGGGGAAACAGGGAGAAGTTGGCCAACAGGTATGAAATTACAACTAGATAGAAGGAATAAGTTGTGGTGTTCTATTGCACAGCAGGTTGATTATGGTTAAGAGTTAAGTTTTGTGTATTACATAATAGCTAGAGGAGAGGATTTTGAATGTTTTCATCACGAAGAAATAATAAATGCATGAGGTGATGGGTACATTAACTACCCTGACCCAATCATTATACAACATATATATGCATCAAAACATCAGATTGTACCCAATAAGCATGTAAAATTACAATATATCAATTAAAATAAAAAAACACTATTAATGTTATTAATAAAAAGTCACACATTTGTGTAGAGTTTTAAAGCATACAAATGTTTTTACATATATTATCTCATTAAACCTTCACTGTAACCCTGTATGGTGGGTAGGGAAAGTACTATTATCTCAAGTTTACATATGAATAAATGGATTTAGTCCAATAATATGTCTCTTTGACCTCTGGACATACAAATTTTGTAAATAATTTAGAGAAGTATGCCTATCTGAAAAATGTTATTAGCTGCCATTTTGTTTCAGGATGTCAGACCACACCACTAATAAACCTAATATCATTTAGTAACTTACCAATTAGGGTCAGAATCAGTCTGTGTTACCCTGGAGTAGACAGAAAAACAAAATGATTTTCTTTGAAACAAGGACTTTGCTCACACAGGCAATAGTGTTGCATGATCATGGTGTTGCAGTATTTGTTAAGCTCAAAGTCTGCACAAAGCAAAAGATGCTAAAGATTCTATTCCAGATGTCTGTTTCTCTGTCATGTAGTATGTATCCACATGAAATGGAGCTGGAAGAAGGTGGAGTATGATCTAAAATGCTCCAAATTTGTTACAGGTGAGTGAGGGTCGAACCTGTCTACTCTCAGCTCTCTGTGCAGCTGGGTGTGTCACCAACTAGAAGTCAGTCAGAAGTCTGAGCCATGCGAACTAGGAAAGAGCTCAGGGAACAACTCTCTTTTGTTTCAAATAGAGATGTAGAAAAATAGAAAAGTATCAAAAATATAGCCCCAAATTTTCAAGTTAGATATTCATTTGTTTAGCTAAGAAATATCACTGTGCTATACACTGGGGACACACAGATAGAGGTGGCACAGTTGTCATCCTTGAGCCTGCAATCTAGTGGGGCAAATGAATAGGCAAACCAAAATAAAGCAAGAAGAATGTCTACAAGAGTGTGGAGGTTGAAGTGATAACCTGTTTGAAGGTATGGGGAAAGCTTCTTGGAGGAGATGACATTGGAGGGTGCAGAAGGTAGTTTCAGTCAGCATTGAGAGAGAAAATTATTTCAGGCAAAAAGAATACTGTAGACAAAAGCACAAGGACAAGAAAAGTATAGATGATTTGTTAAAATGGCCAAAGATTCATAAAATATGTGCAAAAATCCAAATTAAAATGGAGAATACACACAAAAATAAAGAGAATTTCTAATAAGATATTTTCATACTCAAAAGGTTGCTTCACAAGTCCTGTTCTGGAGAGCATAGCTCTAGGGCAATGTGTCTCAGGCTTTAATGTGCATAGAATTTGAATAGGAATCTCATTAACATGTAGAATGTGATGTAGTAGTTCTGGGGTGGGGCCTGAGATTCTATATTTCTAACTTGTTCCCGGGTGACACTGCTGCTGCTGGTCTGCAGACCACTGTCTGAATACAAATAGCAAGTGGGAGGAGGGCAAGGGATAAGGCTAGCAACCACTTAGAGGATAGTGGGGTGTGTGCGCGCGCGTGTAGGGTATTGTGTGCCATGGGCTAGATTTGATGCTGTTAGGCAATGGGCAGCAACCAATACTTTTAAACAGAGCAGTGACAAGAGCATATCTGTGTCTGGTGATGATGTGAAGAATGGCTGGGAGTGGGAGGGACAGGACACAAAGGTGGGAGGCTGCTGCAATAATCGAGGATATTAGGAGCTGAACGCTACCAGTGGCAGCAGGAAGAGAGGGGAGAGTGGATTCAAGAGACAGTCAGGGGTAAGACAGATGAGATGGAGTGGGGGATGTGAGGAAGAGGCCGAGGGAGGGGGAGAGAATGACTTCCAAGGATCAGTCCTGGAAGAGTGAGGTTTGGTGCTGCCCTGATGAGGTGTGTAATGCAAAAAGACGAAGCAGTGAGGTTTGGGGTAGAAAGGAACCTAGAGGTCATCCAAGCAGAGCTCAGAGGGCAGTTATGATTCAGAACCAAAGTCCAGGAGTGCTGGATACAGACCTGACACGTGCAGGGGAAGCCACACTATGCAGATAAAGAGGAAAGAAGTGAAATGAATGTGGGATTCCATAAGTAAGTGATGGTCCAAGGGGCAGGAGGAGATCAACAGGCAGGATTACAGCAAGTAGAAGCCAAGTACTTCAAGAATTAGGTTGTGTCAATGTCAAACACTGCAGAATGGTCATATAAGAGTGAGGATAAATTTAGCATTCAAGTGTGCAAATCGCCTTTGTGGAAGTAGTCTCAGAAGCACCGTAGATGCAGAGCCATATATAAATAGGTTAAGGTGAGTGTGGTAGGCAGAATAATGACTCCCCAAAGACGTACCTGCCTTAGTCCCTGAGATCAGTGAGTATGTTATCTTACATGGCAACAGAGACTGTGCAGTTGAGACTGAGGGTATGAACCTTGAGATGGGGAGGTTAACCTGGATTATTTGGGTGGGCGCAATTTAATAACATTAGTCCCTTATAAGTCAAAGAGGGAACAGGAAGAGGGGGTCAGAGGTTTGTGACAACTTGACCCACACTGCTGACTTTGAAGATGGAGGAAGAGGGCTGCAGGCTAGGGAATGCAGTGGCCTCTAGGTGCCGGAACGATTCTTGGTTTATAGCCAGGAAGAAAATGGGAACCCAGTTCTATAATTGCAAGGAAATCTGCCAACCACCCAGATGAGTAGGACGTGGGTTTACTTCTAGGGCCTTCAGAATGACACAGCACACCAACCTCTTGACTTTATTCTGCTGAAACCCATACTAGGCTCCCGATCTAGAAAACTGAGAGGTAATAAATTGGTGTTGTTTTAGCCACTAAATCTGTAGTAATTTGTTGTAGCAGCACTAGGAAACTAATACAGTTAAGACAAGAGTAATGACAATAGTAGAAAAGTCACCTCTTTCAAGATGTTTGATGGTTAAAAATATAAGATTTTGAAGCTGGGAAATATGTTAACAGGAAACATTTTGGAGCCACTTTCTTTGCAGTGGAAGTCGAGTGGTTCTGATTCAGTTACATTCCGATGTTTGACGCTGTATCCTCTCACCTCTTCACATGGATGAGGCTGATGGAAATGTAAGACCACAATATTTACTGCAGGGACTATAATAATCCTCCCCTGCCCCCACCTTTGGAATTTACTTTATTTATGGACTTTTTTTTTTAAAGAGCAGCTTTAGGTTCACAGTCAAATGGAGCAGAAGGTTCACATTTGCCCTCCCCACCCGCACTGCCTCCCCCACTATCAACATCCTGCACCAGATGTCACCTGTGTTACCATTGAATTTACACTGAAACGTCATCATCATCCAAAGTCTATAGTTTACCTTAGGGTTCACTTTTGGTGTAATACATTTTTTAGCCAGCAACCTTTTGGAGCTCAATTTCCTTTTACACTGATTTCCCTGCTGTAGTCACTCCACAGCCCATTGGAGCCCATACCGTGGTTTGATACGAGTGAGCACGTGCATTTGAAGGCACCTTTAATGCCTGCCACTCTGCCTCCTACGCTGTCTCCTGCTCAGCAGTGCGGCTATTACAATAAGTGCTTAATGTGTGCTCTGGCATTGTTGTGGCATCATTTGGACGATTGCATGCTGGGCCGACACAAGTCAGAGGCAGCAAATGCATTAAGGGCTCATCATTAACAGCTTGCTGGGGATTCAGTCGATGGAATGGTGGTAAACCTCAGACGATCCGCTGAGACCCAATCCTTTTCGTGCTCTTTTTTCATCCTGTCTCTTCCCCTCCTGTTCTGTCCCTCAGAAATGCTGTTTCTCTGTTTTTTGATACAAATGTGTAGCCTGGTTGCTCTTCCAGACTTGCTCACCTCCTGGGAACATAGAACTACCAACTGGTGAAGATATCACTACTGGCTTTCAAATAAGAAAGAGTTCAGGACTCTGTAGGATGGATCAAAAGATCTTTTTATAATTATATACATTTCAACATACTTTTAAATTTCTGTGGATGTTGCAGTTGTTCCAACTGTACTCATCTGGTTTTGAAAGGAAGTTGCAAGAAACAAAATCTACGTGTATTTAATATACATTAAGCATGCACTAAGTATAAATTCCAACACCATGCCATCAATTTCTTAACAATGGTAAAGGTCAATAAATCTAAGCAAGTCCTTCCTTTATTTTTTCTGTATCCATCTATAGGTTTCTTTTCCATCTGTCATAGGGAACTATTATTATTAAGCATTTCTTTATGGTAATCATTCAATCTGATTATTAGACACACCACAGTGTGCTGGCATTGGACTAATAGTAACACTAATGGTAGTAATTCTAATTGTGATGATAATGGTCATTGGCCTAGTTCTCTCTCTCGGGTGCTCTGGTAGGCTGGGCAGCTATCCACAGACACATGCATGATTTTATGGGACATGTACATGGACACATCCATGCTCCCTTCCTTGACAGGAATGCACAGAGCTCAGCCTACAGCTTTAGCCCCAGAACAATTCTCTTTATCCCAAAGGGGTACAATGATGAAGAAAAGAATGTAGGAGGAGGTCACATGCTGTGAGCTGCTTACCCATCAGGTTGCACTCTGTGTTGATGTGTATCCTTCCTGTTTAAGCTCTCCTGGGTCTCCTTATCCTAGGCAGTAGCTGAGTCAATCTTTCTTATCATGCACATCGGGGAATATGGGTACTTGGCAATATAGTTAAATTCACAGCTAATTCTCTCCCTGCATTTGCTCCAGATCTTTGGGACCAAATTCTACCTACAAAGTTGTCTTCTTACTAGCAACACTAGCACACCATCCCTTGTTTCTCCTCATCTTCTTGGAATTTCTTGATGAGTTTCTGATGTTTGAGGTCTGGAAAAATTTTATTCATGCATTGATCCAGTGGCTAGCATTTATTAACTACTGTGAGACAGGGGTTTTGCCAGGCAATGAAGATACTCAGCTGAGTAAGACACTGTTTCTGTACTAAAGAAGTCTACCATCTGTGACTTATTTTTAATTGAGACGTTTCTCGAGTTTGGGGCGTTTGGATGATATGCACCAAATGTCTTATTACAGGTCCATCCTGGAGGAGTGGCTGATGCAAGCTGGAGTTAAGCCGAGTGTCTGTGCTCATGTTTCCCTTCTTCTGAGCATCAGAGACTGTCCTGGATGCACTTAGAATCTTCAGCTGAAGGAAAGCCCTTGTTCCTTCACCTGTTGACTTGTGGATACCATATTGATCTCTTGAGGGCCTGTGGCTCATCAGGAGTTCTGATGGACACCTGAGCAAAGCTGTGGCCTAGTAGCACTGCTGTGATGGTCAGGTATAGATACATCTTGAAACATACCATTCAATGTCAAGTTTGAATATGTTCAAAATTACAAGCATGTATATTTGCTCTGTATTCCATTTGTATAATACCTCATTCAACACGAGCAGTTACTAATTTGGATAACTGTACTAATCTCAATAATTCCTTTCTTTATTGCATATAACACTGTGTCAATGATATAAAAAGCTATACATATATATAAAGCATATACACACACACTCAGAAGTATTGAAATATCTTTCCTATTTGTAAATTTTATGGAATTCTTGTAGAACATCATCCATAAGGGAAACAAGGAGTATGTGTGAACCCTTATAGGTGAGTTTATCTACATCTGAGCAGTTGTAGATACTTTGGTAGTATCACTGGTGATGAGGGAGAAAGGAGGAAAGTTGCAGAAGAAAAAAGTTGGGAGATGTCCAGGGTGGCTTTTTGAGTTTTCAAGTTCAGTGCTGTTACTTGTGCTTGGGCTGGGTTTTTGGGCTCAGTGGGTGCTTGCTGAGAGAGCTGGGTGCTGGTGCTGGGGCACATTTACCTGAACAGAACTGGCATGGATGGGGGTTGCAGGCAAGGAAACATAATTTGCTTTCTTTTCATTTAGCTTCACTCTAGGCAGAGCAATGATGACGGTTTTCTTTCAGCTTCTGCCCCAAGAATACCTCAGAAAATGGGGAGCCATTTTTAACCGATTTTGCTTTTGAGAGGCTGATATGCTCAAGCGGCTATGGCCAGCTGGCAGTCTTGAGTCTCAGAAAAGCCACACCTGGCTTCACACCCTCTGTGCGTTTGAGGGCAGGAACCTTTCTGCTTTCAAATCCAGTGGACATACAACGTGTCAGCCATGAAGATCCATATCTCCCTCCTCCTGGATTTGAGGCTTTCTTGGCTCTGAAAGCTTCCTGGGCTGGCTGACATCACCCCTGTGTGGAGCAGGATTGGCCTGGGTGCTAAAACATACAGGTAATTGAATGAATTCTATTTAAGAAAGGAAAAGAAAAGCAACCTGCAAAACAACTAACTCAGCCAGACACACCTTCCATGGCCATTGTTCAGCACTGGCAATGTGTGGTTCTGTGCCAGGGTGGGAGAGGAAGGGGTGCCCCTGACAGGCATTTCCTCTGTAAAGACTCTACAGAGCCTGCCAGGACTGGGGGGTGGAGAGGAAGTGGGAAACAGCGCTCTCCCTCCACACGGGGCGATTCTGGGGAGCTGATCTGAGTGAAAGATGTAAGGACAGGAGCCTCACAACTAGGAATCTCCAAACAAAACAGAACACCGTTACCACCACCTAACCAGCCAGGGCTTCCTAGAATCTAAGGGCTTCCCCTCTCACCACACGTAAAACAGCCAGGCCCATTCAACCTTCAGCAATGTCTCAGCATCATCTTTGAGTGACGCAGTCCAGTGCCCAATATTTCTCAGTCTGGAAATCTTCTCTCATGTCTGACCTGAATCCCTCATGCTACAGCTGAAGTGCCTTGGTCCTTGCTCTGTTGTGGTGGACGTGGAAAAGAACCTGTCATCTTTCCCTCCTTCAGAGCCCTTCAGACACCGTTTGACTTAAAAACAAATCTTTTCTCCCCCTTGGTTGTTCAGAACATCTCTTTGAATTGATAAATTCTAGAGAATCTTTGTCAAATCTGTATGCTGAGGGGAACAAGTGCTAGTTACCAAGCAAAATAAAAGTGCAGCAGCAAGCACCCCTGTTGTGGTTTGTCAAGGAAAACCCTTTGCCCTGGATTCTCAATTTCCAAACAGAATGCAGCGCACTGTTTAAAGAGTAGTTTGTTTTCCTGTTCTGGAACCCATTGTGTGTTGCGTCAAAGACAACGAGCTGTTCATACAGCTGCAATGGTCCAAGTGTTAGACTTCCCAAGCAGGTCCATGTTAGCTCTCAGAAAGAGAAGGCTGGCCCAGCCAGGAGTGCCTGTCCGTACCTGCCTGCAGGTGAGCACAGAGGGCTAGGGCTGCTGACTGAGCCCTGCTTTCCAGCTTGAAGCATTCATGGCCTCTGTCTTTCAGGCTCAGGAGGCTGTCCCCACTGCGACACTCACACGCTTTGGAAGTGAATAATTGTTGGCAAGGTCTGGGGAACAGTAAGCCAGATTGGGCGGGGAGAGCATTCCATTACTATAACACAATGCCATAATAGGATACATTTTTTTTAGTATATTAATTCTTTTCTAATAGGAGTCTTAAAACTTGACTTTTACATTGAAAAGGGAGGTAAATTGTGTTTTTACTACCAGTTGTCTTTATTCATCCTTGGGGCCGTGGATACCTCCTGGGGAGAAGCGTGGAGCTCACTCTGGTGGCTCAGGACCTTCTCCCATGGGCCTTCCCCACATGGCTCTGCATCCAGGGAAACTGGTCCTTCTGGAAGGCTGTGCTCGTTCTTCTTGCCCCATGACAGTGCCTTGGGTGTGGAGCAGAGGCGTGAGCAGTCCTCTTGAGATGACTAGCTGGCAGTGCCTGCACAGCTGGCGCGAACACACTGGGCTGCCAGTGATAAGCTCA
This sequence comes from Cynocephalus volans, assembly GCF_027409185.1. Classification (NCBI taxonomy): domain Eukaryota; kingdom Metazoa; phylum Chordata; class Mammalia; order Dermoptera; family Cynocephalidae; genus Cynocephalus; species Cynocephalus volans. Next base: position 70,345,270 of record NC_084466.1, read on the forward strand.
CCCCCGACCTCCACTCCCCACCCTGGAGGCGTGGGTGTGATGCTCCCTGCCAGGACTGGGGAGGACAGGGAGTCTTCCTTCCTGGGCCACTCTTTCTGAGCCTAGCCCAGCCCTCTGTGACCCTCATCAATGTTGCTGACCACAGACTGGGCACGGGCACTGGGAGTCAGAAACCTGGATGCTATTTCTAATTTGGCTGTGATCCCCGGGCTTTGGTTTCCTACCACCAAGCCCAGGTGGAGAAGACATTGGGCAGGGACTCAGCTAGGTGGCTGACTTGGGGTGCATTCCAAGAGATGTAGGACTTCTTCATAAAAGTGTAGAAAATGAGTTTAACAGTCTCTGTGACCTGGTCCATCCCAAGGCCAATTTCTGACTTTGACAATGGGAAGGATCCAAATATATTCAAAGAACCCCCCACAAACTCTGTAGAGTTCTCATATGTCCTTTATAGTAATTTAAACTCTCACCCTTAATTCATTCTTGTACTTACTCATGGAGCATATATTTATTTAGAATGTTTAATCAGAGTCCTTCCTAAAAATCTCTATAATGTTTAAGTGCGAATAAGCAGCATACTCCAAGCCTCCAGCTTCCCATGAGACCAATTCCTTTCAAAGCACCCTGCAAGGTAGGGGCTGCTTGGGCAGTATTTCAGACTCTTTAATAACACCTTGTGGGGAAATGATGACACATTTTCTTATTTTCCATCAGGTTTCTATCTGTTCTTTGAATGAAAGAGACTCCATATGTAAATGTGATTATTATTCTCTGAATTTCTTCTGTGCAAGTTGAGCACCAGAATCTCCTGGGTTGTTTGTGCAGGATTCAGGCCTGAATTTCAACAGCGAATATCAACTAAGGAAAGCAATAAAATCCATGAAAAATTAACATTGCTAAAGACAACCACAGGCCCCCTGGGGCTACAACTCAGAGGGTTACCAGTAAGTGACCATGATTTAATGAAGTAGCGCTCCCTCTGATTAGGAAGAAGTGGGCCTGGCATCTCCCGCCGCATAAATGCCCTGTTTTGGAGCATGCCAAGCAAATGCTTTTAGAGGCTGAATTTTCTCCCAGCCTGAGAGAGCTGGCAGTGGACAGGAGAGGACATTCCACTGAAATTGGGCCATCGGGAGCTGGAGACAAAGGCAGCTGATTCAAGTGCACCAAATTGGAGTTTCTCTAATCAAATATATTAAATTTACCATCATTCTTGATTGTTTTAATGGGAAGAAAAGGCAGCTGTGCCCTTCATTTTCTAAGCATTTTATTTAGTGCCGTTGGGATTGGGGGAAGGAGAGGGGAGGAAATGCAGGGTGGGAAGAGAGTAGGGGAAGAGATGGCTAAGAAAGCTACGGGAAGCTAATGTCTTTTGTCTTAAACGTAAAATGATTTTGCACGCTGTTCAGATCCACACCAAGAGTTCCCAGAGCTGTCACTCACTGAGAAAAACCCCAGATAACCAGTTCATAAAGCCCTTTTACAGGAGTAGAGAAGTAGCCAGCAAACAGGAATACTCAGGCAAAGAAACCCCGGTGACTAGTGCTGAACAGATTTGCTTCACTGGTTACATGGAGGCCTGCTCAGTGGAGCGTTCTTCCCTTCTGTATATTTGTGCTTTGGATAAAAGGATTTTAATTTCAAGACACTTGAAGGGACTCATCTCCACTCCTTTTGTAACCTTCCAGGCTAAGAGCAGAATTCACAAAAGGCCTTTTCCACCATTGGAACAATGGGATTTCAATTCTAGTTAAGAAACTGGTGGCCTAACCTTTTTGTTTTGTTTTGTTTTAAATAGTTTAACAGACCGTCCGTCCGAGGCGTGATGTTTCCTGCCAGAGTGCAGCACCATGTCCAACGTCTCGGTATGCGCCTCCAGCCTCAAAGGGGAGCTGGGCCGTGATGTCACGTCCTCCGTCTGCTGCGTTGATAACAGGATGAACCCGAACGAGATAGGAACCCGACATTCCATTGTGTGATTAATTATTTCACTCCACTGTAAGGCAGGAGACTTAGGTAGACACTGTTTTAGCACTTAGAGCTTCACACACACAAATGCACTTTGCAAAAGGAAACAAAGTCTAGGAGCTGCAGCCGGAGGCTTGCAGGCTCACACAGGCTAATGTGAGTCATCTGGAGAAAGGGCTTTGGAGGCCGGTGCCTGTTACAGCCTGAAGCCAGCCTGTTTCTGAGCTGGAATGTGAAAGGCAGCTGGCTGTGTCAAAGGGGCAGAGAATAAAGCCGCAGTGTAAAATGAAGACACAATTCAGCAAAGAGAAGATGCTGTTAAAATGGTTTCTATCCTCTGGCAGCTTCTTTTGGAAACAAATAATTCTGTTCTTCTTCTTAAAAAAGGAGGTGGGGGTTCCTTTCAGAAAAATGTGATTGGACTCTTTAAATGTCTCCATTTAAAGGGAATTAAAGGGAATGTCATAAGGTAGCGTCTATATACTCAGGGGCATTGTATCAAGTGACACAGTGCAGACTAAATGAAGCTCTCCATCCTTTGGAGGAAGCCTAATAACTCAATCAGCTCTGGCCTCCTGTCATCTACGGTGGGCTTCCAGTCTCTTCAAGGAGGGGCCTTCCTTTGCCATGAGACAGCTGGGCAAGGCAGGCTGGGGAGGGGAAGGGTTGCTGGTGCATTCCCCACCACACCCGCTCCCTCCCTCTCCCGTGCTCAATGAATGCTCTTTTGTCCCTGTGGCCTCTATCCTTCAGGGCATGGCCTGAGCTGGCTAGTTGCGGAGCAATTGCCAGGGAGCAAGCAGCTTGGCTCCCAGCATGTTCTTGCAGGGTTGTGTGGGGAGAGTCTCCTCAGCAGCTTTGGAGTCACGGCTAGAGCTGGCAGGCTCTAGGGGGACATCCACTGTTCTCTGCTGGGGGCTGGGTGGCACTGAGGGTGGCAGGAAGGAGGCACAGAAGTGCAAGTGAGAGGCAGTAGGGGTGACAGAGAGGGCACGGGGCCTGGAGTTGGGAGACCGGGTGGCTCCATCACCAAGAGCACTGAGTAAGCCTTGTGCAAGTCACCTAGCTTCACTCTGAGAAGTTAGAGGCTGGTGGGGACTCTTTCAGGTTCAATGGCCTGTACCTCCCAATAATAACTGAGGATAGGGCAGGAAATTATGTGGTGTCCATATAAATCCCTACCTTACTACCATGCAGTTTTGTTCAAGTTATAAAGCTTGTCTCTCTTTGGAAAAAATACTGGGTTAAATTATATCTACCTTACAAAGATATGTGAGTTTAATGACCTGAATTAGAAGAAAGAGTCTGGGATGATGTCTAGGGCACAGTATATACTTTTAAACACCAGCTTTTCTTGTAACTCATCTAGCGTTGACTATCAAAAGCCCAAACTACTTAATAAAAATCTGCATTAGTTCAAGAGTCTTGGAATTTAGAAAGGAATTACATAGCACTTCCGTGTTGTAGGTTAATGGTTCCTAGACATTTCAGTTTCAGAGACAAGTTGAAAAAAAAATAAGAAGGATTAGTTATAAGGTAGGATTGTCAACTTTTTTATTTCGGTCAAGTAAGTTTGTTGAAGCACAAGTCTCATCTACTCTCATCATTTCAGAAAAATAAAGGTCACAATGACTAATCAGTCTTTACAGGGAATGGACTCTTGTCTTCGTTAAACCGACATATAAAGGTCGCACAGGTATTTTTATTATACATAAAGTTTATATGAATGTTTCCCTTCCTTTTCCTTCTGTTGATAATTTACTGTGAATGCATGAGAGTTTGTCCCATTCTGCCACCAATGTCGGGCTGGTCTTGAGAAATCATCGTCTTAAGGAATAAAGCTAGCTTATCTGTGTGCCTTGTGTGTGTGTGTGTGTGTGTGTGTGTGTGTGTGTGTGTGTGTGTGTGCGTGGACTCTAGTCTCTGCTATTTTACTTCTTTTCTCTTTTAATTTGTCTCTTTAATCACCCTACCTGTGTACACAACCCCTTACATGGCATTTATATTGCTCTGGCCCACCCAGCTGCCTCCGAAATTTCCAGAAATGAGCAAAAATGCTTCACAAGTGCCAGTCATGTCAATTCTGTGGCCGCCTCCCTCCCACTTGAATGGCCAAGGAGGGGCTGCTTCTCACCTTTTCTTAGGAGCCCGCCAAGCTCACCTCTAGGAGGAAGGGCCGCTCCTTTCACAGGCCTCCACGGCGCTGCAGGCTGCCTGGCTGCGCTGATCACTCTGGGCAGAGCATGGTGGACACGGTCAACAAAGCAGGCCTCCTGCCTCCCCTTCCAGGGGACTCATGACATCTCCTGGTCTCAGCCACAACTTCTCCTGTCCTGGCTCGACTCCAGGAAGATGACCTTCTGAGTCCATCAGTTTGTCACCTGGCTTCTTCCCCTCCTGGTAAGAGAAGGCAGGACACCCCTGGGTGTAGCGAAGACTGTTTCCCCATAGCTGGGAATCTAGACCATGGCCCATCATGGGGAGTCAAGGTCACTGCCCAGGAGTGGATGGAACCCTGGACGGCTGCTTCCCACTGACTCCAGCTCCCATACTGTGGCCTCATGTGTTGTGAATTACAGAAATACCAAGCACACCCACAATGAAGTGTAAGCCCCAAAGAACTCTCGAAAGCCAAGTGTAAGTGACTTTGAAAAGCTCTCTCGATGTGTGCTGCTTGTGTGGTTTGCTTCCATCAGAGCCAATGTGGTGACGCTGTTCCTAGCTCGCTCTCCACTAGGTTGGCTTCTTTCTGGTGCTTTCCTTGAACTTTCTGTCACCAGAATCTAGGGTTGTGTTGGGATCACATTTTCCTTGCAAGGGCAGAGACCTGTCTTGTGGGCATATTTAGTCTCCATGGGAGGTCTCTCCATGGTCAGGAAGGAGCACACAGAACATCTTCAGCCCATTATCACATGTTTTTCTGGGGTAATAGATGTCAGTGATACTTGCTGAGATCTGAGTCAGAAATCTGTAGCCTTCTGGAGCTTAAAGAGAGTGTGGCTGAGCTCAATGGTCCAGCTGGCTGGCCACACAGACATTAAGCACAGTGCCACCTCCTGCTCATCTGGGCTCCCATCCTACAATACACAGGTAGCACCAATGCACAGAAGGTGGCCGGGGTCTTGTCTCTGCTGCCTCTCTCCCTGTGTCCTCTGCTGTTTAGTGGAGTCTAGCTCTGGCAACGGCGGTGGAAGAAGCCAGCGAGAGAGTGGGGTGGGTGGGTTACACACTTAAGCTGGGCTTTATCTTTTTGGGGCTTGTGAGTCTCCTTTGAAGTGATTTAGATGAAAAAGAACAGCACTTGTTTTTCATTTGGGCGGCTTCACTTCTACCAAGAAGCTTCTTAAGTGATAGGAGGCTCACCGGGCTCGGCATGCACCCTCTTCATGTGGTTCGCAGTTCTTGTGTTTTACTTATTTTTGATGTGGTGGTTGTAGCCAATGAAAGCTATTCCTCTCCTTCCCTTCCCCCAGCCCCAGTTCAAAGTTGTAAACCAAGAGTTTTTGGTTTCTGTCTTCAACACTTCCTCTCTTCGACATCTCTGTAGGGCTGAGAATGTCATTTCCTCAGTCACTCCCAGGAGGTTGAACTCATTATGTCCTCTGCTCATGGAGGGGGGCAGGGGACGCAGGGAAATAGAGCCAGAGAGTCAGGGATGTGTAGCTACCTGCCTTGGCAGGCATTTGTGAGTGCAGACCAGGTGCCAGGAACTGTGCTGAGGACTGTCGCTGCTTTGGGCTCTCCTAGCCTACCCCGGGACAGAGGCAGGGCTGTGCCATGTTCTCTTGAAGGTCACCAAATCCTCTTGGTTGCCAGATCCAAAGATTCTTTCCAGTTCTCATCCTCTGTTACCTCCCTCCAGTTCTGTGCCCATTGACCATCCCATCTTTAGTCATCATTTTATTCAGTAGGTACTAATTAAGTGGCTCACTCATGTGCAACGAGAAGTGGCCAGCATCGTGGTTAAAAGCAACTCTGGTGTCGTGCATCTGTCTTCACGTTCAGCCCTGACTTGTCATAAATGTGTGATGGGGATAAGATATGCAGCCTCTCAGGCTCAGTTTCCTCACCTATCAAATAGGGTTGGTAATATTAGCTACCCCATAAGGTTTTATAAAGATTAGATTATACGAGGACATGGTTAGAACAATGTCCTGGCACGGTGTAGGTGCTCAGTAAATATCGGCTACTGCCATTATTATTATTGTTATTTGCTACAATAAGCACCAGGATTACAGCTGTGAACCTAGTGGTCATGGTTTCTCCCCTCACAGAGCTTACAGGCCAGGACGGGGACAGCCACCCAATGAGCGAGTGTAGGAGGAATGACAAGTACAGGGCTGTGCTCCTGATAACTGCATTGCCCACTGTTCTGTGTCGCTATCTCCATCTCTGATCAGTCTTTCTCTTTCCTTCCACAAGGGAATGATGCCACAGGTTTCTGCTGTTATTTCTTCCTCATGCCCCCCATGCCCCTCCTGACTTCCCAGTGGGCCTAGCAGTGAAGCCTCAAGACACATCTAAAGGTTTCACATCTGTCACCCGAGAGTCATCTAGGGAAGGGTGGAACTCCTGAAGCATCTTGTCAGAGAGAGGTGGCTGCAGATGGCCTCCCTGCTCAGCAGTCAGGTCTCCTGCAAGTCACTTAGCCTCACTACAATTCAGTTTATTCATCTCCAAAAAGGAGATGGTAACACTTCCTATGTGGATTAGCTGAACATATATATACACACACACACACATATGTATCTCAAGTATGTATATGAGGGTACTTAAAAAAGTTTGTGGTATGCACACATAAATATGTACACAGAAATATAAATATATACATACATATGTCTTTGTGTGTATGTGTATGTTTATACACATATATACATATACATGCATACATATGAGAGCTTGTGTGTGTGTGTGTGTATGTGTGTGTATGAAAAATCTCAGCTCACAATAATCACCCAGTCAGTGGCAGCTGAAGCTCTATGAGCTGGAGCTTCCGTGTGGATTGTGGTTATTCGAGCACAGTTTTTGGAATACAGAAAAGTAGCCCTGCAAGGTGTGATTCAGCCTTGTGTAGTTCCCAAGCTAGGAATATGGGAGACAAAGTGGACAGAGGCTCACACTCTTAAAGGAGTTCACAGTATAGATTTGTGCACAGGTGACTGTAATGCAAACCAAACTCTAGACGACAATCAAATTGAGGACCCTGGAACTGAGGGGAAGCAGTTCTTCTCAGGTCATCAGAGAAGGTACCTTTAAGCTCTGTCACTTAAGCTTAATGAATCAGAAAAATGTTGATAGGGGGACAGGGCTGGTGGAAGGAAATTCTTAGTGAAAGAAGAAAGCGTTTGAGCAAATACACAGATTTAGGCAACTGTCTGGCAGGCTTGGGCTCTCCCATTGTGATCAGAGGGCAGAGGGCAGTGAGGGGCTGTGTCTGGAAGGGCAGGCTGGTGTCTGCAGTTAAGGTCTTGGAAGCTGTTAAAGAGTTTGCAGCTAACCACACCTGTGAGCTAAAAATAAATTGTCCTAGAATGACTTGAAGAATCCGTCAGGAAGATCGTTGCTTGTAGGGAGAAGACAGGTTTAACAAAAGGAAGAGGATTGTTGAAATAAAGAAATAAACCCAAGATGAATCATGCAAGTATCTCTGCTGGCAAAGGACTCTGCTGTGAATAGTCATAGCCACTGCCATCAGATTAAAATTGTCAACAGATTTCCATATGCAACAGAAACTTTAAATTTTTTTTATTAGTGAAAATAAAAAGAACATGGAAGCAAGGCCACAGACCTTTTGTTGTTTTGCTTCAGTATTTGGGCCTGGTTCTGTGAGGTAATAATTTCAACACCAGTCTCTCCCGCATCTGACCCATCTTCTATATACAGTCGCCCTCTTTATCCATGGCTTCTGCATCGTGGATTCAGCCAACCTTGGATTGAAAAATATTTGGAAAGAAATTCTATCTGTACTGAACATGTACCAACTTTTTTTCTTATTATTTCCTAAACGATAGAGTATAACAAGTATTTACACAGCATTTACATTGTATTAGGTTTTATTATAAGTAATCTAGAGATGATTTGAAGTATATGGTAGGATATATGGCAATATTATGCCATTTTATATTAGGGACTTGAGCATCCATGGATTTTGGTATCCTTGGTGGTCCTAGAACAAATCCCCTGCAGACACTGAGGGACGACTGTAGATTGCTGCCTTTCAATGGCTCCTCCCTACCTAATGAATAATTTCCAAACTCTTAAGCATGACTTACATCTGCTTTAACACTTCAGCCTCTACCCTTGCTATAGACTGAATATTTGTGTCCCCCGCAATCCCCCAAGTTCATATGCTGAAATTCTCACCCCCAAGGTGATGGTGTTAGGTCATGGGGCATTTGGGAGGTAATTAGGTCATGAGCGTGGGGCCCTCATAAATGCGATTAGTGCCCTTGTAAAAGAGGCCCCAGAGAACTCTCTCATCTCTTCTGCCTTGTGAGGACATGGGGAGAAGACAGCCATCCTTGAGCCAGAAAGTGGGCCCTCACTAGACAAGAATCTGCCCATGCTCTGATCTAGTATTTTCAGCCTCCAGAACTGTGAGAAATAACTTTCTGTTGTATCTAAGCCATCTGGTCTATGGTAGTTTGTGACAGCATCCTGAGCAGACTACCATGCCTTGTCACTCTTCTCATGAGCCCCTGCTCTGGACATATTTAACTCCTTGTAGTAAAGTGAATGTGCTATGTTCCTGCTGTGCTCTGTGCTTTTGCGAAGACTGCTCTCTTGTTATCTTCTTGGCCTAGTTAATCTCTTCTCCTTATCCAAAGCCCTTTTCTGATGCCATCTCCTCTGAGAAGTCTCCTAATCTCTAGTCTCAGGTAGTGCCCCTCTTTGGCCCTTGCATAAGAGAGCCATGCCTTTCTTTGTAATTGCCACTCTTCTGCTGTATCATATTTGCTCATGATATGAACCCATATGCTCATGAGTGCCTGAGGGCAAGAGCTGCTTCTCGCCTTTGTATCCTCAGTGCCTGGAGCATAATATGAGTAAGAAAATTGTTATTGAATTGAAGAAGAGCAATTCTACAAACCCAAGACATATTGTTTGCCTCAATGAGGCATTAAGATATATTAAGGGCCTTTAATACTTAGTATGAATGAAATAAAATAATCCATCCTACTGAAAAAGGCAGGGCCCTCTTGAGGATTTAAAAAGTGTCAGCTTTGACCTAGGTCAGAGTGCAAATGTTGTTTTAGACTTCCTGCTTCAGAATCAACAGGACTGCAGCTAAAAATTCAGATTTCTGAACCCGTACCTTATATTTCCCAAATCAAGTTCCTTGAGGATGGAACTTAGAAATAGGCATTTTTGATATATTCCCTTGGTGATTTGGATCTACTCTCAAGCCTGAGAACCCCTGACTCGGGCAAAGTCTCCAGTCAATGTAACAGTGGTGAGTGTAGGATGAAGGGTAGATCGAGAAGGGACAGTGCACAGTAGTGCAGATTTTACAGTTCAAGAATTCTTGGCAAGAATCACAGCCCTAGAGTAAACTGCATACCAAGCAGGCCATTGTAGGAAAGCAGCTTGACTTTAAAATTAAACCTCTCTTCTACTTCCTGCATTCTGTGATTTTTGAACCATTTATAGAACAAGCAACAGGGCTAAAATTTTGTGAATGTCATATTATCCTACTTGGATACTGCAACAAGGGCATAGATGTGAGCAGTCAGAGCAGCTTGACAGGCAAGCGAACATAATTAGAAATGGCCCCATTGTGGAGGGAGTAGGTTAGGCCTCTGTCCCTCCATTTACAAACAGAAATAAATAGGCCCCAAGGTGACAGATCTCCTGGTTTTGCCACTTTCTGGTTCCAAAGAGTAAACAGGAAATTAACAGAAATGAGCTCCCAGCTTCCTAACTAGGGCTCCCATCAGACTGCTGGTTCCCCTCAAGTTAGAGAAGGTGGAGAAGAAATTTGAGGTTGTGGTGGCTCTGGTGCCACTCAGGGGTGGCGGGAGACCAATGCCTTCCACTGAAAGCAAGAGACAGAGGGCTGAGGACATCCACTGGACTTTCCTGCCCCATCTCTCATTGTCTGGGAGGCTTGATGTGTTTTTCCCAGACTTGCTCCTAGCCCGCTGTTTTGTCCCTGGCATCAACCGTGGCTGGGTGATTGTGGAGAGGGGAGGCTCTGGACCAGATGGTGATTGAGATGAAAGGGAGGTAGACAGTTGTCTCCTGCAGGATGCTTTGCTGATGGGGGTGAGTCAGGTATCACGACGTCACCATCTGGGGACAAAACAGACTTAGAGATGAAAACCTGTTCAAGATAATGTTGTTACTGCAAGAAAACAAGAAATGTCACCAAATAATAGAAGCAGGACTTCGGAAATTCCCCTTACCTTTGAAACTAATGGCAGAGAGAAAAACTGAATACATGTTGCAGATGGCTAAAGAGAACATTAAGGGATGTTTCTCTGATGAATAAGGAGCTGTGATCTATTTCTTCATTTTATTTTTTGTAATTGATAATGAGATAGAAAATCCTTGGAGATTGGATTGACCTAGAAGCAAAGGAGGAAATTATTGCAAGTGTTTTTCTAGTCATTTTCCCCAACAATGAAGATCAAGGATACAAATTCCTTTTTTTTCTTTTTTTCATATGAGTATTTTTTTCTTTTTTGAGTTAGATTTTGTCCTTGAAAATAAAATGGCTTTAGTTAATATATGATTCGAATCACATTGTAAGACTATCATAATGAAATTGTAATCTTTGACAATGACAAATGTGTAAGATGTGGGAAGATGCAATGATTAATATTTATTGTGCAAGTACTTTAAAACCCATTGCTCTGAAATAACTGAGAGAAAGTTCTGTATGACAGAACTCTCACTTACCTTGTAACACGTTTAAATTTTAACTCATACAATCTAGAATAAATGAAGTAATAGTTAGGTAAAAGGCTCTCACAGAAGATTTAAGTCCTAGGTTAAGTAAGCTCAATGTGCGTCTATCAAATTATGATAAGAATAGAAAAAACCAGAAAACAAAAATTATTTGATTATTTGTATTGAAATAGATTTTTCAGATGTGCTACAGGGTTGTTTTAACTAAACATTTGTCACAATTTACTTCTCCATTTTTTTTCCTACATACAATATTTAGGGATGGATTTATCACATAAAATAAGCCAAGTGTGTATTATCACCCATTTGTTGAATCAGTATATCTCTTTAACTCTGTTCCTTGAATAATTAGGTGTCACTTTTTCAGCTACTGCTTAAGAAATAAACATTGACACCGGGCAGGTCTTCATGACCCTACAAGATTAACAACCAAGCACTGTTGTTACGTCTACATTTCTTGGATAAGTACAGTTTATCTACTTGACATGTTGTGTGATTCTAGAACAATCTATGACTTGGCTTTGTTAAGCATTGAAGGACTCTATGTGTCTGTGGCCACTGCGACCCATGCTTACCACATATGGACACGTGGTAGTTTCCACCTTGGCTAAACTGTCTCACTTCTGCTTGCCTCAGAAATATGTTTATGGACTTCTCATTGAGAATGGTGTGGGGGTGCCTGTTGTATTTCTAGTTGGCCATCCGTGAGTCACCAGTGCATGACAAAGTAACAGATTGCATTTCTACTGTGATGTAGTTATGGACTGAATTGTTCCCCCCAAATTCATATGTTGAAGTCCTAACCTCCAATGTGACTGTATCTGGAGATCGGGTCTTTAGGAGGTAATTAAGTTTAAATGAGGTTGTAAAGATGGGTCATAAATCTAATCCAATAAGATTATGGTCTTACAAGAAGAGGAAGATCTCTCCCTGTCTCCCTGCCATGTAAGGACACAATGAGAAGTTTCAGTCTTCAAGCCAGGAAGAGGGTCTTCACCAAAACCCAACCATGCTGGTACCTGATGTTGGACTTCAGCCTCCACAACTGTGAAAAAGTAAATTTCTGTTGTTCAAGCCACCCAATCTGTGTTATTTTGATATAGAAGTCTGAGAAGACTAATACAGATGTAAAGTCTGGTAAAAAGGGATTGCTGAGAGCAATTTCTTCTAATTGAAAATATCTCATCTCTCCCTATTGTATCCCTGGAAATACTATTCCCTGTTCCTTTCTTCTGCAGTGTTATTACTACTCACACAAAGACTAACCCTAGTTCTGATACTAATATATAACATTTACTGAGCATTCCCTATGGACCAAACACTGCACTCAGTGTTACAGTATATAGTGTCTGTTATATAAGCCAGACATTGATCTAAATTATTTAAAAATGTTAATCTTAATAACAACTTGGAGATGTTGTTAATATTATCCCCCTCATTTTACACTCGGAAAACTAATATTTTTTTTAAAAAAGGTTAATTGACTTGCCAAGATTATATAATAAGCAAGTGGCAGAGCTCGGATTTGAACTCAAGCGTGTCCGGCTTCAGAGATCATAGTGTTAACCATTTTGCTGTATTGACTATGAAATTTTGTTTTATCTCTTAAATCATACTACAGCCCAATGAGGTAGACACTATTAATATTATCATTTTTCTGATGTAGAAACTTAGGCCCAGAATGGCCATGTAATTTTCCCAGCATCCTACACTCAAACCTAATCCATCCAATTCCAGAGGCTTCCAGCCTTTCCTGCTAGGTGGGGCCCCTCAAGATGACAATGCTGGAGGCTGTCTTCTGAAGGTGGTGTTTAAGAGGAACTTTCATGCCAAGGGTTAAGGTGGTTAACAGCTACTGAAGGGTGGAGTTTTGCTTCAGAGGAGCCAACAGAGGTTTGTGATGCTTTCCAGGTGGCAGGTTCCAGATCTGTACCTACTGAGTTCCATATGCTTTCCTTGGGGACTCCTACCTCAGAGGCAGTGAGGGAATTTGAGTACCTGAGCTCTGATTCTCAGATTCTATGTGTTTAGGAGTTAAAGCTTCATCTGAAGCTGGAACAACTTCTCTGGTTCAAAGTCTGCAGTGCACCTGCAGATTTCCCATTAAACTGCCTGCCGAATCAGGAATAATGATTCTCAGGGGGAAGAGATATTATTTGCATTTGAATTAATGTTGAGTTCAGAGTCACAGATTCTTCATCAAGAAGGATTTAGAGCATTTGCTGATATCCTGGGGATCTGTGACCAGCTCATTATTTTCATCTCACAGGGTAATACTAGAATTTTCAATTTTTTTAAAAGTCTTCTTTTGAAAGTTTGGCTCTCTTTATCCCCATGATCATAATTACAATAATTCTGAAACATCGGTCTGCTCAGATATCAAGGTGTTGAACGGATAATTTCACTTTAATGAATCTGTCTCGCATGGGCTTATTTTCCACATCTGTCCTGAGCTGAATAGCTAACTGGTTAATATGAGAACTGTTCCGTTTCATTAGCTTCTCCCTGTTGATTTCCTTGAGGTGGAACTGATGCATTGCCAGTTACAAGCCCTGTCAGCACTCTCATTTCAGGCAGAGCACAGATCCAAATTCTATTCTAAGGCACTGATGCCAACTAAAAAGAATTAAAAAATGAAATAGTTTGATCAGCCAGATAAACTGCAGGATTCCATATACTGGTGGCGTCTGAGAGATTAGCAAGTTCTTGTTACCGACGTCATAAACACTCATACCTGAGGCCGTTCTTGGGTGAACTGTATGAGTTAGGCCACAGAGCCCTGGCAGGGACGGGTGCAGGCTGAGTGCTGGAGAGGGAAAGAGGTTTGGCCGGCAAGGAAGGGGCAGGCGTGGGAAGAAGAAGGAAACAGGGCTGCAGTGAATCCATGGGGTTTTGTTGAAGGTCTTGAGTTTGCATGTAAAAATGTCCAACCTTTTAGGAAGGAGGTCTCTTAATTGTTGTGGCAGGTTAGGAGGGTATTTGGGGGAGTGGTTTAAGATAAGAGAGATGTTGGTGGATTACTGAACCTCCTGGAAAGAGAAGGGTCATGGCTCCTTCACGGGGCCCTAAGTTCAGCTGAGATGGAGAAATTATTAGTTAGGATGCCCTGGGCTCTAAGAGAAAACTAGAATCAGACAAGAGGGAGATGGATTATCTTTCAGAGCAAGAAGGCAGAGTGTACTTCAGCACTCATTCATTCGATGACTCCATGTTATCAAGGACCCAGGTCATTTCTGTCTTTCTGCTCTGATGCCCTGAGCATTTCACTCTCGAGCTCACTCTCCTTAAGGTTGTTTGATGACTGCTGGCAAAAAACCGGCGTGCCTGCTTCCTCGCTCACTTCCCTGGGTGGGGGCAGGGGGAGACTCTTCACTCATGAAACAAAAATTCTTCACTTAGAGTCTGGCAGGGTGAATTTAGATCTTGTCTTGCCCCAGGGCCAATAACTACTACCAAAGGAATGCCATGAGCTGCTGTCTTAAGCCTGAGCTCTAGAGCTGATCACCAGCGAGAGGTGCTGGAGGACCTTGACCAGCTGGACCCCAGCGCTCACTCCTGGGCTGGGGCTGGGGTCAGTGTCTACGAGACATGTGTGCTATGCAGAGAAGGGGTGGCAACTGGAGCAATGGAGGAGACACCAGGTGCTTTTGCTCAGGTGTTAGGAGGCCTACAAATAAGAAAAAATGGAAATGAAACCAGAAAACAGAAAGCAGCACTGAGAACTCAAGCTATTAAAAGGTGTCGACGTTGTGTGTGGGAGGCTCTGTGCACTGGGTGTGTTAGGTGTGTGCCCTCTGCCATATCCCGTCAGCTTTTAGAGGGATGGACACCAGATTTGGGTATAATCAGTAACACCCCAGTGCCCTGTGGGCCCTAAACATCCAATTGGAAGAAAGAATGGAGGCTAAGCCCTGGTTTCCAGGGTCCATGTAAAATGCTCTCTTACCTATTGAAACTAACTCTCTGGCAGTCATTGTGCTTTTTGTTAATTTTTATGCCCATCATTTCAAGTGTACTTTTATTCCTCTTAATTACTCAGGAATGTTTCTTAATTATCATTTTTATGTACTCTTCAGTTTACCCTTTGGGATTTATGGATGAGTGGCATCTTTTTTTAGCTAAAGCTTTGGTGTGCACAAGGAAGAAGCCACCTTCTCCTGGATTATCCAGTGTTTGTATTATAAGCAGCTGTGAGATTGATGACAGATGTTCCAGGAAAAGGTGGAAAGTAGGCAGAGATGCTGGAGGGTTTGACTAGGATAAGGCTGAAGCAGCGCATGTCCAGTGAGAACACAGCAGGGGCCCTAAGAGGACAGAAGCTTTGAGTGTGGGATCAGAGAAAGACAGTGTAGGGAGGAGAGAACCCACATGTCAGAAGTAAGAAAGAACCCCACTTCCTGTGCTAGGTTTGCAGAAGAATAGGGGACCTAGAGGATGGGCTCAGACTTCTGAGAGCAGCTAAGAGAGAGAAAGACGAAAAGAATCCAGGCTGTCCTAGGCCTTGTGGCTGGCATCCTCATGCATCTTCCTTCTTTAAAACGGCAGCCTAGCTGGTCCACTAGCATGGAAGTCCTGTGTGGCTCCCCTGTACCCACCAAGTTGTTACATCTGTGAGGTAAACAAAGACAACTCTGTGACCACAGTCTGGCCATTCCAGAGGATCTGAAACTCCTGATGGGGCATACAGGCTTAAGGGAGTTTGAAGGACCCTGTGAAGGGAAATGGAAAACTGTAGGAAGAATAGAGATACTGGTTAGTGGTAAAGAGGCTGTTTACTGAGTTTACTGCCACTACCGCTTTAAACTAGAGCAGGTTCTCAACCTCGTACTACTAACATTTTGGAGCAGGATAATTCTTTGTAGTGGGGGCTGCCCTGTGGATTGTGGGGTGTTTAGCAGTATCCCTGGCCTCTACCCACTACATGCCAGTAGTATCTTCCCTCCCCTAGTTGTGACAACCAACATGTCTCCAGGACTTTGCCAAATTTCCCCTATTGAGGTTTTTGCCCTGTTGAGAACCACTGCCTTAGAGGGAAGCAGGCACTCACGTGGTTAGGAATTATGGGATTGCTGAGCTGCTTCTTCCTAAGATCGGAGGCATTGGCAAAAGAGGCCAAAAATGTGCACAGATTTACTGACAGCTAAAGAGTTATCTTTGGACCAAAGTGTAAGGAAACTTACAAAGGCCGTTTTAGGACCAAGAAGCCAACCGGATTAAAACAATGACCAGGGCCAGTTTATGCAAAAAGGAACACAGAGATTGATTGAGAACTGAACTGGATATAGCTAAATATCTGAGCATGAACAAAAACCTCAAGCTGTATCACATGTGTATAATGATAATAATAATGCTGATGACAAGACTACAAATTGTTATGCACCTGGTAAGTGCCGGGAACAGTGGTAAACACAGATTACACTCAATTTATAATTCTACAAGTACATTGCAAGGTGAGAATTGCCCTTATTTTGTAGGTGAGGAATCTGACGGTCAGACAGGCCCTGTGACTTATCCAAGATCCTTCACTAGTAGTGGCAGAGGTAGGCTTAACCCCAGATCTGTCTAATTCTAAAGCCTGTGCTGTTTTCTCCACAACATGTCACATATGATCATAATGGGGGGTGTGTGTGTGTTCCACAAAACTACTGTGAGATCTTAATTATCATGTATGACACAGTGTATGTAGGCAGGGACCCTCTTAACACATAAGACCACATGGTAGCTCACAAAACTCCATTAAACTTATAAGGCAGCTGATGTTTACTATCAGGATCCCTGAAACCCTCATTTCTTAGAGTTCAGAGTCCTGAGACTCCTTGAGCTCTTTTGAATCCAAGAAGGGAGGAAAATGGGCCATAGCAGCCAGCCAGCTGCTGCGTAAGGGAAAGATCTGTTGGTGGGCCAGGGGCTGGGGACTGGGAAAGAGCCCCTGGGGTGGGGCTCTTGGGATCTGAGATGAAGGATCTCTAGAGCAGCTTCTTAAACTTTCATGTGCAAAGAAGTCACCTACTGTCCTTGCTAAAAAGCAGATTCTGATTCAGAACTTGGGGTGGGCCTGGAGTTCTGCATTTCTAACATGCCCCAAAGGGGTGCTGATGCTGCTGGTGCTGGCCACCCTTTGAGTAGCTAGGATCTAGCAGCATCAGAGGAGGAAACTTACTCTTCTGAATGTGTCTTTGAGGAATGAGTCAATGAAGAAGGAACTGGCCATAGAGCAGCTTCAGGACACAAGAGGGACAAAGAAATAGCGCTAAGATGAAGAGTGGAGAAACAGGAGGAAAAGGACAAATAGGACCCTTTTCACCTGATAAACAAATTATGAGAGAGAGAGAGCGATGAGAGAGAGGGAGAGA